>NC_079463.1:13225526-14628290 GCF_026250575.1 Diorhabda carinulata
CTTGCCGCTCGAGGTAACTCAATACCTGAACTTTGGCGTTAAACCGGCGAATAGCGACGAATGAACGTTACAAGGGCGAGAAGATGCATTGTTCCAGTGGAAATACACTAAAAATGTACAAGATTATATCCATTGTCGAGGTTACTAAATTAGTTTTCTGAGTACTTGTTTCTTATATTCCTCACATCATTTGATTCAAATCGAAGTTAAAACTAAATTGTCATCATTTTGTCATAGTTTTCTATAGTAAAAGAACATATTTTGATGAGAAACTTTTCTCGGTGATTTGAATAAATTCTCACCGAACCAAAAGAATCTGGATTAGTTTAAAAAAACAGTCAGCTCGAAAATATGAAATTCTAGTACATATAATATATATACAAATTTTCTTATACAAAGAAAAAAATATTGAGAAAACCATTTGAAAATATCAAATTTAAATTACGTGAATTCGAGCGTAAACTCTACCGATGAAATCAACGGCTGGATTAATTTCAACGTTTCAGGCGGAACTTGAAATAAACGGAAGTGAAAGAAAATATACGAAGCGAGTTTTAAAAAGAATCGTTATTATTTCAACGACATTGTTTTAAAGAAAATTTTATGAATATGTATAATCTGGATTGTTTCCGTTTCACGCAAATTACCCAGTTGAACTATTTGAAAAAACCGTTCTCTCGATGGTTCATTGTGAATATATTAAAACGGACACGTTGTAAAAATACATCAAGCGTTTGTACGAATTTTACATGGTTTAATAAATATAATACTAAATGAACTTAGCTGCGCAAAAATAGAAAAGTTGACCTCTTTAAATTCTAACCACCGGTCATGAAACCGATACCAATTTCTCATATTGTCCGGGTTTTAAGTGTTTGAAATAGCCATGACGCGGCGCTGCTGTCTAGGGATGGACATGGGTAGGTTAGGGATGAAAATTTCAAAGCATGCAACCTTGAATCGTCGAGTGCGTTATATAGTTCCACCTGTGCTCCAATTAAGTTTTTTATATTTATTATCATTCATTTGAAGTTGACTATTTAATTTTTTCATCTCTCGATCACAACGTCGATCTTGCGGTTACAGAGTGAAATAACTAAGCGTCCGTGAATTAAACTACCTTCACTACCTTGACATTCCCCTTGACATTAGCATGTTGACAAGACGTTTACTTCTATTGTTATAACAGTCACTACAAGATACGTCTATGTCGTGTATTATGGCAACTTTTTTGGCTACAGTGCCACGACCTTGTTGTTTCATTTCTTTTTCAGAAGATATTCCACAAACTGTTTCCTTATTTAGTCGAACAGTCCCTACCGGCAACAAACGAATTTTATTAAGATAAACTTGAACCCCGGGCTATTAAACCTGTTATCAAAAATATTTTGTCATTTTTATCACAAGGTATGGTATTAGAGAGCTTAGTAACTGCAATCGTGAGCAAAAAAAGCGACAACCCTGCAATCGAAAGTCATTGGCAAAATAAATGAACATGCAATCGTAGTCCAAAGATATTTTATTCTCGGTAACCAACCTTTTTATGCTTATTTACAAAAGTGCTAATTAAATTCTTTATTCAGCTTATTCACTTGACCAACCACAGTCAGTTAGCCATAAAATGTCGACCGATACACATCTCAGTTAACAACAAACAAGAATTCTGCCTGAAAATGCACATAACAGGTGATAAAGCTCCGTTCTCTTCTCAGAAGAAAGCAGAGTATGCCTGCCTGGTAGCGTTAGGAGAAAAAGGTGGAGAAAGATTCCACGCAATGTTGAATAAAAGAAAACATGGAGGAGGTTCCTGGATTGTTTGGGCTTTTTATTGAAAGCAAAAACCGAGTTGCTTTTTATTGAAACTGGCGGTGGAGCGGGTGAAACGGTTAGCTTATACATAGAAGAAATTTTAGGGGATCACGACGTTTCCTACGCCAGTTTCATCGGTAAAAACTTCATCGTAATGCAGTTCAATACCCGTCTACATACTGCAGGTATGCTATCGAGCAGTTATGGGATGAACTTTAAAGAAAAGTTTGGGCTAGAAATCCTGCACCAGCCATGGAATCAGACATCAAAACGGCGCTAACTGAAAAATGGGATAGCATCGAACAACATCGACTGAAAAAACTTATTCGATTGGTAGTTGTTGATTGGGGCCAGGGAAGAGAATACTAAATATTTCATAGGTTAATTTCGAATTAATTATTATTTTGACGAATTAAAGTTGTTAATTATAACCATTGTTTAAAATTCCTTGTCGTTTCATATTTTTTTGCCAAAGAAATCATTCTCCAAAAACATAGACCATTTATTATAAAGCTAAAATAAAAAAAAAATGGAATCCACAGATTTTTTGCTCGAGTCTTTTGGCCACAGGTGTCCGACTTGAATTGATTTTTTTGTTCACAAGTTTATATTTCAACTGCCCACCAGATCTGGTGCACCTTCCATCAGAAGTGTCAAAAAGTGTCCAGAAACACCACTTAGTACAAGCTTTTTGAATGCCCATTTTTGGGGAAGTTACTAGTTACCAGAAGCTGTTTTAGTGTATGTCTCTGACTTTAGTTGTTATATTGTCAAGTAGTCTTATCTGGTAAGCAATAAAAGTTGAATTTACACGCCATGATCTCATATAAGACGGACATTTGGATTCCAATAAAAATCTACAAGAAGCAAGATACTAGAAGCTAGTTTTACCGATGACACAAAAAGTTTTTAAACGGTTTTTCATTTTCATTTAAATACACCGTTTGATAGAATTTTTTACTATCCCGATGTGTTCACTATATCATCAAGTTATTTACTGTTTATCGCTTATTTATATCCAACGGCTTTCTAGATAAATCGGATTGCTAACATCTCTAGAATGACATAAGAGAAAAGTGATCTTAGAAATTATGTCCATTAAAACAGTCACGACATAATGTAAACAACTTATAAAAACCATACATAGAATTAACCGCTACATGAAAAACATATTAAATAGGAAAAATATAAGCGCGTTCACCAAACTTCAGCCATATCATAATAGAACAGGATTGGCTTGACGGTGTATATCAGCGGAAAAGTTGGTAACAGTAATATTTGTTTATATTTCCTTGAATTGTTATTAATAGAGAAAATTTCCGACAACATGCGCTAAATTTATTTCAATCTATAATGTTATTAACTGTATTTTTACAATTGGAAATCAATTTCTAATTTAATTATTCGATTACGTTGTGCATTTCTCGTACGAACTTTAAACTTAGTTTGTATATTACCGGAAACTCTTTAAATAAAATAATACTTCTCAGTCAATAGCAAAATTCCGTATCTACTCTACTTCGCTTTCTGTTTTAATAAAAAGACGACTAATACTCGAAATACCAAGGAAGATATTCGTTTTTGATATGCAAGCATTTTATATACTTCTTATAAATTTTAATACTTTGGAAAAGCAACTTATGTGCCAGAAGATTTAAATGGAATTTGTAGCTTTTCAAGTAGGATTATGAAAAATTTAAACGTTTATAGGGTGGCCCATTATAAATCACTTACCTCTTATTATCGTTGTTGTTTATACAAATCTGTAATTGGAAGTCTTGGACGAAACCTGTAGTGTGGTGCTTCCTCAAAGTAATGTTGAATAGTGAAACGATATGGAGTCACGAAATCACGCACTATAATTAGATGGACGTCTATGAAAACATTATTTTCTGTGTAAACTCTTTTTATTATCTATTCCAATCCAGAAGAAATTTCTTCATATTATTTTCATGAAATAAAGTTGGTTGGATGTCTAATTATGAATATTAACTCTACAAATCGTTAGCCCGCTCTCAGAGTGGTCTAGACATATGTAAATCACTTGGTGATAAATCTAGAATATGAAGGAGATGATCAAATGTTGTCCAGTTTATTTCTACCAGTTTCTGCTTCATATCTGTTACTATGTGAGTCCCGATGTCGTAGAGTTGCAACACCTCCCGCATGAAATAATTCGTGATTTTCTTGGAAACTGAAACCTAACTAGTAGATTGCTATGATAGTCTGATATCTGTGTAGGAAATATAACTTGGTCAATGCTTTCCCCGTAAGCAATCGAGTTATGGCTCTGATTAGTTCTCTTCGTCTTTCTTTCTCTATTCCCCACTTGTACGCTTTGATTGGGGTGTGTCATTATACAATCATATCAAGTCATAAGTAACAATTTTATGCCTTCTCTTCTTCTTAAACACAATTTGGAAGTCGTCAATTCCACTCCAAAAGCTCAAGAACACATTCAATATTTTCATTAGTCACACTTATGGGAAGGATGCGATGTAGTGACGATCTTTCTTGAGAAGTGGATTGTAAACAAACGTACAGAATACAGGGTGTTCGTCGGAAAGATATACTACTTTGTTTGTTTATAATTTTTGATTGTGCCCTTTTTCATTACATTGTCACTCATTTCACGCGGTATTTAATTAATTTAATCACGAATATTTTGTTTGAGTTGCCTTGGAGTTTCTGGTTTGTTTGCATAAACCTTACTTTTCAGATATCCCTACAAAAAATAGTCCGGAGCTGTCAAATCAGGCGACCGTGGAGGCCAATCAATATCACCATTTCTTGAAATATCTTGTTGTGGAAAGAGTTCTCGCAGTAATTCCTTTGTAATCCTGCCTGTATGCCATGTAGGATCGTCTTGTTCATACCACATGTTAATCAAGCCCAAAAATGGAGTCGTGGTGTTAAAAAGTTGTTAATCATATCACAATATCGCTTCCCAATGACAGTTACCGTTTCGCTGTTTTCAGTTTCAAAGAAGTAAGGTCCAATGATTCCTCCTGACCAAATTGCACACCAGACTGTCACTTTTTATAGATGTAAAGGTGACTGATGAATAATTTGAGGGTTTTCCATTGCCCAAAACCGACTAATCTGTTTATTCACATATCCATTTAAATGAAAATGTGCTTCGTCACTCATTATGATTTTTTCATGAAAATTGAGGTTGTCATGGGCGAGTTATAACGTCCTATTGGCCTATGTACTGCGTCGTAATTTGAAGAAGCTCTTGTGTCAACTGAATTTTGAATGGAAACAAATGCAAATCCTTGTGCAAAATTGTGGACAAAGTTGTTCTTTGAAGATCAAGCACCTGAGTACGGCGTCGAATTGAGGTTGATGGATTGTTTTGAACACTTTCTTGAGCAGCAGTAATGTTTTCGGCCGATCTTGCAATACGTAGTGGTCCATGTTTGGGCCTATCAGCTACAGTCCCTCTTTCTTCGAAATCATTCACTACACGATAAATAGTGCACGTTGTTTCTCCCAAAAATTTCACGTAACTTTCTCATTGTCACAGTAATTGATGATTTATTTTGATAAAATGTTTTAATGATTAAAACATGTCGGTTCACCGAATATTTTTCAATAATAAATTTGCCACGTCTCTCTTTGCATTTGTCCTTTAATTTTTTTTATCCACTTTCCACTCAGCTAATGGAAATATGTAAGGTTTACACTTATTGTTTCTTCCTGTATTTTTACACTAAATAATACAACAACTATTATAGAACACTTTTCATTCAATCTGTATATATTAAGAGCATGATTTGACAATAAATTGACCGAGCTGTGATCGATTCAATCCTAATATACAGGGTGTCCCACGACGAGTTAAAACTATCTGTATATGACAAAATAATTATAGTAAAATCATAAAAATTTCTACGTTTGGGTTTTCGGACACGATCTTTACAACTAAAATATTTTAAAAGATGGCCAACATCCGGTTCTACTGGAAGTCGACTGTAACTTTGTTATTTTGAATGGAACACCCGGTATTTTAATACATTTTTGAAATATACGTAATATTTTGCTATAGTTTTGTCTAAAAACTTTTTTCGAAAAATGCATACTTTTTGAGTTATTAAGTAAAAAAATTGACCGTTGCAGACCCTTAAAAATTATTTTTTTACGAAGATACCCTTAAAGATATGAGAATGGTTTCTGTTCGGTTGCTTTTAGCATAGTCAGACGTATTTGAATATATGTTGAAAAATTCTTTATTTTATACAGAGTGTGTATAGAAAGTGTTCAAAGTTTAACTTCATAAATATAAATTTTTTTTTTTTTTTAATAGAACCTCCCGGTTTTTTCCTATTTTAATGCATTCAGGGGTAAAAATAAGGCAAATTCGTGTATACTTTCCTATACCTAAACCTTACCGTTATCCAGATATTAAATGTTTTCTGTGAACTTTTAGAGATGCAGGTGAGGTCTAAATTTTATTTATTCGTTATTAAATTGAGAAGGAGCCATTTTGTCAATTTTCGAAAGTCACAATATTTGACTAATGACAGTGTCATGTATTACAAAGCCTTCAAAAAGTATACATAAAAAATTAAAACTTGTTACAAAATACAATAATAATTTAAAACCTCAAATATCTCGGAAACGACTAAAAGTTGGAATGGGATTAGTAAATACAATTTGATTTGGTTTTTATTACAGACCTTGATAAGATAAAGAAAAATACTTTTTTATTTCTTAGTGCTTGCATCAACGGGTCAAAATAAAATTTAGACCACACCTGCATCTCTAAAAATTTACAGAAAACATTTAATATCTGGATAACGGTAAGGTTTAGGTTTATACATGAATTTGCCTTATTTTTACCCCTGAATGCATTTAAATAGAAAAAACCAGATAGTATAATTTAAAAAAATAAAGAAATTTCATATTTATGAAGTTAAACTTTGAACATTTTTTATACACACCCTGTATAAAATAAAGAATTTTCAACATAGATTCAAATACGTCTGACTATGCTAAAAGCAAATGAACAGAAACCATTCTCATATCTTTAAGGGTAATCTTCGTAAAAAAATAATTTATAAGGATCTGCAACGGACAATTTTTTTTACAAAAAAATTGATAACTCAAAAAGTATGCATTTTTCGAAAAAAAAACCTTTTGGCCAATGGTTTACAGCACATTAAAACAACATAGTTATCTACCAATTGTTAGGAAACCCCATAAGATAAATAAAAGAAATGTACACCTGCATATTCTATATCGAATATCTAAAGGAGTCATTGTTTTATTTCTGTAGAATCGCAATAATATTTTTATGATCCGCTAATAACTAATTGCTTTGCTTTTATTTCCCATAGGTCAATATTAAGGATTATTTAGCTTCTAAAAACACGTGCCTCCGACTTATTGTTATCTGTGGTTACCTTGGTTTGTTCACAAACAATCTCAATTAGTCTAATCTTGTGGTTTCTACAGTGAAGACGTCTTAAAATGGGAAAAGCACGCGAAATTAGCAGTAAATTGCGTTCTGCTATCGATATAGGGAGACAGGCAGTTTTGAAAATCTCCCACGCTCGGGAAGGCCGAGAGCCACCTCGGCAATTGAAGATAATTTCATTCTTGATACCAGCAAGCGAAAAAAACGCTTAAAAGCACCAGAAATTCGCTTTAAAGTATAAAAAATTGTCTACAGTAAAACGGCGACTAAGAGATGCGAAGCTCTATGGTCGTGTAGCCGTTCGAAAACCTTTGCTAAGGCCACAAAACTGGAAAAACGGCTCTTGCTCATCGAGATTGGACTTTAAAAAAGATTCTATGAACCGATACATCTAAGTTTGAGCTATCCGGTTCAAACGAAGAGTTTAACGTTCGACGCAGTGCCCAAGTAAAGATAATGCCGGCGATTTGATCAAAATTGACGAAATCATGAAAAAGGAACATTACAAAGAAAGTTTAGAACAAGATGTCATTCCTTTAATTTAAACGTCTTTCAAGTCTTTGAAACAAAACAACGTATTCTCCGGAAACTGTACGTCTTTCGGATTCACAGAATATCTTACAACAGTCGATGCTCACGTCTTTTGAGCAACTTCTTAAATAATTGTCGCGCGATTTTCGTCTAATTATTATATTGTATGTCCCCTCTTACTATGGGTTCGTCACGATGATGTCGGCTGACACAAAAATTACTCGTTAAGTTAGTTAAAGTTAAAAGAATAGAGTTGGGAGAAAACTAAAAACGATAACTAAATAAAAAAGAAACAGAACTAGTAATTTGAAAAATTTGGAAAAATGCATGATAATAAATATAGTTTGGCCTCCTCAGATTCCGGATCTCAATCCCACATATCACAAGACACTATTGAAAAATCAGTTTAGGTAACTATACCATTCTTTAGCCTGAACTGTTATTATTTCTTTACGCTTTTCAATTATATTGATTGACAAAAAGTGTTTTATTGAATGATTTAACAATTTAATTGAATATTTCATATTTTTTTCAATTTTCCTACTTTAATTAAGGTGCTTTTAATCTTTTGGCCTATAGTGTAATTCGCTTCCTGTCAATAACTATCGAACCTTATTATCTCAATCACATCCTTTTAAAATTTCCTCAAAAATATGAATTCATATTATTGAATTCTGGCTATTGAGCTCGCTGTGTAAATGGACCGTAGAGAAAATTTTATCGTGCATAAACCATGAACATAATCTAAAAAGCGGTCGAAAATCATGTCGTAAAATTTTTTATGGATGTACAAAGTATTATCGGAATATTATGAGACCTACTAAATTATTATAAACCATTTCCGCCCATGGGAAATGAAGATGACAAACAAGAGTATAATCTCCCACACGCTTATACAAAAGCTTATTTTCGTCAATCAATGAATCTAAGTCAAATTTTCTGTGTATATCAATTACTGAAACTGTATAATTTAATTATTTTATTGCGCTTAAACACTACGAGGGAAAAAATTTCCGACCTGAACATGTCAAAACTTATCAATATTCGTAGGGAAATATATTTACGCACATATTGAGGGATTCTCACTTAAATTTAAGTAATTACGGATACTAAGTTGCAGTTTTAGAGAGTAATGAACTTCTTTATACATTCTCAACCAATTTTTCTATTTTTCTCGTCTATGAATTACTGAAAATGTAATTTTATTATTTTACTGCTCTTAAACACAGCGAGGGAAAAAATTTCCGAACTGAAGATGTCAAAACATATCGATATTCGTAACGAAATATATTTACGCCCATATTGAGAGATTCTCATTAAAATTTCAGTAATTTCGTACACTCGATTCTGGTTTCACAATCGTATAAGTGAGTCGTTGTGAAGATTATTCTGAAAATGGAGAAAATTGAGTATCGAGCTGTCATTAAGGATTTGTTTTTGAAAGGCAATACTCCTACGTAAGTAAAAGATGGGTTAGGCACTGTGTACGGATACTCTGCATCATAATTTATGACTGTAAAATGTTAGGTATCTGGTACCCACAACAGTTTGACTAATGACCTGTCAGCTGATCATATTTACTCACCGTTCTACCAGGATAGAAAGAATCCTATCATATGATTATGATTTTATTAACACCATCAGTTTCCCATCAACAATGAACGTCATCAGGGTTAGTTTCCGAACAATCAGATCATGAGTTAACTCGATCATAGTTTACAAAAATTCCTCATATTGAATAATGAAAAATGCCTTGTTTTTTTGTCAGATAGGAAACATTCCATACAATCCTTGCATATCCATGAACTTTCAATCAGTATTGACAATTGGTGGTAGTTTTCGTCAGAATGTTTTCTCAGAATAAGACTTACTCTTAGAACAGTTCAGTTTCGGATTCATACGCATAGAGTAATGATTCGTCACTTGCCACGATCTTATAGAAGTCTTTTGAAGTACCGCGATAGAATTTTTTCATCATTTCTTTATACCAAATGATACGAGCTTTTCTAAGCGTTTTTCTAAGCAATATCCAACACGAACAAATCTTAAGGCCAGTTGACATGATGCAAGACAACGTGCAATGCAATGCAAGACGTAATATTTCTTGATCAAAAGGATGCACAGTTGAAATTCGGTTGATTGTTTCATGCAAGATCTCTCACATGCAATTTTATCGATTAGATGTCAATTTTATTGCGTGTAAATTGCAATTTTAGAGAGAAATTAATTTCTTCAACCATTCTTAACTAATTTTTCATGTCCAATTCTCTAACTAAAGTGTCCATCGGACTCCAAAAGCAAAGCAGAGAAGATATAATTATTCCCAGTCATGCAACGACCACTTTTTTTGTTCACTTTTCTTAAGGAAGCTTGGTTCAAGACAACGTGCAATGCAATGAAAGATGCAATAATTATTGATCAAAAGCACGCAATGATGAAGTTTAGCCTATTGTTAAATGGAAGTTCTCGCATTACAATATATCGGTTTGATGGCATTTTTAATACGTGCACGTTGCATTTCAAGGGAGAAATAAGTTTCTCATCTGCTGATAGTACGTCTCTCACCAAGAATTTCTTAGTTATCATACATTTTATTTGTCTTGGGAGTTTTTTAATTGTTTATTCATCTATTCTCAACTGATTTTTGTATACTTTCTAGTCTTAATCTATAGTTAAACTCAAGTTTCTCCTTGTTCTATCTAGCTAGGGCCTGACCCACCATGGTCTAGGTGCTCTTTTATGTCCATCATATTCCAGAAGCAAGATAGAGACGATGGAATTGTTGCAAGTGATGCACTGACTCCTTTTTTCTTGTTTACCTCACCTAGCAGTGTTATGTTCATTTCTAAACCGCACAAAAATACTAAATAAAATTTAAGGTTAGGAAATTATTTACTTTTGCTAATAGAATTTTGACTAGTGGCAACCATGATGAAATGGCAAGAGACTTTCATACTGTCAAGCGACGTGCAGTATTTATCTATGCAATATATTGACCTTGCAATAAATTGCATGCAATTCCTTGCATGTTGATTTGCACTATGTCGAGCGACCTGTATTGACAGATACATATTCTGCAATATTGGATATATGCGAGTGGAATAAATGCCCAAGTATGCCTCAATCTCATGACGATCTTACAATATCAGTTTAAGTATAGGATCGATGTTTTCTTGCACGATAGCCGATTTCGGTGGACCTTCACGAAATTTATCCTGAAGCGAAATTCAACCACGATTGAATTCGGAAAACTAAGAAAACATGGCGGCTCGAGATGGTAGCTCATCACGAAAAGTCGAAGCGAGTTGATCGGCACACTGCTGTTGGTTTAATCCATTAATATTTTGATCAAGATGATTGTTTCAAGAATCTGTAAACGACTCGAATAGCACTTGTATAACAACACGTTCTGATTACGTTCACATATGACATATCTCAAAACTTGAATAGCAACCCTCGTAATATCGAAGGTTGTGGTTTTTCATTCACACCCATTTACGTATTCTAGACGAATTTTGAAACGTGTATAATTTGAGATTGTAATAAATATGAAGTATTAATATTTAATTTTATTATTATTGACATAATAGGATACATTAAAATATTTTACGACATATTTTACTGACATAAAATTTTTATTCATGCATTCATCGTCAATAAATCATTTAAAATGATTAGTTTTCATATATTAAACCATTCATGAAGTATAATTAAAAATACTTCAGCTGCAAACAGAATTCGAATTAGGATTTCCAATTTTCTTCACAGTATTAAGTATTTGTGGCTCTAGAGAGATTAAATACATATTTATTCATTACATTATATATATAATAGAATATTATTTATTTTAATTTTTAAAAAAAGAATGTAGTTTCGATCGAGGTATAAAGAAAAAGCAAACAATGTTTTACGTGTCTAATTCCAACTGCAGAAATGGAGAAAATTACTATCACACTGTTTACCATACCACTATACAATTATAACACTATCTAAAACACGTTTCTATAACCAAGTTATCTTCTTCAGAGAGTGAAGTTTTCTAGAATAATTGGTACAACTCACAACCCTTCAGAAAATCCGTACACTCTATCAATTTCGCAAGTTTATATAAAATCGTTTCCAAAGATATGCTGAGTGCATATATAGATAGTTTGTGTCCATTAAATTGTTGTGATAACAGCAGCTGAAGTTATGTAGTTCGTGTGTTGACATCCTACGTGAGAAACATGACATTTCTACAAAGATGTTTGACGAAAACCTCAAAATATGAAATAGACAAATTACGTTTAATGGCTACTGTTTCTCTATAATAATTATCATGATTTTCGTGCAGCTGGTCATTATTTTTTCATAATTCATCTATTTGTTTGTATTTAGAGTGAACAGAATATTTCGTATTTCTCCCAATGGAATTTATTGACACGCTAAATGTTTTTATATAAAAATAATACCTGTTTTTGAAATTAGTTTAAGTCTAGTTACACCGTACCTAGTGGTGCAGAACATAACTTTCTGAAAAGTTAAGTAACCCTATGCTGATATAAAGTAATGATACATTTATTAATAAAAGGTATGTTTAACTCCCATCAAACACATTACTGGTGTAACTAAATTGGAATTTTTCGAACCGTTTATGATATTCATACTGAACATACTGTTTACATTACCACTACACCAACACTCACAATTACACTGAAGATAAACTTAAACCTATTAACTTTAGTTATGAGGATGGTCCCAGAAGTACTTGGCCCAACAAAGAAAACACAAAAATTTTGGGAAATATTAATTTATTTTTTGACGTGATCTCCTGTTTGCTCCATACACTTTTCCCAGATATGTTTAATAAGTTCGATATCGATAAGAATCGTCAAACTCCTCAAAATAGTCATTAACTGCCGACATCACCTCTTCATTGTTGAACAACCGAGCCATTTATTCAAGTTTGGGAACAGGAAATAATCCGAGGGATCTAAGTATGGCGAATAGGGTGCAGGAGCAAACTTTAATTCATTGATTTTGGGTATTGTAATAACGGATTTGTGGGATGGTGCATTGTCTGAAACAACACTTTCTTTTTACCCAAATACGGCCGTTTTCGCTTGATGTCTTCGCTCAAACGTTGCAATAATTTCGGATAATACTTGGCGTTGATAGCTTTTCCTTTTCCAAGATAGCCAATAAAAATTATCTAAAGCGCATTCAGAAAAACCGAGCCGGTTCATCCTTTTCAGTCCATTGTTATTTTTTTGTTTTGGGTGTGAAGTGGACTTGGACTTGGATCCACGTTTTATCCATGTTTATGAAATGGCGCAAAAATTCGGTTTTATTTCTGTGAAACATTGCCAAAAACTCGACGCTATTTGTCCAAATTCTCAGTTAATATGCCTACTATGCTTGCTATCTCGCGCACTTTCGGTTAACGATCATCCAGTACATCCAGTTTTGTGCTGCTCTTCGCAGATCGTACTACGGCCACGTTTAAACTCTGATACCCAATATTTTACTGTTGATAACGAAGGAGCAGTAGAGGAGTAGAATCTAGTTCAACTTTTATATCGGTTGAGATGATGCCTTTCAAATAAAATTATTGTATGACAAATTTTTTCCATGCTTATAAATTCACTGAAAACGTTCACTATTGATGGCTGCCAAACAAATAATAAACAACGTGGCGTCTTCAAACTTGGAACATATGCTTTATTGATTGTGTACTTTCTAATATAGAGGTATTTATCAAGCAGCTCTCATTATCTTTAGGTCATGCCAGGTACTTCTAGGACCATCCTTTCAGCAGGAATATTATTTATTCCTTAAATATAAAGTGGTCTGTTAATAAGGACAAAGAGCCATTTCCTTACAGTACACTGTATTGTTTAGTATTTAAGGAATAAATGTGAATATTCCCGCCAAAAAAATTTTCCCACTGGAATTATTTTTCGCGGGAGAAGTTTTATTGGTGGGAAAATTTAAAATAAAATAGTTAAGTCAAGTTTTAGTTTATCTTCGGTTTCTGAGGACGATAACTTGGTTATCGAGACGCGCTTCAGATAGTGTAATCGTGAGCGTTGCTGTAGTGATAGTGTTAACATTGTTGAGTACACTACTTGTACGACGAGAATATACAAGTCAAAAGGATGTAACATAACAAACACTTTTATGAAGTTAAGGTGTGGACAGCACCTTTAGGTAACAAATTAATAGGTTATCACATTCTATCTGGCAATGTAAATGAATATACATAATATATTAAGGTGCTGAAAATATTGCTCACACAATCACATTGACGATAGAAATATTTGTCATATATTTAAAGAAGTTTTGCAATTTCCTCTCTGTCAATTGTTTTTTCAAAGTGACAAGTAGTGAGATATGAAGGTTTTTTAGAGATTTATGTCAGTTTGTAGGTATATAGGAGAGTTGCTAGTCAAGATATGGCAACACCGATGTGAATATGTCAAATCTGATATCGACATCATAAAATTTGACATTTCCAATGGTGAACGTATTATCATACGAGTGCTATTTGAGTTATTTATAGATACTTGAAACATTCATCTTCGTCAAAATATGGATTTAAATCGTGAACATTTTCTATGACTTTCGACGTGTATTAAACCAACAGCAGTGTGCCGATCAACTCGCTTTTGGTGATGATGGTGTCTCGCTGGTTTTCAATGGTTGTCGCACTTCACTGCAGGATGAATTTTATGGAGATCGTCCATAATCGGCTATTGTGCTAGAAAATATCGATGCTCTGCGTGAATTGATATTACAAGATCGATATGTGACATACCGTGAGATGTAAGGCATATTTGGGCATTAGTTCCACTCGCAATCATTCACTATTCCATGAATATTTCGCTGTCAAAAAATTTGTTTTCCTAGAATACAGAATAATTTGACAATCCCTCAAAAAAAAGATCATGTCGATTGGTGTGAAAAAATTTAATCGCGGTGCTTTAGAAGACGTCTATAAGATCGTAACAAGCGACGTATCATGGATCTATGCATATAAATCCGAAACTAAACAACAATATACAATATAGGTCTTTCAAGATGAGCCAAATCCAAAAAAAGTTGGTCGCGAATTGTCTGTTTTCTCGCAATAACTGGACATCTCACCACCGTTCCATTAGAGCAACGTAGAACGTCAATTCCGAATCGTACACCAGCATTTGTTTGCCAGAAGTGTTCGAAAAAATCAGGTAAATAAATCGCATTTTTTACCACTATAATGCGAACTCTAACACATAAGTGTGTACTCCGTACAGTCCTTGTTTAGCACCAATGATTTCTTCTTATTCCCTTCAAAAATAAATTATGAGGTCAACGTTTTTCTATACCTGAAGAAGCGGTTCAAATTACATGTTTTGGAGCTGTATTAATCTAAATGGAGATTATTTTGAAAAACAATAAAGGCATATCCAATTATAAAGGTTTCATTTTGTCTATTTATTTCTTTTTCGCGTAGTTTTCTGTTTGCCATTTTTGTTAAATATTTCTAATCAATTTCAAATGTATCATTCAATTATCTAAACCATCAGTATCTTTTAAAAACACCCGTAAACTTTTGAATGGTTATATCGAAAGCTGGATGTTATTTCCAGTTTAACGTAAGCACGTGTTCTATATATTGGCACAAATCCAAACAATTCTTATTCCTATGTAGTAATTATTGATAAATACAAAATGGAGTTTAACGAGATTTCAATGTGCAAATAGTCATGTTAATTGAGATGGTTAACCACATTGTCGTGGACTGATTCAACGATTAAATTGCCTTTAAAGCACACAACGTTAATAAAACTTTATTCTGAAGTATACGAAGTTTGTATATGACAGTTTTTTAAAATAAATAAAAAATTTCAATATTATACAGGGTGTCCCGCATGAAAATCGGCACAGAACAGAGTCGTATTGGGGAGCCAAAAATACGATGAATGGGAGCAATTTACCTCTATACCAGGCTGCATCCCTTTGAAGTTAGGACAGAGATTTCTAGAAAAAATTTATTTCTTTACAACCCGTTAACTTGGCAGTACCACATTTGGTACGCTGTATGATACTGTTAAAGGCATTAAGGCTCATTTTACAAGTGAAGTTCAAACTCAAACGTCCGTTTGAACTACAAATACCGTTTTTTCACGTTCTATAGATAGCGTTAACTAACAAACTATGGTTTAAACGTTAACGGCGATCTGGGGGTAGTTTAAACTACAGTTTAACATGAAGCGGAGGATCTGAACCCAACTTTTTCATATTGTTTACATTTTTACAATATTTTAGATATTTTTGGTAGAATGATTGAAGTTATTCGTTATAGAGCGAATCTTCAAATTGTCACACATTTTTTGTGGCTCCACCGAAAACATTGGTAAATTTCTTGGTTGATTCCAAGGCCTGAATCTGCCTTGCCTATGGAAATTTACCGAGAAATGAAAAGCTGAGACAAAAAAATATAAAATGACTAAAATAGAAAATTAAAATAATATGCTTACTTTGTTCCTCTTCCATTTCCTCATAACGTATTTCCTTATCTTTGTTTCGATGATTCTCGTATATATTTTCAAGCTAACTGAAAATAAGACATTGCTCTGTAGTTTTCGCACAATATGTCATCTCCTTTTTTTATGTCTTGGTATTTTATTGGTGTTCCATGCTAAATTCAATATTTTTAATGTCCATACCTTTCCTGATTGTTCTAAACATTTATCATTTCCGCTGGAAAAAGACTTCTCACGGTGAACAAAACGTTTACGAATCAATAGAGACGCAAAATTTTTTTGACAATTGTACAAAAATAACTAAAACATGCACTGCGAACACGCCACTGTCAACAGTCAAACCCAAATGAAATATTTTATTTAATGAGATTTTAGAATAATCAGCCTACTTTTCTGATCCAAACGATATTAGAAGCACGTGATCTCTGGCGAAATTTTGATTCTTTACTGTGGTTACTTAGACCGTAACCTTGTTTCGTGAGAATTGGTATTACAAGAACTCGTCCTGGTATATCAACTCGTCGAAACTTTCTAATATATTCTATAGACCTCAAAGTAAGGATATATACAGTAGTTCTTGGTGAGACATTTTTTTCCAAAAGTTGTTTTTAATCAGGAGATAATAGTTCAGAAATATCTAAGAATCACTCATAAAAAAATTTTGATCTAATAATAAAGAAATAAAAAATAAAATATTCTCTTGCAATTTAGCTACCAATTTGTTATTGTAAACCTTGTATAAATTTCATCTGTAAGACCAAGTTACAAATTACTAATCCGTTTTATCCTCCATGCCACATAATTTAAAATTTTGATACGTAAGTCGGCATCCAACCTTAACTAACGTCTTTTCATTGAAAGCGTTGCCAAATTACTAGTTACGCAGCAAATATTTAGAGCGAGAGATCATCTTTCTAATTGAAAATAAATTTAAATCGAAAGTCTTTGTATCGAATAATGTTCGTTTCAAATTTTAGACTTAGATTTAGAATAGTCCTGTGAAGTTAGGAAACCATAATCAAATTTTTCATACAGAATAGACCTTTGGTCAAATTCTGAATCAGTTTAGGGGCCAATCGCACTTTCAAAATTGTCGTTCGCAGGGAAAGGGTGAGATTATCGACTCGTTGATGTAAACTATATTCATATCCAGAATGTTGGAATTCTCTAATTTGTCGTAAACAAATAAAAAAGCCTTCTTTGAAATTGCCTTGATGAAAACTTCCACCCAACTTCAGATGCTATTAACATAATCGAACAGGACGGCTTTGTGGTCTATGTCATGGACGAGTTCTAAACAATACTATCATTAAAAGTTGTGATAAGACAAAGATAAGACAAAGTCCACTAGGTACTAGGAGAATTTTGAGCTCGTGATCAATTCGTTACGTTGTTGAATTTAATCATTGTAATACTGAATATGTATGAACGGGTAGTTATGCTTAGCGCGCAACGCAACTAAAGCGTCTTGATGGAGGCAGCGACGGAATCAATAACAAACTCTGTCAGTACTCGTCATCTCAGCTTTTATTAAACGTATTAGAAAATATTTTTATACAAATTGAGTGGTTGTTGAAGGCTTTTTCTTATTCATAACGGAACTAACATCAATTTTTCAACGGAAACAAAAATGTTTTCTTTTAGTTCAAGCGTTGAAAAATCATGAGTTTACACGGATTCAACCAACGACACAATGGCAATCACGGTCTCCGGACGAAGACGAAGATTTTAGTTAATTGAATTAAGTCAGAGTGAATTAGTTCCTCCGACATACTTCTCCACATCAGTATCGTATGCTTTCTGACCGTTGTAGAGTCCTCTTAAATGGTTTTTAACTTCTGATACGACTACATTGCCAATTCATCTCTATTAAGATAATCAACCAAACTGATTACTACTAATACCACCACTAACACTAAGGCCCTCAAAAAGCCTTGGCCTCATCCACTCCATTATTCCACGATCCAACACTCAGCTTCTCCACCCCCTCACATAGGCAGATCAGTCCCGTATAATGCCAAACCAATTAGTCAGACGCAAATAATTGTCTCAATTTAGTTATCGTAAATCCAACCATGGATGGTCGAATTTCAACTAATATTTTATGGACTGTTCATCTCTCAACCTACCTTAACCATGTGCTCCACCGGCAAAATCATCCTCAAATTGAACGGATTTCAATTCTATTTTCCATTATATTTTATAATATACATGTTCACACAGGGTTTGAATTACAAATTTTTTATCTCATTGCTCCGTTTATACTGTAGTTTCCCTGATTAGCTTGTATTTATAGTTTAATGAAGACTACTTAAATACTCTAACTAGTCAGAAAAGACTACTCGTTTTTTTATATATTTATATAATCAATTTACGTGGCCGCCCTATTAAATTTTAATTTTGGAAAACACCATTTTTTCTTCTACTACCTTGCAAGTGCGTTGGCGATTATCTTATGGTCAGACATCTATTTATAACGGCATGACACAGCTCACCGGTCCAGTGTTTTATATTGCGTAGCCATGACATTTGTTTTCGGCCTACGCCTCTCTTTCCTTCGATCTTTCTTTCTGTATTATCAATTGGGGTATTGAATATCTTTATCCTCTAAGAACGTGACCCAAGTCTCCAACCTTTCGTACCTTGATCAAGTTGAACAATTCTCTCTCAGTCCCCGCTCTTCTTAATACATCCTCGTTCCTCACTCTGTCTGTCCATGATATACGTAACATTATTCGAAGGGTCCACATTTTGAAGGCTTCTAGTTTATTGTTGGATGATATCCATGTAAATGTACAGTAAAAGTGACCACACATAACATTTGACCATTCTATACTGAAGGTCAAAGGAGGGATTACGGTTACACAACATCGGTTTAAATTTAATGAATGCCTGTCTTGCGTGTTCAATGCGGAATTTAATGTCCTGTTGAGGGTCCCATTTCTTCTTTATAGTTATCCCTAGATATTTAAACGTCTTCAATTGCTCAATTGGCGTGTTATCTATATATAGTTAGGCAGTTAAAATTGCATTTCTACTTATTGCCATGCACTTGGTTTTTGTTGTATTTATTTTTAAACCATATGATTTCCTAATATTATTTGTTTTATCTAGTAATAATGGCATCTCCAGTAAGTTGTCTGTGAGTATCAATTAACTTTAACGCCATAATCAGAGCACTCAAGAGCATCAGCAAAGACATTCTCTACATAGAGGTTGAACAGCATACGAGACAAAATACACCCCATGCATACCCCTCTTAAAACTTTGAAGTCTTCTGTGTTGATTGTCTGATTCAGCCTAAGGGTGCAAATGTTGTGGTTGCAGTTCCTCTGTGGTGATAGCGAACTCGTGGTGTAGTCAACATGAGTGACTCTGAAAATTGATTTTTGTACTGGGTTTTGTTGGATAGCTGCTTACAGTAGTAAACATAAATAGCCAGATAGTTCTTTACATTAATTTAGTTTATAAGTATGATATTTATATAAAAACTCTCACCTTTAACGAGAAGTTGCTTTCCAATCGACATCCAGCGTTCATTTTTAATGTCACGGTTGTGGTAAGACTTATCCCGTTGATCCCACAGACCAGGAACATTTCTCACTAGCTCTATCAGTAATTCCTTGTCGATTTTCGAAATAATTGTGATGAAGCGTCGGGAGACCGATATCGGTATAAAAACAAACACGTTTGGCCGGCCGCCGTATCGGTCGTCGTCGGTTGCCATCGGATCGGATAGGTGGTACAGATCTACTATAGGCACCTACTCATACCCATAGATGTTTATTTGTTGTTGTATGTTTGTTTTTTGACCGACGTCGGGCGATATCGGATCGGATCGGGAGAAATACGGATCCAATGTAGGTGCACCCTAACCCGTGCTTTCTGGTTCCAGTAGATGTTTCGAATAATTCTTATATCTCTGCTGTCAATGTTGGCGCTCTGCAGCGTTTTTATCATAGTGTCTTGCTTGACGGTGTCAAACGCCTTCTCGTAGTCGATGAATGTGATGTAAACGTCTTTTCGTTGGTCAATGCAGTTTTCAACGAGGGTAATTAGGCAGAAAACTGCTTCACGTGTACCCATACCGCTTATAAACCAAACTGGGTCACTCTACTTAGTTCTTCTAACTTTCTGAACATCCTTGTGTGAAGGATACGGATGAATAGCTTGAGCATATGACTGATTAAACTAATCAGTCGATTAGTTTTTTTGAGAAACATTTTTTCTTATTTCCGTATGTTGGTAATTTTATTTTTTTATTATGATGAATGAAATGAATTTTTTCAAAAATCAACTCTATCTTATAAGACTTAAGATTCTTTGATGTATACAATTTTTCTGTGCGAGCAAAAATGAAAGAATTTTCAGCGGAATTTATTAGAGAATTTAGGAAAACGATCGTGGGTCGACTACGGACATAATATTCCTTATGGGGAAAAGTTGATATTAGAGTGATTTTTCAACCTCACTTTCCCGGACTAAAGTATGTTTCAATTTATTCAATAATTTATTACAGGAAATGCACTTATCTAATGAAAATATAATTTTTCCAACCGATAAACTACTCTCGGTGATAGATTACGATTAAATCACATTTTCCTTAGCGATAATAGTAGAAGCCCTTGAGAACAATATTCCGGTCTATTCAATCAACCACACTCTACGTGTTTCTATTTTTATCAAATCGAAAATTACAACGCAATATGGTTAGCGCAAAATCAATTTTGTAAAACAGACATTGTTTCGTAGCTCAGCACTTTTATCATCAAGTAAAACCTCTGTTTCTTCTTTCAAACACCAACTCGCACGATGCTTGATTTTGCCTCAACTTTCTTGCTTAGATCAGACTTTTTGGTACGTAGAACACCTTGGATTTATTGGGAAGTAGCTCTTTCAACATCTTCATAACGATAATGTCTGCTAAGAGCCCGCTGAAATAGGACTCCAGTTCCTTTCTGCTTACCCTCCATTGTTCATAATAGAAGAACATTATCTGGCAGTCTAAAGCAGTAGGATCTATCGAGCGAATTCGTCATCCCTATTTTGTGCAAGTGAAGATTTAAATTTTATTTTGGCCAGCTTTTTAAGAAGCTACGATGACTATTTAGAAAAAGGCAAAATAGTCCTAACAAATTTGTCCAAACAAAGGTCGAATAACAAAAATTATCCTGAACTTCATTTCGGTGAAGACCTTAGGTTTAGTATTAAAAAAAGTTTCCATCGATCCAATGTAAGCCAAAAAAGTTACTCGAGGGTCAAAATAAGGGTTTTTTTTGTGAGATGCCAAACAGTGAGTTCAAAAAAAATTGTTAGGACTAAAACACCACGTATGTACAAGGGTTATATGAAAAATTTCGGACCTCAATCTGAACTTATCAATAAGAGTTTACGACCGTAAAATTTTGGGCAGCTGAATTAAAACGTGGCCATTCAACCTTGTGTGATGACGAGCGTTTGAGAAGGTTAAAAATTGCTAAATCATCGAAAAAGTTCACCAAATGGTACTGGTCGATGCTCGGATTAAGATTAGAGAGGAAAAAGAGGCCATCGACATATCAAAAGAAAGAATATTTTGAGATAATCATGGTATTGTGGTCATAAACTATCTTCGAAAAGGTAAAACAATAGTAAGAGAGTTGCTTGATAAGAATAAATTGCAAAAATACCATATCCATTAGATATCATGAATTGCTCTTCCGTATTTACCGTATCTGGCCTCCAACCTTTTATAGGCCTTTTTGAATAGAAACACGGCAACTATTATGTTGATGACTTAAATAGGTTAGAGCATCATTACTGGACCAAGTCAATAGAGTACGTTAAAAATAAAAAAGAATATTTAAGAAATTGTCTTGCTTCTTTGCTAGGTCGAAAAGTTTTCAGACAACCTTTGTATAATTCGAATATTGAATATAAATGAAAATTTTTATCCCTGTTTTTCATTACGTATTCCCTAGGAACACATGATTTTTATAACTTAGTCCTTTTACATAACCCAGAGTAATATCTGCTTAATACGTTTTTTGAATGGCAACACTTCCTTTTTCTCTTGAAGAGCTATAGCTAAGACATTAGGCACTCTAAAAGGATCGCATGGGTCATATCCTGCAAAAAATTTAAGGCCAGGAAAACAGTGAGACTACTTCAGAGCAGTGCTGCCAATCCGAAGACGTTTCATAACAGTGGATGAAGCATGGATCCACTGGTACACACCAGAGATCGAAGTAACCGTTCTTCAAGGAAGCCGAAGACTTACCTATCAGCTAGAAAGTTTATGGTCACCGTTTTCTAGGATTCGTAGAGTGTGATCTATTTTGAGAAGGGCAAAACTTTCCCAGAGTTTCTATGCCGAATTTTTGAGCCAATTTGATAAAGAATTGAAGAAAAAATGTGCTCTTCCACCATGATAGTGCAATGGATTATTTCTACGCATTTGCATCGGCCATATTTATCGAATTGGACCACGAACTGCTGGTCATCCACCTTCCATTGAGGAAAATGGTGCATTGCAGGGTCACGTGTATCGAAATGAAAAGAGAATAAGTCTGTTTCCGAATAATATGAATTCTGGTCTGTTATAATGGGCCGAAACTTGGACATATAATCAGAAAGTTTATCAACAGTTCCCTATGAGTTATCTGCAAATTTTTTTGGCCAAATAGGATAAGTCATACTCTACTGAAACCAGTAACATACATAACCAGACAAGATTTTAATTATACGACAACAGTCAAAAGGAAAAGAGACAGACCTGAAAGAACACTATCGAGACAGAACGGTATTAGATAAACTTATCACGGAAAGAGGTTACAGAAATAGCCAAAACCAGAAGAAAATGGAAAGTCCTCGTCAACAAAATTGGACGAAACACACAAAACGACACATGAGGATAGCGACGACATCACTGAAACACCGACAGATGTCATTTGCTCCACTGGCAGTTATATAACGATGATGATATTGTAAAATAAATACCCACTTTTCATAACTTTTCGTTTTCCTTTTAAGGACTAAGTATTTATCGAACTACTCTCGTATACTCAGACCTACAGCGAAAAGTGAAAGTAACTAAGTTTTTAAAAAATTATCATACTTATGGTAATTTAGTAATTACTTTTACTTGAATAGATTTTCGAATTGGTTGTTTTATTATGAGCGTCATTTAAAAAAATATATCGGAGCGCTAGTTTTACTATTTCCTAATACAGAAGGCGGTCTATTGAAACAAATTGCATCATAAATCATCATCTCAAATGAAGTAGTAATCAAACTACTTCTAATAAGGCTATTCAGTACTTTGGTTATTATAAATACTTTCAAACAAATAAGGTGTTGAAAAAAAATAATCAGTTCATTAAGATTGTTGATCGTACTTTCGATTTCAAATCTTGTTGAAGTATTGTATTATAATCAAATGGCAATTAGCTTTACATCTTATCTGTTCCACTCAATGCTACTTGATTACGGTATAAAATGAGATTAAATATAGTCGTAAACACATTTATGAGATTAAAATTTATATTAGTAGCAGTAAAATGCCAGGTGACATAATCATAGTGCAACCGCAGAAACAAGTTACAAGAAAGCAGACACGTGCAAACAATACGAAAATGGGAACACCATGAGAAGAGACAAACCAATAGAAAGTCAAAGATTAAAACAAGCCTTGGCTGACTGCTGTCTTATAGAGCAGAAAAACCTTGATCTACTGAGAAGTTCGTTTTTCATTCTCCCATTATATCTTTTCTTGTTAGCATCTGTAGTATATGATAAGCGATGAGTAGCATTTTTATTGTTGACTGTTTTAGTGCAGTTTTTGCACCATTCCGAGGAAACATGAAATGGAAATATTTTAGATACTTCCATTTGGCCAATCTATAATGCCAAACTTTACGTGGCTAGGTGCTCCGAGTAGTGCATGTATAGATCAGGGTCTATAAACAGGTCTTAGAGGCTAACAAAGTCATTATCTCCATCGGGGACTCTGGTTGGTTCATTGATAAATTGATATGGACAGTCCGTGATTGTTGGCAAAAACTTCAGCTTCCGGCATCCAGCATCGTCAGTTCTGTTGGACAAATTCAACCAGCTGATGAGATGAACATTGAAATCTCCAGCGAAAAAGTTTGAATAGTTTGATTGCAGGTAATCGAATTTAACGCCAAGGTTTGGGAATAACTGCCTTTAGCGGGTGTCGCTAGAAGATCTGTACAGGAAGCAATAGAATTTTGTTATCACATAATATCGAATTCGGAAGACAAACATTCTCTTCCCGCTGGCAAGATCTATCGTCTGTAACGTCTCACTCTGGAAACTGGAGGCATCGGCACAGTGACACTTAGGGCCAATTCACGACACCTAAATTCGATGCGGAGGTATCTCACCGGGCGATTCGAGTGGGACACATCTACCATTTGATAGATGTGGAACAAACAAATATATATATATATATAACAAATTTGACATGTCGATTTGTATTTCTACATGGTCTAGGTTCATTTAACCAAAAGAGGGCTCTTTCACAAGACACATACTGTGAAAGTTGTTCGGAATAAGATCGAAGTACTTGGTGGTATTGAACTCCTACCATATCTAGTATTTCGTCTGAACTTTGTACCGTCAAATTACTTTTTAATCAGATCCATGGCGAAATTCTTACGTTGAAAAAAATTTGAATTCAAAGAAGATGTTGGAAATGCAGTGCGACATTTTTTTGCATCTAAGTTTAAAAAATAAATACCAAAGTATTTAAGAACTTGAGGAACGTTGAGTTAAAACCGTAGAATGTGATGGGCTATCCATCGAATATAAAAGCTTTCTTATTTTATGATCATTTATGAAACACTCTGTATGATTACTTCTCTTTGTATTTTTCAAAAAAATGTTACCGATAGCAACGTATTTGAAAATATTAATGAGGTTTCTTTCTGTATTTTCACCATTTTTCTCACTCCATTATCCATAATACCTTACTCCAACATCTTGTTCGTTAAATATACGTCTGAGTCGCACAACAAATTCATCCACTTAAAAAAGAATACATTTAACGCAACAAATTTCTTGAAGCGGAAAACCCACTGAGGTAGTTATCTCCCGTCTCATTTAACAGCTACAGATGAAGAAACGCTTCTTTGACATAACGAAAATAATCGAAGCTTGAATATGTGCCAACTGTAGTGATTAATTGAATAGTTTGAGTCGACTTACCATAAAAATCTATCAGAGACGTGTGTCACTTGTTGCTATCGTGGAGGCTTTAAATTTTGTGGAATTTAAATTAACTTAAATGACACCACATAAAATCACTATTTGTCTATTCAGAGCCTGAAGTATTAGATTGAGAAATGGTTTGAGGTATTTAAGTACCTCAAAATTTACAAAATACCATATAATGTCATTAAAATAATCGAAAATATATACTCAAAAAATACAATCCAAGCAAAAATAAATGATGACCTAACTGAACAGATACCTGCAAATAGGGACATTAGGCAAGGGGACTCTCTCAGTCCGCTCCTATTTAACATAGTGATGGATGAAATCATAAAACAAGTACGCAAACTAAGAGGATACAAAATGGGAAATAAAGAATTCAAAATCCTGTGCTATGTAGACGATGCGGTACTGTTGGCGGAGAACGAGGACGATCTGCAAAGGCTACTGTACCAATTTAACAAAACAGCAAAAAAATTCAATATGATAATATCAGCGGCAAAGACAAAATCAATGGTTACTTCCAAGACACCGATCAGATGTAAGCTTGTGGTGGATAACAAAATAATACACCAGGAAATGAAATTTAAATATCTGGGAATCGAAATATCTGGACACGGAGACGTGGAGACGGAAGTAAGAAACCAAGCTACAAGAGCCTCAAGAGCAGCAGCATACCTAAATGACACAATCTGGCGAAATAAATACATTCGAAGTGAAGCAAAAGCCCGCATTTACAAGACCGCAATCAGACCTATATTATCCTATGCAGCAGAGACCCGACCTGAGACCTCTAAAACGAAACGGATATTGGAGACTACAGAAATGAAAATAGTTCGAAGAATAGCGGGAAGAACACTACTGGATAGAGAAAGGAGTGAAAACATAAGACGAACATGCGGGATAGATAATATCAATGACTGGGTACTGGATAGAAAGATAAAATGGAATGAGCACATTGACCGCATGACGGAAGAACGAATTGTGAAAATATCAAGGGACAAATCACCAGCAGGACAAAGAAGCATTGGAAGACCTAGGAAAAGATGGAGTGACAACCTCCCAGGTGACTGAGCAGAGGCAATGACGTGAAGAAAAACAGGCAATGATGCCTATACACAGCAGGAAGAAGAAGAAGAAAATTTACTGGATTTACTCACAAACAAAGAACGAAGTGAAGATAACACTAGGTAACAAAAATATTATCAGTTCTTTCCTAAATTTCACATTTTTGTGAAAATTTATTGTTTGAAAAATCTTAAGTATTCATGAAACTCCATTTTTTTCTTAGACTGTTACATGTCTCCTATAGTTCGGAGTGTTTTTAATTAAAGACCAACAGTAGACTGCAAGCATTGCTGGTTCCCTTTTTCCTTGTGGCGATATCTTGATAGAAGTGCTCTCCATTCTCGTCCATATTTACCGGAAAAAACTTCAGGTGGCAATATAGAAAGTGTTTTTTCAAAGTAATTATTCAACCCAAATTATAATATGCAAAATGAAATGCAAGTTTTTTTTTTCATTCAAGGCACTAATGAATGCCGGATCTCCAATTAATTTTTTGACATCGTGTCCAACAAATACTCCTTTCTTTATTTTAGCGTCATTCAAAGAGAAAAATTTTTGTTTCAAAAAGTTCCATCTTTGTCCACTTTTACAAAATTTCTGATTAGGTCTTAATTGCTGTGGAAAAAGATTCATTCTGTAAATTCTGTTTCAATTTCTTCGTTTTCAGAATTGCTTGAATTTTATTCAAAACCATAAACTGGAGAAGGCATGCGTATTTTACAGTATTCTTCGATTTCTTCGAAAACCGTTTGATATTGGTCTAGCAAAAAAAAAACAATCACTTATGTGGTCAAATTTCTGTGACATGAGATACTGGAGATGTGTGGCAACCAGTACTTTTCTTGGTTGCGAATATCCAGGTTGAAATATGCACGATAGCTCTTCGTATTTAAAAGGTGTAATAGCCTTTTTTGGTTTTTAGGTCATAATCGCCCCAAATATAACTTCCATAGGTGACTTCGCGAAAATAATTGATGATAATTCTGAGCTGCTTACAGAATTTGACGAAAAAGTAACGATTTTTCAAAAAAAAAGTTTGAAGCGATTTTAGACGTGAATGACAAAAACTGATATTTTTCTATTAATTTTTGAGTCGCTACCGATAAAATGCACAACAGATTTGATTCGAGTATCCTTCGAGTATGAAAATATTTTAAAATATGATAACAATAAATCCTCCGACGATTACGTAAATTTTTCCAATTGATTTTTACTGGTTTTGACAACTTGGTTGAACTTGAGACTTAACAGTTATCTACATTTTAAAGCAAGTCCGCGAACCAGGTCACTCGCACGATTGCCCAATTACTACTTTGTAATAGATATCAGTTTAAATTCTTTCTGCTGGAATTTCTTACAATATAAATCCAAGTGAAACGCGTAATCGATTTAAATTGGAGACCATCAAACATAAGGTTTTCGCTTATGCAATTTTTCGAGAATAAAACTATCGTGAATATCAGTTCAATACGAAAAAGTTGTTAGATTATAAAGAGCTTATTTTGAAATAAAATAAAAATAATACGAATATATATTTTATTCCGCACTCTTCTAGCGACATAAGGACGTGTGTTATTATGCATTAACACAAACTCATTATCTATAAAAGAGGCATAAAGAACATGTGGTTCTACTATATCTGTAATTTACCTATGAGCAGTTAATGATCCTCTATCTAACATTCTATGTGAGCTCTTGAAGATATTCCACACCACAACGTAATTCACCCTACTCCAAAATTTCTTGAAGCTATTAACTTGCAACGAAACTACCTTTCACTATCTCTACTATAAACAGGTATTCTCCGATATAAGGTATATACATAAACAAAATCCCAATCATGAACATTCCAGTTCGCATATTCTCGTGCAAATCTTATCTCACCCTAGCTGCACGGTGTTCCCTGGTCAGTTGAGGAGCAGTGCCAGTTACTCTGACTCCAATTACAGCATTTCTTGAAACATTTCTCACTATTTGTGAAACTACTGTTATATTTCGAGCCTAAGCTAACTCATGCTGAAGCTATCTTGCGGTTATGTCGACGACCGACCTTTCATTGGTTTTTTACCATATATTCCGGACTCTAGATATTTCGGGACATAGAAATTTCCAGTATATTAATAGCGTACCTCAGACGGCGTTCGTCTTCAATTAGAGCAAATAAACAAAATTTTCTCTTTTTCTAAATTTAAATTTCTGTTTACACGCTTACCCAATAAAACTCAAATTGATCTGTGCCGAAAAAAAGTTGATGAAAAGCAAAATCCAATTAACAAATGTTTTCCTAAAAATCGATACTTGTTTTGGGTTATTTTTTGTGTTTTTGTTAGTTTGTAAGCTATGTTGGCGGTTTGTATTTCACTTGAATTATTAAATTTCATTTATTGTCACTCTAATGAACGAATTATTCGAGAAGCAACAAAAACGAAATTATGTTGTGTAATTAAGTGATACGTCGAAATAGAAGAGAAAAAAAATTATTGAACAAATCTATCATTTTATACAACACGTCAGAATTTATGAGAAACAGGCAGTAAAGCTACATGTATTATTCAATTACATTACTTTTGATGATCGTAACTTATCCAAAAATAACCGCTTTGTACTCATAAGTCATTTATCATGATATTTTGTTCTTAACAGCTCGTAACTTAAAAAGATTAATGTTGGTAGAATCTTTGCTTAAATCCATCCATAAATAGCAAAGTCGAGATAATAAATTTGGTGTACATCCATTATTCGTTTCGTATGTTTTAGCAAATCCTACAGAGAAAGTTATCAAAACAGTAAAAACGACTAATTATAGGAAGCATCAATCCAGTCAATGACCGATAACCATACAACGTATCAATAAAATACAGTTTCTCTTATTATAAGTTAATCAAATACGAGAGATATTCCAAAAGTAAAAAACGTTTGCAATTGAAAAATGGTTATTTTTCTGTGACGGGAAAAAGATTGACACTTTATCTCTGTTGAGAGGTCACAAAATGTCACTTCATATGAATTTTTTTTCCCAGGAAAAAAACGAGTAGATTTTTCCCAGATATTCTATAAAAACATAGGCAAAAGTTCAATAATTTTACATTTCTTTTATATCAAAAGTACAATTATTGAATGTGTATTGCATGAAGGACGCGTTCATTTCGGTATTCGGTACAACAATCGAATTTTCTTGTGTTGAAATTATATTTCTTCCTGCCATCGCAACTCCCGGTGATGTACTTGGTGGCAAATCCTGTGCTATTTCAGCACGTTCTAAACATTTTATCTGCTATTTCTGTCCTGTGTTCTACCGATTCATTAACATAACATTCAGCGACCATTGATGACTTTCAACCGCCATGTTTCTTTAGATTCATCAAGTTTTCCTCGGATCCAACTAAAAGGGTAGCAGACGATCTTCAAAGTGAATGATCTGTATATGAGTCAGCATTTTAAAGTTGAGAAAAATCGTTTCGGGAACCGTATTAAACTTGTTTCTACCCACATACTGATTGATACATTTTCCAATGTGATATGCATAAAACAGGCGGCGATTCTTTGCTCCTGCTGTATGAAGGGCTATGCACATTCGCTAAAATTTATCATATTTTTTGTTTTCTTAAGTTTCACAATTAATATTCCCGAATCTTCACTATCATGTAATCTTAATGATTTCAACAAGTTTTTTATATCCTAAATACAACAACCTTGACCATTAAATGAACTTCATCGGGAGCATTATTTGAAAAATCACTAATTTGTGTACTCGTAAAAATCGCAGCTTTCTTGTATTATTTGAATTGTCTACATTATTCTTGAGCGTAACATACTTTTAATCATTAATTAATTCGACCATACTGTTAATGGCATTGGTTGTTGGGTCAATATCGAAAAATAAGTTAATGACACCGTCTCCTCATCTTCCATTCCATGAATCTTGAATACGCGGCTTCGTAAATTTTCGGCGATTCATTTTTGTGACTTTGGCTGCTCCTACTAACTCCCGTGGAGTCAAGAAAATTCCATTTTTTTACTTTATAGTATTGATAATAACTTTAATTGTATAACATATACTCACAGGTCATCTAGGTCTATAGCGTGTTAATAGTTTTCTATTCTATTTTGTGCCTTCTCCTTCCAATCCCGAACTCCTTCCTCCATTAGATCTTTTGCCTCCGTGTTACGAGTTACGAGTTGCGACACGTTGGGTGTAGCAAACCCTAAATTGATTCGGTCAGCGATGCCTTCCTGATATCAATTTTGGAAAAATTTTAGTGCTTTTCTGGACCCTTTTAGTAGGTAATATTAAAATCTTTGTATAAAAATATTATTTCTTGTTTTTATTGTATATTGCAGGAAAGTGGATTCTTTTAGGGTAGAAAATGGGATGCTTTTTTCATTTATTTGCTGAAAATTTCTCAATGAAGATTCTAAATAAATCGAAACAGAGTGTTATAAATAAAACCACAGGCTTTCAAACAAAAAAACCGAATAAAATTCTCGCTAGTAACCTAGTAACCGTCCACGACATCCACACCACATTTATTCAAATTATAAAAAGACATTATTTATGAAAGTTTCTTTTCAGAATTATTGTCTACTGAATCGTCATGATGAAGTGATGATATTAGTAACACAACCTTGCCCTTTTTAGGGACATACGAAACAATAGTGTATCCCTCCTGGAAACCCAATATATTGGAGTGTATTTCTCTGCCTTTTGCTACATGACCTGTGCTGGAAGATCTAGCTTATTTTTTCTAATGGTTCTTACAGCAGTGACGTTCACTTAGATTCACCAAGAGATCATAACTGGTGTACCAATTATCAAACGTGATGTTGCGGTTTGTTCCACTGGAGCAACCAGCCGATCTAATATGTCTCTCAGACGATTGCTAATATTGAAGGGGCCATCAGGTTGCTTCCCTATATAAACATTCATCTTCAAAATATAATATGTGCGCGCATCCACCAGGGCATGTTCTTTGATGCCATATTTTGCTGGATTGTTTGGCATATACTGCCGGAAGGAACACCTACCGCGAAATGATTCTAATATTTCGTCAATAGTTAGATACTCAGAAGGTGAATAAGCAGCCTGACAGTTTTAGACAAATCTTTCAATAACAGCTCTGATATGAGCCAGCTTATCAATTTTAACTCACGCTTGCCGATTGGCTTTATTGTCAAAAGGAGGCAAGACACCAAAAATGACACTGTCCCGTCAGTGGTCCAAAGATCAGACAAATTCCGATGATTCCGAAGAAAGAAACCCAAATACAGCTCTCATTTCTGTTATGCATGTCTCTCCATAATGGAAACAGGCCCTCCAATTTTCAGATTTTTTTGAAATTCTTCTATTAGCGTGGACAACTGTATCAGCAATAATCATTTCATCAAAATAGAGCAAAAAACATTGAACCGGAGTTTTGGCATTTCTTCCATATTGTTCAACTCCTGGCAGGTGGGTAAAAATATTTTTTCGGACTTGGTTCTTACCTTTCTTACGTTATATTCCTTACAACATGTCATTCCATTTTTCCATAAAAATTATGGATTTCAACTGGGTCTGCGACATTTCGTTGACCGTCGACCTCCTGTATTTCTTCTTCGACATCCTGTTCTAAGTCAGGGTCATCACTACACACGCTGACATTGTCTATTTCGTCGTCTTCTTCGGAATCATCCTCATTAATAAAGTTTTCGTCATTTCCTGCATCTTGACATAGTCTGTGGAGACGTCTCTGCTCTTCTTCGTAATCTCATATCAATGCACGAGCTAATACAAGCGATAATTCACAAATAATAACCATAGTTGATAAAAATAAAGAACCTACTTGTAGAAACGATGTCACAAAAACAAATCAAATCTGCTCAAAAAAAGTTTCGAGTTTAGCTAGGTGAGGTATGAGAAACCCCAAGCAACTTTGAAACGATCCTATTCGCACTGTGTCTATGTTAGAACTATGCTTTCAACAACCACGTATAGAGGAATACTTAGTTTAAAGGTACTGAGACGCTAGCGTCGTTTAGGGGTCAATTTGAATATTTTTTCTGCATTTTTCAAGCGTTGTATGTCATACCCCACCTGTCTAATGCCAGGCTAAGTGTCCCAGCCATCCTAGTCTTCTGTATCTAATGATTTTGCTAATTTCTTGATATTCATACAGGTTCTCTATTTCCTGGTTCGTCTTTCTTCTCCATATGTCTTCCTCCTTATTCACTCCTAATATCGTTCTAAGTAATTTCCTCTCCAATATATCTAATTATTTTCCTCCGCTTTATTCAGTATCCACGTTTCGCTTGCATAAAGTACTGGGAAATCTTCTTTAAGATTAATATCTTGTTTATTGTTCCTGCCTGTTTCTTCCTCGAGTTATGGTTGTCTTCTACGTTTTCTCCCTCACCACCATTGTTTTTAATAGAAGTTTCAAGATAGATATAACTATTAACTTGCTCGAATTCAATTATCTTTTGTGTGTGTGATATAAAATTTCTTTTATTTTAACTTGGATTTCTCCTCGTTTACTCTTAGATTCGCTATTTCTGCAATTTCTATGAATGCACTACACGTCTGTTTCAATTATTTTTCACTCGTTGATTAAAATAACCTCATATCTGCTAGATAGTTTTTGTTTTAGTGTTTCCATGATGTTGATTCCACTTTTTTGTATTATTCATTCTAGTATTATGATAGTAGATAGAGGATCCTGTTTTAGTTCTATATTTTCATTAAAGCTATCTGATGATTTCTGTATTATTATAATTGTGGTTTGAGTGCTCTCGAGTGTCATTTTCGTGAGCTTCATCAGTTTTATTGATACTTTCAGGTCTTTTATTATTTTATAAAGATGTTGTCTTGTAACTGGGTCATATACCTTTTAGAATTCGATGAAAATTGCAAATATAAGGTCTGTTACGAATCTTCCAGTTCTAAATCCGTACTAGAATTCTCTTCAGGGTTTCTCCATATTTTATTTTTTGATCTAGACACTTCCATTATTTTTCAGTGTCTAAAATTGGAATTTCTTGGTAATTCGCATAGTCATCCTTTTTTACTTTTTTGTATATTGACACCATTATTGCAGTATCCCTTTATCTCTCCAATTATCTCATTTTTCCATATACTTTTAATCAATTGATAGATTTTTGTATTTAACAAGTACTCCTTCTTTCCAGAGTTTCGCTCTTATCTATTATATTGCCATGTCCACTTTTGATTAAAATTGTTTTCTCTTGCTCGATTCCTCTACTCTTTTCTAATTATTGATAGAATTTTTTTATTTCTCTATTTATAAATCTATCTTCAATGCATTTTATTCTGTCTCCCATTTCCTGTTTCTTTTTTACTCTGTATCTTTCTCGTTATTCTTCTTTGCTTATCGTACGTCTCTTCAGCAGCACCTGTTTCATGTGTTTCCTCTTTCCCATTTTTCTTTTAGATTATTTGTCCAGCCATTTTTTCTTTTTCTTTTTTGCTCTCTCTTGGTATTATTTTTTCTACCGTTTTCTTTATCATTTCCTCGATGTGTTTCCATTTATTGTTTATGCCGAAGCTCTCTATTTGGATTAGCGTTTATACAATTTCTTCTGCATATCTTTCTACATGGGGAAAAACTAAATCATAGCTTTCAGTACAACCTCAAGCTAAAATCTAGTACTGTTTTCCCTTCTATAATAAATAACTATCAATGATATGTGGGATAAAAGTGATATTCTATTCTGTAAGTGAAAAAAAATATGAAATGAGCGGACAAAATGAAACATCAATTTTAAACACTAGTGCACAAAGAAAAGTTCTGTAATCACGGATTCCGAACCTCCACTTCAGAGGGTTCGCTTGATTGGATTCGATAAAGTTTATGGCTTTCTGCTTTCTGGCATTTTCAGTCGCAATACTTAAAGTAAAAAAATCATGTGATTGTTGATAGTTTTGAAATTAGTGTAACATTTAAGTTTAATTACGACTTTTGTACACTTTATTTCACACATTAATTAATTTATTACCATCTGCAGAATGTATGTATGATGGTGCAGATACTGATGGTACAGATTATTTTCTCATACCACTCCAAGAGGAATACTCAACAATACAATCTATTACTCTTATCCACCTATAATTAATTGGACATGAATCATATTTAGACTTTTCTAAAGAATACAAAGATAAATAATACAGATAGTTGCATTTATAATAAGTTGGTATTAGACACTGTCAGATGATACAACCTGTACGAGGATATATTGAAAACTTCTTAGCCTACTATAGAACCAAACACAATTTCAATCTCAAAATCCTCTTAATTGGATACATTTATTAGAACCTGCAACGTCTCTAGACCTTTCAAAAAAATGTTTCTTCTTGCTCTGCAAACCAGACCTCCACAGCTTTTATTACCTCCTCGTTGGAAGGAAATTTACGACTTTTTAAACTTTTTTTCAGTTGAGGAAAGAGATGATAGTCGGACGGAGCCAAATCTGGTGAATAAGGGGGGTGTACTAGTAATTCAAATCCTAAATCACGAATTTTTTGCCTAGCAACATGAGATTTGTGGGCAGGGGCGTTGTCCTGCAAAAACAAAACTCTTTTGGATAGCTTTCCGCGTGTTTCCTCTCTAATTTTTTCCCGTAGAGTGGTCAGTAATCTAGAATAGTAATTTCCAGTTATTGTTCTACCCTTATCCAAAAAATCAATCATGATTACTCCACGGCGATCCCAAAAAACAGAAGCAAGAACTTTTCCAGCAGATTCTTGGACACGAAACTTCTTAGGTCTTGGAGAACCAGAGTGTCGCCAATCCATCGATTGTTGCTTTGATTCTGGATCTTAGAAATGTACCCTTGCACGCTTTTGGTCAACATTCAAACATTTGGGGATCCATTTTGCACCAATTTTTCTCATGTCCAAATTGACGTGAACTATATGATGAACGCGTTCTTATGAAATATTCAGATATTCGTTTTAGCCCAATTCGACAGTCTGATAAAATCATGTCATGAACTACATCGATATTTTCGGGGACTGACATATTAACTGGCCTTCCCGATTGGTCATCATCTTTAACGGAAAATTTACCTCTTTTGAAGCTTGCAGTCCAGTTTTTTACAGTCGGATACAAAGGACATTTATCGCCAAGGGTATTGAGCATATCTTCGTAAATCTGCTTACCTCTTAACCCTTTTAAATACAGGTGATGGCTCGATACTTCAATTTTCGGTGGACATCTTTTTTCTTTTAATTTATTACGTAACTCTGGATTACTTTACACTGACACTTCTAATAATTTATTGTTCGTTGCTATGGTAACGCAATATTTTGTTTATGCATGAAACTGGTCTAGGCTAACTAGATGTCAATACATCCTCGTAAAATTGTTTCTCAGAAAAAAAGCGCATTTGAAAATGCATATCGATGTGTCCAAGTGTTTTTCCAAACGTTCTTTCGTTTATTCAATAACTAATTCATTCCATTGGACTGTTCCACACAGTATATTGACTTGACTTTTCTTATTTTTGTGACTAGTATCCTATTCAAAAAGTTCAGTTGAAGTTTAGTAAGTACTTGTAATTGGATAGAATAAAAATTAAAGAATTATAATAAACAAAAGTATACGTAAAATATAAATTGTAAATGCTCGATAATCCATTTCTGTAAAAACTTCCGAAACCAAAAAAACTATGTGAAAAATTGAAAACAAAATCTATGAGTAACCGGACTTATAGTCTTTGTTATTCCATTATTGTTTCAGGCTTTTGTTTTCCCTTATCCACCAAGTTATTATAAAATACCCTCCGATAAATAAGAATTCTATTCACGATTCCGTTTTCTTTATCTAAATAACATATTTACTTGATTCAGGGTTTCCTTCATCAGTTTGGTGTGCTATTAAAAATTCATATGAATGCCTTCCAACTACCAAATTCGATTTTCAACAACATAAGGGATACACCGCGAATAAATAAATTATTCGTTTCTAATAAATTAAGTTGTTTCTACAATGTTGTTTTATTGTTACAGCCCGATAAACTAAACGTTCACAAGAATGACTCGGAAAGTTGGGATTATACTCTACAATTAGGTGAGTACTTTCTTCACTTTATATTAGCTTCGCATGAATTTATCTACCTATTGTTTTTCGTTACCACAAAATGTCGGAATAATATGTAATATTGTACACTTAGAATAATAACATAATTTCGTAACAGAATATTTGGCGATTTTTTGCATACTTTAAACGATCAGAATCAAACATTTGTAAAAAACAGAATTTTCCTAAATTCGTGCCTTTACCAGGATTACTAGGGTATTATGACTTGCAAGCACCATACATAAAAAAGCGAATTTGAAAAATATTAGAACCTGTCCATTGAGTGTCGACGGCCTTCGTGTGAAGACTTATGTGCTGCCCTCTAGAGAATGTTTCATATTTTTACTACTACTCAACATGACATAAACTCATCTACTTGTCTTAGAACAAAAAGTAGAACATTAATAACAATACAGATAAAATTTGAAAAACCTAAAGTTCATTTCTTAGTCAGCTTATAATAATTAAAAAAGCGAAAAATTTTGATGAAATATGCGCATGGGTTTTTAACTTAATTCGTACGGTTTGATAAGAGGTGGCGTAACTTGTAAAATATTACATCGTTCCAATATTCCGAACCTGCGTTGGAAAGCTGCTGTTATTGTACGTCTTTTCAGTACATGCCATTCATTTGAAGCGTTAACAACAATAATTTTTTTTTCACTCAAATATGTCGAGCTTTGTTCCTAAAAAAGTGGTTTTGCGGGGAATTCTTCTTCATTACTTTAATATGAAGAAAAATGCTGCCGAAAGTCATCGTATTTTGATGGAAGTTTATGGTGAATGTGCTCTAGCTGAGCGAACGTGTCAAAAGTGGTTTGCATGATTTAAAAGTGGTGATTTTGCCTTGGAGGGCGATGAACGTCCTGGGCAGCCAAAAAAGATAAAGAACTGGAAGCATTACACGATGAAGATTGTTGCTAAACACAAGAAGAGCTCGCAGAATCTTTGGGTGTCACTCAAGCAGCCATTTCAAAACGGTTAAAAACAACTGAATATATTTAAAAGCAAGAAATTGGGTTCCACATGAACTCAAGCCGAGAGACGTCGAAAGGCGGTTTTGCATGTCCGAAATGCTGCTGGAATAGAACAGAAGGAAGTCATTTTTGCATCCGATTGATACTGGTGATGGAAAATGGATCCATTACAACAGCCCCAAGTGCATAAGTGCAAAAATCATATGTCAAATCCGGTCAACCAGCTAATGCAACGGCAAAGCCGGATATCCATGGTGCGAAGGTAATGCTCTCTATTTGGTGGTATCAGAAGGGTGTGCTGTGTTGTGAGCTGCTAAATCCGGGTGAAACTATCAATGGAGAACGCTACCGAATACAATTAATCCGTTTGAAGAGAGCAGTAGCCGAAAAACGCCCGGAATATGCGACCAGACACGAGGCAATAATGACAACGCTCGGCCCCACGTTGCTATTCCGGTTAAGAACTATTTGGAAAACAGTGGATGGGAAGTTTTAACTCACCCGTCTTATAGCCCAGACCTTACCCCTTTTGACTACAATTTGTTCCGGTCGATGCAGAACTCCCTCAATGGAATACGGTTCACATCACAGCAAGATATCAAAAATTGGCTTGATTCATTCTTGGCTGCCAAGCCGACGCAGTTCTTTTGAGATGGAATCGACAAATTACCAAAAAGGTGGGAAACGGTCATAGTTTCAGATGGGCAATACTTTGAATAATACTATTGTACATGTTTTTCTTAAATAAACGTTTAAATTTAAAAAAAAAACGCACAAATTAAGTTATAGACCATACTGATGTACCACAAAATGACAATATATGCTCAAAATACGAACCAAAAAAAAATTTTCACGAATAGAGAAAATACAATTTCTTCATTGTATATTATTCTAACAAGTAAAAAGTCGTCGCACTCTCGACGCGAGCGACTATAGCGCATTTTCTACCGTTAGCTATCAAAAAATATTAACAAACATCTTTCCATGAAAAATGAAACAAGAAAAACAGCAATAATTTCATTTATTCAATAATTTTCTTTTCATAAGTTCTTGACAAATCTCATAATAATTGGTGCATGAAATAAAATTGACCTCAAATGACACGAATTGACGTTCATTGTCATTTGATGTTAATTGATGTCTTATGATGTCAATTGACGTCGATCCATGTCAATTGAGGTCATTTGATGTCTATTTTTATCCATTCATGTCGATTGACATCCATTGAAGCCAAATGATGTCCATTGTTGATGTTGCTCGATGTAGTTAATATTTTACATAATTATATAAAAGTACAAATAATAATAGTAGTAAAACTGCTGTTAAAATTTTCATGTCTGCCCTACCCCAAGGTCAAACATGTAACCGTGCCCTATCACGAATATTGCTAGCATCTCTAGATAGCAGCGCCACGCCTTGTCTATTTCAAACACTTGGAATCCTTACAACAAGAGATCCAAGCCGCTATATAGAAATTGGGATTGGTTTCTAAACCTGTACGTAAAACCGTACTTAGAATGTATGTTGTATGTTGTTTCACGTCAATTCATGTCATTTGAGTTCATTTTTTTCGTTTCGGCACATATACACTTAAACAGAATTAAATGCAAAAAATTGTTCCGAATTATCTATTTCAAAATTTTGTCTTTATATGTTTATAGTTCTAAAATATAATTCGAAAAGCTTCTTAACATTTACCTAGGTAACTTAAAGGTGACTTAAATCTGAAAATTTTATTCCTACATCAGTTTCTATTCAAAGTATTCTAAATTTTCGCGAGGTTTTTGGAGCTGCTGTTTTGTCTAAAACGGCTAAATATTTTTTTATTCCCCGAATTATCATTGCCAGAGATTGAAGCTATTTTTGAGAATGAATCAGAAGATGAACTGTTGCAACCAATATTCACAATGATCATTTCATCAGCGATATTCGCGACATCTGTTAATTTTCGTTAAAACTTCAATAGAGGTGAAAAACAAAGGCAGAATACGAACTAAGTTTGCTGTTTCATGAACAATAGAAAATGTTATTTGAAATTTTGGTCTAAGTAATAAAATAATATACCTGTTTAAAGTGCTTTTCTGGGATGAAAACAACCACACATCCATAAGGTGCACTTCGAAAACAATAAAAATGTTGTAAAACTTTTAGTGTATATATTAAAGTCTCTTCCTCCCGTATTTACATGAAGAATTGTATTTCCAATCTTTAAATAAATTTGTTATTTCTAGGCCATATAATACCATATTTCACGCTCTAATAATGTAATAATTATTTCGTCAATTTTCGTCATTTTTAGACCGATTCTTGAATACAACTTTTTGTGCTAATCACTCTTAACACGTTCAGAACATAACGTAAGCTGAATAAATAAATAAAATTCTTGTAAAATCGCTAAAAACGCATAAAAAAAACAGGTTGTATTGTTGTTTTCCGCTATAAAAGCCAAATTTAGCGCCATCTAGTGACACGTGATTTTCGCAAATTGTTCAACTTCTACATTTTTCTTCTTCTTTAATCGTTTAGCCTTTTCCCAGATCCAGGCTTCATAATATTTACATCCTCCATAAATACAACTGTTTAACGTTACTCATTTCAAACGAATTATTTTTTTTTTCTTCTCTTTCATCTGTGCCCATACCAGTGCAATCGGGTTTAGCTCGCCGTGTTATGACGGAGATCTAACCACCGTCATAACATGATTTTCTACAATTTCATAAATTTAATTTCTCTTTATGAAGGTAATAGAAAGAATAAAATTCTTTTCTCACACAATTTGATATTTTTGGAATTTAGCCAAATCTGTAAATCTTTTTTAAACCACTTGGTTTCTAGAAGTGATAAGTTACATTATCTATACCTGTTATACAGTTCTGATGAAGATCTATTATTTGTTCGAACCATTCTTCAAAAACATCAGCATTTATGACTTAACCTAACCTTATGACCTTAACAAAACCGTTTGAATTGCCGATTATCAATCTGCTCCCCTTACTTATTGGTAGATTAAAACCCGTAGATAAGTTATTCTACTTGTAACATTTTCATATTCCCAAAATTTATTTGGTGTATGTGTATGTGTTACGATAAATGGACACTCTTGAGAAATGTACACTTTTACCGTAAAATGTGTACATTTCCCAAAAAGTTAGGTATATTTGAATGTGTACTCTTGCCTTCACGTTTTAAGAAAAATTGGAATATAAATAAATTAAAAATGTTGTTGCAGTAAAAAAATATTTATTTAAATAAACATAATACAAAAGGCTTTAATAACGAAAATTTCTCCTAGTTTTTCAGGACCAATACAATGGTAATCAAACAAATAATAATAATAACATACTATAACAGTTACATTTTATAAAACTATAAAGGAAGATATATAAATTTCATAACGAAAAAAGGTTTCTTAATTTAAGCAAGAATCGCTATTGTGGCACTTGGAATTACATAATATACCAGCATTTTTACAACTGCATTTTTTTGAGGAACATGTTCCTTTACAGATGCATTTTTTTGAGGAACATGTTCCTTTACCGATGCATTTTTTAAAATATTGTCCATCATTAAGAGACTGCATTTCTATAATTTCTCTTACCGGTTTTTCAACATCTTGAGGAATATCTTCATATGATATATTGTCGCAAATGGCAAATTCATGTCTAGAATAAGATTGTTTTAAAACTCCCTGTTTAGTTTCTAATTCATATAAATTTTTGTCGTCATTTCTAGACAAAACAATGTAAATCTAATTTTTTGGTTCCGTTTTACAACGATCAACATCCGGAATGGAAGCTCTAACATTGTCACCAATCACAGCAGTAGGAAATTTTTTTTTTTCAAAATATTACACATTTTGATGGCTTGATTTTCTTAATTTTCTCTTGCTCTCTTTTGAGCATTATAAATTAAAATTTTTTTCTTGTTTAAAACAGAATTTAGTACAAAACTTATATCTTTTTCTTCAATTTGGTTGCATAATAAACCATCATCCAAAATTATGTCTAACGTTTCAATGGCAAATTCATCGTTTTCTGCGACTTTGCTATGTGGTGAATTGGCTGTGTGTACTCCTTCTAGCAATTTCTCTAACTCTTCTTCTGTTTCTAGCTGTTTAACAGATTCCATCATAGGTAGATTTGATGTTTTCAAACCCAATTTCATTCTTTTTCCGAAAAAAGCTTTATAGGGAGTTTGCTTTATACTCTCATGAAAAGCTTTATTTTTCATCAATTGAATATATTTTAAACCTTCTGACCACTTGGTTGTTTGGTTGGTGATAATCTAGATTGTAAGCCTATTTTAAACATCTTGATTCGCTCGCTCTATCGGGCACTGGCTTTGGGAATGGCGACGCTTCCCGTGTATTATTTTCACACCATCCCACATATTTGTTAATTCATGGATAATTTTATTTGCAAACTCCCTACCATTATCACATTGGAGAATGGATGGGGCTCCCAAAAGAGTGATTTTGATAATTTAAAATATATTTGAATTCATTATCTGGTTGTGTCTGTAAATCTATAACATCCACTTGACACCTAGAATTCATTTCACTCGTCAAAATTGGTTGTATCACAATTCCTTTCTTTTTTTCTTGCCGTTTGCCTTTTTTTGACATGTTTCACATAAAGATAAATACAACATAACTGCTTCAGTAATAATGTTGCTTTATTTAGTAAGGTATAGAGTAATAAAATCTCGTTAGGTATGCAAAGGGACCACAGAGTGACCCAACGAAAATTTAAGACACTTTCATTTGTAAAATTTTTCCTTTTTATCAAGTGCAGAAAGTACCACCCGGGTTGGGGTCAATATATGGGTTTAGCCTATTGTTATCCATTCACAAATGCTGAAAATAGTGTGCCAAAGGCGTCCTGGTAGGATACTCGTAAAAAGGAAAGAATTTTATTTTAACAGAATAAAAATTAGGCATTATGTACATAGTACTAGGTACACTTATTTTTTATTGAACATCATATAAAAAATACATTATACAGAAATCAAATTATAAAAAATCATAATATTCTTCGTCATCTGAGGAACTGTCATCTCCTCTTGACGTTATAATTAACGGGTCGTCGGTCCGATCGATGAAATAGTCAAGATCCCACTATACCAATTCTTTGGTGTCACCTCCTTAATGGCTTGATCAAACAGTGGCTTAACGTCTTTTATTTTGAATGTTGTGTTGTGTCTTGCTACAAATCCTTTCACAACACAGTTACACTATGTTTTTCTGCTATATCTTCCACGGCGTATTTCATAAAACGATGTAGATTTGCTAATAGTTCTTTTTTATCAAATTATCTTCAAATTCAATACTTTTGGTGGTTAACCAGTCAATAATTTCTTGTTTTCTCCAAGATGAAGTTGAAATCTTCTCTATGCGCGAGAATGATAACTTGTGTTATCCATAACTACTACTGAATCAGCCGGAAGATATTTTATCATTTCACCAAAATAGTCTTCAAAAACATCCGAATCCATATCATCGTGGTAATCTTCCGTATGGTACGACTGAAAGGTTAGCAAACCTTCTTTTGAAAATCCCTTTTCGCTTCCAATATGGACGATTATTAGTCTTTTCCATTTACTTGAAGGCACCTTAATACCCGTTGACAGGCCTTCCATCTAAGCTTGGCGAGCACTGGTTATATTTTTGTCTTGCCACATTTTTAGTACTGTTTAACCTTCATTAATCCACGTCTAATCAAGATAAAACATTTTCTTCTGCTCTGTTCTGTACTGCTTTATACTTCTTAAGTATTTTCGTCGCCAGCGAACAATTTTGTGGTTTATATAAAAGTTTTTTAGTTATCAACGTAATACTGTTATCCTGGTCAAGCTCCATTAAAATCTTATCTAGGGTGGGTATTTATTTTTTAAAATCAAAAAAGAGTGAATTTTTCTTCGAATTACACTTTTGGTGTCTTCATCAAGGACTTTTACTGGTCTGCCTGGACTTTTCTTGGGAGGTTCCACTTGGCCTGCTATCTTATTCACACGCAATAATTTAAAAACGGTGGACTTTCCAACTCCAGTCATTCAGGAACATCGGTCGACAGTTTCTTGTACAGTAAATTTTGGGTAATTGCATTTAAAATAATAAGTTTTTCAATCTCTGATAGAGGACAATTTTTCGTTGGCGTGAATGTCGCCATTTTATTACTAATCTTATAATACTATGAACACTATTTATGGCTTAACAGCAAATACTGATGCGTTAAACTAAACACCATTGGCCTTACGGCGCATGGTTAAGCCGAATCTGAAGTAGGGTTGGAATTAGGCAGAGGCACTAATAGAAGGTTAAACGGTACCTGTTAAACGCAAAACGTAACTGTATAATCTACTACCTAAGTAATCCCTACACAATATTTGTGTACATTTGCCCGAATATCCATTTTTGCCATAACATATGAATTGATCCATGTTGCGTCTAAATGAAATATATTTCTTCTTTGGTTTCTCATTTGTTTCATAATCCTCACGCAATTTCTTCTGGATACGACAATATATTTTCTATTAAAATTTACTTCTGGAATGCTTTTCCGGCGAAAACTTATTTCTTTTTTGAGTTTCCATAGTGTTTCTTCTACTCAATTCAGGGTAATCCTCATCATCTTCAAACGTAACAAGAACTTTGTCTACTGTCAGAAATTGTTTTCTAAAGAAGAACGCATATACTTTACTAATTCTGTTAATCGTATATTTCCCAACACCAAGCTTACTACTAATTCCGCTATGTCATTAACACTTTCACATAAATAATTGTCTGTAATGTATTCCCATTAATTGTTAAAGGACTGATTCTCCTGCATTTACGCGGCCCTTCCAAATTTCCATAATCACAGTAGAATTCAAAATAAACTGCACACTGCACTTTGCAAATTGTAACTAAATTAAACTGTTAAGAATACGTAACTTGGAATTCCTAAATAGGTACTTATACATCTTATGATACGGCTATGTAATCATCATTACATGGAGGTTTTGGCCTAACCTTCTATTGTTCTGTACAGCTTATGGTTACAAAAAACGAAGACTGAAAACTTGTATTAGCTTAGGTACATTTACGAAAATGGCCGTACTAATTTTGGATTAGTAATTAGATTTTATTACTCTGCCGAACATAAACATAAAAAGAGAGAGTAGTGAGTGAAATTTGTCAGTTTTTTTTTCATTTGAACGAGCACACCACATTTGATTAATTGTTGCTCCTGAAGTCCTCGGATTCGCAACTGAATATTTAAGAGAAATTGATCTTCATAAACTTCTATTTGGTTGTTACCACTCGTAAATCATCTTTGTCGGTTTTTATGAAACGCGTTATAAATAATGAGGACAAGAGTCGTTAACCAAAGTGGATTTGCATATTTTCCAAGAAAATCCTTATTAATTGACGTATTTATCAGCTTAAAATTCTTGAGAAACAGATTTCCACAGGAAACACAAAGATAACAGACAATCGCTTAGAAATGGTAGACGCGCGGCGGATTTAATTATGTTTCTCAATTCCAATTCAAATTTATTAATAAATAAATTATTGTCCGTATAGTATTTTTCATAATCTAAGATAGTGTCTTTACTATTTAAACCTATATAAAATTCGATAACACCCAAAAGTCGTAAATTTATGGCTATTTATTTCCGATAGTAGCGCTAGAAGAGAAACGCCGGAGTAAGTCAAATGTTGACATCAGACAGGTTTCTGATTAGTCGACCGTCCATCATATTTTCCAGATTTTCAGAAAAGTTCTATTGGCAATATAAAACTTCTTATACATCCCTTACAGAAAGCGGTATTTGTGGGCCTATCACTCAGTCAAAAAACCAAATAAACAATTGATATGAATCTAGTAGTCGTCATTTAGGTATTTAAAGTTACTAAAAGACGTCAGCTCATTTTTCCGAGACTCAAAGAATAGACATATTAATTATGATTGGTTGTGATAATAAAACAAAAACTCAAATGGAGGTTTGTTAAATTTTTTATAATAAATATCCTGGCTAACACGTTTCGCAGTCTACAGTTAGCAAAATTGAGAAAAAATTTCGTGAAAGTAGACAAGTAAAAAAATTGAAAAACCAGTTTGAAATGTTCTATTTACTGATGAAAAAAAAATTAGATGTACCTCTAGAGATTGAGAAAAATCCACATAAGACAACTCGAGAACTTGCCACCGACAATGATGTAAGTAAATCATCTATTTTGAGAGTTTTGCAAGAAAAATACCACCCTTACAATGTTCAGTTGGTTAAGAAGTTAAATGAAGATAATCCTGATAGAATGCAAGAATTCTGTGAACTGATGATGTACAGAATGATCACAGATTTGCAGTTCATAAACAGAATAGTTTTTTCTGATAAAGCGACGTTTAATTTGAACGGAACGGTTAACAAACAGAACTATAGATATTGGAGCAGAGAAAATCATCGCTGGATATGTGAGGTTCACACTTAATATCCTAAAAAAGTGATCATTTGGTCTGGTATCATTAACAATAAAATTATGAGGTTTATCTGAATATTTTGATTAACTTCTTAGTGCCTACATTACAAAGACTTTTTTCTGATGTTAATCATCCAAATGAGATAGATCGATCTATTCACTACAAACAAGAAGGAGTTCCACCGAATTTTGCACGTACAGCTAGAAATTATTTAAACGAGGTTTTCCCAATAGGTGGAACGATCGAATGGCCGGCTATATTCCCCGATTGGACTTCTCTCGATGACTTCTTATGGGGTTATTTAAAATCTAAAGTATATTTTAATAGACCAGACAGTATTGCTAATTTAAGAGTCAGGGTAACGGAAGAAATTAATAAAATAACCCCTGAGGTCATACAAAATGTTGTACAAGAATTCCAAAATCGCCAATTGTCAAGAAGTGAATGGTGGTCATTATAAACATTCAATTTAATTGTAAAGTATATTCTACGTAAAGTTTTTTGATGTTAAAAATTAATTTTTTCAATTTTGATTCATATTGCTGAACAAAGGACTAAAATCACTTTCCAACAAGGTTCCACACGACCCCCCTCTATCTATCTATCTATAATTCAGAGGTGATGCTGGAGGGGTATAATTTTTTCATAGTGTAAATTGTCAATTTAAATATAAAAATCGACCTGCTTCATGTTTTTTTGCATAGTACATAATAACAATAAAATTGAATTTATTCCATACAAATGCATATTTATAAAGCAAGTCGTTACTAAAATAGTGTGTGTTATTTGGGCAGTGTTATTGTAGTAAAGTAACATTGTCATTTGTCCTCGTAGAAACATATTTTGTGTTCCATTGACCATTAAATATTGAATACATCTGATACTTACAGATAATGTTTACAGCTGCTTTACCGTTTATTATACAATCCATTAATTAATTGACGTATAACGCTCCGAGTGAATTATTACTTGTTATCGATAGAAAACCCACACCTAAATATTTTCTTCTGATTGGAAAATCTAATTTAGATTTATTTATGTATTAACTACAATCGAAAACAATCTAATTATAGTTACAAAGATGTTTCTATTTTGAAAATTCCATAACACCATCCTAATTAAAACTGTTTGCTGAGCAAACAAACGGGAATCATTCCAATTTTATAACGTAAATCAAAATCACAATGGGATGTAGGTCTGCTCTTTTCAAATGCCGGAAATTAAACATTAATTAGATAAGTTATTTTTAAAACTAATGTAATTTTTGTTGTACGTATAGAAAGAATCTAATTTTAAGCACAAAATTCCGCATTAACTCTTACCAATTATATACGAGGTGAATTCACAATATAAATTCCGTGGATTCTAAAGGTCAGGGCGATGAACCAACTGGAGGTATTCGAAATGCGGCTTCACAGAAGAATGCTTTGTATTTCATGGACACAAATGTAAATGTACTACAAAGAAAGGCAATTCTTGGCGACAGTGAAATGCCGAAAGACATGAGAGGTGGTACGCATCGTCCATTACAGCTCATACTCAATAGCAAGATCGAGGTGCGCACCGAATGGCCAAATAGTGGAAAAGATTCAATGTCCCAAGAACGTATTAACATTTAAACCTGGGGCCGCTCTCATTCGACCCAGAGTTAAGTTAAACTAAGAATTGGAAGATTATTGGCAAGATAAAAATTTCTGAAATTGTCGTGATAGGTTGTTCTCATCAAAGCAAATTGCAACCACTATTTGAAGTGTATATTTAAATTGAATAATAATTACAATTAGAAACTCAATGAAGCTTAAAAACTGGACAATTTTGTAAATAATAAAACTAGGAATTCAAAGTCAAAAGCTGTTCAATTTGAAAAGAAATTAAATTAGCAGTTCTTCAGCTGCATCACTGATTTGCTAGTGCCTTATCTTTGGTTCGGTTTTCATATTCGTCATCAAAGGAACCGAAGTCTTCAGTAGTTTGTGGAACAATCTTCTTTGGTAGATATATGAGACATTTTCTCGAATTTCTGATCTTGAAAGGCTTGTAATTCTTACAACTACTTAAGCCTCTCCCGACAACAAAATTTTATGCAACTGGGATTGCATATAATACCATGGATATTTCTCAATAGCCATATCTGCTGTTTCTTTTGAGAAGAGGCGAATTTTTTCTGAGTTTATCATTGCATTGCTATTTATGACTTTCAGTATGATAGAAATGTGTTATTTAGAATGCCAAGTATTTCCATGATATTCCAATTATGGTTGAAAATTAAACTTGAAAGGAGGTACTTTGAGATCAATCAATGTTTTCAGATCTATCGTTTTTGAAAATGCTAAATAATTAAAGCAATACAAAGTTTTTTCAGTTTTTTCGAAAATATCTCATTAAAATAACGAAATATAAAAAAGTTTCCTCACCTGATAGAAAAATGACTGCAAAAAAATTTCACAAAAAAATGTTATTATACATTTTTTCGTAGAAGACTTATTTTTCAATGATATTAAAAATGTGTAGTACAAAAACATGTCTCGCGCGGTAAAAATTATTTTTTTTCTTTTCAATTTTCCGAAAAAAAAACAATATTTAAATAATTTAAAGCTGCGTACCTAGAAATTGAGAAAGAAACTAATAAAAAAAAATGTTTTTTTTGAGAAATCGACATATACCCGTAATTATTATGAAAATATAATTTACCCCTCGAAGCAGGGAAAAAATCCTACTGTTCCTAGATCCTGTAGCTCATAAAGTGTGAGAATCTCAAAATAGATAATCAAAATGAGCGCTTTCGAAAATAGAATTTTTTCCGAGGGAAAGCAACAGTCGTAGTCAGGTGGTGAACATTTTTTTCGCTTAGCAAGGAACCGTACAGCTTATGGTGATGGTCATCGTCAAGAACACCGGATAAGGCAGATGAAAGAAAAAGAAGTTCCGATTTTATTGCAATCAGCGGCAGCCATTTTCAGATCGCCGCTTCCGACGTGCTTCTTTATAATATCAGACTCAATTACAAATACCGCCGCTTATAAAATTCGATCATAGGAAGTTAACTGAGTTAAATACATCGGAAGATCTACAAAATACTATGAGTGATTCACTGATTAAAAGATGGGATAGGACAATGAAGAACGATGTGGACGCTTGTCTTTAGTTACTGATGAACTGGTTCACACAATTTTAGAGAAGCTTAAGTAATACCATACGTTTACAATCAGTACTCTTGCTATGGAATTTTCGCAAATATCACGATCACTAATTCATGAAATTGTTATCGAAAACTTCTCTCAAGTTGGACACCTACTCAAAATTCTTACTAAACAACAGCGGATGGACAATGCACTTCAGTTTTTGACACGATGTGATGACACCTCAGAAGGTAATCAATAGAATGAAGGCACATTTTGTAGAGCAATACAGAGAAAAATGCGAATGATTACTAGGAGTTGATCATCCTCCGTACGGCACGGATCCAGATCTATCCTTTCACCTAAAACCTTTCCTTGGTGGTCAAAATTTAAAGGATGACGACGAGCTGGAAGAACAAGGTTAAAAATACAAGTGGAAATCTTCTATGAAGAAAGTATACGAAAACTTTTGCTACGTTATGACATGTTGCTAAAAAATTTCGGAAGCGATGTAAAAAATTAGTTCAACAGTTGTTGATTTTTGTACAATAAATATTTTCAAACATCACGTTCATCATTCCTAGCAAATTGACATGAAAAATAACCAGGATTGCAACGAAATTTCATGATTGTGTTTTGGATATTTAGGAGTAGGAGTCTCATTGTAGGTACCATCAAATATTACGATTTCCTCACAGCCAAAATATGGTGCTGCTTATTCACTCTACCTCTGCGGATGGTACTTTACGTCTCCATTTATAAGTGACTTACTTTTTAGATGTATACAGGGTGATTGATTAGTGGTATAACTTTAGTGAAGTTTGTAGAAACTACATTAGATGCAAAAAAATCAATCATATTTGCTGAATAATTAAGAAATTCAGTTACAAATTCACTTATTTTGACACAAATTCTTTCAAAAATTCAGTATACAATTTACGCTTCAATTATAACCTATATTCAATCGGAAAATGGACGACCACAACATGATGATTGTGAAGAATCTGTCTGTAATATACTAAATAACCGTAAACTACAAAAACTATCAAAAAAAGTTCCGTCCGTTTGGTATTGCGTTTGCTTTCCACCTAAAACAATTTCGAATCAACATTTCCCAGATGTTTAAGCAAACTGAGTTGGATTCATAATTGTAGATGAAACTGGAATCTACCACTACACTTCTTGAATGAAAAAACAGTCAAAAGAGTGGATTGCAAAGGGCCAACCTGTTCCGAAAGACAAAAACGGTTTCCACAACCAATATTTTTTTTCGGATACTCATGGGATTATGTTCATCGCCTATCTTGAAAAAGGTAGAAAAATAATAGAGAAGGGAGAATGGAAAAAGCGAATAAATTTCAAATGCTTTTCCATCACTCAGTTGCACCTTCTCACATCACTAGATCTAGTTTGCAGCGACTTTTTCCTGTTTCATAACGTTGAAGTTCCATTTGCAGGAGAGAGATTTTCATCAGACGGGAACATTATCGTATACCTAAACGGCTATTTTGAGGAGAATTTTAGATTATTTGTAAGGAGAAGCTATATTGGGAAATAAAAATGATTATTTTGTCTTTTTGTTGGGTCGGAAACTTTGCAGACATCCATCAGAATTTTAGTACAATCGTTAGTGCACAAAATTGCAGATGCTGATCGAACTAGACTATTCAATTGGACAAAATCTATGTTTATGTAAAATTCTGATGATTTAATTTATTTAAAATCACAGTATAGATTCTTATTCCCCAGATTTTCACTACACAGTATTCGATAAAAGTTTAATTTCTCCTTCAATTGGGGCTGTTTTTTAATCGTGTATAACAGATTATGATTTCTAACAATAGCATATTAAAAAAAAAACAGAATGAATAAGATGAATTGTGAGTTTCCCCTAGAATTGTGTCATTGTTGCCGTGAGATTAATCGTTTCTAACGTTTTTTCGATTTGAAAGCTATTTTGATACGACCAGGCATAAAAAATTGAGTAAAAAGACATTAAGGAACTAATGTGTCATTCGAATCTTAGCTCTCGTGTTTTTCTGCTTTTCAAAAAAGTTATGATATGTGATGTGATTGAAGCACAAATTTCACCATTATCATCGGCGCTCATCAATTAAAAAAATATGGAATTGAACTGCAATTACGTTTTGATCTTTTTCCACATCAATGAAAAATAGTATCAAACTTTGTATGAGGATCAAATCAAAATTGTAAATTGCAAAAATGAAAGGTTTCTTAATAAATTTTTATCAAAATGTTTATTCAGTCGGTAAAAGCTGATGAGAGATCTTGTACCCCGAGCACAGTGGGCACTGTAGAAAATATTGAGCATTTACGAGTGTTGTGCTAGGAGTGAGCTTGTGCTATGTTACTGGTAGGTTCTTTGCAACAACAAGCTAATTGGCCATTTTACACATTGTAACGCTTCCAAACCATTCATGGAGTCAATAACCGGCCTCAATGGACGTCTGTCTAAACCCTGAAATGAAAGGGAATCCGTATGAGTCGATTGTGTCTATTCACTAGCAGACGACGACGGTTTCGAAGACTTGTTAAGGTCTCTTGACGTGATGCAAGACAACGTGCATGCAATGCAAGAAGCAATATTTCTTGATCAAAAGCGTGTGCAGATGAAATTCAGCTGATCGTTTCAGGAAAAATCTCGTACTTGCAACATTATCGATTTGATAATATTTTTATTGTTCATTTCATTCAGCTTTGTTAGGGGCAGTTATAATGTAAGGTAAGAGACTGGTTTAATTTCAAATGATTTAATATATTAATCTATGAAATATTTTGACTTCCACTATGTCAAGCGGCCTTTACCAGATGTTGGAGTAGCTGTGGCATACCGGGGAGGTTTCTGTGAAAAAATGACTACTTGAAATGTATACTGTTAGAAAGAGAAAGCTCTGGAGGTTTTTTGTAGTTTCTGTTAGATATGAAATGTTAAGCCATAACGAGGGGTAGAAATTAAACAGCGATTGAACTTTACCATTTTTCTATTGTCTTAATAATATTGGTTCATAATTACGATATAGTTTACCTACGTAGACAGTAAATTGCAATATCACCAAAACATAGGTGACCTGGTTATAAATAATTAACAGTTAGTGTACAGGGTGTATACATAGATAGAGATATAAAAGAATAAAATAATTGACTTAAAGGGCACCACAGATAGCAGTAGCGCGTTTCTGTTAGTTGTCCAGCTCAATAGTACGCATAACAAAAATTGTTTTATGTTATTTGGTTAAGTGCAGTTGAGCTATCAACCATCTATCATCAGTTACTATGATTCGCTATTAAACTTACGAATACACTATTTAAACAACAAAGTTAAAAATTTGAATGTGAACTAGTAGATCCATTATAACAACTACTGCACTGGTAAGTGTTAGTAACTTATAATTTTTTGCAACAGTTCATAATACAAATTAGTTCTTTGACTGTTTCTAAGAACAAATCGATAATAAAAGAAATTCAGTTTTTATCAATGGTAATGGTGGGAGTGGACTAAGTGCACAAGTCAAGAGAAAGTTAATCCAACGTGGCTAAAATGCTTCCATCTGGAAACAGATCCGATCCAAGCCATATATACATATTCAACATTCAAATGCAGAGATAACAGTGTTAACACTCGACAATCCAACAGTTTTATAGATTAGTGAATAATATCAAGCAAGCACTTCAACAGGCTTTCGATAAAGTATGGCACCAAGGAATACTGTTCAAAATAAAACAGAAATTACCCCATCATATTTTCCTTTTACTTAAATCTTACCTAAGTAATAGATATATACAAGTTAAAGTCCAAACCTCCTTATCCAATTATCAACCCATAAAATCAGGAGTTCCCCAAGGAAGTGTCCTTGGTCCTTATCTGTACCTTATGTATAATGGTGATATTCCAACTACCGACGATACTCTAATCGCCATCTTCGCAGATGATACTGCAATAATGTCTTCAGATACAGACCATACAAGAGCATGAGAAACGCTACAATACCACCTAAATGTTCTACAAGAATGGCTACATCAGTGGAGAATGAAAGTCAACACTGACAAATCCACACAAATCGCGTTCACCACAAAACGAGGTGTTTGTCTGCACTTGGACTATAAATTAACTTGGAAGAAACACATACAAGCTAAAAAACACAACTACAGCTAAAACTTCAAAATATGAACTGGCTAATCGGCAGATGATCGCAGTTAACAATGGAAAATAAGATACTTTTGTAACATGTACAAAATCTTCCTAAAACCAATATGGATATAAGGCATAGAGCTATTGGGTTGTAGTAAACCATCAAACACCAAAATACTGCAAACTTTACAATCTAAAATAATTCGCATAATAGCTAATGCTCCATGGTTTATAAGCAACCACACATTACACACAGACCTTGGTATTTCAACCATCAATGAAGTTATTCAGACATCAGCGATAAGAAAGAAAAACGGCAACGAAAACCACTAATATCCAAGCGTCTCACTGATTCAATGGATCAGAGAAGATTGAAAAGACGCTGGCTAGAAGACCTCATAGACTGATCTACGGAGATCCATCAGTGGAAGGTGTCCGCCTCAAGTCATTAAGCAAGAAACCATATCATTTACTTATTACTCGGTATTTTTTTGAGTAGATTGTATATATGCAATCAAATGTTATTTGGTTTTCAACCTCATCAAATTATTTTTCCAAAAGTTATCGGAATATAATTTATGGTCTCTTTGGTTTTCCAATTTTTAGGAAGTTCAGACAACGTATTCCTTCTTCACAATCGGTTATAGTACGGTAAATGAAATGCTGTCAGGCTTCGGTATCTGTTGAACCAAATTAGGAATGCTTTTTCTATGATCAACTTGAAAGACATATATAAAAAAGGACTTGTCTAACTAATGCCAAGGAAATAAACAAAATATTGTTTACAAAGATATTTTGACGTTGTATTATTAAATTCTATTTTTATTAAACAAATTTTCTGTTAAAACGATTGCGATATACGTCAAAACGTACATATAACTTTCTGTACCTCATCATTTTACTTAACGAGATTATTTTCATCGTAGTTTAATATATTAACTGTTAAATAATATTTCAAGTACCCGCAATACCGCGAGTAATTCTCCGAGTTGATTAAAGTATCTCGTTCTTAGGGAAGCAAATTACAGAATCGATATCTTCATCAATTATGTATGTACGCCCGTCGATATCAACTTGCTTCATTAATTACGTCATTTGCAAAACTTGTTATAAGGGCGGACGTGAACCGTACATCTCTCGTAGGAGTTGTGTCGGTTGAATTTTGTTAATCAAAACTTTAGTTAACATTAGAGCAAAAAAATTCTCGGAGCAGCGTTCTAAACCATGCAAATAGTAATTTATGATTCTGTAGATTCTGTACTAAAAAAAGTAAGCAAGCTTTATATTTGGTCTTTTAAGGCAATAGGCGTCCAAATTTTACGAATAACGTGACCACTAAGTTATATACTATATACTATAATCAAACGATCCACTTTTCAAAATATCTATGACATGAAGGTACAAAATTATGAAGGGTCTTTCCTATAAAAAAAATTCCTCAGCGTACTCTCTTCGGAGATATCACCCGTGCAAAGTTGTGAGTTAAATCAAAAAGATCGTAAACGAAGAACTAGAAATACAGAACTTCTAGAAGAAGGACCACACTTCAGAATTACCTTTTGAGGCTTTTAGCTCTGAAGGTACGATTCACGTGTACAAAGTCAGTTGGGACCAATGGTTTACAGAACTGGGCAGGTAGGTCAATTACAATGCGAACAGTTTATTACAACTTTTTGAAATCTTACTCCCTTACCATTCTCAGTTTGTCCTTCCTCTCATTTCTAAGCATGTAGAGAACGCCTGAACTGGAATGGAAAAATTTTATCTCAAGTGATAAACCAAGATTTTGGGTATGAAATGGTAAGAAGGAAACGTAATAAAAGCCAAAATTTTTGTTTTTTTTTGTGGAAAGGTATTTGCATCACACTCTCGAAATTATGTTTGCAGGGAATTAGTGTTCATGGACTTCGCTTTTACTAAGATGGTGACTAAAATTCACCATGCATTGTTACGCGACGGTTAGAGCGCAATATCGACGCGACTAAAACACTGCACAATTATTATTGCTATCAACTTGTTAAAGTTAAATATTGATTATAATGAAATACGAAGACTTAGAGTTTGAAAATATATCTTCAGATATTATTCAAAATTCATCCGATATTTGAGAGAGAGAGAGAGATAGAGAAATCCTTTATTGTCAAAAAATTATTACAATTATTACATAAAAATATAATAATTAAATAAAGATACAAATAAAATAAAATTTCAATTTTAATTCTTTCAAATTAGACCAAAAACTAAAAGCGACGCTACATAAATTATCATCAAGCTAAAAATCAATAAATCTGTTTAAAATATAATTAAAACTAAAATTTTAAACTTTCCCATCATTCCCTTGTATGGAAAAAATGTTATTTAAGGTCAAAGGTAAAAAAATTAGTTTTTCGAGATTTTCAGCAAAACGATAAGTTTTATCAAAAAAATACCTTAGACAAAAATTGTAGATCATAAAATTATCTATAAAAAACGTTATTAATACATTTTGTTCCTACGAGTCATCGGTTCGCTACAGCTTATCGTGGAAGGCAAGATATCAGGTAGGAGAGGGTTGGGTAGAAAGCAAGAATCCTGGCTGGAAAACCTCCGCGAATGGTTCCAAATACCAGAATCAAGGTGGACATATCCACTTATTTTATTTTGGAGAGTTAGCAAGAAAATTAGAACTAGTAACTTTATGGTCCCTGTTCTGTAAAACTAAGAACATGTTCGAAACAAAAATCGGAAAAAAAGTGTTTAAAAAAGTTCTGAAGAAATTGAACGATTTCTAGAAGAAGCGCCTCATGAAAAGTATTTACTATTGAAAGTGTATATATTTTCTTAATTTCATTCTTCTTTAGCTATTGATCGCTACAATGAATTTCGAAATTAAAGAATTGAGGAAATGGAAAATTTAAATTTCAATTTTTCAAAATGATGTCAAAAGCGATAGCGTTATTTTCGCGATTACGATTAATTAGTTGGAAATCATGCATACATGATGTCAATATCCCTTTATCAAAATGGCCACCTAACGGAACCTTGAGGCAACAGAAGACCAGCCAAAAAACCCTTGCTTGCCGGAGAACACAAAGTTCAGAAATTAAATTTTGCAAGAATACATCAGAGATTGGAAACGTGTTCTGTTCTCCGATGAAACTAGAGCTCCAGATGGATGTGAGCTTGACTGGCGAAGGCAAGGAGAAGATTTGCCAGCTGTGATATCTCTCCTAAAGTGCCTTTTGGTGGTGACTCTAAAATGTTTTGGGAAGGAATTTGCTTCGATGCTCGCACGGAATCGGTCCCTATACGTTTTGTCAAGCATATAATGCCTTTTGCTCCGTTTGTTGGGCCTAATTTTTAATTTATACAGGACAATGCTCATTCCCACACGGCTAGACGGATTCTTGGCTAATTACATGATGTCTAACCCTAACGAAAATGAATCATACAGAACATTTATGGGACTATCTCAGAAAGAGTATTCGTCATTGTCCCTTTGTTTCTAATCACAACAAACTCATAGAGGTCACTATTGAAGAATGGAGGAATATACTGCAAGCTTTTGATATTAAGCATGCCGCGACGCATAAATGCCTATCTTGAGTCACAAAGAAACCTGATGTGTGAATTTTTTCCATTGATATGTTATTGTTTGCTGGACAAAGAACGTTCAAAATTTGGTATAAGTTTTCGTGTGTCAAAAAAAGTTTAAATTTTGTTGCTGATTGATAAATAACAGTTAAAAATTCTCTATAGTCTCTGGCGCCGAAAGTACGATCATATTTTCACTTGTTTTCAAATAACGGCAATAATAAATAAGTAATAAATAAATAAGTTCTCTTGATAGTGTAAAATTTACTTTAATCACATTAATCTTTTAATTGAAGTCCGCAAATAATACATTCTTATTATCCAATCTATATAGATTATCACAATTTTGATTTGTTAACTAGCACAAAATCGACCGAAATTGAAAGATAATATTAGTATGAAGAAACACAAGAAAGATGACACTTTCGCAACTCTCAGTTAATTAATGTTTATGAAACATCTAGTACTTACTTTCATTATGAGCATAGGAATTTTTGGTCGCGTTCCAAATTATTTAAACGTTACAGTTGTAATCATTTATAAATTGATATTAAAAAATTTCTAAGTTAAGATACACCATGGAAAACAACATCACGGACAACAAAGTGGAGATAAGAATTATTTTTAAAAGAGTTATCGCCAGCTGTTGCATATTTTACTGTCATTGTAACGTTAAGTATTGTCCTCTTCCTGTCGCTGTTTACTTAAATATGTTGGCAATAATACGCGTGTACTGTGAATAAATGATGCGATTTGGTGATTTTTTTATTTATTTAATGTTCACGAGACCATTCAATTAATTTTGCTGAGTGTTTTATTTTGATTTTGTACATTCATATTTTCCGGATTTCCATTAATAAAATTTCTAAACGATTTATTATTGAATAAATAAAATTCTCCAAGAAAAAAAAACAACTTAAGAATGATTAAAGAGAAGATTCTATGCTAAATGCATATTTGGGCTTCCGGTCAATGTTTTGTGTATATTAGCATAATTATGTACTATGTGAAAAAACCTGAAACAGGTCGATTTTTATATTTAAATTTACAATTTACCACTTGAACATATTATCCCCCTACAGCACCCCTTTTGAATTATAAGCATGTCTTCGAAAATTGTAAATAAAAAAGAGGGTCGTGTGGAACCTTGTTGAAAAGGGATTTTAATCCTCTGTTCAGCAATATATACATTAATTAACTGAGAGTTACGAGCTAGGAAACTGATCTAGATACGTAATGTAGTCGATGAGTTCTAATCCTAACATAGAAAGAAAGGTCAAGAATAAAAAAAATCTGTGATTATTTTTCAATATATTCTCCTTTTAGTTCTAAATACTTTTCAGAACGTCTGACTAAAGCTCCTATTGAAGTATAAAAATATAATGCATTTTTAGTAGTCTAAAGCCGGAATTTCACAGTGATGGGTAATATGAACTTCCTCCATCGTAAAGCATCCATTTGGTGTCGTTAGTTACATTACCAAGTGAAATGACACTCTAGTGGATACAGGGGGTAATTCCGATGGGTGAAACCACGGAAAAAACGATCGATAGTATGCCTGAAAATTTGTCTAGATATAGTACTTGGCATAACTAAAAAGAATACTAGACGACTGACACGTTCAGTGGATACTTAGGGAGTAGCAGACAAGGGTAAAGAGGATCCAATTTTGGAAAAAAAAACGATCAGTAATTAGTAGTCTAAATCCTAATGGGCTGACACCCTGATGAATACAGAAGGCTATTATGCGGCGTCAAATTTCTCACTTACTTAGAGCGTTGACGTCGTATAAGGGCTTTCGTATATCGGTACCACTCGTTTGATTTTGACATATATGGTCTCAATTTGCTTGTTGTTTTTTTCTTATTCATATAAAAAATGCTTCGATATATAGAGTCAAAATGTTCGTACACAGCTCATTCAAATTAATTTTTAAATTTTTCATTCCTTAGTACGATTTTCAATACAAAAAATACTCGAATTGGGTTAGATTAAGTCTATATGGTGGGTGTTCAATCTCTGTACAACCACATTCTTGTACAATAGCCTTGAAAAACGAAGCGGTGGGGATTGGAGCACTGGCATGAAGCAAGTGGCTAATTTTGCCACGCAGTTTCAGATAAATGTTGTTGCAACTGCTTTAATATGTTGCGTTCACGGTTGTATTTGATTCCTCAAAGTCGACTAAATAGATACTCTCGATAAAATTGTAACCATCACTTTTTGTGACCTCCGCCTTTTGTGGCATGGGTTTCCCTGATGCCACTCCGTGGAATATTTTTTGGATCTTAGTAAAAGGCCATAGTTTCATCATTTGTTATTAATCGGATGCTGCTTTTGTACTACGAATTCCAGGCGCCCACTTCGCACTAATTTTTGTCATATTTAAAAGATAATGTAGAATCATTGGAACAAATATGAAACGAAATTTTGCTATTAAAAATTTTATTATTGAGGTACAAAGCTAGTTTTTCTAGATAATTTTTCGCTTACTAAGAATTTTACATCCGCATTGCTATTTCAATTGAGCAAATAAATAAGTATGTCGAAAAATCGGGACTATAAGGAGGATGTTACAGTGTTTCCCCACCCAATTCGTCCAACGTTTCCATCATAAGCCGGGCTGTATGCAGTCTAGCGTTGTCTTGCTGCAATTTCGCACTAAAATTTGAAATATCGCGTCGTTTTTATCTGTAGACAGGTTTCGCCTTGTTTATAGGGGGTTACTATAATACTGCGCGTTTACAGTTCATTGATCAGTGAGAAAATTGACCGCAATTACCCCTCTCTTGTCCCAAAACATGTTACACAACATCTTTTTAGCTGACAGTGTAACCTTGGTTTAAACTGACGCGTCTTTCTCCATAGACGCGCGCTGACTTTCCCGAATATAGTGATATAACCAAATCTTGTCTGTGGTGAATATTCAATATTAATGTCCCGAGTGCATGTCAAATTGTCGATAATTTAATTTTCTCGAGTGCGCGAATGCGCACAAGAGGAAATTATGAGACAATTTGACATGCACGATTGGGCATTTTGGCAAACTATTTCCTGAGAAAAATTTAATTTAAAATAAACTTAATTCTGTGTTTAAAATTTGTTATTCTTTAAATTATACCGTAGTTGACGATCATCATATTGGCATTGAATTGGTATCTACGGTAACTTATTGACAACAGTTTTGTTCGTGAAAAAATATTTCAAAATGAGTTTACATCCTAGACGAAAATTTGGCACTAGTGCAAATTATCGATAATTTGCACTAGTGCAGTATTATCGCTGAAATTTGATCGTTGCTAGGTAAACATAAAATATTACAGCTTTTTGGTTGGCTTAAATTTTTCGAAGGAAATAGTCGGTGAAATACATTTTCTCCTTCCTCTCCATGCCGCTGCAGGAGATACGTGCAATCTTTCCAGAATGTGAATGTCTGCTGAAACGCCGAGCCTTTTCGGAAACCAATGGTGCACTTAAGTCTTGGAGAGATATTCATCCTCGAGTAAATTTCAATGAATGTCAGGTTATTTTACATTATCTTTGATCAAAAAACGAAAAACATCAGACACTGGTCTATCCTTGTCGCTCATGGCTACAAGAACACTAAAAAGCGAGGTTAGGCGGTCCCCTTTTTACTCTTCGTAACAGACTACTCCAGCATCCAGTTCAGCCACTTTTACTATACTAAATTTTTCGCGCGTTTATCCAAAAATTCCGCTTTATATTTGAATCACCCTCGTACATATTCAACATGATACGTACGCCCGTTTCGATAACCAAGTTATCATCTTCAGAGACTAAAGGTAAATAGTCTCCCTTCAGTCTCTGAAGACGGTTATCGAATCGCGCGTGAGACAGTCTAATTGTGAATGGTGTGCAGTATGAATATCACCAACGGTTCCAGAAATTCTGAACAGCTTGATACGGATTAAAAGAGATTCAATAGTATGATTACCTCTCTCTGAATGATATCGAAGCAAGTAGTTATAGTGAACCCATTATAGCTTGATCATACTTTTAACAAACATGTATTTCTTTCTATATTAATATTATATACTTTTATTTTACAAAACACGACACAATAATGCAACAATAAAATTAAACTGAAGATGCAAAATTGTTCGTAACGAACCATTCATTAAACTATTCTCTTTAATCATCAGTATTGTTCGGGGTTTTACTCGTTTTACAATGTTTCGCAATTTATTCTAATTACCGTTTTTGATAATGATAGCCGATACCATTTTATACAGAAATTTAATCAATCGTATGATCATTCTAAATACAAACACTCTGTTTTATCTCTAAGCCTTTAATTATTTCTCGTTGTCGAATTATAAATTGATAATGTAGATCACACAGAATGATTAAATTTTAAAATCAGAATGTTTTGCATGAAAACTATAATAAAATTATTTACATTGGTGATGTTTCGAAGAGAGGTGTGGCGATTCTGTCGTCTTCACCAGGTCTCTGTAGGGTCTAGCCACCCAATCTTGAATTTTCCTTCTAGTAGTTTCGTTTCTTGTCTAACATGTAGGTGTTTATTTTCCGAGAGAGGTTTCATTAAATATGTTGGTTCGCAGCTCCAGATAGGATCTTCAAACGAATTTTGTTACAGAAAGGATTCATCACAATTTTATACGGGCAGACTTCATGAATGAATTTGGGAATACACTGGGTCTTCAATTATTGCAAATTTTAATAATTAAAACAATTGTGATTCAATAAAATACTCCAAGTTCCGTTAATAATAATAAAATTATTAACATTGGAGAGAGGGGTTTGTTAGTACCATTTTTAAAATCAAAAATAAAATCGCTATAAGTGATAGAAGTATTAAAAAAACATTTATTTGTTTCTTGAAGTACGAGGGCGGTTCAAATATGATGAAACAAACGCTGTAAATGGCGCGCCTGTATATTTTGAGGCTGGCGCCTAATTATGTGTTAGCTGGATCCGTTACTAACAATATGGCAAAGTTTTTGTCGCCAACGCACGTTTCACGCGTATTGTCATTCGTTTTTTGATGTAAAAGACATAAAAAACAAGGAAATTTTTAGGCATTTACGAAATTAATTTAGTAATCAGTGCTTAAGTAGGTTAGCTGTATTTAAAAGGACTAAAGATTGCAAACAGTCGAGAATGAGCCTCATGATAGTTGACCGCGAACCATTATTACACTAGACAACATTCGCCTCGTAAAACAACTCATTTTAAAATAATCGCGCGATGGGTTCCCAAACCGTTGAACTTGTTTTCATTTAATGTAGCAATACGAGGCAGAGGGGAAAGGTCAAAACATCGACATACTATTATATTCTAAAACATGGGGTCATCTAAATGAATTCTTTCATAGTCCCTTTTAATCCCTATTGGAAATTGCCAATTAAGTCCCGGGAGTATGTGTAGAAAAAATGGCTAAGATCAAAGTAAATTTTCAACCAATATTTCATTATAGACATTCAAAACATCCTTGCTAAGCTGCATAGAATCACGATGAACTACTCTAAGCCTCCGTGAAGAGTCCCTAAATAAAAAAGCGTGGGGGAAATATCGGGACTTTTGATTGACTATGGCATTATTGGAATGTCTATTTTGGCCAAAATATTTTCCACAATCAATGAGAAATGGGACAGCGCGTTGTCGAGATACAAGATCCAGTCTGTCTTAGTCGCACACGTGTCTTCAATCGTTTCAGAACTATTCAAAGAATGCACAGGTTACTCTTTTAGAAGATTTTCTACCTCTCCTCTGCAGACTCAAGAGCAAATATAACTATATAAAAAAAGAAGCATACAAGTGTACAAACAGTAGCTTCTATCAATCCATAAAATGAAAATGGCTAAAAGAATTATCCCGACTGAGAGCTACAGACTTGCTGCATTCTTCCAATCACTTCTGATCCTAGTTTTCCTGTACGGAAGTCGAAAACTCGGTTATGGAAACGCGCATTGGAAAGTGTAATTGTGAGTGTTAATGTAGTGATAGTCTAAACAGTCTGCTCAGCCAGAATTTCAATGTTTTCTTTGGTTCTTTTTTCCCTATTTTTCTAATATTGTATTGGTGCTGATTCTATAAAAAAGTCTGCTTCCTGGAAGGGTATATTTGAACATTGTCTAACTATAGGAATTGATAAGGTCTTTATTAGATTTTTAGAGTCTTTAGGATGCATTTTCCTTTATGGAAAACACATTGGAAAAACAATAAAACACGTAGTAGATTTTAAATTCTATTTTTCTCATTTTTAGACCATACGTAAAAACAGTATCCCTCGTATACGCGTATTATACACTTGTTTACCTTTATAATGGTTATTGCGGATGTAATAAATAGAAATTTTCAATTAAGCGATTGTAGAAAACGGCGAAATCTCAACATTCTCTGGTCATAGTCCAGTTATTGATCTTATTACAATAAAAATGCAGTATGATAATTACCAATAATTGTGTGTTGATATATTTCAAAATTCACTCTTATTGATTGTAATTTCCAACTTACTAGTTTGAGCCTTATTTCTCCAAAATGATATTGTTATTATCTCCCCCTCTTTTCTCGGATATACTGTAATTTCTGTGATAAAAGTGATAAAAAAAACAGTATAAGACGTTTGGTCAGAACCGTCAGAATTATAGTCATTTTTAAGTGATTTTTTTCATACGAGTATTTTATAACGTATAAACATATAATACAATAAAAGTTTTCTCATTAATTTTACTATAAAATTAATAAAAAACTTAAATATGCAAAAATATAAATTAAAACATATATATGGAATTATTATTAAATGTTATCATGATCATTATCATCACTATCGTCATGTTCATCGACACTACTGTCACTATTATCATAATAATCATCGTCACAATTATCAATTTCATCAAGTTCTACCATAACAATGTCTTCAACTAAGAGAGGTGTCGGATCACCTTCGAACCAAAGCGGTTCAATTTTATTGTCATTAACTGTCTATCCGCGTTGTTCTGGTGAGAAATTGATGCATTTAGCTTCTGTAGCATTTTGCCACATTGAAGTTACATAAATGGTTCGTAGAATGTTTTGTTTCAGCGTTTACCAACTTGGTGGAAGTTGAGTTGAATAAAATCTTTTTACATTTTTCATAAAATATTCTGCTACAGACGTTGACGAAAATCGTTTTTGAAACATTAATAATCTCGCAGCATTTTCATTATTATAACTTATTCCATAAATTTTACAAGTATATTCTTGCAATATTTCCATACTTCTTAAATTATCAATTTCGTCAATATTATTTAAACTAGCGAATACTTGTTGAACTTGTGGATTTCTTAATAATTCTTTAAAATGCTTAATTTTACCTTATCTGTATAATCGCATCCAGTGTATGCATGTAAACCAGGCAAAGAACGATACATAAGATTACCTTGATCAGCTTTATAAAAATCATTAGGTCGGTTACTCGATAAGTACAGTTTATATCCAAAAAATGTACCGTAGAAAAAATATAACAATGTTGTGCACCATATTTGCCCTGGTTTTTTCAATAGTTACAGTGAGTAGTATCATTCAAATAATACTTAATCCGGTAACTCTATAGGTCAGGTTTTTTGCAGCCAACTCTCGCTCTATAATATATTATATTCATAAGGAATACCATTGACCTAAAATGCTACTCTCTCAGATATTTGAAGATTTAAAACACCCTCGAAAATAATTAACAACTAGACTTAAGTCACTTTCAGAATAAACACCATTTCTCACAATTTTGATATTTCAGTGGAAAATTAGCGTTTCTGTGCTCTTGAAGAAGCAACAATGGATGACGTAGGAAATTTCAGTTCTAATTCCAATGTCAGAATCTAGTGAAATTATCTGCAAAACGTTTAGAAATAGTTTCGTCGATTTTTTCTTCGTTTTGTTGCTTAGCGCTAAACATTGTAAGAAACTGAATTGTACTGAAATTAACGAACAGATGGGAAATTGAACACAATTAAACCAACTCCACAATCAATTAAAGTAGGACAGCAGGTATTACCTTAGATGCCAAACTCGATGGAAAATGCATGTTAAAAAGAAAGAAGAACTGAGCACTGAAATATAGAAAAATTGAGGGTTAATTGGGGAAACTCTACCCTCTGCCTCATAAGCAGCTATTTAAGCCTATATGACTTTATCTGAGGAATATAGTAGATGCCCCTTGGTATGCTCGGTGATAGTGAGTTGACGTGGAATAGGACACTGTTGACCAGGTGATTAAGAAATCAGCCAAGAGTCATGAAGGAAGATTTCATCATCATGTTAATTTCGATGCCTAGAAAGAAGCCTTAAGAGAATGGGGGCCATCCCCTATTTGACTCTATTTGATTAAGTCAAAATTAAATTGCACAATGTTGACCGGATTGTAAAATACTAAATACTATATTGGTGTTTAATAATAATAAGAAAGTACTATACACTGTGTTTATAAAGTAATCTAACAAGCTAATATTTCGATAAGTTTTTTGAAATAATTTATGCCATCTGCGTATGTCGATTTTAAGTTACTACACAATAACTTACTAACACATTTTTCAAATATTACACTTTGTATATATTTTCATTTTTTCACAGTATATTAAATTTCAAATACAATCGTCTAATTCTACATGTAATAGTTGAAAAATTTTCTCTTCTTTTCTTTCTCTGATAATCTCCCATAGTTTTGAAAATCTATTTTTCTATTGGGAGGAAACATTCTACTTTTTCTTCGTGTAGATTATTATATGTTCTCTTATAAGCTGAACTTGAATATATTCTGCCAAAGCCTGTTGATAGTAAGTTGACTTTGGCGATTCTGTGGTCATCACCAGAATGGCTATTCCTCCGCTTCTTCTATTGAGGACGTCTCTGTAGAGTCTAACCACCTTATGTTGAATTTTTTCTTGGTAATTTCGTTTATTGTATAATCTTAAATATGCTGGTTCGTAGTTCTCCGCAATTCCACGTTTTTTTATCTTCAACTGAAACGAAATGGCGTGAATACATGTACAATTTGTACACCTAGATGGTGTAGAAGGAGTCTGAAAACCTCCCCATCAAACCAGAAAGATTTCCATTGAAGAAATCGTTCAAATTCATGAATTAAGCGAAGAATTAATTAATTAGAAATTAACGATGAGGAAATTTTAATATCGTTTGATGCAAGTTCATTATTTCTCAGCGTGCCGATCCCGTAGACCTTGGAGTATATTGAGGACTTTCTGAATTTTACAATTCACACGAAGGAACAACTTTGCATATCACCACTTATAGCTGAACTACCAATGCGTTATTTTATGAAGCAGATTATTAGAGAGTTTCAGTATTTTCCCAGGTTATGATACAAATATGTGGATGATATTTTCGCTAGATTTAATACGAAAAACGCAAATGTAGCAGAGTTCATTTCAAAACTTAAGTCAAAATGTCGATCCTTGAGGTTAACTTATGTTTGTTGGTAGTTTGGTAGTACGTTGATGCTTGTTTCTTTAGACAGGAGGTCAGGTGTCTGATTTTTATCCAGATGGCTATTTATCTGCTTCTTCTATTGAGGTCTTCTCTGTAGAGTCTGACCACACAATCTGATTTTTTTTTCTAGTATTTTTGTTTTTTGTCCAACCAATATATTTAGGTGTTTATTTTTCGAGTGAAGGTTCTTTGAATATATTGGTTCGCAGTTCTAGATGAATTTGGGAACACACTGTGTCTTCAATTATTGCAAATTTTGATAATTTATTATTATATATAATTACAATTCAATAAAATACGATATGTTCCGTTAATTGAGTCGAGCAGTGTACTTTATTATGTGATGTAAATAATGAAATCCGTGCTTTATGATAAATTACAGAATTAGTAGAGAAAGTTGATCCAATCAAGCTTTATTTATAAATTTAGCGCTGATAGATACTTTAAACTATTCTATTCTATCATTATTCATAAAAAATTGTTCGAGAAACAATATCTATGATTGAAATTTTGCATGTTTATCGTTTATTAATAATTTTATAGGTTGTATTCACGAAAATAGTTTTATTGATATACATTCAAAGTGAATTCTTATGATTGTCTTTAATGTTCAGTGCTTCGTTAATATGATAGTAAAAATGACATAAATTTCCGTAGTTCGTCACGTTCATTATAGTCATAGAAAGCGGGCCAGTTATTAGGAAGTCGATTTAATGTAGTATAAGTATAACTCTTTATTTTCAATGCTTCCAAAGCCGATTCTGGAGTGAAAATAATCAAAAAAGTTGGAGAAACTTCATGTAACGTGCCTTGTTTTGCTGAAATAAAACTTTGGTGTGCAGAATATCCACATAACATCTAGCTGTCATGGAATAAACACAAGCTATCGATAGCCCCTTAAACCATTAGTCCAAAAGAGATCAAAGCCTCTCCTCCTGACTGACGCGCTTATCTTGACGCTAGGTAATACGCCTCAGTTGATATTCTTTGTCTTGATTGCATTTTAATTAACACGAATGAAAATTTCGTGATAGGATTCATTAATATAATAAATAAATCACAACACTACTTCTTGCTACAATTAAATAAATCAATTTACCAACTTGTTTTTTTTTAAATAATTCATTTAGCAAATTGAGGATTTGATAATTTAAAGTTACAACTGACAGAAAGACTAAACATAGACGAATTTATAGCAACGATAACTTAATTATTTTAGAGTTCATAATAATAAATAAGCAATTGATGATGATGCACCGCTGTGAAAAGGGTTGTTTTTTATTGTTTAATTCTAGCATTTTTTTCTGAACTAAAATAAATCTGCGAACAAAAAAATTCAATTCAAGTCGCAAGTTCGCGGTCAAAAGTCTAGCAAATAAAATCTGTAGATTCCATTCTTTTTTCTGATTTAAGCATTTCCAAGATAAATATCTTAGATTTATAATGAGTGGTCCATGTTATTATTGAGTTATTTGTTTTTGTAAAAAAGTATATCAAACGAAAATGAATCTTAAACAATGGAAAAGGGCTATAATTAATAATAGAGAAAATGCAAGCTTGATTTCGTCAAATATTTAGTGTCCCAGCTTCCAATCGATTTTTCTCGGATTGAATAAGTTTCTTTTCCCCTATCTTGTTCCATGCTATTCCATTTTTCATCGACCCCCGTTTTGAGGTCTGATTTCGTGGCTAGCTAGGCATTCTATCCCTAAGTTCATCTCATGAATGCTTCATAGGATTTAAGTCTAGACTACGCGCTGTCCAATCCACAGCGGCAATTTCGACATCCTATGAATACTGCCGTATAAAATCTGCTTTGTTTGTGAACAGACGTTGTCCTGCATTAAGATGAAGTTTCCGTAGATGAAACTAGCGTACAGTAAAAACCAACTTTTTTCTTTTGGGATTCTCGCCCAAACCATTTAGGAACCTCCTCCTAAAGCCATGTTTTCTTTCATGCAAGACTGCGCCAAACTTTCTTCAGATCTTCTGTAGATTCGCCCTCTTCTATCGCTACCATGCAGACACACTCTTCCTTCGTCTGGGAAAAGAACAGAGCCCGCCCCATTTGTTCGTTATTCCAATTAACTTCTTCTCTGGCAAATCGCAGAGTTCTCGCTGACTCCGGTTTGTCACCTATTGAGCAGCTTTATCGCTTGTGTGCGATTTTAGGTAGAATTCTTGTTTATTGTTAACAGAGATGTGTATCAGTTGATGTTTGATCGCTAACTGATAGTAGTAGGTCAGGGCCTTTTATGTAGATCAGTTACTCTTAATTAGAATATTGTAAACAAGTATAAAAAGAGTGTTTATCCATCAACATATTGTTGAATTGTGAGAGCAAGAACCTTTACAATATTTTATATCATTGTGAAGCTAATACCATTAGCTTTAAGGTTTTACTAAAAAATAAAATTTCGTGTTTTGGTTTTTTCGCCAGAGACTTGCAATTGCAGGGGTGTCGTCTGAGTGGATTTGTTTTCGGACGAAAATTATTAAGAAAATGCAAATTCAGCTCCTTTTTGGTGGCCATTGCTTAATACATGTAACAGCTACAAATGCTCAACAGTTTCCTTCAACAGTAATTCGCTAATTTTGACTTACATCGTTTTTCTTGATATTTTTTTCTTCCATATTGTAATGATTTACAATACAAGCTGAAAAACCTTCTGCATCGATCTCTACAAAGGGAGAGTTGATGAACTGTGCCACAATCAGTATGATTTTAAAATCATGGAATCGTTGATCAAAGTCTCATTCTTGGTTATTGCTGGGGTGTTATGGAGGATTTTGTTTGTCAACGATCTTTCAAGAATTTCACCAGTGCAGTTTGAAACATTGCATAACTCTGCAGCTACTAAGCCACGAACTTCAGTAGGAACCATCAGATCAACATACAGGCATTCTAAATATTTAATTAGTTCTCTGAACAGTCGTCTTAGAAGTGCATGTGCTTATTTTATTTACTATTTTGACAACTGTTTTCATGACATTGTTCCTACTTAATAACTCTCCAGATAGTGACTGTTGGTGTATGAGGCAATGGTAACACAAAAATTTTGGTATGTCGACACAAGGCAATAAATCCTTTCTCCACGTCTACCATTGCAGTAGCTCCATCTGTAGCTTGGGTCACCAATTTCTCGGGAATGTTTTCAGATTCAATGAGCTTTTTAAAAGTTAAAAATATATCATTTCCAGTTGTATGCCCAGTAACCTTTACCAGTTCTTCTTTTGTTTAAAAATCTTCAAATACCATTTTTACAAAAATAGCCAATTGAGCTGTTTCAACTATATCAGTTGATTAGTCAATTTGTAAAGAAAAATAACAACAAAGATCAAAATCAGTTTTAAGCTGTGAAACTAAATCAGAACTCATAGCTCCAACTCTTCCCATCACTATATTAGCAGAAAGCTAAACAGATTTAATAGAAGACACGATCTCAGCTTTGTTTTTGAAGTTATCAAATAATGTATCTGCAGTTTCTAAAAATGCAGTTTTAATCAACTGACCATCTTCGTACGGTTTCCTATGTTGAGCGATGAACTTGGAAACCCGGATTGACGCCTCGGTAGCTGCCATGTTCTTGTCTAGTGTTTTAAAAAAAGTTGATTGTTGTGCATTTAGCTGAGATTTTAAATACATCACCTTCTCTCTTCTCAGAGCTGAATTCAGCAGATAATCTTTCTCAATTTCACTGTGACTTGTCTTGAAATGACGCTTAACATTTCCTTTCTTTCCAACAGAGACACTCACATTACAAAGTAAACACACACACATTTATCTTTAACTTGCGTAGAAAAGTAATCGGTTTCCCACTCTGCATGATAGTGATAAGTTTTCGGGTTTTTGCTTGAACTAGTAAAAACAAACAAGGAAAGAGCTTAAACGTGTACACGTGAATTAAACACATACCGCCCAGACATAACCTTACTTTGGCTACACGCGTGACAATAACAGTCTGCGAAACAAAAACGTGTAACTCCGGCAATGACTAATCGGCTGCAGCGCTCTCAGGCACTCAGTGTTGCCAACCCGCTGTGCGTCACCGCGATCAATCCAAAATTACCCCGCGAGCCACCGGTGGCTCGAGATCGACTGTTTGGCGACCATTGGTGTATTCCATACTGGAGAGTAGAGCATAATGATATGATAATAAATATTAAAATTCTTACTATGTTTTCAATATGTGGATGATCACAGTAAAATTTCATAAAAAAATTATTCTTGATAAAAAGCTCTTTCTCGCATTTTTTTGTATGAAAGCATCCACCCAGTAGGAGAGGAAGTGGCAAAGAATTAGTCACGTCTCTTTTATGACGAGTACATTTCAAAAAATTTCAAGCTAAATTCTAAAATATAAATCAAATATCTTAATGACATTGGGTGGCTAGAAAATTAGTCTCAGGTTTGTATATAAATGGAATTCAGAATAACAAGTCGATTGAAGGTCAAGTATCGAATATATTGAATAATAAAATCTGTTTCAATCTATTAAACTGTGTTTTCTATATCTAAGGATAAAACTTCTTTTGTGTACACAATTTGTGAAAGTTTCCAAATCAATCACTTGTCCTTTCTTAAAATATACATATAACAAAGAATTTTTTGCGTAGAGAAATAACTTAAGTCTTGTGGTTGATTTAGTGTTTCTTTGTTTCAATATCATATTATCTGTCTCGACGTTAGACCTTCACCATCCCACATATAATAAAAACTTACGATTTTCCACATCAGAATTGATTCGCACTCCTCAACGAAACGGTTTTATTCTCTTTTGTGTTCTTAACGTGCACAGAATTTGAACATGATATCGAACCTGAAATCGATTGCTAGAATTTTTTTTGTAATTAGGATAAGCAGTAAGAAAATTAACAAAATAGAAAAGTTTCTAATGGTTGATAGTAAATTATTTACATTATGTGCCTTAACTTTCCACGGTTAAAAATTTGTAGATATATTTTCTTGTGCTGTAGGTATTCAAATACATAAATTATTACACTTTGAATTATTATCATTATCTTCTTCAAGTACCATACACTTTGCAGCTTCTAGGAGTGCTCTTGTGTCCCAAATAGATACTTTTCATTGTTTAATTATCGCGATTAGTTCGCTTTTTACACCTATTCTCCTCAGTACTTCCTTATTCGTCATGTGCTCGGTCCATGGGATCCGTAGAAGTCTGCACAACAGCCACATTTCCATTGCTTCTATTCTGTTTAAGGAACTCACTTTCAGGCAACGTCTCCAAACCATACAAAAGGATTGGCCAAATATAACATTTTATCACTCTCAATCTAAGGTTTAGGGGAACTTCTCGGTGGATTAGAAACTTTTTTATCAGAGTTTTAACTTTCTCGTCGCAATCTCATTTTTCATTTAACAAACATCCAAGGTATTTAAATTTATTGACTCTCTCTATATTATTTCCATTGATGATTAATTGATTAATTATTGTGAGTCCATATTTGATTCCAATTTCGTTGATAGAATTGACTAGCTCTTGTAGATCTTCTACATTGTCGGCTAATATCGCAGTATCGTCGGCATACCTAATATTATTTATGACAGTTCCATTTATTTTAATGTCTTTTTGATGGTTTTTTAATGCTAGCTGAAGAATTCGTTGTACGTTAAACAACATTGGTGAGAGTATGCATCCTTGACGGACTCCCTTAAGTATCGGAAGGTGTTCCGTAGTTAGAGAGCCGCTAGTTCGTAATTCCGCTGTTTGATCTGCACAGCTTTTGTATGATCCTGATGTGTTTACTATCAATATCAACATCCTTTAGAATGTCAAACAGTAAGTCATGCCGAATGGAGTCAAACGCTTTTTGGTAGTCTATAAAGCAAACGAAGACATCTTTTCTTTGATCATAGCACTTTTAAATTTATAACTGCATACAGAATAATGCTTCCCGTTTTTAAACTAACATCTTCGCACTTTTTAAATATTCGGTTTGTGTATAATCTTCAAAAAAGTGCGTGTATCATCAAGCTTATCTGTAGTCTTCACAAGTTTTGACTCTGGGCTTCTTCAGGATAGTCACAAAGGTGGATTTTAGCCAATCTAGGCCGCTATCATATAAGCCATAAGGTTTTCCAATAAGGAGAACTTTTTTTCAAAATAAAATGAAAACCATTTGAGATATTTCAAAAACTTTATTATCGGGTTGAAGTACATTCAAACCATTTATGAATGGAACTCGACTTATGGCTACCGTAGGCACGTTTGCAGCGGTTGATTCGTTGGAACAAATTTTCCATGACTCGGCCACACATTTCTGCCGAAACGGCTGCTATTTCGCGTTCAATGTTGGCTTTGAGTTCTTCCAACGTCATTGGCTTATTAGCGTAGACCAATGACTTGACGTAGCCCCAAAGAAAAAAATCTATAGGCGTCAAATCGCACGGCAGAGGCGGCCAATCGACTGGTCCATTTCTTGAGATAACACGCTCATCATACTTTTTCATCAATAAATCGATTGTAACGTGTGCTGTGCGACTTGTGGAGCCATCCTGTTTAAACCACATGCTGTTCAAGCCCATATATTCCAATTCGGGCCAATAATAATCGATAATCATGGCGCGATAACGATCACCATTTACAATAATGTGGCGACCACTATCATCGGCGAAAAAATATGGCTCTATGACGCCGCCGGCATGCAAACCGCACCAAACAGTTATCTTTTGTGGATGAAGTGGTTTTTCATCAAGCACATGTGGATTTTCACCCGCACATTACTGCATATTTCGTACATTGACAAACCCATTGACCCAGAAATGAGTTTTGTACTGAAGATGATTTTGCGATGAAATTGATCATCTTGGAGCATCTTTTCCATAGCCCAATCGGAAGCAATATTTGCCATAAAGTGGTCTGTCTTAGCGATTCCCAACTCTTGAGAACGCCGTGCAGTAGACTGATTTGGATCATTTGCTACGGACGTTTCAACGGCAGCGATATTTTGGACACTTCTACCAACCCGTAGTCGAATAAGTAGACTCAAACTTTTTTACTAAACTTGTCACTGCATGTTTACTACGTCGAGAATTACGACCGAAAATCGGAGTTGACGCTCTTAGAGGAGCGGCCACCGATTTTTAAGATTTGCAGACGTTGTTCGTTCGTGTACTTCACCATGATGAAAAGGTTATATCTACTGAAGAAACCGACAGTTACAGTTCGATGTTAAGTCAAAAGGTGCGTTTACAAACCAAATTCAAAATTGTCCTGTTCCTATTGGAAAACCCTTTATTATGTTTGCATAGATGTTTAGTATCTATTAATTTTAGTGTTTCCTGGTAGACGTTATCATGACCAGGAGCTTTTCCTTTCTTTAGATTTTTAATAGCGAATTCCACTTCAGCTTGTATTATTCTTGAGCCCGTTGGACTCTCTTAACCATTTACATCTATCCTTCTATTATCGTAAAATAGATTCTGAAAGTATTCCTTCCAGATATTGCACAGTTCGACTGGCTCAGTTATAATTCTGTTATTTACCCTAATCGAGTTGATGGTGTGTTTTCTAAAAGTTCCTGTTATTCCCTTTAGTTTTCTATGAAAATTAACAAAATCATGTTTCCTATGTAGTTCTTTCACTTCCTCACACTTGTCAGCTATTCACTTGTTTTTCGCCTCCTTTATTTTACTACGTATGGTCCTATGCATATTGTTATATTTTTGTTGATCATGTTGTGGTTTAATTATTCTTCGATCTTCAATTTAGGTGAATATTATTAGTGTTATAACAGTTGTAATATAATCAAAATTAAATACAAATAACGTAAGATATCTTTTATAATGGTAATTACAGACAAAATATAAAATTTTAAAAGGGGGGATGTAATTGATGGATTAACAGCAAATTATCAAATTTAGCTTGATTTTTGCAAGGAATAACCGCAAATATTCACATTCTGTGATATTCAATCTGCCCGTTTTTTTGTTATTAAGTTTATAACGGCACTAAAACTTTTTTCGACAAGAGTTGACGAGGGATATGTGACCAGACCAGCTTTTGCTACAGTCCAACATATTTTTCGGGCAATTCTACCTGCAACCAAATTTTTTGATACCCTCTTCTACTGCTAAGCTCGGGAAGTTTCTCTTGTAATACCACATTCTCTACTTCCGTTTCATCAAATGCATTTACGTTCCATGGTGGTATTTCCATCGACAGAACATTCTAAAATTATCGTGCAGGGCAATCCAATGTTGAACGTGTATGTGAATATCTTCATCAAGTTTTAGAACTGTGAAATCTCGGTTCACTTTTCTTATGAAAATCCGGAAACGTTCATCCTTGATAATCGTATTTATATTGGTGAAGAATCAAACAAGTCCATGCAAGATTGCAAGTCGTATTAATTTAGACGTCTCTGGAGAAGCGTTGCACATGGGACGCCGGCCGGCGCGATAATGGCTAGTCTCGACACGTTGTACTGAATATGGAATATGCAATTAAGTATATTTTCAGTGACCCCCGCTTACTATTGTGGATTCCCATTTTTTTTTCACACCCAACGTAGATCCCGTGGGCACCTGGACCTGGACCTCTTTAGGCATCACGGTACTTCACGGATGTAAACAAAACAAGCGACTTATCGAGAACAGAAGAAAATGGAGGATACATATTTCATATAGAAAAAAACATTTCTATTATGTCAACCAATTTAATGGTAATATTCACCATAATTCATCTTACCGCACATTAGGGACCACATTTGTACTAATGGCTTTGCAAAGTAGGACAACCGAATCAAAACGGAGAAGATACATATCTTGTGGAACTGTCAATCTCTTATATACCAGTAGAAGAGTTCTGCTTTCAAATTCTAATTATGGAAGGCTTCCAAGTGCTAGGCCGACCAAAGGGATTGCCCATTATACCTTTGCATGAAGTAGAAGATAAAGATCAAGCACCGAACTATCGTCTTTCCACGTTATCTGAGAACATTGAAAGATTGATCAAAAAAGGTTTTTATTAAAATACATATCGTTGATAGACCTACTACGAAATGTATGTACCTGGCGTATTCGCCAAATTTTAGATATATAGTAAAACAGGTCCGACTTTATGACTGACTTTATGTCAGTGGAGTAGTTAGGTTAGGTTATGAATATGAAGTATCCTATGATAATTGATGTAATTAACGATCTGCATGTCGAATTTTAGCAGTTTTTGCGTGAACACCAATTATAATATTAGTAAAATCTACTAAGTCAATTAGAGTTTTTCTCGCAATTAAAAAAAACTGGATTCAACTTCTGAAGTTTCCTAAATGAAGTTCTATTATTTTGTAGTAATTAGACAGCATTCGGATCCCGGAACAGATTACAGAAACTAGTGAAATATTTTGCTACTCTGAAAATTAAGTAAATGTGACATTTGAGACTAGTTACTGTAAAATCTCCTAATGAGAGATAGAATTCATGAAATTGGATTTTTTGTGAATCATAACTCCATACAGCATTAGTTAATGAAATGATATATTATTTACGAAACAAGTCTTGTTGGATTTGCAATCACGTGGTTTGAATATATGTATATATATATATATATATATATATATATATATATATATATATATATATATATATATATATATATATTTTTCATGCAGATCCATCATAAATTTTTATTTAAATATAGTATCCGACCGACAAGATACATACAAGGATGAAAGATTGAATTTTCATGATTAACTGTAAATTTCGGTATCCTCTGTATTCATATTGTCACTTTTAAAAGTAGAAAACCATTCCACGGTACGGAGCATTTTCAGAAAAATATTTACGTAACTTTTCCTTGTTTTCTTTACATTTGAAAAATATTCTTCAATTAACATTGTTTTGTTTATATGAACATTAAAACTAAACCTACATAGCAATAAATAAGCAAAATATATAGTACAAAAATGATGTTTCTAAGAAATATGGAGAATATGACATAATAAAGAATAACATTACAAGAGAAAATATGAACACAAGTCCAATTTTAACTAAAATAGTTTGTCCATGTAATGAACATGAGAGAAGAATGCTTAATACGGAAGATATATGAAGCACGAACTTACAGAAACAAGAAAGGAAGACCGAATCGGAGTTGAATAGATGATAAGTGAAAAACGAGGAATAAAATGGAAGGAAATAATCAAAATACACGGGGTAGGAAAGAATGGAAATAGCTGTGATGGAGAAGCCCACAGAATAACTCAACTACAACAAGCCTTACTCCTGAAAAAGTAGAAAAGCATCAGAATTAAGTAACACATCAATCAAAAAGTTGTAAGACTAACTGAGAAAAACATATTTTTTTGCTAAAAATCGATTTTATTCATCAATGAAATATCCTTTAAGAGCATTCTAATCATTCCAATACTTCTCTAACTTCTAGATGTAAAAGGATTGTAAAAGGATTTGTCTTTTGCTTCAAAAAAGGCTCATTCATTTCAGCTAGATTTCTTACTCAGCGAATAGCCAGTAGTTATTGTAGGCCAGATCTGGACTATACGGTGGATGAGGAAGCAAATTGAAGTGTAATTCGTTCAACTTAATCGTCTTTGCCATCGATTTGTGAATCGGTGCATTGTCTTGACTCTGAGTTAACGCGACATCCACTTTGAAAAAGCTTTCTCGTGGTCGAATGTTCATGCATAATTGTAAACACACTGCCTTCTGATATCTTTACGGCCTCAGCTATTTCACGCAATTTCAATTCACGATTATATATAACCAATTTTAGTATTTTTTGGACGACCAGAACGTTCATCATCATCATTGTCTGTACGACCACCTTTGAATTCAACAAATCAAAAACAAATGGTTCCTTTCTATGGAGCAGTGTCCGGATAACACTTTTGAAGCTTGCTGAGCTTCTACAGTATTTTGTTTAATCAAGAAGCAATGATAAATTTACACACGAAATTATTTTGAATCCATTGTTTTGAAAATAACGAAAGTAGCTTTACTTAAATGGCTGTTACTTTTTACTGACTTATCGGAATGTCATGAAATTTTACACATAATCTTTTGAAAGTTGGTACTTCATAAACATCATATGGATTTGACAATGGCAGCACCATTTGATCCTGAGGAAACTGCAAAAAGGTTTTTTGGGTCAAATAGCCATTGTCTGTTCGTTCAATCAGCATCTATTCTGATTCAGACTAGTTCGATTCAAGGAAGGCACGAAGGGCCATGGTCAGCCTCATCCATTCTGATTCTGGCTAAGATAATTGGAGAAAGGCCCTGAGGACCGTAGTCAGTTCTTTCAATCTATATCTATTTTGATTTAGGCTAATTCTGGTTTGATTTGTTAAGATTAGATTAGGTTACGTCAGGTTTGCTTAGGTTAGGCTAGGCTAAGCTACATTAAGCTGGGAGTAGTGGATGGAAGAAGGAAATATTATTTCCGACTTGCTCCTATTGCGGAAGAGAGTCGTAGTCGGATGCCCGACCTTGTACAGCTCGCCGCACATTTTGGCATAAGCTTTCACCCCATCGCACAGGGCAAAAAAGACTGGACTAGGCTAGGTTAGAGAAAGTTAGGTTAGATTACGTGAGATTAGGTAAGGTTAGGTCTAGTTAGGTTTGGTCAGGATAAGTTTATGCATTCGAATGCCCATTTCTGTGAAGCTCCTTATTTCTGCCGAACCAAATTCGGTCAATCACTTCCTTATTCCATGTCTATTACATATGTGAAAATTCATCAGGATCAGTGGAAGGTGGTATACAGGAGTTTTACCCAAATTGTACATTGTACTTAACTGAACATAATTTCTTATTTTAATTTTTTTTTATTATTCAGTTTTTTTTTGGCGCATATTTAGTAATCTAGGAATTCTCACGCATCCTTTGAAGCAATCTTTACTTAACAGAATGTCGATCTTCGCTTTGATTGCCATTCCTGATGATCTTAATAGAATACTGCAATAATCATTGGGGCATTAATTTCGATTAACCACATACATATATAGATTGTAGCTCAGTGTAAATTCATTTCAGAATCAGTGAAATTTAATGTTCTCATGTCACGTCATCTGAGCTATAAAAACTTTGGAATTGTTCAAAGTCAGACGATGAGAAAATTTAACCTATTTACATCATGTATTGTCTCGTGATTATTTACCAGAAAATGGAGAAATGCGATTTTAATTTCATCATCGTGGATATGAAACTTGAACAAATTAAACTAATTTTCGACTATATATTATCTGGGTTATATTTTTGTAAGGATGAACTTTTCAAACTCCATAAATGGTATCAAGTGAAAAAACACATTGTTCAGTCAATTTTCTTGGACTTGTAGGATTCAAACTAATGTGTAATAAAGTTGCTACGAGGGTTGCTATTTAATTTTGAATATATACAAATAGAAACAAATATTTATAATTGGATTAGCTTATACGGAACACGTTGTTTTGCTATATAAGTATAAAATAGCGTTGTAGACAATGAAAGTACATTTTATTAAGATTAATAAATTTTTTTTTTAAAGTAACGAATATATTTTAAATTACAATTCTTGGAAGCTATCTAAGTATCAAAAATAATTATTCATATTTTTAATATTAATTATGTGATAACATGCCACAGATAGTCGTCCAATAACCACTTTGGAATGAGCGTCATATTAAATATCAGGCTCATGCTGGAATGCTTGTTGAAGAAATAAATCTGATGTGAATGCTCGAAGAACTTGTTGACTTTGTTGGTCAATTCCTTGTTGACGACTCAAATTAGTCTCTTTGCGTCTTGTTGGCATTGCTGACTTTACATAGAACATATAAATGAATCAAGTTAAAATACTTATTGGTACTTAATATTGTATTCGTTTGCCTATTATGTGACTTTCACAATAATAAAACACGTATATTTATTAAACACGTACACATTTCTGTTCTGATTTGAAACTATTTCCAAAAAATGTTAAATAGAATATGTACAGGTACGATAATGGTCGTTGTTGGCGGGAGTTCACGTGTTTAATTACAAGAGAGTAAACTGTCTTCAGTTATTAATGAATTGTGAATAAATAATTATTGCACTGAATGATAAATTTAGGATAAGAGTAAAATTAATATGAGCGTTGCGCAGAAAAATCAAAATGATACGTTTAACAGTCACTGCTACGATCGATGCACAAATAAAACCAATAAAAATGGCCGAAAACTGTATAGTGAGTAATTTGAGGTAAAATATCAAATTAAATAAAGAAAAATAAAACATAGTTAAAGGAAATTGAAATTATAAATACTGAATGAGAATTTATTGCCATCTTGCAACCCTATTGCGGATCTGTGGATAAAATAAGAAAAAAATAAAAAATGGGATGGAAAATAGGGGTTTATCGTAGAAAAGTGAAAAATTGAGAGTAATATGATTTTTTTTATTTTAAACCATGGCAAAATATAAATAAAAGTCTTGCCAAAAAATTAAAGTTTATAATTAACAAATAAAAAATAAGGGTTGATCTTAGAAGGGTGAGAGAAATGTATGTATTTTCTAATGCCATATTATAAAAAAAAATAAAAACAAAATTGTCCGAAAATTAAGAAAAAATCTTGTGATGGACAGTATGAAAAATAAATGGTAGCCGATTTTCAGACCTACCATATAAAATTTCATAAAAATAGTTTCGGAGAAGTATGTTAACTAACATTGTGACATGAAGATTTTATATATAAGATATGCCTTTTTTGTTTTTCAGGATATTCTCCATTAAGTTATACTTTTGCATGCGTTTGAATCAATTTTTCCATTTCAAATCCCAAACATGGGATTTGAACGCATCAATCGCTGTTTCAAATGTAGTAAAACGTGAACTCGCCATTTATTCTCGATCCGCGGGAATAAGAAGAAATCATTGGGTACCAAAAAAGGATTGCACGGCCCATGACCCACCAATTCCAGCTCGCATTGTCGTGGTACAGAATAAATCTTCTGCGATTGGTTTCCCTGATTTTATCGAACAATTCTAGCAAATAAATGCTGATATACCTTTCTACGTTAATCTATTGGAACGGCCAGTTATTCCGAAAAAAACAAACGACTATTTGCTTGAGAGACTAATACAGTGTATCTCAAAGACCTCTTATGTAGAACCGTGATTGAATTTTTTCAGCATTTTTTTGTACCAATTGACACGACCTTTTTTGAGCGATTGTCAAATTATGTAGTATCGAACGTGAACAAATCTTTTTGACAATCAATTGTTCATGGAATATTGATTGTATGCGAGTTCAACTTACGCCCAAGTATGTTTCAATCTTACGGTATCTTGCAATATCAGTGGACGCACAGCATCGATATTTTCTGGCACAACAATCGATTTTGAATGACCTTCACGAAATTCATCCTGCAGCGGAAGTGCGACTACGATTGAAAACGGAAAACCAGCGAAACACGGTGGCTGGAGATGGTGTTTCATCACCAAATTTGATCGACATTCTGCTGTTGGTTTAATCCACCTCGAAAATCATCACAATTTAATTCTATTTTTTGATCAACATGTATGTTTCAAGTATTTGTAAACGACTCGAATAGCACTTGTATAACAACACGTTCTGATTACGTTCACTATTAAAAATGATCAGTGTTGTCATATCTCAATACTTAAGTATCAACCCCTATATATCCACAACACAATTTTCGTGGCTTTTTTTGAGCTAGTGGGAATTTGAAAATAGAGTTTGTTGTGATATGAGGTAGTTGCAATAATACATATTTTCTACAAATTTCGCACATGGTAAAACAATATTAACGTATAACAATTTTCATGAAACTTAACTCGCTCGTACTAAACCCATGATCATAGCAACCTCTACAGAGCACTAATGAACTATTCTAAAATTTCTTTTGTGATGATTTAGTTTGGCTGAAAGAAATTATTTGGTTTATTCAGCTTCTCCGATGTAAAATTCTTTTTTTCTGTCGACGACCTTCATAGAATTTTCCAGGTGGAAGTCATGGTGAACATTCAGAGTAAATACATGATGAATGTTGAATAAACTGTATCTAATATTTGGTCTTTTTTAATGTGTATGAAAAAAATTATCATTAGTAAACCGTAAGCGTTGTATTTATTTATTTCTATGGTACTACACTTCTGGCGATCTGAACACTCTATCTAAATGCCTTTCCAAAGATTTCCCACACATGTTGTATTCCCATATGTAGAAATAAGGGGTTGAGGAAGTGATAGGGAAGGTTTTGACAAATGATAGATGTGTGAAATATGATGGATACTTCAAAATAACGAGGTAGAATTTTCTCTGTGGCTTACTCGTTTCATTTGTTGTTCTCTTTTCTGATCATCACTGATGGAAATTAATTTTTTCCCTGTATCAGTGAATTATACTCGAATCTCAACATTCTGGTAAAACCCACGATCAGTAAATTAGAATTTAAATGAAAAATTTGTTTTTTTTGTTGGCTAATGAATGAACAAAATTACATGGAAACCGAGGCCAACCGCTATTTATTACGAAGTCACATATTTTGATAAAAATATTACCAAACGTAGGGGAGATTGGGATCAGTTGTAACAACATGTAACATACGATTTAGCTAGATAACTGATATTTTAATTTGATTAAACGGATAATATTTGGCAGTAGTTTAGAATAGTGGTTTTAAAAATGTTTTTTTCCCATAAATCAAACCTAAAACATGTATAAAAGACGTGGGTAAAAATTGTTTTCAGAAATTCGAAGATGTTGGATATTCACAGTCGTGAACCGTATACAAACCTGATGTGTAGCACGTGATAGTACTGCTTTCGCCTATAGTAATTTTAGTGTCATCTGTTTCTTTTACGTAGGTACTAGACCTAATCATTGGAAATCCAGAGCTGATTTGTGGATAGACATTTAATTAGTCAGGCGCTTGGGAGCAAGACTTGAAATACAGTCTCTGGAAAGACTAATCTGGACATTCGCTCCAAAGAATCTTCTTGTTGTTGTGCTTTTTCAGGTCTACTCAACGTTACGCAATCACAATGGAGAACTGAATCCTATTTTCAGCTGCTCGAAACGTATACTTGTCCATTCCCGGATGTTTCTCAATATGGAGATTTAATCCTTTAAGTTGTAGAATTCGGTAATGATTTCCTCTCAAGACACGATCGAGGTATGATCGTTTTTGGCATTTAACTGTTATTTAAAGTTCACGAACTGATTCAGATCATTCTTTGTCTCAGTTTGAAATTGTGACCATCGTCTCCAAAAAATAATCTCATCTTTTGGATAGTTACACGGACAATGTCCAGAAGATGAGTCCGTTGGTCCGTGATGTAGCATTCTAGGTTTTCATAATTGGAAACCTTCTTATTGTTCTGTCCATCTATTTGTACTCATACGTTAAGGTATGGCTGGCAGTTAAAGACCATGAACTTTGTCTTAGCATTATTTATACTCAATCTCATTTTCTACCCCTTTGCATTAACAGAATTTGTGAGATTTTGGAGACCTGCACAAAATGACGATATCATCGACGAATGGTGTTAATTAGTTTAAATGGTCTTCTGTTTTTTTTTGGAAATAACTGGTACACCAGCATTTTTTTGTCAAAACTGTTCGAAAAAATCTGGGAAACCAAACGTAGATGACGAATTATTCTCCGTCACGATGCGAGCTCTCACATATGAGTTCAAACAAAAACGTTTTTGAGCAGTCAAAACATTGAATTGATGGGCCATCCTCCATACAGTCCTTATGTGGCACCCATTGATTTTTTAGTATTATCGCAGATCTAAAATAGATAGTGACTTCAACGTTTTTTTTTTTACTTAAAGAAGCGATTGATGCTTTCAAATCATATATTTAGATATACCTCAATCGGAATGGAAAAAATGGTTCGAGAATTGGTTAAAACGAATGCAAAAGTTCATTCATTATAATAGAGAATATTTTGAAAATTTAAATGTCTTTCTCGCTGATAATTTGAAGTAGTTCTATTGCAATGTTCTCAGGTCCCGTTGCTTTTTCAGTTTTTGCAGATGTTGTATTAAATAAGATTTCAGATTTTATAATTTCCGATCCTTCATTGTCTTTTATAACATCCATCTTGGTCGGTCTTTTCTTTGAATGGATCATCTATGAATTGGCTCCATGCATTGAGAATTTCTTCTTCATATGGATTGGTTTTGCATGTGTTATCAATCAAAATACATTTTGTTTAATATACCAGCCACCTCTGACCTTTTTATACATATTAAGGTATCATGTCTTTTTTTCTCCATCCACTTTTCTTTTGCTGTCCTAATTTTGTTCTTTGATTGTTTTTGTATCTTTTTATATTCCTCTGTGTTGCTTTAGCTTTTTCTTTTTTCTTTCATGAATTTTAAAATCATCTATAGTTGTTTTTTTGGTTTGATGCTGTTTCCTTTATTTTTCTCATATGTTTTCAAATTACGAGGGCTGGCTATTAAATAACGAGATTGCGCGCCTACAGGGCGCCCTAGACGGGTGGGGTAAAAACGATTAGTGTGTTGGGTATCTAGATATTTTGTCTATGCACGTCCCAAAACACGTTTCCGTCACTATTGTAGTATTTGTGCAGTAGCGATTTGAAACGAACGTGTTTTTTTCTCGTGCCGAAAACCATGTGTAACGAAAAAATCTGGGTCCTGATCAAAAGCTCTTGGAAAGGTGTGTGGAGTGGGGAGGGGAGTATATTGAAGGCGAGCATTCGAATGTAGAATAATTTTTATAATAAAACCCTTTTTCTTAACCAGTCTCGTTATTTAATAGCCAAACCTCGTAGTTATAATGTATCGTTTACCATATTGATATTAATTACTGTGTCAAGACTGTCGTTCAATTTACCTTTCAGATCTTTAGAGTCCACATATTATATGGAAAAGTAAAGTTATATATCAGCTACTAGTGGGTGACGGTTCGGATTGAGGCATACTTGGGCATAAATTCCACGTGCACACATTCGATGCATGAACATTTGGCTGTCAAAAAGATTTGTTCGCTTTGGGTACCGCATAATTTGAAAATCGCTCAGAAAAAGCTGGTGTCGATTGGATCTAGACATATGATCTCGAAACTAAACAAAAATCGACTGTATGGGTCTTTTAAGAAATCAAATCCAGTTGTTCGCGCATGAAGGACTTTCGAAGCAAATGATTGCTGTTTAGCACCCAATGATTTCATCTTATTTTTGCAGATCAAAAATAAATTATACCTAAAGAAACGGTTGAGGTGCTTTGGAAGTACCTCGATCGGAATAGAAGATATGCTTCGACAATTAGTTCAAACGAAAGCAAAAGCGTATTGATTCAATGGAGAATATTTTGAAAAACAATAAAGCCTCATCCAATTATAAATATTTGTTTTTATTTGTCTATCTCAAAACTTAGTAGCAACTCTACTGTTATCGCCTTATGTTCGTTATAACCGTATTTTGGACTATATTCATTCAGCAGGTCAGATATACGAACTTTGCCTATTTTACATTGAAATATTCCATAAAATTGTTTTCTATAGATATAACCTGTTTCACACATTTTTTTGTTCTGGTTTTACTTAGTGTCACTGTCACATAATGACCACATGTTCCAAATCTTGGCCAGCATGATGCGATGATTACCATAATTGTTGTTTTTATTCAATTAGCCTCTTGAATGAGATTTTCGAATCATCCTACAGCATTATGTGCTTTTGATATTCCATGTGCCGATTTTTAGTTTGGACTTTGCTACTTTGAGGCGGGAAATTATTAGCACCCTTTAATAAACTAAGAGCTGCCCGGTACTAGTGGCCGAAGCATTTGTGTTTTTCGCCGTAGCAATATCCTGAGGAAAAGTTCAGCAATAAGGTTTCCCGTTGCCTTTACTGCTTTATATTCAGCCACTCCCAGCATTGAGAAGAGTCGCTGTTTATAGCCATTATATTTGTACATCGTCTACTACTCACTCACTGACTCATTTCAATCCTAACGTCATTAATGATGAGAGAAGATACTACCTCTATAGTGCAACCACATATAGCTCAAGCTTCTTCTACTTCAACTTTCCAGTATTTAATTTATTCGTATTGCAAATTTCCACCTTAATTCAATATAAATATGCAGATAATCACTTTATCTCACCTTGTAAAGTCCACAAAACCCCTCTGAACATTTATGCGAATCACGATGCTTTACTTTACAAAAATTTCTCCCGTAAAGTAACTAACGATTTCATTTTCCAAATACAGTTGTCGAGATTTTCCAACTCGAAAAGGGAGTTCTGGAACCGAATAAATAATCTCCATCAATTTCAGGCTTAGACCACTTAATAGACCGCCCCGAGTCTGACCTTTTCACGTTTAATCGTAGTCGAATGGTATTGTTAAATGTCCTCTTGCGAGTTAATTTCGGATGGAATTCGGTAGAGATTTTGGCGACCATTCAAAAAAAAACTATTACACTAATTGGATTTATAAACGGGACAGACTTTATGTTGTAATGAGATCGCGACAGAAATTCGTTTTGTTTGTATTAAATTCGAAATTTTATCTCATTTCTCCATTATACAAATGAAAGGACAACCACGCCAAATGATTTGCTTTTACACCTAAAGGGCCTTATTATGCAAAACTAAGAGAAACTATGCTAATTTCATTAAATTGAACAAGACCACTAGATACGAGGATTGCTACTTAAGTTTTGATATAAACAAATAAAAACAAATGTTTATAATTGAATATGGCTTTATTAATATTCAAAATATCCTCTTTTTAAATCTTTTACATTTTTTCCATTTCGATTCAAATATATGGGATTAAAAAGAAAAATATACAAATGAAAAATTTTGCCAATTTATAGACTACCAAAAAAAATAACTTAAATTTTAACATTTCCTGAATGCGATAAAAAAAGGTAGTCTATAATTTGGAGCCTAACCTAGTTCATAAGACAGTAATTAAAACTATTTCTGCTTTTATAAAACAAAGGATCACACCTTCCTTTTTAACGAAGGGAACTTATATCTTCTTCTTATTAGAAGTCAATTAACAATTTTAAAAATCCAAAATTTTTGAAATCGGCGGATGGCTCTTTTAGGCCGACAAAATCCCGCTTTTCAAAAATCTCTGGAGAAATTAATCTTCACGCTAGCATGGTCGCTGACCAAAAGAACAAGGTAACTACCTCTTCAATTGTCAAATTCTCAGTCGGAAATATCACGACTTCCGCAAATATAAGATTGGAGCCAAATTTAGAAACTTATGATCAAATCCATAATGAAAAATTCCACATCAGTTGACAGTCAAAAGAAAAATATGAATGAAGTTAGCAGCAGACTTCGTCCCACGTCATGACGACAATTTAGCCAGGTGCAACAATAGCTCAATTTCAAAAACATCAGCTAACAAATCACTCATCGAAACAACCTTTCACCGGACTGAACAACCAAAAATGAATATCCGCAAAATTCACAAAAATACTGCACGAATAACTTAATTCGTGAACAGTTAACTAGATGTTGCTTGAACCTTCCTAGGGGAAGCAATTTTGCTTTTACAAACAACATAATTCTGCAGCCAGTTATACCATGTCTGGCAAATTACGAATAATGCTTGCGTCCTGTATACCAAGACTTAACCTCAAAAGAAAATAAACCAAACATTTAATTCGTTTATATAAAAATAGTTCAACAAAAGGATATATTAAACTGTGCTAAATTACATACAAGTACATAAAAAACTACAAAAGAGGTATGAAATATAATATGTAAATATTTCTACGCAAAGATAATATAACAAAATATCTTATAAAGAAAATTATTTACAAAAGGAAGTTGGTAGGTTTATATCGTATAATGTTTATAACAACAAAAGTAACGGAAGCTGTGAGCATTGAAAACGTTACAATATTTGAAAAGAATCTTCACTTTACTTATACAAAAATCAGTGCATTACCAATTCGAAGCTTTGTGCAATTCCAAATATACGTTAGAGCGGTGAAACATTAAAATATCATCTTCGGATTCTGGAAAAATCTACTAAACAGCCGATGAATAATGCATCTCGATAGAAAGAGTCGCCTTCCGCTCTTCTCGAAATACTACCGAGAAAGGCAATATACATTCAAACGAATGAATAAAAAGCAAAAAACATACCTACTACCAGCGCACATCAAACCCTAACAAGTTTATTTTAAAACAGAATGTGTACAGAAGCTGTTCGACTTTTTACCATAAATATGGCATGTGCATGTTCTCAATGCGAAAGTAAATTATAGACTTGTCGACAATTTAAAGTATTTAAATTTGATTTTATGTGTGAATGTGTCATTTATTAGTTTTAATAAATACTACACTGTAGTGTTTTCGGCATATTCAATTTGTTATGTAAATTTACGAATAAACTCACTACTCTATAATGTCATCTATTCAAAGATGTTTATTAACTTCTTTCCAATCCAAATTATTTAATGTGAATCATGTTTGTTTTAAAATATTTACCAATATATTGATAATGATTTAGATTAGATTAGATGAACTTGGTCATAAAGGCCGTGGATCTAACACAGTCTATTCATCTGGGGGCTATACGGCTTACCTCTTTTGGCTTTAAGAAGCTTGAATATGTGTGCCGTAGCCTTGATCTATGAACACTGTCGCAGTCCTTGGTTCCTTGCAGAAAGGTGGTAGAATAAGAATGAAATGTATTCCATTGCTTCAAGGATTTCTCCGGAATATTATCAAAACGATTTAACGCATTTTTTTATTTTCGGAAAGTCGCATGGCGTTAAATCTGATGTATGAGGTAGATCTGAATATACAAAAAAACTTTTAGTGACCAACAAATCGCGAATTGTGGCATGTTACGTTACCTTGACAAGGAAAAAATCTGCTGCTCCATTTTCAAAGTCTCTTCCTATACATCGCTTATCAAAAAAACTACACGACAAAGACTTTCAAGTGGCCTCATCTACATGTTTCTTGTTAAGAAAATTTTGAAGATATTAACTGTTTTCAAAGACAATCTCTGACGAAAAATGTAATTTTTTGGACATTTTTCAAATACATCTGACACTCCATTTTTGAAATAGACAGTCTCTATCGATAAGTCTTCAAAGATCTCAGTTTCTAAAGACGTATTACTGTTTGTTTTTGAGAAAAACAATTTTTCACGGTTAGTGTAGGCTTTTTTGGCGGATGTTTGAAAAAGGCAGCTTTCAAACAGATATGATGGTTTGTTTTTGATAAAGACAGTCTTTGGCGACAAGTGTCGGTTTGGATTTTATAAAAACAGTTTCCAAATACGTATGACAGCTCGTTTTTTACCTAGACCGTCCAAGGACAATAGACGGTTTATTTTTTTAGAAGACAATCTAAAGAAAAATAACAATTTGTTTTTAAATAAGGTACTTTGAAAAAACATATGAAGGTGCCTTTTTTGAAAATGACAGTTTTCAAAGAGATGAGACGGTTTTTATTTGAGAGGGAGATTCGTTGGAAAAATTTTTTGGTAGGATAAGGAAATTTTGTTTGTTGGAGTTGGCCCTGATATAGGAGCACTCCTCTGCAGGGCTGAGGTTGTGAAGGTTGCGTGGGGTTGTGTTTGCTGTCCTGGCTGGAAAGGAGGAAAACCGAACGACCATTGGCCAGAAGAAAACGAAAAGAAAGCTCTAGTAAGCAAAGAGGGCTCTTCTAGGTTTGGGGATTTTTTTTGTTTTCGAAAAATTTCATGGTAGGCGGGCGGGCCATTTGGCTGGTGAACCCGTTCACCAGGTTACAGGGAAACCGGAGAAAGATTTAAGGTTACATCTAGGAATTGAAGGTAGATTTTATGGAGGTTTTCATATGCTGTTACCAGCAACCGAAGAGGCGGATAAGGGACCTTTCTCTTGAGCCTTGAACCGAGGGGCCGCATATTGGGGAACCAGGGGATAAGAAGGGATTCTTTGACCATGTAGATTCGATATTGCGAATCACATAGCGGGCTCGGAGGTCATTCATACGGCTTGGGAGGGGTGTTATGTCTGTATTGACATAAATTTTACTGGGGCTGAATCTACACTTGTATTGGCAGTACCTGAGAATGGACTGATCGCAGGTCGGGAATTTATTTAGGTAGTTAGGTAAAGTGCTGCATTCGGTTGTTCTATATTCGATTATGAGGCGGATGTATGTTTTAGACGTATGAAGAAAGATGAGGAGGTGGATTTGTCCGAAATTTCTACCAAGTGCTTATCAGCCGCTCAACTGAGAGTGTGAGTGAATTTCACTCCCAAATAGACAGCTTCTCTGTGGAGCTTTTATTCGTATAAGGAGTCTTTGACGACAATAGATGGTTTGTATTTTCTAAAATACAAATAACTATTTGCTTTTTTTAAAAAGTAGTTTCCAAGAATAAATGATGGTTTCTTTCTTGAAAAGGACAGTGCTCAAAGAAAATGGCAGTTTATAAAAGACAGTCTCTAACGATAAATGACGGGTTGTTTTGGAGAAAAACAGTTTTCAAAGGTAAATGACATTTGGATTTTTGAAGAAGATACTTTACATATGACGATTTCCTTATTGAAACTAATAGTTTTTAAAGGCAATGGAAGTTCGTTTTTTCAAAAGACAATCTCTAATCACAAATGATAGTTTGTTTTTTTAAAAAAATAGTTCGCAAAATAATGGCAAGTTGTTTTTGTGAAATATAGTCTGTAACAATTAATGACGGTTTGTTTTTCAAGAAGACACTTTTTAAATGCGAAAGTTTTTGAATCTTCGGAGTTAAAACTAAATATCAATTCAAATTATTAAAGGTGATATTCTCTTTATATTTTACTTTTTACGGCAATACCTAAGTAACACCTAGTTTATTTGCATATATGAAAAGGTGTCAACTTTTCCATCGTGACAAAATGCAATGAAGCATAATACTAACTGACATATATTTCTCTAGGATACCCTAGGAAATACTCGCTATTTGTGTGCAAATTACGATAATGCACCGCGCTGCGAAAAAACGACGAAAGATCTCGGAACCGAAAACCACATACATTAAAAAGCTTTTTGCTTATAACACAATGTACTATTCACTTTTCCGTTTTAGAATTTTCACACCAAGTTATGGTATGTTTTTTTTAGCCCTATAGACATTTACTCTAAAAAATAACATAAAATTTGAATTATTATTACCAAAATTCGTAAAATCAATTATTATCTCGGACATGTAACGAACTTTTTATAATTAATAGTTTTTGGTTCGTTATTTTGATGATATGTTTTATATGATATGGAACAGAGAGGAGAGGTGACCAGACTTGATGAGATACTATCAAGAAACTACAGGCTTGTATTCGGCTTCCTGGACAAATTTAACAGAAATTTCTCGGATTCATCTGCTAGAGTTTATGCTACAAATATCTCAAGAAGCTCAGGACGTAGATAAGATCTGGTTCAGAAAAATAAAAATCTGAGTCAACCTCGAGAAGACTGAGACTGTAGTGTTTACAAAAGTTTGTAAGTGGGATAGATAGTATAATGTGAATCTAGACGTATATAAGCTACAATATAAAAAGGATTGCAAATAATTAGAAATCATCCTGCATTGCTTATTCTACTGGTCCATTCTGGAAAGGATATGCAGGAGCCTAAATGCAAACAAGTAGCTCCTACGGAGGATGATTGGTAACAGCAGAGACCGCAGCCCTAATACCATGTTATCTATATCCTCAAAACAATATTAATGAGTTTTTCTGGTCTGTAAGTGAAGAACGATCTAGGTTACTGCAAGAAAATTACTTACGCAATTAGACCATCCCATTTTTAGTAATAGATAATCAATATATCTGAACCCATCTTACCTCTAGTTTTTTTTTGCTCATGGGATCTTATGGAAGGGAGAGTAGAAATTATGAATTGAGAAAAAATGAAGATATACATACGGTCAAATGTTCGGTTTCTCCTCATTGAATTTTTAGTAATTGCTCGGATGTGGAATTGGATTTTGAACAAGTTTTACCACAGCTGTTTTACTAGGAAATTTGAAGTACAGTGAATTTTACCGCAACAATGATTCGCCCACAAGTTAAATGACTGACCTAATGTAATCGATTAAGAATTGGGTTGACAAATTCGATGGGACTAGATAAACAACAACTAAGGACATCACGAACGGAACGAAATATCGAAGAGTCCTTCGTAAAGTCTAATTGTAAGCGAACAGAACATTAAAATGCGTTACTCTGCATTTCAAAGAAAGATAAGAAAATTCGCCAATACAAAATTCAATTAGTACAGGAATTGGAATATAATGGCGCTACTGGTAAACAAAATTTATAAATAATACTTAGAAATAATCATGCATCAATAATAAATTAACCTTAGTAAACATTTTTGAGGGTGTGAAAAATAATTATTTTTGATTTCCATGGTTATTTTTTATCTTCATAATTAATAATGTATCATCACGTATCAAGCTGTGAAGTAATCCCTATTGCAAACTAATATTCCAGTAATTTAATTATGGTGTTGATAGCGATGGTGATTTATTGGATTTTACAGAAGATATTTGAACCCCACCGCTAATTTACTTCAATCAGTTATACCGTCTTGAGGAAGTCGTAGTTTGGTAGATGGAGATGGAAAAGCAGCTGAAACCGGAATTACTTACGAACCATTAGAACTTGCCTGATTGATTAAGACACTCTGGATAATATATTTTTTGCCATGGAGGGTAGATAATTTATTTAACTAACGTTCAAATACTAATTAGACAAAAATATGTTACATGTAATATATTATGTTAATGAGTTTATTTACGCATTGTAATGGAATGGAACCAAGATATCGTCTTCAGAGACTAAAGTTAAACTATTTATCTACAGTCCCTGAAGACTTCCCCGATGTCGGAAATCAGTACTTCCTGTTTTACCAATAATTAGGTCGGTCAACTTTCGGTTTAGGCTGTTTAAAGTGGATTTACCTACACGAAATGGCAGTTTCTCTTGTTTATAAAAATATATCGCGCTTCTGGGAGAAATATCTTTCTCCCTAATTATCGGCCAATGAAGATAACCCAACCCAAGTTAAAGTAAACCTAACATTATCGAAGCCAAAGTAAACCTAATCTAATCGAAGCTAAAGTAAACCTAACATAATCAAAGCTAAAATAAACCTAAATTTAATATGCTTTCTTAAGAGGTTTCTATCTATTCTGAGCAAATATGTCAGATAGGTACATTTTCATATCTTTATTGATCTATAGTTGGTGGATATTTATTACCATGCTAAATAAGATGTCTATGCTGCCATTCCATTGATTTGTCATTGCTTTTTAGCTTTATCAATTCTAGAATCCTTAGATGAGTTGCCTGATTCTTTGTCTTTAATTTTTCTGTCTGGATTAGCCTGTGGGCGTCGCTTAATACTTAATCTTTTTTCAATATTTTTGTTATGGTCATAAACTGGGTATCTATATACGAGTTAAGTTAAAGCTTAAAATGGTTTTCTTTATTTAAAAACAGAACTATTTTACTATTCTACGGATATACATCTTAATTGAGGAGCTTCTTACTTTGTAAAATTTTCTTGTCACCACTAATCCCAATTAATTTAGAAATGAAACATATTGACGCAAATTCTTCTACTGGATTTTCTCAATTAAGAGCTGTACGTATTTAACTTTTCCTTCCATTTACTTTGTCAACTGAAACGAATGATTACATTATATTACTTCAGTAGACATGATATATAATTAGATTTTAATTGCAGTACGGTTTTATATACGAGTTTTAAGTGGCTTTCAGTCATTTATTTCGAAGAAATACTAGAAGTTTTCTAATATTAATTATTTCGTTTCAGGTTCGAAAAGTTTTCGAACTAAAATTATAAAAATTATATATTTACATGTAATAAGTGTACAATCAGTCGAATTGATCTTTATATTGACTAGAGTAAATACAAATGTTTCTACTAACAGTAGGAACACGTAATAACAAATTAGTTATATACTAGTACGGTCAAATTAGCCCTAAATATAGTAGTAAAATGACAGAAATTCCCACAGAAAAAATATTTAATTGGTATGAATGCTGAATGAAATTCGTAAATTATGGAAAAAATTTATGAAGTTCAAATGTCTTGAAGCTGAACTGAAAGACACTGAAATGGTACTGGATAAATTTAAATTAGAATTAAACTAAGAGCTCCCCAATTTTTAACTTCTTAGTTTAATTCCTTAATTTTGTGAGGCTATGAGCACAGAATCAGTCTGTATTGATCTATTGTTTTGTTTACAACATCCTTGTTCTTTGGTTGTGAAAATATTCGCGTTATTGCACTGATTTCTGCCTTGGTGTTTTATTTATAAAACTGATATTAAAAAAATAGGAAAAAGCATTGCCAGAAAATCAGCAATTAGACGATGAAATACTAATAGACAGAGTCAGGAACTCTCCAAATTTGCATGACAAAAACGGTCATACAGGATATTTCTATTGGTTTACCAGTAATTTATAATTCTCCTTAATTTACTGCAAAAACTAAAAAATTACCATCAAGAAAATTTTGTTTAATGTTAATTTTAATTTAGTTTTATTTTAGCTGCATAAACCACTCTTACATTAGAGAAAAATTGTAGATCATACAAAAAATTCATCGTAAATTGCAGTTTTACAATTCTTTTTATAAAATTTTAAATATTTGCCATCTTCAAAAAACATACTTCAAAATTACAATAGTATGTTTGATGAATCTTATGGATATTCTTTTTTTTTCGAACTGAAATCCACCCAATTAAAGGTTAGGTTAGTTTAGGTCGTAACAAACGGCGTTGATTTCTTAGGTTACATTGTAGTTACAACTTTTCATAGAATTGAAAATATTTTAGATATGCACTGATTAAACTCGGGTCGTTTAAATCAGTTAATCAAGTATTGCTCATGGAATGGGTAGTAAATGCTGACTAGTTTCGACATTTTTGCTTCTTATCAGTGGAAGGTATCGACCTCTTGTTCGAGAGTCTCTAATCCGAACCCATAACATCAGCTAGCGGTGCTATTTGCCCCATTCAGTTGAACTCTATCAAATTTTTATGACACATCCTCCGTATATTTAAAGCTGAAACATTCACTGCATTTTCTATCTTCATCAGTTTTTTCAAACACTAGTTCATAATATTGAAGACAAAGTTTTAGTGCATTTTACATGATCCAATTTTGATATATGGTTGTTTTATTTTCTTAAGTACCGGTGGGCAACTAAAACGATCATCGGCTATATTCCAGGAAAGAATCACATTAAAGCTTTATCGAAGAAAATTATGTAAAAAGGGGCCCCGAGAAACTTTTCTCTGAAGGCCAGGGGTGGCTCATTCTCAATGGTTAGCAATCCGTAACTTTTACCTGTACCTGTCTAAAGATAGCTAAAATGAATTTTTCAATCGATTTTTTGACAAAAAGGTACTCTTCGTTCTACTCAATAAAATTTATGGTTTAGGACATATGTAGATTGTTAGATCGTTGTACATACAGGAGACTGTTTGCCATAAATAGACTTTCTGAAGAAAATTATGATAAATTTAAATCAGCGATACTTAGAATTTCTCCAAAATGACTTCCCACCCATGTTATGCGATATTCCTCTAAATAATCGCATGTACGGTGGAGCCCCATCCCTCCTAATTGATATAAAAAATTTTCTTAATAAAACAGGTGGATTGGTCAAGGAAGTCCATTTGCATGGCCACAACGTTCTCTTGAATTAAATACAGTGGATTCATTTTTTTGGGGATATCTTATTTTGATATGCATAGGCATAGGGTAACCAACTAAATTTTTGAAAATTTTAATTTTTTCCTTATGTAAGTAACATGATGTTCGACAGTATGCATTTAAATGAGAAATGTTTTATTGTGTTTTAATGTATTTTTCAATAAATAATTGGCATGTACAACGGTCTAAAAACCTACATATCTCCTAAACCATAAATTTTATCGAGTTAAGCAAAAAGTACCTTTTTGTTGAAAAATCAATTAAAACATTCATTTTAGCTATCTTTAGATTGTACAGGTTGTCTTTGTGAAAGTTACGGATTCTTAATCATTGGGCATGAGCCGCCCCTGGCCTTCAGATAGTAGTTTAGAATTGTTTACTCCTTGAACCACACTACAGGGATATACGTATTCATCCGTTGAAAATTCATAATGTTCAATGAATGTTTAATTTAGAAAATAAACTTAGATATAAGATTTGATTTCTCAATTTCTTCAAAGACCTGTAATTCAGAAACGAGGGTTCGTATGAAAATTTTTTTTTATGTCACAGCGTAAAAACGAATTTGGGAAATTGTTTCATGTGTATCATTTTCTTAAGCTCATTACATTCATTAGTGTTACAAGGATATAAATAAAATATTGCATTACCATAGCAACGAATAATAACTTATTAGAAGTGTCAGTGTAAAGTTTGACGTCCAAAAAGTAAACGAGAGTTACGCAATAAATTAAAAGAAAAAAGATGTCCACTGAAATTGTGAAAATCGAAAAATTGGAGTATTGAGCCATCAACAAGTACGTGCATTTAAAAGATATGCTTAATACCCTTGGTGATCAATGTCCTTCGTATGCGACCGTGAAAAATTGGTCTGCAAGCTTCAAGAGGTGAATTTTCTATTGAAGATGATAACAAATCAAGAAGGCTAGTTTCTGTGTTAGTCCCCGAAAATATCGATACAGTTCATAACATGATTCTATCAGACCGTCGAATTGGACCAAAACGGATATCTGAAGCACTGAATATTTCATACGAACGCGTTCATCATATAGTTCACGTCAATTTGGACATGGGAAAAATTGCTGCAAAATGGATCCCCAAATGTTTGAATGTTGACCAAAAGCGTGCAAGGGTAGAAGCATCGCGTTCGATCTGTGCTCGATTTGAAAACGATGTAGACTTCTTAAGCCGAATTGTTACTGTGGATGAGACTTGGGTACATTTCTACGATCCAGAAACAAAGCAACAATCCTAAGAAGCCCAATTCTGAATATCATTATTTTTTAGGTCTTCCATTACACAGTCATACCATCTCTTCCTTGGTCGCCCCTTTCTCTTTTTCCCTATTGGTTTTCTTTGCAGTATTAATTTTGACATCCGTTCTCTATCTAGCCTCTCAACATGTTCCAACCGTCTCACTCTCTGCCCGTTAATAAACGAACTTATTGCAGCTTCTCCATAAAGTTCCTCCAATTCCTTATTAGTTCTTCTCCTCCAGCCCTATTCTGTGTGTACTCCTCCGTAGATTCCTTTTAGTATCTTCATCTTCCATCTGCCTTTTTTAATATCCATGTCTCACATGCATATATGGTCTTACTACCGTTTTATATATTTTTATTTTTGTTTTTCTTGACTCGTATTTTGACTTCAACAGTGATCTAGTACTTCCGAATTATTGTGTTCCTTGATTTATTCTGGCTTCCAGTTATAATTCTTCTACTCCCTTGTCTTCTATGACTACTCCTACATGCACAAAGTTGGAAATCTTTCGAAATTGTACTCTTTGTGTCTGGTTGTCCTAAAGGACAAGTAATCTTCTGTTTCTCCCATGATCATATATTTTGTAATGATAAATAATCGTCATAATACGTATTGCTGGTCCGAAACGAATCCCCGTTGGATGCAAGAGATCCAACATCAAGGTCGTTGGTCTGTAAATGGCTGATGTAAGATTCTAGGCGGACAAATAATTGAGCTGTTTTAAAGACACAATTAATGGAGAGTGACATTTAGACTTTGTAAAAAACGAATCGCCATTTCTTGTAGGAAACATACCCATAGTTATTCGTCGTGACATGTTTCCAACATTATCGTTCAATATATGTTCGGGATTTCTTAGATCAAACATACCCTTATAGGCGGATAGGACGTGGCAGTTTATTTACTTCAGAGATGATATGATTGAAAGAATACGACTTTGCAATACCAAGTATTTCAATAGTATAAATTTAATCCGCTGTCTTATCCACCCGTCAGCAACTGATACCATGAACACATGGGAGCTATTAATTACGTAGTTAGTTAACGAAGTTTTTGATTGTTGGGTTTGTTGAATGATTCATTCAATGATTTGTTCTCATTGTTAGTAATATTAGATTCACTTTTAGATAACGCCATTTAGCGGCAATATCAAGATTATTATGAGAACAGTTCAAATTACTGCAGGTGTACGAGGTTTCTATCTATAATAAATTTCTAATTTCCGTTTTACCGAACGAAGATATTTGAAGAAAAATTAAAAAAAACATATAGGGATGTAGTTTTCGCTATTTTGATGTTAATATATTCCACTTTTAAAAAACTTACTCAAAATTTAATACTTCTATTCAAATTTGTCTAGAGAAATTTAAAATATATCAAACAATGCCCTCTAGCATTCACGTTGCTAGTTAAGTTGATAAGAATTTATGTTTTGTATCGACGGAAGCTCAATAATCAAGATATATATTCATTTTTTCATAACAAGGTTTCTACTTTTTTATTTCAAGATATAAATTAAAACTTGTGGAATGTAAAATACGCCATCTTTGTCGAGGAATGCGATTATGGTAAATAGTGCCACTTTATTGAGTAAAGTTTAAAAATTTTGCTATTTCAAAGTTATATTTTCAAATACGGCCTCTAGTAGTGAATCTAACATACTGATAATAATTTCCACGTGTTTCTCGGGGTCATTATGTTATAATTTTTTTCCCTAACGCTGTATTATGATCAGTACCTGAGATATGGATGACATCCCTAGTTGCCCACCCGGTACAATTTACACTACTATTTTTACTAGAAACTTGAAATATACGAATAACTTAAAATAATTGTCTTGGTCGTTTTAAGTTTAGTTTTCCTTCCAACACCAATTTCATACAATTGAAAATACATTTTCGTTCCCTCATTCAAACCCTACAAAGACATTCGATAATGTTCCCATTGTCAAGTAGTTTCCTTCACAATTTACTTGAAAAGAACAAGATTCGCAAGTTTTAATTTAGTTTGTGTAACGCGTTTTACAGTTGCGGACATATTGTACATTTTCCAACATCTTTTACGAGTCAACTCGATAAAAGCATCTAGGAAATGATTCATTAGAAGAAAGTATTGTTACACCCAACAACAAAAGGAAAACGCCCTGAAATAACGCACAAGTCATTAATCTCGGTGGTTGTGAATGGAGATACCATAATGGACTTTTTATATATTTTTTCCTGTCTGTGATTGTCGAATAAAGAAAACTTGGAATGAATATTCAAAGAAATTTAAAAACAGTATCTTGTCGGAGCCGTAATGTCTTCCTTTCAGATAGGTAAGGGTTGTCGTGAGTGTATTTTAGCAGGGGTGCTTTTCTCTACTCACTCACGTGACGAGCACTGTATTTTATCTATTGTCTTGGTTTTTCTTATGTCAATCTAGCTAAGTTTTCTTGAGCAGCTCATTCCGTGCAGTTGATGATACCTTCTATTTCGTTGTTTTTTCCATATTTTTCCATTGTCAGCAGATAGAAATTGGAAATAAACAAATGAATCCCGAAATTTTCGATTACTATGTCCATGAATAAGTGTCCGCGTCGACATGCGTTAAATAAGAATAGCGCCACATTACCAAGAGGGTAAATTTTAAAAGAAGCGCCAATATTATTTAGGTACGCCTTTGATAAATTATACATTTATTTAAAATAAAAGTTGTTGGAATTTTTTAAAGAACTATGATATGATATAATTTTAACTAGACATATTTCAATTAATCTACAATAGAGTACTTAAATTGTTTGAGAAAAAAATAGTTTCGAATATTTTATACACAATTTTTATCATAATTTTTTGATCAAATCTATAAAGAATTTTTTTTTAAATTAAACAATTTTGTAGATAGTTTAAACATTTCTGTAAGGCCGCCATATTGACTGACATCATAGGTATGAAATAAACACTCAACATATGATACAAAGTAAATACGACAGTTATTTTTTCGGTTATTCTAAAATAAGCGTTATTATTAAACTTTGATCGATCTGAAATATGGTATATAAATCGTGTTTTGTAACAGGATGTAAAAATACCACTACTAAAACACCTGAAGAAGTTTTTTTTATGATGCCAAAAAATTCGAATATACAACAATAATGGTTTGAAAATGTTGGTCGTTTTGACGATCCTGCGAGATGTAATTAATATAATATAATATTTTTGTTGCCAGGAATGTAAGAAAGATTCAAATTTAACTTATTTTAATATTTGATAATAATTAAGTTTATAATACTTTAAATTTTTAACGAATAAGAACTTAACCTATGAAAGGTTTATTCACTTTATTCTTATAATATAGAAAAATGTTTCATTTATATGCAACTAATGAATCAAAACTGTATTATAACAACACACCCTATGTTGCCGGCAACGATAACCTTGTTATCATCAAACAGCCAATTGCTCAATATTAAACCTATGACGTCACAACTCAAAACCAATGAGAATCGTTTTCTTGTGTAGTTAAAAATGTGAATTTTCTACGATTTTCAATTAAATATTTAGATATTATTTTTTCTCTTTTAATTAAATATTTTACTTCTGGCATTATTTCATACTAAGAACTTACAAACTAGACAAAACATACTTTTTTAAAAAATGCAAGTACCCTATTGTATTTCACAAAAGTTAGAGAATTTGGCCGTTGTACTAACTTTAGAAAAAAGTTATCAGAGCCATGTTAGTTAAATGTGTAAAATCAAAAAATAATTGTTGTGAAATGCTTTCATAATAAAATGCCAATTCAATGCTCCGTTGTTCATTGATAGAAAAGAATCCTATTGCATGGAATTAAGAGTTTCACGCCTGTATTTTGGAAAAGTAAAAAAGCTTCACATAAAAACATCACAAAAAAATGATTTTTTCTTGTCAGAACACTATTATTGACGGAGGAATATGAATTTGTGTAGTCTCGGTGGGACCTGCTAATTAAATGCTGAGGCAAAAAAAATGTTTTTGAAGACTTGAGTTTTGGAAGGTTTTTCAAATGTTATTCATAGTATACAGTCGGTAACTTTCTCAATGAATCTTTTTACCTCCACCCTCCATTACATAGAGTTTCTTTCAAAATGGCACAGATGCACCAACTCAACGCTTGCGCATACGACAGCTTCTTATCCTAGTTTAATAAAAGTGTAGTAGGTGAAATGTGAGTTTTCTTTCACTTACCTACTGTAGCATTTCTTTAATGCACGTTTTCTGCAAGGAAATAGTTATTTTCCTAACAAGTGCGGAAAGTGATACTTTAAACATGTGTTAGGAACATTATTTTTTCTACGGCCGTATATACAAAAAAGTATACCAACCCATTTTTCAAAAATTATTTTATTCCAACAAACATAACAATATAAAAAGCTGTAACTAAAAACTACTAATTATTATAAATATTAATATTGTAAACATAATTTGTTGCATTCTGTAGACTAGTAAGAATTGCCGGTCCAGTGGAGTTATTTGGTTTCAACTGGAGGGTAGATGATGTCGATGAGGATGGATGGCATCGGTTGCAGGTCGCATGAAGATGACGGTGACGGCAATGGTTTTAAGTCATTTGGCAGGTAACAGCTCGGAATTAGTTTCATTTGCAGCCTTCAAAATGGCTTCGGGAAGTTCTTCGTCGGATAAATCCATTAATATTATTGTATCGGATTCGGTTTAATGTGGTTTAATTTAGAAGAAGATTGCACTTTGGTCACTTCGGTCACTTCCATGACGTTTTGAACAACTTTGACGTTTTAGTAACAATTACATGGTTATATAAAAAATATTTGTATTATTTTATATTTTCAAAAAATTAAAAATGCTACAAAAGCTAGAAAAGGTTTAATTTTTATTTGATGGACTATTTCGTAAATATTTATTTAGCTGTAGTAACAATAGTTATATATAATCTCAGAAGCAAAAAACTATCTAATAAGGTAAAAATTTTCATAATTTTACTTTCCCGCACTAGTGCGGGAAAGTGACACTTTCAAAACTAAAGTGCGTGCGGGAAAGTGGGTTAAAACGCACGGTCGTAGAAAAAGAAAAATTCAATGTATTTTTTTGCAATCTTTCTGATGTCATATTACGATTTACATTAAATGTATATATCAGTGATGAAAAAATAAAACGGCAATTTTCATCCTCAGTTTTTCAAGTGTATATTGAATATCCTCTCTTGAAAACGGAGAACTAATTTTCTGCTTATACAAGATGTATACTCGGTAAGATTACACGTAACGAAATTTTAAAATATTTTTCATATCGAATTTCCTTTTTATACCTTCAAGATTTCCCAGCTGATTAATTTTCTTATTGTTCTCGGTTGATAAAAAGAAAACGGTACAGGAATGATTCGTAGATTTTAACGATGTTACTTTGTTTTTCAATTATTCGATTAATTTTTTTTGTAATCTCTCAAGAGCATACACTTTAGATATCTTTTACGTGTAAACCCAGAACACCGAAAAAAGTCTTTTGTAGTCAAAAGAATGTGATAAGAAATATTTCTTCTCGTAACTTTTAGCAGTGTTAATAAAGTCCTTTCTTTCTTTGCTCTTTACCATATCCCAAAATTCGAAGCGATACATCAAGAGATATTTGTTAATCTAATAAAAAACTTATTTAGATAACTGCCACAAACGATGTATTTTATAGACATTTTTCATCAGTACAACACACCTTCTTACACTTCGGTGAACGCCACTGCTAAAATTGTTCTACAAGACCCAGATTCGTTCAACTTTGAAGTATTTTATGCACATTTGCAACTGAAACTGATGGATTTACATTAAAAATGTTTTCGACTCTGGCGGATTGCACAATAAATTAATTTACCACTTTAATTAACGTTCCATTTTAAAATGGCACTATTTCCAATTGCCTTAAGACGGTTATAATTATACCTCTGTATAAAGAGGGAGACAAAAATCAAGCATTGAATTATCGCCCAATTGAACTCCTTCCCACGTTATCTAAGATCATAGAAAGATTGATCAAAAAGAGGCTCCCTCCTAAATAATGTCTACTCCAGCCTAAACAGCCATCACTCCACTGCAACAACTTTCTAAGGTTTTCGATTGTGTTTTGATTAACAAATTGCAGTACTACGGCTTCAACATCTCTTTCATGGTTCAAGTCATACCTCACAGAAGTCAGCTCGTAAGGGTTGATACAACGATGTCTTCTTGCAAGGCAATAGTATGTGGAGTGTCCCAAGGCTCAGTACTAAGCCCTATTTTGTTTCTTCTGTTTATAAACGACATCGCTTATCTAGACATCAGTGGTAAAATATGTCTATTTAGACGACACTAGTTTCTCTTGGAACAATCCTAATCTCACGGCACTTCATAGGACCATATCTAGTGACCAAATCACCTTTAAATCATGGTGGAGTACATTGCTGCCTTTTTTTAAATAACATTAAGTCGCATCTCCGATATGCCCTTCCCTTCAGGGATACGTGTGGTGCGACTCAATTTGAGCAAATCTTTAAACTACGAAAGAGAGCGGACTAAACAGCAGGGCTCACTGCAGGGACATATTTAAAATTCTGACTCTTCCTTCCTTATTCATCTTTGAATCCGTTTACCTAATTCGTAAGCACGCTTCTCCAATTTCAGAAAGGACGTTGCACTTAAGAACGCGGAGCACGACATTTACCTACCTACTCCATGTTCAGAATTAGTTGAGGGCTCAATATTTTACAATGCAAAAAAATGCACAATCACTTGCCGTTTGAAATCAAATCGGTGTCATCTTTTCCCGCATTTCGTAATAATTTGAGGGCATATTTACTAGAAAGTACCTTCCTCTCTGTAAACGACTTCTAATCCAATAATAATATTTAATTCCGGGCATGCTTTTACCTATAATTTGGTTACTTATTGTGGTTTCCTTTTGTTTATTGAAATTTTATTGTATTTGTGTCTTTATTCTTTTATATTATTTGTGTATTTATTCAGTTATTTTAATGTTTGTTTTTTTATTTTTTACAATCTTTTGTCTACAAATTGTAAGAATTTTTTTACAATGAAGCATTTCATTCTCATATCGTGAGGAAACTCGACTCGATACAGAAGAGATAATTCGATTATAGGCGACACAGAGTTGACCAGAAACTTAAACAGCTTAGAGCATAGAAGAAATGTCGCTGACTTGACTCTGTTTTACCGATACTACCATGGATGATGCTCAACAGAGCTGTCTAACGTAGTCCCACCTTGTGCAGTATTTGCAAGACCTAGTCGACAGACAGACGTGGCTCATGAACACCGAGCTCGCCTACAGACGCCAGAACATCGATTTATCGGGTGTGCAAGTACAATCCTGTGGAATCAGTTACTAAAGCACGTCTTTCCTGAACACTACAACCTACAGTTGTTCAAAATCCACAGGCGACTCCACACGGTAGGCACCACTCGAACTACACTAGTGGTGCCTAGCGATTTTACCCTCTTGTGTTTGCTGTTTACATAAAAAAAATGGCTTACCACCAAACCAGATCTGGCCCCCAGTGACTTTTTGCTGTCTGGTTTGAAAAGGTTGAAGCATCATTGAATTAAATATATAAACTTAGAAGGTTGAGAAATAAAAAATGATTATTTGTTTTTTGTTAGGTAAAAAACTTGTCAGAAAACTCTCGTATATGATAGTTAAACGTCATATACATTTTCCTAAAATTTCCAGGGTACTTAAAAAGAAGAATTACTCGAAATATTCTCAAGAAAATTTGATGTTTGATAATAATTCCGGATAATTCAGCCATTTATTACTACATAGTTATTTCTTCTATCTACGTTACATATTCAGCATCTTCAGCATTGAGTGTATCCGGGAGCTAATTTCTTCGAAAAATATATATTTACAATGTGACGAAGAGAAATTTACGACATGATCAAACTGTAACTCAACAAAATTCTATGAAATCGCAGATGAATTATAGCTTGGAACGCCCTTAGTATCCCGAAGGCATCGTTGGTTTTGGCGTTACTGATAAAAATTTATGTAATGCACCGAGTATCAGACCGTGTATATGTAACGTGACAGGGGTTTGTAATCTTTCGTCATTTACTTGAATAACATACAGAAGGTTTTTGAGAACACATGCATTTATATTTTTAATACATATGATCAAACAGAGGTGGACACCATATGAAAAAATAAGTTATAAAAGTTTTGTGAAAATCATGTTTTACGATCTACTATATGCAAAAAACAAATTTTAATCTGACGATTCCGAGTAGTACTTTGAAATTTTTAAATCATCCTGAGAGAAAGATGGCACTGAAAAATGGCTTCAAAGTTTCAAGAGCTCGTTTCCTGTTAATATCTCAAAATATATGGTATTCCGAGAGAGATTTTCATTTGGATGAAAAATGGACATCAGTTCATTGTTTACAAGAATAGTCCTCATCATTTTTGTCAATAGTTTTTGAGATAACGGGACCTGAAAGTGCCATGTATATCTAGGTCTTGTCCTGACTTCTGAAGGTCATATTCCCTTAATATTTTCGTGACTGGTCACCGACAAAATATTGGATAACTCGATTCAAAATTAATATTTTTTTATGAATCAAAGTATATTTGAAAAGAAAGGTCCATATATATATATATATATATATATATATATATATATATATATATATATATATATATACACTATAACTTGAGCCCCATTTTGATCCGAAATATAATACAAATAGCTTTATTTCAGTTTATTTGAGATTTTTTTCGACTTAGAAATTCTCTCATCATTTTAAATTCTTGATTATTTTTAATTTTTATCTTTTTTGCTCTACTATATCTCGTACAATTTGTGTACAATCAATATGGTTCTTCGTAAAGGCTTTGGTGTAAACTTTTACCGACTGATACACGTTTGGTTTGGTTAAATACGAAATTTGAATAATTTTAATAAACGAATTATTCTAATATTACTTATTGTTATATTAATGATGGTTCAAATTATACATAACGATTATAATAAAAATAAACATTTTATGAATATGCTCTTGTGAGCAAAATATCAACCCAGGCGACACCCCTTCAATCGCAAGACACTGACAAAAAAACTGAACCCGGAATTGTATTTCTGACCCACCACTATCAATTATATAGCCGTCCAACGTCAGCTGATACAAGTCTCTGTTAACAGCACACAAGAACTACACCTGAAAATGGACAAAACAAGTGATAAAGTTTTCCAAGTAGTCACCCTATTGCAACAAGACAAAAGTCAGCGAGAAGTGGCCATTTCGCTGAGTATGAGTCAATCTGCTGTTTATACAGCTGTTACCAAGAGAGTGGTAACTTTAATCGAAGACGCAGTTCCGGAAGAAAAAAAGTCACATCCGAGCAATCGCTGAAAAAGCAACCCTTCACTGGTATTCAAGTCCAACAAGAGCTCAGAGAGAAGAAGCCAACCTTGAGTTGAAATTAACCCGAGCCCACCAAGCAAGCCCGTCCACTATTTGCACAAGAACACGTTAATTGGACTGACAAACAATGGAGCTCCGTTTTCTTCTCAGACGAATGCAGAGTGATAGAAGAGGACGAGTCTACAGAAGACCTGATTGAAACAGTGTTATATAAAGGAAAACATGGCGTTTGGAGGAGGTTCCTTGATGGTTTGGAATAGCTTTTCAATGAAAACAAAAACCAAGTTGGTTGTATTGAAATTGTCGATGAAGCGGGGCACTTGAGTTGATTTTTGGACTCAGAGTTTACCGTCGTTACCAAAAAAGTGGTAACTTTAATCGAAGACGCAGTTTCGGAAGAAAAAGAGTCACATCCGAGAGAGATGACTGATTCGTTGTCAGCACATCGCTGAAAAAGCAATCCTTCAGTGGTATTCAAGTCCAATGAGAGTTGAAAGATAAGCAACCAATCTTGAGTCAAAAGCCCACCTACTGGCCTCAAATTAACCCGAGCCCACCAAACAGCAGCCCGTCCACGATTTGCAAAAGAACACGTTAATTGGACTGACGAACAATGGAGCTCCGTTCTCTTTTCAGACTAATGCAAAGGGATAGAAGAGACTTTTCGAGGAGATTCCTAGATGGTTTGGACGAGCATATCAATGAAAACAAAAAGCAAGTTGGTTGGATTGAAATTGTCGATGGAGCGCGGCACTTGAGTTGATTTTTGTGTTCCCGAGTGTATATTTTCATGGAATATGTAAATTTTCCAAACAACTATAATGTTATTGAGAATATTTGTTGATATTATTATTAGATGTGGGTTTTCTTTCGCCATTTTCACATATCTCCTTCATAACCTTCCATAAATTAACCGAAAAACTACAATCCACATCAATTTAATACCCACAAAAACACAAACAAACATCCAGAAAACAATATTTTTCCTCATTGTGTCGCTCTATTTCGGGCTCGCCTGCATACAGACAAACATCATGCACTTTTCACCAACCAAATTAGACAAAAAGATACATCGAAGTTAAAAAAAATGATAAATAAATCACAAGGACTCATGAGTGTATGTCTTTGTCTGTGTGCAGGTGGATGCAGAGATGGAGTATATCCAGATTTCTACATCCCATCATTGCCCGACATCCCAATTTCTGTTCCTTTGTTGATGCCGTGGGAACAACTGCGTAAGGAAGGTGAAGGAGAGTGGAAAATCATCTGTATTTTGGTAAGTAATGTATTTCCGTTTAATTATCAATTTATTTCAATTAATAACGTATGTCGCAATAGTTTTAATACAAAAATTTGAAAATATTAGGCTTTAATAGAATCATATCAAAATGGGTTTGTAAACCAAAAAATTGTATTTTATTTAAAAGAAGAAAAAGGATTTTAAATTTGGTTGGACAGATTCCTAAACCTGACAGTTAGCATTTTTTAAAACTAAAATACTTTACTCAAAAGCACTTACTTCCAAATAGTGGATTTTCACTAAATGTGTGTCGAATTTGAAAAAAAAATTTGAATAATATTACCAATAATTCACTCTGTACACAGTTACTTTCTAACTAATTCGGCATATAAAGCTTAAGAACTTTGAATCAATTTTCGCGTCAATTAATAGAACGCTTGTTTCGTGAACTTTCTACAGTCTTACAATAAATTCAATTAAATTTAAGCTATTAATCATTTTGTTCACTTGTGAAAAACTCTTTGGCGAAGTTTAAAAGCCATTTTAATAAATTTTGTTACGGTCGGGGTTCTAAAATTAAATTATAACCGAGTCGTAACCTGATTCCAATGACATACTTGAACATTTAACTAAATACTATTACAATGAAGACGATATACTAGTTAAAACAGGACAGAAAAAAACTCTATTTTGGGTGAATTGTTATTCGTTCTTGTCTATCTTTTTACTTGGGACCGTATTAATTCGATTAGATTCAAAATATACTATTGGGGAGGTAATCTTAAAACAGTGCGACTATTCTTCCTTCTAATCGATACTCCCAAATTTTTGTTATATATTCGTTTCTCCACTTTATCAAGCCACTACTTTCCATTACTGTTCGCCTTTTATTTACTGTTTTTTATCTAAGACCATGTTTTTTAGAAATCCTCTCAATGTTCGTAGCGAACATACCTCAAGGATATATTTCTTTCTCAATTCTGCAAAAATACCTTGAAGACTTGACATTATGTTTGATGCGGTCATACTGTAGATTGTTTCGCATATTGGAGTTAACCTATTAGGTTTGATTTTTGAAAAACTTCCTTTTTGTGTCATTGTCATACCTTAATTTACAATTTTGTAGAGTGTAGTCTAAGAAGTGGAAAACAGTGTTTGGTCACTTTTTGAGCATCTTTTGATAGTCATCTGTTTGGCCTCTTTCTGTGCTAGGCTCTAGTAGGACGTTTACCGAATCTGCAAATCGATTTGTTTATGTTTGATCATGAAGTAATGGTTGCCATATACTTAATTGTTCATAATTTTCATTTAAGAATAATCTGACCTTTATTAAACTATACATTTTCGCTACCCACAACTAACTACTGACTATGAATCTAAAATCCTACTAAAAGAACCTACCTGATGATTATAGAAAAAATATTTCGAATTATGAATGGTACCCTATTAACGTACTTTATTTTCTCAGTATTATTCGATTTAGTGATCGGTTTTATTTTGAAATTCTTCTTCTTCTTCCAGGTATTAGGCGTAGTCACCTGTTTTATCTTGGACATCCTTGCCTCCTATCCTGCTTCAAGGTTGTCGCTCCACCTTTTTCTGGGTCTGCCGGTACTCCTTCGACCCAATGGGGATTTATCGCGCGCTATCTTGACCAGTTTATTGTTATCCATACGACTTATGTGCTCGTTCCATTGTTTCTTTTTTGATTGAACCCATTGTAGTAGGGTTCCGACTATCCTGCGTAGTACTTTTACCTCTGCTGTTTCCATTCTTTTGGTTTTCGCCGTTTCTGGCCGTGTCTCTGCGGTGTAGGTCATTATGGGTCTTACTGTGGCCTTGTATATTCCGATTTGTTTATTTCGCCATATGGTTTTCTCCAGACATGCTGCTATTTTTAAGGCTTTAGTTGTTTGCTCTCTTACTCTCCCTCTCTCTCTCTACGTCTCCAAATCCTGAACTCTCGATTCCTAGGTATTTGAATTTCTGTGAATTATCTGGTTTTCTACGACTAGCATACATCTTATCGGAGTTTTGGATGTAGTCATACACTTTGTTTGGACGCACATTTAGATTTAGCAGTTAAACATATGTAAAATCCTTTGAAGATCATCCTCATTTTTGTGACTAGAACTGCATCATCAGCGTAACATAATATTGAAATATTTCGGTCCCCCTTTTGTTAACCCCTTAGCTTTCTTACTTTCTTGATTATTTCGTCCATAATGATATTGAAAAGCAAGTGACTTAAGGAGTCTCCCAGGCGAATCCCTTTATGTATTGCTATTTGCTCCATTAGCACTCCGTTCACTTTGGCTTTGATTTTGTTGTCCATGTATATATTTTCAATGGTTTTTATCGAGGGCTTTGTTTATCATATAGTAGATGTACTACGTCTTCTAGTTGTACTCGATCGAAGGCTTTTTGTAGATCTATAAAGCACATAAATGCTGGTCTGTTGTACCCAATCGATTTTTCTGTGATCTACCTGATGACGAAGATCGCATCTGTGCACGATCTTCCCGATCTAAATCCCCGTTGCTCATCTGTTAACGTGACAAGACTGTTTATTTTGTTTGTGATGACTTTTGGTGTAAGTTTCAGAGTGCTACCCAGCAAATTGATTCCTCTATAATTAGAACATGAGAACCGTAATACTCGGTCTCCAATCGTCTAGGATTTTTTGATGTGACACGATCTTGTTAATGAGAGTTGTTAGTTGCTTGGCAAGGCTTTTTTTAGTTATGCCATCTTGACCAGGGCTTTTTCTGCTTTTGAGCTGTTCGATAGCCGCTTGCACCTCACTGTAGATTTTCGTCTGTATTTATTTCAGGCGTGTTTCGTTCGTTTCTATTTTCGTCTTCATTCCCCAGGTACTTGACCCATGTTTCCTTTTGTAATTGGTTTGTCTCGAAGAGCTCATTCACTTATTTTCTTTGTCCCTTCATCATTCGCCATATCTGTTTCTGGAGGCCGTAAAAATCATTCTCCATCTGTTTGGAAAATCCCAATATTTGTTCTTGATTTTTCTTATTAATGTTGTTGTTTCATTACTTACCCTTTTGTAATCTTTTTAAAATTCAAAGGGATTAATATTTTGTGTAATGCTATTTATATTTTCCAATGATTTACTGATTTTGGAAACAAAATATTATAATGCAGACCTGGACAAGTTGTTGACTATTCAGTTCGCAGTGGGACGTTTCTTCCCTCTTTATGTGAAGATAAGATTTTCCCTATTTGATCACTGCCATTATAATTACACATTTCCCAATAGCTGAAATAAATTCAAAATAATGTGTCTCTGCTCTAAAGTGTCGAGAAAGTTAAACAGGGAAGCTCGGTGGTTATTTGATGAGTTCCATCTTATCTATGTAGGATTTTCAGAATTTCTGTGCACGCTTTAGTTGAACTAACAAAATCGAGCACTCCAAACAGATTGAATAACAAACGTTGCTCAAACTATGTGTGGATATAGAAAAAATACTCAATTTAGAGGGTATATAATTTTGTTTTATTCCGATCAACCCATTTTGCGCCATAAAATTAGAAACTCTAAGTATCATCATCAATGGATTGCTGTGAATGTCATTGTAGTACTGCAGACATTGGTGTTCATCGGGGCGTAGAAAAAGTATAGTACGTTACACGAGTTGTAAGTCCATTACGCATTCGTGAAAATTTTCACTTCATACGTAATGGGTTACTTACTCTTACTCTTGTTACGTAATATACTAATAAATCGAAAATATAAATTGATGACAATTTGTATAATAACACGTGACAGAAAATATATTTCTAGTGATTACTGCGGTTGTGACGTAGAAAGTAAGTAAACGTGGTCGCCGCTTGTCATCTTTCAAACGTCATTCTGTTGTTGTGAGTGGAGGTAATTGGTTGTTTAGTGCGATTTGTGTTTTTGTAAGGATTTAAAAAATAATTCTAATTGAAATGATGGTCAAAATAGGATTTATCGAAGCAAGATCGGACAATCTATCTAAGGTAGATGCATTAATGGTTGCTACGTTATTTGCTAATAATCAATTATTTACTTCGACTGAAATATGTGGAGTAACAGCAGATACGTAAGTACTACTAATTAGATTCCTTATAGTAAAGTCATTGTCGCATTTGTTTGCTTGAGCTTTACTCAAATGTAGTCATAAAGATGAAGGTTTTTTGTCGTTTTAATGCCAACGGACGAGGTGTTTTACGACATGCCCTTTTTCGGTCTTTCTGGCAATCCCATTTGATTGGAACAGCAGTTTTTTTAGAATTATTTTGCATTGTGTTAGTTTCCACTTCAAAGAGTTTTCAAAATCTGTTTCAAGCTACAATAAAAAATGACAATAAGTTAACATTTTTTAAATACCAATAGATATAACTTGAAATGGTCTTCACAAACATATACTGGGCTGCCAGGTTTGACGCACGCATAATCCCTTCTTATAGCTTGAAACCATTGTTTTCGTCGCTTTTTTTCTCGAGGGACTTGCTCGAAAACTTTATTGGGTGTTTTTATACATTCTGATACAATGTACCAACGATACTTCATCTTGTATTCTATAAAATTGAATACTCACAGCCGTCCCAGTGTTTTTTTAAAAGAATCCCAACAACTCTGTTTAAACTGTATTTACTTCTAACGTCACTTAAGTCTATTTACTTGCTTTCTACGTTACACTCAGTCATGTGACTACGAATGCGTTTTGACGCGTCATTTAGGTATTAATATTTATTTATTTTTTTTATGAATAAATATACCGAATAAAAAAAATTGAAAACATAGTATGTAATTGAGAACGATGTACTAAACGTAGTTAAGGTATAAAAAAATATGCAAGAACCCTATTGTGAAGTAGAAGAGGATGCTCATATTTAGGATCTCGGAAAATAATTTCTAATCTAATAAAAATGAGAAAATATTTCTATCACAATGAAAAATAAGCTTTTCAACAGGAACTATAGAAATATTGCTGAAAAAATAGCTATTACCAACATATATAACTTTCTTAAATACTGTTTCATGCGCTACATTACTTTAATGTGAAATATGAGTTGATACTTTCAAAGAACGGCTGGCACTGCTACAGAACTGCCAACGACGAATGGCCGCTTAATGTGAAGTTTTTCCTCTCGAATGCAGTAAGTCTCGTTGGGTATATAAATTTGCCGTTTTTTTTTTATTTACTAAGAAAACGAGTTTAATAAGTTTAATAATGGAGCAACAAAATATTGCGAAATGAATAAATATCACATGAAACGCCTCCAAGTTGTAGTTGAACCTAACTTTTCCGAGTACCAAAAAAAGGTTGATTGAGCAAAGTTTAAAGTGGAGGTTATTGTATTCATTGGGTTCCTGAACTTCAAACTAACTGTATTAATTAATACCATTATGTTTCGATGATTTAACTGAAAGTTTTATGGAAGAACAAAGCGAATTGTGGAAGGAAAAGTCATAAATTTTCCGAGACAATGACCTATGAAACAATTAAAGAGAAAGCGACGCGTGTACTAAAGGAGCTAACAGAGAAATACTTCTAACAATAGAAGAAGGGCGTTGTTGGTATACAAGAGGAAATATCTATTTCCCAATATTTCGATGAATAAAGATAATACGTATCATGATGAAAAAGAAGTATTAACAAATTTGTTGAATTGTTATCCATTTAAGGTGAAGATTTTTGATTTTTCTTTCTAAGTGAAAATTCCGACTCAGCACAAATAAAATTGAATTCATTGTAATCATGAAATGAATGTTGATCACATCGTGAGAAAAAAAATTATGTGATGTGTGAATAATGTCGAAATATATTAAAACAATCGACGAGAGTAAAGGCAGTTAATAGAATCAACATTGAATAGAAAGATGAAGATGTCAAAGTGGTACTAGTTTCATGACCCATACCAAATTTTATCTCATGATAAACAGTGCTTAAATAAATCAAGTCAAAACCAAACATTGGTTTGCTGTTGATTGTTTTATTCGTAGATCATAATAGTAACATCACTGCGCACATAGACTTCCTAATAGATCCGTAGTGTCCAACTAAGTATGTTTGAGTCTTCTAAGGTCACAGGGTAAAATTTAAGGATCGCGTGGTTGAATCTCGTACTTTTAAGTGCTGGGCAATTACCGGTGATGTAATCTTGACTTCCTTTGTCCTTTAGCCACCAGCGACTATACCGATCATCCATAATACCTATAACATAGAGATCTAGTTAAAAAACTAGTTACCATTCGTTTCCTGCGTTTGTTTCAATGGAATACTTGGTTGGTAAGGCCCATTTAAGTTTTACTTAGCTTCTTTGATGCCAAGTGTTTTGTCCAATAATCGCACAACAAAAATAATTTTACGCAAAAACGATGTGGTTTTATCTTAGTGTCCAACCTCCCTATGAAAAGTATTAGGATCTCCTATATTACCAAGTTCTGCAGCAGAGCAAACTTCGGCTTTATCTGTCAAAAGCAACATACGCAATAACATTTAAAGCAGTTTATCAACAATTCGATTACTACTACTCAGAGTTAGCGGGTACTTAAACGAGCTGGACCCTCCATCCAATGCTCACCAGTTCATTTTGGACTTTTTTACTATCCAGTACAAGTAATTTTGGTCTAATTCTTATAGTAACTTTGTTTTATTAGTTTGAAATTACATTCCATCAAAGCGAATATTTCCGTTCGGAACATGGTAACGTTCCCCAAACAAGAAAAATCCCCTTAATTATGGAATGTCCTTTGTAGAAGCTTGATCGATCCAAGTTATTAATCCGTGTACCATATGTCTCCATCATACATTGTGGGCTAACCACTGTTTTCTATCAGTAATGTGTGCCTCCAAGCCCTTATTATTTACATCACACGAGTTATTTATTCGATGCTCATCAAAAAGACAGGAAGCTTGGGTGTAAGTACCGTAGCCTTTGTCCACGTACTCCTTTGGTTTCTTGCAGAAACAACAAGAGCTGTCGGAACTGTCTCCGATGTTCTTCAGTGAGCATACCACAAACACTTCTTAGCTCATATTCGCTTAATGAAAAGGTCTTTTGGTAGAATAATTTTGTAGAAATCTCTTTGATTATTCTCAAAACATGTTTCTACTTTCCTTTTGTTTCCCCACATTTTCATGACCATTAGTTGATGGCTTTTTGAGAAACCTATAATAGATTATGATATTTTGAAACGAGTAGTCCCACCTTTCCCAAGTGATAAGTTTGTTCATTGCCGTATGGTATGAACGGGTACCCACATAAGAGTAACTTTGTTATTTGCTTCCCATTCCTCAAGGATATGCCACCCTCTTAGTATCGTAAGATCCAAAGGCATAAGTCTCACCAGGATCTTGTTGGGGATATACGCATGCATATTGTAATTCGTTTCGTAAGTGCCAAAAATTTGATATAATGAATTATCTTTGCCTTGTACATATTTCCGCGATATATCACAATAATCGATATAGTGGTAAAGGAAATATTGGAAAAAGTGAAATATCATAAAGAATGGATACCCGCATTGCTGGAAAAATTGCTCTATTGGGTCCAATTAAAAGATTATCATTGACGATGATCTGCTTCGATCAGCGTTTCTGCAGGTATTCTTAATGTGTTTGGGTCCGTAAGAAAAAAAAAGAATAATGTCGAAAAAGCTTCTTGAGATGTAATTTGATTCGAAATTCGATTAGATGTCAATGAAAAGGTCATTTTACAAAATATATTTCGCAAGCTTTCATTTTTGTTTTTTTTTTTAATAACTTTCACTTGTTTCTAACGATTTTACTAAACTATCAAGATGGTAAGTAATGTCGCCACCCTCGCTTTTAATTCATCTCGTATCTCTAACCAAGATGAGATCAACAAGAATTGCTGAGGGAAGCGTCTGTAATTTATTTAATGCTGAAAATTAGAGGATCTTGCAAAATTATAGCGCCGCGTGGCTGATACAAAGTTGTACGCCAGAATTTCTCATTCGTTCCGTTGGAAAATTACTTAAATTTGTTGGTTGAGTTGAAAGATAAGAAACGTATATTTCACTGCATTTTTATTACTATTTTGCGAAAAAAGCAGGAAATTAATTATTTTAAAAAAATATTATGAAATAGGATGTAAATACAGCCAAATTAATTACTTTACCACGATTTCACGAATTTAGTTTCACATTCACTGGTAAATTAGGCGAAAAAGTGTCACATGCACCTGACTACAGGGGGCAGTTGACTGAAAACTAAAAAATGGAAATGGTTCTCACTAAATCTGTTCACTCTTATTTACATTTCAATATAATAATATACTCAAAAACATCCCCAAATTAACACGTAAACTGCCATGGGGGATCAACCTTATCCCTCATTTTTCTAACAAAATTAAATTCAATACTGCTATGGGGGATCGAAGTTATCCGACATATCAAAAAATATTTCTGGCCGCGCCGAATATTTTTAAATGGAAAAATAATAGATCCATAATTAATTTTTGAAAGCACATTTATTTAGAATGAATGCAACATCAAAATCAAAGAAACATTTTAAATATAATCCTTGTTGATATCCAAAAGAATATTTATTTAGAATATGCAACGTGAAAATCGAAGAAACATTTGAAACACAAGTTTCTTTGGTATAAATTATAGCGAAATTTGATCTTTGTTGTTCTATTTTTTGTAACTTTACGGCCAGATTCTACTGACATTTTAGCATAACATCCGCTACATGATCTTTTCTTCTCGCAGTCTTCCAGGATGTGGCCAGGCACCTGTTCTTCTTTATAATGGGGGATTTATTCACAGTTGATATGAACCTGGATAACTTCTTCTCGGAATTTGTTCTGAGTAACTTGCTGATGTAAGACGTGGGCATTAACTAATGCCGATCCAACAACCAACTCTAGCTAATTTTCGATACCACTTAATTCCGCGGCACAATAATGAATTGTAGGATTTCATTTGGTCGGAAAAATCAATATAAGTCTTATGTTTATTGGACTCAATAACACTTTTTGGTTTTGTTGTTTCTCCTGATTTTTTCCATAGGGTAACCATTTCGGGAACAAATTTTGTATTTAACATAAGAACGTCTCTTTAGTCATTCCAATTTTCTAGAAACATCCGTTATTACCCTCTTCGGCAATGTATTCTCCTCGTTTTAATTTTTTCTGTTTTTTGAGTTGTTCTTTCTGTTTCTCCAAACAGTACCCAATAAGTAGGCTTTTTTTGGAGTAATGCTAACTCTACTGATGTATAGTAGTTATCAACAACAATTGTTCTACCTTGATTTAGTAAGTTAACGGTTAATTTCAAGACGACGTTAGAAGACACAGTTTGTTCTTGATTTGGATTTCTTTCTTGTCCGCAATAAATGAAAGTTCATAATGGTAGCCATTTTCCAAAAATAGCTTGAAAAGATTTATTCCAAATTTATGGCGCTTGTTGGAAATATTTTGCTTAAATTTTAACCTGCTTTTGGAATGCACTAAGGTTTCATCTATACATATAAATTCGCCTGGAACAATTAGGGCTCGAAAGCATTTAAGAAGCTTTGTCACGAGTGGAGTTATTTTGTACAATCTGTCACCTTCCTGAAACATTTGGGGTATTTTTAAAATGCCATGTCTTCAATAACGGCTGAAAGCTATTTCGTGACATGATAGTTTTTATAAGAGGTTATGGAAAGCATTTTAACCAAACCCATTAGTATAATACACCCAAGAAATTTTTCCATTTCTTCGCGACTGGTTTCCTTCCAATAATGAATACGAGCTCTTGATTTTCCCGCTTGAAGCTTCTGTTGTTCGGTGTATAAATTAGTTTGTTCCACTGAGAAATCAAATAGCTCGTTAGTACACATCATTTTGTAAAAATCATACGGCGATTTCTCATAAAACTCATAAGTAGCACAAATTCCTGAATTTTTTACGGTGTAAGGAAATTTATTCAAGTTTTCTCCTGTAACAAGCGACCAAATAATATTTGTCGGAACTTCTCCTTCGCCTGCGTTTTCTTCAGTGTAGTTAAGATGTAAGATTCACTCACATCGGGCGAAAAATCGTCTTCACTAGCTGACAAAACATCATTTTTTCAACTTCTTCGGCTCTTCCTCGTAACTTCCCATTCTGAACACAATACAGAATCCAAATCACGTTAATATCGAAAGTCAGTACAAATTCTTAACCACAATCGCTGGCAAGAAACGTAAACGACTTCACCTATCAGAACAGATACTAAGCGGCATAAGCACCAAACAACACAGAAATCGACAAGAATGCGCGACGGCTGGCCTTTCCCCCCCGAGGATTTAAAAAAAATCAGTCGCTTGAGGCCGTGGGGAATCAATGCAATCCGACGACGAAAAAGGCCGTTATTTTAGAAAATAATTTGAATATTGCACTGTATTCAATATTTTTATTATTATTGAATAAAAAATAAAGTATTCGAAAAAAAAACTTTGGCCAAAAAGACATCTATATTGTGTTTTCATTATGGCACTCCGAGTGTTAAATTTCTCTGAATTAAATGAACGATTCATAATACGTAAGTATAGATCGGATGGTTATTACCCGTGTTTCTAATTAGCGCTCAAAAGGAGCAACGCCTTGACTGTGCTCGGACAGATATCGTGGAATATTGACCAAACTTCAATCATTAATTCAGACGTAACCTCCAGCTATTATCACCTGTTCCTCAAACTTAAGGAACACCTAGGTGCCAAATGCTTCAAAAGTCATGATGTAGTCCGAGCAGAGGTCACACGCTGCCTGAACGGGTTAGCGGAAGACTTCTTCTTAGATGAAACTTCCTAATACAAAAGCTGGGTCACCCACTTGAAAAGTGTGTTGAGAAAAAGGTTTAGTATGTTGAGAAATATACAAAAGTGTAAGCTTTTCAATTATGTATAAATTAATAATAATTATAATGAACAAACCTTATTTTTGGTACATCCCTCATAACCGAATGATGGATGACAAATTTTTAGCTTGAATAGAACTATGTTCTCATTTCTTGGCCGACTAGGGAGTGGCACAAGTGTAATCATGTTTGACTTGGGGGTTAACTACTTTTTTCTCTTTATTCTAATTTGTTTTTTATAAAAAATGTGAGATCCTTAGTTACAGATTCGTTCGACAATGTTGCAGTCTTGTTGCAATCTTTTTCCAATAGACAAGATCTTGTACGTATTCGTTTTTTTTTTTTGAAGATTCATTCTTTTAGTAATGCAGCTATATGCAAATTGAAGTAGCATTCAAAAACTTTTCCCATTTAGTAGTAGCATTATCGAATTCTCAGTAGGTTCAATTTGGCTACCTGCATTTCAAATACATATTTTTAGCATACTTATTGTGCCAGTTTACCCTGCCGCTGAACTGGACCGTTTGTTGAAATCCCTATTTTACAGAATGGTGGCATCTCACTATTGATAACAATAATCTTTCTCTTTATTCATTCGGATCAAGAATAAGAAAGTGTCGATTGAACGTAATTCAACTAGGAGGATCAATATTCTTTCACAAGATTGAAGCTATACGAGGGTTATTCCTTAAGTTTTGGAATAGACAAATAAAAACAATCATTTTTTATTTGATATGGCTCTGTTGATTTTAAGATTATTCCCCATTAAGATCAATACACTTTTTCATACATTCCGATTGAGGTACCTCCCAAACATGTGATTTGAACACATTTACCGCTTCTTCAGGTGTAGAAAAACATTCACCTCGCAATTTACTTTTGATCCGTGGAAAAAAGAAGAAATCGTTGCGTACTAAACAAGGAGTTTAAGGTGGATGATCCATCAATTATATGTTTTGACTGTTTTTGTTTGAACTGATGTGTTACCTTTCTACGTTTCTCTCTTTTTTCGTTTGAAAAGGAGTTTTCCAATGGTTTTCGTTGAGTTTCTTCTAATAATTTGATATATAGCATTTTTATGGTGCCCATCAAATAATTTGGAATGGGACGCATTTGAATCGCCACTTGACTATCTTTGTTTGGAGCGAATTTATCAGTACCTTTTCGTGAACCTTTTCTATGATATAGTTGGTTGACGTAGTTTTTGGCCTTCTCGAACATTCGTTGTATGATAAGCTGTTAACACCAAGATTGAATTCAGCTGCACAAAATTTTACGGTGGGTAATAATGGTGCCAAGTTTCCTTAGACAGTTTGTGATTCTTATTCGTTTGCGTTAGCGTATTACCTCTCAATTTGCCCTAATTTCAGAAAAATCTCCACAACGATTCATTTGAACGAGTGTCAAATATAAAATAAGTGGGTGAAAATGGGTGAAATTACAGTAAAAAGTCTTCTTCAGGTTAAGGTCTCACTTCTTGAAAGTTACATTCAAACTAAAGATAAAACCAAATGAAAGGCAGTTTTAAGTTCTGATCCATTGAAAAAAGAAACAAGTACGTTCAGTTTGATTTTCCACGTTAGATTTTTTCGATTTCATCGCACGTAGTTGATCTTTTTATATTACTACTTATTGTTAATCAAGAATTAATATTAAACGCACTCTATATTAACAAAATTACGTTGAATTTTTAATGAACGAAATTCTAATTTGACGATAATTCCAATTTACATTTTCACGCGGCAGCTTCACTCGGTTCTGAAATTGAATAATTACTTTCTTTCTTTCTTGTCATTATTATATCAATCGATCTAACTGTACCTTGAATAAAAATTGAATAAAAAATCATACCAATTGTGAATAATAAATGAACTTCTCTTATTTGGCCGTCAGTTTGCCTCTTCGAGAAAAAGAACTGAAAATATTGTTTTCATTAGACAGTTTATGAAAAATATTAAGTACAAAAGATAAAATTTGAATGAAATATTCCGATAATGGAAATTTAGGTAAAAACTTTTTTTACATTAATAATAGTATTCATTAAGACAGACCTAAATGCCTAGAAAATCTTGGACTAAAATCCTAGACAGTGCCATGGACGTCCTCAATTGATTTCAAAATACGTTCTTCTCATACAGAGTGTCCCACGACGAGCTAAAACTATCTGTATACGGCAGAAAACTTTTAGTAAAATCAAGAAAATATCTACGATTACGATCTTTTTAACTGAAATATTTTCAAATATGACCAACTTCCGGTTCTACCGGAGGTCGACTGTTATTTTAAATGGAACCACCCTGTATATTGATACATTTTTGATATCTACGTAAAATTTTAGTATACTTTTGTCTAAAAACTTTTTTCGAAAAATGCATACTTTTTGAGTTATTAATTTTTTTTGTAATTTAATCAGCACCGAAGATTGACAAAGACATTTCTGCTTGAAAGAACTTATTATTTGGTGGCAGAATTCCACAATTTACCATGGACTCAATAGAATGGCATAATTCAATTGAGAGTGAAGTAATATATTATATATGTATATAATAACTAGCTTTTACCCGCGACTTCGCTCGCATCGAATCCATTAAATAAGTATCAGAAATCATTATAATAAAAATATATATTTGGGTGCAAATATTTGTAAATTCCAGGCATTTAGACACACGTGAATACGCTACATATAATTGGCCATGAGACAAGCATGGTTTTTCTAAATGCACTCCCACCACCTATAATGTCTGCCCATGTGCTTTGTTTATAGTAACAGCAAAGCTAAGCTTAACCGGAAACAGAACTCTTTAAAATTGGAAAGGAAGGTCATTTGGAATAATTGAAATCCGAGGTATGTTAACACTTTCTCCCTTGACGAAACCTGTTAAAATAGTAGCACCAAGTATATTCTGTCCCAATTTTGTTATACGAAGCCTTGTTCCATTACATAGCCGAGGAGCATCTAAATTGCGCATCAGCATTACTGGTACATTTAGTTTTAATTGAAGTTTATGTGACGGTACACCTGACAGTTCAAGGGTATTTAAAAACTCTACAGGATATGAAGTACTTAGTTCCGTATCCATAATTGTATCCATCGACAAATATTCCTTCATTTCTCCTTGCACATCTGTTAAAATGTCGCTTTCGCTTTCAGTGATAGTCACTGACGGTACCATTGTACCTAACCTCAAAAATTCCAAACAGTTGAAACTATATTCAATTGAATTGGATATATAGATTGGGTTTGAACTTCATTACTGTATTTTAGATGACGCTGAAGTAGTAAAATGTTGATATTTATTTTTTTTTTAATTAAAAGTATACTATGTTACTTCTAGTACCTCCCAGAATATGTGTACAAAGTTTCATGATGATTAGTCAAGTAATTTTTGCGTGAAAACGTGATAACATCCACGCTTTCACATTTATAATATTAAGTAAGGATTACTATATTAAGACAAATTGTTATTTTATATTTTAATATCATAAAATATAAAATTGCTTTGTCGATGAAATTTTCTAATGACAATAAAGCTTATCTCTCTCTCTCTCCCTCTCTCTCTCTCTCTCTTTAATCACACTAGACGTCACAATAGACTGCACACTGCACTTTGCAAGCTGCAACTAAACTAAATGTTACGAATACACAATTTGGATAACCTCAAATAATGAGAAAACATACAATCGTATTTTCGGTGAAATTTTTGAAAAAAATCTCATGATACAACTATGTTTTTTTTTTAATACACAGGGCGGCCTATTAGTTAAGGTACATTAATGAAAAGCTTAGGAAATATTTAGATCATTCTGTAATAATATTTGAAATGATCGTACGAAGTTTTTCATTAGAAATTAGGTTTTATTATATACATATAATCACCATCAAGATTAATACTTTTTTGCTGGCATTCCAATTGAAGTACTTCAAAAACATGTGATTTAACGCATCAACCGCTTCTTCATGTTGACGGAATTATTTCTAATAAGGAGAAATCATAGGGTTCTAAACAAGGACTGTACGGCGGATGACGCATCAATTCTATGTTTTGACTGTCTAAAAACGTTTGTGTGAGAATGATTCGTCTCTTGCGGTTTGATTCCATGATTTTTTCTAACAAATGCTGTTGTACCATTCAGAATTGACCGTTTAACATTGCTCTAATGGAATGGTTCAGTTATTCCAGAAAAATAGGCGGCCATTTGCTTCAAAGTGCTTCGTGTGCGAACAACTTTTATTGGTTTTAGTTCCTCTTGATAGACCAAAACAGTCGATTGTTGTTTACTTTCGGCTTCAAATGCATTAATCCATGATACGTCGTCTGTCACAATCTCAATCGACACGAGCTTTTTTTGAGCGACTGTCAAATTTTGAGGTATCCAACGCGAGCAAATATTTTTGACATGCAATATTGAATATATGCGAGTGGAACTAAAGCCCAAGTATGAATGTTTCAAGTATCTGTAAACAACTCAAAAAGCACTCGTACTGTCGAACTTTGTAATGGCATTGTCAGATTTGACATATTCACCTCAGTGTTGCCATATCTGAAAACTTAAGTAGCAACCCTCGTATTACAAATGAAATGTCCAGTAGTAGCGTGACATTAATGCTACTAAATCTAAATTTTACCGGAGGAAACAATGGCATTACGAACAAATAGAAATTATCTTGGACATAATAATGAATTATTTATACAGAAAGTTATTTTAAACGCCGTTCAGTAACATTCTATTATAATATAAACACATAGCAAATTAAATAGGAGAAATATAAATAGTTGCTTTAATTAATTGCAACCATTTGTCTCACCTAACACTACAAATCATTTGATAAATAATTCCAAAATAATATAAATCGCCTTTGATATAAACGTATTAGCACCTAGTGAAATTATTTCGATTTAACGATCCATTTCTGTTATTACTTATCTGCAAATATTTTTCATTTTCTATTTATAACATACTTCAGTATCTGATTTGTTGAGCAAAGGCGAATTTTCAATTTTTAACGACATGACTCGGTTGTGTTAGCCTCGAAGACGCTCCTGTATTTTTCTCCAATTTTGTACAGTCCTTGGAATTATAATCTTCCAGTTATGTATAGAAAATGAAGAACTTAAGCAAATGCGAGCTAATAAAACTTTCACTGGGATATTGTATATAAATTTCCAAAACATTTCACATTGATATTCCTATATTTAATCACTTGATACATCGGTTAAAGACATTTAAAATTTTAATATACCGAAAAACTTGGGAAGAAACTGCTTTTATAGAATAAAATTTCATTAAATTACTTCTAAAAATGATCTCTTGTCCTTTTTGTATAAAATTTGTATGCTGTGCGTAAACTGATATTGCAAGATCGTCAGGTGAGATCGAGGAATACTTGGGCATTAGTTCCGCCCGCATACATTCAATATTGCATGAACACTGCGGTGTCGAAGAGATTTGTTAGATACCGCATAATTTGCCAATCGCTCCAAATAACCTCGTGTCGATTGGTGCCAAGAAATGCTGACAAAAGTCAATCGCGATGCTTCAAAAATTCGTAAAAGTGACGAATCATGGATCTATGCTTGTGTATCCGAAACTAAGACAACAATCGACTGTATGAGTATTTAGAGACGAACCAAATCAAACCAAAGTTGTTCGCACACGAAGCCCTTCGAAGCAAATGGTCATTTGTTCGCCTTTCGCCATCTTTCCATTAAAGAAACGTAGAATGGTCAATTCTGAATAGTACACCAGCATTTGTTTACTAGTAGTGTTCGCAAAAATCAGGGAAACCAATTACAGAAGACGAATCATCATCAATCAATCTCGACAATGCGAGCTCTCACACATCAGTTCAAACAAAAACGTTTTTGAGCAGTCAAAATATAGCCGTACAGTGTTTAGCACCAAATGATTTCTCCTTATTCCTGCAACTCAAAAATAAATTGCGATAAATATTTATTTCCCTCTGTGTATCTCATAACTTAAGTAGCAGTCCTCGTACAGAGATTTTAGTAGCGTCATTGAAGCGTTTGCTTCGGAAGTCCTCAAGAACAGCTCCGATTTTGATGAATTTTTTTTAATTTTGTTTTTTTATATTATTTAAAATCAGAAACCTCTTAGAGCGGGGACGGAACTATTTATATTGTTTAAAAAATCTCAACGACATTTATACGAAAAATTCAGTTTGGTCTCTAATTTTTTGTAAAAAAAATCTCCATATATTAATCTTATTGTAGCAAATAGTTGTTACAAAAAAGTTTTTAACAATAATTTAATATTAAAATAAAAAAAAAAAAATTATGTGTTACCTGCATACGCTACAAATACTTCTTTTTGTTTACACATATGTGGACGAGAATCTCTTTAGTATATTTTTGTTAATATTATTTTCGATTAAATTAAGAAATAAAATCAGAGGTTTTAACTTCAAAGATATGAAAATGACCACAAAAGATACTGTTAAATCTTTATTGATCATGAGCAGTAAAATCAAAGTTAATAATACTGCAGTCGCTATAGATCCAAATTTAATTTTCCAACGTTTATGCTTTTTAAGAAAAAGTAATGATGAACTTCGCCAATATTGTGACTACGAGCTGGCTCTCTATTCTCTTTCACTGTTTGATAACGCTGGAATGAGGAAAACGACCAAATCAACATTATATGATGCCTTTGTACAATGCCAAACGGATGTTAGTGATGTTACCAAATTGGCTGCAGAAAAAGTGGTCTTCATTGCACACCATCCTGCATAGTTTGCAGTGGAAATGACTGCAAATGACACACCACTCGAAGAAGCTGAAGAAGTCTCCGAAACGCGAAATGAGAATGAAAATTAAATGTACTTTTTTTGTATATAAAATATTGAATTTTCTATGGTCAATAAAAAATTTATATTTTGCTCCAAAAATTAATTCCATGTCATTACCACACAGAACAGACTTATAGGTAATTGTTTATAACATTCATTAATATATTTACAAGTTTTTAATGGATATTGTATAGTAGAAATTTTTTTTGTGCATAAATATCACAGATATAGTTTAAACAAGATAAATAGTTCCGTCCCCACTCCAAAAGGTTTCTGATTTTAAATAATATAAAAAAACAAAATTTAAAAAAAAAACATCAATATCGGAGCTGTTCTTGAGGAGAAGATTGCCTGTATTATGTATTCATTGACGGGACTATTTACGAATTGTACAAAGTTATAAACACTACCCCTAATATAATAATACAAGCATTCCGATCATGTCTTACGGCATTTGTGAAATCATTAAATGTCAAAAGTTGATGATATATTATATTCGTTCTTGTATATATATATAAACAGCTCAACAGGCCCTGTAGACCCAAGCCTCCATCTATTTTTCTTCATAGCTGCTTCATGCCAGTTCTCTCTTCCCATTGTTCCTAGATCTTCTCTACATGATTCTATCCATTTTTCCATGGATGCTCCTTCTCCCCTTAACAAGGATCTTTTCACCCAACTGTCTTCGTCCATTATGGCTATATGCCTCATAAAACGGAGTCTTTTTGCTTTGACAACATATCCCATCTCTTCTTTTTTGTTCATGATCCAATACTCACTGCAATACAGCACCGTTGGTTATATAACTGTCTTGTAAATGCGTAACTTGGAGGTTCTTGAAATATCTTTTGATCTTAATAGTCCTCTTAGGGCCCCAAACGTTTTGTTCCCTGCCGCCAGTCTTTTGTCGATTTTTCCGGTTTCACCTCCTTCGTTTGTCACTGTCACTCCCAGGTACTCGATATATTTAGTCTTTTGTTCATTTATGCACAGTCCATATTCTTTTGCTTTCTTTTCAAAGAGTAGGAACGTTTTTTCTAGATCTTTTTTGGTTTTACTTAAGTACCACATTATCTGCTTAGCCAAGGGTTTGTGTTTTGGTATTGTAAATCATCCCCTGAGCTCGGAATCCACTACTCCTCAGGATAATTTCTAATACAAGGTTAAACAGAACTGTTGATAATGGGTCTCCTTGCTTTAAATCTCTTTTTGTTTTAAACTTTTCCGATAGGCTTCCTTCGACAGATACTTCATTCTCGGTGTTATTCAGTGTCATTTTTACCAAATGTAATATTTTCTCAGGTATTCCGAACGCTGCTAGTGTCTGGAACAAGTATTTTCTACATATAGAATCATATGCCTGCTTGAAATCCACAAAGTGGAGCTTCAGGTACTTACCGATTTAAAATTGAATAAAAAGTCAAATTAGTTCCTAATTAGTGATTTTAAAAACTCACCCACTTCCTCTTTCCGAACTCAGATCGTCCGTAAACTATTTTTCTTTTCATTTTAATTATATTGTCGTCCTTTTCCAATGGGTTTCATCCTTTTTTTTTTCACTTTTCATCATTTTTAAAGGCTTCTACCCTGGACTACATATCGTCTCGTTTTACGTTACTACTGTCAATTTAAAGAAACTATTACGTTTGTTTTATAGTTGGTCTTGACAAAAAGACAATCGATAGTATGTTGTTATGTTTCATATATATTTCTATTCATACAGGAAGATGGTACGTGTTCGATAAATCGTAATTAGAGTCACGTGATGGAAGACTACCGGTTCTACTGTACATCGCCTTTTGGCCACCCGTTACATGTCTCTGACACCTCTCTAATGATACTGATTAAATCATTTCCCTCAAATTGCCTGAAAAAATGTAATTGAAATTATTACAATTCTTTCAACCATCGCTTTTTTTACACCGAACGAATAAATTGTTTATAACAACTTAATTAAAACTCATCGTAGATGTTAACTTTAAAATTATCTAATTATGTAACATCGTTTATTATTGCATTTGTTACGTATTTAGTATATTTTCAGTAACCCTAATAAACTAATCCAAATAGAATTCAATTACTTCGCGAAGACTATTCAGGGTGTTTCTAAATTCAGGAGTTGATTGCTTCCTCAGCTTACCCATTTATCAAATATCATCCTTAAAAGATGGAATCTAAATTTGAGTTTATCGACATTATGTAATTTTTGTGCATTGGCAAAGGACTTACCACGGGTATTTTATCAATATTCCGGTAATATTAATATCAGAACTTTTTTTCAAGTTGTTTTAAGTTTTATGAAATAAAATTATAACTCGACGTTCTTGCTTTATTTGAAAATATTAAAAACAAGGTAGAGATTATCATTTCCAGTATTTATTATCGTATTTTTATCTTCACTGTTTTCTATTTATTTTATTAAAAAAATTATACATTATGCTTTTTATTTTATTCTCTGCAGCTGTTGGTTTTGGAAAAAAAAATAAGAATAAATAGTATATTATACTACAAGGGACGAAATTTGAATTTTCGGCCGTGCGCCTTATGATTCCCGAGGCGAAGCCGAGAACTTTCGGCCCGTGTATAGTATACGATTTTTCTTCATAGCCGGTAGAATAATATATTATGCAACAAGTGGGAAAAGTTCAACTTTTTTCACGAGTGTACAAGATTGAGACACGAGCCCGAAGAGCGAGTGCCGCAAACACGCGAGTGAGAAAAGTACTTTTCCTACATGTTGCACACAATACTTTTTCTACAATTTTATATAGTTAAACCCGGAACGTCATTTATGTTTATTAAATTTTCTGTTATGTTAATTTTAGATGTTGAGGGCTGTTCGTTCATATACGGTGTATTTTCTGTATCTATTCCTGTAAAATGTTCGATTTGTTTTCCAATTGAATTGAAGATTTTATTAGCAACGTTAATTTTATTTTATATAGACTCTTCCACGTATCTTCCTGCCACGGTTCTGGATTGCTATCCTCCATGGCGCTTTAAGGTTGATATGTCCTCTCCCACATTTACTAAAATTGTTGCCGAAGAACGTCTGGAAATAGCCAACTAAGTTTTCGCCGATTTTTGTTGATTCTCCATATAAATGGAGTATATGGAGTGGGCAAGTGCCGTGAGAGATAATACTAATATATTTTTCACAGTGTGAGCAATATGTGGCTTTGAAATTAAGTTAGCTATGAGAAATACGTCACTTTTCATAGCAGTTGTAGAAAAAGTTATTTTTTCATTTTATTTTTTAAATTTAACCCGGCTTTAGGCAGGTGGGGCATGTTAAATCCCAGCGCTTGAAGAATGCAGAAAGATTATTCAAATTGACCGCCAAACGACGCTAGCGTCTCAGTACCTTCAAACTAAGTATTCCTCTACATGTGGTTGTTAAAAGTATATCTCCAGCATAGACACAGTATGAATAGGACCGTTTCAAAATTGCTTGTGGTTTCTCACATCCCACTTGTCTAAACTCGGAGCTTTTTTGAGAAGATTTGATTTGTTTTTTTGACATCGTTTCAACAAGTAGGTTCTTTATTTTTATCAACTATGGTTATTATTTGTGAATTATCGCTTGTATTAGCTCGTGTATTGATTGGAGATGCAGATGCAAGATGCAGAAAGTGACAAAAACTTTACTGATGAGGATGATTTCGAAGAAGACGACGAAATAGACAATGTCAGCGTGTGTAGTGATTACCCTGACTTAGAGCAGGATGCCGAAGAAGAAAACCCAGAATTGCAGGAGGTCGACGGCCAACAAAATGTCGCAGACTCGGTTGAAATCCATAATTTTTATGGAAAAAAAGGAATGACATAGTGTAAGGAATATAATGTAAGAAACGTAAAAACCAGGTCCGAAAATATTATTTCCCACCTGCCAGGAGAATTTTTTTAAAAAGATTAGGTACGGAATTAATCAAAGACCACCAAAGACAAAGGCTGTCTAACCCCAGGCTTGCTCTCGATTTACGCGGTAATATCAGAAAAATTTTGGGTGAAAATTCGGAGCCACCTACTAAAAAGACAAGGGCTAATCAACAGGGAAGATGCTCTGAATACCCACGTACTGGTAACAGAAAAACTAGATACTTTGTGGAGCGTGTTCCGTGTATTCATGCCTCGAGCATGCAGTTATCTATTGCAAAAATTGTACTAATTGAATACACAATAACTTTTTTGTTACTAGCGAGAATTTTATTCGGTTTTTTTTGTTTGAAAGCCTGTGGTTTTATTTATAACACTCTGTTCCGATTTATTCTTTATTGAAACATTTTCAGCAAATAAATAAAAAAAGCATCCCAATTTTCACTATAAAAGAATCCACTTTCGTGCAATATACAATAAAAATAAAAAATAATATTTTTATACAGATTTCAATATTATCTACTAAGAGGGCCCAGAAAAGCACTAAAATTTTTCTAAAATTGATATCAGGAAGGCATCGCTGACCGAATCAATTTGGGGTTTGCTACACCCCACGTGTCACAACTCGTAACTATTTTTGACCTGTCTAATGCCGAGTTAAATGTTGATAAACATGTTTTTGAAGCTTGCCCCGACATTTACGATATGAGCAGATAAAAATTTGTTGTAGCGATAGAATAAATAGTCCCTAGTTACGAATATAATTAGTCAAGAGAATTTTTTTCCTCCCGCTGTTATAGAGGGCGCGCGTGTACTTCTTACGATGAGTAAATGTACCTGCTATTAGGGAGGAAAGTACCTACGTACTTTCGACCGAGGTATGAAGAAAAAATATTTACAAATAAAACAAGAATTTTATTTCATAGAACTTCATCTTGAATAAAAGTTTTGATATGGAATAAATAAAGGTTGCTAAGTTCATCCCTATATAATGTAATAGGAATATTAAAAAAATACGCGTAGTTAGACCTTTGCGACTACACAGAACAGAATTTAAAGTTTCTAGCTCCACTCAAATGTTAGAAATAAAAATAAAAACTCATTTTTAGTCACCACTTTTCAAAGGTGTTATCTCGGAAAGGGGTGAGGAAATTTTGTTGTAGGAAAGATCTATTTCAATTTCGTACGAGCAATTACCTCCTGAATTTTGCCGCATAAATTTAGAAACACCCTGTACATTTGTTGTGAACAGTTTTTGTCTTAATGATCCTAATATTTATAATAATAGAAACAACGCATCTGACTTGAACTAAAACTTAATGCTGCCAGATATCTAACGCCGCTATAATCCTTATCTAAAAGCTTCCAAACTTTCTCGTTTCTCGAGAGTCATTAACTCGAAGATTATTTATCTGTGGCTCCATATACCCATTTTCCATCAAGGAATCATTGTGAGGATGAAGATTGCGAGAAAATTGATTTTACTCCGAGGGAATGTGTTCATAAAATTGCAGTCATTTTATACGTAGGACTGAAATCAGTGCAGAAATTATTATTTATGTAGAGTAATAAAGAAACTCCTAAAAGTTTGAGTATTGAATAAGTAAGAAGATATCGTGCTAATATAAACTCTTTACGTGCATTCAGTTAAAGATAACTACAAATCAAATCACTAAACGGTATCTATTATGGTAATAGAAAATGTATTATTTGAAATCAAATATTTTTACTTACGATCATGAAATCGAGAATGTATACCAAAAATTGGACGAACTACTTAATCGCATTAAACAAATTGGAATCAATTTTTTTATGTGTGACTAAAACGCAAAATAGGAAAATGCCGAAGATGTGATCTGGGGAGTGAACATGGAGTGGGCGAAGTTAACGAGCGCGGCGAGAGACTATGAATTCGTTCAAAGGCCCCATATGGCATAAACTACACAAAATGAGGCTATATACATCGACCCCAGGCGTTTATATTGAAGACACATAAAAAAGCAAAATCTATTTCATTATGATGGTCGAAAAATTTAGAAACTATCACAAAGATCACCACCTATCCGGGTGCAGACTATCGGACTAAACATGATATTAACCTCAAAAAAGCAAACAAAAAAATAAAAGTTCTATAAACGATTGGTGACTCAAGAGAAATGATTCAAAGAAGAAATACATAAGGGCAAAAATAACACAGAAGGATATAAAAACAAACAAAAAGAATTGAAGAACAAAAGCGGGACTACAAAAAAAATAGTTGGCGGATAAAATATATATATATACACATATAAATTTTTTTAATTTCCTATTTCTTAGACCTTTTGATATATTAATGCATCTAAATGTTCTCAATTTTAGGTCTCTGTTTTAAAACAAGTTTTTTTAATAATTTTTGGAAGAAAGATAAAATTTGACGTTTCGACTTTCTTAAAGTTTCCTAAATCAAAATATGATATTGACACTGATAATTTGCGTATTTATATTAATCAATACATCACCTACATCATAAACACCAAAATAAGAATAAAATCAAAATAGAAATTTGTTCTAATAAGACAAATTAATTTTTCCTTAATCCTTACATCTCATAGATAGCAGTACTTAGTCAATCAAATTATTTGTAGTTTTATTAGAATTTACAAAAATTCTACTTAAATTATTTAGGTCTTTTATCATTTATAGCTTTTTCGTTCTTATGAATGTGAACCATTTCTAAAAATTCCCTTTTTCGTGTATTAGATTCCGATCCGAGAATTTTTGAATCTTTATAATTGAATTTATGTTTTTTTTTGACATTCCATGGTTCGTTAACGCAGTTTTTTATAGTATGACCTTTTAGTCTATTTTCTAAATATTGAGAAGTCTACCCCATGTAGACAGCGACACACATTTTTTATTTTGATTTTATTCTTATTTTGATGTTCATGATGTAGGTGATCTATTGATCAATATAAATTCGCAAATTGTCAGTGTCAATATCATAATTTGATAAAGACCTAAAGAAAAGTCGATACGTCAAATTTTATCTTTTTTTAAAAAATTATTAAAAAAACTAATTTTAAAACAGAAGAGACCTAAAATCAAGAACATTTAGATGCATTAATTATACACCTTTATATATATATACACAGGGTGATTGATAAAGTTCAGTGCCTCCTTTATCCTTTGAGATATCAATTTCAAAATTTGATTTTGAATTATTAGTGTTCACATTTCGAAATAAGTTACAATTTTATAGAGTTCTCCCGAATGATGTGACATATTAAAGTTACATTTTTTCAAATGAAATACCCTATATTTTATTGAATATTTGGAATCAGCTTGAGTGTTATAGATATTTCTTCTAATGCGGTCAACATCATTAGTTGTAAGAGATGGTGGCAAATTTGTTGCTAAAGCTGTACAAATCATTTTTGATATCATCTCTTGGCTTCCTCTTGCATCCACTTGATTTTCTATCCATGTCCTTTTCGAAATCAGAGATATCAGGGTATCAGATTCTCCAAAAGTGTAAAGCCTTGTTTTCATCTGCATGGTGTTTCTTATCTTTTCAAGACCTTGTCTTTGAAAACGAAAGATTTTTTTAAACAAACTATTCCGAAGTTCTCTCTCAATAACCGACACCGACATTTTTCATTATAATTCATCTCGCTCAAAGGTAAAAATAACAATGTACGAAAACAACTTCAAAAGAAACTGTTAATTTCATATTTAACGTATATACAGTGTGTCCAATTAAGTCGGATCCATATGGGAAACGTTTTTATTCTTAGTTTTATGAAGAAAAATTATTCTTCATAAAAAGTTGTGCATGGTTCAAAACCTGGAATGCACTCATCAGATATCAAAATTTGTTAGTCGTATACGAGTTATTACAAAATATCAATTTTTGATCATGTAAAGTACCTTCATTTTTGAGAATATTGAAAATTATTGTCAGATATCCAATATTATCCATCTGCCATGAAAAAACTTCTCTGTATCAGCATTGCCCTGACAAACTCAGGAGATTAGCAATTTGCGTATAGAACGATTTGTTATCTAGGATGCACTGACAGCAAACGTCAAATCGCTAGTTAGATTTTATAAAATACAAGAAATGGCGGTTCGGTTAAGTAATGAGGAAAAAATTGAAATAGTGTTGATTGTCGGAGATAATTATAAGACTCATCGAGAAGCAGCAGCTATATTTAACAATGATTTTATTAGCGAACTATTCCTAATAAACCGTCAACGTGCACGGTTCCAACAAGACGGTGCTACATGCCATACCACAGTAGCCCTGAGGGAATATCTTGAATCGACTTTCAATAATAAAGTAATTTCAAAATACTGATTATTTGGAAAGGACCATTACAGAGGCATGTCAAGAAATTACTGCAGATATAATCAGGCATGTATTAAGGGAATTCAATAGACGAACCACTAAATGTTTAGAAAGAGATGGTGGATATGTTGAGGCTTTAATCAATTGAAACAAAAAATAAATCATTTTACTTCCATTTTTTTATTATCTTTCGTTCAAATATTGAAAAATAACTAATTGAAGGATTCATTATATTGTTATGAATATTATTTACTACTTATTAGTTAATTTGTTTATTTTTTTATTTGCAAAATAAAATATTATGATATGTACGCATTAACTATTCAATTACAATGTACATTGCTGCATAACTTAATAATGAACCGAAAGGTTATCATGTCTTTCAATAAAATAGCTGATTACAAGATTTACATACCTATGCATGTATTTTATTTATACCAAAAAATATTTTTTCATGGCAGAAGGGCGGTATTTGATATCTGACAATAGTTTTCAATCGTGACCAACTTTTTTTAATAACAATTTTCGATTTTGTAAAAAATAAAAGTACCTTACTCTTGGGTGAAAATCATGTTTTTTGACGAATCTCGTATATGACTGATAAAAGTTGTCATCTGATGTTTGCATTTTATCTTTTAAACCAAGCAAAACTTTTTATGAGGAATGACTTTTTTTCGTAAAACTAAAAATAAAACAGTTTCCCATATGGGTTTCGAATTAATTGGACACATTGTATATACCCAATAACCGTACCTACAGATGCAAATAGGTACTGAAGAAAACGCTGGCCACATATTTGTTTATCATTAGTAGCGACCCTTTTTAGTAATCGCGCGTCTGGTAGAACTAAGCAATTCTCTTTTGACACAGTACCAATATTTGGGTCTAAAAACATGATCTGTCATTTTTTTTATAAAAAGAGGCTAGACCATATTCCACTCGAGTAGTTCGAATGGTCTCTGCCTTGTGAAGATACTTATGCCTGTGGATATTTATCTTCAACTTATGTAGGCTGTAGTGCTCGGGAGAGACTGATTTTACAGGGTTGCACTTCTTCAAAGGTGTTTATGAGCCACGTCTGCCTGTCGAGGAGGTCTTACAAAAATTGCTCTAGGTAGGATTATGCTGGACAACTCGGAAGAGCACCTGCCATGGTAGTATCGGTAAAACAGCGTCAGGGCAGCGCTGTTGCGAAGTATATACCTTTCTTATCTTAAACTTATCTTAAAGAGGGCTCCAAGTTTTGTTAAGCTGATTTAGCTCATTCGGCCACGTGACTATACCAGGACATATAACTCCCAATTTTAATACCCAACAAGAAAATTTGCGGTGATTCTGATAGCCTTTTTAGTAAAAACAGCAGTCTGGGTTTTCGCTGGATTAAACTCAATCATATTGCTTGCACCCCACTTCAGAATTTTTTCAAAATATCGGTATTAATGGTGGTAATCTACGGATTTGAACGACGACACCAGTGTGCTACCGTCGAGAAAGCTTTACAGAAGAAAGAGAGTAGGTGATAAGATGTATTTCTGGGTAATAGCGACCTGGATGGATCGACTTTTGAGAAAGCTACCAAGCAATCGACTAGGATAAGTGAGTACGACAAATCGTACGATCTTAATTTATTTAGAAGGTTAGCATGCTAAATCTCATCAATTGCTTCATCATACTTCTCTATAGCTTCAGTCTATACGTTGGTGATATAGGCGAGGAGATCTCCGGTTAATATATACTTGCAAAAGCCGTAATGATGGTGGATGATGATGTCATGCACGTGTTATATTCAATTGCTTTACAATGAAATTCTCTCAAATAATTTATCGATGATGAATGTTTTTAATTTGTTTCAGTGAAAGAAACTCCGAATAATGGGCGACCACAACCTTTACTACAAGAACCTCATTTCGGATCTCGGCCGCAACCATATAGTAAGTATATACTTCCAGTAAAACTTTTTTTCTATCTTTAAAAATTCTCCGATTAGAGGTTACACAAGTCGAACTACCAATCCAAGCCTGAATGATCTTTTCAAATTGATTGTCAATTAATACTTCAACGTTTTTGGAAATTATGAATGTATTAGAGTCTATATTAATGTTATTTTTAGTAACCTAGTTATTACTATTGTTTAAGAACCGATTTACTATAAATTATGAGTAGGTCTTAGTTTTGCATTTACTCATAATTAATTCAAATAAAAATTGTGTTGTGAGATTGAGGGTTTATTCAAAAATGAACAAATAAACAATGAAGAAAACTGAAGAGAAAGTTGTATCACTAGTTGATTGAATCATAAAATCTATTTCTTTATTAAGCTAACATTAATTCGAGCCTTACTTAATTTATAACTGTTAAAAATGTCAAACTATGAATTATTCGTAATATTCTTCACGCTTCGCATTGTGCTTGGCGATTATCCAATTCCCTTCTTAAAATCTATATAAATGTCTCATTGTGTTGTACAGAGATATTAATAGTAATAGCAATTAATTATTTAAATACTGCTTTACATATTATGTCCGTTTTGTAAATTACAGTTATGCTTGTTAGTCACCACGAATTGTTTTAGCAATCAAGAATAACCACACTGGGTTTGTAATCTTGGAATAAATTTAATAGTGCAAATGCTAATTTGTTTGTTATGAAAATCTAGTAACGAACTATTTGTGTTTGATTACAATCAAATCAATGCTTATCGCATAGACTATTTTTTTATGAATGAGAGAATAATAAAATCATGAAACATTCGTAATTCATAGGCGTATCCCTTCTTCTAGTAGACAGCTAAAATATTTTTTCAAGTTGTACCTGTCAATCTACGATCTTTAAGAACGCAAGCCCGAATTCGTTCGACATTTTCATCAGAACTCGAAGTCGACGGGCATCCTGGACGAGAGTCTCCTTTCACTTCTTCTCGGCCTTCCTGGAACCTTATTGTCCATTTGTTCTTGGTTGGTTCCTTCAGAGAATTGTCTCCGTAAACTCGTTTCCAAGAATCTCACTTGAACTGAGCGTTTGTGGGATTGGCTACAGCAGCAGCGCTGGCGGCGCCTGCAACCTACAATATATGTCACATTCGCACTTTTTTATTACTGAAACCTGGTATCTTATTCTTTTGGCGACTATGGTAGGATGCTTTTCCATCGCACTACAGCTATTCTGTGGTATATACGGCACTAATTAATTTTGATCATCCAGGCTGGAATCCGAAATATTCTACGCTGCTAAAAACAAACATTTTGTATCCATTCTTCTTCTGACCCCGCAAGTACAATACTTAGTTATTCTTTCACATTCATTAGACGGAGCTTTTGTGTAACATCTTTCGAAACTCATCAATCAACCCATCTTTTATTGGATGTATCATGGGTGTCGTACCAAGTCTCATCTAAGTATATAATGATGTGGTTTCCCTAACTAGCTGTATTTATTTTTTCGAGTTCTTGTAAGCGCTGTGACTCCATTATAACTTGACTTTTCTCTATTATTTTGATTAAAAAACCCAAACGACTTAGAGTACGCGATTAAACTCACCATCAGTTTGCTGGAAAAGTCTTCATTGGTACACCATTGTCGTTTCGTGTTTTATAGGTGCTTTCGAATTATTAACAATTTTCCAAACTGTACTTACAAGGATGCTCGTTAAAACAAAAATCTCTATCAAATGAAAAGTATTTTTCGTGGCTTCTCTCCACTAACTTTTGCATCAACATTTGCGTTGTTTGGTAGACATTTTCAAAGACACTATCGAATTTTATACAGACTGTTTTGTAGCTCGAAATGAACTGGCACAGACAAAGGCGTTGAAACCATACATAATCTCACCATTAGGGTCAGGTATAAAGCTAGTCACTTTCTTAGATCATGTAAAATTCTATAATTGTTTGGGGCATCGGATATGAACACAAAGAAAAAAATCATACATCATAGTACAATTTTATTTAATAATGTGTTTGAATTATCGAATTTTTTTCTCGAATAGTCAACAAACAATTTTAGATAGAAATCAAAATAGAAACCAGCGCGTTATGATTGCTTATTCAATTTTAGTTTTGACATTATGATTGAAAGCTATTTTTGTAAAAATGAACACATCTTGAAATCCCTTTTAGTTGGCGAATTCATCAAATACTCCGAGTTTCATCATTGCTTCACATCCTAGTTTGCATGTACAATGAAAAAAAAATACTGATGTCAATTAGTCGGGGTAATCAAAATATTATTTATTTTGGCTACTCTGAATTGGTATTCACTTTGGAATGGACTTCAAAGGATTCATTATTAACGATTTTAGTTATGTTTGACATGTTGTTATTGTTGTAAAAAAATAAAACAGTAGGTAACATGTATAATTGGATCAAATTTTATCAATTCCATGATTCTAAGAAACACTTTTATAATTTTGAAATGAATTGGACGGTTGGGACAAATCGAATGACGAATATTAACTCAAATGTTTACGATCAAAAAAAGTTTAAAAAAACAGAAACAGAATAATCTAATATACGTCGCATAAGTGGTGGCGTCACGTAGATATTTTTAATAGTCCGGTTTCCAAACAAATAAAATTTCGTTTATTGTCGAATCACTATGTTCAAATTTATCTCTTGTCGTTATATCTTTTTAACGGTATACGTGGGCCACTCTATATATTTTGAGATGTCACGAAACTAGAGGAGTTGGAGTTGGCAACTCTGCATTTGTATTAATATACTTAACGATAGTAACACTGATATGAATATGTCAAATGACATCACCATCATAAAGTTTGAAATTTTTAATGGTGAACGTACTCAGAACGTGCTGTCATACGAGTGGTATTTGAGATGTTTACAGTTACTTAAAAAATTCATCTTAAACAAAAAAAGGAATTAAATTGCGAACATTTTTGTGCGATAATTTTGTAAAACTTTCGACGTGGATTTAACCTACAACAGTGTGCCAATCAGCTCGTTTCGACTTTTGCTGATGAAACACCATCTCGATCCACCGTATTTTGCTGGTGTTTCGAATTCAATCGTGGTCGCACTTCGCTACAGGGTGAATTTTGTGAAGGTTATTCAAAATCGGCTGTTGTGTCAGAAAACATCGATGCTGTGCGTAAACTGATAGTTCAAGATCATCATGTGACATACCGTGAGATTCAGGCATACTTTGGCATTAGTTCCGCTCGCATACAATCAATGTATCATAACCATTTGGTTGTCAAAAATATTTGATCGCTTTGGATATCCCATAGGTTGACAATCGCTCCAAAAAAGTTCGTGTTAATTTTTGCGAAGAAATGCTGAAAAAATCAAACGCGGTGACTGTATTGGTCTTTCAATATGAGCCACATCCAACAAAAGTTGTTCGGCCTCGAAGCACTTCGAGCAAATGGTCGCTTTTTTTCGGAATAACTGGACATGTCGTCATCGTTCCATTAAAGCAACCTCAATTTTGAATAGCACTCCAATATTTGTTTGCCAGAAGTGTTCGAAAAAATACGGGAGACCAAACGCAGAAGAAGAGTCATTCTCCATCGCGACAAGGCGAGCTCTCACACATCAGTCCAAACAAAAACATTTGTGAACAGTCAAAACATCGCCGTACTGTCCTTGTTTATTCCCGCAGATCAAATTTAAATTGCGAGGTCAAGGTTTTTGTGTTAAAATCACATGTTTTGAGGTACCTCAATCGGAATGAGAAAAAGTGGTGCCAACGTGTATTATATTCAATTATAAATATTTATTTTTATTTTTCTATTTCAAAACTTCAGTAGCAATAGTGTTTCATCACAAACGGGTAAAATTGATTTATACACACTGTATACCTTATTTACTAAAATATTCACTAATATTTATTACTAAACACTTATCTAATTCTGAACACACTAATTTATTTAAATACACTCTCCAATGTGCTGAATATGATATAAAATTATTCACTACTACGGCTGTTAGGGATTTGCTCATATACACTATCCTACAAGTAGTTAATAAATAAGGATCAATCACCAAACTTCAGCATCGAACAGGACATACTTCACGATCTATGTCATTTAGTAACAGAATGATATCAGAACAGCGGCTTCGGTTCCCAATACCTAATGCCGGTGGATGTGGTCTCCTTGCCGACTTTCTTCGGAAATTGTGAGATCTCAACCGATCAATCAGAATATACTAGGGGTGTCTTTGGGATAGGTAAGTAAAATGCAAGATCAAAAAGGAAAAAAATTTATTTAATCCCCAGCTAGCGCATTGTCCTCAAAATTTCGACTTTTTTCAAAAATCAAGTAATTTTGCAATTTTTTTCGCAGTACTGTGTCAACGATATGTTAAACTGCTGTAGTGAAAATCCTTTATCGAAATTAACAAAAAAAAATTAAAACCGTTAAAATCTTCCACATTGGGATAGCGCAAACGATTCAAATATTAATAAAGTTTTGCATTTCATAAGCGCGGTATTACAAGTTACGCGCGTCATGAATGAAACAATAACTTCTCTTTTTCTCCCTCCCATCTCCCACAATGCATTGCGGATGCGTTCGCCTCATCACGTTCGTGAACCAGGCCCTCTTTCCCACTCACGGTGGTTGACAACAGCTAATAGTATTTTGAGACTATATATAAGTGTGAAACACCCTTCAGATGAACATAAAATGTTAGTTTCATTCATTCTTAAATCATACAGGCCTGTATGATTTAAAATAAAGAAAAGCAACTACTTCATAGATGGCCCTTAACACATTTTGGAAGTTATCAAATCTACTAGATTTCTACCAGAAAATATGGTTCAAATAGTTGATAATGTGATCGAAAGAAACGTATATTTCGCCTATCCTGAAAACTTGCTCCTTAGGATGTTAGTAGATCAAAGGAAGCATGTCAGAGAGTTGGGGTTCAGAAGAATCCTAAAAGCAAGAAAGTTAACCTCTAAAGCAGAGCCAATGAGGTATTTTCGACCCCCGCAAATTAACTTTAAGGCAAACGCGCTTACACCACCTCCATTGTTGCGCAAAGTATCTGATGATGAAATTTGGGCTAAAATTACCGCAGGTGAAACGGCTGACGAATGGAATTATGGTCAATTTCCATACCATACGCAAGCAGTTGAACGTTGCGTAAAATTAGTGACTGAAGCATCAAAAAGAGTGGTCGGTGCCAACAACCGAGATGGTTTTATAAGATCCACCCTAGCATCAATGCCAACATTTGCTAGCAAGAACAGCTTCAAGTTACCTGCCTAAAAACAGTGAGTGAATTTTAAAATTAATTGCAATTTTTTTTCTTTTCTTTTTCTTTTTCTTTTTCTTTTTCTTTTTCTTTTTCTTTTTCTTTTTCTTTTTCTTTTTCTTTTTCTTTTTCTTTTTCTTTTTCTTTTTCTTTTTCTTCTTCTTCTTCTTTTTCTTTTTCTTTTTATTTTTCTTTTTCTTTTTATTTTTCTTTTTCTTTTTATTTTTCTTTTTCTTTTTCTTTTTCTTTTTCTTTTTCTTTTTCTTTTTCTTTTTCTTTTTCTTTTTCTTTTTCTTTTTCTTTTTCTTTTTCTTTTTCTTTTTCTTTTTCTTTTTCTTTTTCTTTTTCTTTTTCTTTTTCTTTTTCTTTTTCTTTTTCTTTTTCTTTTTCTTTTTCTTTTTCTTTTTCTTTTTCTTTTTCTTTTTCTTTTTCTTTTTCTTTTTCTTTTTCTTTTTCTTTTTCTTTTTCTTTTTCTTTTTCTTTTTCTTTTTCTTTTTCTTTTTCTTTTTCTTTTTCTTTTTCTTTTTCTTTTTCTTTTTCTTTTTCTTTTCTTTTGGATTAGTAAGTATATTAGAATAATAAAATGTGAACTTTCATATTTTCATTTCTTTGTACTCTACACATCGTCATTCTAAAAGAATTAATGTAGTGTTGTGTAAAATAAAAGTGATGGGCTTTTGACACACAACTCAGCATGCTTTCTTACACCTTCCTTTAATGCGCAAACATTCATCTTCAAGCAAAAAATAACCGGGTTTTTTCATTCTTGCGCTACGATAAATTAAAAGATTTTGACGGTTTTACAGTTTTTGGTGTGTTTTGGTACTTTTAATAAGATTTTCACTGTAGCAGTTTAAAATATCATTGAATAAGAACTGCAAAAAAAGTTGCAAAATGACTTGATTCTCGAAAAAAATCGAAATTTCAAGGACAATGCGCTAGCTGGCGATTCAATATTTTTTTCTTTTTAAAATTGCATTTTACTTACCTATCCCAAAGACAAGTTATGTATGAAATTGGTACAGTGGAAATATTAAAATGTATATTGAATGAAATACAGACAAACTCCAGTTCACTTCACATTGTAGCACTTAAGAGTCAATTGAGTGTAAAATCCTATATCAAAATTCTGTTGATATAACTTAAGGTACTTTGTTAAAATAAAATTTGCACTTTATTTGAATGAGTTCGCCCTGAAACTTGTAATCTTTACCCTAAATTATTTTAGTCTTTTCTAATCACATCTTAACCGGGTAACAATGTACTCGCGTACTGAATACAAATTACTCATTACCCTACATATTCCGTGGAATTACACTAGAATTTCTGGGTAGAGTTGAAGATTACGCCATCGCTCCATGTGTATGGAAGACACAGATAGAATTCTCGAGAGTATCTTTAAGTGTACATTATTATAGTTGTAAACGCTAAAGGATAATGTAGTACATGTGAAAAAAAGACGTTAATGTAAGTTAACAACTGTTGTAGCGAATATATTTCGGATTTTATCGAATTTGAAAGGGCGATACTAGAAATGACTCGATGAAATGGGGATTCAAATTCAAGGTAAATTTGTATCTTGCGATGTAAGTTGATTTTAACCATTTTACCCATTTGCGATTAAACACTATTTGTATAAAAACTAAAACCATTATACTACGAAGGTTGCTACTTAAATTTTGAAATAGACAAATAAAAACAAATATTTATAATTGAATATGGCTTCATTGTCTTCCAAAATAGCCTCCATTAAGATATATAATACACCCTTGCTTGCGTTTTAACCAATTGTCGAAGCATTTGTTTGAACTGATGTGTGAGAATTCGCATTGTCATGAAAGAGAATGATTCGTCTTCTGAGCTTGGCCTCCCTGATTTTTTCGAACACTTCTGGCAATCAAATGTTGGAGTGTTATTCAGAATTGACCGTTCTACGTTGCTTTAATGGAAAGACGGCGACATGTCCGAAAAAACAGGCGACCATTTGTTTCGTGGGCGAACAGCTTTTGTATTGTTTAGTTTCTGTCATGATCATATCTTCTCTTACCTTTTAAAGCACAGCATTTGAATTTTTTCAGCAATTCTTTGCACCAATCGACACGAACTTTTTTGGAGCGATTGTCAAATTATCGGATATCCAACGCGATCAAATCTTCTCGACAGCGAAATGGCTATGCAACATTAGTTGTATGCGAGCGGAACTAATGCCAATGTATGCCCAAATTTCACGGTATGTCACACTGTGAACAACTCAAATACTACTCGAATGACAGCATGTTCTGAGTGCGTTCACCATTAAAAATGTGAAACTTCATGATGATGATGACATATTTGACATATTCACATCAGTGTTATGTCAGCATCCCTCGTACTATCCTTACGAATAGTGGTAATTACAAATGAAGTGTTGCCAGCTCCAACTCCTCTAGTTTGGTGACATCTCAAAATATATAGAGTGACCCACGTGTACCGTTAAAAAGATATAACGACAAGAGATAAATTTGATCGTAGTGATTCGACAATAAACGAAATTTTATTTATTTGGAAACCGGACTTTTAAAAATATCTACGTGACGCCACCACTTATGCGACGTATATTAGATTATTCTGTTTCTGTTTTTTTAAACTTTTTTTGATCGTAAACATTTGAGTTAATATTCGTCATTCGATTTGTCACAACCGTCCAATTCATTTCAAGATGATAAAAGTGTTTCTTAGAATCATGGAATTGATAAAATTTGATCCAATTATACATGTTACCTACTGTTTTATTTTTTTACAACAATAACAACATGTCAAACATAACTAAAATCGTTAATAATGAATCCTTTGAAGTCCATTACAAAGTGAATACCAATTCACAGTAGCCAAAATAAATAATATTTCAAGCACCCCGACTAATTGTCATCAGTATTTTTTTTTCATTCTACATGCACACTAGGATGTGAAGCAATGATGAAACTCATAGTATTTGATGAATTCTAAAAGGGTTTTGAATATGTGCTCAAGGAAAAAAAAATTTCTATAAAATTGCTTCGATTCACTTTTTACGTGTTTTCTGTAAAGACTGAGATACGTTTCTTCATTTTCTTAGAACAGTTTTATATGTTTATGTTGCTAAGTCGTTCTGATTTAAGGTCTCTTTTGATTGGACATTAGATTTTAAAACAGATAAAAAAGTTACGTTTTCATCTATTTCGGTTGCTGAAAGAGCTCTTGAGATTATTGAACGAGATCTTTATTTCACAATACTCCCAATTTGGTGTCAGCTTTGGAAGTGACCAGTCAAATATCAGAACCAGAAAAATCTCAGCAAGTTGGGCTCAAATATTGCTACACGATGATGAAAAAGTCACACGATATCACTTTTCTCAGTTGCTCCAAACTCGTTTTGAAGAAGGAAGAGCCACCAAGAAATAGAGATAGTGGAGATTGAAAAGCCTTTAAAAAATTCGTAAAGCCAAAACTCTATTGTCTGCGTGGGAAGTGTTGGCCAGGGGTTTTTCTCTTACGTGGACGTCAGATATTGATGCTCTGATCTCTTACTATGGTCTCTTGAACTAAGTTAAACATCAATACTCACAAAAAGATTATTCTATCCCCCTACACGATGACGTTAGAGACGAGAATCATTAGAAGATGACTCACGTGCGAGAAGTCCTCTAAAAATTGGTATAAGTGACTTAAAAACAACAGAAATTGCAAAAAAGACCGACATTCCCAAAACAAGAATTAGTGCAAGGGTGGTGCCCAGTGCAAAAGCAGAGTCGAGTAAAATGTTATAAGCCATTTTTATTGTTTTGCCACTAGCACCAAGAAAGTGTAATCCGATCGATTATAAAGGGTGATGAAACTATAATCTTTTACTATGATCCCACATCCAACATAGAGTGGAATCGGAAAGGAGATCCGTCCCAAAAAAGCAAAGGTTAAGAATACACAATATTTTGTGTATGTGAGGTTAGCCTTTTCATTGACTTTAAAGAATGAAATGAATGTTTGAACACCCACAAAATAGCTCTGATCTGGCCCCATTCGACTATTTTTTGTTCGCAAAACTGTCGAGTTAAGCGGTAAATTTAACAGTGACGATGAAATCAAACTACGTCTTCGAAAATTTACAATCTAAAGATGGATTTTATTTTTATAGTTGCATACGAGCTTTAGTCGGATGTTTCGAAAAGTGTGTGAAAATAAAGGGAAAATACATTTATTTATGACATTTATTTTTATGTCAGGCCGGTAAGTCAAGTTAGCGGGCCAACTGACAAACTCAAAAACTGCCGTTTTTTGCCGAGAAATTACAAGAATTTGCCGGGCGCCGACGTACCTCGATGTCGACAATGATGTTTTTTTTGAACGGCAAACCAAACGGAAACTATATATGTTTTAGTTTTTGTAAAAAGGGCAGCCATTTTCTATGGGGTGGTTCGCTATCTTGATACTCAAATTAGCGGGCCACCCCGGCAATTTCTGGGAATTTCACAGAATAAAAACGGCAGTTTTTGAGCTTGTCAGAATTTATTTTTTTATAAATTTTTCCGCTTACTTGACAGACCTATGTTAGGCTAAGTTAATCGTATAAGTAAAACATTTGTGAGATTTACTTGTAATTAACCTTCCTCCTCCTATTAGCTAATCTTTCATAAAATTTTCTGATCTGTTTTCATGTCAAACAACAGGTTTCAGATTAACATAATTCCCCATAATTTTCTATCGTTTGCCTATGCATTAATTTTGTCTCAGGATTACCTATATAATTCCTTCCGCACAAATTGTCAGCTTATACATATGGCTCTTGTATTTCTCTATTGGTTATGGGAAATATATATTATCCATTATCGTTCACCCTTTAGTGAGCAGGTGTTGTTTCACGTAACCCACAATCTGAATTACAAGCAAAATGAACGAGAAGGTTCAAACAGATGATAGAAATTGTTGTGGGAAACGTGCCTCGGCACTCGACGTGATTAAATATCCATAAATCGATTCTCCAGATTCACTTGAGAAAAATTTGGAAACACGATAAATATATTTCGTAGGGATTATTGAGAAGTAGAATTCGTGCGTATAAATGTTTGACATTAATAACTTTGCGTTATCTTTTCTTGTACCTCTGATATTCTGTGAAAAATGAAGCATTTTACTTAGGTAACTTGTGATCAATTTTACTGCGACCTTTTCATATCTACGAGGATGTATTGATATCTAGTTAGCCTAGTTTGACATCAAAAAAGTAAACCAGAGTGGCGCAATAAATTAAAAGAAAAAAGATGTCCACCGAAACTTTGAAAATCGAAAAATTGGAGTATGGAGCCATCATCAAGTAACTGTATTTAAAAGGGTTAAGAAATAAGCAGATTTACGAAGATATGCTTAACACCCTTGGCGATCAATGTCCTTCGTATGCGACTGTTAATAATTGGACTGCAAGCTTCAAAAGAGATAAATTTTTCATTGAAGATGATGACCGATCGGGAAGGCCAGTTTCTGTGTGAGTCCCTGAAAATATCGATGCAGTTCATAACATGACTTTATCAGACCGTCGATTTGGGCTAAAACGGATATCTGAAGCACTGAATATTTCATACGAACGCGTTCATCATATAGTTCATGTCAATTTGGACATGAGAAAAATTGCTGCAAAATGGATCCCCAAATGTTTGAATGTTGACCAAAAGCGTGCAAGGGTTCGATCTGTGCTCGATTTGAAAACGATGTAGACTTCTTAAACCGAATTGTTATTATGGATGAGACTTGGGTACATTTCTACGATCCAAAAACAAAGCAACAATCGATGCAATAGCAACACTCTGGTTCTCCAAGACATAAGAAGTTTCGTGTTCAAAAATCTGCTGGAAAAGTTTTTGCTTCAGTTTTTAGTGATTGCCGTGAGAAGAGAATCATGATTTATCCTATCCAAAGGTGTTTTGTTTTGCAGGATAACGCCCCTGCACACAAATCTCATGTTGCCATGAAAAAAATTCGTGATTTAGGGTTTGAATTACAAGAACACCCTTTTTATTCACCAGATTTGGCACTGTCTGACTATCATTTCTTTCTTCAACTGAAAAAAAAGTTTAAAAGGTCGTAAATTTTCTTTCAACGAGGAGGTAATAAAAGCTGTGGAGGTCTGGTTTGCAGATCAAGAAGAAACATTTTTTTGTGAATTGTCAGTTCCATCTTTGTGTGTGACCGTTAGTCAATATGTTCTCTGATCTTATTAATTTCAATTAGTGTTTTAGCGAGCTTTGTTGATGAAATTTTCCTTTTTCTCTCGTTCTAACTTCTCTTTATTTCGTAAATTGACTATAAATTATACAAGTAACTTAGTTTCCTCGACCTATCGATTGGAAACTTTCAAAAGTGCCTCTTGTAAGTATCAAGTTTGTTTTTTTGAAAATATATCCCAATAACTTCCCTTATTTATATTTTAACGTGAGTAAGACATTACTAGTTAGTGAAATATTTCACACCCTAACTCGGTCTTCAACTTTGCGAACAAAAAATAGTCGAACGGGACCAGATCAGGACTATATGGTGGGTAATCAATAGCCACATTCGTGTACGATAGGCTTGAAAACCGAAGCAGTGCAGACTGGACTAATATATCTTTAGTTTAAAGTATATATGATATTCATTTTGCTCGAGGTATACTAATTGCGATAAGCCCATTCTTTCCTTATATAGTGATGCTTCCTAGCCCTGTTATTCCACAGACAAAATCAAAAAAGTATTTGGTAAATTCAGTTTGTGAATCTGATAACATATGTATCAATTTGAGGTCGTTGCACACTTTCCATTCCATCTTTTCATCAAAAGGGAATAAAATATCAGGAAAAGATAGAAGAAGAGTAAACCATCGTTTGATTAACGTACGTAGTGTAACAAGAACAATAAAATCAATGCACAGACTTAACATACACTTCGACAACACCAACCCAGAGAGAATACATACTGACATATTACATATTAGTGTTGATTGTATGCAATTAAATGAACTTCTAATATTTTAAAGATCAAAATAAAACCCTCCAAACCTCAAAAGATATTGAATGAAAAAAATAATTGAAGAAACAGAGAATGTCAAATTTAATTTTCTAATCTCTCACCTTAGCGATGACATTTTATAAAGATGTGACGAAATTTTCAATGATAAAGATTGGAGACTGTCTATTTATTTATTGAACGTTGAATTCGTTTCATAACACAACGAGGAAACTTATTGCTTGAATATTCAAGAGAGATTACATCTCGAAATCTTTTAAAACTTTGAGGACGTCGAACAGTTTGAAAGTTAATTAATGAAGGGGAATCAAAATTTTGAAACCGAATCAATCAGTTGGGGTGTGTGTCTGGTGAGAAGCAATTACCAAGATCAATATAGATTGGTTTAAAAATAGATGGACGAATAACTCGAGACAATTAACGGAGAAAACGTCTTCATGTATTCACGAGGGTTTTCTGAAAAGTTTAGTCTATACACTTAGTTCAGTCATGCTCTTTTCTTAAATAATAGTTTCCGTTTTTGTCGTTAAATATATGCGCTAAGGTGAGTGATAACGTTTTCGTCTGATGAATATCTCTTATTTGCAATGTTAAACAGGAAAACCTCTCTGGGGGACACAACTAATGCATGTGATGGGAAGTTGACCAATTCCAAGCGCATTTCGTTAATTGTGTACTGTTCTACTCACTAGCGATGCACGTCTATATGTACCACTTGGGCCAACTTTACCTCTTAACACTTTTCGATGTGCTCGGCTGAGACATCAAGATCTAGCATTATTGGTAGAGGAATAATTTGTACGAAAGTTTCTTATCCTCAAACACAGTCTCAGGAAGAAGCACACCTCCTCTTGACTGTCCTGTTATCCATCTATTTGCATATCTGATGTTGCCCTGCATCACCAGCCGAGTGAAAACGCGAATGAAGTGATTCTCAGATTCATACTTCTTCTTCAGGCGTCTATCGTAGCGCTACGCCTACTGTAACAGCTCTTCAAACCTCGCGTCATCCCACAGACTGGTTCGTTTCTGTATCTACCTTCTACGTTAACTCCTCTATTTCTCTAAAGAATGGTCGCATAAGGAAAAAATATTCTCTGAGGAGTTGGTTCTATCCGCCAATATTACAAAAATTCTTACAACGGCTCTCTGGGGAATGTAATATTATCTCTCTTGAAGCCGCATTGCACCGAGTCATCTTTTCTGCCAGGGGCGATTTACATTCCTTCTTCTTTATTGATATGCGCAACACCAAAATCCATCATGAAGAAATCTTGAGAGACACTAGCAGTAGAAGCAGTGTGGTGGATCATATTAGACGAAATAAGATCGTGCAAAACAGTGATATACTAGTTATTATATTTCATAAAACTAAAAAAATCTTGCTTAAAAAACATACCTATCAAAATAAAAGAAATAATACCGTATATTATAAAATGAATCACGAGGTTTTAACATTTTATAATTCACTCGTAAGCCAAAAAAATCGACTGAAACCGGAAGCGTGCGTGAGTTTCTAGCAAAAAATCTGTAGTTTTCATTTTTTCTTTCTCATTTTAACATCTCAAAGCCTCAGTCTCCTCCAAAAGCACATTAAGCGGTCTTTCTCCAGGTCATTAGACAAGCCCTCTTTTATCTCTACCATGCAGGTACACCCTGCTTCTGTCTCAGAAGAAAAAAGAGCCCCATTGTTCGTCAGTCCCACTGTGACGACACACAGATCTGGTGGCCGTGAAGACTATGGAAAACGTTATTAGGATTATTGCGGCGAATTCAGCGGTCTATTACTAATAAAAGAAGTTCTCTGGTTCATTTCCTTCTAACTGAAAAAGTGATAACCGTATCAAGATAAGAAACACCGATCATAACATAAATTAACGGCAACGACGAACTTCAACAGCAATACTAATAAATGGAGACGTCTAGGATGGTGGTTTGGCTGTAGTAGGCTTCTCGCTTGGTGAAGATCTGGCGTAGAAGTTCTCAATCAACCTCATAGAAACACAATAAGTTGATGTTGGGATAATTGAATCTTTTATGCATTTCAATCACAAGAAATTTTTTTTATCGAATTTCCCAAGAACATTCAGGATCCTATTTAAATTGATTTGTTAATATTGAACTAATATACGAAATAAGAGCGATATGAAAATATGTACTTGCATAGTTGCAGTCGATGCATATAAAGTGAATAAAAATTGGTATGATATAAATAGAAACTAATTAAATACAGATGAGTTTTATTTCTCGCTCCAATTTAAATACTCGTTAATTATTTAGTACGATTTTCTGTTCCAGTTGCAACGAAATGCATTTTTGCGTTGGCGTCATTTGAGAATGGGAGAGAAATGTTTTTTATCAATTTTTTAATAAGCAGAGGTATTTTTGTAACGTTCAACGACAACATAGAATACCGTCTGTCAACGTTTCCTAATATATCAAATACATCAAATGAAAGTTTATTTTAACTATTGAACATGCGCACACCATCAGAAAGCGCTAGCAACAAAAATGTCAACAAGAAAAAGCAAATTTCCTGCGGTTTATAGTTTGTCAACCTGTAATTACTATGTATCAACGACGGTTATTATCTTCCAAGAGATAGTAGTATCTGTATAAGACTTCATCAGCTAAATAAGTAACTTCCAACTATTATTGTGGTCATTAGTAATCGATCAATTACTTAGAAATTATGATGTGTCAATGGAGGTCTGAGCATAAACCTCCAAAAGCCCACTCTAGTTTCATTAACTAAAAGGAACACAAGTATGTTCCAAAAACCCTCAGAACGAATAGGATAGAATTAGCCCTAAAATCAGATATTAAATATCTCGGGGAGACCCCAGATCAGAGACTGATATGGAGAGAACATCTTCAAGCACTAAGCCATGAGGCACGAATTGGTTTGAAACTCAAAATGATGAAAACAAATCCGTTTTATGATTTATCATAATTTTATTTTTCAAAAACTGACGACATTATTGTTTTTTGATTAAGCGATTTGATACATTTTTTGGTGTTTTGGAGAATTTAAACTAAAGCAAAAATTAAGTTCATTATTGATGAAATGATTGATATGATCTGGATATAAAAATATCCAACTATCAGCAGGGATACCAAGTACATTTTCCTGAAAGACAACAACCTACAAAAGCAAGCTTGGGGAGATTGATGGAAACGGTTCACTCGCACGGGTTCAGTTAATTATGAAAAGCATGAATGATTAAAAACTTCTGTGACAGAAGAAAATGAAGTTTTCTGTTTTGTTTGAAGTTTTGCTGGCAGTAACTGAATACCTACACACAGGTGTAAGAAGTATTTCCAGCAAACAAGAACTCAGCTACTACGTTTGCAAAGATTCCTTGACAGAAACACCACATTTACTTACAACAGGAATTAACCACGTTTTGTAAAAATGGTTGTGTTTATATGCAAAATTCTCACTACTAATCCATATTTATCAACTAATCCATATCATATAGTGACACACAGTCAAACTAGATGTTCAATGAATGTGTGGAGAGGTATTGTTCGTGAATATATAGTTGGAACATTGAAATGTTGAGATGTATTTAGATTTTCTAGTTAACGAGTTTCCTGATGGACATGTCGTACCCCACTAAAAACTACCAATAACCGACGTTATTGATCTTGTTAACGTCACTGACGAAATTGACTCACCCATGTGTTTGAACCTCGTACTCATCGATGACGTAGTCTGTAGTTTCTTCCTTCTTCATGCACCAGCTATATTTTGGACCGTTCTTGATTCATATAGCATGGAAATCACCGTGTCCGGTTAAATAACCATTCACCAGGTGTATTATGTTCCCGCTTTGGGGCTGCTGATTGTTTTACTGGAGCGAATAAGCTTCATCGTTGTCATAAATTCACTTTTTATCATGAAGACCACGTCCTCTAATTCACACTTTCCTTTCAGTGGATTTTCCATTTATTTTAGATTATATGGATTCAATCAAAATGCAAACTCAAGATTTTTCATGTCCGTCTTTCACTAGTTTTATTTTTCTACTCTACTCTCAATTTTCTCTCAATCAAATGAAAATTAGATGTTTTATCTGAGCAGAAACTCGATTCCAATACAAAACTGATGACTTTTTATGATGATGTCTTGAAAAAACAACAATTTACCAAACAATATTAAATAATGTTTTTTTCTTCAATATGTCACTGAAAATTACGTTATCTAAATAACAAAATCAATATATTGGAGAGAAACAATTCAAGCGTATGAAAGGATATGAATCCCTAGTGGTACACGACCAAGTCAATCTGAGATTTACTTCCCTCGAATTTGCTATTCCCTACAGTTTCTCTCGTCTTCGGTCGTCCTGTTTATTTTAATGCTTATAAGAGGTAATTCGAAGGACTTATTCAAGTTTGTTCGCTAACATGTTCGTACTAAGAGCCGATCCATGTTTTAGCGGCTGGTAATTATTGTCGTCGGATAAGTTCTTGTTCGAATATTAACAATGTGTAACTCGAAACAAAATTATTCATACATTTATTGTTAGGAACGATCAAATTACGGTTATTGGTACAAATATTCCGAAATTGATGGGAAAATTTTGTAGAATAGTAATTATGTGAGTAGGAGTGAATATAATACATTTCAAATTGTTGGTGGAAATGTGACTCTGAGGTCAGCAAGCACTGAATATGCTTTCATCTACGAAAAAATATCGATGCAGTTGATGACATGATATTATCAGAAAACGGATATATGAAGCATACGCATACGAATGCGTTCATTCACGTCAAATTGGACATGAGAAAAATTGCTGAAAAACAGATCCCCAAATGTTTGAACGTTAACCTAACCTAAACTAACCAAAAACGTGCGTTCGATCTATGCTCGATTTGAAAACTAAGGGTTTAAAACTTAAGGGTTTAAAACTACATGGAATTTCGGGCTGAGAATACCCCTACATTTTGTTTTAACCGTTTCACTACCTGCTTTAGTGTTTGTTTCTTGAGATCTGCAATAAAAATAATTGCTTTAGAATAGCAGATTTATAAAATTGTGTTTGTCTGAAGACACCTGCCAGAGCTCTACAGCTTAAAGATGCCGTAAAAGAAATTTGGCGTTCTAAAGACAACGCTGAAACGTAGAATAGCAAAAGGGTCTTCACCAAAAAAAGTTTTTAGCAGATCGATCGTTTTAACACAAAAAAAAATCAAAATCAAAAAGCTGAAATGAATGTGGAACATTTATTCTTAAAATAAATCTAGAACTTTCCGTTCGTACTTCAGGGGAAGGTTTATAATCGAAGGGTTTGAACAAAAGCAATAAGAAGGAAAGAGAAAACGAGAATTAAATAAATGTATAAGTCACTAACTTCACTCACACGAAATCTGTTCAAAATATGAATCCACATATACGTGGAAAAAAGCAGGGCAAGTAATCTATCCATCCACCCAAAGCGCATTTGTCACTGAATCTCCAAAACATGTGATTTGAAAGCATCAACCGCTTCCATATCCGATAGTCTAGCAACAGGACCGAAAAATGTTGAAGGGTTTGTTGTTAAGGGTTTAAACGACTTATTTTGATTTTCGGACTGGGAATATCCCTACATTTTGTTTGATCCGTTTGAGATTTGCAATAAAAATAATTGCTTTAGATTCATAAAATTGTTTTTGTCGCCTGCCTAAGCTCTGCAGCTTAAAGATACCGTGGAAGGAGTTCAATAGAATGAGCGTCCTTGCAGCCACAAATAAGTATGGCGTTCCAAAGACAACGATGAAAAGTAGAATAGCAAAAGTGTGCTTAACAAAAGCTTTGAGTGGATTGCCAGCTTTAACACAAAAAGATTGTGAAACATATCTAGAATCTAGAACTATCGCTTCGTAAATCAGAGAAAGGTTCACAATCAAAAGGTTTGAACAAGAGAAACAAGAAGGAAAGAGAAGACAAGAATTAAGGTAAGGAAACTAAAAGATTTAACATCTGATGATGAATCCTACTTTTCGCTGGATATTCACTTGGAAGACGATCATGATGACGTGCTTAGGGAAGAGTGTTATTGTGTAGGGTTCGGTGAAGTGTACCGTTGTACTAAAAAGGACGTGGATTAGATAAAATGTACAAGTTACCATCTTCAGTTGCACGAAGACTGTTCAAAGTGGAAAAAAGCAGGAAACGTAAGCTAACCATCCATCCAAAGTGCATTTGTCACTGCATCCTTATATATGAGTGAAGTGGTGGATTTGATAAGGATCCTATTATATGTTTTTTCAATTATTGATAGTTTGTTTTTATAGGTTCAAATAAACAATTTATTACATTTTAAGAGGCTAAATATTTTTCTCCCTAATTTACCATAACATTCTCACCGCTTCCATATGTTCGAAACGCATAATTTCTCATGTAATGAAAAATCACTCATTTTAGAATGCATAATAACGAGAGCCGCTACTTAGTTTTGAGGGAAGCAAATAAAAACAAATGTTATGATTAAATATGGCTTTATTGTTTTTCAAAATATTCTCCATAAAAATCTTTTAGACTTTTCCATGCGTTTGAATCAATTGTTGAAGCAGTTTTCCATTCCGATTGAGGTACCTTCAAAACATGCGAAACCTCTTATCATTAGGAGCCAAACAAGGATTGTATGGCGGATGACCCATCAATTCGATGTTTTGACTGTCTAAAAACGTTTTCGTAGGAAGTGATGTCTGCTATTGTTATTGTTGGCTGTTATAGTTGGTCTCGTTTTTATGTATGTACCGGCAGTCTCCTTTAGCTTTTAATCTCGACAGCAAAAACAAGATAAATGTTTGGGCAACTATTTAGAAAGAGGATAGAGCCCCAGTTGACACTATTACCTCTCTAACTGGTCCACCGATCACCAAAGGGAAAATTGAAAAAGCTATACGTAATTCAAAAAATAACAAAGAGGCTGGTCCGGAGGAAATTACTTCAGAAATACTGAAACTCTTCGATGAGAGAGGAATTACAGTTCTGCATAAGGTGTTTAACATCATATATGAGACAGATCACTACCCCAGGCAATGGTTGAGCTCTACTTTTATTCCCTTGCCTAAGAAGATAAATGCAAGAAGATGCGAGGACCATAGACTTATTAGCCTGATGAGACATACCTTGAAATATTTCTTAAAATCAACAAGAATATTCCGAAAATGTGAAAGAGACATAAGCGACTTACAGTTTGGTTTTAGGCAAGGGTTAGGCACAAGAGAGGCAATAGTCGCAACACAAGGACTTGTCCAGAACTGCTATGACCAGAGAAAGGACATTTGTCTCTATTTCATAGATTATGAAAACGCATTCGATAGCACCAGCACCACAAACTAATGCAGCTCCTCAAAAGGCTCGATATAGATCAGAAAGACATACGATACATTGAAAACCTATACTGGCATCAAACAGCGCAAATAAAACTAAACAACAATATGTCCGACAACATACATATCAAAAGGGGGATGCTGGTCAATAAGATAGGAGAACAGAGCAAATCAATACCAAAAAAATTAAATTTATAATTATTTCAAGAAACATAAATATATTTGAAAACGCCACCATAACATTTAACGCAATGCCCTTAGAGAGGATGGATATATATCTGGGAATCTGGCTCCTTGAAGACTGGTCATCAGACAAAGAAATAAAATGTCGCGTTGAACAAGCCCGGTAGACATTCTTGAGGTTTCGAAGAGTGCTTACTTATCCCGATTTTGATCTTAACCTACGACTGAGATTCCTGAAGTGCTACGTTTGGTCAGTGCTTCTCTACGGCATGGAAGGCTGGACCACTGTGATTAACAAATTAAAGGCTTTCGAGATGTGGCTGCACCGCAGAATCCTTAAGGTGCCTTGGACAGCTAGATTGATAAACGAAGAAATTCTGAGACGCATCGGCAAACAACGTGAATTATTTGAATTAATTATTATGCGAAATAACAAATATCAATTTTTGTTTATTATTTGTTTGGGAGCTATTAATAGTATACTTTTATTTGAAAGGCATCAGCTGAACTGGATTCTACTCTGGATGAGACTGCTCGTTCGATCAAATGAGGTGGCGACTCCAGAAAAGTTGGAAAAAATCCATAAAGCGCACTTACAGTATCAATGTTTGTGGCACAACAATCGATTTTGGACGACCTTCATCCTGTAGCGAAGTGCGACCAAGATAGAATTCGGAAAACCAGCGGAACACGGTGACTGAAGATTGTACTTTATCATCCAAAAGTCGAAGCGAGTTGATCGGCACACTGCTTTTGGGTTAAGTCATAAAAAATTATCTCATAAAAATGTTCGCGATTTAATTCCATTATTTAACTAAGATGTATGTTTAAAGTATCTGTAAACAACTCAAATTGTAATCGTATGACAACACATTCTAAGACGTTCACCATTAAAAATGTCAAATTTGATGATGATGGCAATGTTAAATTTGAGATACTCTCATCAGTATTGACATATGTCTAGTAGCAATCCTCGTATTCTTTCTTCGTAAATATTATACACTAGAGATTGATTCGTCGAATCATGTTTATTTTGAAAATTCTGTTCAGGGCGAGTAGGTACCTACTATTAACATTTGTTATATAATAGTCTAGTTAAATATGAACAGTAACTATTAAAAATATAGTGGGATGTACATTCTACTGTAGAATTTAATAATACGAATAATTAGTTGACCTGTCACAAATTGTGAAGTGGCAGTTAATTAAAAATGATTAATTAGGGGTACGGGTGTATTTAAAATTTATTTTCGTATAAATGAAAACAATGTGTCGAGTATAAATAGTAGAATATTCAGTTGTTACGAATATATATACGAGGGTGATTTAATGGTAGAATGACATTTTAGAGGTGGATGATGTTTCTGTTTCTGATGTTATTTGTCGAAATTTTATAGAAATCTGAGTTTTGATACTCATATAAACTGTAGTTGTGTTAATATGGAAGAAACCGAAAAAAGTTACGTGAACATTATCCTCAAATGCTCAGTCTCACAGAATGATAAGATTCTCTGTACTACAAATGACTTAAATAACTCTACCATTAATATTTATAATAATTAGTAGTTTATAGTTAAAGTTTTGTATATTATCATGTTTGTTGGAATAAAATAATATTTAAAAAATGGGTTGGTATACTTTTTTGTATATACGGTAGTAGAAAAAGTAATGTTCCTAACTCATGCGTAAACTGTCTTTCCCGCACTTGACCATTTGCCCGAACTCCGCTCAGCGTCGTTCGGGACAACTGCAGTCGCGTGCGGGAAAGTATCACTTTCCGCACTTGTTAGGAAAATAACTATTTCAATTAAACTGTATTTAAATTTTGTGTCAGAAAGGCTGAAAACTCCACATGTGTATATGTGGAGTACTCATGCATATTATGACGATTACAACTTTTACAACTTTTTGAATTGTTATATCTCAGAAACGGTGACTTATAGGAGAAAAATATTGGTAGGTTTTTTGTAGAGAATTTTAAGATAAAACTTACGGCTTTGCTGAAAATCGCGAAAAAACCTATTTTTTTACCTTTGACCTTGAATAAGAACGATTTGTTTCTTTGTTAGGTCAGAAAGTATTCAGACAATCCTCGTATTCAAATCGTCCTGAATCATCGTATATATATGAATGAATTATAGCAATGTAAAACGAATTAAGAAGTGATATGAGAATGAACAATTTTTCTCATTGTTATGAAAGCATTCTTAGTAGTAGTTTCATTTTTTTTTCTTTTACCAAAGCACGAATAATATAGCGCGTTACATTTTTACAATGGTATTCGAAATATATAATTGCCAAATATTTAATGAAGGGATTCTCAGTTGGAAAATAGTGCCAACAGTAATTCATTTACACTAAAATAGACTCATTCTCAGCTGTCAAATTAGTCATATGATAGAACACAGATAGTGTAACGTGAAAAATAAAGTAATATAATTATATCTTAAAAATGTACTATTTCTACTTCTAAAGTGATTATACACGGTTCATTACTATATACACAAATGTGCCGTTTGAAAAATAATTTCGTTTTTTCATTTATTTAATTATGAAAATAATAATAGCGCATTCACAAAACAAATTGATCTGTTTTTCATCACGAAAATTATTGTACCAGGGGGTCATCCCATATGACGGCCTCTTACCATCTTCATTTCAGCTTCATGATTCCACACTCATAAAATTTTTGTTCCTTATCAGCAAAAAATTGAACCCGGTGCGATTGAAGGTCATCGTCATTTGTAAAAGTTTGACCATTCAAACAATTCTGCAAACTTTTAAATAAATGCTAGTCAGATGGTGCCAGATCAAAGCTGTATGGAGGATGTGGCATCACTTCCCAGCCAAGCTCTAATAGTTTCCCACGAGTTGCCAAAGATGTGTGAGGCCTTGCATTGTCATGCTGAAATACTAAACCTTACCGATTTGACAATTCTGCCCGTTTTTCTTTGATTGTTCCATCCAGTTTCATTAATTGTTGACAAAAACATGAAAATTGATTGTTTGGTTCATTAGAAGCATCTCAAAAAACAGAACACCTTTGGAATCCCACCAAACTGACAGCATGACCTTTTTTGTTAATTTTATTGCTCAATTTCTCGCACGGCCTTAGGTCGCTTTACGGCTGTCTACATTTGATCTCTTGGCGACGCCCTTGACTACAATATCAAAATAAAAATTTATTTTAACCACAATACATAATTTTTTTCTAATTGTCATACTTTCGGTCTGACAAAGTGGTGTTGGGAAAGTTGGATTATCTTCCATTCTTTATTAATGAAATATTCTGTTTTTTCAGATATTTTCAGCGTAGTTGCCACTCTAAAATATATAATATACTCAAATAGAAATAATCTTAAATAGATGTCAACTTCAGTATAATACAAATGAAAGAGATTGAAAAGGTCCGCCTTCGTTTTTTTTCCATCTCAACATATTCAATCAAATTTATAAGAAACGCCTGTGCTCGTAAATTAAGCTCGTTTCAAGTCATTTTCTGACAATAATTTTTGTTTAATATAAAGTTACCAATCAAGGACTTGATTGATGCAATTTTGAAAATTCTACAGATATTTACAAATTGTACAAAATTATAAACATTATCTACCACTAACAAATAGTAAAATAAACATTGTAACCTTCCCGTTTCCCGACAGTTTAGGTATTACAAAATGTTAAAAGTTTATAAGTTGATGATGTAATACATCTATCAAATTAGTTTTTAATAGAACTGATTTAACAATCAAGTCACTCAAATTCCACCATTAGTACGATGAATTAATCACGTTAAGTCAATTATGTCGTTGTCTCTTTCGAGAAGCTCCATTGCCAATTCAAAGAAACTATTGCGTACGATGATATATTGAAAATTTTTAAGCTTAATATAGAACCAAACAAAATTTCAATTTCAAAATATTTTATTACCAAACATATTCTCCTCTTAATTGGATACATTCATTACAGCGAACCTGCAACGTCTCTAGACCTTTCAAAAAAAATGTTTCTTCTTGCTCTGCAAATCAGATCTCCATAGCTTTTATTACCTCCTCATTGGAAGAAAATTTTCGACCTTTTAAACTTTTCTTTAATTGAAGAAAGAGATGATAGTCGGACGGAGCCAAATCTGGTGAATAAAAAGGGTGTTCTAGTAATTCAAACCCTAAATCACGAATTTTTTGCATGGCAACATGAGATTTGTGTGCAGGGGCATTGTCCTGATAAAACCAAACATTTTTGGATAGCTTTCCGCTTCTTTTCTCTCTAACTGAGACAGAAACTGGCCATCTTCTTCAATGGAAAATTTACCTCTTTTGAAGTTTGCAGTCCAATTTTTCATGGTCGCATAAGAAGGACATTCATCACCAAGGATAATAAGCATATCTTCGTAAAGCTGCTTACCTTTTAAACACAGGTACTTGAAGATGGCTCGATACTCTAATTTTTCGATTTTCACAATTTCGGTGGACATCTTTTTTCTTTTAATTTATTGCGTAACTCTGGATTACTTTACACTGACACTTCTAATAATTTATTGTTCGTTGCTATGGTAACGCAATATTTTGTTTATGCATGGAACTGGTCTAAGCCAACTAGATATCAATACATCCTCGTATGTGTTGTACTTGATCTTGTGAAGATATTATGTTGTTCGTAAATCGTAGATAGATTCACATAATAGCAGACTTCCACCGATTCTACTTTAGTTTAGTCTTACTTTGAATAAGCAAAATAGATAACCTATAAAAAATTGAATATGCGTGCCCGTAGTTGCGAAATTATATTTTATGTAATGCTCTTTTCTCAACTAACATGTACATTACACTGTTTCATATGAAGTAGTTTTCATTATGTAGTTGTTTTCTATAAGTACTATTCAAACGCACCAGAACTTCTCCTATATCTATATGTAGTTTTAAACGATTCCTTTTGAGTTTCGTACTACCTGCTTTCAGATTAGTTTCTTGAGAACTGCAATGAATAATAGATTTATAAAATGATTTTGATGTTCAAACGCCTGCGAAAGATCTACGTATTTCAAAATTTGTTCATTTCTGCACAATTTGCTATTTACTAAGGATATATGCAAACATTTGAAAAATGCATATAATATATGAAATATGCGCTGGATATTTCTTCAATTATCACCCATTATCAACGTAATTTGTGTTCTCATTCTAAGAAAAGTAACTCACTCGTCAAATATCAAATCTAACAATGGTGTTCCGTAACGAATAAAGTATTCCAAACTTATTGTTTGCTTCATTTAACATGTTTAATTGTAAACTCTATAAAGCACAATATGTTACGGAAATTCCCAGTGAATCGCGTTTCTGAATTATACAGAACGAGATTTATGTTACGCTTTTAAAACTCCACCAAACTTTTAACCATATAACAAAATTAATTTCACCATTTTGAATAACAAGAGTATGCATTAATTTTTAAGTGAAAAAATTCTAATTTTGCGTGAAAAATGTCATAAACAGAAATAGAAATTCTGACTAATAGGCCATTAAGTGCAGATATGACGTGTCCGCTGTTTTTAATCAGAAAACAGATTTTATGACGTGTATTAAGACTTAAAATACCACATGATACTTCTAATCTCGTATTTTAAGACAGTTCTCTTATATATGTGAACGGTAGAAGACTCTATATACAGGGTGTTTCAAAAAAGTTTCTAGGATATATAGACTGAAAAATATTTGGGGTTTCCTCAATAAAAAAATTTCATTAACGCATCTAAATGTTCTCAATTTAAGGTCTCTTCAGATTTAAAATTAGTTTTTTTTTTTGATAATTTTTAAAAGAAATATAAATTTTGACGTTTCGACTTTTCTTTAAGTCTAATCAAAATATGATATTGACACTGACAATTCGTGCATTTATATGAATCAATAAATCACCTCCATCATGAATATCAAAATAAGAATAAAATCAAAATAGAAAAATTAATTTTTCCTTAGTCCTTACATCCTAAATATGTAGCAATACTTATCACTACTCAAATTATTTGTAATTTTATTAGAATTTACAAAATAGAGCTATACATTTTACTTGATTTATTTAGTTATTTTCTCATTTATAGCTTTTTCGTTTGTGTTTCAAATGTGAACCATTTCTAAAAATCCTCTTTTTCGAGTATTAGATTCCGTTCCAAGAATTTTTGAATCTTTGAATTTTTGATATTTCATAGTTCGTAGTTTGATTTTTTTCATCGTATTGATGACCTCTTAGTCTATTTCCTAAATACTGAGATGCCCTATGTAGACGGCGTAACAATTAGTACATGGGATTTGATATACAATAATAATTCTTTTTTTTTGGGTGTTTTAGATTTAAATCGTATTATGTCCTCTAGACTCATACTAATATCATATTTATTGAAATAATTGATTGATTGTTTTTGGAAAAGTCCTTGTATATATGGTGAGGAAAAATTTTTTGATGTTCCGTTTCTATTCTGTTTTTTAATTGATTGTAGTATCTGTTTATCCTTTTCTTGAATATGTAACGCTATCCGTATTCAAGATAAAGGGCATTGAAGAAACATTTTTTACGACTTTACGATTTTGCCGCAACTACTGGCAACATTGTACTGAAATTTTATACGAAATTGATAAAACTCAACATTGTGTACCATTTTCGGAATATTTTGATTTGAAAAGATGAAGTAATAACCGATGTTGGTATAAAGTATTGATAAAGCTATTAATTATCATTATTATTAATTAGTAAGCATTATGTGAATTGATAAGATAAAGGGCGTTAAAGAGAAAAAAATTATATACATTTTTTATGACTTTGCCGCAACTACTGGCAACATTGTATTGAATTTTATACAAATATGTTTTGGAAGTTAAATATACCTTCCGCAAAAAGAATACATTTCAAAAAATTTGAAGACTGTCCTTTCCTGTAATGTTTGACAAATATCCACTCTAGCCGGTAGATCGTCTGGCAAGAGCTCTTGGACTTGTCTGTAATGATAAGGATGTAGCTGTTGCTCTTTAAGTATTCTCCAAGTACTTGAAGAAGACATACTTGTTAGTCTTGCGCTAACATGTCAGTGTATTCAAAATTTGAGTACATTTTGATTAACAATATCTAATTTAACAAATAACAATAATTATTATTGACTCAACGTCATAACTATCAATGAATGAGAGTTTTCCATAACAAACTCAGAGAAAATGCTATTGCCGTTTAAAATTCAAAGTTAAATATTATTAATACTTAGCTAATGGGAGCCTTAATATGGAACAAACAACAGTTTGGGTCCTAAAACCGCAAAACATGATCACCAAATTGTTGTTTGTTTCATACTAAGGCCTCCAATAGCTCAGTGCATATTTAACTTTGAAAAACAAGATTTTATACTGATTAAACTGGATTTTTGTGAAACGTTACAAGAAACGAAAGCCATCAGTCCCATTTTTTAAAAATGTTTTTTCAATTCACATAAGGCTTACTAATTAATAATAATAGTAATTAATAACTTTATCAATACTGTATACTGTATGCCAATGTTGCCAGTAGTTGCGGCAAAATCTTAAAAAATGTGTATTATTTTTTCTTCAACGCCCTTTACCTTGAATACGAATGATGTTACGAGAATTTTTTATAAAGCAAACCCCAAACAAATATTTTTCAGTTTTCTATCTATTCTAGTGACGAGACCACCTTTTTTGAACCACCATGTATTTTTAAAAGTGAATCGACTCACTATTCTTGTCACAAAAAGTTTTTTCTTAGTAATTGTAGTATTATAACAATTTCCTTCCATCTTTCAATGTATGCTTGGAGTAGGAAAAAAGGATGCTGGTACTTTTCTCCCAATAGGATAGAGGGATTGTTCAAAATCAATAATTATTGTGGTATATACTTAGAATTTCTGGAACCGTTAATGATACTCATACTCACTACGCCAAAATTTGTAATTACACGCGCGTTTTCATACAAAGTCATCGTCTTCAGAAACTTAAAGTAATCCAAAACCTATCAACTCGACATACCTACTCCGTGCTAAATTTTTTTACCAATGAAATTCCCCCCGCGAAAAACAGTTCCAAAGGGAAAAACTTCTTCAGCGGGAAATTTTACTTACATTTCTTGACTATATAGTAAGTTCACCAAATGGTGATGAACAACTGTCGGATTAACTTTAGAGATATAGATCCTGGCTTGGCACTGTCAGATGAACGAACTCAGCTCTCAGCTATTCGGCTCGATCGAGATTGAAGGCGGGAATTAACCTCTCTGAAGACGCCATGAATCCATGCTTCATGACTTTACTAACAACTGTAGTATACTATCAGCTCCATCAAAAGGGCAACAGAAACGATTTTTCAAATCGCAGTGCTCTGGTCCCCACAACATCGAAACTTATAACGTCACAAAGTAAGTCGAGTGACTGACGCACAGATAGCGCTGCCATTGTCAAAACTATATGAAGTACCAACTTTCACAAGACTATGTGTGAAATTTCATGACATTTCGAAAAAAGTGACAGTTGTTTAAGTGAAGCCACTATTCTTATTTTCAAAACGATGGATTCGAAAAATTTCGTATGTTAATTTATCATTGCTTTTTGATGAAAAAAATACTGTACAAGCTAAGCAATGACTTCAAAAGTTTTATCTGAACACCGTTCCATCGAAAAGAACCATTTGTTATTGATTTGCTAAATTTTAACGTGATCATACAGACATCGCTGATGGTGAACTTTCTGGTCGTCCAATTGAGATGGTTACTTCAAAAAACATAAATAAAGTCCACTAATTGGTTATATCTAATCGTGAATTGAACGTGAAATAACTGAGGCCGTAAAGATATCAGAAGGCAGTGTGTTTACAATTATGCATGAACATTCGATCACGAGAAAGCTTTTTCAAAGTGGATGTCGCGTTAACTCACAGTCGATCAAAAACAACAACGTGTTGATGAATCAGAGCAGTGTTTGCCAATGTTAACACGTAATAAATCATATTTTTTGCGTCGATCTTTGACAATGGATGAAACATGGATCCATCACTTCAATCCGAAATCAAAACTATTATCAACTGAGTGGACTACAGCCGACGAACCACGTCCGAAGCGTCTTAAGGTACAACAGTCAACTGTGAAGGTTATGGCTTCAGTATTTGGGATGCACATGGAATATTATTCATCGAGTATCTCTAAAAGGGATGTAGATGGTAACGGCGGTTAAATTAAACGAAATACACTTCGAATTGCTTCCTCATCCACCGTATATTCCAGATGTGGCCCCCAATGATTATCGAAAAGTTAGAGAAGCGTTGAAATGATTGTATTGCTTTTGAAGGAGATTACATTGATGAATAAAATTCTTAGTTAGTCACACGACTTATTGGGTGCTGTGTGTTAGGAATGTAGAATTTTCAACTTTGTGGCTGTTATTAGGAGCCGTATGTTTCCTTTACACTATAAAAATGTTAACATATCAAATCTATATCAGTAGTTAATAAAAATAGTTGAAAGATTGACTATAACAACGTTTATTTAAGTTCTGAAATCGAAAAAAAAGAAACAAAAATACTTTTAAATTCTATTATTTATTGATGAAAATACTTGGATGGCAGTGACAAATACCAAATTCCAGAAAAACCTTTTTGTTTCTCAAAGACGAACGTGTCTGTCCGTTCAATCGACATTCAATACGCTGAAAGCAGCGAAGCTACTTTTGATTGATAAGACTAACTTCACTATATGTTCTATTTATTCGACATGTTTTATTGGAGACTTGAGACTATGAAACACTATAGTCAATAGAACTGAATGATTCTTCAATTTATAAATTACATACAGTACATAAAGTACATATAACCTAAGCTAATCTAAAAATAAAAGATCATTTATGTGGACAGGGAATCATTCACGTAACGGTTCGAATATATTTTTCAAGGAAAGTGTGAAGTCAATTTTCAATTTACGGTCACTTTCCATAAACCTTTCGTTGCAGTAATGGCGTAAAGTACAAAGGAAGCCACAATTACAGGTGCTCATTAGCTGATTTGGTGACAAAAAAGGTACGCAAAGATTAATAACTCACTTGATTACAGGTCAGCAGTGATTATAGGCTGTTTCCAAATCTCAAAGAATACTTACCTGGTAAAGAATCTTCCTCAGGAGCTCGGAGCACAAGCAAAATAAATATGATGACACCTGGATATTGAAAAATACTCATCACATTCAAAAATGATTTGAAAATGATCATTCACTTGATTGGCAATATAGTGAATAACTAAATTTATTGTTTCTCGTAACTATGTATAACTATAACTTTATAGGAGTTTCACGGTGTTTCTCTTTGACAAAACCATCGATAAGGTTCTATCTCTATCTTTAAATTTACACATTGCACAGATCTACAAAAAATTTTGGTATTTGAAAATATCGACGATCTTTCATCAATTTATCGCCAAAATTTAAAAGCTCTATCAACGAAAATGGGAACTTGCTGACTACTATTGGTCTTTGACTTCTAATATGTGAAACGGTCTTAGAAAACATGTTTTTCTAGTGCTGATAATAAATACTAAACAATAATTTTATTTCTCTCAAAAACCTTTCTGATTTATCTTCTATAATATAAAAATGAATAGCTGAATGTGTTGCAAGGCGCAAAACTCGACAAGACCTAAACCGATTTCGCCAATTCTTTTTTTATAATATTCCTTGAAGTACGAGGATGGTTTTTAAGGAAGGGAAAATTTTAAGTTGTCTTAAAAAGTGTGAAAACACAATATAAACAAGTGTTAGTGGAGAGGTTCAGGGAAAGCAAAACAATTGAGTGACGTTAGTATTGTATAAATACTGATGTCAATATTTGTCAATATTTATACGATAGTTTACATTATGCAAACACGGATTATCTGTGGTAAAATATCACTTGAAATGTAAACGTCTCTTTGATGAATATTACTAAATCTAAAAGCCACAGATTTCTATACCACCACTGTTCTTAAGACGACAATCTCTTCTACTGTCATATGCTGCTAAAGAATCTCCCAATCCTTCTAATTCTGTCCATTCGCTACTTACCACCACGTCACTACCTACTAACTCAAGAAAAAATGTAAATTCAATCCCTCAATTGCTCGCATCTTTACTTCAAAATACCAACCTCTCTTTGACCTTTCCACTTTCTTTGCCTTCTTCTCCCCCTTAGATCAAAAATATTCCCATAGTAGATACCTCACTTATCATTTACAATAAACATGAATTCTTTAGCATTCTTTTAGAGAAAGCATTCTTGGAAATTCTGCATGAAAAATCCTTCGACCTAATTCTCTATACGGATGCCTCCAAAACTGAATCCGGTGTCAGTTGCGCAGTCACTACAAATCACGAACTCATAAGTTTTTTCCGCTTACCCTCGACGTGTAGTGTTTACACTGGTGAACTATACAGTATCCTACAAGCTTTCAAATTTATTTGTACTGACTCTCTTTCATCCATACAGTCAATCATAACCATATTTACCGACCATCAAATAATCCAAAACATTCATGACATCTACCAAACTCTTGACTTCCATCGCACACTGGAATTGCTGGAAACGAATGTGCAGATCGCCATGCGAAAGAAATCCTGAAATCCCAGTTCAGCTTGCCATTGATCTGAAGACTAACTTCAACCTCATTCGAAAATGTTGGCGTGATACATGGAGCAAGAGTACTACAGGAGAATAGGAGAGAAGCTGTGACAAGAAGAAGACTTCTCATCCACCACACGAAACTTACTCACGGCTATTTGATGTCGTCAGAAAATCTGCCAAAGTTGTCATCGCATATCAGCCGTTTGATATAAAACCCAACCTCAAGGAGACACTTAACTGCCCGACAGAAATGAAGAAACTTCGTGGACTTTCTTAAAGCCACCAAGCCGTATGAGAAAATATAAATAATTTACGTATTGTAATAGATTTTGTAACAGTCCTTTATTTAACTTATGTATCTTATGATTGTTTTTGTGTGCTATTGACCAGCGCTGTCGAGGCACGTTAAATTGAAATAATAAAAAAAAATTCTAAAATTAAAAAAGTATTGTGTGTCTCCTATAAGGCGGCGGACAAATTTAGGCAGAAGAACCCCAAATCTTGCGAAATATTTTTCAGTATTTAGTGATTCGCCCTCGTAGTTTATACAAATATAGTCCTCTTTTAGTTACCTAATAGTAGACCTACGATTTCAATTCCTCTAATGAATCGAAGAATGTGAAGAGACATTATGTTTTTTTTTTTCTTTCATATAACCGTACTTCATACCGTATTGTTTTTTTACATATAAATCATGTTAAGTTGAATAAAGTATTTTGTTTTCTCACATTGCAGACAATCAATTTTACAATATTAACCAACCGCGATTTTGTCTTGGCACACGATTAGCGATAAAAAAATTACTGAATAAGGTAATAAAAGCAATCATATTGAAAGGAAAGTATAAACGAGATGTTTTGATATCCCGCATCCCAATTATTCCGACTGACGTACCATTTTCGCTATGACACTAGAAAACTCATGTTTCTCGCATGGTCAATTGTATGTTGCATGTTCCCGTGCTGGAAAACTATCTGCTCTGTTTGTTTATGCTGTGTGTCATATATTACTATAATAAAAATAAAATTGAATTTGCATAAACTAAGAATCAAATGAAATAATGAATAGTTATAGGTTATTTTAGGTGTTTTATAATCTTTTATTTTTTGATTGAATGTAATTGTTGGCTCATTAACTTCCTTTTTTCTTCTTTTATCTTACTAGCAGACCCAGCGTCCCGAATACTAGAATAAGTATTGAAAAGACTAAAGAACTAAAAAATCGACTGTTAAGCTGTACGAAAATTGCCGGGTCAGCTAGTTTTTACTACAAGGATATATTGAAAAATTCTAAGCCAACTATAGACCCAAACAAAATTTCAATGCCAAAATAGTTTATTACTCAACATATTCTCTTCTTAATTGTATATATTACAGGGAACCTGCAACGTCTCTAGACCTTTCAAAAAAAATGTTTATTCTTGCTTTGCAAACCAGACCTCCACAGCTTTTATACCACCTCATTGGAAAAAAAAATTTCGACCTTTTAAACATTTTTTTAATTGAAGAAAGAGATGATAGTCGGACGGAGCCAAATCTGGTGAATAAAAAGGGTGTTCTAGTAATTCAAACCCTAAATCACGAATTTTTTAACAACTGGATAGCTTTCCGCGTCTGTTATCTTTAATTTTTTTTTGTAGAGTGATCAATAATGTCGAATAGTAATCTCAAGTTATTGTTCTACCCTTATCCAAAAAATCAATCATGATTCCTTCATGGCAATTCCAAAAAACTGAAGCATGAATTTTTCCAGCAGATTTTTGCACACGTAACATCTTAGATCTTGGAGAACGGGAGTGTCGCCATTCCATCGATTGTTGCTTTGTTTCTGGATCTTAGAAATGTACCCAAGTCTCATCCGTAGTAACAATTCGGTTTATGAAGTCTACATCGTTTTCAAATCGAGCACAGATCGAACGCGATGCTTCTACCCTTGCACGTTTTTGGTTAACATTCAAACATTTGGGGATTCATGTCCAAATTGACGTGAACTATATGATGAACGCGTTTGTATGAAATATTCAGTGCTTCAGATATCCGTTTTATCCCAATTCGATGGTCTGATAAAATCATGTCATGAACAGCATCGATATTTTCGGGGACTGACACAGAAACTGGCCTTCCCGATCGGTCATCATCTTCAATGGAAAATTCACCTCTTTTGATACTTGCAGTCTAATTTTTCACGGTCGTATACGAAGGACATTGATCACCAAGAGTATTAAGCATATCTTCGTAAATCTGCTTACCTCTTAACCCTTTCAAATACAGGTACTTGATGATGGCTCGATACTCCAATTTTTCTATTTTCACAATTTCGGTGGACAACTTTTTTCTTTTAATTTATTGCGTAACTCTGGTTTACTTTTTTGACGTCAAACTTTACACTGACACTTCTAATAAGTTATTGTTCGTTGCTATGGTTACGCATGGAATTGGTCTAGGCTTACTAGATATCAAAACATCCTCAAATAAGAATTATGAATCACATAATATTATCCACGAGGAAGAAATTACCAATTTGTTTGTTTCCTATTGTAATTAATAGATTCCTTCAAGATTTTAGTAGAAAATTTTTTGTAAAACGTATTGCTCTCGTGTTGAATATTCCATTGGAAATGGTATAAAAATAGATGTACCAGCAAAAGTATGTTAATTAGAAGGTTGATTCTCTACACCCATTTAATTTATCAAGCAAACAAAATTAATTATTAATGTTTCGTGACAAAATTCCATAAGCCCAAAATGGGTTAATATTATGTAGATCAAATATTTCGAAATTTCTGTCCAATTATTCCTGATTAATGCCCAATTAAATTGCCAACATATACCACAAATTGATACAAATATTTTTATAATTTGCTACAAGTCGCTAAGGATCTTACGTATTCATCTGACGTGAATAGAATTATAACGCACGACTAGCATGTTGATAGTTTCTGCCTTTACTGCGTGTTAATGTTAGATATGTGTCAATCAATATTAAAACCATAAATGATGATTATTTATTATCATTACAATCACTTTGCGTGACGAAATAAACTTCGCGGGAGACAGTATTTCGATTTTGTTTTACATTTTTCATCGTTTACGGATGTCTTATCTTTATGATTAATTTTTCTAACGCCCTAAATGCTTACGAAAAATATTGATCAATAATAATTCGGGAATAACAACCCCGTTCGAGGACGAGTCAAATATCAGAGTCATTTAATCAGCTTTGGTAACAAAAAAATCACTTGGGGATAAATCCGGTGATCAATTCGTATCGCAATACATGGACACTTTAGATGTGTCTTGACCTAATGCGCTTAAAATAATCATCAAATTGATCCAATATATTGGAATAATGCTTGTCTTGGAATCTGGCACCGGGTCAATGTCTATTTTTTTGCGGGTTTTAACTTTATTCACTTTGGTATTCTTTGACACCGATTCACCTCGAGAATCCTAATATTCTTACTGCTGTTTATTCTGTGGTAGATCTACGGTATCGTGAACTCTGTCTGATGATAAGACCTCAACAGGATGTTTGGAACGTTAGACAAGGATGGTGTTCCAGTGATTCGCAACCCCATTCGTTCAACGTTTCCATCGTAACCCGAGCTGTAGACAGGTTTCACCGTGTTTTGTAGGAGGTTACTATAATACTACGCCTTCACAGTTCATTTTTCAATAAAAAAATCAATTGCAATTACTCCCCTCATGTCTCAAAACATAGTAACCAACACCTTTCTCGTTAACGGTGTAACCTTCGTTTTAATTGGCGTTTTTTTTACTTCACTCCATAGACGCGCGGTGAATCTCCGGAATATAATGGTGAACTCAAGTCTCGTTTATGGTGAAAATTCGGTACAATAAATTTTCTCCTTTCTCTTCATACTGCTGCAGGAGACGCTCGCATACTTCCCAAGGTGCTCAAAATTATTGGCACCCATCTGGCTATAACCGAACCGTTCAATAATTGTTTGCTCAATACTATCTATGCTAATGCTTAATTCTTCAACTATATCACGTACAGTACAGCTGTACTGTACTCACTGTACTGTAAAACTTGTTCTTGTTTTCTAGCAAATTAGCCACCACTTCTCGGACTTTTCGGAAAGCGGAATACCATTCATACACACATACTATGAAAAGCGAGGTTACGCGATCCTGGCTGTTACCTACCCTACGTAACACCCATAAATTCAGAAGACCACTTTTGTTCCTATAGTATTTATCATGCATCATGAATTATCCTTGATAAAATAAAATTATTGTTAACTTCTGACAATATTCAGCCAGTTGAAAGCAGCAGGATGAAATCAAAAAATCATAGACTAGTCCTGTTGGTGAATAATTTTTACTTATATAACTTTTTTTGTAAAAGCGACAACAGCACTTTTAGTTTCAGTTCACCACAAATGATAAGCGAAATAGAATGTTGAACCGGAGATTCATATTTTAAATTGAAAAATAAAGTGTTGCAGTCCACTGAAGTGTATGAGTTTCTTCTTAACGATCTAATGCGGTTAATTTAGAAGTTACATTAATTTTCATCAAGCTGAAAATCAGTAAAATTGCTTAAGATACAATTGAACATAGAAGTGGTGAGTTTTATCATAAAAATGCCTCAGACGAAAATTGTAGATCATAAAATTATCTACACGTATGAATACTACTAGACACTGTTTCTGAGATATAATGATTCAAATAGTTGTAAAAGTTGTTTAATGGTTTCACCAATAGTAAACTTTTCTTACAACATTGAAATGAACCGAGACTTGTTGTGAGTATTTGTAAGAAATTTCTGTTGACTGGTGGGAACTGTCATAAGTTCATCAAATAAATTATCAATTGACGAAGATGCTGCTGAAGTTCGAGCTTTGGTATTTCTCGTGCAATAATTATAGCCATTAAATACGATAGTAAATCTGAAACATTATAACTTTCACAACTTTTTGAATCGTTATATCTCAGAAACGGTGGCTAGTAGAAAAAAAAGTATTGATACATTTCTTGTAGATAATTTTATGATCTACAATTTTCATCTAAAGTATTTTTATGATAAAACTCACCGTTTTGCTGATAATCGCGGAAAACTCCTCTTTTGACCTTACACGAAAATTATAGGGAACATTCAAATTTTATTTATAATTATATTGTAAAAAATTTCACTGATTTTCAACTTGATGGGAATTTATGTAGCTTCACTCTTATTTTTGGTCTAATTTGACCGGACTAATCATAGTGTTCCCCCACAAGTCCCAGTAAAAGAAAATTCAATTAAAAACTTTTGGTTTCAATAAATCGAATAGTGGAAATTCATCAAATTACCAAACAAACAATGAAAGTAGATTCCACTTAGCAACCAAAACTACTTTTTGATGAAGTATGTGGTAACTTCTTCTTGTCCTGCTATCCATTAATGGATGTTTGCGATCACTTCTGATTATTAAATCCTGTATTTGGTAGTATAAATTGATTCTCCTGTGGTTCTTATCCATGTCCAATATTTAATATTGCGGAGCCATGACATACTATCTCTTCCCAATCTTCTTCTTCCCTCTATCAAGAGTTGGAACAAATCATACCTTTCACATGTCCCAGGTTTGCTGTTTTCCTACGTTTTATCATGTCCAGCAATATACGTTTTCTTCTTATTCTCTTAAGAATTTCTTCGTTGGGTTTTCTGCCGTCTATGGAACTCTCAAAATCCTTCGGTAGATCCACATTTCAAATGCCTCCGATATCTTCATGGTGTTAATTTTCAGGTTGTAAAAAAATTATCCCATATTCCTATAATATGATTATTGAAATTAAAATCATTTGTCAGATATTCCAAGAAAGTAAATTCTAAATTCACTTTGATAAGTTTTGTATTTTCCTCATTATTCAGCTTCAGAGGATAGTACACATAATTATGGACCACCTTGTATGACAATTGATTAGTTTATTGAATTTTGAAATGTACGAAATTGCTTCCGGATAGTATGTTTCTATCTTGACAGCTATTTGAAATTATGGTGGGCGCATCGCATTTTAATTTTTGGTGGAGCTGCTCGTACCGCCAAAAATTGTATATTCTTTTTTTAACACAATATTTTCGAAAATGGTACGAGATAAGCACGATAATTTAGTATTTGATCTTTTCGACACCATTGGAAAATAAAAATTATCAAATTATGATGAGAATCAATCCTTTTAAGATAGTTTCAACGACTTGCTCATCCTAAAACAGGGGTGCTCAAACGGTCGATCGCGAGTGCTTTTTGAGTAGATCTCGAGAAGAAAAAAATTTTTAATAAGTAGGTAGGTAACTAAACTACAAAAATGTATTACGTAATAAAATAACACTGCTTGCGGCAAAAGACGGCTTTATCAAAGGAACGCGCGGCACTTGTCAAAAAAAAGCCGCGTTGTTTCTAGACTAGACTGTACTGTCTAGTTTCGGGCGGCGCGTTTGACGGGAACATTCGAGACTTTCTTTCACGCCGATATAAATGTTGCGCCTGCATGAATTGGAGTCATTCTGAATTGTAACTTGATAGCGATACTACGTCGATACAAAGTTTATTATTAAATAGTGGAAAATGAGTGCAGTGAAGAAATCTAAAACGTATCATTTTAATAAGGATTGGGAGGAAGAATTTTTCTTTTGTATGGTGAAGGATAAGTGCATTTGTGTTATTTGTCGTGCGTCAATTGCAATACCTAAGCGTGGTAACTTAGAGAGGTATCATAAAACGGTTCATAAAAACTATCAAAAGGATTTTCCGCCACAGAGTGAATTAAGAAAACGAAAAGTAAGTGATTCTATATCTTGTTTGAAAAAAGAACAAACCATGTTCACAAGACCAGTCAAACAATCAAAAGCTGCTACGATCGCGTCATTTAAAATATCTCATATATTGGCGAAACACAAGAAACCATTCGAAGATGGATCGGTGGTGAAGGAAGCATTTATTGAAGCGGGTAAGACTTTATTTGGAGATTTTAAAAATAAAACAGAAATCATATCTGCTATTAGAGAACTTCAGTTATCTCGTCCGACTGTCACAAGGCGTATTGAAGTCATGAGTCAGGACATCGCAGATAAACTAAAACATGATATCATGGAATGTACATACTTTTCTTTACAGTTCGACGAATCCACCGATATGACTGACACTGCCCAGCTGTGTATTTTTATTCGGATGGTATTCAATGACATGTCGGCTAAGGAAGAATTTTTGACAATCATTCCTCTGAAGGGGAAGACCCGTGGCGAAGATATATATGAAGTTTTCTTTAATTTTGTAAAAAACTACGAGCTACCAATATATAAATTAGTGTGCATTATAACCGATGGAGCACCAGCAATGACTGGAAACAAAAACGGTTTTGTGGCATTGTGTCGAGCTAATGAAGAATTCCCTTCATTTTTTTCATTCCATTGCATTATACATCAACAAGTTTTGTGTTCCAAAGTTTTAAACACGGAGGAAATTATGGGCATTGCAACAAAAATTGTGAATTCCATCCGTGCACGTAGCTTGCAACGGCGGCTCTTTCAGTTGCAGTTGGAAGATAGGGAGTCAGCTGAACACACTGATTTAGTTCTTCACACAGACGTCAGGTGGTTGAGTCGCGGAAAGTTCCTACAAAGGTTTCAAGAATTATTGCCCGAAATAACAGCTTTTCTAGACGAAAGAGGTGATGACACTCAGATTTTGAAAAACGAAAAATGGCTGACTGATTTGGCATTTTTGACTGACATCACAATGCACTTAAACATCGTTAACTTGGAGCTTCAAGGTAAAGGAAAAACTACTATTGAGATGATTAGCGCAGTAAACGCATTCAAAAGTAAATTGCAACTTATGATAGATCAACTGAAAAGGAAGGATCTGAAACATTTTCCGTCTTTGAAAGCAAGGATTCCTCAGTTTAATTATGATACGTATGAGGCTGAATTATCAAATATTATGGGACAATTCGAAATGCGTTTTTATGATTGCAGTAAATTGGAAAATATAGCATCATTTATGAGTTATCCTTTTTCATGTAAAAACATTGAGGAATTAGCTACTGAAATAGCAAGTCAGTTTAATATGAACTCATGTTCTGTTGAAAATGAGTTGGTGCAGATTATATCAGATATACATCTCAAAGCTACAGCATCTGATACAAATTTCTGGTGTTTTATATCTGAAGATAAATATCCGAATCTAAGGCAAATCGCCCTTCAACTGACGGCATTGTTTGGGTCAATTTACTTGTGCGAGTCTGCATTTTCTGAAATGAAGATAATTAACTCAAAATATCGCAATCGACTAACTGACGATCATATGTCATCATGCTTGCGATTAGCACTCAGTGGTTACGTACCATCTTATGAAAAGTATGCTGAGGACATGCAGTGCCACGCTTCAACATCCAAAGCCACTCTTTAGTTAGGTTTAACACCATATGTAACTCTTTTGTTTTGTAACAACCAATAAACTCGCAATTTTGAATATGAGTTTTTTCATTGATATTGTAGAGAAGAACCTAACTAAACCTAACCCAAACCTTGACTAAAATAATGTACCTATATTGTGCAGAAAGCTAATATCTATATATGCTACGGTAGGTAGGGTGTATCGTGTATGTACGACAACCCTGCATCACACATACTTGCAGCCTATCAGAGTCGATCGTAAGTAGTCTAAAAATATTGAGGTAGATCGCCAGCAGTTCAAGTTTGAGCACCCCTGTCCTATAACAAAGTTTTAATCGTACTGTACCGTGCATATTTTTTCAACAAAGTAGTATACGAATATCAAAATTGAGAAACTAGTCGTATCGTGAAATTTTGTATCCCTATGTCGCCTGTGAATGGAACTTGCTTAAGACCGATGTCATCAACTCTTCTTCGCTCACTGGAGAATTGAAATTTCTTTAGGTACATGAAAAGAACATATCACTTACTAGTTAGGCAGATAAAAAGTTATCATTGGGAACAATCCTCGAAAAAATCGAAGGGAGAATTCTACAGAGTCCAAAAAAAACTGTGAAATAGCTGAACTCTGCGAATCGAGTTAAATATCAAAGGTCAAATGGTCAACCTAACCGAACTATTCATTGGAAAAGGTAATGCTAAGAAAACCAATATGCCGCACATAAGGAATAACGTGTCACGTGTCACCATTCTAGAAGTCGACCAATACATAGGTAGAATAAAAATATACCTTTTAATACAGTAAAGACCAAAAAAATTATATACTCAGATTCGTATTAATGGGAAACAAACAAAACCCATAACAGTCAACAGCGGTATTGAAAAATGAGACTCATGTTATTCACACTTTACACAAAAACATTTTAGTTATGACGATATTTCAGGGACTCAATTTGTAAATGAACCAGTTTCTATATGTAAAAGTTAAAGATATACTAAGCTCTGTACGCTTATTTTTAAGCAGGACGGGGCAAATACAGTGATAAATTCTGCTCTTTAATATTTCGATCAACCACTACCTGAAGTTCTCTACACGTAGCTGTTAAAATCTTCCAAATCTCATCACTGCGGGTCCTGGAAGTGTGAGGTCCTACCATCGTCGACTACGTATTTACAGTTTTCAGCAGCTTTACTGTAAATTATTAAAATAAGGTCAACCCACAAACTTCCTATTAAAAATAAGTGTAGTGTGATGTGATAGTTAGATAAACCTAATTATTGGTTTTTTATTGATATCATGAAGATTTTTGTTAAAAATTTATTAGTCTCAAGTTTTATCATTATTTGAACAACTGTGATAAAGTATATTACCAGATTAAATTAAATATCCAGAAGAAGCGATTCTGAACATGTCTGAAAGGAACACTTTGAGGATTCATTTACCTCGAACGTGTTCAATACATTCAACTTTTATCGGATACCCGCCTCTAAAACGAAACCGTATTATCGGAACAAACTACCGTTAAACTCCAAACAGCAAAGGGGTTTTTCAGTACCGTATTGGAGTAGTTTGTATTATGATAATAAAATACTATGTGTTAAGTCTAATCTAGTATATACAAAATAACTCTACACTATTTAAAATAACTATTAAGAAGATAACTAGATATTGGAAGAAAATAAATCATATTGGAAATAGAAAATTCCAACTCGGAAGACAAAAACGATGGTTCTCTCATTGCATGCGGGTTGGGCACCAAAATAAGCTACAACTTTGAAGCTATCGCTCACCAGCCTTTTCTACCTTCAATAAAAAGCAAAGAGCACGCCATTTCGGCGGTTATACGAGCTGAATGCGATCGATAGTTCTCTCTAAGCTCTATGTTAAGTGGTACGAAGCGTCTTGATCAACTTTAGTGCGAAATTGGATGATTCAACGACTAAAACTTACAGTAAAGTATCAAAAGTATTGGGTGATTATTCTAGAGATAAGATATAAACCGGAATTTTTGTCTGTGTAGCGTTACCTTGCTTTTTAGTGTACTCTTAGGCATGAGCGAGAAGGATGTACCCAATGTCTGTTGCGCAACGCATTATTATTCGTTTTTTGATCAAAGATAATGTAGAATCCGCGGAAATTTATTAAAAATTTTCTCTCCAAAACTCAAATGTATGAATGGTGTTCAGCTTTCAGTGTTCAGAAAAGACCGAGTGTTGACAAACTTGGCACATGCTCGGCGCTCTAGACCAAGTGTTACCGATGAGAACGTTAGCGCATTTTTTGGAGGCCGACGCAGTATTGTACGAGATGTAGCTGAAGTATTGGGCATCAACTTAGGTAGTATTGAGCAAATAATTCATGAACGACTCTGTTATCGCAAAACTCCAGCCAGATGGGTGCCAAGACTTTTGCAATTTGAGCAGAAATCAAAACGCTGGGTAGTATGCAGTGTCTCCTGCAGCGGTGTGGAGAGAGAGGAAACTTATTGTACGGAATAAATCACTACAGACGAGATTTGGTACAACACTATATTCCGGAGAGTAAACGCACGTGATTTGGGACGTGAGAGGTTAATATTATCACTGAAAAATGAACTGTGAACACGCAGTATTTTAGTAACCTCTTAAAAAAACACGGTGAAACCTGTCTACTGATCAAAAGCGATATTTCAAATCGTAGTGCGATATTGCAGTAAGACAACGCCATATCGCATACAGTTCAGCTTACGATGGAAACATTGAACTAATCGGGTTACGAAACACTTATAGTCCCGATTTGTCGCAAAACGAGTAATTATTTCTTGGATCCATTGAAAGAGGCACTTGTCGGACTGTGATTCGAACGCGAATGGGTACGAGACAAGCCGAAGAGGTGAGAAAAATGTGTAGAGTGTGACTGAGACTATCTAAAAAACCGTAAATAATTTCAGCTCTGTAATTTAATTATAAAGTTCTTTCTGCAAAATTCGGGTTTATTCTTGAACTACCCTCTTAGTTTTTACAGCAACCCCACTGAATTAGCAGATTAAAATTGCTGTGTTTCTATGATGTCCACATCATCACATCAATATTTTAGCTCAGAAAATGGTAGCTTGTCCCCAAGCTCGAAAAATATGTTTGTTTTAGCATGTTTTCCGTAGAAATCTGCTGCGACTAAACCATTTATTTACAGCATCTAATTTCTATTATTAACATTCATAGGCATCATTCGATCACCGTCTACAGATTAACTTATCATTATAACCAAATTTTCGCATGGTCAGTTACTTCAGTCTGCAAATCGGAGAATATTGATTCAACGCCATTTTCCAGTGATGGATATTAATTATTGATTTATTAACGCCCCCGATACAATAAAATCCGTTCCTTAGTCTTCAGAAGGAACAATGCAAAAATAAATTATAGTTTAAAATTACTAGAAAAACATGCTTTCAGCAATAATGGAACTAAAAATAAAAAAAATTCATGGAATGAGAACAAAATTAATGTCACCATTATTTAAAAAAAATGTGGGGTGCTTTCTATGGCATCCTTAAACCAACTTTGCGTTTTATAACCAATAGATTTTAGTCTTGTTTACAGTTCGGGAACTGCCCGAATGATTTTTTGGATTACTGAAAATCATTCACTGAATGAAACTACCCCTTCTATTATTCCTCCCATTTTTCCATTGCTGGACTAAGTGTATATACATAAAAAGAGACTACGCTGAGAATTTGTTAATTCTTCTCAGTCAACCCTAGTATTAACATAAAGGTGAAATAATGACAAGTCGGCTTCAAGAATACTGCTTATGATTAGTATATTGACTACACCCCTGTAACTGTTCTCTTTAGAAAGAGATTCTCCTCTGGTTAGTCAACAAACATCGAGTAAAATGTTTTTCTCCACTTGATATTCGAGAATTCGATTTCTAATTTATTTTTCAGGGTGTCATATGCAAACGATTTTTTTCTTTGTTGATATACTTTTGTTGGGAGAAAGCTTGAAGTGATTTTTTTAGTGAGGCATATGTTTTCGTCTATATATCGTCCTAAGATTATCGCTAAATTGAATTAATTAAAAATGGTGAAAAGTGTCTATTTCGAATTACGAAATTATGATTTTACTTCGTCTATGAAATAGATGTTCCATCTTTAAAAGATGATAACGTCATATCCCAAATAATACGACATAAACAAAAATCCGCAGACCCCGTTAGATAGTTTACATGTTACAGTGAATGTTCGAAATGCAGTATATGTTGAGATACTCTGGTGCCTGTTAACATCCACCAAGGTAGTTGGTGAATGACCGTTATTTATCCTTTTCTTGACGATTTCGGTCATTCACCGGTGACTGTTATCATAGACCACGAAGACTTGGTCAATGTTCATTATGACCGAAATTATGATGCCTGCCTGATTGATATAGAGAAATAATGATTTGTGGATGCAGAAGTTCTGGGCCAGTATATGACTAATGAAGTCACAAATTTTTACAATAAATAGAATCATAAATAGATGCAAATTGTTTATTAATCGGAATAATTAAAACAACCTACCTATACTAGGTATATGTAGGTAATTTAGGTTGGGTTAGGTTAGCTTAGGTTAGGATTAGGTTAGGTTAGGTTAGGTTAGGTTAAGTGTATGTTAATATTCACCGGTGTATGTCCGATTCAAGTATAAATTAAGAACAGTTTTCGAGTTACACCATCAAAATTGACGATTTTCGACATACACTGGTGCATCTTAAAATTCACTATTATTGGACATTCACAGTAACATACATACTGGAAGGATTGAAGGTGAAGAGCCTTTAATCAGTGGAAACGTAACAAAACTATACCTTCAAAATCACTGATATATTTTTAATTTACATATTTAATAACAAATAATAGTGCTGACCACCTATATCGGTAACCGTAGTAACCGAATCCGTTGCCGCAATAACAAATGTGTCTATCTATTTAATCAATGATTTAGTTGACATTACTTAATTGGATGTTTTCTTACAAGATTTTGTTATTTATATTATTATCACGTTTCTAATGGAACGTGTGGCTTAATCGACTAGAATTACACGTTTTTGATTCATCGTGGGTTACAAGTAACAAGATCAACAACAGTTATTTGAAACAATTTTTTGTGAAAGTTATAATTGAACTAGAAATTCGGTGTTCCGCCCATTTTGCCCGACCTTGTATACCTAATGCTAGACTAGACCGTAACAGCTAATGGAAATGAGGATGTAGGATTCCAATATTATAAATCCGTCTTTCCCAGTCTTTGTAATACACTATTCTTTTTCAATTATTGAGAAACAATTTGTTACTTCTATAAATCGACCTATAAATAATTTACAAATTATTGATTTATAGTGTATATCAACCAATATAACTATTTTGCCTATGCATTATTAATAGTTTATAATAGACTCCTGATAAGTCATTACTAGAAGGAACATGACATAAATATTAATCGCACATTCAATCCATTAATCATCATAATCCATTACAACCCCGTTATGACACTTCTATTTAGAATTTAATAATATAACTACGAGATCACAATATGACCGTAAGAGGAAACTGATAAGATGTTTTCGAGCATGAAATTATGTTTAAAAAATACTTTAGAAATAGAAAGGCAATGGACGAACGTTATAAAAGAAGAATTATAATATCTATTTCATGAAAAATGTCTTGCAGTTACATTAAGGTCCGCGTGGGCATTAAGGCGTAAAACGTTTTCAATAATTTCCTGTAGCAATGGTTGATTCATAATATGTTTTCTAGGCCTCTAATTTTTGCGAGGAAATGTAAAATCCATATGATACCCTTACCAACATCTTTGAAACTTTATCAACGATGATAAAAACAGCACAGTTTTTCTCAGCATTTTCTCGCATCCACTTCAGAAATTCATTATATTCTCTTAATAGAGTTTTTTTAGTACCAGGTTTGGCGCTTCTTGTAGAGGAAATAAACCACAAAATTTAGGAATTTCTGAGCAGTAACACGAATAAAGTACATTTGGTTGGGAAGATCCTTAGAAAACTTGAGAATTGAATTTGTGCAGAAAAATGCATTTTGGAAAGTGCATCCCGAAATGTTTGAAAGTGCAAAATTGATAATTCGACAAATATTGGCAGAAATAAGTTCAATTTCACTATTTGGAAGTTTTTGAGGTCGCTGAACACAATTATCACGACAGAAAAGGTCCACGATGTACCTGGTGCCTAGAGTGGCCGACATCTACGTCGTCTACTGGATTCCCCTTGGATATTCGTGATGAATTTTATAGCCTGGGGCTTTTCTAGATTGCTGAACACGAATATTACGACGAAGATAACCAGCGAGGTACCGATATTGGCTTAATTAGTTTGAAAGTACAAATTGTGGCTTTACGAGGATCAATGCGCTATGAATCCCATCGAACGGGGATAGAAACTAAAAGAACAGCATATGGTCACCAGAAAAATGACAATTTCCTGGTAAACCGAGCATCATAAATATATTATTTTGGGGATGCAAAACTGATTTTGGCAATGCGTGTAGATGAAGGAAGCATGATTTACACTGCAGTGCCGCTTGTGAAAATTGTATAGGCATTAATTCTACAAATATTGAAAATTATTCGGCGAAAAAATGAAAGGAAATGAGGAAGCAGAATTATAATGAAACAAAAAAAAACATTGAATTATTTTTTCGCCATTGTTTGCAAAAAATCAAGTTTTTATACGGAAGACACAAAATGGACTCAGACTCAGTTACTCAGAATTGCAGAGGTGCAATCCTGAATAATGAGGACTTTATACACTCTTTCTATCGTGATAATCATGTTCTGCAACCTCGAAAACCCCCGGTAGTATTTATAACAAATTTCCACAGCGTTCCGGGAAACGACGTATAAACCAGCTACTTCAGGCACCTGGTACCTTGCATGATATTTGTATCTTTGGCCAATTTTATAACGAATTTCTACGAGACTCCAATAGACGACTTATATGTTGGCGACCCTGGGTACCAGACACCTCGTAGACCTTGTCTGTCATATTCGTATTCGGAAACGTGGGAACCTCCTTGAAAATCTTGAAAAAGAAAATATTTTCTGAAAATTTGTACCTATTTGAAAGGCACTTTTTAAAATACGTTTTCCCTGCACTGAAACTCTCCGGAATCGTATGCACTCTGTTGCATATCGATCCGTCTTACTACTCAGAAATTACTAGACTTTGCCCTTTTTTGTGCTTTATTGTCTCGACTATATCTTTATAGGTATTGCAATTTTTAAGGTAATAATAAAAAATTAGTACATAAAATTGAATTTGATACAAACTAGTATGGCATAAAATTAATAATAATAATAATAATAAAAGGTCATCGGCTTTGGAAAGTTGTCGCCCTCGAGACATAATCATCTGCCTAGAACCCTTGTTACATAAATAGTTAGTCTAAGACAAATACTGATGTCCATATTTCATATACAGGGTCGTTTTTAATAGGTTGCGAGAAACTTTTATTGTTATATACTATTTAACAAAAAGAAATACAAGTAAGATCCATATGCGTCCTATATACGCCGTAACCTGTAAAAATTTTATAATTTGATATATTTTTTCATACAAGTCCATTTAACTTACACTACTGGAACTCAATAATAAGCGAAATAGCATTGCCGTCTGCGAAACTTTTTTAGTACGCAAGACATTAACATAGCTCAACTCGTTATCACTTGAGTGCCAAGTTTAATATCAAAGTGGCTTGTTCTGTTCGTCTGCAAACTCTCATGTCTCATATCCAGTGAGTACCTGATTTAATCAGCTTCTCTGTTGCTCTGTATACAGCACAACTATTTTTTTAATGTATGGTTTTGCAAATGAAACATCATTTTTGCACAAATCTTTCGCGTATTCAACCTCATTAACATTTAACGGACGGTCCCTTTATTTGTATTCAATTGATCAGAAAGCGCATGAATTTGCCGAGAGAACTTCAAATATCCGTTCATCCTCTACGACGAATGCTGAAACGCATGCACTATCGAGTTTACCGTCCGCGTCTCGTCTATGCACTTTACGAGGATGATTTCGATCGCAGATTGGAATTGTTACCTCGGATACTATACGGTACTATTTATCGGCATAAGTGCGTTTACTGGAACGACCAGAATCCTCACGTCTTTATTGAAGAAGAATTAAACCTGCCTGGGGCAGGTATACATGCGGGAGGTCATAGTTAGTTCATAGCTCATAGTTCATAGGTGTGGGCGACCGTTGAAGCCGTTGAGCACATAAACCTTCAGATAGGCCCGTCGTGCTTCACTTGACGTTAGCAAAATCCGATGTCTTTTGAGAAGCCGATCGGCGCTTTGCTTTGAACCTTTTGATGTCGTTAGGCAGGCTGTGGAGTTTGCCCAGGTGTTTGAACCGCGCCTGTGTGAGTGCAGGGCACTCACAGATAACGTGGTCTACAGTTTCGTCCTTCTCCATGCACCAGCGGCACTCCGAATTATCAGTTATGCCCATGTTGTGAAGGTGACGTCTTAGATGGCAGTGTCCGGTTAGAAGTCCGGTCACTAGTCTGATCTCGCGCCTATTTAGCTAGAGCAGTTGTTTGGCGAGAGTTGGGGTCTGTTGAAAGACGTGATGACAGCGCTTTTGGCCACACCAAGAATGGGTTCTGGGCCCTTTTGTGGGTTCCCCGATTCCAGTTTAGCAAGTGAGTCCGCTTCATCGTTGCTTTTGTTGCCCGAGCACCCGAACGAGCTGGATCCTGCAGCAATCACTCACCAGATTCTTAAGGACTCTCCTACACTCCAGCACTTGCCTAAAGCTTACCTTTACCGTCGTTATAGCTTGTGATGCGGGAGGTCTCGTGGAAACCTACTTTATTCGAAAATTGACGTGAGGAAATGGACAACGATCCAATACTCTGAACGTTCGTCAATTCACGCAGGATGGAAGATCACGCCGTGTTATGTGTGCGAGAGGTCCTTAATGTTCATTTTAGAGAAAAGATAGGCAGACGAGAATTCGTTAAGTGGCCTACAAGGTCATGTTACCTGACACCCTGTGATTTTTTCCTGTAGGGCCTTCTAAAGGACCACGCACCCTTCCCGACCTCCGAACTGCAATGGAGAAAGAATTTGAAACTCTTCGCGGGCAGCTTGACATGTTTCGCAGGACCTGCCTCTCCGATAAGAAACGTTGCCGTAAATGCATTGATAAAGAAGGGCATAAATAAAACACTAGCAGTAACTTTTTTTCGAATCCATTTTGTAATTTCTTTAAAAAAAATTCATTTCGACTCTGCTTTTTTTTCTCTTAATACAAATTTGTTATAAGATAAAAATGAAACCTTCAAATTTAAAAATTGTTTCATTTATTCCATAATTGCGAACTGGATCACAGAGACCTATCTTTAGTAGTTGGGGAATACGATTTTGTCAGTATGAATCACAGGTTAAGTTCACTTGATCGTGTAACTAGCGCTATCTATGAGAGTTAGATATAAAACTAAATTCAAGGATTGTATCAGTTTCCCTAACATATAAATTCTATAACAATTTGTCAGTAGCCTCGACAAAATCCTTTACCTTGTATACGGAAGGCATTGCGAAAATTTTTACTGAGCAAACCCTAATTAATTATATTTCAGGCTTCTACCTATCCGTAGAGCTAGAAGCTTCGAATTTTTTACTTTAATGATTATTGTCTTCTACTGTCGTATTTTGAATGTATTATTAAAAATATTATTTGTTTTCAGATGCTTATCCAAGTGAACAAGCACGTCCATTTGACGAAATCTGTCCCGGATACGGGGATACTTTTCCAACGGATGCATTTCGAAAGGGTACTAATCCTGCTGCAATTACAGCAGATCAACGAAATACTCAGTTTCAACAACCGGGCGCTGTACTAATGGTTTACGGTTTAGATCCGTTGCGCACGAATGCCGATAAATTATTTAACTTGATGTGTCTGTATGGAAACGTTGCAAGGGTAAGTATAGAAATATATACATGTACATATAGAAATAAATGAAATAATGTACTTCACTACTAAGTTCAATATTTAAAACATCAAATACACCTTTAATATAAATTAAATAAATAATTCAACTCGAGGATGTTCGATAAAGTGGATTATCGTTATACTGTGGTCAGATCCCTCTAACCGTACAATTAGTATAATTGACATGATCTTCTATTTGTCCCTCTTGGCAATTTCATGATAATTGCAATTCAATTTTTTTTTTCATAATTGCTACTCGGTAAAAGTTCGAATTACGAAAACTAAAAACTCAACCGAGCAATAAGATCAACTACTTTAAAATGTTGTTGAAAATGTTTGAAATTAGATTTTTTCAACAAGAAGCTCGTGGAGGATAGAATATTGAATGGGAACTCAATCTGCAGTTGGTTCAACGACTTTAATTATGAAACAGTAAGAAATATACTCCTTCGCCTCGCACCTCTTTCGGTCCAAATCATGGTCGCGCGATATGAACATTATAAAAGGCGTCAATAAAGAATCAGTCGAGAATGTAGAAGGCTAAACATTTCTTGGTTACATAAAAAGGCGATCAAAGTATCTGTGAGAATTATATATTGGATGTTATATACATATTAACAACGTATCAAGCGGAAAAACAACTACAATGTGTTGTTTATGAGCAGAATCCACAGCTACACATGCTTTTCATTGATTTTAATCAATCATATGACACAGTTAGACTAAAGTTGTATAAATTTTTGTTGAAAATTTTGTATAGCAATCTAATTTTACTGATTTTGATAATGTTGAAAATATAGTTTTGATGTTTCAGATTAAATTTTTGAAATCGAAGGAAGGTACTGCTATGGTACAAATGGGCGACAGCGTTGCAGTTGAAAGATGTGTTCAGAATTTGAATAACGTAACCATTGGAATCACAGGAGCTATTCCACTTACTCACCGTGCAAACGTAGATGCAATGCAAGAAGACGCTGAACATCCCAGAGAACATAAATTGCAATTGGCCTTCAGCAAACAACCATATCTGAGTGAAGTTACAAATCCATATCCGTTACCAGACAAATCTCCTTCGTACAAATTATATATTAACAATAAGAACAACAGATTCATGAATCCTGCTATGGCGAGCAAAAATAGGATACAGCCACCCAGCAAGGTGAGAAAAAACGATAATAATTTTTTTTTTTTCGAAAATTTCTGTGTAATTTCAATAAGTTTGAAAAAATCTAATGTTCTTCTATATTAATTAAATGTAAAAAAACGCTCATACATTCGTAATTTTTCCCGGGTAAGGAAAAACATTGTAAGGTATCTTACAGATATCTTACTTTGGCTTTCGTATTTGTAATATAATTTTTATTAATATCTTAACTTTTCTGGGCACCTTTAGTGTTTTTAAATCTTCTATCATTTTTTGTTTGTTCATTGAGTCAAACGAGCTTTTAAAATCTATAAAGATTATGTGTAACTCTCTATTGTATTCCCATGTATTTTGTATTATTTGATCTATATTGCGGATTACGTTAAATGTGGATCGTCCTGATATGAACCCAGAATGATTCTACTCCTCTGGGATCTTGTTTTTTTGCCGGACTTTCTCGATGAGTTGATGAATTTGTTTTCTCCGAATTTTATCAATTCAGCCTCTATTCCATCTTCTCCATGGACTTTCTCATCGCGCAGTCTTCTTATTTCTTCTTCTACCTCTGTTTTCGTTGGGCATTTTGCCTTTTCCTCCTCTTCATTTGTCATTTTCCTCTGTTATGCTTTTTCCATCTATAGTATAGTTTATTTTCATAGTACTCTTTCCATATTTTCCCAATACCACTTTGAAATTAAACAAAATCATAACGAACAGCAAGGATCTTGATTTGAAGGATCTTGTACGAAAACTTTGCTTTATAGATCTACAAAAAGCATACAATCGCGTTCAAGTGATCAAAAAGTATAAGTAACGAACCAAATTCACGTTATATTTAATAATAAGCCGATCCAATACCTGGTTATTAGACAAAATTTCTTTCTTTTCAATAATCATGGACGAAATTTTTAAAAAATGCGTGAACTGAAAAGATATAGCATCAGTGTCATGTAAACGATGTGATTCTAACCGCAGAAAACGATGACGACTTATAAAGGCGTTTAATCACTAAAAGCACATTCGAAAACAGTAATGACATACACTGTTGAAACTAATCTATTTTTATAAATGAGCTAGCATCAAAATGATAGAAAATAATAGAGCATTCATAATCCATAGGCGCATCACTCCTTTTAGTAGATAGCTAAAATATTTTTCCAAGTTATACCTGGAGTATTTTAATGTGATTTTTATAAATATAACGCATATATGGGGTGCAGGGCCGGATAAAGGTCAATTCATTTATCCAAACAACTTATGAGCCAAAGAAATTATAAAAAAAATATTATTCTTGAATGGTTAAGGAAATTTAGTTAGTTTAGTTAAAAGAAATAACCAGTTTCAAATCGCCGCATTCTTGACTAATTATTATAAGTATTATAATTAATTATAAGTCAGTCGTTGTGATTCAGCCACGTAAACATGACCGCCATTATTGATGTTCCTGCCAAGTGTAATTCGTTTGTGCGTGTCGAAAGTTTAAAGATGGCCGTAATGATGTGCATGATGAAGGTGGTCAAAGTCGCAAATCTGTCGTTTCAGATGACCTGGTTCAACGATTTGATAGAATGGTTAAATAAAACCGCAGATTCACCATTTGTCTATTGAATTTCCAGAAGTTTCAAGGTCTGTTTTGTACTCTATTGTTACTGAACGGTTAGGATACAGAAAACTTTGTGCTCGTTGGGTCCCAAAAATATTGACATACAGACACAAAACTCAATGAATGACGTAAGCCTTGGAATTCTTTGAGCGTTATCAAGATGAAGCAGACAAACAAACAAAACGACAATCACAACAATGGATGCATTCAAATTCACCAAACAAATCAAACAAGTTCAAATAAACCTTCAACAATAGAAAGACCATGGCTACTGTGCTTTGGGACCAAAAAGGTATGTTGATTGTAGAGTTTATAGAGCTCGTAACCACAATCAATGCAACTGTTTATTGTGAAACTTTACGACGTTCGCGTAGAGCCACTCAGAACAAACAAAGGGGAAAACTGGCCGCTGGAGTTGTTCTGATCCAATGACTACTTGAATTCATTGGCGGAAACTTTCTTTGAAGAGTGCATTGAAAAGCTTGTCCACAGATATGACAGATGTCCCAATCTCTTCGGTGATTATGTCGAAAAGTAACCGTAATTGTACCAATCTTTTAGTAATAAAATCATTGTTTTATATAAACTTGTCTTTTATTTATAACCTATCAGAGGTTGAAAAAAAGCGTCCCTCCTATATGAATTTGAAATGTAAAAAAATTATAATCGAGCCCCATACCTACTCGATTCGGTTGTGATCGGGTGTACAGTATTTTCACATAATATTTATAATTTCCAAATTACTGAAGGTGAAAAAGTGGAAATATTCGCAACCAATATTTACAAAGAGGGAATCGATCATTTCATCAGTAATCTTAACAAACTTCCATATTTTTTCTTTTGCTTTAATCGTATGATTAACTGACTTTTCCCAATTTTCGAGCTTCACATTATCTACAGTCACCAAAAACAACCGTTTAACATCACTCATTTTGAAAAAATGAAACTTCTGTGCGCATATCGGTTTAATCGGTTTCAATCGTTTCAATTCGCAATGATATGGTGGGAATTTAACCACAGTTATTGCATGATTTCATCATTTTTATATTTAAATTCATTTCTGTTTAAACAATATACTTCTTTTCTTACGGAACCGGGAAACCTAACCGGGAAAATCTTTTTCTAACAATTCGATTGTGGGCAATTTTTCTAAAAGTCTCAAGTGACAACTTGCATTATCCATTATCCATTATTTGCTCGAACCATTCTGTAAAGAAATTAAAGATATTTATAGACAGGCAGCGATCATAAGATGGATGATATGGACATATGCAAAATGAATAGGAATATCAAACCAATAGACAATTTTAGATCTAACTAGACATGAAGGCAAAAAGGAACTGGTGTCGATGTTCCAGGTTTTCTGTGGTTTGCTTGTAACCTAGCTAACCGGTTCATCAGCTAAATGACCGATGATAGAGAATAATACGCAGCTGTACCCGCATTTACTCAAATAGTAAAACAATCTATTAACAATAATAGTTCAACATCTCTAATGGGTTGCACAAATATGTTCTCTAGATCCTCTTGTCTAGGTTGATCAGTTCCCATAGTTTATATCTACACCTTTTCACTTATTTCTGGCCACAACTTGTCGTACCATTTCTCAACTCCTACTTTGCTCAGGTCATCCTACATCTTTTTTAACCATTTTCTCTTAGATCTGCCGCGGCTTTTTCCATCGCCGGTATCTCAATATATCATATTGCATGCTATAGATTTTCTTTCTTCTCTATATGCATGCTCCAACCACTTAACTCTCTGAGTTTCGATTTTTTCAGTTATTTTTCGGTTCGTTCTGTGCCTGTATCTCCTCAATCTACTACTCTCTCCAAAAAGCTGTCTGGTTGGTTTATCCTAGTCTTTACAGTTTTCTGTATCCCTCCCGTGATGATAGGTGGACGTGCATACTAAAAGAAACCGCTTCTAGATATCACTATAATTCCAACCCTTAAAAAAGAAAAGCTTTCGTATATAAGGACTATCCAGAAATGAATCTACTCCCTTTGAAAACTTATCCTACTTACCAAATAAAAACATCCCGACGATATTCCCTCTCTCTCTTTTTAAGGAACTGGTAAAGTTCCTTAAATTGAGAAATGAATGAAAAGAAGGATTTTTCTAAGCCACATGTTTCTTTTTTGTATTTTGTAAATTAAGTAACATTATATTGTCATTCTTTCTTTGTAAACTTATGAGTCAGTTGACCTAATTTTGATGAACTGGCTATCCCAAAAACTCTACGCGTCTTATTAATTTAAATTTTCAGATCCTCCATTTTTTCAATACACCTCCACAAGTTACAGAAGAAGCACTGTTCCAAGTTTTCAAAGATTACGATGTGGAACCGCCAAAAGCTGTAAAATTATTCCCAATGAAGTCAGAACGTTCCAGTTCCGGACTATTAGAATTCGAAAACACAACTGAGGCTGTAGCAGCTGTTATGGCATGTAATCATGCAGCTATTGAAAGTCCAGGTAAAATATATCAATTTAGTAATTCGTAATTACTTTATTATAATATCATTTTTTAAAGTGAACCTCTGTTTAATTCTACACATTTTGGTCGGCGAATCTATATATTGTCCTAATTTATCTGTAACAAAAGTGACCAGTTATTGATTTCTTTTTTCTTCAAACACAAAAAATAAAAATTATAGCTTTGTAACCCAAAAACAGTGTGGATAACACCTTATTGGGCCAAAAAACTGTTCTAGCTTTCTTAGTAGCACGTTATTTTGAAAAATTAACATGGATTACATTTTAGTTTTTAACGCAAATGAACTTTTCATCAGAATTGAACAATCGCGGCACCCATCTTGCAGAAAACTTTTTTTTTCATGGAAAATATTGCAAACAAGTTTAGTTGGAATATTTACTCCATTAATTCTTACTTTCTTTTATTTGACCATCCTTATATAAAATTATTATAGATTTTATCAACTATTTCTGAAATAATTACAGTAAAGTAACATTATCTGTAATTATACAAGGTGTTTCAAAAGGAAATTCACATTTAAAAAACAAATCTAAGTAAGGAGTTCATTGAAAAAATGTTTGTTACATAATATAATACATTGTTTGGGAATTTATGTCCCAAAAATAACATCGTCCAAATGTGAACAGTTGCGCTCACGGCATTCATTTTATCGAGCACTTAAATTACTTATGACGACTCAGCAGATATTCTTCGTGATGGCTGCCATTTCGTAACGGATATTTTCTTTCAATTGTGCCAGAGAAGTCGGTTTATTAGTGTAAACTGAAAATTTGACATATTCACATAGGAAAAGCCCATAGGTGTTAAATATGGACTGCGTAGAGGCCAACTTATGTCATCTCTACTGAAGATCAATTTGCCAGAAGAAAATGAAAAAAATTCTTAAACTCGTGGCAGAGATCTCTTGGACGAGTGTAAAGTTGCTCCGTCCTGCTGGAACCATACTCTTTGGTTATTATTAAAGTTTTGCAGTTCACATAAGAGGAAGTCTTCTAACACTTGCACGTAACGTTCTGAATTCACTGTACGTCCCCTTTCATATTCTAACATCGCAGTTCATACGGTCACATTTATCGAATGTAGGGGTTTTGATGTTTGTTCATTGGATTTATTGCACTTCAGTAATGACAATGTTGCTTGTTAACGTGTCTCTGGATTACAAAATCAAGTATCCTGAATCTTAAATTCTTGTAATAATTGAATTTTGTAACGTTGCAGTCTCAAATATTTGTGTTATACGCGAAACAATAATGATCTATGCACGTTTAAAGCCACAGCACTCTTCCGAATAGTCAGGCTCGTCACGAACAGACCGAGTAACAATGTCTACGTGTGACCTTTCCAGAAGACCTTCGAAGCTCGATTTTGGTTTATTCATTGTTCACCTGGTTGATTCAAACTACTCGATTCATTTTCCAATCGAGCACCTGGGAATATCATTTAAGTGCAGAATTTTCTACGCGCTACAGCTACGCACAACACACGGTCAACTCCATATCGACTACATTTCTAACAGCCGGATTACCGATTGACATACCTCTAGCATCCCTCGTAATAGCTGCGTTCACGTAATAAGCAATACAATAAACTTTGTTTTGAATGCCCAGAACTATCAAAATGTTATAAAATGATTAGACTCAATGTTTTGTGTTGAAAAATTATGGAATATGACCTAAAAAAAATGTTTAAAAAAATCTTTGAATTGTAGTTTATGATTTTGAGCGTTAGGTCGATATGGAAATAAAATAAAAACATGTATAGTGTAATAGAATCAAACTCTCGTACGCTCTAGTACTTTTATTTGTACGCAGGAAGAATTGGAGATGTTTTCTAGTTGATTCAAACCTCCCCACGTATACGTTTTATACATTTTTATTACATTCAGTTGAGCTACATCTATATTCATTTTGTCTTTGAAAGAAAATCTTTTAGATTTACGCATAGGCTCAACACCACACTCATTTGAGAATACGGTGTTTTTTACTTACTTACTTTATTCATACATTAACACTAAATACTAATTCACCATTCACTACATTATCCACTTATTCATTAACTTATTTAAATTCACAATTTACTGTTCTGATCTGTTCACAATAACATCCAATTATTTACTGATAAACAAACTCCTATTTATAAACAAAGGATTTCTCGATAATTCGTATTCTAGAACGTGAACAAACAAAAAGGCCTTCTTAGAAATTGATTCTATAAAAACGGCTACTATATACTCTAAACAGGTTATAAAAATAAACAATTTATAGATTTGTCACATTATAATCGTTTTTGGACATTTGTACGCGGCGAGTTCACCAACTTTTAGATTCTTGTAACGTAATCGAACAGGACCGGCTTCACGGTCCATGTCGTGAACTATTTGATAAATAGATTTAATATAAATTAATGATTTTTTCAGGAATGAAGTTCCCCTTCATAATGAAACTGTGCTTCTCGTCATCACGTAGCATGTCTATTAAAAACGGCGATAATTCTGATCCGTCTGCAGAAAAACAGGATTAATTAATTATGCATATAAATTTTAGCCAGTACATATCCTTTCCATACTTTGTTAAAAAGAATTGATTAATATTAAGTTTAGTATTTATGTTTTTTGTTATTTGTTTATAATAGAAAATCTCATTGACCAATGTCATTTTTAAAGTTATTATTTTTTACTCTAAAATAACTGTGGATTTTGTATTATGTGTGTACCAGGAAAATAGTCTTCTTTATAGTAAAATCGATATCCAATATCGAACGATACAAGTATTATTTAAAATGGGCTATTTCATGGTACAAACAAATAACTCCACGGAATATTTTATGTTATTGAAATGTTTCCTTTAATATTAAGATTTCTTATATTTAGTATTGACATATCCTAATTACATATAAATATAGAAAAAAATAATACGATTTGAATTGTGTTATTTACGTTGGATCAAAATGAGGAAACCGCCAGATTTCTAGATACTACAATGATTGAAGATTATCAGCAGTGATGAAACGTCGTTTATGGATGAAAATCTCTCACACAATTCCTTCAGTTATTTGTCAAATATAACTAATTACAAGTTATTAGTTGTTTTATAAAAATGAATGAATTACTTCAGAAAAAAGTTACTCGGTTACTTTTAAAAAGTATTATAGTTACTGAGTTATAGCTCACGAAGCGTGGAACAAAAAAAACGATATGAAATTTGAAGAGCTGTTTAAGTACATAGAGTCTGACAAAATTCCACTATTAGAAAATGTAACTTTTCTTTTGAAAAAATAAAAAACATGTCAGTTTAACGATGACTTATAATGACCAACAATTCCATTAAAGGTAAAAAAAATTTTTTTTCATAGTAAATTGTTGACTGACAAAACTTTAAGGTACTAGCTTTGTCCGACACATTAAACATTTTATTTTTCATGCATTTCTATCGAATCGCTTATTTAAAACCTACAGTAACATTATCTGACAAAATTAATAAGAAGTTATTGTATCTGACACTGCAAACATGTCGATTAAATTATGAAATAATGTAATGACAAGCAATTCCAATTTAGGCTGAAATGGAAGATTTTTTAGTAAATACAAAAAAATAGTTGTCCAACAAAACTTTTAGGTACTAGGTTTGTCCGACACGCAAAGCATGTTGATTTTACAATAGTTTTCAAAGCATTCGTTATTTAAAATATATAGTCTCATTGTCTGACAAAATTAATAGGGGGTTCTAGTTGTTCGATACTGCAAACACGTCAGTTCAACCATATATGGTGACTACCAGCTGTCTAAGTATGTATAAATTTCCGATAATTCCAAACAATATCCGTTCTTCTCTGTTCCTTGTGATCTAGATGCCAAGCTTATACGTTAAAAACAATTTTTTAACGAATGATTAGATGAATACATATTCTTAAATGTTCAAGGGTCCTGTAACTGTACATTTTATACTAAATAAAGTTACTAAAATTTATTCATATCATCTTTTTTATCGTATAGCTTATTTAAAACCTGCATAAGCTTATAATAACATTGTCTGACAAGATCGATAGGTATTTGAAGTAGTTTCGACACTGCTAACATGTCGATTTTACTATAATTTTATCGTATTGGTTATCCAAATCCTATAGGAATATTTCTGACAACATTAATAGTGAATTCTAGTTGTCCGACAGTGCAAACACGTCGATTTTACTATAATTTTATCGTATTGGTTATTCAAATCCTATAGGAATATTTTCCGACATTAATAGTGAATTCTAGTTGTCCGACATTGCAAACACGTCGATTTAACGGTATTCGGTGATTACAAACTGTCTCCATATAAATTTTCGATCATTCCAACCAATATCTGTTCTCTTCTGTTCCTTGAGATCTAGATGACAACCTTTTACGCCAAAAAACATTTTTTCAACAAATTATTAGATGAAATCATATTCTTTAATGTGTCCAGTTTACTCTTTAAAAATATCAAAAATTTAGTTCACAGTTTAGTAACATTGTCTGATAAAATTAATAGAGAGTTCTAGTAGTTTGACACCGCAAACATGTCGATTCCACAAGAATGTTTATCGTTTAGTTTATTTAAAATCTTTAACAACATTGTTCGACAAAATTAATAGGAAGTATTGTTGGTCGATTTAACGAAGACATATAAAGCAATGGCCAACAATTCAAATTTGGGTTCAGTTGAAACATTGTTTCATGGTAAATTTTTGTCTGACGAAACATTTAGGTACTAGGTTTGTCCGACACGCTTAACATGTTGATTTTACACTAGTTTTCATTGTATTGGTTTTTAAAGTCTATAGTAATATTGTCCGACAAAATTAAAAGAGGATTCTATTGTTCGATTATGCTAATATATTGATTGAACTGTATTTGGCGACTACTAGCTGTCTATATATAAATTTTCGATTATTCCGAATAATATTCATTCTTTTCTGTTCCTTGTGGTTTAGATGCCAAGCTTATATATTAAAAAATATTTTTTTAACAAATTATTGGATAAATACATGTTCTTAAACGTTCGAGTGTCCAGTAACTGTTTCATATAGCTTATTTAAAACCTGCATAAGCTTATAATAACATTGCCGGAGAAGATCGTTAGGGATTTGAAGTAGTCTGACAATGCAAACATATCGATTCTACAATTATTTCATTGTATCGGTTATTTTATGCCTATAGTACATTGCCCTACAAATTGTTTACTCGTTTCTAAAAGCTTTGATGGAATTCCCCGTTTATTCTTTGTAATTCATCTAATTTGTTATAAACTGAAAAGTCATCTAGAAATCGACCGTTTCATAACATTTTTCCAACATAAAATGTGAAAAATTATAGCGCAATTTGAGATTTTACTTGCAACGATTAGTGTTACGATTTTCAAATCTTAAGCTTTTGATTAGATTTGTAATTCAGCAAAGCAATGATATTTTGACAAATACTGTTATTTATTCAGGGCGATCATTTTTTTTATTAATTAGGAATGTCGTGAGACCCTTTAAAATAAAATGCTGATATTTGTTCTTCGAAGAATTTTCTTTTAACTCAATCAAGGGTTGGTATAACATTGCTGAGTAAATATGCAGTTTTATAATAGCACTAAAACACAAAGCATGGTATCTACATAAAAATATCTATTTTTGAAAATGCACTATAAATAAACAAAATTGAAAAGGCGTTTAAAGATTGGAAGCCAATAGAGAACTAAGATTAAGAAAAAAATGCCAAAATTTATTTTTAACATTTTAACATGTTCAAAGTGGAGAGAAAGTATCCTAAGTATCCACATGGGGTTATTCAACCTCTTATTATTTTTATATTTCAAACAAGTCCAGCCCTACAGTATCAAGCATTCAATTTATTCATCTAAAAGTTCACTAAATTGTACCAATGAATAAATTTGGATAGTTTAAATAACTTTTATATTGAAATTTTATTTATCCACATTTTTTTAACCTAAACATATTTCTTTACAACTTGAAAAATAATGTTTGGGAAAAACAATTAATAATACAACAATAAAAAAAGTAATAATTGGAATTTTTATAAAAATATAAGCAATAATAAAAAAATAATAACTAAAGTGTACCCATACCCCTGCTAAACTTTTTCTCGTTGCTTCTTCGAGGACATAGTTTTCGTAGCACCTTGAAATTTTTTCCTCTTTTTCAAACGTCGTGAGATGTATATTCAGGTATCCTGCGGCGTTTCAACACTACTTGATCTACTCCATGTTCTACAGATATGGTTAATATTTCCTCGTACAAAGATAATTAACTCTATTATAACTTCCCTAAATTACGCCCTATTGTCAAAATTGAGTAATGTGAGGAGATTTGGTCATTAAAGACTACTCTTATTTTGATAAATATTCAGGTATCTCTATTGGACTAACCACTTCTGTCAATCATTTTGAGGTTAGGACAATTATTAATTCTTTCTTGAATTCTTTGCTCATTATATCTTCTAGTTGTTACTTCTATGATTAGTTTTAATACCTTGTTTCGTTGTTTGTCAAAATTTCAGCAATTTCCAAGTTAGAATTAAAACTATTTCTTTACAGAGTTGCTCCCTGTCTCAATAACCTTCCATGAAGTTCATTTCTCCTTATTTCTCTGCAACTTACTTTCAATGTTATCCCCTTTACTGCAATAATTCTGTGAATTGTAAATGTAACCAGCATCTCTACAGAACTTGAGTAGTTTTACTTCATATTTGTAGCCCTTGTTTGTTATCAATTGACTATAAAAAACCTACTTGTGAGGTATTGCTTGATAAACCAATTTTTCACCTTACCTTCCTTTACCAATTGACACTACAGCTCGGTATGAGCCTTGGCCTTCTCGATGATTCGTCTCCAAACTGATCAGTTCTTCACCATTCGCTCACATTCATTGTTTGTAAGTCCCCGTGAACTTGATCAGTCCATCTTATTCAAGATCTGCCGCTTTTTCTACTGCTGTATATTTTGGCATTCATGATTCTTTGGCATCCCTTTGTCCTCCGTGCTTTAAATATGGCCAAACTATCAACGTCTTCATTGCCTAGCATTTAATCGATTTCTCTATTATTTCGGATTCTCCAGTCTGCTTCATTGATTTTAGTTTGTCTATATATACTTCCGATAATTTTTCTCTGGAATTTTCTTAATTTTTCTTGGCCTTTTTTGTCATCACATAACATTCAGTGCCACGATTGGTCTTATTAGATTCCTGTAGATTTTTAACTTCATTCTTCTTATTATTAGTTTGCTTTTCAGGAGCTTCAGGTTCTCTATTACCACTTGTATTCTTTCTTGTATGGCAGTGCTTGGTTTGGCTTTGTTGATTATCATATTGAGTAGCTTGAATAGTTCAAACAATTTCCTCACATTCTTTGGAGTACCAGAAAACTCATGGTGTTTATTAGAAAGTAAAGACAACCATTTGGGGTAAAATTCACCTCATTCAGATAGTCAGTGTTTATTAGATTTGGTTGAAATTCATCTGATTTATTTCCATTATTGTTATCAGGACTACATTCACTTCCACTCATGGATGGTTGTGGAAGAGATAAAAGCATATTTTCATCACAAAGTGCTAGTAACATTGTTAAAAAATTTACAGGAAGGCCAAGAAGGGAAGCAACAAAAAGCCACAACAGAGAAGAGAGGAAAATGAGTGACTGGTCATATTTCGAAAATATCGCAACCCTAGAGAACCTCAGTGCAGTCAGAAGTCACTAAAACGTTGTTTATATTTTATAGAAGTTATCATACGGCTTGCAATCTTTGAAAGGCCGAAAACTGTAAGTCTACATGTGACATGCTCAGCTTTAATGGGAAATTAGATAAGGACCGTGTTAATGAAGACCATTAGTTATTAAAGTGAATCGTAGTAAGCAATAAAATATACTGATAAAAATAGTTTCTTCCAATATATGAAATTACATATCAATCAGTACCTTGTAAACTTAAAAATGTTTTAAAAGTACCAATTGTAGTAATTATGGTGCTTTTGTTTCAAATTAAATAATTAAATTTAATAATTTTTTGTTCTTGGTTATTGATAAAGACATGCACTTTTTTCTTGAAGTATATAGTTATTGGAAGAATATAATTATTATTTTGTTATAATTTACGTAATTTACAGTATTCAAAGTGCCAATTTCTCTTACAATCTTATTCACCTACTTAATAATGTAAACTATTTCTGGTGACAAAAAAGTTGATTATTTTATTTGAAGTTGCCATTATTAACTCTAATTTTGAATGATCCATCAGAGGTTGTCCGTAGGCAGACTAATTTTTAATCATATCCCTAATTGGTTCTTTGTTTTGTCAGTGGTGGGAGAAGCATCTGAAAATTTCTCCATCATATTTCTGATAAAAACCTACCCGTTTGCAAGTATGTATGTTTATAAACTTTCGGTTGTCATTTATTCTATGGCCCAGAAGATCTCTTTTGTAACAATTTCTTGCTTAGTGTTTCTAACTGACTCCTTTTTACATGTGGTATGGCTCTAGCTTTAAAAAATCTTCATTTTATACGCTCACAAGTGTGTAGTGCAACAGACTTCTGTAATCTTCGACACTTCAATAACATGTGGTTAGAGGTTTCATTATCTACGTAGCAGAATCTACACCCTTCATCTTCTACTAAACCTAGATATATTAACCTTGATAATATTCGTGAATTATTATTACTTTGATTGATACCTATTAATAGATCATCTTTGGATATAGACCTCTAAGAGTCTCCCCCGTAGGTTATCCCAGAAACTTATTTTGAGCTTAGTATTCTCTGTATTGTCCTGTAATCAATCCCACAAAAGGATTCAGGTCATCATTTGTCCCAAGTTTGTCTGCTATTTCACCTCCCTCTACTCCAATCTGTCCCGGGATCCAGTGGGGGATAATTTTTTTTTTTCATAGCTCATTTAATTTGCTCAGACATTCCCAAACCAGTTTAAATCAGCCAGTCACGTCCACAGCTTGTAACTGTTATCCAACTGGAAACCATCCTCTTAGTATAGTCAGCATATCAGTGGGCGTCCTTTACTTCTAAAGGCATCTTCTCTCAGTATTTTTTATAAAAATTGACTGCTTGTATTGTTTTCAATTATTCGTGCGTCATTTCTTTTGAAAAATGATCAGTTTGTAACAATTCCACTTCTTATTATTAAAATGAATACTTTGCAATAAATATTTTAATTTGGCATATTTAGTTTTTCACTGTTCACAATCCTTAGCCGCGTGGTTATTTATAAAAAAACTTATATAACTGCCCAATAGAGTGCAAACTATTCATCTATCGCGCTCGAGTGGATCCCAAAATTTGTACTGAGATTTCATTACTAAGAAAAAATATTTTTCTTGAAATATACACTCATCAATATCCAAATTTGTTAATGGTGATATCGGCAAATATTAAATGAAATGAATGACGGATTTATTTACAAGAAAAAGTGCATGTAAAGCATATTTCAGCAATGTCCCACTTTATATATCAGTTGCAGCACTATATTTTTAAGGGTAGATATGTGTGAGTGTGTAAGTTTGAGAAGTTTTTTAATAAGCGATTTTCAAAGTCAATATTTTATAATGAAATAAAATATCAATACGAAATAAGCCAACAAAACATATAGTTATTACATATCAGTGCGCTAAATAGTTGTCAAATCTGTTTTTGGAATCATCAATGTTGCTACTAATATCCAAATACAACGTTTACATTATATAACATCATGACTTATTCTCCCGTGGATCATCGAATCAAATTTATTTATCGAATAATGTGAGTACCTTATCGAAATTTGCTGATAGATTTAGAGAAGCACTAAACAACCTATTTTTGAATGTATATATCCGTTGAGGCTTAGGTTAGTTCAGGCATCCGTGATCTATATTGGTCGTGGTTCAAGACGGCAGACCTGAGGCCCATTTTGCAACCCTTTATTTTCCACGTTGTGGAAACTTAGTCAACTAGCTAACTACTCTTCTATATTGTTCCCTTTTTTTGCTTATTTTTAAGCATTTTGAACCCAGAATAATTTTTTTTACTTTTTCAATTTCTAGCTTCCTCTCGTTACATTTTTTGCATTTTTTTTTTCGTTGTTACTCCCCATGTCTAAGAAAGGACGGTCATGATAGTGTAATAAGTGTGGCAGTGCGAGTTCCATACGCAGTTTCTTTTACAAGCTTCTTGGGAATCAATTGCGGACACGTCTTCTGGTAACCTATCATGCATAATCGTTCACGATGTTCCCACAATGCCCCCCTCCCAAGAACACTTTTCTACTGACCTCTCGGACAAATATCCTTTCGGTTATCTTTCTAGGAAGAATATTGGTTATAATCCGCAGTAGGAAATTTGATCCTCAATCATCTTTACACGCACTGAAGCGGCATTTACACGGAACAAACAACTGATTGCTCATTTCCTGAGCATGCGTACAACCAAGCCGGATAGTACATTCGTTTTCATTGATATCTCGCGAAGTAATCCCAAAACGGCATATTCAAATTCCAACCCGTTTTGTTGTTAAGACGTTTCGAATATTTTTATTGGGACATCCCTCTTACAACAATATCAGTTGAAAGGTCCACTACTGAAATTTTATGTTTACTTTATACATTTTGTTTTTGGGAATGTTTTTGATGGTTTTCTCTCACTCCCTGTATATTGTTGCTCAAATCTTCACAAATATTCAGTGATAAAATAATTTAAATTTTCATAAACGTTGTCTTTATTTAAAGAATACATTTCAATTATATATGTTGGTTATTAGTAGCAATCTGTTTATATCTTCAGTAGCTTGCATTACTACTTAGTAAACGCTTTGCCAGCAAAAATTCGTCCTGTAGAAGAAATTACGATGAAAATGATTAATTGTCCAAAAGTCGATGCTGTAACATCGGAATTTTCTAGAATTAATATAAAATTATAACAATAATATGCATATTTAATCAGAAGAAGCTTCCAGAAAATGAATACAACACATATCAGAAAATATATAGAAGAAACATATATATTCAACATATCTAAAATATGAGTTTTTAGGGGATTCAGATGTTGTAGTATGGCTTTTTGGTAAATTATTCAATGTTAAAGTTGAATTGTGTAATTTTAGTTGAATGTCTTCCTAATGTATGCGCCTCAGTAGGACTTAACATAATACAATAGTAGACAATGGGGTTCATGATAATATCGATGTCAATAACATAGTAAATATGTGTTTAATGGCAGTAAAATACTTGCATATTTTTAATAATATTTTCAGATCTTCACTACAATATTTGTATTTATCTAAAGGGCGTTTAAAACAATTATTATTTCTCTAACTGCCCGCTTTATTTGCAATCTATAACAATTATTACAATAAGCAAATTATGTGAAAATACAATACAAATTAACCATCTCGAAAGAAATCCACTGATTACTTTTTCTTACAGCTGTAATTAATAACTAGATCAATTAGGTTTGGATATTAGGAACACACTAGCACTCAATAAAACCTACTAATTAAGTCGTGAGGTTTGTGCTTTTTGAATCTACTCTGAACTGTTGGTTGCACCATTAGGTTACATACCAGTGTGTTTGGGTTGAGGCTTAAACTATTTTTATAACTTATGGATAAGTTGCTTTAACCTACGATAATTCGTTGGACCTTCGATTGGAACCGCTCTAAAATTTCAATATTGGAGTTGGCTGCTGATCCCCACAATGGGATTCCGTAGGTCACCACTTCGTTTTTTAAAGATTATTGGGATTTCTTACTCCTAATCGCATGGCCAGGTGCATGCCAAGATATTTGACATCATCCGGGCTTGATTATTTAGTGTGACTTCTGGTCATTTGTCTTCGCGGTTGGTGAAGGTTACCTGGACTTATTTCGATTCGTTTGCTTTAATGTGCCATTTTCCCGTCTTGTTAAGATGAAGCTGTGTCATCTACAAAAAAATAAAACTAATCTTATTATACACTTACCCGTATTTAAAAGTATCAATTATAGTTTGGGTTTCTTAACATCTAAATATTTAAGAGATGTCATAGGTATAAGCTGGTATTAATTGAAAATATATCGGAACTTTTACGTCACGACTTTATTTAGTAGGAATTACAGGAATTTATCGATTCATCGTAAATGAGAAAAAGTCATTTATTTATCAGTAATCAACAATGGAGACTTTTTAAAAATAAATCAGAGGTCCAATCAAAAGTGCATTAAGAATACATTATATTGCAAATTTTATATATTTTAAAAAATATAATCTAGTTTTTTACCCACAGATTTTTCAATATTGACTTCTAAATTTCGTAATTTTTGTATTATTTAAGGGGAATTGTGATGACAAAGATAATTAGAAATACATAATGAATGTGAAATATATTTTCATTCTATCTAATATCAGAATATTTTTCTTCAAATATTTTTCCTATTTGCCATATTTGATGAATTAAATCAAGTTTTAAAGGAAATTGATTTGCTATCGACAATCTAAGGGCTCCTAGGTCGCCAAACCTAATAGCCAGACAGACCAGCCAGTTTGACCGGACATTTGGGTAGAAAGGCCGGGCACTCTACATTATTGAGGATTTTGCCTCATTATTAATAGATACGACAAAAAAATTGTATGTAAAATAAAGCTTTTGATTATTATGATAAATCTTGTCAAGTTCTAATGAAATAATAAAATAAAATCGAATGCCAATTCAGTCTTAGGTAGGCATTTTATTAATAATGATTAAACAGTCAAAATTAAATTCTAGATATATTAAAATTTAAATTCTTCTTATGAATGGCACAACTAAGACTGTTTTAACTGAAAAAAAAATAATCAAAAACTTTTTATATTTAATTTAAACAATAAAACAAAAAAAACTTCTTCTGTTTGAGTTACACAATAAAAATTATTAATTAATTTAAAAGCTGAGTTTGTTTCAAAATGTATTTGTAAAAATATACATCTTTTGAATTTAATTCTACAACCAACATTTAGGCAACAGTGTTAACATGTAATCTGTTGCGTTCTTTTGTTCATTGCTGACCTATCAAGAAAAAAACTCTTCCAACGTTGCGTTTTGTCCTGACATAGTAAAGTAATACTGACGAATAGTTAAGAATTTTGAAAAGCAATCTTCACTTATCATCGATTTAAAATAGGTTATCCTAGGATATCTTATGTGCTAACAGCTTCTTAAAATCAACTTTTTCTTTTTTAGTGTTCAGAAAAGATTCTGTAGTTGGTCAAAACATTTGGTATCGTCAATTTTGACGTTGTAATATGATAGGATACATCTTTTAAAGTCATCCATGTGAATTTTTTGGTGTGTTTCTATAAATTTTCAGTCCAAGATCGTAAATATTTTATTGCAATAATATACATGTTTTCAATATCCTCTTCACCTGTGGAGAATTTTCGTTGTTCTCTTTGAATTTTCCAAAATGAAAGTCACTTTCAGTAGGCAAAAGTCTTGGTCAATCCTTGCTTTCGTGTTATTCATTATCTTAGAAGAGTTTTCCAAAATCACATTCACAGAAACATCAGCCTTATCTGTATCTTTGATGTAGTTTTGATAAATAGCCATAAAAGAATGGCCTTTGTTAAGGTTTCTTTTTCAAAAAAAATCTCTCAAAGTCCTGGATGTACCTACTATTCTTTTCGTTTTTTAGGAAATACGACTTGGGAGTCAGCGTATCTTTGAACGAAAAGAATTTATTTAAAATGAATGTTCAATTCTAAACAAGTTCTTCTGTACATATGGTAAATGTAGCAAAATAACTGCGGGTGACCGATTCTCGTAGCCTGCGCTCGGCCACGCTCGTTTGCGAAATGTAAAAAGCCTAAGAAAAGTCGGACAAGACGGACACCGTCTATTTTGTCCAGACACGCAATCAAAAAGCGTACCTATATCCGACTTTATTCGGATGCTTGGCAACGCTAGACATCCTACTTCATTTGAAAGGAAAAAAATGTTTTTTTTTAATGAATAATCAACCTAGGGTACTGGAAATACTCTCCTATTATAAATATTAGATAGATTATTCTGCCAATTTAGTAAAATTTACGATATTATATCAATCCCATTACATTTGTAGCTACCTATAATTAAAAAATGCCACTCTTCATCAACACCAATGCTCTATTTTTTCTCACTAGTTATGTCTACGATCCATTATCAAGAAACACCTACAAATCTGTAACATAATCAAATACGCTTATTATCTTTGGATTATAAAATTAATTCTGAATTATATGAATTCATTCTTTTGCGTAACTTCAACCGTTGTAGTTTTGTTTATAAATCGAATTAAATTGTTTATTGTTTTTTTAAAAAACGTTGTTTCCAATAAAAAAAAGCACTGCTCTTCTTCTCCATTTTTTTCCTATTCGTTACGTTTTTTCTTGTTTTAGCTTCTTATTTTCGTAGTGACACAAAAAATTAAATCCTTTTATTTTTAGTATCGGTGGAAGGTCGATTAAAAATTAATAGCTTTAAAAACTTGAATGTGAAAAAAACACATGTGACAAGTATATTAAAAATATTTGAAGAAAAACGTAATAGACCGAACGGCATGTTAAAAATTTTTGGAATTATAACAGAACTAAATAAAGAGATTGCAAATTATTCACTAATTTCGTATACTTGATACAAATATAAATGAATTTTTTGAAAATATTGTTAAAATGTATGGTGTAAGCAGCTTCTTTTTAAAACAATTGTCTTCGACCTACTTGCTCTGCGTTATTGTGAAATAGTCTAATGAGACATAAATAGTTAGTTCATATCAAAATAGTATTAAATGTGTAAACTAGGATTTTAATTTTTTTTGACATTCAATTTTGCAATTATTTTGAAATTGGATGCATTGTTTTTTATAAACGAACACTAACTTTCACTTCCCAAAATATATTGAAAATAATTGCAAATTACTTAGATTTAGTGCCAATTTAGAAAAATCAATTGTTAGATATTTGTTGTACCAACCAAATAATGTAAGAAGAGAAGTATTTTGAGTATTATAAGACTTATACTTGAGACCATTTACAAGAACAAAAATTGGTAATACCTATATGGACATCAAGTAGAAATTTTCCTATTTCAAATGGTATTCCAAATTGATCTCAGTCAATTGTACTTAATTTTGTAATAGGTTAAGTGAAAAATAAAGTAAATACCAAAAGCCTATAAGGTCTTACATTAACCTTTTAATACTAACATGAAGTTTTTAACATCGATGTAAAGGTAGGATGTTCTATAAGCCGAAAATGCTTGTAGGTACAATCTATAATTTTATTATTCCTTTGTCAAAACTACATTAAAAACCTCAGTAAATTCAAATTGAGCTTCTTCTAGGAGTTATATTTAGTATAAAATAATGTATTCATTACACATTGCTCTAATAAGTTTAATACATCAGAATTTGCTAAATTGAACACATACATATATTATTTTTGTAATTTTTTCATGCTACAGTAGTCGTAAAGACTTTCTTGACTTTGAACATACAGTTCTCTTTTCGCAGATCTCTTTTTATCTGTTTCAAAAGTGAAATGTTATACGTTCTTTCATTCGTTCTTTTACAGATAAACGATCCATTGCGACTTCCAATAAATTTCAACAATAATAATTTATTGTATTATTTTCTTCTTCGGCGGAGATAACGCAATTGTAGCTAGGCTAAAACTCTAGCATTTGGGTATAGGGAACATTCGATAAAAAATGTATAAAGTATTTCTTAGGGATTTCGAAAAGCGAACAATATACATAGTAGTGATCTATTTGAAATAATAAATTTCATTATTTTTCCAGAAAAAAGGAAAAATCTGACAACAATGTAAGTACCACCATAATACCGGTAGTGAAACTCGATTTATTTGAATATTCAACAAATTTTTTGTTGTGTAACCTGTAAGGAAAATTAACTTTTTTAGATTATTGTAAAAAAATCATCAAAGTATATATTTTCTGTTTGTCATCTGTTAATTCATTCTTAAGGTTTTCCTAACTATTTCTTTTTGTTATTTCTTAATTAAATCGAACTCTTCTTTGGTATGTTATACAAACGCGGTTTCAACATGGCTTACTTTCAGGAAAAGTTTTAGGAAAGCATCAAAGCTTCGCTATAGTTTGAGCGAAGTGCGGAAATTACAGGAAGACAACTAAGTAGCCCCACCTATGGAGGGCTAAAGGGTCATTATAAAATGAAATTGGGCGGCATGAGGAATACAAAGGTAATACCACACAAACAAATGGGGCTTCCTTTGTTCTAATTTTCTCTGTTCTAAACGTTTCTTTGTAACTTTCTTTGTTCTAAAAAAATACATATAGAAAGTTCTGATCACAGTTTTCCATTCTTTTTTCTTCCTTCCTTTTTTATAATTTTAATTATTGACCCCCCTCCAAACTGAAAAGCTGAAACTGCGCCTTATGTTATGAGCTATTAATAATGGGGTGCATTTCTAATTTAAGCTTTCCCCAGTCTACCTGGTATGTTATCATTGAAAATAGAAACTTTCTTATTGTTCTCTTCTTCTTCAGACATTATCTGTGGTTTTCCAATAGTTTTTGGACGTAATCTTTAGCTTCTAGAGTTTATGGTGTTCCTCGGGATATTGTATAACTTAGCTCACTAACTGGTTTTACATTTTTTATTTCATCAATAATCTCTTTTATAAGTAAACGGGCTTTTGTTCAATTTTGGCTGTTTTTAGAACCTGTACGGAGAATTTTCCTGGGAACAATTGAATTCTACAAACAATTATTGTTATATATTTTCATGAATTCTGCAATAATACACATAAATATGTTAGAAAGCAAGAGATAAGTAAAAGTATAATAATTTACTGAGCCTGGGCCAAAGTTACCCAAAGTCTTAAAGTTCTAACGTAAACTTGCAGTATTTTTCAATACATATGAGACATAACTAAACACATATCACTATGTTCTTAAGTTGAATATCAAACTAATGACTGAAATTATTCTGTTGAACTGTATTAATGATTTCAATGGTCTCTAGTAATTCGTTATAAATAAAAATTACATTTTTACTCAATACTTCTTTTCCATTGTTAGAAAATTAAAAGGAGAAAGCTTTTATCAGCATCCAAAGCTTAAAATGGAATATAATTAATGATTGTAAGATTAAATTCCTGTGTTGATTCATTTTGTAGTTGTCATGCAGTTTGGCGTTCTCTATTAATATATGTCGTAACCAAAAAAATATTAGTTGAGTCAATTAACTGTGCCTCTAGCCGTGGTAGTTTTTATCTATCACAATCCATTACTCTATCTACATGGTAAACATTTGAAAGAATATCTATATACATGTTTTCATACTTTAGAACTTTATTATTCTTCTAAACGTTGATAAAAATAATGTGTTCGTTCGAAATATATTGTTTGAAATAATAATATCCTTCTATTAAGAACTGTTTTTCTAAATACTTAGGAAAAGAAAAAATGGTAATTAAAGGAAGTCACGTACAAAAGTTTGCACGTGGCAATATTGAATTTTTTTCTTTCTTTCTGAGAAGATCCTTGCTGATTATAGCAACCTTGGTTATGCATAATACCATAGTCTTTATAGTAAATGACTATATGCAGAAAAAAATCTCTTTACTAGTTGATGGTAATATTGGTACCAGAAATTCATTGTGCAGTACTATATCCCATTCCTGGAACTCCGAATCATGACCTAACTATATTTGAATTAGGTGATAGACACGATTTATCTGTTGATGGGCTGCTGAACTTTCCTAAGAAGATTTCATAGTTTGATAGGTTTATGAAGCCTGATTAACTTGATGATACATTTTATCTTTAAATGAAAGCCATTTTGGCTTTATAATGCCATCTACCTAATCTAAAAACATCTATTGATGATAACCGTTCAAAAGTGATTGTGAAAGGAAATTATCTGTAAATTAAGTTTTGCTAGCTCTAGAAAAAAGTTCGGTCGTGCGATTTTTCTAATTTTGGAACTTCCTGATAGTACATGAAATTCAGAACAAATCCTGAAATTTGCGGCTACGTAATTTTTTACACCTTGCAGTGATTTTTTAGTACAATTCCTGGGCTAGCCTTTCTCTCAGTACCTTTGACGTCCTCCTGTAGAAGATTTTGGTGTGCCGGTTTAATTATTTATAAATAATACTAACTTCTCATTTTTGATGATATTTCAATGAAACAAGAATTTGATATGAGGTATAATACAGGGAGATTCACGGTTGACCGTACATTACGTGCATGGTTAAAGGTTGCTGCCTCTCGGAAACGGTTAACCAAAGAAAAACAAAAATTGTCGCACAAGGTTCACCATACAACTTCGACGATATTTATGTATATATTTGGAGCCACAGAAATCGAAATAATCGGCACACCTATTCTTTTAACTTGGACCTTAAATAACTTTTTTGGACCCATAGATATGGAGATAATTGCGTTAAACCTTGTATAACAACTCAAAATGTGGGCACTAGATAACTCTTTTTCCTCATAGAGGCGTTCGACTTTCAGCAAGTGAATTCGAGTGCTAGCCATACATTTTGACGATTTATTCATTGGCTCGCTACGGCTATTAAAAATGGACATTGTACGACTGTCGTTTATAAAGGAAACGGATTAAATTCAAGATTTTTTCATTTTCTTCTGTATATTTACAATACAAAACAACACAAAACATATTTATTGCACTCTAACTTCCAATTTCTGGAACCTTTGGGGATATTTATACTGAACACACTATTTACACTACCACTACACCAACACTTATAATTACACTGTTTGACGTGCGTTTCGATAACCAAGTTGTCGTCTTCAGAGACTGAATGGAAACTAAAACCTAATAACTTAGCTTACCTGTTTTATACCGAGTTTTCCCACCAATATAACTTCTCCCGTGAAAATTAATTCAAGCGGGAAAACCTCCTTGGCGGAAAACTTTACACATTTATTCCTTGACTACTAAACTATAGAGTGGGTTGTAAGGAATTGGCCCATTGTCCTTATTTAGTTTTTGTTACATTTAGCAAATTCAATGCTTTGAAATGCATTTAACAATTTATTGTTGGATAAATTTTTTAACAATTTTACATTATTAATATTTATGTCATAATACGATTGGCAGCGTGATCGGCAATACTCGATAAAGGTACCTTTCAATTCTGTTTATACGAAGGAATTGGAAGGAATATTTAGCAGAGTGGGTTTTAAATTGATTCATAAATCCAACAATACAATAAAACTATTGTTGGGTAATCCTAAGTATAAAACGCCAAATTTGGAAAGGAGTGGTATATATGAAATTAGCTGTGGTGACTATGACAGAAAGTATATTGGGCAGACTAAGAGATCCATTATTGCCCGGTTTAAAGAGCACTTAGCTCATTTGGAATATGGACGGACTGAAATATCTTCACAGCCCACTCCAGTTCAGTAGACAAGGAATAAATGTAGAGATTCCCGTCAAGGAGGTTTTTCTGCTGGAATTAGAAGTTATATTGGTGGGAAAATTCAATATATAGCAGGTAAGTTAAGTTATTAGGTTTTAGTTTGCATTCAGTTTCTGAACACGATAACTTAGTTATCGGAACGCGTGTCAGTCAGGGTAATTGTGAGTTTGGTGTAGTGGTAGTGTAAACAGTGTGTTCAGTATTATTCGTCATTAACTTTATTAACGTCATTTTCATCGTTATGGAGCGTCGTGCAGTGTCTGCATTGGGCTTCAGAAGGTGTATACGGAGGTATACAAATGTACAGCTTATTATCTCTTCACTCCTTTACTTGATGATAATATGACTGTATAAAATCTACTCATTGAAGCAAAAATAAGTTGGTTCATTCTAAAACTAGTGTAGTGTAATTGATTTCAATAGAGGTTAATATAAGTTCTAATATATGTACAATGCGAAATACTGCATATTGGCAATAAATGAATGAAGAATTTGTAGTCGAGGCTATTAAATAAGCAATATACATTGATTATAGATATTTTTTCAAATGTTAATCATTTTATTATACCTTATCCACTTGTTTCTCTCTGTGCTGTGATAATTTTTATGAAATACTCATCTGTTAAGACTGTTTTCTTCAAAAATTAATTCAATATTTATACTACACTTAATGATTATCCAGAAAGTGCAAAAAACTATTCTAGTGCAAAATGGTACCTGCTTCAAACTCTTATTTAAGTGAATATTTTATATTTAATGATTTAAAAAAGGTATATGCATTAGCAAATGTAAAATTTAAGAAAATAAGTGTATTAATTTCTATGGAATGTATACTTGAATCCTTCTAACAATTCACTTCTTACTTCACAAACCCTATAGATGTAATATTTCATTTATCTCTTTGTTTTCTGTTTCCCTATTTATTGCATAACATTGATATCATTTAAATTAAAAAAGGCACCCAAAAGTGTCCCTGATATAAGTAAAAATACTAGAAATTTTAAGCTTCCTACCACAAAATACATAAAAAATGTATCAAAATATCAAAGAAGGACCAGGTTGACCAACCAAATAAAACAGTGTATGGTGTTGGGACCAATAGGAAAAATAAAAATACTGAAAGTTCGATAGATTATAAAAAAATGGTTAACGACATAATCGATATGTAAATCAGGGCACTAGTAAAAATCAGGAACAAAAATGATCCCGAAACAGATAGAGTTACATAGAGTGAAAACTGGTAGAGAAAACTTGTTTGAATATGTAAAATGAATAATATCAGAGACAAAGATTAAAAAAATTCGTATAAACCGCACAACTGCGACTTTTACCCAAGGAAGTCAAAAGAATGTTGTGATATACTTGGGAGGATCCAAAAATAAACGGATTTTCTTTAAAAAATACAGTAATATCAATTTCTTTCATAAAATAACAAGCTCATTTGTAGAAATGGTTAACAATTCCTTACTGATATTCTTTTTGATCTTTTCAAGGTTGTAGAAACATTTTTTTTGTGCTTCTTTCCATGCGTGACATTAAAAAAGTCCTACTGAACTAAGTCACATCAGTAAGATGCGTGGAGTAAAGTATTTATGCCATTTTCAGCCAAAACTATTGAACGCAGATGATTTGATATGTAGGTGCATTGTCATGTCTTAACAGTTTCAACTAAAAAAAGTTTTATTGCCCTGGGGCAACAAACTCCGAATGAAGTACGACCTTGACGTCATTGTGATGTTTGAGTTGACTTGGCGATATTTTTTGGACGGAGTAACGATGGCGTCTTCCATTGACGACTGAGTCATACAATCCTAGCCCCATGACTCATCACTCGTAATTACCTTCACCAGAAAGTCATAATGATTTTCAAAGTACATGTTTCGAGTGGATCATATTTTAGATTGTCACTCAGACTCCGTTAAAATTTTCTGAGCAGAGCTCTCAAGATAACCCACTACTCAATGAGAATTCATGTATTCCTGATGGTCTGTGAGTACAATCTATCCAATCTAATGACCGACCTCTTTGATATCGAAATAAGCTTCTGTTTCAACAATAATTTTCTGATTGAATTGATATTACCCATATGGGACCGTTTCGTCATCAGTTCGATTTAAATGCGTGTTAAAGAATTGAGGTTTCATTCCTGGTCCCATATCGATGAAAAAAATGCTTTTTATTTTTCCCAAATAGCTTCACAAAGAGCTTAGAATCATTAATTTGTTGTTGCTGTTTTAGCTACTTATTTGGAAAGGAGCTTTTCCATGCTTAAATTTGATTATAGGAGATTTTTATCTGTCAAACACGAGACATATCCACAGATATATACAGAGAGTTATTTGTTTTAAATTGTTGTATTAAAAATTTTGTATTCTTTCCATTCAAATTTGTCAGAAAAATAAAATCATTACAATTCCACTATTCACATGTTTCTAAAAAACCTACAACAGCAAATGACAAGTTTTTTTGTTTTTTACAAGCTTCTACATAAATAGTCTTCTGAAATGTTTCGACAAAGAGATGGCGTGAATCTAACTCTGTTAAACATGATAGTGTAATCATAAATAACGTGGAGCATCCTACTACCTTCAACTATTTGTATGATCTATTCGTATGTATTCAATCGCCGCGCTTTGTATGATACGATGCATTTTGTTGCAGAGATGTAAGTCTCTCGAATTCGAGCTTCTAATGTAGACAGGATTCAACAGGCTCAGACTTTGAATTTTCTAGAATAAGTCTATGAATGAATTGTATTCTATACTTCCGTTTTTTGTAAGGAAATTTCACTTTTAGGAATGATTTCTCCGAAAGGGCTTTATTACTGAAAATATCGCATACTAACTTAAGGTAGTTACCTTGCGAGTTTTCTTCAAGGAGATTTTGAAGTATGTGAGCAGAATTTTATTTTTAACATTATTGCAAATTATTTAATTTTATTTCAGATTTATTAATTGTATTTTAGGCCCTTTTCGATCAGTGGTAATTATTTTATTTTGTTCAATTAATAATAACAGAACTCCCATTTTTATATTTATGGAAAGTAATGCGTCAAGATCGGGACTCAAAAATTTATCGATCGGAAAGATACAATTTGTCAATATTCTTATAAATACCCACTTTTGCCATCCAGATTTTCATGCGTATAGGCTTCCTGGAAGGTTTCAACGGGGATATTCTTCAAGGACCTCATTCTAATGTTGTCCAGGATCTTCAAAGCGATCATTTGAGTCGAGGGAACAAAAATAGTCCGGCGTAACGAGTTTGGAGCTGTGGACCTGCTAGAGTGTGACATAATTTCATGTACAGAGATTGCGGTCAGAATTTAACAACTTGTACCCTTTTGTCATCATGTTCTTCTTGATTTCTGTATACGACTATTCCCTGTCCATCTCGGATCGTCTTGAGCCACCTGTCTGACTGGGATTTTTAGTTTTCTTGTGTCTCACGCAAACTTGATCGCGAATCTCTGCTCGATCGCTTTTTCTATTCTGGCTTCCAACGCGCTCCGATAGACACAGCGTCCTGTCGCTCTAGACACTCGGAGCTCTCTTCGACTCTGTTTGCTGTGATGCCAAGACAACCCTCTATCTAGCTCTACGCACGAACGCGCGCCGCGGACATACATTGTACTTCTAATGACTGATTTCTTTCTACTATATTGTTGAGATCGACCTGATATATAATAGAATCTTTTGCAAATTTTAATTATAATAATTGTTATTAATATTGTTAATTTATATTTGTTGTAAATAATTATGGTTGATGTTGATGATTTCGATCACAGAGGGAGACAAAACTACACCTAACCAGCACCTACAAAGCTTACACGTTCAAGAACACATAAATACATGCGCATACAAAACCCAAGTAAACATGAAACACACAACTAATCTTAGGTAAATGTATGTATTTTCAGATGCTATGTGTATATATTATATATTTAAAAAATATTTATTATTATATAAATATATATATCCAAAATGTATGCCAAATAAATTTTAAACTAGAAATGTGTTGAAGTGGCAGATAATTTCTGCATTTTGTTCAATAAAATATAGAAATTTTGTGTAACATCAATAGAAAATCTAGTCGCAGTATTAATTAATATTAATGAAAAGTTAATTTATTCTTTAGTTGTGTAAATAAGTTATAATTCAATGCTAAAGTTGAGTAAAATAATTATAAGTAATGTGTTTTTGAACTGTAAGAGATTTCCCTTTATAACTCCTAATTTCCTAATCCTACGAAAGAAAATAAAAGGGAGTAATCCTACGAATGAAGATAAAAGGATTTAGAAGTACACTGCTTCAAAAATGGGATAAAATTATTTATTTTTAGATGTATATAATTGTCCACTTTCCATAATTTTTTTTAGTGGAGCGCAGTGAGATTTATACCTCAGAATCTAGAGCCAGACAATGAATCATTATAAAATATTTTTGACGGTGATTTCAATACTAAATAATAGAAAAAATTATTTTGCACGGTATTTATTTTTTCTTATTCAAAATACTCAATTATTGATTTTTCATTAATTTTCTGTAGAAAATTCATTTTTTTCGATTCTTACGCTTTTTTTTTCATTTTGACTAATTCTTTGTTTCTCGAATGTTAGAATAATTGTGACTATTGTGATTACACAATTCGTGAACAAAAGATTATTCAAAATTTTTGAAGAAAAACGTAACAAGCCGTTAACCTATATGCTTTTTTCTTCTCACTATTTTTTCATTAAGGCTCTTCAGTAGTACTAAACTTTCTCGTCGCTAATCATCGCAATCTTGTTATTTGGCTTCGTATCTTCGTAGACTGGTAAGTTTACAATAAATTCACAATAATTCCTTGAATTTATTTTTTTTTTCGAGAAGAGGGGATGTAACACGCCATTCGGCTTGCTGCGCTTTGAATAATCGTTTGTTCACGTTTTTCGGTACAGTAGTAGCGGATTTTTCAAAAGAGTCTAGTAGCTGCGGTGAGACAGTAGCTGTTGACGCCGTTCCTAACTTAAAACGTATTTGATGGCTACAGAAAAAATAGCACAAAATCGTTGGAAAGAACTTGTCGCAACATAAAATTCGATAAAACCACGCCACTTAAGATGGGACAAGATAAATTTTTAGTGAATATCAAAAATAACAGATTATATAATAAATAGATTCATAATTGAAACTGCCAAGAAAAACCACAAAAGGTATACTATTATTATTATTAAAAATGTCTGTTTTAATTCTCTAGTTACATTTCATCTAATAGATTAACAAATAAATAAGTTGGTCGATGCTCTGGCAATCCATAGATATCATAGGTACGTCTGGATGCAATGCTGTGGTTCCTTGCAACGTGGCATTATCCACAAGTTTGATGTAGATACAATTACTTTGTCCCTGGTATATAATTGTGGCTCCCAGAATCTTTCGGTCAAAATATCACTGAAAAGTAGCTGAAAAACAGGGTTTCAAAACTCGATCTCCTGTGCAATTTTCGGCTTTTAGTTTTTCTCGAAGATCTTTTGGCAGACGATAATTGTAATAGTTTGTTGTAATTTTTGTTACGAAATCTTTGACAGTGGGTATGTCGGCTGTGTCATGTAACCACGAGGTTTTAGGTAGCATGAATATTTAATAACCATACGGAGGCGCTTTTTTTATACTACCTGCAGGGTGCGGAAATTTTGTTTGGTACCTGTGTAGTAGACTGGTATGTTAAAATGAGTTGTTTTGTATAATAAAAGTTTGTTTTGTGTGATGACTTTACTGTGTTTACAAATGAGAGGGTAAGGTCTGCCCATTGCAATCTTAGATTTTTATACTTGTTTAGCAATGTTTGCGTTAGCATTTGTGTTTCCTTGCACAATGTACCCTAGGTATTTTGGGGTACTGCTTGGAAAAGATAGTTTGTCCGTTAATGTTTAGCTGCGATTTCAATGAGCTGCTTTTCCTAGCTATCCGTCTGAGTAATAAGTAGTCTGTTTTCGAGGTACTCATAGCTAGTTTATTGTTTTGAAAATATGATAAAATTTTGTTGTTTTTATGTGTGGATTATTTTGATTGTGTCATCGGGATGTTTCGCCGATGCTACAAAACAAGTTTCGTCAGCGTACCTACATGGCTGTTAGGATTTGTTAGGAAGCGTGTAGGTCATATGTAAAAAGGGGATACAACAAAGGTCATAAAAATGACCCTCGCGGAACTCCAGCATTTATGGGATATGCCCATGCTCTCATTATTTTTAACGTAAACTTTTCTGTTGGTTAAATAGGAATGCAAAATTTCAATTAAATCATTTGGTATGTTCAAATTTATCAATTTATAAATTAAACCTTCGATCCATATGGAGTCAAAGGCTTTTTGGATGTCGATAGCCGCCATGACAGACTTTATTAAAAACTCTTATTATTTGAGCCGTTCTACAATGTCTGGGGTATAGGTCTGTAACTATCCATATAGCATGGATGTTTATTAGCTTTGATAATGGGAACGATTATGGCAATTTTGAGTTTACAAAAAGTGCTTGGAAACAGTAGTTTAAAGAATATATTCTATTCTTAGATGCGTTACCGACATGCGCTTTTCTCCAAAGTGGCAAAAATATGTTTGCAAAAAATTTCGAGAAATGTCTGGACTGCCACAGTTTTCAAAAAAATGAATGCAACGATATCAATGACATTTTAAACGCTGGAGTACATGCACTCGTGCTTTATACGTTGCTCCTCAAAAAATAAAAGAACAAAAAAGCTCCAAAATCCTTATTAAAAATGATTTTTTTGCAAATGCAAAAATGGATTCGGAGCATCTTGTGGGTGCAAGAGTGGCTTAAATTGTACTGTAACGTGCTTATGATGCAATGACTGTAGTAGTCCTTTACCTATAATCCGGATGAATAAAATCGGATGTACAATAACAGATGATAATTTTTTTTTTAATTTTTATATTGCAACTTAAAAAATTAATTTTTCTAATCTCTTGATTAAATAAATGAATATTTAAGTTATTGTTGTAATCAAGAAGGAGACATTTTTTTATCTCCTTAATTTAATTTTTTAACTGTGCAATCGAAAAGGTTTTATTAAGATTCATTGACTGGTCTTGGATTATGATGTTTTACGATTTCTATGCGTTACGACGCCCCACTATGAATGAAATATACTTTAAAAGTTTATCTAATCATGATAGAATCAGAAAGTATTAGGTGGGCTGAAATTTTCAAAGTTGGCGCTTGTATATCCATATGATTTCCATTTAGCCCTTATATTCAAACGACAGTTACACTAACTTACGTCAGTTTGAAAAAGTGGATAAAAAAATTTTATGTGTTAATAAGACAATGCTTTTCGCACTAAAAATACTTTTTCAGCTAAGGTTTGTCTTGATAAAACATTATTCCGAGTTTATCCCAGAAAATAAACCGTTGAGAAGAAGTTTAAACGAGGCGAAATAAGCACTGAGATCGATGGACACATGACACGTTTCAAAAGGCAGTCGCAGACGTGTATGATTATTTGGGTTTGCTCTGTTCAAAGTTCGTGCTTGCACGCGATAAACCGACTCCAAACCGCGAGAAGACGCAAAAGTCGACTGGCAAGATTATGGTATTAGTATTTTGGGATGCATGTGGTATAGTATTCATCATATGCGAAAAAATAGCTGTTATAAAGTGGAGCTATTGGATCGTTTGACAGACTGAGAGGAACAACGGACCCATTTAAAGAAGAGAGTGCTGTTCCATCTAGATATAGCACAGTGTCACAAATCAATGAAAACGTCGGCAAAATTGCATGAACCGGGCTTTGTATTGCTTTTGAATCCATCGTATTTTCTAGACCTGGCACCCAGTTGTTAAACTTCAAGAGGAAGCGGGATGGAGAGAAACTCTGCGCCGATGAAGATTTATCTCCGAAACTGGATCCTATTTTTAGACAAATCGTGTTTAAAAATGGTATTGAATAATTGGATAACATCTATAATCATTCTTTCGTCCTTGGAGCATTTGTAGTGAGTAATAGAATTAAATTCTATGTGGTAGTCTTTTTAGCTCACTGTGTAAAATATTTCAGGGAATGTTTTCTTTGTTTAAAAGGACTATGGAGGGGAGTGTGTATAATACACCCATTAAATTTGCCTCGTAGCTTGTCTTGGCCTTTCTCCATTTCTTCTGTAACCTCATGATACCATGTAGGCTCACTCTGCTTTCGTCTGATAACAGAATGGAGCCCCATTGTTTGTTAGTCCAGTTAACGTGTACTCTGACAAATCGTAGACGGGCTACTCGGTGGGCTGGGGTTAATTTGAGGCCAGTAGCCGGTCTCATTCGGTTCAGTTGCTTTGTCTTTGACTGTTCAGCCACGCCCCGCCTCTTTTCGTGTTTCTCTGTCCTTTTGTCGGATTTGAATATCAGTCATGTCTCTCGGATATGAACTTTTTTCTTCAGGAACCACGTCTTCGATGAAAGTTACTACTCTCTTGGTAACGACGGTAAACTCTGAAAACAGCAAACTGATTTATGTTCAGCGCACTGGCCAGTTTTCACACCAATATTTATTTTCCTCGGACTTTCTTGGATCTAATATGTCTTGATATACAACTGAGAAATGGGTCTGATCGTTGAAGATGATTATTTAAGTACTCCACATGTTTACATGCTGGTCTTGGGTCAGAATCTCCTGAAACTCTCACGAACAGCAGCGATGTTTTCAGTAAATAATGCGTTTATTTGAGTTACGGGTTTTAGTTGCTTGAAGGAGCTTAGAGAGAATTGATCAATTTATCAATCTATATTTGTGTATTTTTTCCATCTATAGTGATTTGGCAAAACACACTAATTAAAGGATAGCCAAAAATCGGAAGTTCCTATTTGAAAATCCTGTATATTCTCTCCGTGGGAATAGCAAGGACTGTGTTGACTTTGAGGGTCTTCTAGACTCCGAAGCTTTTTTACACAAACAGGTGATTTTACAACACCCTAGTTCAACGGGGTTGAATTTCAAGACTTCGGTGGCCAGTACGCCTCGGTGTGAGATGATTTTGCCTTAAAGTGCAGAATGTTCAATATTTTGTATGAACCGTTTGCCACGTCGTGCCAACCTATTGAAAAAACATGTTACTTATACGAAGAATCTGCACCATCATTTACTTCCGTAAAATTTTAGCTGACTTCAAACATGACTAAAAACGGCGATATAATCGAAAAGGCTCGTTACTGGAACACCCTCGAATTAAGATTAGGGAGGTAGAAGAGGCTATCGGAATATAAAAAGATCGCATTTGTCATATACTGGCTGAAGCATGCGTAAGTTGTCATAGCGGGGATCCTTTTGCTTCGATACGAAATAACAGTCAACACAGTACATTAAAAATGCAAACATGATTATATGGGCCGGAAAAATAGTGGAGACTGATTTTATAATAATGATATAATGATAATAGTCATGTGATTGTCAGCGACTATCTTCAACAAGGTAAAACAATAATAGGAGAGTATTAACATATAATTGCATGCCATTTCACACATCGGTGATTGCCATGAAAAAATTTACGAATTGTATTTCGAATTTGTTGACCACCCATTGTATTTTTCAGATCTAGCTTCCAGCGGCTTTTTTCTGTTTTCTAACCTCAAAGTTTTACTGTCAGGACTTTCGTCAAACGCACGAGAAAAAAGATTCCAAGTATACACGGGACTTGATGGAAAAAATTTTTACAGGGACATTTTAAATGTAGCAATAATGAATTTTGCAATTAATTTTTCAACAAAACGGTACTCTTTGTTTAACTCGATAAAATTTATGGTTTAGGAGACATGTAGATTTTTAGATTGTTGTACATGCCGAGTCATTCTGAAGAAAATTATCATAAATTCTAATTATTTATTGAAAATACTTATAAGAGGTATTAAAAAACAATCATTTCTAATTGAACTGCGTACTGTCGAACATTGAAAAATTGATATGTAGAAAAATTTAGTTGGTTAGCCTCCAACTTATCCAATTAAAACAAAAAAAAAACTATAATAAATGTTCGAAGGGCGCTGTTTGTACTTCTAAAAACTTCCGGAGTGTACGGAGGATATTTTTTGGAAGAGCAATCCAAGATTTTGCCTTATAGCGTTACAATGGAAGTTTGTTCTATCGATCAAATTGTTCTTTGTGTTTACCGGTGCTGCATATACCAAACTTATAAAAGATATCCCCCAAAAAACGAATCCATTGTATTTAGTTCAGGGGAACGTGGTGGCCATGCAAATGGACCTCCCCGACCAATCCATCTATCAGGAAAAATGTTATTTTTTATATTTTACTTATAAATCTCTTTCAAGTTTTTCTTTATGCCAGTAATATGATATTTGACAGTATATAGTATAAATGTTTCCTTATTTATTCATTTGTTCTCTAACAAATGCTTGATAATATTTTAATAAGTAAGTATTTTCAATAAATTATTACAATTGATGATAATTTTTTTCAGAATCTCTCTTTATGGCGGTTTCCTTGGCATGTAGTACGATCTAAAAATCTAAAAGTAAAGTTCCTATCAATTTTTAGAGACTATTTTTTTCTTATTTCCAAAATATGTTGGTTTTATTCTAAAAATCATGGTAATTTTCAAGTCATGGTACTTTGAGGGGGTGCAACTTTTCTACTATAAATAATATCGATAAAATAGAAAGTACGTATTAAAAACAAAAAAAAAATCCACTATGGAATAAATTATGAGATTCATGGCTGAAAACTCATAGGAAAAAATTCGGAAGTTAGTTAAAAAATTTGTTTTTTTTGAGTCGTTGTTTCGCCGGCGCAACTTGTCTTAACACAGCCTTGTTATTGATATATGAGAGCAATGCATTCCCTCCACTTTTGAGGGATTCAGAAATCGCTAAATATTGAACTTGGATATCTAATTTTTGGAGTAACTTCCTGTTTTAAAAGTCCTACGAGTGACTTGGACTCAAAACATTTTTAGACGTTTCTACTCTGTCGGTTCTCAAATGAAACACGCGTATATCTTTAAAAATGATTATCTTATTCAATGTACTTATACTTATTTATACGTACTGTATGACATTTTTTAAATATGTCAATCAATGGCGGATGTCTTGTAATTAAGAAGCGAGATAAATGAAAGTTGCCGCTATACTCTCTATTCACTGCTAACAGTAGTATATTATCCGGCAAATGACCACTTTCTGATATTCATCAAGTATGAATATATTCACTTTCCCACCATGCTGTTTATTGACGAAGTAGATTTAGTCTACTTTGTAGATCGTACTACTACTAATCGAAAAATACCTAGCGTGTTACCGTTCCTTTCAGTGTTGCGTGTAGAAAATGTATTTACGTACGCCCGGATTGTTGATGTTCTTAACATTGTTACTTAGTAGATGTGACGTTCTAGGCAACTCGGAAAAATTGTCAGGACTCAAAGAAATATCAGGTGAGTACTTGGAAATCAATTAACATTGAATATAATAACATACCTCAGGAATTATTATTATTATGTATTTTATATTATCAAGTGCTTAAAACTTATTACGGTTGTGATCTGGGACAAAGTAATAAATGTTTACAATAGATTTTAATTGTACAATTAGGAATTAATCGATGCCTTATACAAACAACGGATTATACGTAGTGCGGTCTGTGATTTCTTAGCCTAACATAAATAAAAAAAAACTAATTATCTGTCAATATATTCTCCCTTAATTTCACAACGTCCAAACTATGCTACTATGAAAATATGATGCATTTTTGAGTCAAAATTTTCGTTCACCGCTTTTTTAATTTCATCGTCGCTGTTAAATCTTTTACCCCTTATCTCGGCCTTCAGTTTTGCGAACAAAAATTAGTCGGTGGTCATATTAGGGCTAAATGGTGGGTGTTCAATAGGGTGGAACTTAATTATAACAAAGGATAACGTTGTTTATTTTGACTTGTAATAGTCAAATAAATGTTTATTTTTGATGTCTAACTAGTACATTAAATATGTACTACAGAATAGTTCGTCTTCTGGTGCCTCGAAGGTATTAATATTTGATAACGAAGCAAAAAATACCGAGCTTTTAGCTCATAATTCCTTATAATAAGCAAAATATTATTTAGAAGACACCACAAGGAGGTAGCTGCGTATCAACTTCCACCCACCTCCCACTCTTTATAAAACACATTTATTATTTCTGTCTAATTTACCGGCCTATAATCCTTTTTAGCATAATATTTAATGATTTTACTCGTAGTTTTCCCAAAATAAAAGAATTTCTAGCTTCATACCGTGATACAGCTAGTGCGGCTTCGGTGACAATTTTGACACATCTCTCCACCGCCTGGGAATAGAAGGGAAATCGTGGAAAATCTGTCTGAATCATCTTCTTAATTTCTTCATCGATCAATACTTTAAAGCACCTAACACTCATCAGGTCTCGATCTAGCCGCCATAATACTTCAAAGGCCAAATTCTCTAATATGTTTCCTAGAGTTAGTTACCATTGCTAGAAGAATAATTTCTAAGATGGCAAAAAATGCATTTCTTCCAATAACTGGATCAACGAAGTTTCTATATTGCTATTTGAGGTACATAGTATATTTGATGATTTCCCTCAAATAAATAGCTCCATCCTTGCTTAAAGGTTTCACTTTGATGTTAAATCACAATCGGCTGTTAACTATTAATAACAAATTCAGCAATAACTTCTAGATTCCGAGATGGAATTTAACACGAAACATATAAACGTATAATTCTATTTGTAACCAATAAGAATGAGCGATTTTCTCTGGTTTTCTTGTTGCTTGGTCTTCGGTCGATACTTAGGTGGATACTGCTTGACAAATTTTCTAATCAATTCCTGGCAAATTGGTAGTTCTTTGAAATTTTCAAGCTGTTTACCTATTCGACCCGAAAATTTTCTAGGATCCGTAGACCAGAAGTGTCAAACTCAATTAAAATACTGTCTGATTGAAGATTTCATTCATTTTATCAAAGTCTTCAAAACGATTTGTTGAATTCCTTAATCAAATTTTGTACAAGTTAAGAATAACCATCCAATGTTTTTTGTTTCACTGTGCCAAATAATTTTATATGAGGGAAATGGTGAAAAGTTTGATTTTTCACCTGATTTCTTCACAGCTTCAACTTTGTTTTAAAGGCTTGAATATATGAATACATTTGAGTGACAATCAGATTTTCACCCTGTAAGATATTCAGATCAGTCAAATTCATATCTAACAAAAAGGCACAATTAATCTACCAGTCATTGTCATAATCAATTGGTTTGCCTTTTTCTAACATGAAAGCCGCCAATAATAGGGTCACAAAAAGTAAAAAATCTTTCTAAAACTACTCATCGACTGAGCCAACGAACTTTAGTGAAATAAGGGACATCAGAAAACTTTTCGTCCAAATCTAGTAAAAATTGCCTGAACTGTCGGTGATTTAATCCTCTACTCCTATAAAATTTACAATTTTAATTATTGGTTGCATGACATGGTCCATTTTTGAATGTTTGGGTGCCAATGATTCCTGATGAATTATACAGTGAAATCCTACAAAATTCCCTAATGTTTTCTGTTTTAATTTAATTACAACTCTCGAATATTTGCCAGTCATGGCAAGAGCGCTATCCCTAATTGTCAATGGAACGCACTTTAATAGTTCCTCAGTTATTTCAAAGTTACTGTTAATAGTTACTCGTATAAAAACAGCAAGTTAAGATGTACCAACAGTATCAGTGCTCTCTTCAACAGCCAGTGTAAAGTTTGTAAATTCCTTAATTTTCTCCTTCAGTTGAGAAAACAAATTTTGATATAAATCATCTATTCTTGAAGCAACAGTGTTTCTTTAGAGCGAAATATTTTGAATTATTAACTTTTGAGATGGAAATGAAACATCGGCAACTTTAAACATACAGTTTTGATCTTTTCTAATGCTAAATCTTGATTTCAGGGCATCTTCGCTCTCTGTATTAGCTTCAGTGAACATCGATTGTTGTCCTTGAAGTTTAGATTTTAAAGATGACAATGTGTCAATTCTTATCTTTTCAGTGTAACAATAGAATTTTGACTTATGATTTCTATCATAGTGTCTCTTCAAATTAAACTCCTTACAAACAGCAACTGTTCGATTACAAATCAAACACAGTGATTTACCTTTCCATTCTATGAAAAAATACGCAATTTTCCATTTAAACTGAAAAACTCACTATCACCTTTACGTTTTTGTGACATTACGCCAAAATCGTAGCAATTATGGAACTCGACACAACAATTATGGATACCGCACGCGCACGACACACAAATGCACAATACCTTCTCATCCACACCACAATCCTTCTCCGACCGTATCACTTCGATTACTCGACTTAACTTACTCACGTCGCGCCGACGCACTCGATTTATATGGTTAAGGTAGGTTCTAGTCTAGACTCGAAGCGCTTGGAAGATTCTATCGTTCTCGACAAAAATAATAGTATATTCTCGCTTTCTGCTAAGAGATGGCGGTACTGTCTTTATCTCTAGCTTGTCTAGGCACGTGCAGCACAAAAAATTACTTATAAACCACGTAGACTTGAGAGTACGAGTATTTAAAACAACCGTAGATGAATCGAATGAAGTCTAAAAGCTCTAAAAAACATGACTCTTCTTTCTGTGACACATTGCGATTGCGGGCTTTATTGATATGGCCCAGGGACCGGAATCGGCCCTGACTGCCGTAGTCTATCCATCAATATATTGAAACAAGTGCCTCAAAGGAAGTGCATTCGGATGTAGTAGACAAATTATCCACCAAGTTTTTATGATACAATGATTTTTTTTTCTGAATAGTAATTTCCTAATCCTGGTAATTACCTTCTTTTATTGTGGAATATTTTAATGGCTACTGTAAAACCACCGTTATTTTGATAATTAAGAGGTAACTTATAATTAACAGATTAATAATATTAACGTATAATAAGTTAAAGTATAATTACTCAAATCTCCTGTGTACTTATTTAATGTTAAAAAAATACCTTATAGTAATTACGAGCCTCTCTTCAGGTGCCACTGATAATCTTAAATGAGTGTCTTCATGTCTTAAGTCAGTTTGTACCAGATGCAAAATGTAATCTTGATATTCGCAGGTAAGTAAGAAATTTTTTTGGATTATTTTTCATTCGTTTGCAAAACGAGACAAAGTAGTCGCTCTCTTCCATTCGATTAATTGATAATGTGTCCTCCCAAATTCGTAGATTCTTTAGTTTTCGTCTCCGGGGTCTTCGAAGTAACAAAGCCAACAGTAGTGTTTCCTCCTCGGAATCCATTTTGTTGATGAATGTATTGTGCGCTACAAACAAACGACGAAAACGTTGCATCTCTGTTACGCGTTCGTGACGTGTTCCCGCCGCTAGTATGATAAGACTGTAGGCTGTTTTCCATCTAAAAATAGAACACTATACTTCTTTTGAGTAATGTTCTGCAGTATATGATTTTATCGATGCTTGAAGCTTGAAGAAAATTGACAATAAACATCAGTTATTTTCGGGAATTAAGGGCCCTGCTGCACCACTAGATTTTATATCGAAATTGAAACAAAAATATTTTCGTTATGTGGCTGAAAAAATAAACAAAAATTCTCCTACAAAACAATATTCAAGATTTCGTTTTTTAGTTACACTCTCGTTTTCAATCTTTGTGAGTGAGAATGTGAGGCCACATTCGAGTACTGTAGTCCTAGAAAGTCTCAAAATAGTGCATCCATAACTTTTTAGGTGCTTTTCGTGACCTTTGCTTTTTTGGCACACATTGAATCTTTTTAAGCAGTCCCTAGCCTCTGTTTTTGATTTGTGTTGGTGTCAATCCCTCAATAAAATCTTTTATAACATTGTGAAATTCAATTTGAGACATTTTTCAAACTAACTAATTTTCTTTCTTTCTTCAAACTAAGTGCTTGTTCAAGCTCTACTATAATAAAATGGATCGCAGCAGCAACTTGAAACTTTGTCTAAAGCTTATTGAAACTTGTCTATACAAGTCAAGAACTCACTATATACCTACAAGCATTATTACAACTTTAATAGACACTTTTTGAATTAATTTGGACTCAGATTTCTCATAGATATAATAGAACTCACAGTTCTATTATATCATAAAGTTCATAATTATGGTGTATTATAATGAAGTAAGGCTTGAATCGATACTATATTGAGTAAAATTTTTATATATCTAAAAGCATAAATTATTTTCAATGGACTAGAAGGGGTCGGAAATCAACGGCCCTTCACAACTTTTTCGCGGCATGCTAAAGTATATAATTTTAGAAAAATCAACAAATTTGGTGAGCATGTCAAAATGTAGCTGGTGACAAAAAAGAGCACTAATAGAAGCATAGTAGTTCATATGTGTTTTTCTCACATAAACCCGTTCATTTTGACAACTGTATGGTGTTTCACTATATAGGATAATAAGAAATACATGTTAATATTTTTAATTTTCAATAGTCATAACTTAATGACATTGATATGATTGTTTGAAAAATTTTTATAACAGAATTCAAAAGCCCGTTGCCTATAAGCGATAAGTTTGAGAAAGAAAAGGAAGAAAGAGGACGAAAGAAAATTTTTGAGCATTAATTTATGGTCAAGGGAAAAAAATACAGAGTAATAATAGCAATTTATTTGAAAATGCAATCAGCAAAAGAATATTTAGAAAAGTTATTGGAGATCCAGACGTGTTCATTTCTATAACTGTTGAAGATGTTTTTCCAATTCGCATGCTGTTAATGATTTGATTATGATGTTGTTCGTTAATATCCAAGTACGTTTTTATTGAGTTGGCATTGTTGTGACCCTTAATTTTTATAAGCTCTTGCTCTTGTAAACCACTTTTGGTCAATCGACAAACCGCGGTCGATCTGTTGGAGTGATTTTTTCCCCTCCTGTCAAACGCTCCGGCAGACGATTTTGTCCAATTTTCAATTGTATTTTTTCCAAAGGGTATTATCATACTAGTGATCATTTTCAGATTTGAGCTACTTTTTGATATCAATTTTTTACATAATCTGACAGGATAAACGTTGCTATCGTTGTTTTCTATTAGAAATGTGCTTCCTTATTTCTAACACATTTTTGAACCACCTTGGTAAATCTTGCTAAATGCAGGGTTATATTTTTTTTACAGAACAATCGTTGTTTGATTCGATATAAAAAAGTCAGTCAAGCAAGCAGCAGCTTCCCCATCTCGCCAAGCTAATTCTACCGCGGCTATGTGATAGATTTCTTCGTATAGAATTGCGGGCAGCTCGCGCTTGTTAGAATGAAACACTTTTGAGTGGGTTAATAATTACTTTAATTTCTTTATATTTTTTTTGCAACAGCTTACTTGTTAGGTTCCACTTGGTTTTGACCGCAGTTTCTTTAAACTCTGCACCATCTTTACTTCTCATATTCATTGAGTAATCCTTTAAAATCAACGCCACTTCTTTCGACGTCTAATTTCCATCTAATTGAAACTTTCTATCATTACAAAAGTCCATAAAGGCTTTCCGTAAACGGAATTTTTGATATGTTTGATTCTATAATTTTATTAATATTTTTGTAAGTATTAAAACCAAATCAAGACATTTTGAATATGTATCCATGGCAACGTGAGAACAGTACATGGGATCCGTTTTCAGTATAATGTTGTAGTGATTGGTTGTCTTCAATAATGACTTCAAATTAATTAATTTCATTGGATTTCAACTGAAGCAAAAAATTTTCAGCAAAATAATTGATATTCTAACGTAGAAATAATGAATGAAATACCAAAGAAAAAAAATGAATGAGAAAAATTGTGAACTTTATGAAAAGTTGACTTTTGATTTTGATGAGGAGTCACTGAGGTTAAAATAAGATAAGTACGTGTTTGTGTGTTTTTAACCCAGTATGCTCATCGATCCATACAGGTAGTTTTGTTAGAAGCTCCGACATGGTAATTTAATTTTGGAAATTATTAAACTGTAAAAAGAGAAATTGTATTTCAGTTCCATTATTTCAATATAGATTTTAAACTTTCAGTCGTAGAAAATAATATATCAATCTATCGTGAAACATGAAATCTTGTCAATGAAGTATAGTTTACTGTTATACAACATATTAAATGGGAAATATACGTAGTAAAAGAATTGCATTCTACTAATTCGATTATTTCTCTTTTAATTGTTCGTTTGCAGTTGTGGATTTATCAGCAGGCTAATTAGGCTATAGCCTATGACGGCAGATTTAAATGGCCGGTAAATTTTGTTTGAATTTTTTTTGATTCACGAAATAAAAAAAAAGTGTTCATACTGAGAAGTCGTAATAAAAGTCAAGAGAAGCTAAGCGCTTTTCTAGCTAAGCTAGCTCTTTCATGGATAGAGTCAGAGCAAATGAACAAGATTTCATATAATTAATGATTTCGCAAATTCAAAGTTATGCCAAAATATATTCTAACGTTTTCATGATTTAATTTAAACAGTTATGTCACATGAAACGTTAGCCTCAAATTATAGAATTGAAATTTTGTTCATAAAAAATGTAATTTAAATAATTGGGAACCAAGGTAGCGAATTTCAGAAGTGAGCAGAGGCGACTGAAGATGAATAGCCTATAGGCGGCTAATCTGTAAATTCACCACTGTTTGTTTGCTAGCTGGATTTGGCTAATTTTAGTCTTGAATTATTTGTGGAAGTCCAGTTTATTTTTCTTTGATATTTTGTCACAAACTAAGCGCAACCATAATATTTGACATTTGACAACCAACCTCTATGTCACACGACACTGACATAGAAGCTGTGAACAGTCGATCTTGTGGAATTTATTTCCTTGATGCTCCCGGAGGTACCGGAAAAGTTTTCTCAATTTCATTGCTTTTGACGAGGAACAGATCGCGAAATTATGTAGTTTTAGCGTTAGTTTTATCTGGTATAGCAGCGACTCTGCTAGAAGGTAAGCGAACTGCACATTCTGCCTTGAAATTACTATTAAACATGCAAATCAACGAAACACCAATTTAAAACATCGCCAAAAATAGCGCAATGGCCAAGATCCTACATCCCTTTGGGATGAATACACAATGACCCATAAAAGGTTACTGGAGGCATTAGACAAAACGTAGAAAGATCTTCGTGACAACTAAAATATTTTTGGTAGTGCCATGATTCTATTGTTATGTGATTTTCGTCAGATTCTTTCAGTTATTCCCCGATTAACTGTTGCTGATTAACTAAATGCATGCCTAAAATCATCATATTTGTGGCGGTACCTAAAGACACTACAATTAACAACTAAAATGCGAGTAATTTTTCAACTGAAAAATTGTTTGCGAAGAAGTTGTTAGACATTGGAAATAATAAAGTTGCAGTGGACATCTCGACCGGATTCATTACATTACTGACAGATTTTTGTCCCGTAACAAACTAAAAAGAGGAGTTTATTCTCCGTGTTTTCCCAGATATAGCGCAACAGTTCAATAACCATAATTGGCTGGGTGCTTTTAAGTTGCCTGGATTACCACCTCACAATTTGCAGTTAAAAGTAGGATCACTTGTCATCATGTTGTAACATTAAACAACCTTCACGGTACAATGGAACAACACTGGCTGTGAAACAGGTGATGAATAACGTCAATTAGAAAACAATCATAAAGGGAAAATACGAAGGAGAGGATGTCTTGATGCCGAGTATATCGATGATTCCAACGTTTACAATTTCCGATAGGTCTGGCCTTTGCGATGACCATAAATAAATCGCAAGGCCAGCCGCTGGAAGTTTGCGGAATCAACTTGGAGTTTTCCTGTTTTGCGCATGGACAATTATACGTCTCGTTTTCGCGCGTCAGAAAACCGTCATCTTTGTTTATTAACGCACCACAAAACGAAACAAAAAATATAGTTTATCAGAAAGCTTTAATTTGACTGTGACATATCTGAGTGTGTCTGTTTTGTGAGTAAGCAGCATCATGTATAAATAATCGAAAATAATAATAAAACTTCATTCATACCGAGCATTTTTTTTCATGTTTTAAGGTTTTAAGGAGAGGTTGTAATTACTGACTAGTTTTGACGTTATTACTTCTCATCAGAGCAGTTTGTTTCGTGTTTGAGACCTATATATATATATATATATATATATATATACACAGGCGAACCACCGATAGTTAAGTGTCTTGGTAATAGTAATCCATAAACGCGAATGTCGAATGTTCCCAATATTTACAAACAAAATCTCAGACACTAGTCTAGAAATTTTGCCCTTTATATTCCGACCAATAGTCTTGTGAACTTTTGAGAACGAAATCATTGAGAGTTATTTGAATTTTCAATATGAGTTCTAGGAATTTTTCAAATTACAGATTCGTATTTCTAATAGATACATAGTAGTGAAATGTGAAAGTAGAAACCACTCCTCATCTTACAATAAATAACCAATTTCCAATTTTGTCGAACCATACACTTATGGTTATTTACGTCTGTTTGATAAGGCGTAATAAGAGTATGAATTTTTTAGGTAAAATAAACAGATGAGAGGTAGAAACGTCCACTTTTTATATTTGATTAGTAATATTTGTATAGAAACCTGTTATATTTATTAGTTAACCAGCTTCACCTTTTCCTTACTGAATTATTTCAAAATATTTAATAACGGTAATAACGGGGTTTCATCAGATAACATCCAAATTTATGGCACACTAAATATTGACAAGGATGCATTTTATACTCATGATACTACTAAAAAATAAGCGTGAATTTATTATAGTTCTGAATTTTATTGAATAGATATTATATGCATCATATACTAAATATACATCTAAAATTATGATGAAACTGATTTATGAAAATGATGTAACCTTTCTGCAAAAAATAGATTTATCGCATTTCTGATTTTCTCTTTTTACATACCAAATCCATAAATTTATCAGATTGATAAATCTTGTTGAATCTTGCAAAACGAATACAGGGTGAATCCAAGTTGAGGAATAGTATTTTTCATAATTGAAGAAAGTACCTTTTACTGCGGAAACCTATATAAAATTCGATGAGACCCAAAAGTCGTTAATTTATTGCTATTTATTGGTACGCATTTTGCAGAGTATAGTTTGAAAAGAATTTTGAATTATATAACATTTGTTTGATTCTAATATAGGGTATATATATTTGGTTTACATTGTTGTATTATTGTTGGGTTTGAAATTTTTAAAGGATAAAACTGTTAAATTTTACTCTTGAATTTACTAAATGATACGTGTTGAATACAGTTTCTCCAGTTTTCAGCAGTTACATTTTTAACCTCTTAATCAAGTTGATCATACTTCTTTTTAAAGTTGGTATATTATTGTGAACTCGAACATTAGACTTTAGATTATAGCATAACAACAAGATTAGATTAGAAATACAATAATTAAAAAAGTTTGCACTTCCACGGGTCTCTCTGGTCTACATTTTTCAGGTAAGGTTAGGTTGGGCTAGACTCTTGCCTACATATTTTAGGTCATGACAACGAAGAAATAAGATTACGTGAAAATGTAAATAATCCTTTTTGTGGAACTTTTTGTGAACCTCGTTTTTTGTTGGAAAATTTTTCCCCAAAATCAATATTTTCAGAGATATTTCGTGAAATTATTACCTCACCTCGTATGGACCATTTTATTGTACTTATGTGAGACATGGACGCTTAAAGCTGACATTATGAAGAAAATAGAAGAGTTCGAGATGTGGTGCTATCAGAGAATCTTTAAAATATTGAGGACTGTACATACCAGTAATGAAGACATCTCAATAAGGTTTGAGAACTCCTAAATGCGATGGAAACAAAAAAGGTCTGTTATATCCCTCACTCGATCAGTCAGGGAAAGGTCTTCCGAGTAGCGACAGATGGATACCTATTCAACCAAATAGTCATAAAGATAACTCACGTTTGAAGACAGGCACAGCATTAAAAGAAGAAGAAGAAGATATATCGTAGGTGTGGTATTGGTATAGAAAAATTTTTCTCTGTAAACTGGTGTAGTGTTAATTGAAAATAGCAAAAATTATTCAAGTTAATGTTTATGTGTTAATGCAGGCGATGATAAAGATATTTAACATGAATAACCCTATTTCAAAATACCGTAGTTGATGGTTTTTGATTCAATAATCCTATTCAATCATACGTTACGCCTAGAAGGTATCGGTAAATAAATCAAATCCAATCTATGATTGCCCTAAAGCCAACTCTCTATTGACTACAATTTAAGCTATTAAGTGATCGGTTTTTGATTGGATTCCCATCTGCACTGTATAAATAAATAATAATCAATACAAATTCAATTTATGAATCACAATAACAGGATACGGTTGGTTAGTAACCGTGAAATTAGTACCGAAATCTCTGTTACGATAAATATATTTTACACACTTCTATTGTTGCGTGGATTTGAATGATATGTTAATAATTCAGATAACGAGAATGGTGTTTGCATAATAATACATCCCACTAAATTGATTGATATAGCGGGATTAGCGTAGGTTATTTCGATTTTAAGGTTGATTAATTTGACAATAAAACACTTGATTAACAGAAGGCGCTTTAATGTATTTTTAATAGCATATTATAAGAGTTCCATATTTCATAAATAGTCTAGTCGCTAAACACCAAAAGTCACAGCTGAAAAATTTTGCATGGTTGTAGTAATTCAAACCCTCAAAAAGAAAATCAAAGAATCCATCATAAAGGTTGGCCGCGCGTGGTTAGAAACTATCTAAGAAACTAAGGTTTTGAGCAGTACTTTATAATAGTGACACATTAAGTAATCATTTCATTTTGCAATATTATTTTTTCAGATAAAACAGTAAGACTTTTGTACCATACCATTGGCGAAAGTGAAAGGGGTTTGGTTGGGTTGGAGGTGAGGACTTAAAATATGCAACAATTAATTTCAAAAATGAAAAGGGAATATGAAATAATGAATCTATTGCTTAATATACCTCAGAAAACGAGAATAACCTAACCTCCAGTTTTAAGGTGGTGTGAATACCTTATACCTTATACCTAAGACCTAAGGAAGTTGACCCTAACTGTGGATTCACCCAGTGGCGTTGTTTTCTGTTCTGGGTAAGTCTTAAGGGTCACTTGAAGAGAAAACCGCCTATTGGCTCAAACTCTACCATCTCGACAGTTTTCTTGATTTTTACCTTTGGTTCCTGACTAGCCGTGAGGGGATATTTCATTCACCATGGATTTTCTTCATTATTATATTTATATTTCTCTTTTGCTTTACTTTTATTGAATATCATTGTAATCATTGGTTTTAATATTTCTTTTTCGTACTGTTCTTGTTTTTTTCATTTTGCCGTTACATTCTTTTTCTTATTCTTCTTCTCATCATTATTTTTACAATAACCTCATGTTTCGATTTGCGTCCCTGTTTAGTTTGAATTATGTTGTTCGGGCTTATCATCAATTCATTTAACAGTAAACTGAATCTTGCTCTTTCATTCTGGAATATCATGCAACAGAGCACGTGTTTTGCGTCGTTTTTTTCTTACCCACAATATGTCTTGTTCGTTTAGCAATATGAGCAAACGTTTTCACGTCTTTGTCTATTTGAATTTTTTCACCGCATGGTATCTACAATATAAGGATCAAAAACTGAGATATCAAATCAATATTTAGATATACATTTCTAACAAATAAATTCAAAATTTCAATAAAACCGCCCATAGTGTGCAAATGATTCGAAATCGGTAGATATCTGTTGTTTTTTTAGATTAAAGAAATATCTTATTCTTCTTATAGTGTCGAAACCACGGACGTAAATTTGTCAACCATGATGACTCCGTTTTTCCTCTATTTTTCCCTGGATGATAAGATGCAATATACTATATGTGTCAGGATTGCGTATTACATGTGCGAAGTAAGATAATTTTCTGGACTCGACAGAACTTACAATCTCTCACTCTCTCTCCTTTCTCATTTGCAACATAACGTCGTCATTACGCACTCTATCCTGCCAGCTGATTCGAAGCATACGCCTATATGTACACCAAACCAACAAGAGTTGCTTCCGTCAGTGTCCACATGCCTCAACACCATACAAATAAGCTGTAAACTTAGATCGTGACTACACAAGATGTTTTTTAGTCTAATGAATGCTGCTCCAGCTTTCTCAATGCGACATTTTGTGTTGAGTGATCCTATTTTACATTAATAGCTGTTGTCAAATGGTTAATCTTTTCCGTTCGTTTTAAATTGTCAACAATAAGGTCACCATCGTTTACTGGATTTTTGGTGATGATCATGTACTTAGTCTTTTTGGTATTAAATTTTATTCTATCCTGACAGTTCTCAACCATTTGATCTAATAAAGTTTGTGAACCTTCCATTGAGTCTGCTACGAGGACAGTGTCATCGGCGTACCGAAAATTGCTTACGGTCACCACGTTTATTTTTATACCGTCTTCAACATCTTCTTCACCGAAGGCCTCTTGGAATATATGTTCCAAGTATAAATTGAAAAGTAGGGGTGAGAATATACAGCCCTGACTGCTTTCCTAATGTTGATATCTGGAGTTAATTTATCTAATTTGCTTTTTGATTCTAGTAAAGATTCGCTATTAAATTAATATCTTTGCTATCAATTCCAGTTGCTTGTAGGATATCTATTAGTTTATGATAACGGACCTTATCGAATGCTTCTCAAAATCTATGAGGCATAAATATACGTTACCGTTGACATCTCTACACCTCTGTAACCAAGGCCTGAATGCTCAACAAACCCTCTCTAGTTCCTTTTCGAAAATCAAACTGAGTACTTCTAATGTTTTCCTCTTAGGGTATATTCTTTGATATATGACTCATCAAACAATAGAAGTTTATTTCAAACAATCCGTTGGAATAACGCCATTGTGATAGATAGCATTAAACGGCTTAGATTGGTGATCTAAGGGAATTGATTTCAAGAGTTTTTAGCAATTCTGTGGGAATTCCATCAGGCCCGGAAGCTTTTCCATTTTTTTTGTATTTGGTTTTCCCTGACTTATATTGTTATATTTCGGTCAACAAATGGTTCTTTTTTTCTGTGAACCTCTTCTCCATCATCATCAAATAAATCTTCTATACAGGGTGTCCCACGACGAGCTAAAACTATCTGTATAAGGTAAAATACTTATAATTAAATCATGAAAATTTCTACGTTTGAGTATTCGGATACGATCTTTTTAAAATATTTTCAAATATATGTAACTTTATTTAAATTTTAGTGTACTTTTGCCTAAGAATTTTTTTCGAAAAATGCATACTTTTTGAGTTATCAGTTTTTTTGTAAAAAATTTGACAGTTTCAGACCCTTATAAATTATTTTTTTACGAGAATACCCTCAAGTATATGAAAATCGTTTCTATTCGGTTGCTTTAAGCAAGGTCAGACGTATTTGAATCTATGTTGAAAAATTTTTCATCTCATAAAGGATGTGAATAAAAAGTGTTGAAAGTTTAATTTCATAAATATCAAATTTCTTTATTTTTTTAAATAGAACCACCCGGTTTTTTCTATTTTAGTGCATTCAAGAGTAAAAAATGAGGAAAATTTATATATACTTTCCTGTACCTAATCCTTATTGTTATCCAGATATTGAATGTTTTCTGCAAATTTTTAGAGATGCATGTGTGGTATAAATTTTATTTTCACCCATTAACCGTATAGCTTCAAATTGTTGAGGATTCTTTTAACAGTATGCCAGTTTGGTCTTAGTCTATCTGGATACCTTGCAGCAAATAAAGTACAAATTCTTGTAACAACTTTGTCACATACACCATGTATTAAAAGCAAATTTACATAATTTTCGTTATTAAATTGAGAACGAGTCATTTTAACGGTTTTCGAAAAAATCAACAATTGACTAATGACAGTTAAATAAGTGTTATTTATTACAGACTACTAAAAGTATACATAAAAAATTAAAACTTGTTAAAAAATACAATAATAATTTAAAACCTCAAATATCAAGGAAACGACTTGTAACGGTAACGGTAAGATTTAGGTTTAGGAAAGTATACATGAGCATGCCATTTTTCACCTTCACATTTTATTTGAATTTAAAATTAGGAATATAAGCTAGTAAAATGATGCACAAACAGGGGTCAAACTGGGAAGTTTTGGTGTAATTGTTTTTATTGGTTTTTTTGGGATGCTGAACACTAATCTGAAGTTGTTGAACAAAAATTTGCTCGGCAAATATGAGAAATCATCTAAAAACTACTAAAAATTATTTTTATTAGTGGTTTTCAGCTTATAACTTGCAAAGCAAGCTATTTATGCCAGAAGTGTTTGTTGACTAAAATAAAGAGGAGAAAATTTCCTTACAACATATTTTCGTACGTAGTTTGGTTTCCACGCAAAATGGTAATGAAATATGGGCGAAATTAGTATTAAAAAATATCAGAAGACATCATCAGTTCATATTTTTTGGTGAACATTATTTCATAGATTAAAAGAAGAGGCAAATTTCAGGCCAAGACGGTAAGAAAGAAACAATCTGTAGAAGGACAGTCATCCTTCACTGAAATATGGGAGAAAATTATCACTCTATCTTTTGCGCGGCCTTCCCATACTTTTTCCCAGTGGTGGGTTGTCTCGTGCTATCCTTTCTTCCCTCATTCTACTTGTGTTCGTCCCATGTCGTCGCTACGTTTCCTTCTAGGAGCGTTTTCCCAGACTTTCAATTCGCTTGTTTCCAGGAGCTTTTTTGTTTTTGCTGCATCAGGCCGAGTTTCTGCTGTGTACGTCATTATGGGTCTGATTACAGTTTTGTAGGTTCTTGACTTGGCCTCAATACTTATGTATTTGTTTTTCCATACAGTGTCGTTCAGACATCCGGCTGCTCTTGCTGCTTTTATTGTTTGCTGCCTTACCTCTGTCTCATTATCACCATATCCGGATAGTTCTATACCCAGATATTTGAATTTCATTTCTTGCTGGATTATTTTGTCGTCTATGACCAGCTTGCATCTAAGAGGTATTTTTGATGTTGTCAGGCTTTTTGTTTTGGAGACAGAAACCAACATATTTGGAGATTTTGCTGTGCAATTAAAGCTAGGAGACTTCAATGCTCGAAATGTGCTACGAAGATGTACCAGGAGTCAAACAACACCTTAATGTCCAGTCCAATGTTTTATTTGTGAAAAACATTTGAGTTAGGGTCCAGTGAAAGTGGCAAAGGAAAAAGGAATAGAAACTTTGAATGATGTTAGTAAAAAAGAAATGATAGGAAGGAAGTTCTTTTGGTAGGTAAAACATCTGTAAACATACACGTTTTATATTAGGAAGGTTACACAAACAAAAAAATGATAGCTGCTTACCTGAAGAAGGCTGCTCAACCAAGCACATCTTCGCAAAAACCAAGATCATAATTTGACTTTTATTTTAAAACAGGTTGTTTTGTGTGCAGAACACGCATTCCTGAAGATTATCCAAGGTCACAACCACGACTGCATCATCATGAACGTAATTTGGTATATCAGACTATGGAAATAGAGAATTTATAAAACGGGCTCAACTACGTGGAGATTATTTCTTCAGTACTTCAGTTATCAAGAGGGTCCAGCCGATAACAGACATGATTGTCTGCTGATTGTCAGTATAATGATAAATGTTTAAAAAATCTGTACAGTAGGCCCGAGTTAATGAAAAAGAGGAAGTTGGCCCACATGCTGAAGAGATTGAAAGGACTATGAATGACATTTTCACTTTTATGGAAAGTAATGACGAGAAATGTCAGTTTTCATTAGATTAATAACTCAGGGAGCGACCCCAAAGAAAAACTGTAATACAACATTTACTAGAGAGATATGGGAAAGATGTTATCATATAAAAAATCAAATAGAATACAATTGCATGTTTCAAACATACTGGTCATAAGATTTTGACAGATGCTTGGCATATTGAAAAACGTTTATCAGAACGGGAAGAACGTCTTCGAATAGTTGAAACAGCCGCTGATGTAATTCTCGAAGAGTTACGATCCGTACCCTATGTACTGAAATTTACCTCTTTTATAATTCTATCTATACCGTATGACGTACGAAAAAATGTTAAGAGACATAAATTATAGGCAATTTTCTCCTCTTCATTTTACTACACAAACGAATGAGTTGAATTTACGGAGTTTATTACACCTGGAGGACCCGGCGCTACCTTGCCAGCTGAAGGTCATTACGTTCACTCCTAAGGTGAGTTCTGTCGGGACAAGCAGAATTAAGTGGAAAGGAATGACTAGTTGAAAATGCAGCTGGCTCCCGGTCTAAAAACGACATAACTAAAATAATATTATCTACATCAATAACTATTTTCAATAATCTAGTATTATGTAATTACTTGCTTATTTTGATGACAGGATCTTACAACGTGATGTCTTAACCTTACTTTCAATCTGAGTTCACAAAACTCACTAAAGCACACGGTAGAAGCAGAATTGGGTAGAAAGGAATAACTATTCAAAATATGCAGCTGGCTCCCGGACTATTTGCTGTGGCAGACGGTTAGATTACCAATGATAATGGTGAATTTTATGTGGTCATTCTGAATATTAACACATATTACACGTTACTTTTATTAACTGAGAAATGAAGTCATTATCTAGGTATAAGATACCCACATAACTGAGTCAATCAGATCACTTGAATGTAAATGGAAAGCAGCTATTGCAACGCATGGCGCAGATGTTTTTATGCAGATCTCAAAAGAGAAAATTTTCATGGAGAAAAAAAAGGACATTCGAGTGAGAACTTATATATTTTTGCATCCACATAATTAAAATCAGATGGAATTTTATAAAAACGATATGAACAAAATCCAGTTCTTCCGATTACTCGAACGCCGTGAACCTAAGTAGATCACCTTCGTAATTTTAGTTATTAAACCGGCTAAATTTTACTGATTTAAGATAAAAATTAACTGAAGAACAACAAGTGTATGTGATACTTTATTATTGGAATAAGGTTAGACATTGCTACAAGGTAAAACAATCTAGAAAAACTTGATTTGGATTGTTATTAGTGGTGAATTCATCTACCTGTTTTATGATACCACTCATTTGTTTACAGAGTTGATGCATTGTTTAGCTATACTCTATTTTTACATATAATCCCGCTAGAGCTAAATTATTTCCCAATTTTTCGAAATGTTATTTTTCGTAAAAAGTTCGCAACCGAGAAATAAGTTAAGGAGATTAATTTGTATAATTTCGAATGGTGTTGTTTTTATCATTACCGGTACATTTCCCATGTCTGATCCAGATACAATGATATCATTGTTAGCACAAAGGAATTGTTTTGTTTTACAAAATTCTCTCCTGACTTGTTCGTTTCGTTTATTTATCAAACGGAAATAGAAATGTGTTAACATATTAACAGTTCTAGACCTAAGGTGAGATTTATCGTCTTCATTGGAACTTACACAAAATTTTAGGTCTTTAATGACTGTTGTTAACGAAAACTCTTGATAACTAATAGGTATGTTAAAATTTGGACCTGCACACAGAAGTATTTTGACTTTCACAGGTATATCTAAGTTAGTGTAATTTTTAATGAAATCTTCATGAGTGACGACTTATAGTTTGTTGTTTATGTACATAAGTTATGTATTAGCTTAATATTTTTAGTTTTTATATTGTTAAAACATACATTATATTTACAAGTGGCAGTATGTTCGAAATTATGCACTATTTCCAGCGGTTAAACAGACCTAACCTCATTTTTAATTATGTCCAATTCTTTTTCTAATTTCCAGTTACTTTAATTTCTAAATTGAGAACTGATTTGATAAATCTATCTCAGTCACTTAATTTTGGAATGGATAATCCTCAGTATTAAGACTGAGTGAGCATTTCATATTATTTCTGATGTGATTAGGTATAATATATTTAGTTTTACATTGTGAAAGAAAAATATACAAAGCAAGTTAGTAATCCAACTTCAGCCACAACTTCAACATTCGAGTTACATCTGCGCCATATGTGTTGTCGATAGTTTTGAAAAACCCAGGCGAAGATGTTATTGTTAAAATTATTGACCTTCCTAGTATGTAATTTCGAATGGTGTTGCGGGTTGAGGGCTCAAAATAAAACTATTCGAGAGTTTTTTAAAATGCCAACGTTTCTATCTTTTATTGAGGAACATTATAAGTTAAACGTTAATGAAGATAATCAAGTTAACAAAATATTGTAAAATCAGAAATAAAACAATAATTAAATGAAAACAAAAATTTGTATATAAATGAATAGAACACATCTAAGACAAACTATATAACCTAAATAAATAAGAACATTGATGTAAAAAGCAGAAGAACAATGAAAAAGTTATTTAAAGAAACTAATACATATACATAAAACTGAAAACATACTGTTTTAAATTAGTAGACGTCAAAAATAAAATACATATATACGAGGGCCGTTTTTTTTCAACTTCCGATCGCTCCGTGCAGACGCTACGTAGGCATGCATCGTAGAATACAGCAAAGCTTTTACACTACACACTTCGCCATTGTTAACATTCAGGCGTCAGTCGGCGTTGTGCTACAGCCACGTAAACATGTTTGCCTTTATTGATGCTTCCGCCAAGTGTGATTCGTTTTCTACAAGCTGAACGTGATAGAGCTGCAAAAATCTATCGGATTATGTATCGTAGTGTGTACGAGGAGAACTTCATGAGTGATGGTGTTGAACGTAAATAGTGTCGAAAGTTCAAAGATGGCCGTAATGATGTGAATGTTGAAGGGGGTCAAGGTCGCAAATCTCTCGTTTCAGATGACCTGATTCAACGAGTTGACAGAAAGAAAACTACAGATTCTCCATAACTGATTTTTCAACGGAATTTCCAGAAGATTCAAGGTCTGTTTTGTACTCTATTGATACTGAACGGTTAGCAACTTTCTTTGAAGATGGCATTGAAAAGTTCCCATTCCCGTTACATTGTAGGCTCTGGTGTGGTTCTTTTTCTCCACCTCATCTCAGATTGTCGAAAAGGCCTGATATAATACGTACACTTGCCATTTTCACAGGGCGTCTTCTTCATGAACTGACTTAATCATATAAAAACTTAATCGTCCTCTTTAGTTTAACATTTTCCTCATTCCCGTCACATTGTAGGCTGTGGTGGTAGTAAACAGCTGTTCGGCGCGGCTTATTTTTTCTACCTCATCTCAGCTTGTCGAAAAGGCCTGATGTAATATGTACAATTGCTATTTTCACAGGACGTCTTCTTCGTAAACTGACTTAATCATACAAATAGTCTCTGTCACTGCATATCCAAATTTCACGCAAAATTCTTTGTTCTAACGAGCTGGTAGTGATGCAAGTTTCAAACTGATTATTATTTATATGCACTTTAAGTTAAAAGTATAAGATTACTTTAATTGTAGTAGGAAAATCAAATAAAATACCAATATGATATTGAGTATTTAATTGGACTGTTAAATCGGCCAATAAAACACGTTTTTACTATCAATATTCTTGAAAAGCGCAAAGAAATATTGACAGTTTATGCTAAAAAAGGTTATAATTAGCTAGACTGATTCTTTTAAGAAATCCTACTTGACATTCTATTACTTTGTTCACAAGTCTCGGCATATTGTACCAACTTACGCAAAAAGCGACCCACATTTTTTTTCGATAAGATGGAGGACAATTACGGACGCTCCTATCAAGCTTTTCTCACCAAAAACCAATGGGATGGCAATCCGAGTTCCGAGGAGGTCAAACCATGTTTACTAACACCCCTTGTGCTTCTTTCTCATCGAAATATCCTTTGCATAATTTGGATTTATACTTGAGATAATTGTCCTGTTGGAAAATTAATCCTCCAATTAATCGCAAACTCCAATGAACGGCATTTTGATCGAAAATGTTTTGTACTTTTCCTTTTTCATAATTTCGTTAATTTTCAAAGTAAGTCCAGACCATCATCGAGCTACTATTATGCTTGATTGTTAGGACTATACAATCTGGCACTATATTTTCTTAAGCACTGCATCGAATGTAAATTCTTCATTTTAAATCGATACAAACTTGGATTCATCGGACCAAATAACTTTTTTCTTCAGTACAATCTTGATAAGCAAGGGCCCACTGCATCCGTTTGTTTTGTGGCCATAGCAAAGGTTTTTGAACGATGACACAACTATAGAACGCGGATTTTTGTTGCTGTTAAGCCTCTATTTATCTATCGAAATTGTCTTCATTATGTAAAACAACGATGGCAGAATGCAGTTCATTGTTAATTTTGCGTGCTTTTCCTATTTTAAGACGTCTTCACTTTAGAAACCACAAGTTCAGAATGTAACCTAATAATGAATCGGAAGCATGTGTTTTCAAAGCTAAATAGTCCTTATTATTGACCGATAGGTCACAAAAGCAGAGCAATTAGTTATAAGTACATCATAAAAGTATTATGACGACTCTATCACCTGGTTCTAACGCAGCGTTTGTCGCTACATGTTTATTGTCCAATAACTTGGAAGTAAATAAAACAATGACTCCTTTAGATATTTCAAATTAACAATAGAATAAGAAGGTGTTCTTTCATTCATCTTATGGGGTTTCTTACAATTGATGTTGTTTTAATGTGGTCTTAAATTTCTAGCCGGTATTGTATACTTATTAAAACAGGTTTGAATTGTATTTAAACTATTATTGAACCTCCATTTTAAAAAATATCTCAAATCTTCAAGTACCCAAATCTAATTATTTTGATTTATTCTTTCTTATATCAGCTTTAGAAAAAAATTAGAAAATTTTTCAGCATTTGTTATTTCGATAATCGATTCTTAGATTATAAAGTCTTAATTGTTTTTTAATTGAGACATAATATGTAAACTTATTGTACGTGTTTCAAGGTTCGCTTCTCTGGTAATATAAATCCCGGTATTACTAACATCCTTTAGGTCAATGTTGAATAAAGACCGCATTTTAGCAATTTATGCACTGTAATTTTGACGCGTTTCGTCATATAACTTTCATTAATATCATATAAATATGAACAAACATAAGGTGTTTTCTCAAAAAAGGTGAACCCGAATCTACGATAGGTAGAAAACTTGAAAATGAAGTTTGCTTAGTAAATAATTTTGTAACTCCGTTTTCAAGATAGAAGGAGTGAAAAGACACATTTACACATATTTTTTCATGATTTTGCCGTAGCTTCTGAAGGCATTGTAATGAAATTTTAGAGAAACATGTTTTGAAACAAATACATGTTGGAAAATTGCGATTGAGGGCTTTCCTTTTATGTAATGTCTCATAATAAACGAATGGAAAGTTTGCCATGGAAACTTGTCATATCTTGATAGTTTATAGTTATGACGATAAATCAACATCATTTTTGAAACCTTGTTGTAATGTGAAACTAAAAAAAGTAATAAATTCTGGTAGACCAAAAACAAAGAGAATCATTATTAAAGATAATATTATTTTGAATCTAGTTGATCAAGATCCAAATAGTGTTGTTTTGTTTTAATTTTTTTCTATTTTTCCTACTTGTATCTTGTCTTTTATTCTCCATCTCCATCGTTGATTATTATCACACCTAGTTTTTTGAATATATGCACCGCTTCAAACTCACAACTTCCAATTTTCATCTCGTCTCCTCTTTCTTTCCTTTATTTGCTACATTTCATTTACTTCCTCTTCTCAGCTAATTATAAGACCCGTTATTTTACCTTCATTTGTTAACTACTTTGGTTCACATTAGACAAATAAAAAATTCTCATTAGTCGCAATAGTTTTGGCTAAAATTGAGAAGTAATAATACATTTGACATTTGTTAGACAAGTCGTTTTCCAGGTCAGTTGCATTAATAAAATGTATTATGAGTTGGAAATAACAAAAATCATTTATAATTTGATTGGATAGATCCCTAATCCTGACATATTTGGAATTTTTCAAAACTAAAATATTTCGCGAATGAAATGAAGGAATAACATATCTAAACCTTCCAAAAAGTGAGAAACCAAGAATTTTTACACGAAAAAGAGTTGAAAAACTTGTAAGAAGAGCAAAAGACAGTAAGGGGATTTCCGTAAGAAAATTAGTGCGTGAATACCTGGTCAAAAATACTTAAACTAATTAGCACAGACACCAAGATATTGTCGTCAACTAAGGCAGATACATTTTGAGAATATAAAGAAAAAGCAAAAGCTGCTCATGAAGTTCTGATATGGTGTGCGTTTTCGATAAGAGGAATATCTAGATCTTGTGGGTGGAGTAAGGGAGGAAGCTGTAGAATATGTATATTAACAATTGCCTCACTACATTAGTTGATTTTATATGTCAATATCACGTTGAAGACTAATGCAAAGGCAGTACAAAATTAGCTACAAAAAGCGAGCCGATCAAGTCGTTTAAGACCTGATGAGAGATGATCGCAGAAAGTTACGCCTAGGAGCACGAGCCCCACCATTTAGTTTAATTTATCAACTTTGTTACTCAACTTAATTACTAATTCTGAACATTTTATTTATACTACAACTACATCAACACTCATAATTTCTTTACCTTACGCTCGTTTCCTTCAGAGATTGGAGGAAAATCAAAAGTTTTCAACTTGACTTACCTATTTTATATTGAATTTTCCTACCAATAAATCTTCTTCCCCTAAAAATAATTCGTGAGGGAAAACCTACTTGGCCGAAATCTCCACATTTATTCCTAAAATGCTTTGAAATGTATACAACAATTTATTATTGAATATATTCTTTATCAATTTCATATTATTAATATTTATTTCATGATTATGCCTGGCAGCGTGTTAGGCAATACTCGATTTTTAAATCTGTCCATATTTTGAGTGAGCTAAGTGCTCTTTAAACCGGACATCAACTGATCTCTTAGTTTGCCCAATATACTTTCCGTCACACACATCACTACATTTCATTTATACCGCTCTTGTCCAATTTTGGTATTTGATCCGCAGTATTACCCAACAATTATTGGATTTATTAACCAATAATTTTGATTTTGGAAAAAGGTGGTTTCACATTCGGTTAATTAACCGTCACGAGCTTAAGAAATCTCCACGTGAAACCACCTTTTTCCAAAATCATAATGAAAAACGAAAAGCTCAGTAAAGTTAATAGGTTTTAGTTTACCTTCAGTCTGTGAAGACGATAACTTATTGAAACGCGCGTCATACAGTGTAAACAGTGTGTTCAGTACGAATATCACCAACGGTTCAAAAAATGCCGACTTAGTAACTGAGCCCTTAATTTAGTGTAATAAAAAGTTTCGCTAAAGATACAAAAATATATGGTTGAATATTTTTGCCAAAACTATTGAGACATACGATAAGCAAATAATTTTTTCAAACCTTTTTCCACCTCGTTTCCACACTTTTAGAACACCTTATCGAATATTGTGTTATAACTACTACTATTTTTTTTGTGATACCCACTCACGACTTCTATTAAAATATGCCTTCACAATGGAGGATACCACAATGTATTCCATGTTCCATTAATCAACGATGATTTTGTATTTTTAGTCATGAAAGATCAAAGATTCCATATTCAGTATAATAGTAAAACATAGACGTGAAGAAAACCGTTATTGCGTTAAGAACTAATATATACACTTATGTTTTCTATTGAGAATATATATCTAAATAGAAATAGTTGTTAATAAAACAAATATGTAAAAAAATATCCTCGCAATTCAGTATTACCTAATGAACAACCTTGATCGAACATTCTTGACCATTAATTCATGGTAGATCTAATAAACAATTTATCCTATAACAATATAGCACTAAGTACCTCGATTTTAATTAGTATACATACATTCAATTAATATTCAAAAATGAACGATCACGAATGAAATGATGTATTCGAACATGTGGAAGGTTTCCTCAGCTTCCTGTTGAACGGACAACAAATGAAACTATCTGAAGTGAAATAATATTTAGTTCAATGTTATGTTTTATAATTTGCGCGTGATTTCTTTATTGTTACTTTTGCTCATTAAATAAATAACATTGTTCGAGTACTTTTGGAGGCCATAAATTATAATTTTAAATAATAATAAATTTAAGTACATAACGCAATTGCTGTAATGAAATATTTTTCTAGTGAACAATATACCCAATATGCAGCCCCAGTTGATACATTTTTTATAGGAATGATGAAAATTGAAACATATCACTCTTGATGATATTTTTCTCTTTATCATCATCATTTAAGCCATTAGATGATTGAGCAAGTATCTGCGCACGTAAATCGAATTGGTAACATTGATTTTCCTAAATTGGTACAAGCTTTTTTAAGGTTTGTGTGAAGTTTAAGCGCCATATCTTAATTAGTACGTGTTTGTTTATGATGCGGAAAGTTTGGTAAAAAGTTGAGTAACGAAATTTTGTGATTCCAATGGTATTAAGGATACGGAATTATTGTTTTCGAATGACCCAACGCATTCGGTGAATGAGATTCGTCCATGTACCTCTGTTCACCAGGACATGATGATCAGAAATCGTCTTAACAACATCCAAGAGACAGCAGAAGCTCTCAGCATCCCAGCTCCAACAATTGTTTGGAATATGGTCTAAATCTTTCCGTGATAACTTCTGCTTCCGTTATAATTTGTTGTTCTTTCGTCCTTCCAAAAATGCTTTGATAAAATCTAACGAAATATCTACTTCGTTTCAGGTTACAGCCTGGATTTGCACGAAATTCAGCGCCAAAACCAGATTACGAAGCAAATTCTAGAAAATTTCCTAGAAAAAAGACTTTTTGGTCAAAATAGATCTTCAAAACCCCCCAGTGTTTGGGAAATTTTACCGAGAAACCGAAGAAAAATGGTAAATAATATTCAAGATGCTTTAAGCAATGGCACCGTCAATGATAGAGAAACATTAGAAAGTGTGGAATCTGAAAGGGTTTCAGCATACGAGCATTACACACAAGATGGTAAACATTTAAATTAGTTAATGCATATTTGGAAAGAAAAAATTATATATTGTATCATATTATATATTATTTTGTACGGCTGAGCATGATTTGGAACGGGAGTACCCGAAAATGGAATTTTTTCATACGTATCCACTCTTTACCAAATGATTTCAAACTATTTGATAATAGATATCCATTGCATCAACGATATATTAGCTTAGGTGCCGATGTATTTTGTTTTTTCGCATAATTTCACGAACGTTCTCAGTGTGACGTCGGCCAAAGTGGTGCAAATCGTTCGCAACTAAATGTTCAGTTACTTTATCTTCATCATAAACAACACTTTCGAACTTTCAACAGAAACCTAAGTAAAACTCTATTTACAAAAATATGATCTCGATATCACTTCTTCTCGAATTCGATAATACTTCTAATATAATGTATTATACGAGGGTTTCTACTTAAGTTTGGAGATATAGCAACACCGAGGTGATGACATCAATTTTGACATGGAAATTTAAAGTTTCATATGTTCAATGATAACGCGCTCTTAACGTGTTGGAAAATGAGCTCTAGTTCTTTTCTTTATTTATCAACATTTTCTTATGATGATTATCTATCACTTTCAACGTCGATGAAACCAACATTGTGCCGATCAATTCGCTTCGAAGCACTTCGAAGCAAATTGTTTTTGTTTGTTTGTTTGTTTGTTTGTTTTGAATAACTGGACATATCGCTACTGTTTCATTGAAGCAACGTAGAACGGTCAATTCTGAATGATACACTAACATTTCTTTGCCAAAAATGTCCGAAAAAACAAGGGAAACCAATTGCAAAAGACAAATCAATCTTCACCACGACCATACCAGCTCTCAACCATCAGTTCTACCCAAAGGTTTTTGAACAGTCGAAACATCGAATTGATGGGTCATTCGCCGTACAGTCCTTGTTTGGCAAGCAATGAATTCTTCTTATTCCCGCAGATCAAAAATTAATTGCGAGGTCAACGTTTTTCTACACTTGAAGAAGCAGTTGATGCGTTGAACAGTATATTGATCTTAATTGAGAATATTTTAAAAAAACAATGAAGCCATAGTATGAATATTTATTTTTATTTGTCTCCCTCAAAAAATCGATTCATACGATACTTCTTTATTCTCAAGGCACTGGCAAAAAAACTGAACACGAAATTGTATTTTTCTTAATAAAATCTTAAAGCTAATGATTACTATTGTAAAAAATCATTATTAGAGGTACCTGACCCTTATAAAAGTTTATCTTACTGGCCCACCACAATCAGTTAGCCATCAAACATCAACAGATACACTTCTCTGGGAACAACTAATAAGAATTCTACCTGAAAATGAACACAATAAGTGATAGTGCTAATTAAGCGGTCACCCTAGTGCGAAAAGGTCAGAGTCGGCGATAGTTTGCCAGTACGCTGAACCAGTCTGCTCTTTTCAAAGTTTTACAGTCGTTACCAAGAGACTGGTAATTTTCAACGTAGATGCGGTTCCGCTAGAAAAACGTGCACATCCGACAGAGATGACCGATTCATTGTCAGCACATCACTGGGAAATCTGATCCTCACTAGTGTTTTGGTCCATTAAAAAGTCATTATAAATGAGAGAAATGGTTGTGAGACAGAGCTATCCTTGAGCCAAAACGGCCAGCTACTGACCCCAAATTAACCCAAGCCCACCGAACAAACCGTCCACGATTTGCAAGAGAATGTTAATTGGACTCAAGAGCAATGGGGCTCAGCTCTCTTCTCAGAGGAGAGCAGAGCAAGGAATTTCAATGGAAGCAAGAACTGAGTTGATTTTTATTGAAACTGAAGTGATGCGATTAACGGCGAACCAAACTTTTTAGGGAATCACGTCGTTCCCTATGCCAGTTTCATTAGCGAAAACTTCATCCTAATACACTACATTCCTGTCCCCATCAAAAAAAGAAAGCTATGAGTGTTTGCTAGAAATTTTTGACCGCGAGCATGCGATTTCAATCGATTTTTTCAGATATTACATAAAAGCAGAAAGATAAAAGGTGGTAGGTTGATCTAGCCCTTTTGTGTTGTTGAGTAATTGAAAGGCATACATAATTCAAAAAGGTGAGCTACACAAATCATGACCATTGGAGCTTCTATGGAAAGGAATAAATTCGTCTTTTACATTGCTAGCAAATTCTATATTATTAAACATATTGATTATGGTAATATTACAAAGAGAATTATTATTTAAGAAATCAATTTCCCATCTAAATCAAAATATAAAAATATACTGCTGGGTTTCTTTGCTTTGTATTGTATCTTTCATATATTTGTTCTATGAAATTTTTTGTTACTACCTGTGAAGAAACAAAACAAATGTATGTACCTAATTTTTATATATATATATATATATATATATATATATATATATATATATATATATATATTTTTGTTAATTCCACATTTATTGGATCGCGTATATTTTTGAATTTGAAGACGGTAAAAAAGAATTGCGTCAGGTTTGACCTCGAAAGAAGTCAAGTTAATAAGATCGCAGTTTCCCTCTTATTTCTCTGCCCACAGTTTCGCATCAAAATATATGTCTTGGTTCTTCTTCAACAAACCACTTTCTCTATCCGTTGCTACCGCAAGGTCGTTAAATTAACCAAGAACGTTAACGGCGAGACTTCGTTTAGTATTACGCGAGGAAGTACCGCAAACGAGAGTATTACCTCGAGTATCTTAGTGAGCCAAATAACTATTTGAAAAGTGAAGAGGTGTCAAGTATACTGATAAAAATGTTGAATAGTGTGTGGATCTATACGATTTTTCTATTGGGGACTATATCTGCAGCAGGACCATCTATTAGATCTACTACTCCATCAAGTTTTTCAGGTTTTATTTTTTGAAATGTTTGAATAAATAATGTATTTCGACTCACCAAATAATTTTGAACTTTATCGAATTTTTGTTGAGAGTTGTTAATTCAAACAATTTGTCATTTTTACAAACATATTAAGTGCGTCAAGTACTTTCATTTGCTAAAATATTTAATAATTATCAATTAATTATTATTATATACAAGTCTAATTGATTTACTTTATACTTTCGCATAATTTAATATTATTCTACAACCAACCAATCCTCCTATCCGTACTTCTGGATGTCAATGAGCAAAAAGTAGCCACGATAAAGCCAATCGAGTTTGCTAAACACTTAGAATAAGTTTCCGAACCCAATATCATATAGAACATCTTCATCATTGAAGGTGAAATTTTCTGGAAACTGTATATCAGTTGAAACGGGAAATCTATCGAAAATGGAGACAAAAAATCAATACAATAGTCTAAGTGCCAAAATACTCAATTATCGAATAAGAGGTTGAGATATCTAACGCAATTGTACAATGCAGTAGTGAAAACAGGTTATCTCTCACTTCGGAGGAAGGTAGCCTAAATCCTCCTCATCTCTTAGCCAAGGAAAACCTATTGAAGAGACAATATCTCTACAGATCAATTAGTCAATCCTCCACTATATCAAAACAACTAAAACAGTACTAGAAAAATTATGGATGGAGATAATAAAATCGATTAAGAAAGCCATTAGTTTGGATTGCCTCCATAAAACAAATCCATCCAAAATTCATCCTTTTGAAAATAAAGAATACTGTTATATTTCTTGGATATCATCCAGATGTTCTACAAGGTCTGACACGATAGACTAATATATAAAATCTCCTAAAATCCCACCTACAAAACAGACATTTTCAAGTTAGAACATCACATCCCAACAATGTCAGGCGTTCAACAGGATGCAATTGGTCCGATCGTCCATTTTATGTGCACATCTGATATTTGTACACACAACCATATAACTACTATAATATATTTAGATGCTACTGCTGCACAAACATTTCATCTGGACCCCGATATTTCTTTCCAAACATTGCAGACAAATTTGATCGCCATTTCCACGCGGCCGAAATTGAAGTGAATGGGAATGAATTTGTTAAGTTTACCTACAATCTAACGTAGCTATTATATAGTCACACTGAAACCTATTTGAGGTCAGCTATGAGGCACTACATCCATTTCGAACATAGCAATTATAGCAAAATATCAATCTAAAGTACTCAGAATTCTTGCAAATGCTACCCAATAACGTTATTGCTTGTGACTGTGTGTATGAAGTTTATTTAAATCAAATATAAATAACCATTCCATCGCATTGGTTCAATCTCTCATGCCTAACAGAATCTAATGCCATAGAACACTATAGTATGGAAAGACACTCTAACTGGACAATTTTCCTACAAGTTAATTTATTTATATAAATAATTAACATAGAGGTATTGTGCGAGGTGGAAATTCTGTCATGGTCTTGCCTAACAGCCCCCGAAAATAGGTTTGATACAAAACGAGTAGTGCGTGGGTATATAGATATCTTGTTTATACATGTCCCAAAACTCATTACCGTCACTATTATAGTCTTTGTGCAGTAGCGGTTTGAAACGAACGTGTCGAAAACCATATGTGACGAAGAACGGGAACAACGTATTAATCTCAAATTTCCCGTTAAATTGAAAAAAAACTCCGACTGAGCGCTATAAATTGTTGCAAGAGGCTTATGGAGACAATTCTCTGTCTCGTGCGCGTGTTTTTGAGTGGTGGAAGCGCTTTAGTGAGGACCGAGAGAGCTCTGAAGATGACCAGCGCACAGGTCGCCCTGGGACTGTTTCAATTCCGAAAATAGTGACAAAAGTCAACCAAATTGTGTATGCAAATTCGCATGTAGAGTAATTTTCATGATAAAATCCTTTTTCGTAATCATCTCGTTATTTATCAGACAGACCTCGTATAGCTGTTATTATGTTTAATAACATGGAAAATTATTATAGTATAATTTTTAGCAAATCCAGGAGATTAACCAGTACCATTTGTATCTCCAGTATTAAAAAAGTACATACCTACATACACTACAGTTCCAAAGTTTTTTCCCACCCCATAATCTATTCATATTGTCAAGCGGAGGTGGAAACAGTTTTTAAAACCAAAAACGACAGTATGCGTTATCTATTTACTTTATACGAAAATATGTTTATATTTTATCGGTGAGTACGACAAGTTCAAATTTGCAAGTACCGGCAGATTTGTTCATCATTCTTCAATTGTGAATTATTTCTTCAGTGTTTATTATTTTAGTTTAGTCACAGTAACCCTTTTGAGATGTGAGAACGTGTTGTGATTTATATTTTTTGGAACAAGATTTCTACTTATGAAGTTCATACATGAATTCTTTTCGCTTTCGAGTCTTGAAGGAATAAAATCAATGAACTATTGGCTGAAACTCGCCCATATCTCGTAATCTTCATATTCTACGCAAAAGTAACCGCACCATTGCTACAGTGAAAATATATGCAACTACCAGGAGCTTTGATAATAGGAAACGTTCAGATCGGCATCAAAAAGCGTTTTGAGAATCCAAGTACCTGCCAACATTATTGTTATGTTTTTATTATTCAGTTTGAACTGTTAGACCAATGGATAATTAAGGAAAAGATGCTGAAAACTGAAGAGATAATAATGATCTGAAAACAAGGCAAAATACCAAACATTGTCTTTTCATAAGCTTACTGTCAATCCTGTCTAAAGTCCGTGAAAGATTACTACTACAAAGAATAAATTAATACCCAAACACTGAGGATACCACAACACCAGCTTTGATTCAGGCAGAAACATTAAACTATATAATAAATCCATGGGATAAATCACATCAGTCTGTAGCCTGTCATTCGACAAGTTTTGGTACACACGCCTATTATATAAAATCTAATACTGTATATCCAATAATATACATCAAATTGTTAAAATTTTATCTAAGCCATGAAGAGTCCGGAAAGAAAATTAATGAATGCACTTTCGATAATCTTTAAATAAAAGTAGACGTACCACAGGTCCATTATTATATGTATTATACACGGTAGATCTACTAGCAAATAATGAAATCACAATGGGCACCTTCGCCTACGACACAGTCATATTAGCAAGACATGAAAATTCACTTGCAGACACATTTATATGACAACAAAACGTGGTTGAGGAAATACAAAATCAAGACAAACGAACCAAAATCCACCCAAGTGACCTTCACTCTAGGAGAATACCAGTGATCTCCTGTTTAAATGAATAATGTACAAATACCAGAAGCTACTTATATCGACCTGAAAGTAAGAAAATTTGCTGGCTGATTGGTAGAAAATCCAAATTGAAATAATGTCTTTGCTATAACATTACAAGAAACTTTATTTTTGAAATTATAAAATTGAAATGTTATTCATAAAACATGTAATATGAAAGTCGGTAGCAAGGCTAAAGATGAATAGTCTAGAGGCAGCAAATCTGTAAATCCGCTACTGCTAGGTTAGGTTAGGATGGGCAAAAACTTTTGAACGCTACTGTATATATCTGTTACTATATTGAATATCGATTTATTTGTGGTCCTAGTGAATCAATATCTTCACCAAGTATATTGAAGGGTGGAAATTATTATGGAAATACGACCTCATACTATGCAAATGGGCTTGCTTATCGATCGATTTGAAAATCTTAAAAGCCAATCCGTTTTATGAATAAATTAAGTAGCTACCATTCGAAAGCCGTACATTTTTCAAGAATTATCAATCTCATTGAATACCCGAAATAACTTTCTCTTGCATGTTTAATATAAATTTATATTTAATATTTATAAATAATCGTTGTCCACTTTGGGAAATGATTCGACACATAGATGTTAAATTTACTTTCATATTAGAATAAATATGTGAATTGGAGACTCAAAAAATGTTTGAATTAAATATTGGTGTTGGGTAAAAATTTTCGATTTTAATAATTTTCATAGTACTGACATTTGTACTCTATTTAAGTGAAGCATCATGAGAAATGGCATTGTGAATTATTGAAATTTCTTCTCTTTAGAAAAATTTTGTTTTTTGCGAATTGTTTTAATCTGTGTGCTAATTTTTATTTGTATAATAATATTGAAGAAGCTTGATAAGTGTCAATGATGCTAAAGTTTCATTTCGAAGATGCTTTATTCTTTCCAGGAATCTAAAACTGTTATGAAAGAGCAAGAGCTTGAAGAATTGTAATACCTCCAGAATGGTGGAGAGAACTTTTTTAAAACCAGTGTTTTTTATTTTTGGACAAAGAAGAATGTTAACTTAATATTCGGACTACTTTTAAGTATTGGCTACAAAGATAAGCTAATTTATTGTGAAGCAACAATACTAGCGCAATGAATCTTTACAGATAAGTCTCGTTATGGATTGTTTTCATACAGTAGATGAGATTCGCTTTTTTCGAGGAGGTATAATTATAGTAGGCCAGGAATTTCTTTTAAAGACCATACTCGGAGGATTGTATTGGATGGAAACATGACAAGACAGGTATATAGGGATCTAGGGGTGGCCATCAGACTGCAGCTATAGGAACCTCATTGAAACGCTATGATTTTAGAAAAAATATAATACTCAGGATCGCGTGATTTGAATCAGTTAAAAAAATACTTTGACGACTACAATCCATGACTCGAAACCATATGTTAGCGTGGAAATCTCCTTCCATAACTCTGGAAGGAAATGGCACAAAATTCATCAGACAACTTCGGTGAAAGTATGCAAAGAAGATGCTCTGCTGTGATACGTGTAAACACAAAATATTAGCTATTGTTTGAACATTATTTTTTATTGAATTCCTTGAAAAGTTATTTTATTTTATTATTCTATATCCTTTACTGGCATCAAACAGCAACAGTCCAAATCAGAAGAGATAGCAATAAGAGGCGTGTTTAACCTATTCTCTGAGACAGTATTCAGCGAAGCCCTCGAGAATACAACTGCAGAACTTCAATATCTTATGGACGTTATTGTAGAATATAGCGAGCAATTCGGCCTTCATATGAATACGTCCAAGACCAAACTATTGGTATTCTCAAAAATACAAAGAAACGCCAACCTAAGACTCCATGGAGAGATCATAGAACAAGGGTCTTTTCTAAGATAACTTAGTCACATGAAAAGAATCTATATTATATATTTTTTGCTTACGACTACATATCTAAATTTTTTACTCTTATCAATGATTCACTGTGTATGAATTACTGTTTTTTATCATAATTATATGTGAAGTTCAAATCATTTATTGATATGAACCACAATATTTTTAACACGCTTTTTTAAACTTCACCTGTATATGGGTTTGTAAGTTTGAGAGTTTGTTTGTAACTCTAATTTGAGCTAGGAGCAAGTGACTTATTACTATTAGTATACCTCATCAATTGAATTGCGTTCTTTAGCAAAGCGGGCTAAGACGTCAAGGTCCGGATTACCTGGGAGAGGGTTCAAATCCCGTTCACGCTGTAAGAAATAAAAAAATATTTTCGGCTTTCATAGCATAATATGACACGAAGTAAAAAATAAATATCTCTTAAAAAATATTCGCTTTCAAAGCACATCTAACTAAAAAGTTAAAAATAATTTTTAAAATAAGCTAAAACCGATAATGAATGAAAAATACTTATGGTGTAAAAATTTTGAGGCGCTGACAGCTGATATTTTCAGGAAAAAATATCAGCTGGGAATGGAGGAAATAAATTTTCAATGACATTTGAGCACCAAGGGATTTGTAGGATTCTAGAAGTTTATCAATTAACTGTTGGTAGTTTCAATCCATATTATTGCCCAAACTTACTTTCATATTTGTAGCCCAATAAAAATACCTTCCTTTTATTTGACATCATTTAACTAGGGAGAGACTTCTCTAAAGTATTTGAATCAATCACCCTATTTATCAATAGTCTTTACAAAGTTTTTCATCAATCCAAGTTTAATGTGAAGAAGGGGGGGGGGTAGAAGGACATAAGGACATTTTTGGGATCTACAGGGGGTATAAACCCCCATGGATCTGCCACTTAAATTTGTTGTAGTTAATTTTGTCTAAAAGCAAGCGAATATTTTTATAAGTTTCTTTCATCTTCACAAAATGAGCAACTGGTATAGACGGTTTTAAACTTTCATTGTGTAATTACACTGCTATTAAACTGTCAAAACGAGTCAATAAATAGGCGACACTCACTGGGATTATGCTCAATATTCAGTTCCTTCATTAGACTATCAATATCCGTGCACACACACAACGAATTTTCCATACTTTAGATTGCAGAAAATGTAGCATTTCTTTTTCTAAAGGTCCTAATTTTTGTCTCTTTAGCTAACAAGTTCCATTTCTTAAGACGGAAAGCAAGAAGTTCAGGCTGTTGCTTTGATATCCCCAAATAACGTGCTAAGTCATTCGACTTACTTTGAACAATGAAATGTGGCTCGCCGGAACTGGTACTTGCAGTAAAAATAGGATCGGTGCATTGTTCTTCGGAGCTTCCTGATAATACGTTGTCTCCAGTAGCTTCTAAAACAATATTTTTCGGATCTAAAGGCGCAATCGGTAATGGTTAATCTTCGTTATGGAGAACAGGTCGTATAGCAGACGGCCAATTTGGATACTCTATCTTTTGATTTCGTTCAGTTTTTGTTAGACAAAAATAGCAGTCGTCAAAATGGTTAGTAGGTTCCCGCCATACCTTTGGAATTGCAAAAGGCATTCCCATTCGTCCACTGCACCAAACACGCTACAACTAACACAGCATGCGTTGGGGCCCACTGCTTGTCTTGGTCTCCAATTTAAATACCACTTACTATGAAACTTTGAAACAGAATACTAATTTTTGCGTTTATTATTGAGAATAATACAGTTCAGGTATTTTTTCGGTCACAAAATTTACCAATGTTAACCGCCCCTTTATAAAATTACCTACCTGTAAACAGGGATAATTAAGTTATTGAAAAGTGGTACGTGTTAATACTTGATAAATATTTTTCATATTATTGGATGGATAATTCCATTTTAAAAATAAACGTCTCGCCTGTATTACGAAAATCTTGTCGGCCAGTGTTATGAGAATAATTTTGCTATCTGTTGAAATTTTGACCTAAGTAGTCCAAGAAAGGTTAAGTATTAAGTAATAGCAATTAGAAATGTAATGGTAAACATGTTGTCGTTTGGCAACGTTAATGTTACCTTATTTCTTATACAATCCAAAGCTTAACGTTCCCGAATAAGTTTTGTGAAAATAATAGACAGGAAAGAAATATTCATAGTTATTATCATCAAATTGTTGCCGTATTATCACAAACTTAACAAAAAGCAATCATCAACTGTTAAATGGGTTCTCAAATAAAGCAGCGTTGCCATCTCAAATTTATTAAACTTTAAAGAAACATCTTGTATATTCTGATTTGAAGAAATTTTTAATGTATAATTCAATAAATAGTGGAATATATGATAAAATGAATATAGTGATTTTAATTGGGATATTATTATAATTATTGCAAATTATCAAAACATGTGGAATACTTCTAGAGAAATTTATTGCGTAAGAGTTTGTTGATACCAGATTTACATAGTTATCGAATGAATTTACTAATTGAATCAGGTTGACTTTTATTTTTAAAACATTCTTCATTGCATAATACTTCGTTTCAACGCTGATATCCAACAAAAACAACTAACAAGAAAAACATGGAAAAAATATGTCTGCTTTCTAAATTTAATTTTGACTTTCATGAAAATAAGCGATTTATATAATTTTAATCATCAGTTTGGTTAAGTTAAGTTTGACGTAGTTTTCGCTGTCTATAAGGAGAAAATATTACATATTGTGAACTTTTCCTGCGTCGCTTTTTCTTAAGGAAGACAATTAGTTTATTTTCGACCTATGTCGCCTTTTTCTTTGATATGAATTTCCAATTGTATCATCATTAGGTATACGTTTTTCCGTAGAATTTGTTATATCTTGTGATCTTGATTATTCTGTCTGAACTCGTTCTCTTCACACACTTGTTCCATTCCATTCCCATTTTTCTCATCCATTTGATAATTCTCTCTGATTTTTCTCTACTTGTCAGTCATAGTGTTTCTCGTTATCCTATTCTATCTCTAATCTTTTAACATGATTATTCCTATTTGTTCATACTTCTGACCCTGTCATCTATTTGACACTTTTGATTACTGCATTCCTTTGCTTGTCAGTCATAGTGTATTCCGTTATACTGCTCAGAGTCTTCATCTATGCTCTTGATATAATTCATAACTATTTTTGTTATAGTCCACCGAAAGGACTTTTCGTTAACTATAACCGGGGTTTAGGTGAATCACCTAACAGCTGATTGCGGATCCTTATCCAGAAAGAGATTTAGATCGTAGTTTCCGAACGTTGCGTTCGTTCTTCGATAGAAATTTCAAATTCAACCTTTGATTTTTATTGGCCGGAAATAGAAATATGTTGTTGTCATTGTATGTACCTAGTAACCAAGTATTATTCTGGTAAACTAGGTAGGCATTAAAAAAATACAGTTCATTCTATAGTAACGACAAATGAAACAACCTGCCAGCTGATCGCATATATCTATAGGTCTACTGAGGTAGGACAGATCCTATCATATGACTACGACCATATTAACTCGATCAGATTCTGAACAACAATGAACGTGATCTAGGTTATTTTCCTAAACTCAGTTATAGTATAGGCACAGTATAAGTATAAGCCAGAAACGACACTTCTCATAAGACAATGTTTTAAGTTTCAATGACCTTGCGCCATGTTCGTGGTTGTTTTCAGAGAGAAATTTAAACGCACGGGCTCTAAATAAGAAATGAATTTTAAAGAAAAAAATAAACGTATCCGAATAAATAGCAATTGTAAATATTCAAATAGAAACTGACCACACGGATGATTGAACCGGCACTCTTTCAATAGCCTTGTATATCTGTGAATAACTTGTTTTTCAATTAGAATATCAGAATTAGCTTGGAAAATGTCTTCTAGTTTTGAAATATATATGATAAAAGTATCATCAGGTAAAAGTAATCCTCCAAAAGTCTCAGTTTCCGTGTTGAATACTTTAAAATAAGTATATAAAGTATATAAATATATAAAGTATATAAAGTCTTCTTCTAAACTTACACACCCATGTACAAATTGTTCACAAATGTGACAACGATGTACAGTTAAACATTTGCGTGTTAAATATCCACATGCATATTGCAGAGCATTTTGTTCTGGCAGTGCTGAAGATCGGAAGTCTTTGTCTATAACAGCTGGTGAAACTGCAGATGTAGACATTTGCAATGGAGAAAATTATTTTCTTATATCAAATTGTGACAGTTGATGTAATATTCTATCATAATCTTCATCACAATTTTCTGTTCCTGCATGATACAATTGCATGAAACATGTTTCGCGAAAAGCACTACAGAATAGGCTTGTTTCCACTAAGAATAAATTGGATGGCTTTGAGTTTCTAATGACTAACCATGATAATTAGTAAATAAAAAAAAACAACTTGTCTACAAAAATAATGAAAGATTGATAATATTTTTGGAAAATAAAATCGACAAAATGAGGCGTTTAATCACGTGACATTAAACACCAATCAGAAAAGCGTGACGTCAGACCTCGCGAAACAGTATGTTGTAGCTGACATTTTCGTATAAAGTGACCAGGTTATTTCGAGTTTTCAGCAATTATTGTTAAATTAATAGAGTTCGTTTTTAGTTTAATCTTGAAAGACAGGTATAATTTGCTATGGAATCAGGATTAAACAAAACAAACTGCAGTAATTCACCCAAAATTGACGTCGTTGTATTTGAAAAATTTTTTGCAATGCAACACCTACTTTTGTACGTCGGAAACTCGCAGTCGCAGTGTTAAAACTTGTAAGTATTATGTGAAGAACAAAGTCTTATATAATTAGCAGTTACCGGTCAGAGAGTCGCATTTTCCACTGTGGAATGAAAATTCTTAACTGATTTTGAGGTTAGCGAATACAAAGTTTCAATAACTTTAACCTAATTAAATCATAACATTTTATATGTTATGTGTGGTTTTGTTTCATACTTAAATCAAAATGATCTTCACAGAAATCATTTGTGGAATTAGTTGATAAAGTAAGAGCGTCTTGTCTCCTTGCCATTTTTAACCACTTTTTTCCTATTTCGTTATTGTTTAAAACATAAACATAAATTCACATTTGGGCACTATACATTATTCATAATACACAAAAACACAATTGACTATCATAAACAAACCGCGTGGTGTGACGTCATTCTGGACGCCATGATAGTCTTGGCCTTTTTCGCGGTCAATTTCAAGTTGATTTCTGAAAACTCTAAATAATAACGTAAAAAACCTTTTTTTCTTAAAATAATATATTTTTGGGATAAAATAGATGCTAAGCTATAGTTTTAAACTAATTTACAAATGTTGTCAACTAGCCTATTGTATTTGTGTGGGATAATAGGCATTTCCACTTTGCTGGCTTACACTATCAAAAAAATTCTCGAGTGCATCGTGATTAATGCGTCTAGTTAATAAAAATTTAAAATCTTTTTTAAACCATTCCACAATCCCCACAAACTACGTATTGTCACTCTCCAACAATCAATGCAAGTAATATTTTCAATTACTCTGACCTTTCAGCAACATCATCATTTCGTTTAGAAACTCTATTTGCTACCCATTGCCCACGAATGTTAAATTTGAAGGTTTGTATGTATTTATTGATGAAGCGTTAAATACATAAAACAATGTATCAAATTTTTCAATAATATATGCAGTACACATTGCTTCTGACGGTAGTTTAACCAGGCTCACGTATGTATTCAAACTTGCTGCTACTGTAGCACTCAACACCTGTGTAGCTAAATTGACCTTCATTTTTTTTTTAAATTGCTTGGCTAAATGTGTGAATCGGTAAATTTTGGGGCTAGTCTGAATTCTAATTTTTTATCTGCATTGTGGAATATTCAATATATTTCTACGAGGCCGTTTTCTCGTTGAATATGAATGTATGTGCCATTAAGTTATTTCTTACAGCTTTTATTAGATGGGGTGGACATACCAAATTTTAGTCTTCATTATCTTAAAGAAAGGACATCTCTCCGTCACACCTAATATATGTGCCATTTATATAAAATTTCTTCCCATATCAGAAACCAATATTTTCGGTTTTGAACCTATATCTTCTAATTTCTCAATGCAATCATAGATTTCTCTTTTTAAATCACTTGCTTTCATTGTTGAATGCAAGAAAGTTGGAAGTTTCCAGTTATAATAGTACCTAGCCCACGTATCATAAATGTAGCTATGTACGCAGCTGGTTTTCTTGTTTTACCTTTTTCATAATCTTCTAACCCAATAATTTAATTTTCAAAGATATTTCATCAATGCATCAAATACAATATCTGTCCAATTCATTCAATGCGTCAATTTTAGGTTTTATACTGTCGAATAACTTTTCATTTAAACCAGCATTCATAGGCATGTTTTGTGTAATTCTATACAGTGATCTCTTCGTGGGCAGTAAGAAGATTTTGCTTAACGCCTTATACGCTTTAGGGCTTACAAAATACAATGACAAGCACAATCATTTATATTCATCAGAATAACGTCTACATTTTGGCATTCTTATATGAAGATTTCCACAAATTTAGCAGATGCTAGTGGTAGTAATTTTTTTATAAACACTAAAATTGTGTTAACATTTGTTTGCGTGACAAAAATTTATTTTTTGGGGTTGAACTCCTTAATTTTGTGCTCAGTGTAGTAATCTTCATTCTTAATTTGCTCTTTCTTGGGGTATTATAACTTAAATATTCTTCTGTTTGAATACCCTGCTGTAATGAAGGTCGTGGAAATGTTTCCATAACTGAATCTGCTGTTGATGTCCATGGCCTGGGCTCACAATCTAAAAAAGCTGTGATTAGTATAATTTTCAATAGACATTAAATAAATGATACTATGTTCAGATAAACCAGTACTTGTTATCTCGATAGAAGAATCTAATTTTCTTCTTTTCGGGTCCTTTTGTTCGTTTGCTTCAGAAACAGTATATGGTAGACGACTTCTTAAATCATTTAAAAGGATAGTAGGATAAAAATATAAACTGCATATTCTTTAGTTCCTATACAAGGCTGCAGAATCCTTTCCTAGTAGATCACTTCTACCACATACTGTAGCCCACAATTTACACCTGCATCACATAAATACATTATCAATTTTAAATAACAAATTGAGTTGGTTTAGTTATCACTAGTAATCAACATTATTACATACCTAACAATATCCTTCGGGAACCTAAAAAAGCTTAGGTGTTTATCTTCATGTCCTGTGCTACAGTATTTTCTGAATACATAGTAAACACATTCCACGTTTTCCTTTATTCATTGCTGAAATTTGAATCTGTACTCAAGTAGTTTTTATCTTCAATAATGTGAGTAGATATAATAATATTTCTCGTACCTTAGCAATACAGTCAAAAACACAATTTTTAATGTCTGTATTATCTTCTTACACACTAACTTATCTATTTAATTTTAATTATTTAATAATTTAATTTTAAGACTATACCCTAACTACTATGAAATAATTAAAACAAAATAGTTTCAACTGACAAATTATACATACTTTTTGTTTACAAACATCGCCATTTTGCTGGTTGTTCAAATTCGCGCAGGCGTGCAAAACTTTTTCTCGAGTGTCGCTACTGGATATTCCTGTAGTGTTGTGGAATAGGTACCTACTCAAAAAACAGCAAGATCCAGACTAAATGCAGTTTGGTAGCAGTTTAATATCACTATTGTGGATTGTTTAATAAAACCGCCCGGTAAAAGACAAACACAAAATTGCATGACAGTTCAATGTGTTAAACTTGGAACAAAAAAATGAAAGTAATTTCTAATAAACAAATGAGCGTTTGTATTGTATGTAAAACTGTAAAAATTTGATTTATGTTCCTTTGTTACAAAATTAAATAACAACGCAATTGTAGGCTATTACCAAAAGACCTTGTATGCATTTGCAATATCCTATCTATATATTGATTCATCCAGGTGTGTTCTGTGGTTTATTTCCGTTTTACACTATTTAAACTAAACACAATATTTAATTTATTGTGAAAAATGTATTGTAATTGCAACGTTTCGATATACAAGAAAAAAATTCTAATCTAACCAATTTGGCCTAGAAATCGCGTAATTTTCATTTAATTATGTCGTTGATACGCTCATTAGAATTATTATAGCACTGATAAAAAGCATGTTACATGCTCGTGTTTAAGAAAAAATTTTCTGATGTTCTAGATTTCACTATATCATTAAATAGATTTCAAATAAGATTGTCGAAAGGATATAGAAATGTTTATTACATTTAGAACTTAAAAAAATTATATACAAAATCACATAAATAACATACAAGATACAAATACGGTTTTTATAAAAAATAATTTGTTGCTCACATCTGAAATAGACCGAGTATGAAAGTTTTCTGTAAACATTACGTCTTCTCGACATCCACAGGTGTACATTAAGGTCCAATGCACACGGAGCAAATGGAAAGAAACTAAACTCACAAGTGATTCAAGTCACCAACTAGTTGCCAACTGATTAGTGACATGAAACTGCACACACAGCAGAATCAATTGGGATCGAAACCTGCCCGACCCAAAAGTATTTGGTTTAGATAAAAAATGAAGAATTTATTTAATAAATAACTCTATTAAAACAACATATTCATTTCTCCATTTTAACAAAGTGACTGGAGCTATTCTATTATGCATAAAAAACGCAGATATGAATTTTTGAAATCTTGTTGAGTAATAAATCGATTCAAATACGTAGTTTTTAGCACATATTATATCAAAAGAATTTGTAGTTGAACGAACTGTGAGAAAGCACAACACTTCACTGAGTATTAAAGTTTTCCAAGAAGCAAATCTTTGTAAGAAAACGAATGTGGTGTGTTGAGGTTAGAATTCAAACAAACTAACCTTCCTTTATTGAAACTTTTGAGAGGCGGGTGATTCAAGTTGTCAGGGGATGTCGGCCAACGCGTTGCGGACGGGTTGGCAACCAGATGCCCCGTCTGTAGCTCTCCATTCAAATACAAAGATTATTACTCATTACAAACTGGTTAGTGATTTGTGTCAGAAATGAGCAAAACGCATCCCCGAAGATTTTAAAACTGGCGAATTAGTGATGGCACAAAATTCGACTCAATATTTAGGTTCATTTCGAATAAGAAAAATAGAAGCCGTAAATTGCGAACTTAAACTAGATAAAAATAAAACTGAAACAGTTCATAAATATAACGTTTAAAATCAGTTAGGATAGGTGAAGGACACGAATATTGAAAGTAAAACGTACTTTAGAATAGACAGTAAAGGACAGAAGTGCAAAACAAATGATAAGGACAACGTAATGAAACGAGTTGCGTTTTTATATTTCGAATAATCCCGAATGTAATTTTTCTCTCCCAAAAAGAAAACCAATATGAACTAAGGTGAACTCACGCGAGGACAAGGTTGTTAGCAATCAAAATTACGTTTTCTCTCTTCTATACCTCCTTCCTGTAGAAAACAAACACATTAAATCAGATTATTATTTCAAGAATATAAAGATCTCTTCTAATATACAAGGGTGTGGAATTAAGAGTTTTGATTACTTGTGTCCAATCTTCTATGAAACCAGTGTTTTATTCCTGATCAAGTATACTTTTATATATTGTACAATATCCACCAGCTTTAGTTTGGGTAAGTGTTCCTACCCTTTCCAATATGCTCTAATATATAGAGCATAAGTTTTAACCGTCTGCTTTTACCAGTTTGAGTTTCTTGATGTGACAATTAAGGAAGAATAACTCTTCTAGTTATAGGATAGCTTTTGGCGAGTTGAGTAATACCTTGAAATCAGACTTACCAATAAGCCTAAAGAGAAAAGTATATGAGCAGTGTGTTATACCTGTGATGTCCTATGGGGCAGAGACGCTTACCCTCACGAGACAAACTGCAGGAAAGATGAGAGTGGCGCAACGGGCAATGGAAAGGGCAATATTGGGAATTACGAGAAGGGATAGAATTACAAATGAGAACATAAGAAGAAGAACAAACGTTAAGGACATTATTGAAATTATAGCCCAAAAGAAATGGAAATGGGCAGGCCATGTAGCCCGAATGACGGATAATAGATGGACGAAAAGAATATTGGAGTGGAGGCCAAGAATGGATAAGAGAAGTAGAGGCAGGCCGCCAACAAGATGGAGTGACGATGTAAAGAAAATTGTAGGAAATTGGATCCATACAGCTCAAGATAGAGATAGATGGTTTAAACTAAAGGAGGCCTATATCCAGCAGTGGATGGAAGATGGCTGATAGATGATGATGATGATGAACTCTTCTAGTTATATCCCTACTATGTTGTCTCAATAGTTCTCAATTCTTCTTCTTTTCTTCCACAAAAGGTACCTCTAGAAAAACATCTATACTAGCTTATCAGCTATTCCTTCTACCCTTATGCTTTGGTTACCACGTTGTTCCTGTCTAGGTCATTAAATATTTACAAAAATTTGCCTAAACAGAATGTGTTTGGGGGGTTTTCATAATATTTTGTCCAGGCCCATTTATTAACGAGAGTTTTTACCTAAGGATTTGTTATTTACTCATTTATGTCTCATTCTATATTTCACCACTATACCTAGTGGTTTGGGGTTGAGGATTACTTCCATAGATATTGTAGGGCATGTTTTTATTGCTATTTTCATAATTTTGATTTCTGGTAAAGTGGACGCTGTTGAACGTTATAAACAAGTTAGTTTATGAGTTTGTGTGAGCAAACAATCTGTGTAGTCAAAGGAATTGAAAACAGAGGCTATTAAAGAAAATATATAGAAAATATATGGGTGATTCCGTTCTAACTGTGATTTTTTGTATTCAAAATTTCAAGATTTTAAAATTTAACTTTTCTAACTTTTTTATGCATATTATTCATCTATTTTACTGTAAAAATAAAACTCTAAGAGGAATTTACTACAACTTCAAAGTATCACGAGCAAGACACAAATGTCGGATTTTGAGTTCCACGGTACTGACTCATTTATCCACGGTACTGACATGGTAACTTAAGATATTAAACAACAAGTGCATCAATTTTCCTCAGTTTGATCATAAACATTAGAATTTATAAGGTAATTAGTTTAAATCATTTGTTACGACAAAAAAAATTAATAATTTATCGGTAAATTCTAGGAATGGACATGACACGGTACTGACATTCAAGTGATGTAGTATAAGTTTTCTTTAAGTGGCAAGTTATATTGTATAAAAATAATGTTTAAATATCTTAAGAATTATTCAATTAACACAAAATTTTTATTAATTGATTATTAATTAATGACTAGTACAAAAAAACAATACAGGACATTGAATATCACAGTTATAATGGAATCACCCATATATAGATGGTTATTAGTCATATGAAATAGTTCTATATAGAATTATAAATAATTGTGTATATAATGTAAATAGAAGTAATATACATAGTTGATAGTAGTATTTAATATGTTGATACCTATTGACTGTAAATTGTTATTTGGTGTAGAATTATATACCCGGTGATCTGAAAGATGTGGTTCAATTTTCATCCCGTGTTCCCGATTGAGGTAAGCTCATTGTAAAATAGTATCCATGCGCTTTGTATCGTTGGTATAGTCTAGTACAAAAGTTCAAAATATCTAGTTTGTATATTGTTACATGGACTGAGAAGCCGGTCCTGTTCTATTAAGTTAATACAATTTAAAGTTAGGTGGATGCAGATTTTCAGAAAGGCTATTTACATGTTTTTATTTAATGCGGCGATTTGTTTATATTGTTTTCATAGAAGCAATTTCTAAGAGGGCTTTTTTATTTGTTCACATCCTATAATCAAATTATCGAGAAATTCATTTTGTATAAATAGGCGCTTGTTTCTCAGCGAGGAAGTTAGTAAATAATTGGTTGTTAAAGTGAACGGATCGAAATAGTACAAAGTAAATAGTGAATTTAGTGAAGTTGTATAAGTTAGTGAATAGTTAAATGGATAATTATTATAAATACAGAGTAGTGGATAGTTTATTGTTTCTAGTGTGGATGTATAAATAAATTAATTAAGTGAGAAACATCGTGTGCATAAATAAACCCCACCAAAATCATGATAATATTATACAAAGTGATTTAACCAAATCATTTATGGGATAACTTTTATCTTTCCCCAATCTTTCTTTATACTCATAGATTTCATAAACCTACTTTACTTTATGCGGCTAATTTTTCCAAGTGTCATTTGATCTATAGACATTCATTTTACAAAATCTTTTAATCTAAATATTTTCTCAATTTATTTCTGATAACGAACCAAGACTTTACTTGCTTTCAATACTTTTTTCTTCACTATTTATTTGAAACCTTTTTTGACGACAAATTATTTTTCATCTTGTGAAAAGAACAATTTGTTCTGACATAGAAAAACGCTCTTCTACAATGTTAAAGTATAAAGAGTGTCTCATAAGTAATTCATAAGTGAAAATTCCATCGTCTAAATTTAAACATGTCGAAATTTGTGAAGACTAGTCTCTAATTCTATAAACAGTACATTTGTTCCAATAATTTTTCAACCATCTCTCGTTTGTTTATTGACTACACAGTCTTTTTCTTTCAAACAAATAGTATGAAGTGCGATAAATATGAAATTCGTGTATTGTGAAGACATTATTGTAAACAAAAGTTTGAAGCAGCCGTGGCAACAAGAAAATTTAAGGGAAAGACACAGATAATGAGATAACGACACAGTATTAGTTTAATTGTTATAATAGTGGAGATTTGATGCGTTTGCGCTCAGGTCGTCCACCTGCATGGGATATTGACGTTACAAGGAAAGCAGTAGAAAACCAACTAAGTATTAAAACTCGCCAATAATTGGACCTTCTACAGATACCATACATCAGTAATTGAAATCAATATGTAAGATCTATAGAAGTTGTTGAATAGTGCCACTCGAATTAACCGAGATTCAAGCGGAACGTCAAGTAGACTCTTTGGTATGCCCAAAGATGAGATTTTATTGTCCGCATTGTCACTTGCGGTGAAGAATTGATTTATCTTAACAATCCGCACACGGAAAATCAGTGGTAAAACAAAAGACAATCAGCAAAATTCGTCGAATAGAGACGTCTATTCGAATGGAAATTCTTCTTGTTTGTCTGGGGGAATTATGAAAATTTAGAGTACAAAATCGTTTGAGGTCGAGCTACCGATGTCTAGGTATACAGTGGACAGTTGATTGAAATGTATGAGGTTTATTGAAGAAATATCCGAAAGCGAGTTATCTCACAACAACATAATGCTAAACCACATACTGAATCTAGTCCAGACCTTACATCGCCAGATTATTATTTATTCAGATTCAAGGCACAATTATTATCTTAGCCCAAATAATAGTTTTACCATATAATACGATGGATTATACATCTCAATATCAAGTCTTTCTCTTTGTGTGATTATTCAAGAAACAAATTCTACATTGGAAACAGACATTATTTATGAGACACCCTTTATAAATGTGATCCACTCTTACAGAAAAATATTTATCGCTTGAAGAAATACGTACCAATATGTAATAAGTATGATTTGACTTTCATTTTTAATGTTAACAGAAAGTATCAGCAGACCTAGAAAAACGACAATACTCCAAGAACTTCAATAGTCGATTTTAACAATTCCTACGTGTCCTGTAATATCTTGTTCTGAATTAGCCATGATATGCCATAAATATATGCACCTATTCGCAAAGGATTTTTTAGAAAACTAACAATAAAGATCAGTTCCGTAGTGCTACATAAATTATATTTGTACTACTGCTTGTCCAATCATTACGCTCTGGATATTATTTTCGCTGGCTCTCAAACATGTCATTAGTGAAGCCGAAGCTTTTTGAAACCGCTCGTAATTTTTGGAATGAAGTTGTTCGTATAATGTTATTAAGCCATATATTTTAATTGTCTTTCAGTTATTATGATTAATGGTGATATAATTGATGACGATATAATTGATGATGATATAATTATTGTTATTCGTATTTGTTTAGTCTCACAGCATACGATACGTTTAAATGTATTTCTATTTTCTTACAGACTGTCCGAATTGTATAGATGAAACTGGGCCGACGCCGAACAGGTGGACGATGCCATTGTTGAAATTAGGAGAGAAAAGATATTATTTGGGAATATTTTTTAAGGTAAGATAAAAATTGAGAACTTGGATTTTATCCTACCTAAGGGCATCATACCGAATTCGTAGAATTTTTAAGGAGAAATTTGATTGTCGTCTAGAGTGAAAATTTTGAATCCCAAACTTATAAAAACCAATTGGTTTTCGAGCTCGATAAAGACATCATCTATACGAGGGTAGCTTTTTAAGTTGGCAATATGCTTATAAGACTTTATTTTTTTTCAAAATATTCTTCATTAATATCGTTACACTTTTGCATTAGTTTGAACCAATTTTAGAAGCATTTTTCTATTCTAATTGAGGTATTTCTAAAACATTTGAACACATTAACCGCTCCTTCAGGCGTAGAAAAACGTTGACGTCGTAATTCATTGGGTACCAAATAAGGACTGACGGCAGATGAACCATAGATTCGATGTTTTGACTGTTCAAAATTCTATGAGAGCTCGCATTGCCGAATTATTCATCTTCTGCGATTGGTTGCCCTGATTTTGGCAAACAAATTCCGAAGTACCATTCTGAGTTGACCGTTCTATGTTGCTATAATGGAAAGGTGATGATATGTTCAGTCATTCCGAAAAAACAGGCGACCAGTATATGAAATGACGCTCTTGCAATATCAGTTTACGACTTCACGAAATTAATCCTGTAGAGTGAAGTGCGTCCACGACTGAATTCGGAACACCAGCGAAACACGGTGACTCGAGATGGTGCTTCATTACCAATAGTTGAAACGAGTTTATCGGCACACTGCTGTTGGTATAATCCACATCTTAAGTCATAGGAAATCATCTCACGAAAATATTTGCGATTTAATTTTTTGACCTAGATGGATATCTCAAGTATCTTTAAACAACTGAAATAGCAATTCATTGCAACTGAAAATAATTCTCATCCCGAGAATCTCTATTAATCCACATCTTAAGTCATAGGAAATCATCTCACGAAAATATTTGCGATTTAATTTTTTGACCTAGATGGATATCTCAAGTATCTTTAAACAACTGAAATAGCAATTCATTGCAACTGAAAATAATTCTCATCCCGAGAATCTCTATTAATCCACATCTTAAGTCATAGGAAATCATCTCACGAAAATATTTGCGATTTAATTTTTTGACCTAGATGGATATCTCAAGTATCTTTAAACAACTGAAATAGCAATTCATTGCAACTGAAAATAATTCTCATCCCGAGAATCTCTATTAAATGTGCTAATTTACTAAAACAACAAAACATTTATAGCTCTTTAATGTTCAATTTGAAAACATCTACACATCATTTGTCATATTCATAAAATATAATGAATCCCGTTGTTATTTAGTTAACAAATTGTTGTTACTTAATATTGTTAACAGGTGTCCTAAATTTCAACAATTTTAGTTTGTATATATATATATATATATATATATATATATATATATATATATATATATATATATATATATATATATATATACTCAGTGTAACGGTTAAATTTAAGTGCAAAATACAGAGAAAACTTAAAGTGAAGTTCTGAAGTTCGAAGTATAAGTGAAATTGAACAAGTTTCACGCTCCACCCGCATAAACCGCGTTCTATCCGATTTCAGTTCAAGTTGGTAGTATCAAAAAATGAAATTTTACTAAAATTACAGTGAGAGCACTAAATTTGTATGCTGCTCAAACGAAGGATAATGTAAAATATTATAATCTATTTCTCAGAACAATAAGACAAGCTGTGACATTCCGAGTTATGTATTTTATAGCCCTCATAGCCCTGACCTCCTGGCAAGTTGTCGTAAACTTTTTTCCGGCGATGTACTTTGCAGATCTATAAGCTAAACAGGATCCTGGAAAATATATTTTCGATATTTTCTTTCTTGTTTCCCCCCTAATAAAAAACTGTGGATTTAACCAAAAAAGTTTTCTATTTAGGGAATTTTACAGCATGTAATAGCTGTAGTGGTATGTCTAGAGTATGAAAAGATCTTTAGAGAGAGAGGCGGGGGTATTTACATTTGTCGGTAATTCATTCTTTTGTGAACTTGTGACGGGATATAGTTGGAGTGAAAAACGTGAGAAACAGTTTGTTTTGTTTAATGGCGCGAATAATTGAGAATTTGTGTTTTGAACTACTTTTTGTGCGAAAAGTAATAAAACCTGTTTATTTAAAATAAATATGCATTTCATATTGAATGATAACTGCTTAAAACATTTCAACCCTGCATAAGACATAAATGATTAACTATGAAATGTGCAATTATCAACGTTGCGCCATTCGCAAACCGCCAATATTTTGCATACTGATGACGGATTCGTGATTAGCAAACTTAAAAATCCCCGCTTACCAAATTTGAAAAAAAAAATTATAAGAGATCATTGTGTTTTTGAAAACTTAATCGTAATCAGCGACCTCAACACCCTCGTATATTGAACGTCATTAGAAAATAATGATTTACAACCCTGCTGGCTGCCATTTTGAAAATGCCATATTATTTTTTAGCATACTATTGAAACCATCATCAACCTTTGAACCTTTGTGCAACGTCAGCAAGCTCTTTAAGATGTTGGTAAAACTATTTTAAGCAGATTTGCAAAATTTATCACTGCATTTTCAACATTTTCCCCACGCAAGAATTTCGCCATGGACCTGAATAAATATTTATCTGATGGTGCTTGAACCGAAATAAACGTAGTAGGAGTTCAATACTTCCAAGTTCTTAGATCATATCCCGCGTAATTTCAGCAGTTTGTGGTTTAGAATTGTCTTGTCTGCTCTCGGTTAACTAAACCTGGATATTTCTTTGTTAAAACCTCATACATCCGCATCAGCCCTCAACTATATACTCCGGCATTGATAGCTCGATCATCTAGAATGATTTTGAAGTACATTAATCCTTAATAATTCCACCAGACACATAATAAGACATCCCTTCGCTTGAATATCGATTAATTGATGTAACACTAACTTTGATAAATCTCATCTAATAATTTTAAGCGGTATCTTTGGAAGGTCCAAGGGAGTCCAATAAAAGTGGCCGTTAATCTATTGTATTAAACTCACGATTAGATATGATGCATCAATCATTTCGACCCAAACGTTGGTGCTTCTCGATTGATTGCTTCAACCGGTGACTTTAACATACAAAAACAATTTCTATCATAAGTCACTTTACTACCAACTTAGCAGTCGGCTACATTGACATTCAGCCAAGTCAGGACAAGAAGTAAAAGTTAGATTGGTACTGGGATAAGGTACAAAAACTCAATTTAGGGAAATCATTTGTAACATCGTGTGAGGGATTCTTTAGTATCAGATCCTCCATTTTTGATATTAACTTGTCCAATAAAGTGAAAGGCTAGAATATCACTAAAGATAAAGTTAATCAAAAAATATTCATGGAAGTGAAGCAATATTTGTCAGAAGTTGGAATTTAAGCTTTGCTTTGTAATTTCTAGGACATGTAACAGTTGAAACCGATGGTAAGCATAAACAAACAATTACAGGAAGTGCTAATTTACTATTAGCTTGCAGAATGACTTTCATTGAACGATCTCTTCAGCTATTCTTGATCGTACGTTGTTCAGATTGATAATATAATCTATAGATGATATTATCACAAATAAAATCAACAATACATGTTACAGTAATAGTCTAATCATTTTAGGTTTCATCTTCGGAAAAATTCCTAGTGAGCTGAATTTTTTTATACACCTTTATTACGTTGTTTTAATGAAGATGTGGAAAATTGACATCGATATCGTGCTGGCTAAAAAAGTTAGTAAAAGGTCAAAAGGTCGCGAAAATCAGTTTTTCGCAAATATCTCGTGATCTATCATTTGAAGCAATAATTAGAAAAAATAGTTCCTTGTAAAATTATCTACAAAAAATATCTCTCGCATTTTTCTGTAAAATCAACCGTTTTTGGAGTAGAGTGCTTAGAAAGCGACTATATCTTGACGATTCCCTCGTTTGCTCCCCACCTACGAGATACAATGCAAGGCGCGTTTTTTTACATGGTTTTCTCCGTACGCACCTAATCCATGATATTCAATAAGAGGTTTTTTTATCCAAAAATAAATAATTTTTTATTCGAATTCAGTAAAATACAAAAAATAAACTTTAGTACATATTTTTTATATTCATTTTCGATATCTTCAGTTTCTCTATCAGTAGTTGTTGCTGAATAAACGTCGACTGGAGTTATTTCCAGATTTACATCTATATCTTCATCATTTTCATCATTTGTGGACTCTGCGTTTAAATATGACTGAACACGTCAATGTTCATTAACTTTTGAATACCTCAATCCGATTTTATTGCATCCACATTTGCCGCCACAATCGTACAATTTCAAAAGATGGTGATCAGTAGATCATAGAAGCTGGTGATAATAAATTCGTCATTATATGTAGTATATTATTTTTTGACTTCCAGCTCCACTGTTAAGGCTCAATTTCTCTTCCTAGACTGGTTTGTAGTTGATAATATGCTGTTTATCTGCCGAAGAAGTAAGTGGTAATAAAGGATATTTCACAGCTGTACTTTGTCTTGTTATAGTATCTGTAAATATCTTTCGACTGCTCTGGATGTGGACCACCGTATTTTGCTAGTATAAAATGTATTCTATCATTGACAATGACATCCCGAGAGCAATTTTCTTGTTGGAACATTTCTGCAAAATTGTTTACATCGGGTTTTTTCTCAAACATCTTTATGACTATTTCTCTTCCAATTTTCCTTTTCCAAAAAGTTGTATCACATCCTGTTATGGCATGTAGAAACAGAATATTTTTCTAGCAATGTGAATACTTCGCAACAATGAAATACAGAAGAGAGCATTTCGACTTATAGGCAATCCAGAGTTGACCAGAAACTTGGACAGCTTAGAGCATGAAAGAAGGGTCTTCTGAGCTGTCTAGTAAAAATTTTGCCTAGCGCAGTTTTTGCAAGACCTACTCGATAAGTAGATGTGGATTATGAACACTGATTTCACCTGCAGATACCCAGAACAGATTTATCGGGATTAATTTATTTTGAGAATGCAAGTCTGTGAAATCTGCAACCAAGGCATGTCTTTCCCGAGCACTGGCATCTCCACCCGGCAGGCACTACTGGAACTACTTGAGTGTAATATGTGCGATTGCTTTTTAAATGAAAAAAAAAAATATACCAGTGAGGGTCATTTTGATAAGTTATACTAGATTTTTCTAAACCTCTATAAATAAGTATATTAAAAAGCAATACAGTTTACGCATTGGTGCACGGTATACAATAGCGTATGTGAGTCTAATCGCATTCTTAGCGCTTTACTTCGAAAACTGTTGTTTCTCCAGAAAAATTTTTTTTTGTAGATAACTCTAATAAAAACAATTTTTATGATAAATATTTGAGAAAAACTGATTTTATCGATTTTATAAATCTTCATCACAACAACGTAATAAAGTTTTTTTCGCAGATTGGGGTTGAAAATACCTAAAATGACTGGACTATGAAACTTGTACTGATTTTCTCCAACTGATAGTTGCGGAAACAAAACTGTTGCAGCTGCCCTTTCGTTTGATGTATCACTTATAAATAATTTCAATGTAATAAATATTATGATCACTCCAATAGATTCAATGAATAATGTATTCAAATTCAAACAATTATCAACTTTCACCTCAGAAAATTTCTAACACCACAGCGAACGTCATAATTATTTTGTGCGTGTAATTTTTTTTATATATACCGCAACAAATTTTCTCGTTGAAATATTTGATTTACATTTCAAATATAATGTTATTATAAAACAATGTTTTTTTACAGTCGATGTAACAACAAAAGAACGTTACTTAACTAAAGCAGGCGTGACTAACATAATAAAAAGAACCGAAGCAATAGTCGCATTAACTTCAATGTCACTGATAGAAAACACACTTGTTCCATTTGGTTTGATTCGATATTTATCAATTATCAAATGAACCGTAGAACAATATTTTTTATTACTTAATTCATAAAAGTTTCTCCTAGTACGTCAAAATATAGGGTGTCCCGCAAAAAAATCTACACAGAGTAAAATACTGGAGGTAATTTACCTCTATATCAAGTAAGTTGCATCCCTGAAGATGATAGAGACTCAAAGTAGTTACCAAAATTTAGGAAAAATTAATTTCTTCCTAATCCTTCAATTTAAAAATACCAAAATTGTAACTAGAAGGCGATCGAATCATACTATGAGGTTAATTAGGTACTAGACCCTACCTTAACAGTTCATAGAAGTCTTTTATCTGTAAGTTTATTTGAAAATGTTGATTTCTATATTTTAAAACTTTTTTCACTCATTTTGAATAAATTTTATCATTTTGAAGAACCAAATACATGTTTTGTCTAATGTTATTTAAAAGCGCTTATACATCAAATTTGACAATCTCACGAGTTAGTTCTTCTAGTACCTAATTGAATTGTCATATTTTTTTGAATAAGTGGAAAATTTTCATTTAAATAATGTCTTCTATATTGTCACTAAAGACGTTGCTGCATAATGCGAAAACCAATGTTTATGTAATTATAAATCTCAATTTTAATGGGTTGATGAACAAATAAAATATTTTAGGAAAATTATAAATAAGTTTCGCCTGTTAGCCAGTTTGGCAAAATAACTCGTCAAATAAAATCATTATCGATAAGGGTGAATCAAATATTAATCTTGAACTCAGTAAATACTCAAGATAGTTATGCATATTCGTAATACCCCTGTGAGCCTCATCAATAGAAAGATAGATTAGGTAACACGCCTCAGAAATCTGAGGGGTTTAACCTAATGTGTAATTTTAGTATGTTATAAAGAAAATTACGCTGAACAAGAATATATATATGATTTTTCAGTGATTATAATATTTAAATTAATTGTTGAAACCTACCCTAACCTAACGTAAGGTACTTTTTTGCGTTTAAAGAATCAAATAATTGTAACCTTAGGTTAGGTTAGGTTAGGTTTCAACGATTAATTTAAATATTATAATCACTGAAAAATCATTACAATTATTTGATTCTTTAAGCGCAAAAAAGTACCTGAAGGGATGATTTCCGCGCCATGTTTAGCGTAATTTTCTTTATAACTGAAATTTTAACGAAATCTGAGGGGTGTAACCTAATCTAGATAATTATCGAATTTTCTTTTGAAAATGAATATCCTGACATGGAAGGAATCGACAGGAATTCATTCGCTAAATCAAATCTTGAGGTAACAATTCTTGAGGTTTTTGGGCACAGCATGGTGTGAATTACGGTTAATTAGTTCACTGCACAGATGATCTTGATATGCTACTCTGTTTAGATAAAGTTCTAGTTCTAATATGTCGTTGATAGTATCTATAGTATAGTTTAAATTCTTCATATCGCTGACTTATTCAAACAGGGCGTTTTCGATTAACACTAAAAAATGTGAACCACATTATTAGAAAACATTCTCCGATATATTTCTACGCTACTTCTACTGTATCCTTCACAAAAAACCAACACTAATAGAATAACATTTAAAAAAATCATTACTAGAAGAAATGAACAAGAAATTCTTTAATTTAATATTAATATTAATAATAATATTAATATTTTTAATTCATTCATTTTGCAAATTTTAAATAACATTAATTGGAACATGAAAAGTTATGAGTAGAAAAAGTTTTTGAGTCAAATTATCCATAGTATAATAATTGAAATTTTTGAATCAACTTCCAGATAAAAGACTTCTGTGTAATGTTAAGGTGAAGTCACCCTTAATTAACCCCTCAGAATGGTACGATGGCGTTTTACGTATCAAAACTTTTTGCCCCCCAATGTTCTTATATAGTTTATAAAATTTGGTATTTTTTAAGTTAAAGGGCTACAGAGAAATTAATTCCTACAACTCCTCAGTGATACAACTTGGTATAGAGATAAACTGCCCTCATATTTTCGGTTTCCCGATATGCCACTGCTATGTGTCGATTCTTACGAGGAACTACTCTATATAAACTTAATTTCCCATTTTTTTGTTCAGCTACAAGGGTTTCAGTTTCTGCATACTTTTATAATTCTATGCAATACACCGCAATGATTATATACCCATATCTATGAATAATTGTAGTATTGCTTACTATAGCAGAAACTATTTTGGTTTAGTGTATTATTAACGTTAATAAAAATTGATTTCTCTTTCAGGCGAATTACTTTCGTGCGACCCAATATTGCAGATTCCATGGCATGCATTTATCAAGTATCACCTCTCAAGAAGAAAACGATAAATTAGAGAAATATATAAAAGATTCAGGTAAGGTGCTCGTTTTACTTTAATATATATTATTTCCAATTTCTAATGCTTGTACCTAATTATAAGCTTACGACTTATTTTTATCGGATCCTTATGAACTTCAGCTCCATGTTATTTCTTGATCGACAAATATTTATTGTTATCCTCTATGAATAGATCAAAACTTTGGCAACAATGTATTCATGCGCAATGGAATAAAAATGGACTGTTTCCATGGAAGATGATATCGGTCAAAGATGATGACTCTGCTAGTTCAAATTGGCTCCTAACTCGTATTATAGACGCTACTCTGGGCAAAGATTAGTGAATCCATTTAATTCAAATTGAAACACCTTAGAATTATCATACTCACCTTAGAGTGGAAATTATTCCTCTATTCCGGGCAATTTCTTTGAAACATAATTGAATCACGTCTATAAAAAATCGAACTGGCTCATTCTCACGCTCAATCAATTATTAACTGTTTCACTTGTTTACTTACTCAACTCCCAAATAATCTGACTATTCTTCACCATGAAAGTTACTTTTTCGCGTATAAATGAGGTACTTACAGATACTTTGGAGTTTACTTACTCAACTTCCAAATAATCTCAGACTTCCCCATGATAGAACTCACTCCTTCGCCTAGAAATGGAGTTACTTAGGAGTTTCAGCACGTTCTCAAAAAAAATTTCCTCTCCCTAATCCTGCACTAGTAGTTTTGTTCAAAAATTGCAAATTTTGGAAAAATACGCAAATAAGCTCTCCTTTGGAGACAAACTTGCCTAACCTAAAATCGACTTTGTTGGATACTAGCCTCCAATCAGACCGTATCAAGCTGTGCTGGTGTGAGTGTGAATAGGTCTGAAAATAAGTTGAGACTCTTTTTTATAGGTTTTGACAATCATTTTGCAATAAATAAAACATTTTCACTCGTTACTATTTTCACTCTTCATTTTCATATCAAAACTAACTTCATTAATTTTAACCAATCTCATTCTTTCATCAATTATTTATTCATAATCTTTATTCACTCAATACAAACCCTTTTAATGCTAGTAGCTTCACTTATTACTCACCTAGTCCTAATACTAAAACCCTTTACTAACTCTTTACTAGCAAGCAATCTTAGATACTACCACTCTAGTCTTGATGCTAGGGACCCTATAAATCCTATCAACCTTTACACCTCTCACAAATAACTTTATCCCTCCTCTTCTTATTTTCGTGGTGCCTGCAATATATTTGAATTAATGTTTTACCTGGGGTTCTAACCTAAAGGATATAAAGCCACCAACTGACCTTCCTCTCATCCGTTATCCTCGCAACTATCTATTCATCTTCATTTGCGTAGATATGTTTCTAACTTTCTTCAGCACACAAATTCTCTTCTTCTTCTTATTCATTTTTAAGATCTCATGATCTGTTAGGTTCGCAGGTTCCTCTTTATAAGCTCCTGGAAGGTGGACTGCCAGCTGGCCATCCATCTCTTAGGTGGTCATCTGGGTTCTCTTTACCCTATTGGTTTCCCTTCAAGTACGATGCGTGGCTGTCTATTTTCTTCCATTCTTCTAACGTGCGCGTAACAGTATCTTTTTCTTTGTCTTCTATAGTCTCCACTATAGTCCTGAGCGTTTTCATTTCGGCTACCCAAAGCATGCTTTTCGTTTTATTGGTTTCCTCTCTGGTTTTTATTCCGTATATCATGATTGGCCTGATACAAGTCTTATAGATCCTAACCTTACTATCCTTTTGCATGTTCGCCCATATTATCTGCTTTAAGCAGCCCGATATGGTAGTCGCTTTGTTGATGTGGCTTCTTAGTTTCTTCACTGGGTCGTGATAACTCGTCAGGTCCATACCCAGGTATTTAAATTGTGAGACTTGTTCAATGATTTTCTCCTGAACTACCAGCTTACATTGTACGGGCTCTTTAGCAAAGGTTATGCTTTCCGTTTTTTGCTGTGGATATATTCATGTTTATTGCTTGGCTGACCTGGCAGAATTTGTGTAGTTGTCTCTGTAGGTCGTCCTGCGTTTCCGCGAAAATAGTTGCATCGTTGGCGTAGCATACCATGCTGATTCTTTTATTCTGTCTCATTCGGTATCCCATATTTAGTGATGCTACTTCCTCTATAATTCTGTCCATTAAGAGATTGAACAGAAGTGAGCTAAGACTGTCGACCTGCCTGATGCCTCCTGGTGTTGGTATCCGTATAAGTGTCTCCTGTCTTTACTTTGGTCGTGTTGTTCGTATTCAGACTGCGGACTGCTCTTACGATGGTGTCTGGCGTTTCTTTCGATATCAGTACATTTATGATGTCGGAGAAGCGGACCCTATCAAATGCCTTGGTCAAATCGATGAGGCACACATACACTGGTATATTAAATTCGATCGATTTTTCTTTTAGTTGTTTAATAATGAATATGACGTTGGTCGTGGATCTGTCGTCTAAAACCTTGTTGTTCTTCTCTTTTCGTTATTTGTGTTTCAAGTCTTTCCTTTAAAATGCAAGTGAAGAGTTTCATGTTTGTGTTCAGCAGCGTTATGCCCCTGTAGTTGTCTGGATGCGTCTTCTGTCCTTTCTTAAATATAGAAATAGTTATACTTTTGTGACATTTCTAGAAGTTCGTTTGGGATGAGATCTGTTCCGGGGGCTTTCCTGTTTTTCAGTTTTTCAGATTTTCTATTTTTACTATTACCTCTATTGATTGGGAGTTTGTATTACTGTTGTTATGTGTTAATGGTAACACAATCTCTCAATTTTCTAAAAGCGCACACGTTCTCTCCACACAACCTGAAACCAGCGAACATTATTTAACTTAGCAGAGTTGTCTAAAAATTTCTGACTTACCAAAGAAACTCCACATTTTTTCTCATAATCATTCTTATTTGTTAGCATAGTCTATACACCTAGACAAAAAATGCTCCTAACCATTTTAACCCCTTCAAATTCCCCACTTCACCTTATCCTAAGTCGAAAGTGAGTAAACGTGGTACCCAACGCACTGATAGCGGTAGTCCAGTACCATTTAGTGAACTTTTTCCATGATATTCGTATGTTCGGAAAAGTTTGTGAGGATTATGAACAAAAGAACTAGGTTCTCTTAGAAAATGCGTTAGAAAATTTTGTGTTTATTTTCTAACCAGTTACAGCTTCTTATTTGCTTCTTCCATTATTCTGTTCCACTTTTTTTATTCTCCTCGAATTTTCTCCAGTTCCTTACTTCTATCGCTGCAATATCCTGCATAACTTGCTGCTCCTTGCATGCTTTGGGTTGACTTCTGGGCTGTTTTATTGCTGACTTACACTCTGTTATCTTCCGTATTAGGGCTTTCGGATATCTTCTTTTATATGTCCAAACCATTTAAGCCTTTGGATCCCTATCATTCTCACTATATCACCATTATCTATGTTATCTATTACTCCGTTTATTACGATGATAAACAGAGTCATTGAGAGAACGCCCTCCCGCATATCACATCTTTGTACTAAAATCACCTTTGTTTGCCCACCCTCTGTCAGAGTTTTGGCCTTAGAGCTTATCGTTATATCTATCAATTAATTATGTTTTGAGAAGATCCCCTTTTTTCTTATCGCCTGATCTTCTTTTTCTGTTGGTAGAATCAAAAGTCCATAAACATCACATGCGGGTCTATTCCGTGTTCATAGAACTTTTCTATTGATTATGATATCACATGCACTGCATCTATTGTTGATCTGCCGCCTCTGAAACCTTGCTGATAGTCTCCTAGTTTATCCTCAATATGTCCTACTAGTCTATCTCTTATGATTGTGCTCAGAATTTTGTTTGTGTGTGTTTAGAAGTGTTATTGGTCTTTAACTGTTGCAAAGCATTGGGTCTCCCCTTTTCAGGCTCGAAATGATCATTCCAATATTCTATTCCTTTATTTTCTTGATAATGTCGAAGATATTTTTCTTAGAGTTAATCCTCTATTGAAATATATGTAATGTCGCTAGCTACCTCAAAATATCTTTTATATGAGGGTGCCTCTTCCTTATAATCTTCATCGTTTCCCTCTTAGTTGCTTCTGTGTTGATTGCTCGTTTCTCTGAAAGCGGCTGTGATTTATAAAGTTTAATTAATGATATTCTCAAGGAAAAACAAACTAGGGCGTAGTCAAGAATCAACCAATACTATCAAGCCCTAAACTTTCTAACAAACCTACCGTTTGCCAAACCTTATATAGAATACACATCGGTTATTTCAATGATTGTTCACTAGTTATGAAATGAATAAATCAAACAACGAATTAATGTATTAACATCAAACAACAAACTAATAAGTAAACTTTTGACACTAGTTTACTAAAATTTGAATAAACATTGGACAGACACAAATACATTGCCACATCAGTCTACTATTGAATTGTAAATTAATCATCGTATCATCAGAAATATTTTATTTTATTACTGTTTTTAAATCTATTGGTTTTTGGAAATAATTTTAGAAAAACCCTGTATTTCTGTAATTTCGAATTAATTCCATAACATCTTCTTGTTTTTCTCTTTTGCCCTCTCTATATATCTTTTCAGTTGTATTTCAACTCTTTCAGGTACGCTTCTTGGGATAATTATTATTTTTTATATGGACTGAGGTGAATACTGTTCTCATATCTATGAATATTGAGTGCAGTATTACTTTTTCTTCGTATCGTATTTATATCACATTTTTTAGTATGCAAAAATCATCTTTTGTTTGTCTTCCTTTTCTGAATGCTGTTCTTTTGTTCTGAATGTTCTTTTTCGATTTTCTTATCTATTTCTTCTCTAAATCTTCCTTTTATTATCCGAGTGTATTTATATCTTGTAGATCAATGAAGTTAGGCTTATTGGTCTGCAGTTTTCGCGATTTGTTTGCTATTCTATCTTGTGGTTTGGAACTAGCAGATTCTTCTTCCATTCTTGCGGTATTGTTTCTGCCTTCCATGCTTCCTTGATCATGCCCCATATCCATGTTTTGTCTTCTTCTCCCAGATATTTTACTGCTTCGTTCGCTTTGTTTATTTTGATTCTCCGTCTTGCCTCTTTGATTTCGTCATAGCTGATTTCTCCGATATTTGTGTTTTCTCTTTCTTCCTCTTCTGCTATGATATATGTTTTGGTAGTCGATTTAATATTTCATTTGGTTTTGTTTATTTTCTATATCCTTAATTTGTTTTATTTTTTCCAATTTTTTTTCCCAATTCTGTTATATTATGCCAGAATTTTATGTATCCTTTGCTTAGTTCTTCTCCGAATTCCCTCCCAATTTTTCTGTTTCGCTTCTCTTACTTTTTTCTTCACCTCCTTACTATGGTTTCCCAGTTTTCAGTGTGCCGCTTTAGCAATGCAATTATTTTACTTCGTTCGTTTTCTTTTAGATTTTCCATACTTGAAACTAAACTTCTACCAGAGACGTTCAAGTCTTCTCCGAATTCCGCCCAATTTTTCTGTTTCACTTCTCTTACTTTTTTCTTCGCCTCAATAGTTTTCTGTGTTAATCTTATTTGGATTGTGTATATTTTCTCTATGCTTGTTTATCTTCTTTATTACTCACTGTATTTATTTTGTCCCTCATTTAGTCCTATTGTGTTGCTTTCTTAGAACAGAAAGACTAATAATTTCAGTTATTTAACAGTTTTTGCGAACGTTATGATTCTTTAGTTGTTCAAGTTTTATTGCTGAAAAAACTAGAATAGAGAAAACTGCTTAAGATCTCCGTGCGTGTAAATCTTAGGAGGTACCTTAGCAGAAATGGCCGTGAGCCATTCACTTCGGATATATTTACAATATGTAAGGATCAAAAGAAGAGTGAATTCTTGGTTCTCACGTAATTAAGTTTGAAAAATTGATATTTAACCATCGAATATGTTAACCTTAGATCTTAGATGCTAGAAATATTATGTAATATCAATTAGAACAACCAATGCCAACGTAATTATTTATATATCGGATTATTATGAAGAAATACCGTATGTAAATTACTCATTTCATAGGTGGATGCTGTGAAAAGTTTTTTTCAATTCAATATATAATTGTAAAATAATTAAAACTTGAAATATTTCATCACATATTCTAAAATTGTCATACCGAAACAGAAAAATGCTGAATATATTGACCTAAAATGATTTTTTTCAATGTACAGCAAATATATTATCCCACTATTATATCTACAGTAGATTATTGAAAGATTAGATCAAGAACATCTTCTTGAAATACAAGGTTTGTCTGGAAACTTTGTCAGATACAAAAAATTCAGCTATTTATAACGCTTAGTTTCTGTTTGACATTCGTATAAGTGAGTTATTGTGAATATTCTTCTGAAACTGGAAATAAATTGATCATCGAACTGTCATCAACCCATTTACAGCTGATCCACATACCAATGTATATCAAATTCTCATTTTTTTGTTTTGTGGGTCAAATTGGTTATTGTGACATTTGTACATCTTAGTGTACATGCTTCTAGTACAATTTTATTCCATTTATTTCGATATCCTTCGCAAAATCTTCATAAAAATTTCCCATCAAATAAAACATGCCAAACTGCATGCAAGTATTTTGTTATTTGCCAAAAATTTCACGTCGTATCTTTGATTCAAAGTTGATGTACATTCTAGTGCGGAAGTGTTGTTTGCTTGTATATTGTGATGTACATGTCTAATTGATTTATGGTTTGTCGATTCAATAGTTATCTTTTCTGCAATAAACTCATGATATCTTTTTGTTCTTCATTAGAATGTGCTCCAAAAATGAAGTATTATTTAGATAATGAAAAAGACATCCTCCAACTTATGGAATTAGTCGAAAATTGAGACTCGGGCGTTGATGAAATAGGCTGTGAAGACTGGGACAAAGAAAATGAAAATGAAGAGATAATAAACTATCCAGAATTTTGATCCAGGAGAGCTAGCCCAAATGAAATATCTAGAATATCTGAAAAAGGTGCTATAGACGAAGAAACTGAAGAGAATGAAGAGCAAGTGCTGTAGAGCCCAAATAACAAATTACCGAAGAAACTGAAGAATAAATGACTGAAGAGACTGAAAAACAAGAGATTGAGAGAGATTGAAGAGTCTTTAATTTAGTGTAATATTTCCAAATGCAACATGGCAAAGTTCTTGGAGCAACTAATAACAATGAAATCAAAAGCAGGTGCATCGTTGGACTAAATTGAATAATAAAAGAAGTAAAAATGTTTATGGATAATCTGTAACTTCCCAGGCATAGAAATATGTCTATTAAATCATGAAAACATAGTTTTTTTATTTGGGAAATATTAACAACTTTTTTTTCAAAAATATCCATGTAGAACAATCCAAATGATTCTATTTTTGTCTCAATGTAACCTTTATAATAATCTTTCATCTTTCATAGGTTCCCTTAAAAGTAAACTTGTTTTACAAGATTAAAAATATCTCTGCTCACTTGAGAATGGAATGGTTTTTATTTATAGTTAATAGAATGCGAAGTATTATATTGAGTGGTATATAACATGACATATTTTTCCTAAAACTTTCACTCATAAATTATTTTTTGTGTCTATACGATGGTGGTTTAAAATTTTATATTTCAACAAAATCTCCCTTTGGCTCTTTATATTCTTTCAAGCATGTCTTCAATTTTTTCAGATCTTTCGAATATTCATAATGCAATTCGCCAAATACGGTCATTTTTTTAGGAGTTAAGCAGCATATATATGACAGTAAAATATTCTCTTGAATATCATTATTTAGAACAATTTAATTAACTTAAACGAAAAAATCAAGTTATTGCATTAATTACGGCAGTGTTGGTGTTTTAATGCACAAGCTATTTTTTTAAATACACTCTAGCCACAACGCCATCAGCAATCTTCAAACTATCAGAACTTATGCAATCTCTGCCTCTGCCGCCTTCATGGAAGTCCAGAAGACTTCCAGATTCAGTACGCTGGACTTATTAGAAAGCTTCTGAATGTCTGAATCTTCGATAATGATATAATATGATAGTCGATAATCTTACTTACCGTACCATTAGTGTCAAACTTTGTTATTTCTTATCTCAATCATGTACGACCCTTACTGACGTTCTACAAGCCTCCATACTACACCATCTATACGTATGGTACCACAGCCCTTCGTCACTTATGGAAAAAACCCAATTATATGCCAATGAATCCGCACTAATTCCCTTTTTCAATGTTCGCTCCCAAAATTTTCTGAATCAATTTTCGGATTGGTACACAAAATGGAGGGTGAATCTCAATTCTCAAAAAAATCAATCCATCGTCTATAGATATCCCAGTACCCGGAACGAACCAACCTTCAAAATTTCCTCTTGAGGCTGTGAGGAGAGAGGTTCCCCAAGCCGTCTTTTTGAAGGCGAGTCGGTCTCATCAATGCATTCAAAGGAAAATTCGGATGAAGTTACCCCCTTACCTCGATTTAGCCCTAGTTATGTCAATATTGACATAACCCCCATTCCGGTAGTCTAAATGACCTCCAAGCCCGCTATGTGATTCGTTTCATCGAATCAAACAATGTCTTCGCCGGCCCCTCTTCTTAAAGCCCAAGAGAAAATTACCCTATTCCTCTAGTCGGCTGCTAGCGACAGCATACGAAGAACTGCTAGAAAATTATCTCAATTTTCCCTAATTCCCCCATCGCCTCTTCTCCCATCGACGTCCCACCTCGTCGATCGTTGTTGTTGCAGGTTTTCCGCAGTTTTCCTATAATCTGGTTATTCTGTTCACCAGCCAAATGCCCGCCGATAGAAAATAATGCAGCTGCATTTATACCCACCCACCCTATTACTCGTTTACTTAAATAAACAGAAAAAATATAAATGATACAAAAAACAATAAAAAAAAAACAAAATAAAAGTGAAAAAAGAATAAAAGTAACAAAAAAATATCACCACAATCTATGAAGAACCGTTTGTTCTTCAAACGGTTAAGCAATTATTTCTTTTTCAGCGTTCTCCATTTTTTTTGTTTTTTGTTCTATTACAGCCCTGTAGAGGAGTGTATTTCCTATAAGGGTTAAACCTAATAAATCACTTGCCCAACATGAATAATTTTCTCATCCAAATAAAAAAAATCAACGAAACTCTCTCAAATTAGCATAAAGATTTTTTATCTTATTGTTGATATAGACACAGAAACATTTCTTGCTAAGATTTTGCAGATATTGCGACGATTTCTACGAGACGTGAGTCCCAGGAAATAATAGATTAATGCCGGTTATTGATATCATTCTTTTTTTGGAAATAGTTCTAGGTTTCTAAAACTCATTAATCATCCTTGAAATAATACTTTGGAACACATTTAGTCGATTTGCGATGTCTGTTTGTGTTAAGCCGTCTTCGAGTAATCCAAGAAAAGACTCCTCTATAGTTAATTTTGTTCTTTGTATTACTAAAATAAAACCAATTTTTAAAAATTTTTTCATATTTTTAAATAAATGAAGAAAAAACTATCTGAAATCAAACTGCTTATCACATATCCAAAAAATCAAATGAAAAAATTCACAAAACACCACACAAAATGAAAACAATTTTTTCTCTAAAGTTAGCAAATTTTAATGAACAACCTTATATAGATTGATTTAATTCCGTATAAAACGCGATTTAGAAATATCCTCAACTTTTGAATAAGTTTATATAAATATACATTAAACTTCATTTTCATAACTTTTGTTTTATGTTCAGGATTCGGTCACGAGCATTTCTGGACATCGGGTACCGATCTGGCTGAAGAAGGAAAATACTTTTGGATGTCAACCGGACGTCCTATCACGTTTACAAACTGGAATGCAGGAGAGCCTAATAATTTCGAATATGAAAATGGGGAACAAGAAAATTGTTTGGAATTGTGGAATAGAGATGGAAAAGGACTAAAGTGGAACGATTCTCCTTGTTCCTTTGAGACTTATTTTGTGTGTGAAGTGCAACCTTGAACTAAAATAAGTGTAAGACTGTTCAGACATTAGGTAGTTACATTTACCAGTAAATTTCATTATTTTTTTAACGGAAATAAAAAGTTATTGCTGTCCAATTAGATAATTATCAATTATTATTGAGAAAACGAATCGTAGATTAGTTATTTCTAGTCAATTACTTTTAAAACCTATAGAAAGTTGAATAACTGATTTAATTCTAATATCTATTGTCCGATTTCATATTCAATATAAATTGTGAGTCAATATGACATGGATTATAAATATTTTAGTGAAAAATTGTCTCTAGATTGCGATGTTTCATAACGATTTTCTTATGGAATCAATTTTCAACGTCAAAATATGACACACTTTATTAGAATAAGTAGGTACTCTTATATCATTAAGATACCGAATACCGAATACCGAAATAAAATAAAATCTATGTAAACTATAAATTTGAAAATTAAATTAATACGTTATTAGAATTTGTTATTTTTCTATAAGTTATGGATATACCGATTATCATTCGGAATATGACATGGTTCAAATGCCTTCTGTGGCTTCTTGTGTCTGATTTACAAATTATTCAATTTTCCATAACTGTAACGCATGAATCAGGTGGAATTTAACTGATGGCATGGAATATATAGGGCTATATACATATGCAATTAAAAAAAAACATGAAAATGTGTAAGTAGGGTCAAACTGTACGATCTGTTTGGTAAATTCACATCAATTTTTAGTCAGATTACCACATTCTTATATATCTCCTGCAGAATGTTCAATTGTGTTGGTGATAGCTTAACAAACATAGCAAACTAATTTTTTTCAATGCATTGGACTCTCTTGGATCTCGTTTGGATTCGTTCCGTCACAAATTTGACATTTGAAAAAGGACCAAGGCTCTGATTATATAAGATATTATTGATATCGATCGGTTACTGATTAGGATATCTAGAGAAACACATTGAAGCAATACATTGGGACAAAAGTATAGAAATAGTAAGCGTAAGTAAAAAAAGATCTAATCATATGAAAAAATCCACTAAAAAAACATTAGAGTTATTACGGTAAGTAAGTACAATTTCTTAACATTTGAAAAAGTGAGAATAATAGAAAGATTACCGAGGACAGCCGCTTTAATCTGAATCAAAGTTTGCGTGATACATACCAAATAAAAGCAATACCATCAATTTTGATATTTATATTTTAAAAAATATATAGACAAAAATATAATAAAACTATAGTCTGAATATTTATATTTATACATTTTTGATTAATCGATGTAATCACCTTTTGCTTCTGTCACCTTTTAGGTATTCTCTGTTACAATTTGCAAAAATAAATATCGACTATTTGGTTCCCTTCGTTTCGATTGATTTTCATATTCCCTGTCGAATTTCTTTGATTTTCCTATCGAATTTGTCCCATAACAACTGACGGACGAATCATTACTTTCAGTATATTCTCCCTCTCCAATTCTTTCAAATACTATTTGCAGAGGAATGCTTGGAATCGTTGTCATGCTGAATGATACATTTTCTGCCGTTCAGGCGCTAGCCAGAACGTACTACATTTCCCTTTAATATATTTTTAGCCTACTTTCTTCAAAATCCCTACAGTTTTTGCAGTCAGGATTACACATGGATCTTACATCTGTTATTTTTTTAACTTGCGCACAAAAATTCTTCTCCTAAACCTAAAAACCTCAAACTTTGACCATCTCTTCATCCGTCCAATTTTGACGTCTTAAAAGGCCATCTTCTTTCAATCTGTAGAAGTACTCGAAGGTATTCATTGATTTGGGCTGCTATCTCTGGGCCCGTTAATAATGGTTCAATTTGTTACATTTATCCTCATCGGTTATGGTGCTTTGAGGCTGCTATGAATGTTTTCTATCGCTAAAGATCCTGGTGGATGCATATTTTCCACGTTTTAGTCCACTATAACTCCAGGTAATTGTAATTCGGCAGCAATGGTACGATTAATATTGTCTAGAATATGAAGACTTGCGATTAATGCACTAGTTCCAACCGATAATTCTTTGGTTTTAGTCATTTTACTTTACAAGTCTGAATTTGCGAGAACAAACGTTCACAAAAAAAAGTTCAAAAAGTATACATCATAGCACCCTATTGCGTCTCACGAGACTAAACAACAATCATAAACACCGAAGAAGTATTAACAGTTAAAGAACAATAAATAAATCAGCCGGTACTTGCAAGTTTTAACTTGTCGTATTCTCCGACAAAATATAAACATGCGCTCTTATGAAGTGAACAAATAACAGACACTATTATTGTGTAATATTATGAACTGAATGGATTATGAGGTTAGCAAAAATTTTTGACTAGTAGTGCAGTTATTCACATATTTTCATAAGGAGTATCACAATAGGGATAAATATAGAATAGATAATTGAAAAAAAGAAGTAAAAAGAATAAATATAATCAAGGGAATAAACCAACAATGAGAATTAACAAAAGGAAATAAATACAGAAATATTAAATAAATAAAAGATTATGAATGTAGAAGTGAGAGAATAAAATAAATAATGAGCGATGAATAAGAAACACATAAAGAACTAGGAAATAAAGGAAAAGAACCACTGATATAAACAGAATAAGGTAAGCAAAGCAATAAAAAATGTGAAAAGAGGTAGAGGAATACCTCTTACTTTCCTTACATTCAATTTTCTAAAGAAAACTAACAAAATTGTTATAGATACATTTGAAGCGAAGAGTTCGATAACAATTTCATAATTTTTATTTGCCACTTTGAGGCATTCTTCTATTTGTTTGAAACGATCATGATCAGTTAATACTCCTTTTGTATTCCTTTACCCTTCAGGCCTCTTGACATGATGCAATAGAACGTGCAATGCAATGCAAGTCGCAATATTTCTTGATAAAAAGTATTCGTAGATAAAGTTCAGCTGATTGTTTCATGAAATATCTCTCACTTGCAACATTGTCGGTTTGGTGCCATTTTTATTGCGTGCAAGTTGAAATTCTAGAAAGAAATGAGTTTTTGATATACTGATCTGTTGCCAAGGATTTCTTAGTTATCTTATGTTTTATTTTTCTTGTGAGTGTTTCTTCATCCATTGTCAAATATAATTTTGTATGTTTTCTCTACTAATTCTATAGCTGAATTTAAGTTTTCCCTTATTCTATCTGGTCAGGGCTTGGCCCACCATCGCCTAGGTGCTCTTTTCTGCCCATCAAGCAGCTGACCAAAGAATTAAAAATAAAATTTGAGGTTTGGAAATTATTCACTTTTTCTTATGGAATTTTGATTAATGGCAACCATGTTCCAATGGGAAAAGACTTGCGTAATGTTAAGCAGCGTGCAATATATGCAATATTTTGACCTTCCAATAAATTGCATACAATTTCTTGCACGTTGTCTTGCCTCATATCAAGCGGCCTTTACAGTATATATTTAATGTAGGTAACTGTACTCTGATTGGAATTCTACTAAAATTGATAAAAGCCATGACTATCCCACGAACATGTTCTTTTGTAAAGTATCAGGATTTTTTGCTTCAGTTCGGTTTTATATCTTTATAGCAATAATTTTTAGAGAACTTTGATTTTTTTCGTCTTCCAGAAATTCAATTCTAAGTTAAGCTAATTGCGAATTGAAAATCCTTTAATAGTCAGTTTGTCTATACTGAACACACTGTTCACACTGACGCGCGTTTCGATAACCAAGTTATCGTGTTCAGAGACTGAAGATAAACCAACGGTTCCAGAAGTTCCAGCTTAGTCAGTTGGTTAAATCGTGTTTTCAACTTCTTGGTATCTGAATACTGTTATTCAATCAATCGTTTGGATTGGTAATAATAGGTTTTACATTTTTCTTATTTCTTCTGGACTTTCTTCCAAATAGAAGAATTTGAGAGCGTTGATAGGTGATCCAGAAATATTCATATAAGTTCCTTGTACTCATCGGAGTGAATATGTCGTTGTTTCAGGTGGGAGCAGTTTTAAAAGTTTTGTATTGAGTTGTTGATTTCTATATTTCTATATTAGCTTTATCATTTTTTTCTTATTTTTAAAGATTTTATTCAAAAACTTTTCTTTTTTAAATTTGATTCCATTGAAATTGCTCTTTATTATAGTTTGTCTATGGAGCAAGATTCAACATCACCCACTCTTTTTTTAGACTTAATTACCATTGAAATATATCCGGTTACATAAATGTAAACGTGGTAAAAATAATCTTTAATGGGATCTACTGCATAATTTTCTCTAAACTTGTCCCGAATGTATTATCCTTATTTGGAGGATCGTGATAACTTCATCCTTGGGCAAGTTTTATCAAATATCTTTCAACTGAAATTTTTGTCAAAATAGGAAATGAAATGATATCGTTACAATAAATTATCATAAATTAGTAGATACTTGAAATTGATTCTAAATTAAATTAAAGTTTCAAAATTAACTGCTTAATTGAATAAATATCATGCAATAGCTTACAAATTCTATATTTAAAATTTTAAATAAGGGCGTGGGAACAGAAAATCTGTTAAAACTGTGTGTTTTACATCAATTATTTGCACTTTACTCTATGAAACAATGCTTACTACAGGCTCGTTTTGCATTAAATTATGAAAAACTGATTCTCTGGGAGCTCCCATTATCCAGGTGTCCCCCATTACCCCGACTTCCCCTACGCTTTTAGTGAAAACATTGAGCAACCTATTAAAAGAAACATATGACATGAAGTGCAGACCCCAACAATTTCAGATCCAGGCCCAAGTACATCCAGTCAAACGGTGGATCAACCAACACCGACAAGAAGTATCTCTACTGCCTTTAAAATTGAATCAAGTCTGCAAACAATCCAAATAACTAAGCATCCTTTTGACATCTGAAGAGCATATTGAAAAACGGATAATTGAGGAAAATAAAAAGAAAAGAAGGAAGATATATAGACTGAAAGATTTAAGCAATAAAAGACTCTCAAGAAACGAAAATTAATTCGTCGATTGTCTGATATCAGTTGCGACAAAATTCCCATCATTTTTAATGATACTTGCGAAAGTGATACTGTAGACAGAGAAAAAGATAACTATAGATGTTGTTATGATAATTATGAAACAAAACTAATTGAAGATTTGATATATTGCAATATTTGTATGCTCTGGGTGCATGAATTGCTCCGATTTTGAGGGCATGTCTTCTTACTGTGGAAATAAGATAAAAAGGAGTTGAAAGATCAAAGCAAACGAAAGGGCAAAGTAAGTACTGACCATTTCTCTCAGGCCACTATTGACATCACTCCTGGATACGCTGGGAGAGATGGCCAGATCTAGTTTTTTTTTAAAGGATAAATTTATATTTTTCAATTAATTAAAGTTATTAATCCTTAAATTTTGATGGAAATTATGAATAAAGTGTAATTTTTTATATAGATTCAATGTTTTATTTAATAAAATTCCTTCACAGTAGAGTCTTGGAGTTACTAGAGACATGTCTCTCGGAATTACCCTATTGGTTGATGATTCCGTTCGATACCAGTAAAAGTTCTCTATTCACGCTTAGTCTGCGTTTTCAATATCTGAGATCGACAAAATTGCGATCTAATTCGTATATTTTCCACTAAATATTTGTTTTTTCTCAGCCCCAATCAGTACACAACAATAAAAAGTATTCGATTTCCTTTGTAAAGCCGGCGAATGGGTTAGAAATAAGGGAGAATATACTATATTAGAACTACGTCTTTAGTATGTTATCCAATGTCATTATTTTCTTTGATATAAGCTGTCTTCGTTACGGATATTGTTTTTGAGACGTAGGATTAAAATTTTTGGAGAAGTTACATTTCTAGATACTGTTGCAAAAGATAGATATGTAGAAGAATTCAGGGTAATTGAACCGGCGAAAGAATAAAGATACATAAATTTATGATGAAACTGATGCATGCAAAAACTTAAGTTGTTTCAAATTCAATAGATGCAGATATCAAATTCTCACTTAAAATTTATTCGTATGTATTTGTCACACTTCGAAGATTTCGAAGTATGACGGTTGTAGTTCTGTTTCCTAAGCTAAAGGAACACGTGGCAAACGCTTCGAAGGCGTCGATGAGGTGTATCGAAAAAAATTAAGAATCTATTGAAAAATAGACAGAAGTATGAGCGTTTAAGAGATGTATGAATTGATAACAATAAACAAATTTTTCTATTTATATAAGATACTGAACGAGAAGACATACGATGAATCACTTGCACTCAGATAGAAGAACAAGAACCGGAAGAATAGGAAGCATATGTAAGCAAAGTATATGACAATTATGATTCTGATGAGTTATCTATATATGTATATCGGTCACACATCTCGCGTGAACGGCTGGACCGATTTTCCCATTTTTTATTGTTATGTTGTTTATTGTCAGGAGAATTCAAGAAATGGCGCGGAAAATTAGAAAATTTCAGAATACTTTTTTGAGAATACTAACATCTAATCTAACCTCAGCGTTTTGGACAATATAAACTTTTTTAATGTAACATTATGACGTTTGACATAGAATTGACAGAATGCGTGCTGCAATTATCATCAAGAGTTATTTTATTGATAAAAAATTCATGTAAAATAACTAATTTATTATTTTCCACAAAAAGGATATAAGAAAACTGAATTTCTTTGTGTACACCACTGTTAGTTCAGAGCAATTGGGCCTAATATTTAATATTGATCCTGCTGTATGCACATCGGTATCTCATAACGCTATAGGTTCCATTTTTTGCCGCCATTATCGGGCGGATGTGGGCGGATTTCGGTCTTCTAGTACCCTGACATCTTCAGTCAGCTCCCGGCAAGCGTGTTGGGCACACCAGCAATTGAGGGGTTCCTTAGTATAGAGGTGAGTTTCCTTGTTCTAAAACCTTGATGGTATGGAATACCGATGTATTCCAAACTGAATAATGTGTCCCTTCCCGTATATTTTGGTGGGAGTATCCCATACCGATGTGTCCAAACGGAACAATTTCTATATTTTACAATCATTCGATATTATTGTTTCTGAATTCAATATGGTTTGCATACGGGTAGAAAGCGGTTTTATTTTCCTTTTTTTTTCGCACAGGTTATAATGACTTTGTAAATTTCGTGCTCGCAACACATCAGAGAGTGAAGAGAATTTCCTCTACGAAGACAACGTTGTCGCGTTTCAAGAAATATTATAGAAAGTTCCGAAGAAGAGGGGGAAGCCTCCAGCTCTATGGTACCCGAAGTTTTTTTTATAAAGGAAATAAAATTGTTTTTCCTGGGCGTCTCAACCAATTCTCCCAACTTCAGAAAGCCGAACACGTAACGTCATTACCGTCAGAGTGAACAAAATCATTGCGCCAGCTCTCGAATTGGGAGACAATCCTAGTTCAGTAGAGGTGTGGAACGTATTACTCACTAACACCATGGTGGAAAAAAATCGTAGTACATACTAATGTAAAACTAGCAGTAATGCGCGAATCATCTAGAGACAATTACATAATTCAATATAATAAAGTGATGACAGTGCAGTTCATACAACTTATTTTTTCGAAGTGAAACTTGATTATAATTTTCTAACGTTATCAGCAAATATGTGTAGAAACATCCTGTTAACAAATATCTACTATTTCTTTTATCTTCAATTGTATTCAGCATTTCTAGTTTTCTCATAAAACCTGAGAATAGTTTTAATGTTATCAGCAGACATATGTAGACATCCTGTTAATATAGTAACTATCATTTTGTTACACTTTACAGTATTCAGCATTTTTCCATTTATTTAATGTTTGTTAATTAATTTATACAGTTAGTCTTCATTCTATCACCTATTGTTGTAGTCATTGAGTAAATAAAGTTTATAAAAAGTAAATCTTTACTTTTGAAATATTGGAAATATAGAAAACTACAAAATCCTGATAATCCATATTACAAAGACAGTCACATTTCTCAAATGAAAGCGATCTTTGTTTTCCACCTCAGTTTCTGGTCGCCCCATATTTCTGGCAATAATGAATCTGAGCCGATGTCAAGCTCTTACCAGAAATTTACGTTCTGATGATTCGGATACCAGAGAACAAAGAAGGAAGAACAATCGAGGCGCTCCCATTCCAGAACTCATCCAAAACTTTTAGAGCACACCTTACACTAGATGAAACGCTAGAAACTGAGTACAGTTGACATCAAATCGTTGCTATTGCAAGGCATTTAAGTTCAAAAACGAAGCTCATGAATTGTGTTGCGCGAGCGGTCAAGTCAAATTGACGCCATTGGTACCGTCACCATTACATTCCTTGGTTTCCGGAAATGCGCCAGATTCTAAACATTTGTTGACACATATTTAGCAATACAATAATTGTTGGTGCAACAAAATTTACTGAAGAAAATTTTATACCAATTCCCAAGATTCAGGGTCAAATATATCATTTAACAGGTTTCTTATTCTCAACGCGCCGAGTGTGAGTAGTTTCTTTGGAATAACTTTTAAACGACTTCATCGATCGATTCCAAAAACAATTCGAATTCCTTATTCATCGTTAAGACAGGACAACGTCTGTCGGCTCAGCTATTAAAAAATAGAAATTAAATAAACCATAACTGATAAACAAGCAATAATTGATAGATTTAATAAATTGGAGACCTATTGAATTCTAGTCAATAGTCAGCGGAATTTTAAGGCTTAAGAGTTTACTCAAAGTGATGAACGTCTCAGAAAACGATACTTAAGTTCATTGCTGAGTGATTTTTATGAAATTGTTGAATTATTATCTAGATTTATGTCCAAAAGTAAGGATGTTGAATGTTAACGCTTGTCAAGTAGGAAACGAGGCTAAAATATCGTCTTATTCCATTCTACAACAAATTAGTCTACTGGAGCATTAGTGGCTTAATTTTTTATTGAACACATAAATTAAACAAAATGTTTTCATTAAACTTTTAATTAAAAAAATCTTAATATCAACGAAAATATTTTATACCAACAACAACCATAAATTTTTCAATGAAAAGTTCGGAATCCAAAACGGCTATGTGTGCTGCTCTTCCAATAAGAGCATTGGCAGTATTGGGTAGGGCATGATGGATGTCGTACCTGATAAGTTTCACTTCTTTCTGAGCAATAATTGGTGATATTATGTTGTGTACCATTTCCCGGAAAATTGTTCCCTGGTCTGATGTATCTTTGAGAGATTCTTTACAAAGTTCTATTCTTGCAGAGTGAAGTGGTACGTACCTACAATACAAAACAAACAAAAAAAAACAGTGGAAAATATTGTATGAAAATTTTGTTTTAAATCTAAATGTACTGAGATCTAATTCGGACTCAACAACAAAATATGAAAATTCATCTTAACATCTGTTGGAAAACAATAATAAGCCACTAGCAGCATTCTGTTATAGTTTCTCAACGTTTGGATGTCTCTAGCAGAGTTAACTGGATGAAGTCAATTTGGTAGTACTGGGTGGGTTATTTGGTTTCCATCGATTCTTGCGTGCTTTGAGTTTAAAATTTTGGTTTGTGATTTCTCGATGTTCCAAATCATATACTACAAGTCCGTTTCATATAGTGGAGCTCCACTACACTTTGATATTTTTTTTGTGAGAGGACAAATTTATGCGAAATTCCGGACATGAAATTGAGATTGAAAACCTCCTCCGTAAAGTCTTAAATACTGGCCTACTACTTTTACTACCACTTTTTATTATATTATTTCAGAGCAGCCATGATCTTTGCTTTTCCGGTCGTTCAACTCTCTCAAATTCCTTCACTATTTATTTAATTACTATGTAAGAATGCTAGAAGCTTTGGGGGGCTTTTAACTCCTCCCACACCCTCTATCTCCACCTCTCTTGGCCTTCAGCTCTGCCGTGATAAATCTATGTACGGCGTCTTGTTGATGACAGCAACACTCTCCAGATTTTTTTTCTCCCCCTGAAAGCATTTGAGGAAAGTGTGCTCTATCTCGAAGTCTCCGGAGCGGTAGTAAAGACCGCTAGAAATAAGGCGTGCAGTCCATAGTTCTCTATTTGTGTTGTCCATCTATTCTTCTAAGATAGTATCGTGCGCTCGCGTTCCTCTTTCTTCACTACTCCTAGGGTATTCTCTCCCCTTCGGTTGTAAATGCGCCGACTTTTGTTCACTAAAAAGTCGATAGAAATTATCCCAGCAATAACTTGATCCGCAGAAGCAGAGAAGGCACGATAAACACTGCATATACTCAGCGTTCATCGTCTCTATACTGCCTCTCAGTGCATCTGCTCACACTTAAAGCAAGATAACAGCATCGAAAATCTTGCTCTGCCCAATTTTGTCCAGCTTGGTATGCAGTATTTCTCCCAGGTACTATTATTATATTAGCTGGATTCGCTTAGTGATGAGTAGAACAATATCGGTCATTTCAACTGCTAAAGATAAGTATCTTGATTCTATTCAATACAGTACACGTCTCATCGCTTGGTTAAACTTTCATTGAATCATCCATAGTCTTTTTGTAATAATTCCTGCTAGGTTGTATGCATACCCTATCAGAAAAACATCCTCTGGAACCTTGGCCTGCAGAATCGTCGAAGATGTAGGATTATTAGTTTTGGATTTACAAATAACTTTTCGACATTCAATTATACTAACCTATCTTGTCCAGAGCCGCATAATAAAATATTTTTGAAATAATGTAATGTACTTCGTTGGCTTAATCGATATAAAAAAGACTGACGAGGATCTACCGAATCTTTTAAGCATAACTGTAAAAGCGATCCGGATTTTTTCCATTTTTGCATAAACCACATTCCTGAAAAATTTTTTGAAATTATTTCGATACATGCGAGGTTATGTATTTATAATATTTGTTTCTGTGAATACTGTTTTGAGAAAAATGGAATTAAAATGAATAACAAAATGCCTTTCTTTGAATTTATAGATGAATCAAATTCTGTAGAAATAAGACTGAAAGAAAACGAAAAAAATGATCATGTTATATCTAGAATTTAAAAAGAAAATGAAAAAAGAGAAATGAAAAGATGTCGGTATTCGAAAAATAAAATAAGAGGGACAATCATTCTCAAATTCGGTTTATGCGCAGATAAACCTAAACAAGAACCTGGTAATTGGAGTAATCCTTTGGTAGTGGAAATACTAGATACGTATGATAAAAAATATCAAATTTTGTAAAATTGGACATACAATTTTCTATTTAAATACCCTGTGAATCAGAATATTCGAATATTTTGGTTGAAATCTTCCCATTTCAGACTCAGAATTTTCTGTATGAAATATTCACACTTATTAATGTATCACCGTGTATGTCATATTTCTATTTTCTTGACTTTAGTTGAAACCGACCAAATTCCTGTTATTGTTAATTCACTATTTGAAATTTACAGCTTTTATAGATGATTGCCGGTTTGCAGGTAGTAAGTCAAGACGATATATCTTGAACCAAGCAATACTTACTATTTAGTTCGTTAGTGTCTTTTCACATATCTACCAAACAGCTCAATGTTTGTCCGTTGAAGCAAAAATGATAGTTAAAATTGTATAATAAAAGCTCCGTATAATAAAAGTAAAAGAATAACTTTCCTAGATGGGGGGTTTAAAGAAGGATGGATACAAAATGTCTGTTTTTAGCAACCAAGAATATTTCGGATGGTTTATCACTGCGGTGATTTTCGAAAATGGGTGTGAAATTAAATTAATACCGAACATACCACCGAATAATTGTATTGTGATGTAAACTTACTTGCATAGAAATCGGTCCATTGCAAACATTTGACTTTAACTGTATATAGTTTTTAAATTATTCTCAGATAAAAAAAACACGGAAAATGCTGTTCGAAAGACAATTTACAATATTAAGAAAACGTCACATTAATGCCGTTCAAGTGCATCATCACGGGTAAATGTAGCTATTTATCTACCGACAAAACTCCATACGGTTAGCGTAATCCTCTAGTTGTAGGTACTGTACGTGTACTCTCTGTACGTGATAAGGATATAAGCCTTGCTCGTGGAGTGTGTTATTCCTAATTGAGTGGCAATTCTCCGTGAGCTAGTAGTTGTATCTTCTTCTACTAGATGCAGAATATTTTTACTTCTACCAAACCTTGTCGAGTAGCGCGTTCAGATATGTTAGTACTGGGAAACTTACCAGTCTCGCACAATTTGTTAAAAAACTCTAATAAATACGTTTTATCAGGATATCTTTGGTGTAGAAAACGTTGACGATATTCTTCAGCAGCAGCTGTAGCATTTCCATTACAGAAACCATAAACAAACACCATATTTGCATATTCTAAATTTGAATAAGTTCACTGTGCACTGACAGTTCATCAAAGCGTCAGAATTATCAAATGCCTTTGATCCTCGAACATGGCATACTTTTATAATGTTAAAATTCAGATATAAGTGGAAAGCTAGATAAAAATTTTTAATTACTCCATAACATGAAAACAAATGAAAATCGGATAAGAACATATGAGTTTTTTTATTTTTTACATTATTTTCACTCCTAGAGTTTGGTGCGCTCCTCCCGACTCACCCTGTATATTATTCTATTAATATCGATAATTTTATTATAAAAATTGGTATTGAAACTTTCAACAAAGCGTCACTTAACTTACCCATATTGACTAATCCACTGCTATTATATAATGTACCTAAATGTGGTCCGGATAGTGATAAGAAAGTATGCAGTCTTGGTAATAGAAATTTCATTTGGGGTCGCGCTAACGCTGACCTGATTATAATATTTCCTAAAGAATGTCCTACGAAACTTATTCTTGTTGGTCGTATACTACTCGTATCTAAATAATGTAGAATTTCGCTGATTAAACTGAAAAAAATTGAAGAATTTGATGAACTATGACATTCAGTTATTCATTCATTTGAAATTAATTTATTAAATGACATGAAAGAGGCAAATGGACAAGAAATATCACCCATATAACTATGACAGAAGAGGTTCTGAACAATTAAGTAGTCTACAAGTTCGAATTGGTTTTTATACAGTGTTTTATATCTTATAAACTTGATTCAAACTAAATGATTCATGCTACGCCTTAATTTCAACGGGTGTTGGTTGCACTTTGCGTCTAATCATCCAGAAAATCAAAAGTCGCTTTTCTGGCTCTATTTACCACCATACTAAGTACAACAATGAATAGTCGAGAATAACCCAACAAATCCACGTTTCTAAAAGTACCAACCTCTTGAGAAGGTTTTTCGTTGTAAAACTGGAATGAGGTCTAAAAACCAAAAAAATAACTTCACAAAGCAAATAAATCTTCACAGAGAAGCTTATGGCAAAATTATTTGCTTGTCAACTTTGAGAGTTCGTTAGATTGCTCTATTAATGTTGTTCTTGTATATGGGATATTACTCAAACTTTGTAAATGTAATACATTCATAATGGAAAAGGAGGCTTATGAGCTAAAATGTATTAGGTGAGTTTCTCTATGTAACGTATATTTTTAGGCTCTAAGTAGTTGGAGAAGTAAAATTGCGAGAATGGGAATTGAGATAGAGGGTAAGTGCTTAACAACTCTATTTCTATTCACATACTTCCAAGTTATTATAGCTGGCGACAAGGAGGATGCAGATTATATGCTGGGAAAGTTGGACGACGATTGTGCAAAATGGGGTTTGAAGATGAATATGTCGCAAACAGACTATCTGCCGGTAGGAAGCACGTTAAACGATGTAGATAAATCAAATATCTAGGAAGAATAATTTTGGAAGATGGAACAACAAAAGACGATATAAGAAATAGAGTGCAACAAGGGAAAAAAATATAGAGGCTGTCGAACTGGACTACTTACAAAGATCGTGCAGGATATCTAGAACAGAGCATATACGGAATGAAGATATACGACGAACAGGTATACGACTTCAGAGAGAATATAGACTAGGCAACTGCTTTAGTACGAACATGTGATGAGGATGGAGCAGAACAGATGGCCGAGGTAAACATTAATGTATAAACCACAGTATAGAAGGAGATGAGGAAGATACTCAAGAATCTGGAAGGAAGAAATTGAATCTTTTTAGAATGATTTAACGAGTATATTTTTCAAATATAAATGTATGGTCAGAAAAGCAATCTCCTTTCGAGGAACAGATATTGAAAGAATTAGAAATTGTTATCAAAATATTTTATTACACAATATATTCTCCTCTAAATTGGATGCATTTTTTACAGCAACCTGCAACGTCTCTAGACCTATCAAAAAAAATATTTTTTCTTGCTCTGCAAACCAGACCTCCACAGCTTTTATTACCACCTCGTTGGAAGAAAATTTACGACCTTTTAAACTTTTTTTCAGTTGAGGAGAGAGATGATAGTTGGACGGATCCAAATCTGGTGAATACGGGGGGTGTTCTGGTAACTCAAACCCTAAATCACGAATTTTTTGCATGGCAACATGAGATTTGTTGTCCTGCAAAAATAAAATACCTTTGGTTAGCTTCCCGCGTCTTTTCTCTTTAATTTTTTTCCCGTAGAGTGGTAAGTAATAGTATACAGTCGAATAGTAATCTCCAGTTATTATTGTACCCTTATCCAAAAAATCAATCATGATCACTCCATGGCAATCTTCAAAAAACTGAAGCAAGAACTTTTACAGCACATTTTTTTTGGACACAAAACTTCTTAGGTCTTGGAGAACCAGAGTGTCGCCATTCCGTCTATTGTTGCTTTGTTTCTGGATCGTAGAAATGTACCCAAATCTCATCCATAGTAACAATTCGGTTTAAGAAGTCTACATTATTTTCAAACTTACACTCCTTTTTTCACGGTCGTATATGAAGGACATTGATCACCAAGTATATTAAGCATATCTTCGTAAATCTGATGATGGCTCGATACTCCAATTCGAATCGATTTTCTCAGTTTTGGAGGACATCTTTTTTCTTTAAATTTATTGCGTAACTCTGGTTTACATTTTTTGACGTCAAACTTTACACTGACACTTCTAATAAATTATTGTGCGTTGCTATGGTAACGCAATATTTTGTTTATGCATGGAACTGGTCTATGCTAACTAGATATCAATACATCCTCGTATATTCAACAACAAAATTAAAAAATGACACATGTTTATAATAGGCGGTTCAAATTATGAATCAGCACATTCGATCCGAGGAATAATTCTCCGTATCTCCATTATTTATAATTTTACTTTAACACTGAAAATAGTTGCCATTATTAGGTTGCCACGGAAGTGAAACAAAATTAAACACTATTTTGTGGTGTTTTATTGTTATGTTTATAAATTTTTAAAACTAAATGCTAAATAATTTCCATATCGAATGAAAAATATTTTTAGCTAATTTATTATACCAAATTGTGGAATAGTGTGAAAATTATATATAAAAAAAACTACTTACCGATCAGTCATAGTGTCAAAATCACTAAAAGTATCTCCTTGATTTCGTTCGGACATCAAAAAATCCAAATAAGCTCCAGGCAATCCTAATTCCAAATACGTTTTAACTAATCTAAGATCGGCGGAATTCCCATCCAAACCATGCACGCAAACCACTAAGTGCATACCTTCTGGAGAAAATATCCTAAACTCGTCGCTGATGTGAAAATATGGAATGGTAGAGGCGTACATGTTCATGTCGGAATAAAGAAATCCTGGTATGTTTAATTGACTTTTGAATTCCTTTTTGGCTTTTAGGAACGTTTTCAGGGAGTCTTTATCTGTTTTTGTAAGAGTGTAATCTGCTAAAATAGATAATTGAAGATTACAACAACAAATTAGTGGAATATACCATGTGGAAATTCAAAACTGGAAGCGTGACGTTCATGCAGAGGTAACGTAAGACGTGGGCGGTGTCTTACACCGCCCACGTCATTAGAATCATTTTGGATACAAATATCTTCGTAATTACTCTATATTATGCGTTCATATTTTACAGGTAATCAGTATCGAAAATAATCTTTCGATTGGCTATAAAAAAATTCAAGTTTCAGCAAACGCTGGGAAATAATCAAAAATAAATTAAATATTACTATGAAGCCTTTATCAGACACAAGATGGGAAAGCGGAATCCAGGTGGTGAAGGCTGTATTATTGCAATTTGATGATGTTGGTGAATGCATAGAAAACTTAAAATGCTAAACGGAACAATCGGACACACTCAGAGATTGCGATTCCGTTTTAAACGAAATCTTTAGTTTGGAATTCATCATATGAGTTATTAACGCGTGTCAATACCATAAGAAAATTATGGCAATCTGTAAAAGTCCATTTAAGCATTACATTTGAACATTTGCATACATTTTGTGACTGGATCAAAGAATATCGATGAACTGGATTCATAAAATGCTTGTCTGACGCTCGTCAGTTTGTTGAGAAAAGCAGTTATGATTTGCCAAAAGATTTTAAAAATAAAAGCTAAAAAGAAAAAAATGTTTGATTATGAAGGCAGCGATCAATCTATAGAGACTGTTAAAAGCCGGAGTTTTTTAACACCATGATTGATTTTGTGATAAGTAACATGGAATCGAGATTTATGTCTTTAAATCAACATTTTGAAAATTTTGGTTTTCTCTATGACTTAAACAAGTTAATAAAAATTACAATAGGGGAAATACTGGTCAGGATTTACACAGTCCTGTAAATAGGTGAGAGCAGTGAATTCCAACTTTATGAGTTGTTTGAGGATCCCAAATTTACCCAACTCCTTCAAAAACGTGAAACATCTGCTCCAATATATCATAGAGAGCGATTTGAAAAAAAATTACCCAAATATCAACATTGTCATTAGAATTTTGTTAATATTACCTGTAAGTACTGCTTCCGCTGAAAAAAACTTTTCAATATTGAAACTTATTTAAGAAATACTATGGGTCAAGAAATACTTTCAGCTTTGGCAGTTTGGCAGCAGATATAGCATCTAAGATAAATTACGAACAAATCATTAAGGAGTAAAGTAAAATCAAAAGTCTAAAATTCCTGTTTCTTTAATTATTTCTTTTTTTTTCATTTTTGTTTAATATTCCAAAGAAGTATAAGTGAAAATTAAATTTTCTTCTTAATGAATTGTAATTTTAATTGATTTTTTATTTAATATTCCCTCCTTTTTGCGTACCTTGCCCATATTAAGTTTAGTCTTGCGTCGCCACTGCGTTCATGATTCAGTGAAAATACTTTACCCCCAAATTTTTATCAATATAGAAATAGGTGTATTCTTTGAAGGCAAATGTACATAAAACTCGCTCGGTATAGACAATACGCGATTAGCAGAAAGTGGGTATGCATTGTAGAGGAATATGCAGCTGTCAAACCTAACTGTCTAGCCCGACCTAACCAAAAGTTATTGATATGAAAAAGAACAAATCACTTTGCGATGATGCTCAGGTGTTATTTGGTTATCAAGCCCTGTGCAAATTGTTAATGATTGCTTAGAAAACGATTAACACCATCCCAATGAAATCGAGGCATAATAGAGATAATACATAGAAAACATCCAATCTTAGCCAACTACCAACCCATAAGTTTAGTCTCTTATATGTATAAGTTGTTTATGCGTATTACCACGAACAGGTTAAGGTCTAAACTGGATCTTTATCAGCGCCGAGAATAAGCTAGGTATAGCGCAGCATCTAATTTATTAAAATGCTCATGGAGAAAAGCTATAACATAATAAACCTCTCATTTTGGTGTTGGTATACGAGGATGTATTGATATCTAGTCAGTCTAGACCAGTTCCATGCATAAACAAAATATTGCGTTACCATAGCAACGAACAATAACTTATTAGAAGTGTCAGTGTAAAGTTTGATGTCAAAAAAGTGAACCAGAGTTACGCAATTAATTAAAAGAAAAAAGATGTCCACCGAAATTGTGAAAATCGAAAAATTTGAGTATCGAGCCATCATCAAGTACCTGTATTTAAAAGGGTTTAGAGGTAAGCAGATTTACGAAGGTATGCTTAATACTCTTGGTGATAAATGTCCTCAAAGGAGGTAAATTTTCCATTGAAGATGATGACCGATCGTGAAGGCCAGTTTCGGTGTCAATCCCCGAAAATATCGATGCAGTTCATGATATGATTTTATCAGACCGTCGGATTGGGCTAAAACGGATATTTGAAGCACTGAATATATCATACGAAGGCGTTCATCATATAGTTCACGTCAATTTGGACATCAGAAAAATTGCTGCAAAATGGATCTCCAAATGTTTGAATATTGACCAAAGGCGTACCCTTGTACGAAGTATCGCGTTCGATCTGTGCTCGATTTGAAAACAATGTAGACTTCTTAAACCGAATTGTTACTATGGATGAGACTTGGGTACATTTCTACGATCCAGAAACAAAGCAACAATCGATGGAATGGCGACACTCTGGTTCTCCAAGATATAAGAAGTTTTGTGTCCAAAAAAAGTGCTGAAAAAGTTCTTGCTTCAGTTCTTTGTGGATTGCCATGGAGTAATCACGAATGATTTTTTGGATAAGGGCAGAACAATAACTGGAGATTACTATTCGACATTACTGACCACTCTATGGGAAAAAAATTGAAGAGAAAAGACGCGAAAAGCTATCCAAAGGTGTTTTGCTTTTGTAGAACAACGCCCATGCACACAAATCTCATGTTGCCAATCAAAAAATTCGTGATTTGGGGTTTGAGTTACTAGAACACCCCCCTTATTCACCAGATTTGGCTCCGTCCGACTATCATCCCTTTCCTTAACTGAAAAAAAGTTGTTTAAAAGGTCGTAAATTTTCTTCCAACGAGGAGATAATGAAAGCTGTGGAGGTCTGGTTTGCAGAGCAAGAAGAAACATTTTTTTTGAAAGGTCTAGAGACGTTGCCAGTTCGCTGTAATAAATGTATCCAATTAAGAAGAGAATATGTTGAGTAATAAAATATTTTGACATTGAAATCTTGTTTGGTTCTATATTAGACTAAGAATTTTTCAATATATCCTCGTACTATGATTATATGCGTTTGGTCGCCTGCATTTTGTTGTCTATGCTAATGACCTCAACAGTGGACTCAACTAATCTGGTGTAATATGCTAGTTTCGAAAATATTATTCAACACGTTCTTTATTACTGACACACAATTTTCACTTAGCGGCTTAAGTATTTCTGCGAACTTTACCTACTCCTACCGCTTTTTCGTTTTTTACGCAGTTTATTGCTCTAGACACCTTGTATTTGGTGATACTGGTATCAGTTGTTATATTTCAATAATCAAATCTAGTAAAATCAAATAGACAAAGCAAAACTAACAAGACTACATGTCCCAACAAAAGGTTTACATAATCTTCCGTGTTAAAATTGTCGGCTTGCGCTTGGCTCTAATGGTGATGTCGTACGACGCTATTTCATCGACAGACTTTTAGACTGAGAGAACCCACTTTGTACCAAGCTGTTCCACTTATATGGAAATTCTAACGATAAAGATAGAATTGGATATCGCCGATGTTCGCAGTTCTTTTCTTGCACGGTATTTGTTATAACTGATGGTCGATCTAAGCGCGGTTCATCGGAAGCTCTCAACCATTCACACACTTTGCTCCTACTCATCGCATTTGGGCCATACACGTCTATGAATTTCGACTGCCAATACGGTCTTTGATGTCAATTACCGAATCACTGAGCGTATCCACACTTGGTGGGCTACAACAATACCGATAGATATTCAGGTCTACAATTGGAGTTGTTACTGAATATTTCTCAATCTGTTTTTAGTATGTTAAAGGGATTTTTTAAATATTCATAGTTCCGTACAATGTTAGTATATAAGAGATAAACTATATTTAGAGCAAATAAATGGAACTTTTGAGGAGGGTTTACATAAAGAATATAATTTCTGATTACATACATTAATTTTTTTTAAATAAACTTAGTTTAAGCGAGTATTAATTGATATTATTCCCACATTTCCTTAATTTTAGTCATTTTGTACATTTACCGTCAGTCTCACTTTGCAATTTGGTTAAATCAAATTGACTTGATCTTCTTTCCAAAGTTGTTTGCGTATCAACGACGTGATAAAGTAGATTATCAACTGCATTAATTTCTTCATCGTTAACTCCGTTCGTAACGGAGCTGGAAGGCGAGTCTAAATCTCTAAATTGTTTTGGAGGAGGAAGAGCAAAATCTTCACAAATATTATTTTGATTGGATTCACAGCCTAAAAACAAAATTTATATTGCGATAACAAGGCGTAGATTAATTAAATACATAGTATGGCTATTGAGAAACAAAACAAGGGTTTAGCATATTATAAAACAGAAATTTGAGTATTGTAGTCAAGTCCGACACTTGAGTAATGTATTGTTTAACAAGCTTATTATAAAATAAAATTAAAATAGAGAATAAATTGTATAACATCGCCTAATATGGAACTATTAATATTGTGACCAATTTCACAAATATATACACTACCGGTCAAAAGTTTTTGCTCAGCCGATAATTCATTCAGTGAATTACAAAATAATACACTTTACAAATTCAAATTCCTCTTTCATATTATCAAGAGAAGGTCGAACCGGTGTTTTAAAAACTAGAAATATTAATGTCCGTTATTTGGTTAATTTATACGAACGCCTATTTATATTTCGTGGGTGAGGGGGACAAGTTAAAACTACAATGGCTGATTTATGTATTATTCTTTAGCTGAGAATTATTTCTTTCTTGTTTATGATTGTAGTTTAGTTTCAGTTAGCCTCGTGAGACGCAATAACGAGCTGTGATTTATACTTTTTGAACCAAGATATCTTTTTGTGAAGTTCGTACACGAATTGTTTTCTTTTTCGAAAGTTTTCGAGTTTCAGAATGGATAAAACCAAGGAACTATTGGTTGAAACTTGTGCATTACTCGCATTACTGTTTATAGTTTTGGCGAAAGTAATCATATCATTGCCGCCAAATTCAAAATACTTCGACGTATTGTAAAATACAATGTGAAACAGGAGCTTTAGCGATAGAAAAAGTTCAGTGCGTCCTCGAAAAACAGCTGAAGATAAACGTATTGTATTGATCAGTAAACGTGATCGACGACTCACGGGCCCAGAGATAACAGCTCAGAATCTAGTAATTTGTGTGGAAGAGAGTTTTATGCAGTGAAAATTTGAGGTTATTGGGTATAAAAGAAAAGTGTCAAAGGGAGATGTTATCGATCCATGTATAATCCCAACTGTAAAATACCGTCCAAGCTTGGTGATGGTTTGGTGATGTTTTATAGAAAGGGCGACTGGAGACCTGGTAAAAATTTACAGAATTTCTAAAAAAGAAGGTTATAAAAAAATGAAAGGAAAAAGTAGTACTGTTTGACCAGCGCCTGATCGGTAGAAAATCCATCTTTCAGCATGACTACGATCACAAGCTTTCCTCGATGCTGTGCAAAGTATATTTAAAAGAATTGGAAGGAAAGAATGTACTGAAAGTAATGATTTGGCTGTCACAGTCGTCCAACCTCAACCCCACTGAACTGTTGAGGGAAAAATTGGATAGAGAAATTAGGAAGCAGTGTCCTTCTTCCACTTCCACACATATTTGGAATATCCCGAAAACTAATGGAATCAAATGACGACGATTATTTGTCGAAATTGTTACAAAAAATTCCAAAATTGTCCACCAAATCAAAGGGGGTTACATCGATGGATCAAAAATTTTAATATGTACCAAATACAGACTGTACTTTTATCATTACAATATTCTTATCTATATATGTTTCTTGAAATATAAATATCAAAATCGATATTACGCCCTACGATGACGGTAGACTACTGCTGCGGTGTTGTTTAAGTAAATCTCAACCATCAAAGACTGTTGACAAAATATTGATGAATCAAGTTTTTCTAAGTATAAATTAAGAAATTTCAGTTTATGAAGAAAAATAAATATGTTTATCGTAAACCTGTGACGTGAAGTTTTACTTTGCTTTCATCAGATGCCATTTGAAAATTGGAAAATTTGATGGAAATTGGGAAAAGATGAATCAACGTTTAAATATCGTTAATAAATAGCCAAGACCTATTTTTAATAATTAGTTACCTTACCTTTTGAAAAAATAGGATCTTGATCAGATGTATCAATTTTAAAATCGTTATTAGAGCTATCACTATCTATATAAAATCGGTTTGATCTGTGTTTAGTATTAATTTCTCCATTTCCCTTTTTATCTTTACTCTTTTTTCCTTCCAAGTTTGTGAAAAGCCGCTTTTGAATAGCTTCGAAATGTACTGAAGGGCATGGAAGAGTACTGGTTACATCTAGACTAGATGCTAAAAAATATATGAGGAATATGGAACAGCAAAATACGATTAATTTTGTAGTTATAAAATGAAATACGTGACGCAAAAAACCAGAAGAGGATAACTAATGACATAGGCTCTTCTGGCAACCCCATTTCTACCGAAAAACATAACCATTTCGAACATTTTGTTTTAAACATGCATCACTTATGCATTAATATAATCAGAATACCTCGTCATAGGTTTATTCTTAAGAACCGAGGACCATGGAAATAGCTGAATCACGACCAGCTATGAAGATAAAAGAAGAACATACAAAAAAAGAAGGAACATCTATCGAATAAACCTGTCACTCAATGAGCTGGTTAACGAGACGAAGTTAGAGCTGCTTTGGATTCATGTAGATAGATAAATTCAATGAAATTAACGTTGAAGTGGTTAAGCTTGAAGCTACTCAACCAAGGTTCTAAATAAACAAATTAAGGAGTACCTTGTTGTTGAAATTAGAATTAGATTAAAAGGAAAAAATATAGCAGCTAAGCAGAGGAGCGGTGAAAACTCTGTGAGCCTAATCACAGGAAATGTGCTGCTCCGAGATGTCGTTCTGAAGAATATCCATAATCTAGAACAAAGGCGATCACGTTAGACTTCAAAAAGATCACCTAAGGAATCAAGACTGACAAGGCAGCCCCATTCTTAGAATAGTAGAAATAAAAGGCACTATTCTGAAGAAAAGAAGAGTATATCATCCACGATTCCACCAATATGAAAGTAGGATAGAGGTTGACAAGAAAAAAAGACTAACGATGATTCCATAGGTTGAGTTTGGAGATGGTAATAAACTGTATATAGAACTTACCTAAAGAACTACTTCTAGATGTTATCCATCCACTCTGTTCAGTGGTACTCGAAGAAGTTGAACTACTATAATATTTCAATTCGGGATAGAGTCTATCTTCTAATTTTGTTGTTATATTGGGTAATGATTCTGTGCCGGATAAAGTTTGCGTGAATACTTTCTCGGACAAGCAAGGAAAGCTTCTAACTTTTCTAACAGCACCAGAATTGGTTATATTTTCATATTTGAACTCTGTTTTAACCTTCGCTAGGGTATCAAAGGAACTACTAGTCGATAAACTTTCGATATTGCCATTAGAAACGGTCGTTTTTGATTTTTTCATTTGATTTTGTATGTTTTCAATTTGGATAGGTTTGTGATTCCTCTTTAATAAGGAAGGAGTAATTTTATTCATTCCGTTGCTTATTTTTCCTTTGGGAGAAAACGATTGAGTTGAAGTAGATCTGAGAATTTCGTGAACGTTTTCCGAGGGCATTCCACTCAATGATTTTACTAAAGTATAATATTGATCTTTCACGTTAGATAAATTTTTTATACTAAATTGCTTGTATTTCTTTTCTACGATATAACTTTGTAAATCAATATCAGTGGATAATAATTCTTCTGGTTCAGTTCTTTTAGATATATTTGTTTTATCAGAATCAGTATTATAAATAGTTTCTTTATTTTTATTTGAAAAATATACCCTGTTCCCCATATTATGTTCACTAGCTACATTTTTTAAAGTTGGTTCCGTTTGACAAAATAATAATTTTTCTTTATTTTGACATGATTTTTGTCTGCGATTACTTAAAGTATAATGATAGTTATTAGTTGAACACATTTGTAAATGATCCAAAGATTTACTATGTCTAGCTGGAATGGTAAATGATAGAGGGTCTCCTAAGTTGTACAAATCATTGCCGAGTAAGGTTTTTATCGATCCAATTTTGTTTGTCCACAATCTTCCAATTCCACAAGAGCAATTTGCTTCATCTACATCTACCTTGGTAGATTTTGTCCATACATCATTACCTAAAACAAACAAACTGACGTTCTTATTTCTTCACAAGCTCATTCTGAAGCTAGTACACGAATCTGACAAAATGTCCTGTCAATATACACAATGAGATTCAAGTATGAAGTGCTTCAATTATGTTGGAAACAACTTATATTATTTTAAATGGTGGCCCCACTCGCAATATCCTGAGGTACCACCGCATCGAATTTAGGCGACGTGAATTGGCCCTAAGGGTTCCAGGTTTCGTCGCTGTGAGGATGCATCCGGTTTCCAGGGTGGGAAAAAAAGCAAATAGACCGATTAAACCTTCTTGACCAAAAGTTAAACTAAGGCGCCCGTTCGAATCTTCAGGTAGCGTCTGATTTGGAGGGTATATCAGGCAAAAATATCTTTAAGGTAGTTTTCTGCATCATATGAGGTCTTAACACGAATACAAAACTCATAATTTGGCTCTAGCACTCTGGCATTGCTGCTCTGGATTTGGTTCTGTCTGGACCTGAAATATTATGTTGAATGTTGAGGTCGGGAGTAATATGTCCTGACAGAGTCACGTACTCGAATTAGCTAATGCAGCTTCACCGAAACTTGGAGATCTCTTTAACCCTTAACTACATGAATTTTAGAAAATCGCAAAAAAAATTCAGGGTAGCTGAACCGACCCTACCTAAACAGGGAAAGTTGTTTGAAAAATTCTGATTACCTTTTTGTCATAATTAAAATGAAAAAATGTTATCAAATATGATACATTATGCTCCAAGGGAAAATAAATATGGGACTAAAACTCATCAAATTACTATTCAAAATTTATTTATGTTTCAAATAACATTGCGAAATAATCTCTTAGTTTTCACGATGGAAGTCAAAAAAACAGTTTCTCTTTTTGTTTATACAAAAACTCAGTCTATATTTCCAGCAGATGAAATTGATCAGTGCTTCACAGCTATCATATCTGCATCTATTTCTTTTTTCTTAAAATTGTGGCCAATGCTCAAATCCATCAGTACGAACAACTGTTGTTGGTCTAGGGGCATCAGATCTTCTTATAATTTGAACGCTGGCAGGTTGACCACGTCCAATTTTACACAGGGAATATGCTAAATCTGTTCGAAATTGTTTCCAAGATATTGTTGTTTTGCCGTTTATACTGTTTATTTTGTTTATAAGAGCCCCAGCATTAACAACGCACAAATCAAGCAAGTGGTGAAATAAGCGAAAATACCATTTTTTACTTTTCATAGTTATTTTGTGTCGCCCAATATGAGCATCCATCAAATCTACATTACCCATGCGTCTGTTGTAGATTTGATCATTTTGGACAGGAAATCTTCATATAATGTTTTTGATTTCGGACATACCTGCGTATTTTGTCAATGGGTTCCACACCACATAAAGAGGATGCCAAACACATAAGACGTTTGAGTGAACAAGAGAAATTGGAAAATCGTAATATTCTGTTACAAATTCTTCTGCAGTTTACACTTTTTTTCATACTTTTGTCATCAGTAAAGGGGTTGTTTGGGATACGATCTTTTCGTATTGTCCCCAATCCAAAGTAGGTACCCTTCTTCACCTCAGATCTGAGGGGTAGCGAGGTATAACAAATTTTCAATATATACGATATATCGATCGACAATTTTCTGGGATATTTGAATATAAGGGGTTTGCTCCTATATCTGCCTCTCCATCAATAATTACGTTTTCTTGTCCTGAATACATTTCGAACTTATCACATACAACAAATAATTTGTAGCCCCATTTTTTGGGTTTTCGAGAATTGTATTGTCGTAATGAATGTGTTGTTTTAGTTGCACAAATTTGTTCATCAATTTAAAGACTCTCGCCCATGGGTAGTATTCACCTGGTCTATGATAGTACGCTATTTGAATAGTTTATCTCTAACAAGATCATTAGCTTGTAAAATATTAGTGTTATCGTTGAAATGAAGAACGGAACGAATGGCTTCAAAATTGTTGATTTCCATAGTTGCGTTCATCATATCTTCACCCAAGATCGTGTGCCAGAGATCTCTAATGCACGAAACACGCGCCACAGGTGAAAATATAAGAATTTCTATATATTTCTGTAGCGAATTTATGGAAAATGTTGATGGTTTATTAGGGTCTTTCTGTACTGAATATAATATAGACTGTTGTACTATTAGGTTCATCAAATCATCATCAAAATAGTATTTGAAAAATTTTTATGGATACTGTAACTGTAACAAATCATTCGGAATATTTGAATTTCCTTTAAATTTTTTATGATCGTCTGAAATTATCAAAGATCCTTTTCTCCAACGAATTTGCTCCTCTAATGTTTTCTTTCTATTGATTGTTAGTTTGGAGTAATACGTGATTTTGGAGGAATATTGTATTTTTGTTTTGCAGAAATTTTTAATGCGGCATCGTCAGAAATCGCAAGACTTAGAAGTGCTAGGGGAATCAAATGGAATATTTGACGTGCAAGAACGTCAGCTGTATTTTTCGTGGTAGGAAAACAATTTGAATCTTTTGAAGTGCTAGACAAGTTAGTCGGAACCTTTGAAGTGTAATCTTCTATTCGATTTTGAACTTCATCAATTTTTTCAAATAAAACTTCAACTGAAATTTCAATCATATCTAATAAGCGATACACATATTTCTCTCCTAGGACTTTTTTCCGTCCTTTACCGTCTACAAAATTTATATAGTATTTCATCTAAAGTAAAGAAAATTTTCAGTAAATATCTAGATTAGTCTAGTTTGTCCATATACTATCGTTAGTAAATCTATCAATATTTGTTTTTTTTTATTCGTGTTTGACCATTAAAAAGATTCTATGATTTTTTGTTTATTGCTGTTTATTGATTGATATTCTATCAATATTCTTAGTTAAAATTAGTACACGATTCATCATTCTTAAATGTAACACTGTGAAAGATGAAGTTGTTCGAATTTTTAGCTATTGATGATCGTGATCAATTAATTAATTATTTAATTGATTGTAAAGTGATAAGAAGTGAAATTATTTGTTGTAAATATGGTTCCATGATTTCACTAAATCGTAAAACGTTAAAGTTTCACTGTACTTATACATATTGCAAAAACAGAAGAAAAAAAGTGTGGTGCAATTGGGCAATAAGTGCATTGAATGGCACTTGGTTTAATAAAATTCGAATAGATATACAACCTGTATGTACCTCATCAAGAAAAATTCATGGAAGAGTTTTTCTACGTTCTACGTTTCAACGATTAATTTAAATATTACAATCACTGATTAATAATAAAATATATTTTATTATTAATCGGAGGGGTATAACCTAATTTAGATAATTACCGAAAATTTTCTACCATAGAATTTTTATTGTAAATATATCTATACATTTTTATATAACTGCATTGCATTATGTATCAAATGCGATATCACGTAAATAAGAAATTTTTAGAAATTTCTTGATAACAAACGGTAAAACTAAATAAATAAAACTAAGCTACATACCTCAAATACCAGAAAAATAATTTTTGATATTCACTTTTAGAATTTTACACAACAGAAATTATTCTTAAAAGCATTTTAAAAAACCGGTACATCACAAAATACGTAATTGTCACATTTAAGGCTATAAATCTTCTGTTGTAGAAATAAATGATGGTGAAATTTTATATTATCTTCTAATACATATTGTCTCAGCCGTCGTACAACACAATTCTTACACAAGCCAACAGATGTCAGTAGCAATATTTTAAATGCGATGTATCATATACGATACGCGATGCAGTTAAAAGTTAATATCAAAAAGCTTATACTCCGAAACAGCTTCTATTCCTCTACCAGGCCCAGTCCATTTTTGGAGTCTCACATTTGGAGCTCGGCTCCCAGAGTTGACCAGAAACTAGTACAGCTTAGAGCATAAAAAAAGGTCGCTGACCTGACTCTATTTTATCCAACATAATCACACCTAGAGCAGTATTTGCAAGGCCTACTCGACATGCAGACGTTGTTCGTGAACACCGAGTTCGCCTGCAGACGTCCAGAACGTGAAATTATCGGGACTTCTTTCTTTGGAGAAGCCTGTGGAATCAGCTATCAAGGTACTTCCTTCCCGAACACTACAACCTCCAAACGTCGAAAATCATATCCACAGGCATCTCCACACAACGGGCACTACTCGAGCTACTCCAGTGTGATAGGATTTACTCTCTTATGCTAAAAATATACATTTGGTAGTTTCATAATATAACCGATATTATAGTAATATTTTGCCATAATAAAACCTCTGAAGCTGAAACTTCTAAACAACTATGTAAAAAGAACGAAATATTACGATACGATGATGTTCATAAAAGTCATGTAATATATGTGAGTAAGTTGAAAGGAAAGTTACTGTAAAAATTTTATATGTTAAACTTTTTAACTACCTGATGTTCTCAAACATAGTTGAAATGTTGGCTCTGTGCCTTAATGATATCTATAACAATGATTAACCCATTACAAGTCTCTCCAGGCACTTATATACGCTGACGAGAATACTATTGATGCTCAAGATAGTACTTTTGAGAGGATTGAACAGAGTCCTCATGCCTGTTACCACATCTATTGAAAACTGGAGTGTGCTTTTCCGAAGATGTAGGTTTACTAAGGTGACACACAAAGTACCTCGAACACTGACTTTCAAGAAACATTTTAAGGTTATAAAAATAAAAACCTCCTCCCGAAATAATATTTTCCGAAAGGTAATTGGGTTGTGAAACCGACCATTATTTGATCTGAAGTTTTTGAATTATCTTTCTCAGTGGGAAAATATACTGCTCCAACTCAGTCCACGCAAAATAAGTCGATGTTGTCTCAAATTAGACGGTACGTAGAATCACAGGATATCTGAAATACACATTAGTATAAAAAGATACCCAATAAAAGGAATTGCGCCTTCTTCTATCAGATGATCTCTAATTGCTGTTATTGAGAGGACGAAATAGGAAGAATACAGGAAACATGTCATATACAGACAACATCCAGCACTTCGGCGCTTGGCTTTCCGTCATTCTACATTCTACTAAGGCCATCTCCGCTGCACCAAGGGGCCCAACGTCTCCAAACATACCTCACGCATATAGTTGAATCTAAAGAAGACCTAATTGCAGTATATGATACTCATAGAAAGTTCTGAGGCTAGTGATCTGAATTAAAAGAACTGAAAAAGGTTATAACACCACATGGTACGCCTTGATATCTATAAGTAATAATTTAAATTACCTTGAATTCGATTGAAACTGACTTCTTCACAAGTTCTTTTCTTCGCCTCGAACGGATCTTGATATTGATCTTCAAAAATAACTGGCATCGTTGTACTTTCCCCATCTAAAGCTACACAATGTATAGGTAAAGGTGGTAAAATTTGTGTATATTTTGACCTGTAATTAAAAATAAATTATATCAAGTAAAGTTACATCCAACGTAAACAGAAGTGTAATGTCTAACTATTTATTTGAAATGTTACAAAAACAAGAAAATTTGTATGTGTACGAGTATCGTCATGGAATAGCACACCTAGTTACCGTCAAAAATTACTTTTTCACCACGTGCAAGGAAGTCAATTGACTGAATGCCCTTACTGATCCGGAAGCATTTAGGCAGAATCTACCACTGATTAGCAATAGGTTATAAATTAAGGTCTCTTATTGCTTGTTGCTAATCGCTGATACATTTTGTACAAACATTGTTAATCGCGGGTAAATTTTGTCTCCCTGGGAATACTATGCGCCAATAGGAGGTAGGATTTGCCTTGACGTTGCTAATCAGCGGTATATTTTGTATACACACATATTATTGCATCATCTTGTTTTGTGAATCGTGCATTTCTATTTTATTTTTCACGTGGTGTAGTCAGTGTCTCTTGATTATTATTATACATTCCAATATGAATACTGATTTGAAATTTCAAACAAATTTTCGCCATGAAGTGGTAAATTAATCGAAAGAAAAAACAGTGTTGTGGAACATTAAGTCTAGTGAAGATTGTATTCAGTGGATATCTGAATTTTCTGCCGAAACTAATACTTCTTGGGTATAACGCAGATCTAAGAAGGATCTATCTCCAAAAGGAAACCAGGTGTCGACCAGCAACTGGTGAAAAAACACACTCAAAAAGGAAAAGAAATCTCGCTTTCAATGTAAATAAAAATGTACCAAATGCGAAGTCGCACTAAACATAAAAATGTTACTGTAATAATTTAAAATGTTTGGTATAAATAATAAAATAATAAAGCCTTCCTTTTTTCAGATCTTCCTTTTTCTCAGCAAGCTCATGAATGAATGTGAACATGTTTAGATAAAACATACCGCATACAACATCAAAGCAAATCCTACTTCCTATTGGGAATAGTACGCATAGTATTCCCAGGGAGACAAAACCTATGCGCGATTAGCAATGCTTGTACAAAACGTACTATTGATTAGCAACAACCAATGAGAGACCCTAATTTATAGCCTATTGCTAATCACTTTTCGTATCGAATGAATTTCGTCTAAATCTCATCGCTCGTAATGATCCTGTCAAAGAAATCGTCGCCGTCAATTCAGCAAACTAACAAATTGTCAAAATCATCTGATACCCATTAAAAAACGGCCGCCGTTGGGTAATAAGTGCTTTTGCCATGAGATTCTGTGTGGTTTCTGAAGTTATTTCATGGAGTTTAGACCTTATTAATCCCAGTTGTATTGCAAAAGAACTTCTAAGGAATTAGTACTTGGAGAAGAGCGAAAGTTCCTCACGGAAATATAGTTGTGTTTAGTGTAAGTAAGCTTAAAATATAGTCTGAAAAGTAAGTCTATTAGAAACTTGTGGAAAATGAGCCCCTGGGATATCACTTTCCATAAACCTGAACACAATCTTGGACATTAATTTTTATTATACTTATCTGAAAACACTCTGTTTTCATTTCATTTTACAAAGATTTAAAGGTGGAATTTCTAAATCAGCTCACGGAAAATTTTTTCCGATCTCCGATTTTTTTTTCCACGTGCTAAATAAAAAAATTCTTTTGAAATTAATTTTAAGAGAAAAACTTTGAAAATGCATAGAGTTCGAATATACATCCCTCATTGATAAAGGTAAAACTTATGATTTTTCTCATCTCACTAAAACACAACAATAAAGAGCCCGTTAACTTCCATATCGACTAAACTTAAACTTATTAAATTATCTCTACGGTTTGAGTCAAAGATCCCAAACACTGAAATCACTTTCACCAGTAGATATTGTTCATCTGAAGCTTGAAATAAAAATTAGTTATTTGTTTTGCCGTTAGAACCCTGGAATTTTTAAGCCCACAGCCTGATGCCAAAAAAAGTAATCCTTTCTTGGATGTTTTGTGTTTGCAGCAATTTTTTTATAGTTTAACGACTCTTCACATTGTGCACCGACTTCTTAACGTGAAAGATTACATATTCTTTGCTTTTTTGACAAAATATCATCAATTATAGTATTATCTTTTTTGAGATCTCGCCATTTCATAAAAAAATGATACTTGTGTTCATATCTCGACCTGGATATCGTTACTAACAAATCAACACTGGCTTGTGCCGTTAGCTCTAATATGTTTTTAGGAGTATCTAAATTTTTTTCTGAGTACATTTTCTTAAACTAACATGAATTAAAATGGTAGAAAATAAAACCTTGCTGATAATAGATACATCGTTGCTTTGGAAATGTTAATCATGTTTAGTACTACCTGGTTAAGTGGGACCTGGATACGTGAGAAACCTCTATTATTGAGAATTGAAATGAGGTCCCGGTTCTTTTTCAATAAATTACCTCTGTTAATGGGACTTTTTGAAACTTGTTAAATGTGATCTGAATTCTAAGTCTTCTTCGATGTTTACCTCTATAATTAATACTCTGTAGCTCAATTACCTACATAAATGAGACAAATTAATCAGGTTTTAACACATTTTGACATGTTTGTTTACATATATTTCGCGTCGTCTTTCGCGCATGCTTTGTTTGTCGGTACTATCTCAGGTTTTGACCTATGAACAAGGGAATAAAAGTGTACAAAATGTCCAAACGTAAATATAAAACGTTATCAGTATCTGAAAAATTACAACTTTTATCAGATTATGATGGTGGAAAGTCGTGCGATGAACTGTGTAGGGAGAATAACATACCAAAGTCAACCCAGTGTAGAATTAAATAACCACGAGAAAATTCGGTCTCAGTGTATTGGTGGAAAAGGAAAACTCAAACGAATACGAGCAGCAGAGTATCCTGGAGTTGAAAAGTGTCTCTGTACATGGATAAAGTCGGTACGGAATAATAACATTCCAATAAGCGGACCAATGATTGAAGAGGAAGCTCAAGAATTTGCAACTTGTAAGTGCGAATATATCTGGAACTAAAAAACTGCCACTTCTTTTAATTGGAAAATCTAAGAGCCCACGATGCTTCAAGGGTATTAAAACGTTGACTGTTAATTATCAAAACAATAAAAAGTCTAGGATGACTTCTGCATTATTTGCAGATTAGTTAAAAAAATGATCGTCGATATGAGGGCCCAAAAACGAAAAATCATGTTTGTCGACAACTGCACAGCTTACAACAATATGCCCAAATTAGACTATGTTACATTATTGTACTTACCCGTCAATACCACAAGTAAATTGCAGCCCATGGATCAGGATATTATTAACAACTTTACTACAGGAAAGAAGTTGTTTAGTATGTTCTTAAATCTATAGGATAAAAGCTCAGAAGTCAACATCCTCCAGGCCATGAGATTTGCAAGAAAAGCTTGATTTTCTGTTAGCAAAACCACAATTAGTCATAGCTTCAAAAGAGCTGGATATAAAGTGATTCAAAAAGACTGTGAAGAGACTTCAGTGAACATTTCATAGCGTGAGACAATGGAAGCTTTAGAAACTTTACACAAGTATTTCGAAATGTTAAATATTGATAATTCTAATATTTTTGATCAAATTTATTCGAGAAACAGGTTTCAGCAACTAGCAATCAAGTACAAGCAAACATAACCGATTAATTTAAGTCATAAACTCTACCGTTTTGGTTTTGGTTTTTTTTCGACGCAATACATTATGTATGTACATCCATACATACATTAAATTCATATCATCAAAAATACGCATTTTTATTAACATTTTCAACTCTACAAATGGAATAACGGCACATTTCGACCTCTGTAAGCGGGGGCCTCTGTAAATAAGATAACTATAATTTTAAACCTGCTTAATTGGAAAACTGGATTATTGGAAACCCTCAAAAATTGGTACATGTCTTGGTTCCTTGAGATCCCAAGTTCCACTGGATCACGATGTATTATGATTACTTTGAAAATAAAATGTTCTAAATTTAATTCTTATTCTTCTGTGTTGTTTTCAGATAAATATAATAAAAAAATGTCGTCAATTACACTTCCAGAAATGGATTTTTCATTACTTCTAATTCTATTCCAAAAAAATATTTTGTATTGTATTCGGATCTCAGTTTTTTCAGTACTTAGCATACAATGTGTTAAACATCAGCTGCTTGATGATAATCTTATGTTACAAGAATCGCGGAATGGCTGCTCAACTTTGCCGAAACATACTAGTAGATATTTTTAGCTATCGTCGGCAGTTCTCCCATACGATCTTGTTGGTATACGACTTTAAATCACAGAGGATACGCCGTTGAACTTCGTAGAATTAGTAGTGTCGAACATCTTATTTGTATATTAGCTGTTATATATACCTTTACATAGTTTGTAATTGTTGTCATCGAAGTAACAGTGTTCCCATTTAATAAAATCTAAAATATTTCTAAATTGATACATCATCATGTATACATTATTAATGTACTTAAGAAATTTTGTATTTTGTTTGTAAGTATTTAGAAGATACTTTTTAACTCATTCCAAATCACATTATTATTGAAATTCATACTAGATTGAAGGGGAAATACGTATAAATGCTTAACATTTGTGGCTTCTGTCGTGGACGACGGATGAGAACTTACGATGTATATCATCTGATATCTCCGCTACTTTTCAAGTTATATTTTTGTCAATTATGAAAAAACCTCATCAATATATGTTTAAAATAACCTAATAGTTTCAATAAATAATATTAATTTCTATACCTTAAAAAATTAATGGAAATTCGCATGAAAACAACCGTCTACTCGTATTTCCCTTAAATTATTTACCTTCGTGCTATTTCGGAGATGAGCGAATAATTTTGATAATTAGTTTCGTTACATCCAAATGCCGAGCTCCTGGGGTTGTAAATAAGAAAAAATAGTTCGGCAAATCTTCTAACTCTTAAACTATGATGCTTTTTGCTTAAAAACTGTTGTATGACAATTTTACAACTAAATGTCAACAGAAAATAATTCCATAATTTAATATTCTCTGTACACACTTCGGCTAGTCCTGAATTTTGTTTGTAAGGCCTTTTTTTCATCAGCTGAAAACCAATAGAAAACATCTCAATAATATATCGACACAATTAACAAAGAATTTCATTGTCCTTTAAAAATAATCAAGTCGAAAACAAAAATATTTGTTGCCACCGTATAATATCACTGGGAAGTTAAGGTATACAATGAATTAACACAAAAGTAGATCTTTATTTCTTTGCAAATGGTCACTAATATTGTATAATATCATTAGAACAAGTGTGTATTTAAGTATTAAAAGATACGTAGATAATGTATAAACGTGTAAATGTTCACTAATTTGAGATATATTTGACAAAACAATGGACACAACTTATTAAACACATGGTTCTTCCAAAATATTTGTAGTCTATACCAGCACAACGACGTCTGTTGCTTGGAACAACATAGTGGTGCATACCATCAAAGTGAACATCTGGAAGAGGAGTCCTGGAAGTTGATGTTTTCCAGGTCCTGGCATTTTAGAAGCTTCACCTCAACGTGCGCAGTTTACTTGTTCTGTATAGTAATCAAGCGTTGTTTACTGCAGCATCTGGTAATTATATTCCAATACACCTTTTTGCTTATTATCGAGAGTTGTTTTTAGATAGACAAATAGAAACGAATAATTATAATTGGATGTGGCTTTGAAGTTTTTCAAAATATTCTTCATTAAGATCTATACCTTTTCGTATTAGTTTGAACCAATTGTCGAAGCATTTTTTCCATTCCGATTGAGGTACCTTCAAAACATGTGCTTTGAATGCATCAACCGCTTTTTCAAGTGTAGAAAAATATTGACATTGCAATTTATTTTTGGTCTATGGGAAATATAAGGAATCATTGGATGACTGTACGACGGATGAACCATCAATTCGATATTTTGACTGTTCAAAAACGTTTTTGTTTGAACTGCTATATGAGAGCTCGCATTGTGGTGGTAGATAATAATACGTCTTTTGCGATTGGTTTCCTTGATTTTTTCGAGCACTTCTGACAAACAAATGCTGGTGTACCATTCAGAATTAAACGCTTCATATTTCTCTAATGGAACGGTGGCGACATGTCCAGCGAACAACTTTTGTTGGATTTGGTTCTTCTTGAAGGACCTATACTAGGCCAGGTATTCAAGCATTTCCTCTCCGAATTCTTTAATGCAGCACCGATTTATTTGAAATTTTGACAGATGACAGATTTTGACCCCCTTTTCGGGGGTGGAGAATTTTTCGCCCAAAATAACCCCAGAAATAGAACAATCACTAAATTTAAAGTGAAAAACGCCAGATCAATAGTTTTTGAGTTATTCGCAATTGAAAAGTACGATTTTTCGTCAAAAAACTGTATTTTTCAATAGTTTTTTACGTGTAACTCTGTATTTTAACTAAAAAAGTGCGATGAACAAAAATGAAGCTTATAAAAAAACAAAGAAATTAAGTTATATTTTAAGATCTTAATGTTCTACATAAAGCAAGAATAGCTTTTGTTTAACGTAATTGAGCATTTAACCTCAAATGGTACATTTTTCAACAAAAAGTTATGGAATACTTTTTAAAGAGCTTAAAAAGACGACCTCTCAAATGACCACTGATAAAAGTCATTTCGACTGAAATTTCAGTGAGATACGATGTAAAATAGTTAAAGCTAAAAAAATTGCACTAAAACTAATGCCATTTTATTGAAAATCAAAATTAAACTTATTCCCTGTACCAAATACTTTATATGGATGTTATTTACAACATCTAAAAGTTTGGCTGATTAGAAATGCATAAGTTTGGAAAAAATGAGCATTAAATAATACACTATTTTTGATTTTTCAAAAAAAAAATTTTGCTCATTTTTTCTCCATAACTATAAGAGATACAAAAACAAATAAACAGTCAAATTAAAGTATTTTTTATGGAGATTATTTTGCTTTTTTAATTTTTTTTGTAGCATAAAAATTGACGGAGCTATAACAAAATTAATATGTCACTATAGTGCGAGGATTGCTTATGTACAGCCCTTTTTCCGTTTATTAATAATGTGTGAAGGGTCTCAAGTCCTTCTAACATACATAGGCTTGTAGCCCTGAGCATCTTTAAAATGGTTTTTTCTAGGATGTGATAGCTTCAAAATTAATTTTTTTTGTGAATTATAGGATATGAAAAAGTGGTTTTCACCCCTTAAAAACAATTTGCCCCATGTAGTTCTTGATATGGAGGGTTTTCAGTAACATCGGAGCTGCATTAAAAAATTCGGAGGATTGACACCATTTTGAGCTTAAATAAGCATTTCTTTGCACCAATCGACACGAGCCGTGACGGCGGTATCTTATGACTTATCATAGAGAAGGTTTTGAACAGGTTCAAAATTATTTAAACATCGCTTTTCGATTTTATACATTAGAGGACGAAACTTCAACGCCTTATCTGAAGGGTGAAGGGCAAAATGGAGAAACCTTTGAATCTGTATTAAACGATTTCGTCTCATATACTAACTGACCATTATATTTCTTGCATCAACCTTCAAATTCCGATACATACTCTTTGATCGATTATACCCGTTGGATTTAGAGGCTGCCTGTTGAATCGTGGATATTTTTCGATTGTTTTTTTGCATACTGTCAAAAAGATTTTGTTTTTCTACCCTAATGTACAAATTTTCTTTTCATTTACATTTAAAAATTTGTGTAGACAAGTTCGTGAAAACCATAATTGATTCGCTATGTATAGAAAAAATAGTCAATCGGCAGATTTAAGTTTTCCTCTACAGCAATGAAGATCTCTGCTCCTTTTAATCAAGGTGATTTTTTTATCCATTCCTAATTAACATTTTAATAGTAGTTACATTCATGTTAATGCTACTGACAATGCCTTTGAATAATCCTCATTTTCTTTAACGGCAGTAACGGTTTCAATGTCAAACAATACTTGCTTCTTGACGCTGTATTTTGGTTTATATTTTCCAGAAAAATATTATTAATAATGTTTTGAACAATCGGATAGATAAGAAAAATTTGATCCCTGGATCAAGTGGCATTAAATTTCCTGAAAAAACTTTGATTTTTCAAATAAAACTATCAAAATTTCAACTCAAGCGTCTGTGTAGAAATACATTTAGAACCTCCCAAAAATCTTAATCGCTTATTTATTTCTAAAAAATGATCATACTTACCGTAATAAACATCTGGAAACAGAAGTAAAAACAAATTGTTACAAAGTCACTTAACTCACTTGTAGTAAGTCCAAACGTTGTTCACCAATGAAGTTATACTGCTAGAGTTCAAGTCTCCTTAGAGATTAAATCACCCAACTCGTCAGTATAAACTTTACAAGTAAATTAATTAAAGTCTTATTAAGTCTGAGAATATTATAAATTGCAGAATAAAAAAGTTCTTACCTTGGTGCTGTCGTATTCATTGTATTTAACGACTACAGTATCATAACTCTCTGAAACATTCTCTTCTCTCTCTTGTAACAATGATTTATAATGTTTGATAGTATTTTTAAGATTATTGCTAGAATCTACTAGAACGTTATAGGCTTCTAAATGTATTTGCGGTGATTCATGAATTCTGCTATAAATCTTATTACTACTCACTGGTAGGACGGGATCCGTTAATGACGAACATTGCGTTGTTCGAATTTTGTTCCATGATTTCGAATGTTTTGGAGCACTACAACACAAACAAAGAACTTTATTAATAGAATAACGCTGCCAATAAGAAGATTCATGATATTTGAAGTATTAGACATATAAAAATGAATAATCGAAACATAACTTGAGTTGAAGAGTTGAATAACCTTCTATGCGATGTCATATCTTAATTTTATTTCATCAATTATTATGCCACGCTGGTGGTTATCTTGGTAATATGAAATTATAACAATCTTGAAAGGGATATTCGGAAACATTATCAGCAGAAATATAGACGTGCTTACGATATGGTTAAGAATGTGCTCGTAACAGAAAAAACAAGCTGCGTAGGAAGTATTAATGAGCGACATTACAAAAGAATAATGGATAAGAATAGTACGAGGATGTATTGATATCTAGTTAGCCGAGACCAGCTCCATGCATAAACAAAATATTGCGTTACCATAGCAATGAACAATAACTTATTAGAAGTGTCAGTGTAAAGTTTGACGCAATAAATTAAAAAAAAAATATGTCCAACGAAATTGTGAAAATCGAAAAATTCAAGTATCGAGCCATTATCAAGTACCTGTATTTAAAAGGATTAAGAGGTAAGCAGATTTAAGAAGATATGCTTAATGCCCTTGGTGATTAATGTCATTTGTATGTGATTGTGAAAAATTGGTCTGCAAGCTTCATAACAGGTAAATTATCCATTGAAGATGATGACCGATCGGGAAAGCCAGTTTATGTGTCAGTCCCCGAAAATATTGATACAGTGAGTATATTTCAACGATCCACAAACAAAGCAACAATCTATGGAATGGCGACACTCTGGTTTTCCAAGACCTAAGAAGTTTCGTGTCCAAAAATCCACAGGAAAAGTTCTTGCTTACGTTTTTTGGGATTGCCATGGAGTAATCATGATTGATTTTTTGGATAAGGATAGAATAATAACTGGAAATTACTATTCGACATTACTGACCACTCTACGGGAAAAAATTAAAGAGAAAAGACTTAGAGAACACCCCTCTTATCCACCAGATTTTTCTCCGTCCGACTATCATCTCTTTCCTTAATTGAAAAAAAGTTTAAGAGGTCGTAAATTTTCTTCCAACGTGGATGTTATAAAAGCTGTGAAGCATTGAAAGGCCTAGAGACGTTGCAGGTTCGCTATAATATTAGTATCCAATTAAGAGGAGTATAGATTGAGTGTTAAAATATTTTGAGATTAAAATTTTGTTTGGTTCTATAGTAGGCTAAGAACTTTTCAATATATATTCGTAATAACCAAATTGAAAAATCGAAAAGATTCTGTTGTGATAATATTTAATACATAAAGTTTCGGTATTCTTCATAGTAAATTTTTGACGTCATCTATGTGAGCATAATGACGTCATCGCTAAAATTTTCAAATAGAAATGTGGTTGTTGTAATACATTATTTGGGGTCTTCTAAATACTTGTTTAGTCATATCAATATGTCTGAGTAATTGATGTAATTACTTGTAATAAATTTTTATTATTACAAAAAATTGTATTATTCATTGAAACTGATGTAACCTGAATTAAGTGCTCAAATTGTTTACCTTCAGCTAAAATAAAATAAGAAAGACGTGTCGTGAATTCTTCTGGAGCCTTCTCTATAACTTCCTCACTAATTTGGGCAACTCAATACGTATTCTTTCTTAGTGTTCAATGATATTTTGTAGTCTATTTTGGTACACTTCACATTTTAAGTATCCCCGTAAAAAGAAATCTAGAGGAGTAAAATAAAGTGGTCTAGGCGGCCATTCTATTGTTCCTCTTCAAACTATCTACCGATTTGGTAAGACGTTGTTCAAGAAGTTGCGCACCACGATAGTATAGTATGGAGGTACACCATTTTGTTGCAGCCATAAATCATTTTTGTTTGGAAACAATCGGTTTAATTTGGGAAGCAAGAAGTTTTGAACAAATTTTAAATATCGATAATCTATTTAGGTATTTTCGAAAATGTACGGTCCAATAACCTATCATTTATTATTTCCGCACAAACTTTAACTTTTCTTGTGTATTCAGTGCATCCAGTGTGAATTTTACGTATCCCAATACCGATAACTTTGACTATTAACATGGATGCAGTAGAAATGTAGCTTGATCAGAGACAAAAAAACTTTTCAAAAACTTCGAATCTCTGTTATTCTGTGCCATTATAATTTCACAAAATTCAATTCGTCTATCCAAATCATCTTCCATAAGCTCGTGTCCTAAACTTACTTTATAGGTTTTCTTTCTAATTTTCTTTTTTTAGCTTTCCAAGAACTGTTGAATGATATATGTCATTATCTAATGCTACTTGCATTGGACTAGTATGGGGATAGGAATAACTAATACATTTTATTGATGAATCTGTTGAAATTTCATCAATAATATTTGTGACAATACCCAAAGCAATTACTGTACATATTATATGGCTGAATACGTATTTAAAATACCTTTCAAATACTTGATTACAACACCCATATTTCTATTTAAATATTTTAGCGATCACGTTCTCATAACGTCAAAAATAAGAAGGTATCCTTGCGGTTCGCCTGTTTGAAAATGAAAATCTACTGGCTTCAGGATTTCTCCTTAAAGTCTCCGGTTTCTGAGGAAAGGAATTTATTCCTTTCATTTGCATCATACTGTATATACTAAGAAAGTTCAATACTATAAAGTTCAACAGGCTTATGTTTGTATATTAAAATGATACAAATGGCCGTTTTATCCATAAAAATAATATTTATCAATTATACTTTCAAAAATGTCGTTGCACGGCTATCCACTTGAGAACGCGGAGCTTCGAGAGAACGACCTTTACATGCGTACTCCACGATTAGAATTAGAAGGGCTCAATATTTCACAGTGCAAAAAAATGCACAATCACTTGCCAATTGAAATAACATCGATATCATTTTCTCTCGCAATCCGCAATAAATTCAAGGCATATTTACTGAAAAGTGCCTTCTACTCTGTAAACGACTTCTATTCTAATAATATTCAACTCCGGGAATGCTACATACTTGTTTAATTTTGCTATGGACTTATATACTAATTATAACCTATAACTATTACTTATAATTTTGTTATTCATTGTAGTTTTCTTCTGTATATTGAAATTTTATTTTGTTATTATCTTTATTTAGTTATTTTTATGTTTGATTTTTAGTTTTTACAAGCTTTTGTCTACAAATTGTAACAATTTTTTGACAATAAAGCATTTCTCTTTCTTTCTTTATAATTATTTATATTCGTTATGAAAGTTGACTACACATTTTTATTTCACAAAATTTTCAGTTCGTTTGTTCTCAGTATATATTTCAATCAATTTTTCCCAGAAAAACTTCATTTTTATACGATCCGATAAGAATGTTATGAATATAATTAAAAATATAATTTATAAAAGAGAAAGTTGAGAAGTTAAGTCTTAGGGATAGTATAGATAATTTTATAGATCCTTACAATCAAATAACTCACCAGCTTTGCATGTACCGAAGTAGGCCCTTCCTGAAACAGAAATGGGTCAATTAGTAGATAATTTCTATATGATAAATATTAGAACGTTAAAATTTTTAGCATGTTTCGCAATAAAATGAAGAGAATACTTAAATTTTTTACCTTTTGATTGTTGAAACAATCAATTTTCTATTTATGTAGATTTGTTGATGATGAGGAAAACAATTGAAACTGATTCAAAAACAAACAAAGATGGTAATTGATTCAATCCAGAGTTGGTGACTCTGATAGTAACTTAATGCACAACGCAGCATAAAATTCCTCTTCTGTGGAATCGATCAAGATAGAGAATCGTAATGAGAAAGGAGAAACTTTTGATTTAGACAACATTAATCAACATTTTAAAAGAAGAAGAACTTAACTCATTTGTACTATCTAAATCGTCGTAACATTAAACTGTGAAGTTTTTTAATCTCTACAGGCCTAACGAAAATACCAATATGAATACCAAGTATACGATTTGCAATAATGAATGAATAATATGTACGGAAAGTAGATAGAACTTTAATAAAACCAATTGCTTTCTACTTCTTCGTGGCAATGCGCCATGCTACAAGGATTTGCAAGTTTCCATTTTATAAGTTTTAGCACCACGTAACTTCTGGATCCCGATAATAAATAATTTGTTTTGGCACCATTTTTGACAATAAGAAGACAATATAAAGCAGATGAAACCCATTACAAAATAAACTAAACCATTGCTAACGTAGGGCAGAGACGAAGAACCAATTTTATGAGTTAAAGCTGTTCTCTATAACGTGTGTCATGTAGATCTTAGAAGCTGCGAAATCAGAAGCTATATAGGGACTAGTACCGGTTATAAGGGTGAAAATTACGCATAATTAAATATTTTTTTCTTGTTACCTTTATAATAAGTTCAAATAAAATTTTTAGTTTATTAGTTTTTGCTAATAAAGTGTTACAAAAAAATTTTTACAATTTTGTTTTCTTCAATATCATTTTATAGAGACTGTGAAAATGATAGTCTCCCACTGCTCTGAGATAACCTCGAATTTGATAAATATGAAACAAAAAATACAAAAATCTTTTTACAAAGTGATATCGTAATTTACCATCTTTGAATGAAAAATTGAAAAAAAAATGGCGACTGTTAAAATAAATATGTAGAATTAACGTTTCTTTTTCACGTTTTTTCCCATGGCTTTTTTTTTAATTTTATTACAATTTTCTGGTAAATTACGGAATACAACAAATCAAATAAAACGTTACAAAGAATAACTCAGCGCAGATTAAAAAATGCCATAGCTCCAAGGTGCTTCTAGAGCACCTAAAACGTGCAAGCTCAAACTAGTATAACTTTCTTATCAAAACGAATTTCTCTATGAAATTTCAGGAAATGTTCTTCGAAAGTAAGAGGATTCAAAAAATGTAAAAAAAATTAATATTTCAAAATTATAACCGGTACTAGTCCCTGTATTATACATTCGAACATTATGAATTTTTGGATGATTACGTATGCCCATGTAGTGTATTTGACGGAATAAATAATTCCACACTACTATCTGAAGTCCAGGAGCGGCTCATTCCCAATGGTCAACAATCCGCAACTATTACAAGGACAATCTGAAAATAGTAAAATAGAATTTTTCAATATTTTTCAACAAAAAGGTACTCATTGTTTACTTCTATAAAATTTATAGTTTGGGAGATATGCATATTTTTAGATCGCTGAAAATGCCAAGGGAACCATTTCCCATAAAGAGACAGTTTGAAGAAAATTATCATCGACTGTAATTCATTATTGAAAATACTTACAGAAGGTATTAAAACACAATAAAAAATTTCTGGAGGAGATTATGAATAAATAAATGAACATTTGTTCTAAATATTATCGGAGATCATATTCCTGGCATAAGGAAAAACTTGAAACACATTGATAATTATTTTTCATCTAGTAGGCTACTGTCAAATTGCAATCGACTTTATTTGTTAATATCAGTTTACTGTCAAAACTTGTCATCAACAATTATCACATTTAAAGTTTCAATAAGGTAGAATTTACCTTTAGTGAATATGCCGACATGCATTTAATGTATAGTTTGACTTTTGGTTACTCAGAAGCCAGAATTATAACCGACTGTAGAACTTTTGTTGGGGTTGATCGTAGCTTATTGGAAACAGGTTTGTCTACATAAATTGAGTAAATTATTTTTCATAAAATGATATTTTAGGAAATTTCCTACCAAAAAAAAGGTGGCAAAGGTCAACAACAAACTATACGAACACCAGCTTTAAAGCAAAATGTATTAGATGCAGTTGATGCTGATTCCACAAATATCGTACGGAAAATTTCATTACGTATCAACGACAACTATTCATAGGATTCTCCAGGAGCAACTTTTTCACCCCTTTCACATCCAGAAAATGCATGCCATGGAAGTAGAGGATTATCTAGCAACAGTGGCCAACGCTCGTTGGTTTCTAGATAAACAATGAAATGATAATACATTTGTTGGAAAAGTACTGTTCACTGATGAAGCTCCTTTCACACAAGACGGATTTATTCTTCTCATAAGTTACATTTTATGGACAGATGAAAATTCTCACGGTACAATTCAAACAAAGAATCAACATTGATTTTGTGTTAATGTGTGGACAGGAAGAGTAGGTAATAATTTGGTAGGTCCATATTTTTTATAATAATAACCTGAATGGTCAACGATACTTAGAATTTATCAAAAATGATTTCCCACCGATATTATTTCATATTCCTCTATGCGCAAAGACATGTGGTTCAAGCACAATGGAGCTACACTTCCTAAATAATGTAATAAATCATCTTAATAACATTTTTCCTAATAGGATGATTGGCCGGGGAGGTCTATTTGTATGGCCACCCAGTTCCCTGAATTAAATACAATAAATTTCTTTTTTTGGGGATATCTGGTGACACTATAAGGCAGAATCTTTGGAATGTTCTTCCAAGTTCAAAGAAATATCCTCCGTAGACTCTGGAAGCGTGTAGAAGGGAAAAGAGCCAACTTCGAACAATTTTTTTTTGTTTTCATTTGATATTTCCTCATATATATTTGTATATATCTTTATATCTTATTGTGTTTTAATACTTCCTGTATTTGCAATAAATAATTTCAGTTTATGATAATTTTCTTCAGAATGTCTCTTTATGGCGATTAGTTTCCTTGGTATATAAAACGATCTAAAATCTACGTATTTCCTAAACCATGAATTTTATCGAGTACCTTTTTGTTAAGAAATCGATTGAAAAATTCATTTTTGCTATCTTTAGATTGTACAGGAGTCCCTGTAAAAATTACGGATTCTTCAGATAGTACGGAAGAAGGAAAGGAAAAAATTCAATTGTATTTGAATGCTGTTGAATGTACATCAGATGATAATAAGATAATGACGATATTATTTACCAAAAGAGATTATTTAGTCATCAAGGAAATTGTATCCATATTAAAAGGTTCATAAAAGTTTAATACTCTTATTATGTAAAATGTCCTACTTACTTCATAGAAGGTTGATGTAAGGCAGTCAACGCAGTATGAACAGTCAAAGAAATGGCCGATAAATGAAAATAATCGAATAGAACTGGTAAATGATAGTGAAGTCCTTCAATCGGCGACATATTAAGTTGTAATATTCTTTGGGAAACCATAACCATAGATACTGGGGAAGTATCGCTAAACCATAATTCCAAAACTAAAGAGAATTCCACCCTTTCCAAAGATTCTCTCAAATTATGGCCATCTACCAATATGTGGCATCTGAAAGAAATATATGTAACTGTAAAATTGAGTTAAAGTTGACGTATGTTCTAAATTCTTTAATTCTTAAATGTATTTTTACATACAAGTTAATTTTACAAAATCATATTGGTCTGAAATCGAATTTAATTTATTTGAAGTCGACGTTTTAGATTTACAAGAATTGCATCGACTCCGGAAACTATGAATTCATTCAATTGACAAATTACAATCACATTGATACTGGTTACAGGTCTGGTTATGTTATGAGACGTCCACAAATGATTCGGTGACAAAAACTGTTTAACGAGGCAATGAAAACGCGAAAAACGAAGCAAGAGGATGGAGACCCATCGATACTGACTTCAACGCAATGCTTGTAAGCGCCCCAATACGCCAATGTCGATAGTAAGCAAACGAACTGAAACGATGTTTCACTAAATATCATAATCAGAATGCTTTGTGTGAAAATTGTTGCCTAAAACTTTTCAGTAGAGCAAGAACAACATTTCAGTTCGAAGTCGAAAAGAAGTGCAAGGTGGAGTATCGAGCCATCATCAAGTACCTGTATTTAAAAGGGTTAAGAGGTAAGCAGATTTACGAAGATATGCTTAATATACTTGGTGATCAATGTCCTTTGTATGCGACCGTGAAAAATTGGACTGCAAGCTTCAAAAGAGGAATATTTTCCATTAAAGATGATGACCGATCGGGAAGACCAGGTTCTGTGTCAATCCCCGAAAATATAGAAGCAGTTCATGACATGATTTTATCAGACCGTCGAATTGGGCTACAACGGATATCCGAAGTACTGAATGTTTCACACGAACGCGTTCATCATATAGTTCACGTCATTTTGGACATGAGAAAAATTGCTGCAAAATGGATCACCAAATGTTGGAATGTTGACCAAAGGCGTACCCTTATACGAAGTATCGCGTTCGATCTGTGCTCGATTTGAAAACGATGTAGACTTCTTAAACCGAATTGTTACTATGGATGAGACTTGAGTACCTTTCTACGATCCGGAAACAAAGCAACAATCGATGGAATGGCGACACTCTGGTTCTCCAAGACCTAAGACGTTACGTGTCCAAAAATCTGCTGGAAAAGTTCTTGCTTCAGTTTTTTGGGATTGCCATGAAGTAATCATTGTTGATTTTTTAGATCAGGATTAGGAACAGAAGCAGAAAAAAATTCCAAAAAAGCAGAGCGATAAGAAATATGTAAGCAGCATTCTAAAGGAATAGAATGTAATTTAGAAATCAAGAAAATAGGTAACATCAGCAAGTCTCAGTGAAACGAGTATTCGCGCGCTAATATTTGGAAATGCCAAGAAGTAAATTCGGTGTATTTAAAAAAAACAGTTCAACTCGAAAGTATTGGTGATCGTAGTCGTTCTATAGCACACATTTGTCCTTATGGAAATTCAGTAACCATCAAAATATATGAAAAAGAGTGTGTGAGATCTGGATTGATGCAGTTCATGAAGAAACATCATCCTGAAAAAAATTTTGTGTATTGGCCAGATTTGGCAACTTCTCATTATGCAAAGGATATTGAGGGAGTTTTAACACGGTTGAATATTCCTGTCATTGTGTCTAATGTGCATCAACTGATGCCAATTGAATGTTACGTATATTCTTAAGATTGGAAAACAACTACACATGGAGAATTAGAAAAGAATTTTGAGCAAATCATTTAAAAACAACACTTAGAGAGATAAGGTTTATTGTCATTTTTGTGATTGAATTATCCTAGTTTTGTGAGTCTATGGTAAATTCTAGAATTTTGCTACAGAATAATAAGGTATTTCAAGCAGAAATGTCAATCTTCGAAACTTATTAAATACCATTTTTAATTCTGAAGGGAGCTGACTGAATAATTTTTTGGCACTGAAGATTTTTTTACCAGATCAGGAGTGGGTATAGTTAAGTAAATGTCCAAATTCCTTCTTCTAGTAGGGTAGAGTCACTCTGTTGAGTTGTGAAAGAAAATAGAAATCGCAATGCGTTCTATACAAAACGAATAGATTTTTCTGTAATTTGAAGATAGATTCGAAGAGGTGAAAACTAGAAGACCCCAAGAAAGGCAAACCATAGCGAAGATGCGATTCGAACAACGAGTAATAAGTTGTTAAAGTATTATGAGAATGAGGTGTTGAGGTGTTCAGATACAAATTTAATGGATAAATAATAATTCTCTACATGTACAGATAATCGAAGGGCACCGTCAATATGTAGACCGAGAAAACCGATTATTAGAATAGTATTAAGTCATTGTTGAGTTTTAGAGGTTTTAAAGCTCTTTTATAAGAAAAAACTACAGTTTTTGTTCTCAGTGTTTAAAAAGAGACCGCTCGCGTCAGACCAGGACCTAGTAGTAATGAGATCTTGGGAAAGCGAGCTGACTGGGTGCTGATTCATTTATGTAAAATTTGTGTAATTTTAGTATAGTAACGATTGTTTCATAGAGTAAAATGCAAATAATTAAATTAAAACAAACAGTTTGTCCTCGCACCCTTAATTCAAATTAATACGTTTTTCTGAAATTCTAACCATCTAAAATCATCAAAATCATCCCATCACAAGTTTTGTTAAGGTCTGTGTGATAAATGTAAATGGAACTATAATTTCGACACGCTTTACACGGATCAAAACCCGTGAACTTTTTCCGTTTATTACAAAGCTCAATAAGAAAGATATGAACAATAACCTTTATATGAGTGAAGGTATGAGAAATGTCGATGGAACATTGTTCTCTATTGTTTGCAAGAGATATTATACGAAGCTTTCCAATTTTAATTACAGACACAGCAAAAGAATTTTTTTTTGTTTTGTTCCATGTTTTGAACACATTTTCACTCTTATAATTTTAAAAACATTTTTTGTTTAAGCTCTAAGAATGCGAATTTATTTCACCCATTATGGAAAAATGGGAAGAATTATGAGAAAAATTTGATGTAACAAATAACGAAAAAATTAACATTTCCCACTACTATTATGTTGTCATGAAAATTTTCTACAAAAAAATGGTATTTTCATAAGATAAGCACATAAGATAATGGTATTGCTTACCTGAATAAAACAACATCTTTAAGCGTAACTTCTTCGTTTCTGTAAAGAATTTGAAAAGGACGACAAGCTCCATAATTTCCCAAAACAATAGCAGTACCTAGACCAGTAGTCACTTCCGGTGTTGTGACTTCAATTTCAACATTAAATTTTGATGTAACCCGTAAAGCACAACGAACTTGATACATTCTAAAACGAAAAAAAATTCAGTGTAAAAAAATTTGAATTAACTTTAAAATGTCTGCTTTTAACAAATAATCCGAATACGGCCAAATTATGGAAAAAATTCGTTATTCAGGAGAGGGAATCAAGAGCTACAGCACTAAGGTCTCTACAAAAGAAAGGTTCCCACAAAAGAGTATACGGAAAAAAATCTTACAAATCCACGATTTTCTGGTAAAATCGTTGTGAAGGGTCCATTCATTAACACAATAATTTAATTTAGGGTAAATCTAATTATATTCTATTAATAAAAATAATTCATTAAAAAGCACGAATGGAAAGAAGTTGTTATTCATTGTGTTTGAAAAAGTATTTGGGGGACCCAATCCTTAATTGCTATCTGGGTATAATTAATTTTTTATATTTCACAAACACAAATGAATCGTGTTTTCAACGGAAAAAAATATTCAACGAAGCTGAATCAATAATACTCCTTTTATTAATTACGAAACAAATTCGATATATTATTAATTTGTCTCAAAATGATAATTATAATTATTTATTTCTATCGTTAATTGAAGTAACTGGCAGATATTCTTATATGAATATAGGGCAGGCATTCAAGCTCAAAATGGTGTCAAGCCTACGAATTCTTCAATGCACCTCCGATTTTCCTGAAAATTTAGAATTAAACTCATCTCACCCCCTCCATATCAAGATCTATATGGTCGCAGGATGTGCAAATTTATTTTAAGTGGTGAAACCCCCTCTATCGAAAAATATGTTTTTCGTTAATGCAGCATAAATATCTTGACATATTGTATAATAGAAAATTCATATATTTTGAAGTATCAGCCCTTAAAAATCTTTTAAAACATTGTTATTTCATTTTTACTGTGAAAAATTCGTAGCATTTTGATAAAATTTAATTGGTTATTAATTTTTATACTTCAAATCTTAAAAACTACCTCTTTGCAGAGAATAAAATAAAAATAAATCTAATAAGTGCAAACTCTTAGATTTTGCGTTCTTTTTGGTATTACAGGTTTTTGTATCTACTTGAAGTGATTTTTAATTATCTATACCCTGTCAACCCGTGAGAACCACCCCTTTGATGGAAAATAAAATTTTTTTTAATGATTGTTAATGTTTTGATTTGGAATTCTTTCTTTCTAGCTGCTTTATACTGATATATATACACGTACATATTAATATATTAAAAGGTCTAAGAAATAAGAGATGCAAGAAATTTACGGATATATATATATATATATATAAACATAGTAGATTATAAGTATATCGTCTCTTGGTACTGAAAAAATCCGTTGTACAAAATTTGAAACTTTTTCATAAACTATACTGCACAGAAAAAATTTCATGTAACTCCATTAATTTTGAAGCTATCACATCCTACAAAAAAAATTTTGAAGTTAATTTTCAGGCCTACAAACCTATGTATGTTATAAAGGCTGGAGACCCTCCACATTTTATTAATAAAGCTAATTTTTTTTAAAATTATGCATTTCTTATCAGCCACACTTCCAGCTGTCATGGATAACATCCAAATAAAGTATTTGGAACAAGGAATAAGTCAATTTTGATTTTTAGTGCAATTTTTTTAGCATTAAATATTTTACATCACATCTCACTGAAATTTCAGTCGGAACGACTTTTCTCAGAGATCATTTGAAAGGTTTTTTAAGCTCTTCAAAAAGTAATATATGACTTTTTGTTGAAAAATGTACCCCTTTCCCGTTATTTGAGGTTAAATGCTCAATTACGTAAAACAAAAGCTATTCAAGTATCTATAACTTGCTTTAGGTAGAACATTAAGATCTTTAAAAATAGCTTAATTTCTTTGTTTTTTTATAAGAACCATTTTTGTTCAGCACACGTTTTCGTTAAAATACATCATTACAGAGTTATACGTAAAAAACTATTCAAAAATACAGTTTTTTGACTAAAAATCGTACTTTTCAATTGCGAATAACTCAAAAACTATTGATCTGGAGAAAACACTTTATATGACATTTTTCACTTGAAATTTGCTGATATTTTGATATCTGGGGTTATTTTGAAAAGCTCGTTGGCGAGAATCTTCACATTCATTCCTTGACTATATGGCCCTTTGTCCCTATTTAAGCTACTCTTACATCTAGCAATTTCGATGCTTTCAAATGCATCCAATAATTTATTGTTGGATACATTTTTCAAGAATCTGACATTATTAACATTCAAGTCACGATTGTGACTGGCAGCGTGGTCGGCAATACTTGATTTTCAGGTCCGTCCATATTTAAAATAAGCTATGTGCTCTTTAAACCGGGCAATAACGGATCTCTTAGTCTGCCCAATATTCTTAATCACCACAGCTAATTTCATCTACAACACTCTTTTCCAAATGTTGTATTTTATCCTTAGGATTACACAATTCTTTTATCATAACCGTTGAGTACAGCTACTTTTTCAATAAAGGACTTTTCTTTAGTGTATCTCTCGATAGTAAGTGGAAAGTAGATTAACCGATTTACCAGGAAATGGAGACTGGTCATCTTATGTTGGATACAATGAAAAAATCAGCTACGTGCAGGTACATCTCGTCTGATAATAAATTGTTGGATTCATTTGAATTTCTTACAGCCCACATTATAGTTTAGTCAAGAAATGAATGTGAAGATTCCCGCCAACGAGTAATTTTCGCGCGAAAAGTTTTATTGGCGGGAAAATTCAGTATAAAACAGATAAGTCAAGTCATTAGATTTTAGTTTACCATCAGTCACTGAGGACGATAACTTGGTTATCGAAACGCGAAGCGCAAGCGTCAGACGGTGTAATTATGAGTATGGGTATAGTGGTGGTGTAAACAGTGTATTCAGTATGAATATCGCCAACGGTTTCAAACATTCCAACTTACTTCTACAATTTATTTCTTCTGGCTAATGTTATTTATATTGAATACAATTTGCTTTTTGAGACCACACATTCAAATAAGTTGTAAGCTACGACGTTTTCCTCAAATAATTTATCCCTTTATATCAAGTTCTTAATTAATTTCATTTAAATTTTTTATTATAATGGTAAAAATGCTTATTAATCTGGGCGGTAACGAGATGTTGAACAGTATGTTCTACTAATGAGTCATGATGTGCGAGAAGTTGAATAATATTTTCTATTAACGAGTCACGGCATTCGAGAAGTTGAACGGTACTTTCTAGTGTATGGTTTTTTGGGAGAATATAGTGAGAAATTGATTCATCATGACCGAGCGCTATCAGAAGAAAGTTCAGGAGTGTAGCTATGACCTGTTTCAGCTGCGCTACGATTTTATGGAGGACAATAGGGAACAGTGGCCACGCGTGACCTAATTAGACAGACTGGAGTACCTAGTTCTCTGTACGAACTTCAAGCCCAAAAGAGGTATGAAGAATTACAACAGTTTAGAAGCTCACCTCTAACCTTGTATTTCCTCCTCATGTGGAAGTGCTATAAGGGAAACGTGTGATGGTGTTAGGCAAGGTGTATATTTCACTTGTGCATGCGGCACCATGGTGTTCTTATTGCCTCTTGTTCGTCTGGAATTAGGATTTTACTTTCATCACATTTTGTCTTAAAGTCCAAATAACTTTTCTTTCCACTTTCATTGCTTTCAATTCTCTTAAATCATTTTATGTGTGTACCTTTATCTCTCCATTCGATGAAACAGTGTCCAAATGAATGATGTTTCTTTCTATCCACTTAATTTGAATTTTCCCGCTGAAATTTATGTCTTGCATCGCGTCTCTAGGAGTAATTGAGATTTTTTTTAGATATACAGATATCAAACTAATAAGCTCAGGATCTCAGATCATCTACATTCCGATATTTCCAGTCTTTTACGGAGTCTTATTCAGTCTCATTATTTCCTGTATGAAAAACCTAATATTTTCTCTATGATATTCATGTGGAACGTTTTCATCGGCAATATGGATTGACGATCCGTGTAGAGTAGATGTAAAGTAAAGCAATATGGGTTATTAGTCCTTGGTATTATCCTCCACACTTCTTTCAATCAATCTAGGCTTTTGGAAAGTTCACAACAGCGCAGTTTACCATCTTTCCATAATTCTTTAAAAGAATTGAAAGACAAAGGTATGATGCTATGATCGATCACTCTGATTTGTTTACGAAAAACGCATCAACAAAATGGACGACGCCCAGTTGTCGTATCTGACCGTTAGATAGGGCTCGCGTCACAGGGGGCAAAAAATGCAGCCCGCTTGACTGGTGAACCCCAAGAATTAACCGAATCGCGGTAAGCAAGAAGGGGATTCGTTAGATTTGAATGGATGAAGAAGACTAGTTTTTCATATTACCCAGTCGCGGTATGCGAGATATTGTATATAGAACGGTATGTTTTACTTATATGGCGATGAAAACTAATTGTCAAACTTTGGTTTTTTTAGCTTTTGTATTTCAAATACAGCAAAAGTAATTATAGGTATAGGCGAAAATACACTGGTGATTGGTGATGGGAAGAATGGACATGAATTATGGTGTTATGAGAGGAAAGAGCCCTTTGCTTTGATATAGGGCGAAACGATGATAAAAAACAGATATAAAAATTAAATATTACTAGTTGCTATCTTTCCCATAGTCAATCGGCCTTGAAGGTTATTGGGTGCACATTCAAGCTAGCGTTGTAGTTCAAACAAACTCTAAAAGCATTAGTTAACACATACAGACAAACTCTGATGTGGCTAACAGGTCACTACAGTTTACCAGGCAATGAGGAAGCAGACAGCTTTGCGCCTAAAAGAAGCAACTACTAATACTTTGGACCAGAGCCCTGATGTGGCTAATCATATTAAGTTTTGATGAAGAAACACTTCAAAAGATTCGTAGTCATACCAGTTAAGAAGAGCTTTCCGTCACGTCCAGAAATCATATTGAACTGGTGGTAGGTATTCTAGTCTTATTGGGATGAGTCTACATATTTTGAGAGTGGAACAATGAGATGTAGAATATTGTTCAAAATGTTCGAAATATCTTCTAGATATAGGTGTAGAGTGGTTGAAAAGCCTAACCGACTTCCCAAACAAGATATTTCCAAAAGAGGATTAATAAAGGATCTGAGAGAATTAACTAAACTGAATAAATACGCATCTGATGACTCAACTTATACAATGATGACAGTAAAAGAGAATAAAATCGCAAAACAAATTGGACAAACCTTTAGTAAAACTCTACCGATCGCTTTAGGCAGATTGACAATATACATGAATAGAGTTAATAATGTATAACCAAGAGCACCAACTGTAAGGATATTGATAACGGGCTAAAAATATTGTAACTTATACGAGAGGAATGCTAGTTTTGAGATATGGCAATACTGATGTGAATGCGGCAAATTTTACATAGCCATAATAAAGTTCGACATTTTTGTGTATGTACTCGGGTGTTATACGAGTGCTATTTTAATTGTTCACAGATACTTAAAACATTCATATTTGTCAGAAAATGAAATTAAATCGCTAACATTTTCGTAGGATTATTTTCTATGACTATAAGGTCTTCGGCTGTTGAGCCAGAAAACATCGATAATATGCGTAAACTGATATTGCAAAATAGAGAGGTAACATTCCATGAGATTAAAACATACTTGGGCATCAGCAGAAATGCTGAAAAAATTCAATCGCGCTGTTTCAAAAGACGTCTATAAGATAGTGACAAACGAGGAAACATTGATCTTTGAATATGAACCCGAAACTAAACAACAATAGACTGTATGGGTTCTTTCAAGACAAGCCAAATCCAACAAAAGTGGTTTGCGCACGAAGTTCTTTGAAGCAAATGGTCGCCTGTTTTTCGGAAGACGAATCATTCTCACCACGATAATGCGAGCACTAACATATCAGTTCAAACAAAAACATTGTAGAACAGTTAAAAAATCTAATTTTTTCGAGTCATCCGCCTTCCTTGTTTGTCATCCAATCTTTTCTTCTTATTCCCGAGAATCAAAAATGAATTGCGAGGTCAACGTTTTTCTACTCGTTAAAATCATATGTTTTGGAGGTACCTCAATCGGAATGTAGAAAATATTTCGACAATTGTTTCAAACTTAAAAACATTAAAGCCCTATCCAATTATAAATATTTTTTTTTATTTGTCTATATCAAAACTTAAATAGCAACCCCGGTAATGATAAGTTTCAGCTGGAAATAACATGGTACTATGCTAGTCCAGACAGTTGGAAAATTGTTCTAATTATAATCAATCTTAAGAAAATGAAAGAAATGAGTACACTAAGTGTCAATTTACCAGTTTATATCTCTAAATCTTCTTGATTTTAGGTCTCTTCCAATTTAAATTTTTTTAAAGACATTTGAAAGTGAAAAAAATCAAAAATCAACATAGAAATCTATTTTAACATAAAAAATTGTAGCAGCTATCAGTAGTATTATTCGTAGTTGTATTAAAAGTAACAAAATTGATCTATGAATCCTACTTCAATTATTTAAGTCTATTTCATCTTTGATAGATTTCTACTTCTTATGAATATGAACTATTTCAAAAAATTCTTTTTTCCGTGTATTTGATTTCGTTTCAAGATTTTGAATTTTTATATTTGAATTTTTGTTTTTTTTATATTTAGTGATTCGTTAATGCTGTTTTATTTTATATTTTTACAAAGACGAATTTTAGCAGTTTATTGAATTTCGTACTCACCCTCTTTGAAATAAGTCGACATTGTAAAATTTGAATAATTCTACTGAAAATTCTATGGTTGACTGCAACTCACTCATAATATTGAATGGGTTTATTTGGGTAGTTGACTACATTCCTGAAACAATCAAATAATTGTTATTCGAATAATTCGTTTATTGTAATAATATATATTGAAATATTTGACTAATTTTGTCATATCAAGAGCAAACCACGTGGAAAGAAATTGAGGCATTAGTGGAAGCTAGAAAGAAGGTGTCCAGCTTAAAAGCAGTAAATGACACAGCTGAAAGAACGAGATTTTTAAAATGAAAAATTGAAATTAATATACATTCTTCTTTGAAAGTTGTTTTGTTTTCATCAATATTCATATTTTATTTAACAAAATATCTACTATTAGAATGATCTATGAAAATAAGTGGCCATAGTTTCATTCATGAACTTGGGGCTTTGTTGGATTCGTATAAAGTGAATTGAGGCCATATTTTGAAAGTAACCAGGCCATCACACTACAAGTCTAAATCGTTGAGAGAGTACCTGTTCCAGGGTTTATCGCTTCTGGAACCACACAGACTACACTACTGACTGTACAGAGGACATTGATAGAAGTAAGCTATGAAGAAGTTGTGGTAAGGCCACAGTGCAGAAACAGGATGATGTCCAAAATTCAGGAAAGTATTGAAACGCGAACAGTATAGAACTAGCATGAATCAGAGCGGGAAAACGACAACGACCCCATTCGCGTCTGTAGATGCAGCCGATGAAAAAACAGCTTCAGAAGGACACGATATATAGAAATTCAAATGATGAATAAACGAGAAGAAAGGACAGAAAGAAAAGAGAAAAGAAGAAGACTACAATCCGTTTGATTACATATAAAGTTAGAACAAAGCTGCAAACGAGCAAAATGGAACAAACTAAGGGTTACAACATAGATATATTAGCATAAGAAACAAGTGGGAGTGTGGAGAAGAAAATCTTCCTTGAGCACTTTGTATTATTCTATTCAGGGCAAGAAAAGTCAGGAAAAAATGGCACCGTCTTTAAGATTTCCCAGCAGTGGACGATGGAAGTACAACTATTAGATTAAAAAATAAGCAAACGAATTCTACTGCCATGAATCTCTTCAGGCCAACTGAGGAAGCTAACCACGAAGTTGAGGAGGAGTTTAATGAGAAAATAGAAGAACTATGCATGAAAATACCCAAGAACCATATGATAGTAATATTTCAACGCTCAAAATCGAGAACGAACGGATAAATAGCGACCGAATAGACGACCCACGTATCATTAAACACCAATAGGATGAGATTGTGCAATCTTGCAGCAAACACGAATACCTTCATAGTGAGAACAAATTTTAAACACCTAAAATGATATAAGAAAACATCAAATCAATCACGTACTAATATGGAGGAAATGAAAACATATTGTACAGAATACGAGGTCTTATAAAGGAGAAATTGCAGACTTAGATCATTTCCTAGTATGAGCAATAATGAAGATGAGAGAGAACGCAAAGTCAATATATGCAGGAGAAAGTGTAATCGTTAATGCATTTATTTTGTACAAACGAGTTATTGGCAAAAATATTAGTAGTTTAGGCGAGAAATTGCCAAAGATTTGCTTCAAATTACACCAAAGGAAAAGCCCTCACCAACAGAAAGACATTTTATTGAAGAAGTAGGTACAAGTAATCGTCGTAGATGTGTGGTTTGTTACAAAAACTGCATGGTAGAAAATATGCATCTTCAAAGGCTTCTCCGTCTCGTTATAAGTGTGATAAGTTTTATTGCATACCTTGTTTCACTTCTGCCCATACTTGTACATTATGAACGGATTTACACCCCCACAAAGTAGAATAATACTGTTAAAAAATTTTAAAAAACCAATAAAAACGCATATATCCAATACCAGGTATAATATTATGTATTTTAACATTTGAGGCCAGGCCAATAAATTTTTTTCTTCAGTGAGCCGTATAATTTTATCCTTAATAAGATTTCTGTTATATTGCGAAGCAAACCTGAGCAGCGCAGCCTCAAATGAAATACTATGTGCGAAGGATATGTGGCTCAGCTCAAATTGTTAAGGGCCATGCGAGTCAGACGTGCATCACATGGAGGTCAACGTGTTAAAGAGAAACTCGGAGACTATCAGTAGAGTTTCAGAGCTCGCAGATCAACAATAGATGCAGTGCATGTGTTATCATAACCAGTAGGTGAAAGATGATGATATAGTGACAGTGATAAAGATCCAAAGGCTTAAATGGTTTGGTCATATACAAAAAAGAGATCCGAAGCCTGATATGGTAGTCACAGAAAGGCAGAAAGAGGGAAACAAGCAAGAAGCTGTAACAGACTAGAGAGTGAACCAAGAAAACTAAAAGCGGACTGATGCACCGCAAAAGTAAATAAATGAGTAAGTAAGAATATAAATTTATTTCCAACCACGATAAATTCAAGTAAAGAAAAAGATACATACATAGCATTACCCTATACAAACCAAATATAAGAAAAATTGAAATATATTTTATCGAAACATAACATCAATATAAGTCATAGATGGCACAAAACATCAACACATCTTTTCTGTTCGATAATATCATCTTTGCCACTTTCCATGCAGATTCAGCTTTTGCAAACCACTGTCTTGACCGTTATTCAGTTTCAGGAATATAGTGATGGATCCCGATCGGTTCGACAGTTATGACTTGATGAAGAAAACCGCGTCAAAAGGCATAAGAATTGGATGCATAATATTTATATCAAGAAATGGCAAATGCGTTCTTTTGATATGTTCTAACCTCAATCTGACGGTCGTCTATTAGCATTTGGTAAATTAGAATTAGCTGCCCAAAATTTTACGATCTCAATTCATGATACAGTCTCCATTAACAGTATTTACGTCATATTCAATTTGTGTAAGCGTATTGCCTTTCAAAAATAAAGTTTTATGACTTGATTCGATTGTGAAAAACTTTCAAAAAGATTCATTTATGTGATAGTCGAACAGAAGCTTAGCGTCTAAAATGGCTGATAGTGAAAATATCTTAATGCATACGTAAAAATATTTCCTAGCTCTTATTCACTAGTTCCATTGAGGTCTTTAGGTTGAGGTCGGAAACCTTTCAGACAACCCTCGTACAAATTTATTCTGGTCTTAACGTTCTATTTTACACATACAATATGTCGGATTCTCTAGAAAACAATAAATGGATTTTAAAAACAATACCACTTTGTTTGAGTACTGTCCAGCTATCAATTAAAAATTTTGGAATAATTTTTTTACTATAAATTTAAAGTGACTTGAGCAATTTTAATGAGATTTGTCATTGTTGGTTCTACTTTACGAATGTCGTATATGTATTTTTATCTTCTCATTAATAAAAAATTTAATATTTATTCTGGAAATACCGGATCTTTCCACGTTTTATTACCAACACCATTCTATATATGAAATCGAACCTCTATCCCTTATAAGTCTTCTGCCAAGTTATTAACGTTTGCAAAAGGGGAACGTAAGGCGCTTATATACCTTCCCAATTCAAATAAAGTTGGAATAAAAAAATATTGTGTGGATAAGATATTCTTCAGGAAAATGTGATGATAACTTTTATAAGGTCGATCTCCTATCACTATTTCTTATTTGAAATGGTCTTTAACAGCAAAATCAAACTTAAAAATGTACTGTTTGTTTCAATTGAAGATGAATTATGTCAATTTTATCGTCTATAAAGTACTAAAGTTTATTTTTATGTACGGGAAAGTAATAAAAAGTACTAATCCAAAATTTAGTACGGTCATTAGAATAGTCCAAATATTTGTTAAATTTTCATAAATGTATCTGAGCTAATACAAGTTTTCGGGCTTTTATTGGCCTTTTATTACCAAAAGTTGTACAGATCAATAGAAAAAGGTTTGGAGTTGTCAAAAGCCCTTTGTATTGAAGATTACATAGCCGTCTCCTAAGATCTATTTGCCAATAAATGTTTCATTTTGATTCCAAGAATATCTTCCCGACAAATTTCACTAAAAATGCGATATTACGTTTTTCCATTTAGTAAGAAGTTCAAAGTTCTGTATTCTCAACATTTTAGTTTAGTTGTTACTTGCAAGGTACAGTGTGCAATTTATTTTGAAATCTTTATGATTCTGGAAAATTTCCAAAGGGCTGCGTAAACACCGAAAAATCGGTTTTTCAATAGTTAATGGTGAAACATATGCTTTAAATCATTTACCTACAGACATGTTGATGTAAAAATGTTGTTGTTATAGCAGAATTAGTTAGTAGTACGCTTGGTGTTGGAAAATCTAAGATTTACAAAGTTATTAAAGAAGAGAAATGTGGCTAGTTTCAAATAGTACGTGAAGCTGCAGGTAAACCAAAATTTCTGCAATTTTAAATAATTTCGTTAAAGTTTGTTTATTGACTTTTGGTCTAATGGTTCCAGTGGATACCAAAAGTATATGTATGCTGATATTTTTAGAAAAATGGTTCGAACAAATGATAGATCTGGTTCTGTTAGAAGAGAGGTATCCTTTTGTAGTTCCTTCATAAAGAAACATTCAAAAAATATGAAATTGATGATATTGCAGAAAATCGTTGTATGACGGTTGTTAGATCTCCATTATATCATTGCGAACTAAACCTGATTGAACTAATTTGTACACAGATAAAGGGAGAAGCTTCAAGAATAAATGATTGTTTTAAAATGGGGGCTGCAGATAATGCGAAGCCTGAAAATCATACGATTAAAGAATAAGGAACATATGGAAGCTGTACAATATTACTTATGAAATGATCGAGCCATTCAATGTAAATATTGGCTGCTACTGGTAAGTTTCTCTATTAAAATTATTTTTTATAAACATGAGGTTATAAACCTCTCATATCTATATAACCAGTATGACACAATGAAATCTGAAATATCAGAAAAAACTTCCATTTCTTTACCTTCAATTTGGAAGTTATAAGCAAGTTAAATAAGTGAATATATGTATAAGTGTACACGCGATATATTAATTATTTTTATACAAATCTTATTTCATACCAAAATACTGTCTACTAAACGTGTGATGCCTATGGTACGATACGAATGTTTCAACATTTTATTACTCTCTCATAGATTATAAAGATACTATATAAGCTGATTTACAAATTCAACCTTGTTTTAACTGATATATACTAGTTGCAATGGATACAGTCTAAGTACTTTTAGTCGCATCTGACAGACAGTTTACTCGGAAACATGCTGTACTAATATTACCAAATAAAGTGTGTATTATTATAAACAATTCACAATTCTTGTTGAATTTTTGCCTGCCTCAATCGTTTAAAAACCTTTGCATATAAGTTTTTTATGTGTGATGTCATTTCCTCCTCTTTCTTATTTCTTATTTCTTATTTCAATATCCAAGAGCAGTCCTAGTTATTTTATCGTCTTGGAAATTTTTTTTCATTGATTATTATACTCCATTTGTTAGTCCATTTTGTTTATTGAATATTGAAGATTATTTACCGTCTTTTCAATTGATTCTTTAACAGCTAATATTGTAATATCTTCTGCAAATAGTGACAGTTCAATATTTTTCGTTATAGGGATGTTACAAATATATAAGTACAGTGTTGGTCCAAACGCCCTGCCTTTAGGGACCGTTGCTTTAATCAATCTGAACATTCTCTTTCTTGTTTGACTCTGAAGGTACGATCTTTCAGGTACGAGTGTGCTAGGTTAACATAATGAATAGATCAATATTTTTTGAGTTTTTGCTTTTGCAATGTGCTTAAGAGCAAATAACTAAGACGCTTCGGCCACATAGAACAAATAACGGAAGAAAGAATAATAGAACATTTATTCGAAGCTAAAACAGACAAGAAGACTAGAAGAAGTAAGAAGAACAAATTAGAGGATGCGAATTTAGTAGCAAAAGAAACTTGCTAAAGAAGGTTAAAAAACAGATTACCGTACAACAGAAATGAGTGAATAGAGCCTGGAGAGAATATAAAGATACTCAACTCCAGTAACAACTCAAACTTGTGTGAGGATTCATTCACTTAGTAAGGTATAATAATAAAATTATCTGCTGCTTAGTGCTGGAAATCATTCTGTGAGAGTTGTTCGACTTCAATCTGAAGTTTCAAATAAGAATTCCAGCCCTTTGGATACTTAATTTCTGCATGACATTTGTATAAATACGCCAAAGCATATTAAGAAGGAGTTAGACAACGTGGCTGTAGCAACTTGACTGACGATGAGCGTTCAGGATATCCAAAAATTGCGACAACCAGCGATACCATCGAAACAATTGGTACTGGAAAACCTTTGGATTAAGGTTGGATAAGTCGTGTGACTAAGAAAAACAAATTTTCGATATTCACCAATGTAATCTCCTTCAAGAGCAATACAATCATTCCAACGCTTCTCTAACTCCTCAATGCCGTACTTGTAGAAGGATTTGTCTTTTGTCTCAAAATAGGCTTCAGTTTCAGCAATTGCTTCTTCATTTGAGCTGAATTTCTTACCAGTGAGCATTTTTTGAGATCAAAGAATAGCCAGTAGTCACTGAGAGCCAGATCTAGATTATACAGTGGATGAGGAAGCGATTCGAAGGGTGATTCGTTCAATTTAACCATCGTAGCCATCAACTTGTTAATCAGTGCAATGACTTGGTAAAACAGTGGTTTTCTATCCGATATATTAGGACGATTTTCCTTGTTCGTATTCGTTATTTATTGTGTGTCCCTTTCGGAAATAGTCGATGGACAATATTCCATCCGCATCCCAAAATACCGAAGTCATAACCATCCCAGCTAACTGTTGTGTCTTTGGACGCCTCGGAGGTGGTTTACCTGCTGCTGTAAACTTATCATTTTGATTCCGGAATGAAGTGACGGATTCATGTTTCATCCATTGTCACATATCGATGCAAAAAATCTGATTATCAACGTGTAAACATGGCCAAAGAAGTCCTGAATCATCAACATGTTTTTTTTTATCGACTGTGAGTAAACGCGGCACCCACTTTGAAAAAATCTTTCTCATGGTCAAATTTTCATGCTTAATAAATAATTTGTGGACTTTTTTTATGTTTTCTGGAGTAACTACTCCAATTGAACGACCAGAAAGTTCACCATCATCGATGTCTCTACGACTACGTTTAAATTCGGCACACCAGTAACAAATGGTTCTTTTCGATAGAGCAGTGTCCGGATAATACTTTCAAAGCCAATGCTGAGCTTCTACAATATTTTTTCCATCCATTTTTTTGAAAATAACAAAAATAGCTGTCACTGTTTTCTAACTAATCGATACGCCATGAAATATTACACATAGACTTTTGAAGGTTGGTATATTATAAACGTTATATCGGTTTGACAATGGCAGCGCCCTCTGTGTGTCAGATACACGACATATTGAGAGATGCATCAGAATAGGCTAGCGGCATATCTAATGAACGCATTTACCATCTATAGACCAAGACTTTCGCATTCGTGAGCTATTTACCCATCCATTGCCGCGTCCGTTAACTTTGAATAATATCCGCATTCGAATGAACAGTTTTTAGTTTTTATTGATGCTGTTTGAGAAAAATAAATCACCCCTATCCACCACTAAAAAAAATAGAATTCTTTTTCACCAAAAAAACGCACTATGTGACACATAGTTGATCGTTATATCTAAATTTGATAGATTGCATTTCAAATTGATTCACCAATTGTTGTATTCACCATATCTACCCAGCGACTTTTTCTTGTTTTCTAATCTTGCAGTTTTACTTGCAGAAAAGAAATTCTTATCAGTAGTCGATGTTATCACATATATAAATGATTATTTTGAGTAGAAAAACGAATGAAAGTGTTGAAAAAGTTGGAGCGACGCTGGATTAAGTGTATAGGCTTGAAAGGAGATTTTATTTAAAAATGGATATTATGGAAAAAAGTTTTGTTTCTTTGTTAGGTCGGAAACTTTTCTGACAAACCTCGTATGTTTTCGATTTTTATATGGTGAACTATAGGAAGGCAGACTTAACAAAGGAGATAGAAACGGTACCTGAAAAGAGAAAAACTAAACTAATTTATCTTACTTTTAAAATAAGTATAATATATATTGTTTATTATATACCAATAAGCAAATTATTTATTTGTGAAAGAAATCATAATATTATTATTGCAATCTAGAAACCTAACAGCAATCTCCTGTCCTGTTTTTAGGGTTTCGTTTATTAGCTATAACAATGAGTAAAATTTTCATTGTAATATACTTTTAACACATTTTTTATGTCAAATAAAAATTCTATTTCAACTGAACAAAATATTAACGGAAGTTCTCAAAATTATATATCAATAAAAGCAAACCTTGGAAAGTTTAAAACATGTTGCAAACATATGTTGAGTTTTTTTTATGATTACAAATGAACTGTACATCTGTCGTTCAGAAAGAAAACCATTAAATCGTTTATTGAATTTGACGAATTACCTAAGTGAAGCATTAATGAAAAAAATATTGAATCAGTCGCATCAGTGTTCATTAACAGTAACATGTGGATTGGTTTTATTAATGACCAATTAGCAGGTCTAGCTTTTTGATGGTCCTTTAAGAGATCAGGTCTATTTTTATTGAGCACAATATATTTTGCCGAAAAGGCTTGCAAAGCACGAACTTTGTTATCCGCAGTATATATTTTCAGCATGATGTGGACTTTTCACTACCAATGGGACAATAAATAATGTTTATGGCAACAGGTGGATAGAACGTGCTGGTCCTATTTCGTATGAATCCGAAACTAAACAACAATCGACTGTATAGGTCTTTCAAGGCAAGCCAAATCGAACAAAAGTTATCGACACACGAAGCACTTGGGAACAAATGGTCGCCTGTTTTTTCGTCCCCATTTCATTAGAGCAACTAGAGTGGTCAATTCTGAATGGTACACAAGCATTTGTTTGCCAGAAGTGTTCGAAAAAATCAGGGAAACCAATCGCAGAAGACTAATCATTCTCCACCACGATATTGCGAGCTCTCACACATCAGTTCAAACAAAAACGTCAAAACATCGAGTTGATGGATCGTCCGTCGTAAAGTTCTTGTTGGGCACGCAATGATTTCTTATTATTCCCGCAGATCAAAATTAAATTGCGATGTCAACGTTTTTCTACACCTGAAGAAGCGGTTGATGCGTTCAAATCACATTTTTTGAAAGTACCTCAACCGGAATGGAAAAATTCGACAATTGGCTTAAGCTCATGCTAAAAGATATTGATCTTAATGGTAATTATTTAGAATTGGGGCTCCAGGCAAAAATCGCTCCAAAAAATTTTTCATCTCCTGGAAACTATTTCATTAGGTAGATTTAGATAATTAAAGGTGGGGGACACATGTTTGTGACGGCGAGTAAACGTTAACCAAATTATAAACACTCCTCCCCCTCGCCTCTTTTTGCTACCTTCTGAAATGTATGATCAACGATTTTAAAGAAATTTATTGATTTATCATATGTAAGTTGTACCATATAATGACTAAAATAATGGGAATAATATGTCTCCCCCAACTATAATTATCTAATTCTACCTAATGAAATAGTTTCCAGGTGGTGAAAAATTTTTTGGAGAGATTTTTGCCTGGAGCCCCAATTCTAAATAATTACCATCTTAATGAAGAATACTTTGAAAAACTATAAAGCCATATTCAATTATAATTATTTATTTTTATTTGTCTCAAAAAGAGTAGCATACACTCATAACTGTAGAGGCATGGTAGTTTGATCATTCTAAATTTTTTCAATCGATTAAGATCACTTCCAATCAATATTTAAGTGAGTTAATAAAAAACCAGTTGCGTTCAATTGATACAAGCTTTTCATAAAAAATTATTATACGAATTTGCTTATCCAAATCAGTAAAAGTGTGTCAGAAGTTCAATGAAAATATTATTTCTCATGCATATATATGAAACTGAAAACTGATTTATCATAACAATCTTGACACGAACGAAAATACGCGCGTCCGAATAAAATTAGAATTCATAAAAACTGAAGCTATACCCTCTAAAAATAAACTTACCTGATTAAGATAAATTTGTGCTTCCTGTATCAAACCATTAAACTTCGTTTTTGATTTTTCTAAATGAACACTGAACATCCATTATTTTATCTAACACTCGATCGCGTGACACGAGTTTTATTTAATATAATAGTTGGGGTAAAATCGTTTTGATTCTCACTGTGACAACGGAAAGATGTATTTTATGCAGCTTTAACCAGGCAACCAAGATAGCAACGGTGTCCTATTTTGCACGACACAGTTAGGCGTTCACCCGCGAGGAAACGAGGATTTGCGTCGCTTTGCGCAATCTAAATCTACGACCGATGCAGGGGTGGTTTGAGCCACCCTCGATTGAAAGGCACGTGCGCAGAGTTGTATAATACTACATAATTCGATTGAGGAAACAGGTTCGCATTGAATTGATCAATTCTGTGGAATGCCTTCTATAAAATAAATTATCTATATTTATGCTTTTAAATGTACTTGATTTTTGGTATCTTCTGATTTGATTTTTTAAAGACAGATGAAAATAATAATAGAAACTAATTTTAAATCAGAAGAAACCTAAATTCAAGTCTAAGTTATAAGAAATTAAGACAAAAATGGAGTTTTTACTTTTTTATTAAATAATTGTACAGGATTGAAACCTTATTATTCGAATAATAGCCTATGTTATTCCAAGGTTTTCACCCAAGGTTCCGCAAGCCCTTTGAGACCTTGGTAAAATCATTTTTTGGGCTTATACTACACTTTCAACATCTCCTTTATTTATTATTTTAATTTTTTTCCCACGCAGGTATTTCAACATGGATCTGAATAAATAGTAATCTGACAGTGGAAAGTCCGTACCAAATGCTGGATGTGGTTGGAGTTTAATAAAAGCAAATTCCTCGATCTTATTCCGGAACTTTCGCAGCATGTGGTTTGGCATTGTATAAGAGCCTTATTTACCTTCAAAGCACTTCCACACTTTTTGCTTGATTATGAACGTTATGATAATTAGTAGCTAAACACGTGACGGAGCAAGAAAGAAGTGGATTACACCAGTGGTGGCCTCGACTCAATTACGACGACGTGCTTCATATAGAGATGCCCACAGGTGTTTTTTTTGTAGGATATGTAGATAACTAAGTGGCCGTAATCAAGGGTAGTTTGTGAGGGTTGAATAATAAAAATTAATAACCAAATGAATTTTATTAAAATGCTATGAATTTTTCACAGCAAAAATGAAATTTCAATGTTTTAAACCGATAAAAGAATAAAATATTTTATTTCCATCACAAGGGTAGTTTTTAAAGATTTTTAAGGGTTGATACTTCAAAATATATAAATTTTCTATTATACAATATGTCAAGATATCTATGCTGCATAAACGAACAACATTTGAATTGAAAAAAAGTTGGAAAAACTATAATATTGGTATTTTTCGATAAGGGGTGGTTTTTACCTCTTTAAAACAATTTGTACATCTTGCGACCATGTAGATCTTAATATGGAGGATAAGATGAGATTAATTCTAAATTTTCAGGAAAATCGGAGCTACATTAAAGAATTCGGAGGTTTGATACCATTTTGACCACTAGATATAAATATTTATGAGAATTATTTTCATAACCACATTAAGGAATAAGCATATTTATGAATAAACAAACATAGAATAAGAGAAAATTGATTTATGTAAAGTTAACTATTGATCCAAAGCACCGAAACTTAAACACCCCTCACTGTGGAACAAGTACATTTGGATGGTTTCTCACAGATAGCAAAATTTTTCTTTCCACAATTCAGATCATTCCATGTAAATCCTCTGTTTCCTTCATGGCGAACTTGAATGCAATTTTCATAGCTAGATACTAGTGGAATAGTACCAGTTGGTTCACCTGCATCCCAATTGAAGTATTTAATATATTCACCAGTCGATAGCCAGACCCATTTACCGCCATCAACCATATTTACCGCTGACGTCCAAAATCTTCGAGATTGTAATCCTGCAAAAACATTCGTTACGTTATCAATAGTTGACAAACAGACGACAGACAAATGTTTACAATTGAATAATATATATAAAACATAACACTTAGAATGAAATTCGTTTCCCGAAAGGAACAATAGACAATAAAAACAAATATTTATAATTGGATTTGCAAATACACTTTGGCATGTGTTTGAACCAATTGTCGAAGAATTTTTTCCATACCGATTGAAGTGCCGCTTCTTAAGGTGTAAAAAAACGTTAACTTCATAATTTATTTCGATCTGCTGGAATAAGAAGAAATAATTGGGTGCCAAACAAGGATTGTACAGCGGATGACCCAACAATTCGATGTTTTGACTGTTCAGAAACGTTCTGTTTGGAACTGATGTGTGAGAGCTCGCATCGTCTTCTGCGATTAATTTCCCGACAATTTTAACAAAGAAATTCTGATGTAACAATCAGAATTGACCGTTCTACATTGCTCTTATGGAACGGTGGATACATGTTCAATTATTCCGAAAAAACAGGCGACCATTTGCTTCGAAGTGGTTCTTGCGCAAACAACTTTTATTGGATTTTGGCTCGTCTTGAAAGACCCATACATTTGATTGTTCTTTAGTTTCGAATTCATACGCATTAATCCATGATTCTTCGCTTATCACGATCTTATAGACGTCTTTTGAAGCACCACGATTGAATTTTTTCACCATTTCTTCACACAAATCGACACAAGCTTTTTTTAATCGAACAAATAATCTTTTCACAGCCAAGTGTTTATGCAATATTTAATGTATGATCTCAGAGAGGTGTCTATATAAGATAAAAGTGCCTAGGAGACGAATATTAGAAATACATATAAGAAGGTAAAGTGTGAGATAAATACATAAGAAATTGAATAAAAAGAGACCTTAACAAATAAATTGATAAAAGAGGGGGATAGCTTGGGTGCAATATTATAATATTGCTAATGGACAGGATTACGAAACGAATAAAACATAAACGATAATTGGCTACAAAAATACCTGTCAAGCCAAAATGCTGATGATATATTGCAAACTACAGGCTTAGAATGCAAATTAAATAAAATGTAAAGATAAGACACTGGAGAAAGTAATGGAATTTGACAGAGGATGAGAGAATAGAGACAAAAATAAACAAAACCAAAATGGGACATGAGAGAAAACATGAAAATCAACAATTTAATGATAATACCAATTTTAACATATGCAAATGGAAATTGAACATTGAAAAACATCACAATTGAAATGAAACACCCAGAAAAGCAGCGGGGAAAACGAAGTAGGAAAAATGTAGAAATAGAGAAATAAGACACTTAAAACAACAAGAAACAATGATAAGATAAATAAAGAAAAAACTATTGATTTTGTTTAAATCTTTAACAAAAATAAGATAGACTTATGAGAAATGTGATGGAAGCAGTAATCAATAGAGAAAAGGGCATTTCGAGAAGGAAAAATCCCATTGAGATATAAAAAATAGAAGGAAAATAAGAAAAAACGTTTAAAAATGATATAATCACTGAGTAAAGTGAAGAATAGAAATGAAGAATGAGAGATTTCAATATCATTTGATGGAAGTTCATTATTACCTAGCGTGATAATTCCACAAACCTTTGGATATCTTCAGGACAAATTTTGGGGCTTGTATAACAGCAAAATATCTACAAGTAACGAAAATATGTATAGACTGAAACTATTTTCAGTACAAAAATTAATTTTACAAACAACCCAAAGGAACAGCTACGGGAAATTGCCTATCCCTGTTTGTGGCTGAAATGTTCACTTTGAAAAGCAGATTAATGAGAAGTTTCAATACTTTCCCAGTTGTATGCACGATAGTTTATCTATGTTAGATAAGCAAAATATAGATGTAGAAGATGTTATTCTAGAACTTATTTTAAAATGTCCATCTATAAAATTTACTTTTGAAAGTGAAAATAATGGACAGTTATCATTTTTAGATAGTTTAGTTATGAAAAATAGCTAGGTAAATACCGGTTTATTCACTACATTGTATCTAACAACGAGTCTTCATTTTCTGGTACATCGTTAGATTAAATTTCAACATTAAACATAAAAAGATATAATAAGAAAAAGGCTTGAATGAAGATTTGATTGTGAATAATGGTTATGATTAGAAATATATGGATAAAATGATTAATCGTGGTAGGTTCAAGAAATATTTTTGTGAAATCACCTTTTACCAAAACCAAATCCTGTTCATACAAAAAGATTTCAAAATATTTTCTATATAGTAGATTGGAAATTAGTTCAACAATACTTTAATCTTTAATCATAAAGATAACATATTGAATTTTCAAAATACTAGTATAAACAAAATAAGTTGTAATGATAGTGACAAAAAGTATGTTGGACAAGCTAGGAGATGTATTATTGTCCGGTTTAAAGAGCATATATCTAAAATAAAGATGGACAAAAACATCGAGTATTGCCGAATCAGTCATAATCATTAAATAATTATAAATAATGTGCGCGTTATTCATTTTATAATTGTGAATGTAGTTTTAGCAATAAACAGCATGCCAATATGTACGTCAATAAAGGTGTTGTTAATGAATAATTGGAGAAGGAACAAAAATAACCCGCTAATATTCCAATTTTATGCTAATTTAATGGTACGTTCTGATGTCGAGATTGAGAAAAGATCGCATTTGTTGAAGGAAACTGTTTTGTTTTGTTCCATCACGACAATCCTCCTGCCCAATCATCTATTGTTGCATAAAAACGTATGATCCAATAGTTTTGGCACAAAATTTGAAAGTTTAACTTTAGGTTGGAATAATACGATATCAAAATGGCCCTGTACACAAAAAATTTTTTATTTTCTTCATTAGACCTTAGACCTTTTTTAGTTTTTTTTTATCTTATTATTTTATATAAGTCTTATAAGCTGGAAATAACCATAATTTTCACCTGAGAAAGAGCAGAGAGAGTGGTAAGAACAGTAAGAGACAGAGTCGTGAATACCACACTTCAAAGAGTACCGTATCGCGGTAATAAGCAATAAATAGTCAAAAATACAGGAAAAAACGTGTCTTAAATATACCCCAAACCAATTAGCACAGATACCAAGGTGCAGTCATCAACTAAGGCAGATACATTTTGCGAATGAGAGAGTCATTCTTATGGCGCTTGCCAATTCGGAAATCAAAGGAAATGAGGATACGGACAATATAGTTGTATAGAGTATTTGGATTATTTGAAATAATTAGAAACTTGCTTTAGGCTTAAGTTTTCAGAATTTAAATAATGGACCATTCTACTGTATGGAAAGTTTTAAAACAACAAGTGTTACATCCATACAAATTGGCCAGTGTTTAAGCATTAGATTAGAACCTAGAGATTTCCAGATGCCTATGGAATTTTCAAACTGGTATTTACAAAAGTGTCGTGAAAATCTAAATTTTCCAAAATATGTGTTGTATACGGACGAGACTAGATTTACTAGGGAAGGAATTTTCAACTCTAGAAATAGTCACGTTTGAGATGAAGAAAATCCGCACTTTGTTCGTGAAAGGGGATTTCAGCATAAATATTCGCTTCTTATAGTTTACCAAATAAATCAAATGGAGCAATTTATACGCTCTTTCTGGAAAAAATTTTCGATGAATTGCTGGATAATGTACCGTTAAATATTAGAAAACACATGTGGTTTCAACAGGATGGAGCATCTATTCATTTTTTTATATGGGGCTGTAAGAAGTCATTAGTATACGATACAATCATCGAATCTGAACAAGATATAATGGCTTATAATGGCTAGAACTCAAGCTGCGACAGAAATCATTCAATCCCATCTAGATTTATTCTCAAATACACGTTTTTCAATGACAAAACAATGTGGTAAGTGTATTGAAGTAAGCTGCCAACAGTTTTAACAACTACTGTAACTTTATCAATTTTGTTATTTTTGTAATACAGCGTTGTTTCAATTTGATCTGTGCTATTATTATTTTTATTTTCATTGCCAATTTTGTTATTATTCTAATACATTTTTGTTTGGAATTGAGATTATGAATTATTTTTTATTTGTTTTGAACTAACTATGCTAAATCATTATTAGAAATTGAATGAATAATTAATTAATTTTTATATTAAGTACGTGCTTGCAGACTTTTGTTCATGCCAAAATATTACTTTAACAAGAAGCATATTGGTCACCAAATTTAAAAAAAAAATTTGAAGGCATCATTGATTTATGGCAAATTATTGATGCAACCAGAGTTCATATTTCTATATCAAAATGAATCATTTATTGAGAGCGTTTTCGGTCGAATATAGAAACACCCTGTATAATCGATACCTACCTCGCTCTATTATGTACAGTCCTAGTCTATCATTTTCAGACGCACTTTCGATGCTAACCAGCTCCATTTTGAGCTGCTTACAATATCGTATCGATTCATATAGATTCGTCTGAAAACAATCAAACGATTTCTTATAGAATTTGAAAAGATATCCTTTTAAATTTACATAACGTCTATAATCTAACAAAGTAGACATGAAATTGATTCGATATATGTTAATAAAATTCATACGCATAATTTGATAATTACGCAGTTTAACCCCCTCACTGGCGATCATCTTGAAATTTCAATATGTTATAGAGCAAATTATGCTGATTCATTAAATGCACTCGTATATATGTTGGGTGCAGAAATTATGTCTTCACATAGCTTTCCAGCTTTGTAACTCTGAAGAAATATGTGTAGGTATTAGGCTAAACCTTATTACTACTTTTTCTAATAAAAATGACATAACCGTGCGAAGAATTTGCATAAAATATCATATACTAACCTAACCTAACCTAATCTAATTTAACCTAACCTAACCTAACCTAATCTAACTTAACCTAACCTGACCTAAACTAATCTGTGTTAAAAAACTAGAAATAATCATTTTCCTAACAACTTTTGAACACCCCTCACCCCGCCCTTACCCACAACTTCCTTTTTCATCACACTCGCAAAGTAACACACTATTTAATTTTTACATTTTTTAACCAAAAAAACCTACGTAAAAATGTAGTTTTCCCGCTCAACATTTATAAATATTTTTGTTCAGCGTGAAAAACTCTACAACATATTAAAATTTCAAGGTAATCGGATGTGAGGGGGTTGAATTACATAATTATCCATGTTTTTAATACAAATTCTTTAATCGATGTCACTTTTCCTTCGTAATTTTTTTCGTTCAATACATTACCAATTAAATTAACCTCAAAATAAAATTAATTCTTAACAAAGAACCAATGGATATTATAGTGCTTGCTTTCAATGTAGAATATTAGAAACAAAAATTATATAGATTTTAGATAACAGTCTTGAATTTTGAAAAAGATCTGAGGTATTTAAATACTGCAAAATTAAATTATGCCGCTAGATTGTGAATTCATTTACAATCTAACAACAGCTAAGTTAAAAAAAGAATCTAATAACTTACCTCATATTCAGTGTTGAAAAAATAGGTATTGCCTTGAAAATCCAGATAATTTGAATTGTTGTTTCTGGGTAATATATTTGATGTGAATAACTGTTCATCTTGACAAGAAATATGATGAACCATAAAAAATATTATCAGTAGATAGCGAAACATTTCACCTCTTACAGTTCCACAAATGTAATGATCAAATCGTGATTCACTCTTGATATCAAAGGGGAATTACTTTTTATTCATGCAATTTATACAAGTAAAATCAAATTTACAAATCAAAACATAGTCGCCGACAAACATGATTAAAATCCATTAATGTTTTTCAGAATCGAATTTTTAGGACTGTGCAAGTTGATAACTATCCACGTCACTTTAAGGTCCATTACAACGTGTTTAAGTGTGCAAAATAAGATTATTTGTCTCTTTCTTTTCACATAATTTGTGAAGTTATGACATGGTGAGTGTATACGAGGGTGTAAAGATATCAGCATTTAACAATGTAAGTTATGAAATACATTTGCGCATGGTGAATGGTGAAAATTTATTCGAGATGTCATCTATTTGTTATAGAAAGACAATACACGTGTGCGTAAATGTACAAAGACTAATTTACGTATGTAACATTTTAGGCTGCAGATTCACTGACGACGAGCGTTCAGGACGGCCACAAAATGTGACCATCGATATAAATCATGATAAAGTTCTGCAAGTCGTCTGATTAAAATTACTGAAGAGAGTATATCGGTATATCAAAAGACATACTGATCGAAGAATTATGCAAATGTAAGCGCTTTGTGTACCGCGTTCGCTCACTTTGCACCAAAAGAGCATTCAAATGAAAATTTATCGGGTCTTATTGACGCATTTTGAGCATCATAAGTCAAATTTCAATGTATATGAGACATGTATCCACGACTAAACTCTTGAAATGGAAAAAATAGTGAAAGCAGTAGATTCCAAAAGATGAACCTGCTCCGAATAGGGTGGCCAGATGTCCGGCTTTCAACCGGACAGTTCGGCTTTTTCGAGGATCGTTCGGTTGGAAAAATGTTGGTAAATCGAACAAGCAAATGTCCGGTATTTGGTTGAATTCATGAACTATTCTGTAATTTGGGTAAAAAAATTTTGTTATTGCCTAAAAGAACAACATACTGACGTCGTACCGGAACTCAACTCGATTATAAAGTGTGCCAACGCTACCTATTAATCGGTAAACAAAGAACCGCACGTATCATTTGCAAACAATACAAGGGTTTTACTAGTAAGGCTAAGTTATGCTAATAGATGGCGGTAAGCGGCGAGTCAAAATATCTCAAATCGCAATTAAGTATCGCAAGCGTTATAGTGTGAGGTCTGTATTATCGTATACGTATATGCGTATACGCTTGTTAGGTGGCCGTCTGGTACATTTCGCGCTTCTAAACAATTCGCGGTAATCTTGGGAACTAAATAGGCTCAATATTTTATGTGGTGTGTTGACTGTGAGAACTTTATCAATAAAAATGGAAAACGCCTCTACTAACAAAGCAAGTGCGCCTAAAAAAAGACGAATCATTATAATATAGACTGGGAAAGGCAATTTTCGTGGATACATAAGTGTGACGATGACACAAAAGGTTTCTGAAACTTGTTTAAACAAGTATTCGCAGTTGCTTATGATGGCTTGAAATCAAAGAAGCATAAGGAGTCTGGAAGTACAATAGTCATGCGTCAGCGCATACACCAAACCAAAAGGTAGTGTGTAAAGTAAAAAAGTTAGTCTTGCCGAATTAACTGAGCTTTATCATAGTCTCAAACATCATATTCCACATATTGCTCAAGATTGTTCGTTAAAAGTAATGAAATAAGTAATTACGGATTCAGAGATCGTAAAGCAAATGACAGGAGGATGCACTAAATGTACACCATTCGTACAACAAGTTTTGTTTCCGTATTCGATGCAACTTGTTCCAGAGCATTTGAAAGATGAAGTTCTGTTCCTACCGACGCGTCTAACAAAGAAAATGAGAAATTGTTTCCAGTTGCTAATCAGTATTTTTTACCAGAAGCGGTATTTGCCTTAAAGTTTTGTATTTTTAGTGAGATTCCTTCGAAGATTCTCTATCTATCAAGCAACATTTATTCCAGGTCTTGGATAAAGCACAGCTACCATGGAAAAGAGTAACAGCATTTGGAGCAGATAACGCGTCTGTTAACTACGGAGTCAATAATTCCGTTTTTCAAAAATTACAGTCAGAAGAAAATAATGATATAAATAATACCGGCACATTGTAATTACAACATATTTCATAATTGCGCCAAGAATGCTTTGAAAGTAATGCCTATTGATGTTGAAAATTTAATTATGGAAATTTTGCAGAATTTTCGAATTCTGCAAAAAAATGAAGAGTTGAAAGAGTGCTTTCACATATTTAAATGTTTACCAAAGAGCTCTGGTTTACATGGAAAAGTGGTATCGCTTAGAAAATAACCATTTTCAATTAATAGATTTGTGGTTAATTTCTCCTTGGAAACAAGAGCAACCTCCTGAAAATCTATACGAAGAACTGGCTGCACTACACACCGTGTTTCCCGTACTTGAAGGTAAAACAGTAGATATGTGGTGTACCTTTTTCAAGAAAGATGTAGCACCAAGTTTGTTGAAACTTGTGCAATATGTTTGCAGTATTCCCATATCCAATGCCTTCGTAGAAAGGATATTTAGTGTTAAGTTAGAAAGCGTTAAGTTAGAGTCTCTGCTTTTTTTCAACATAATCAGTACTTGCATCGAATTTAAAGATAAGGTATCAAGTAATAGAGGGTTGTTAAAAGCAGCGGCATCAAAATAAATTAAAAAGTGGAAAAAAGTTTAACGTCTTCACTTTTTTAATTACCTATAAAAATATTAAATATCCTTTGTTTTTTAATCTTTTTATTATGGAATAAAATAGTTTTATTTGTTGAAATTAGAAACTGTCTGGTTAGGTCTGGTTTTTTTTCCTAGCACCTCTGGCAATCCTAGTTCCGAACATTGCAACGATGGTTCCATGGCCGAAAAAGATAAACAGATATTTGAATTTTTTATATAGGTACCAAATTGTTAAATACGTTTTTATTAGCTTCACCTGTATGAGAGATAGTTTGTTTGTAACTCTCCTTTGGGGTTTATTATCTACTATTCAAATCTCGTTTAGGCTGTAAAAAAATGGTTTTTTTCTGGTAAATTTTTTAGAAATTATCTTTGTAAATTTTCTCCTTACATCGAAACAAATTTTACAACTGTCTACCCTTTGTTGGAGATTTATTATGCTTTACCTACCTGTTGGAGAATCATATTACTAATGACTAGAGCTTAAAGAAAAATTTTATTTTTGACAATAAATCGAACTCAAAAGTGAAAAATGAATATAGTTTTAAGAAACTAAAAAACTTGCTTTTAAAGCACATCAAACTAAAATGTTAACAATAATGAATGAAAAATACTAAAGATGTAAAAATTTTGGGGCGCTTTGTTCTATAATACTCGTACATCGAGTACCCGACGCTTTTTTCTGTTCACAGCAATTATATTTTACAATCATGCTATACTAAAAAAAAACCAATAGTGACAGGCTCGCCGCAGTATCCCATCAGTTTTACGCTTTTTTATTTAATATTATAGCAAATTACAACTGTTACGAATTTTTAACCATAGAAGGGTTTGGAGGAAAATGCTCTTTTAGAATGTATAAAAAAGTTAAACCGATTAAGTACGGCATTAAAATCATGTGACTATCAAGATCATGTGCCTATGTGTTTTAAAGACACATTAAGTATTAGGCAAATGATTTCGTTCAAATTATAATAAATGAGGTAGATTATCCTGAACTGTTCGTACCTACTAGATCAATTCCTAGATTAATTGCGAATCCAACCGAAATGTCACTGGTAAGAATTCGTTGACCTCATCAGAGCTAGTTGGTGAGCTTAATAACTGGACTTACGTATCTGGGAAGTATGCGCAAAATAACTGAACAAGTCCTCCAGAATTTCAACCGAATGAACAACACAAAGTTGATAAGTATTTGTTGGGTTTAACTAGAGAATACACAATCGTATCATATGTCTCAAAAACGAACCAAAGTTTGACTATGTTATCAACCTGAGAAAATTTTTTATAATGTTAAAAAGGGAGAAGTCGATGCCCTTGACCAAAAATGTGTAATTTATCAGTGTCGTACTTGGCCGTTAGTTATTTGGTATGCTATAATGGATGTTGTTATATTAAATAGTCATGACGTTCAGACTTTATGAAGGAATTGGGATTTTATCTTATCAAGGAGCATCTGCAAATTAAATTTGGAAGACAAAACTAGTCGAAGGAGTTGTGTTCAATAATTTTCAAAGCACTAGAAACATAAATGGCGCGTGAGGACAACAAGAAGGTTCTACGGTAAGGTGGTCCAAAAACAAAAAATTCCAAACATTCCACCATTTGCTTAGGATGTCATAAGATAGTCCCAAAACTCATTCAACACAAGAAATCACCTGTATTTCATACAAAGAATATTATTTTTTAATTTTATATTACTGTAATGTGGCTAGAAACATGGCCATGTTTTTTTCCATAAATTTTTATAATCCATTTTTTACAGATGAATGTGTTACAGTTAATGACGGTATTAACGAGAAGACACAATTTTTCACTTTTTTACTTAAAATTGATTTATTTTAACGTGATATCGAAGCAAAGTTATTTTTGTTTCCTACTATCAACCTCTTAAAAATATATTTTTCCAACCCATACAAATATCTGAATTGAAGAAAAAATTTTCAATCATTTTAGATCTGTTAAAAGAAATTAGGGTCATTTGTGACCCCACAATAGTGATTGTAGATTATAAAACCCTTGCCGACAATTTTGTTTGATCTATCATAGGCGTAGATACCACATTTTATAAATTGATTATTTTTATAAATACTTTTGAAAATTTGTATATCTTATGCGAGAAAGTATTCGTTAAAAGGCAATCGAATCATTATAAATTAGACGCAGTTATTTAGATAGATGCACTTAATTGTAGTCCTACTTGGAACTTAGAAAAAAATCATTAATATACCTTGTTAACTTGCTACAACTGAATATTTAATTATAAAACGTGAATAGACGAGTAAAATGCACCTGCCAGTAAGAAAGTTTGGCTTAAATAGGGTACCAGACATGAACTGAGCCCTTTTTTTTACCCCATTCGTTTTTTTTCTTGATAACGAAATTTCAAAGCCAAAGCAAAAACCATAAAGGAAAATAAATTCTTTGCAAATAAAACAAAAGAAAAAAAAAACATTTCAATTCCAAAGTATCTTCACGAATAATAATGGTAGTCAGAATTGTCTGAACTAGAATGATCATTTGATTGAATTACGACGGGTTTTAAAAAAGATGATACCACATACTCATCTTCTTTTTGAATAACATGTTAAACACAGTTTTTCCAAAGCTCTTGGTGGTCTACTGCTAGAACTTTCTTTGCGAGTTCTACAACCTATTTACTCAGTTCTGGAGATTACTCAATATAATAAATTTTCTCTAACTTTAGATCTTTAATAACAATAAGCAATTCTTTGTTTATCGGGCATATTCACGATCGCTGACAGTAATAGAAATATTTTTTTCAGACATCAGTGCTAAAATTTGATCTTTCTTACTACTACTATTGGGTATCTTAAAGAGTTGCCGCGAGTGATAAGATGCGTTGTCTATAATGATTACTGACTGTGGTGGAATTTTAGGTAAAAGCTGTTCTTTAAATCATTTTTCAAATAATTCTGCTATCATATCTTCATGATAAACAGCTGCATAGTTTTAAACCGTCTTTACCTCCAGCGTGTACTCTTATAATTCGTTTCCCTTTAGAACATGACATTTCAAAGTAAAAAAAAAATTAATTATTTGCAAATCAAACAAAAGAAAAAAAACATTTCAATTCCAAAGTATCTTTATAAATAATAGTGGTAGTCAGAATTATGTGACATACTCAACATGTTCAACAGAGTTTTTGCAAAGCTCTTGGCAGTCTGTTGCTAAAACTTTCTTTACAAGTTCTACAACCTCTTTACTCACTTTTGGAGACTCATTACATTTTCATCAAACAGCAATTTTTACTATTGTCAACCCAACCGAAATTTACTACATCGTGACTGTCAAACCATGTTTAGTCTAGATAAATTATGTGTCTATTAGAACTTCGGTAGTCTTTTATCTGGCAAATAATCTTGTCGCCATCGAACGATCCTTGACAGTTATTGCCATCCGTTTATTCAGTTTTTTGTGTTTAAAACCACATGCTGATAAAACTTCACGCAATGTTTCTAAACTGGTACAATTGTATTCTGGATAATCTGCTACCGTTTGCTGTATTGCTCCTAATGTTGCATCCCCGCTCTCTTTATATAAACTACGTATAAAATCTTGAGTAGCTTCGTCAACTGATTTCAGTTTTTCTTTACATGTTTTTCGGTTCTATGAATGATCCACAGCAATCTGTTTCGTGACTATTCGATAAATGAAAAATGTATTTACTCCAGCTAATTCAGCAATTTTTATTCTGATTGCATTATCAGATTGCTGAATATTTTCCTTTTTTAAACATTCGAATGTATTTAAAATAACTTGCTGTGTTTGTATATCCAAATCTTTATTATTAAATTCATACCTGTCTTTATTCTCACTACACTGTGTAATTTCATTGTCTTCATTCGTCCATGATCTAAAGAACGCCATATTTATATTTACTTAAAGAAATTTATGAATTAAATAAATCTCACCAAACAACCTCACTTCTTATCGCACAGTCTGGCAGGAATATGTGTACATACGTCTTCCGACAGCTTCGGCCAATAAAAAGGCATTTATGTTTAAGATTCGATGTTGGAGATGATGAGTCCACGTGGTCTAACGGTTTGTTAGATGTATACCGAATTTTATACGGGGAGTAAACATTATTTTTAATTTCTTAATTTGGTATGAGCGCCGTGAATATTTGATATTGGAAGAACTATAATAAATTCTTGATTCAACTAAAAAAAGTGAATGTGTGAAAATTTTTTTTATTTACAATATATATTAAAATACGACGGGACAATCAGTATAGCTTAAAACAACATTCCAATAGAACCGTTCATTGCCAGTTCACGAATTAATCACGGGCAAGTATATTATGGAAATTCCAACATCACTGAATCTTATCATTGCAAATTGAGTGCTCGAAATAAACAATTTGAAATAAACTGATTACACGTTTTTTAATTAAAGGAAAAATGTTTTTAAGGACAATAATAGCTCTGATATTATGTTATGTTTGCATAGTAGTTATGGGAGATAATGCCACTGAATATGTATCACCTGTTTTGAATCGTCCAAAGAAGTTCCCGAATCGATTTAGTTTTGCAGGAAAAACCTATTATGTGGATTCCGTATTCAAGGTAAATATTTTTCTATGTATTATTCACACAAAATATATTAGACTCAAATATGGTTTGATTTTATTCGTTTATGATTACTGTCTAACTGAAAAGATGGAGATTGTTACGAAACGTTTCATTGACGATTAAGAAAATTGTGTAAGAAAGCAGTGTTGGCGGAACGAAGAAAGCTTCGAATTTTTTATTTATCAAAAGACAAAATAACATAACTGACAAATATTTCATGAAATCTTCTCATACTCAGTCTATGAAATGTGTTCATTTAGTAAGAATTATAATGTAAGTACCTCAAAGTTAAATAAAATAGCCACAATATATCAAAAGTATAAACAATTGTAGTTTTAGATATATATTCATTTGAATATTATTTCTTTAAAATATCGTTTTACAATCAGGATACATTTTTCTATGTTCTGGTACACAACATAATGAAACTACTTCCGTGCTTCATTTGCAATAATCAAACCTTGAAATTCTAGCATAAGCATCTCAACCGTATGATTTATTGTGTTTAAGCTAGAATCTTTCTTGTTAGCTTCCCTAGCATTTTCTTTCCACAAAGTTACGCTTTCTTGAAGGAAATTGCTGTCAATTTCAAATACATTTATGTTGTTAACAGAAACTGTCACTCACAGATTTAAAGAAGCTAAAAAAAGTGATTTTAGTATTAACGAATTAGATAAATAATGAACTAAATCACTATCACTTCCCATTTAAAGGGCCACAGATCTGTTGATTCGATGGAGCATATCTCTTTTCGAAATCACGGAGATTTTTTCTTTGTAAATTTTCTACAATATTTAGTTTGGTTTGCTGATTAACTTCATCGTTAGAAATTGATAGGACGGCTAATTTTTGTTAAAATTACCACTGAACTTTTTTGGAGCCTCTTTGGAAATCTACTTTATCAACTCTCATAATCTTTTAAGGTTTTTAAAAAACAAATATCCTGATTTGAAGCTTTTCCAGCCAATATTAGCTAGGGTTTCAGCTTGTTTGTCTTTAGTGCTTATTTTAAATTGAGACCGCAGCATATATCGTAGGTGTAATGCAAAAAGTAAAAAAATTCAGATTTTGAAAAACCACAGTTAAAAATTTTCCTTCTTTAGTTGATTCAATTTCTCGATTTTATATATAATTTACTTTGGTTTGGAATTGGAACTTTATTTTTTTGACTTAGTCACTTTATTTCAGACTATTACCAATAAATTTTTCTTGTTAATTACTACTATTGCAGACTATTGCTAGAAGCAAAGGATACTAGTGATTAGAAAATATTTGGACAACTAGAAAGATTCAGCATTTAACTGAAAATTTCACTTAAAGAAACATTACAAAATTATAAGAATCGATTAATATTGCTATGCAAAGTTAATGTAAAAAAACACTCAATAACATCAAGAATAATTATTATGTATTGATGATAAAGTCACATTCAACTTTCATCTAAATCATCCGAGTCAATAGCTGGTTCTGAAGTGCCCTCCTTCTTTTTCCCTTCCATTGGAAGTGACTTTCACCTACAATGAAATTTTTCGGGAATAATACCCGTAGAACACAGGTTTTTTTTGCTTCGGAAATCGGTAGAAGGCTGTAATTTTGGCAAATCAGCTGTTAGAACGGGCGGGCGACCACAACCAAACGTTTGAATAATAGGGAAATAAGGATCTTCGTGACTGTATTTTAAGCCAGCTTACGCGATCGCTTTCACTGTCTGTCTATTCAAGTGACTTACACTTTGATCTATTTGAACAAGGTAGATCAAAATTCGGTTCAAGTTGGTTGATTTGATTTTCATTATTACCAGGTTTGTAGATTGATATTTGAACAGGTTCATTTAAATGATTTGCCGCAACTTAACCGAGCAACTTACGGTCAAACAGATCTCGGTTCATCTCGGTTAATTTTTGAACATTTTAATACTCAATAGGATCCTTTATGGAGAAGAACAGAATGAAACTCTATCAGTAAGTTATTATTATTATCTATTTATCACGTTCAGGCCGGCCTTTACTTTGAGGGGGATCTACCACAAGAAGCGGGAGCGCCTTCGTTTCAATGGCACAAAGTATCAGATATCGATCACCATAACCTAGCAATGCATCCTTTTGATTTAACTTCTCATTGGGTTAGTTGAATTCAAAACATGGCCAATCAGTTGAAGAAACAGAAACGTTTTTCTGTGATGTTTGATATAGATTATCAATTCTATTTTCCATGTTTCAACTGATAATAATTTCACTATCGACAAAATCGTGGTATGACATTACTTTTATTTATTTATTCTTCTAAGTAACAGCTAAATAGACACAAAGAACAAACAAGACTGATTAATAGGTTGTGTACAAGCTAAATATTAAAACTATAATTCACCAGCTCAACTATTAGTCTTCCTCTCTTCGTGTTCAAACTAAAACTTTTTAAAAAACTCGAGAAAACACAATTGGCTAATATTGAAAAGTGATTCCAAAATTTGACCATTTTTGATTGACTTGAAACATTTTGCTACAACTCAACATTTCAATTTCAGTATTACCAGTTGAATCGGTTAATTTTTGCACATCGTGACATTCAGCAGTGGAGAAAATAAAATAAAATCTATTAGTAAGTTATTGAATTTGAACATGTTTTGAAAATTCTAACACGAGAAGCGGGAGCGCCTCTATTTTAATGATACAAAGTATTAGATGCCGATCACTGTTACCTAGCGAATCAGCCCTTTAGTTTAACTTCGCATTAGGTTCAGTTGAATTTCAACAAAAGCCTCAAAACAAGACCAATAAGTTGAAAAATAAAAACGTTTGTCAAGGAATTTTAAATGTGATGTTTAATATAGATTATCAATTCTGTTTTCCATGCTTCAGTTGAGAGTAATTTCCCTATCCGGCAAAATCATGGTATGAGATTACTTTTATTTATTTATTCTGCTAAGTAACAGCTAACTAGACACAAAGAACAAACAGGACTGATAAATAGGTTGTGTACAAGCTAAATATTAAAACTACAATTATTTCTTATCTTTATAATTTTTTAATTTTTGTTTCACCAATTCTACCAATAGTCTTCTATGTTCAAACTAAATGAGCTTTTTAAACAAACTGGAGAAAATCCAATTGGCTAACACTGAAAAGTGATTAAAAAATCTAATCCTAACCACTGACAATATTTACTAACAAATGAAAAGGGGTTATCAATGTTATTCACTCAGTATAGCCAACATCGGATTGAACATCTCCTGTAAATAGTATTTTTGAGATTTGGAAATTAGTATTTTCCTTATACTTTAGTTTTTATATAACAAAACTAGTTTTCAAATAAAAATAATTAAAAATACAATTAGTCTATTTGACTTGCAAACTTAAATCCACAAGACTACGAGAATAGTCCCAGAAATACCTGTCCCAACATAGACAACATAAAAATTTTGGCCAAAAATATATTTATTTTTCAACCTAATCTCCCCTTTATTGTTGTAAAATATTTGACCACCGAGTCATTTTTTCAAGTTTGGTAGCAGAAAATAATCCGAGAAGGCCAAATCTGGCTAAAAGAGTGCATGAGGTAGCAATTTTAATTCATTTTTTTTTCTTTTTCAATGGAAATTATCGAACGCGCATCCCAAAAAAACGACGCCACGACCTTGGAGCGGGTTCTCCCTTTTCTGTCCATTGTTTTGATTGTTCTTTTATTTTAGGAGTGAAGTGATGGATTCAAATTTCATCAATGATCACGAAATGGCGTAAAAATATTTCTGTGATACATACTCGATAAAAACATCTTCACAATGCTGTTTTTGTTCCATTTTTGGCAAACGCGGTACTCATCTTGCGCACAGCTTTCTCAAGTCTAAATTTTCAGTTAATATGCGATGTACCGCACTTTTTGAAATACCTACTGAATCTGCTAGCTTTCGCACTTTAAATCGACGATCATGCAGTGCTGCTTGTGACTTTTCTCCAACATTTCTGGAGTCGTCACCTTATTTGGTCAATCACTGCGAAGCGGGTCGTGCGGCCTCGTTTACACTCTGCTACCCAATATTTTACTGTTGATAAAGAAGGAGTAGTCTCACCCAGAGTAGAATTTGGTAAGTTTTTATATTGATTGGGCTAATGCTTTTGAAATAAAAGTATGGTATCACCAATAACCAATTTTTTACATGTTTACAAAATCAATGAAAATGTTCACTATTGATGGTTGCCAAACAAATACAATGATGTATAGATTGTCCACTGTCTAATACAGTGATATCTTTCTAACAACTCTAGCTCAGGCTAGGTATTTCTGGGACCATCCTTGTATTATCATACAAACATGATCAAGATGTTTATCAGAACTTGGTCATTTTTTGTAGCGTGTGAATACAATATTTTCAATTTACATCTTGACGTGGGCAATTTTTTATTAATAGATTTGACAGTCATAAATGACTTGAGCATATTAGTACATCGTCATCAATTTTTGAATCGGTCACTTTTGGCAGGGTACACCCACGATATAATTTTAAAATGTAGCTCTCGACATTTGTCATGCTTGATGTATTGCACTAGGAGATCTGGCTGTGTGTTCATTGTCTCCACGCAGAAAAATAATAACCATCTTCTAAGGGTATGGGACAAAAAAATCCGTACATTTCTAGACAGCTTAGTAATTAAAGTATGTGTTACCATAGAATGTTATTGTCAAATGTCACAAGTATAAATATTACGTCTCTATTAGAAGTTTAAATTCAACTATGAAAAATGTAAATGAAAAATAACGACATCAAATCATTTACGGTTTATCACTTTATAAGAATGGAAGTAGCCAGAGAAATAAATCACGATATCTGTCGGTAGGTAGAAAGGAACTGAGGATCAAAAAAAAGCAATAAAAACTAGAGGTTCACGGAAAACTGTGAGTCATTTTGCGAATATTGGACAGAAAATTCAAGATCGATAAGGAATATGTAAGCAATATTCTAAAGGAACAGTATGTAGTTCAAAAATAAAGAAAATTTATATCCAAATATTCTGATAAGTAACAAATGGAACAAAAATCAAAACTCAGTCTCAGTGACAACGAGCTTTTGCCCGTTAAAGGTTAGGAAATGATCATCGACGACTAATCTTATTTTATTTTTAAGGGGTGTGAAACGGCGAAAAATAAGACTTATTATCGGAAAGGCGAAGAAGTAAATTCAAAAGCGTATTTCAATAGACACGAAAAGTTCAACTCGGATGTGTTGATATGGTTGGTGATTTCATGTCGTGGTCGATATTCAGTTTACAATCGACCTTTTGATAATTTTGTAACCGCAAAAATATATGAAAAAGAGTGTGTTGTATTCAGATTAATGCAGCTCATAAATAAAAAGCATCCTGAAGAAAGTTTTGTTTCTAGGAATAGTCCTGGCAACTTTTCATTATGCAAAGGACATTGAGGGAGTTTTTACAGGATCGAATAATCCGTTTATTGTGCCTAATGTGCCTCTACTGAGGCCAATTGAACGTTTTTAGTTGAAACGAAACGTATATTCTTAAGAATGGGAAACAACAACACATGGAGAATTAAAAAAGAGAATTTTGAGCACACTCCGGCAAACGCCAGATTCAGTATTTCAGAATTTATTGCAACATTTAATTAAAAAATTAGGAAAGCGAGCCAACTAGGTGCTGATTCAGTTATATAAAATATGTGTAATTATAATGTAGTAACCGTTGTTTCACAGTTGACAGAGTGTTTACACTACGACGCGTCATGCAGTGTAATTGTGAGTCGTAGTGTAAACAGTGTGTTCAGTGTCACCAACTAGAGTGAAGTGCAGATCAGTAAATGAAAACAAACAGTTTGTACGGATTTTATGTCCCACACCCTTACAATCATTTTTTTGTGGGATCAATACACTTCTTCAGTTCGTAAACATAATAGCGAAAGGTAAAAAGAAAACCATTCTCGCTCTAGCTTTTTCTCCAAAAGCAGACGAGAGCCATTTTATCACAGCACATTTTTAATATCTTCATAATATCTATCATTTGGGTTCTATTCACGAAAAACGTGTTTGATGCCGTTTTTGCTGGATATTTTCCAGAAGAACTGTCTAATTTCGGCATTGCAAGGCATTGTTCTTCTCTATCGAATGAAATTATAATAGAATCAATTGACGCAGCCAGCTACTCATGAAGATGCAAGTGAGCGAAACGTCTAATAGTAATAATTATTTTCTACCGCAGCCCAGGAGCCCAAGAAACAACCAGGCAATGGATGATGGCCGCGGTAGCGATTGAAACATTTTATAGGCGGGTGTACCTCTTTTGAACTTCCAAACTACTTCGGATACGTTATTATTTTCTCATTTTTATAGTTCTAGTAGGTATTTCTGCCTTTTCCCAAAAATATAATACACAAAATGGCAGGAGCTTGGCGATTAGACAGTAGTTTTGGACCCGTTATTTGGTTATTGAGTTCACGAATTGAGAAAATACTTTTCATACTACTTTGAAGTTCCACTGATATCAACATATAAAACAATACGCGGCAGTTACTCTAGAAGTCTAGACTGAGTAACAATAACTTTTCTTTGACCATACCGATGGTTCAGCGCATGTCGGGATTGGTTGTACAATTTCAAGTAATCTTAAAAATTGCATCTAAATGTTGTAGGTCAAAATTTTGAAATTAAAATCTGAAATATACAAAAGTATAATAGATTGCAATGGAAACTATAATTTTCAAATTTACTGTAACTTACTTTGATGAATAGTAAATTTCTGACTAATAATTTTGAAATTTTTGTTTTTGACATTTTCAGTACTTGGTTTCGATGATTTTCGTCCCAAGATACATATTATTGTTTTTATTTTCAGACAAATTTCTTCAAAGCGGTACAATTTTGTAGATTACAAGGAATGCAACTATGGACTATTAATAATAACGAAGAAGATGCCAGGATGGTAAAATTTCTTCAAGAAAAAGGTAGGTGCTTGAAATCATCTCACTACTAATAATGAAATTTTTTACGATGAAATGATGCCTTTATTGATAAAATATATTCCTTATTGTGTTTTTATTGATTATAATACCAACATATTCAAAGTGATATTTTTTGTTTCAAACTCGTCGTCTTCATATATACATTTTTATTTTTTTTTTTTTCTTTTAGGTTTGGATCATCGACGTTATTGGACGTCAGGTGCAAATCTCGGTGATCGTGATCAGTGGGTATGGCTGTCTACAGGTCTTGATGTTATATATGCCAATTGGCCCCCTGGACAACCTTCTTACTCTTATAATGGTAAGGAGGAGAATTGTATTGAGTACCGTGGTTGGGGAGGTACCCCGAATGGGTTTGCAATTAATGACATGGATTGTATGGCAGAGTTTTATTTTATTTGTGAATCGAGTAACGATTGCGCTAACTGCCGGAATTAAATCATACAGTTCTTTCAATTATAGTTGCAAAAGTTTAAAAGCGGCATTGATTTAGCAACATAAACCAAGAACGAAAAAGTTTTTATTATTAGGTAGTCGGATAAATGAGCATTTTGTAGGTCAAGTAGATCAAGTACATTTATTTTTAAATGTTATATTTACGTAGTGCCGTTCATGAGTTTTTAGCCTAGTATACAAAGGAAAAAATCTGTGATTATTCATCAGTTATACTCTCCATACATTTTTCAGAACTTCTGACTGAAGCCATAAAAATATTATGCATCTCTAGAGTAAAAATGTTCTTACATTATCTATTCAATTTCATCTTCGCTATCAAATCTCGTACTCGTTAACTCGACCTTTAGCTTTGCGAACAAATAAATAATCAGACGGGGCCTGATCAGGGCTATATGGTGAGATTAAATCTCTGTGAACTTACATTCGTGTAAAGTAGCCTTGGAAAGCAAAGCAGTGTGGGCTGGAGCATCGTCATGTAGCAAGCGCACACCTCGGCTGATTTTGTCGTGCGCAGTCCTCAAAATATCACTTGTTTGGTATCACATTTGCTTATTTAGTACAGCCCTTTTTTCCGATAGCACTCCAGGAATCACTTCTTGATATCGAGTCATAGTAAAAGACCAAAGCTACAAATAGCTAACAACATTCTATTCGACGCTGTTTTTGCACTATGCTGAGAATTCGGAGCACACTCCTTGCACTATTAAACACTAACGTAATATCCACAGAATACTTGTTTTATAAATGCTGGGATGTACTGCAATCTCCCTCTCGCGGATCCATCTTCTAATGATTTTCGTTTCTAGCGAAACAACTTAGACCAAAAGACCAAAAGATGTAGACACCGTAAACAGCCTCCATTCTCTTTTTTAAGTTGGTGTTAATCAACAGTGTGAAACTCAATTTTAGACATTTTTCAAAACAACTTGACTGAGTGGTCGATCGAACTCTACTTTAATAAAATGGATCGAAACAGCAGGTATAAGTTTTGTATGAAGTTTGTTTGAGACTTGTCACTGCACTTTATTTACTATATGAGGCCAAGAACTCATTAAACGTTATACGTTTAATTCCAAAATCGTACATCTATCTTTTATCAGGTCATAACTCGTTACGCACAAATTTGAATACATAAACTGATTTCGTTCGTGGTAATTGACGTGAACTGGTTGATTTTTTTTTGGAAAACGAAATTTCGAAGCAATACATAAACAAAAATAAATTTTTTTTCGTAAAACTAAACAAATATTCCAGGCAACTATAGATATGAAAAAGAGGAATAAATAAAATTATTGTTAACGTACTTAATGATTTGATCGCTTTGCATAAAAACCGCTGCAGTTGTTCAAGTTGTTAATGAAAAGTTGTAAGTTATATATACGTACTCAATTTTATAAATAAATGCATATGAAACTATGTCGTTTTTTACTTGGGTAAGAAGTAACTCGTTCGACCTTAACTCTCATTCTATCGATAAGGTTAAACAGATCGATATATTTCAATGGAAACTTACTATTTACTTCTTTATGAATAGACCCAGTAAGTAAAGAGAAATATTTCACTGCAATTGGTGAAATAGTTTCTACAATCATCATCATTATTGTTCCAACTTTACTATAATATCATTCACATTATATGACTTTACATTACTTCACATTACATTACTTTCCATTACTTTACTTCACAGTACTTTACATTACTTTATCTTTCTTCACAAGACTGAATAGCCACTCTGTACTCGAGGTCGCTTTTCAATATTATGCAGACCCGACAAAAACGAAACCTGCTATATCTACTGAAAAATCTAATCCTAAATAAATTTGGAGTACATCTCCAATTTATTGCTTTTATAGTACTAATCGTCGTGTAGGTACCTAGCGAGAATAAAGCATAATCGTCCATAAAATGCAAATTTTTCCACAAACAGAAAACTATATTATCAGGGAATAACATAGGCCATATATTAGAAGCCCTAAATGAGCAGATTTTGGTTCTTATTAAGCTCAATTTTTTATAACGATAATAAATATAAATTTAAAAAAAATTGTTTTATTATCAGATTCCATAACAAATAACGCAGATGGTTTTTCCACCCATGAACTTAACACATATATAATTAACCATGGGATAATTATCAATTTTCTAGATAACCACAAACTTTCAAAGATTGGTCTTGTGGTTTATTATTGGTCATAGTGAATGCAAGACGGTCGTTAAAACTCAAACGGCAAATCGGTTGGCATTATCGGTATCTTCGGAGTGAGAGCTTCTTTAACTTTTTCTTGGAGTATAGTCGCGGAAATCACATTGTTTATCAATTTACTTACCACCAAACGCGTTTCGTTCGACATTTTGAAGCATGATTTCCACGAAGCCAGCTTGTAGTCTTAAATTGTGCGCTGGTAAGCCAGGCACATCCAAATAAATAAGTACTTTGAATGTCGGATTAAATCTTCGTTCTTAGATAGTGTCTGCACCAAATTAGGTAATTTAGAAGCAATGAGTGTCTTCTAAAATATTTCTTCCTTCAGGTGTTTCACCACAAAGCAATGAATGGAGTGGCTAATGTTTCGAAGTTAATGAATTTCACTTTCCAACTAACACAACACAATCTTAGGATTTCTACGGAAAACTTCAATGCCTTGATATTCACAAACAACGTTCATTGGCCCAATACGAACGCAGTAATCAGTGTTGCAATCAAATCGAATCGCTGCTAAATCCGAAGTACTACAATTTTTTGATAAAAATCAGAAAAATTTGTTGTAGTGGAGTGATGGCTGTTTAGGCGAGCGTAGACATTATTAGGAAGGGAGAATATAGTATCATTTGTGCATTTGTTACTTAAAAACCCAAATTGATGGGTAGTAAGTATTTTATTTTTAAACAGAAATGATAAAAGCCTTTTTTAGAACAATCTTTCTATGATTTTAGATAACGTGGGAAGAAGTGTAATTACACGATAATTCTATGCTTCGTTTTTATCTCCTCCTCTATACAGAGGTATAATTATAACTGTCTCAAGGCAATTGGGAGAAGTGCCATTTTGAAATGAAACGTTAAAGTGGTAAGGTGATTTAATGTTCAATCGGGCAGACTGATTGAAAATAAAAAAAAATGAACTGATTTATTATAACATTTTATTTAATAAATTATATATTTATATAATATACGGTTGTTAAAAATGATATCAAAGTTAAAAAGATGATAAGTAATTATGTTGAGCTCGAGGATCCAGATACCTCAATTCTCTTGTTTTTGAGCTTGATGTCTCGTTGTAGTTATTTTAAGAATTGATTGGAGATGTTCATTCGTAAGTCTTGTTTGATTTTTGTTCTTATTTATTTTGTGCTGAAAATAAATAAGACTGACTGGAAACATCCGCTCACATAAATAGTTGCTACCAAACATGCAGAGAATGCGTGCTGCATGATTTTTTAATTCCGGGTAATTATCCAAACTCTTGTAATATTGTTTATAAAATGTAGCAGCGTTAATCTCATTAAATTTTTCTTTCAAAATACTATCCAATTGAAGATCTATCAACTCCATTTGCAAATGAACTAGTGCCTGTGAAGCTTCAATGGATTGTGTCAAATTGGGAATACCATTTCATTCATTTTGTGAAAGTCTTCAAAACAATTGTTGAATTCCGTGATCAAATTTTGCAGAAGTTGAGGATACTCATCCAGTTTTTTGTTGGTTCACTGTGCCAAATGATATTAAATGAGGGAAACAGTCAAAAGTTTGATTTTTCACCTGAATTTCCTCAACACACAGCGTCAACTTTGTTTCAAAGGCTTGAATATATGAATACAATTAAGTAGCAATCTGATTTTTACCCTGTAACTTTATATTCAGATCAGTGAAGTGTTCATTCATATCAACGAAAAAGGCACAATAAATCCACCAGTCATTGTCATAATCAACTGATTGCCTTTTCCTAACATGAAAGCTTGAATGGAGTCAGGTAATGCAACAAATCTTACTAAAACTACTCCTCGACTGGGCCAACGAACTTTAGTGAAATAAGGGACACCAGAAAACTTTTCGTCCAAATCTTGTAAAAATTGCCTGAACAGTCGGTAATTTAGTCCTCTACTCCTTAAAAAATTTACAATTTTAATTATAAATGGCATGGCATGGTCAATTTTTAAATGTTTAGATGCCAATAATTCCTGATGAATTATACAGTGAAATCCCATAAAATCCTCTGATTTTTTCTGTTTTAATTTAGTTACAACGCCCGAATGTTTGCCAGCCATGGCAGGAGCGCCATCCGTAGTTTTACTGCTAAGTATATTCCAGTCGAGTTCATATTCTGGTACCAAATACCAAATTGAAGAATAAATATCATTTGCTGTTGTAGTCAATGGAACGCACTTTAATAGTTCTTCAGTTATTTCAAAGTTACTGTTAATGCCTCGTATAAAAACAGCAAGACAAATCATTTAGTCTTGAAGCAACAGTGTTTCTTAAGAGCGAAATATTTTGAATTATTGAGTTTTGAGATGGAAATGAAACATCGGCAACTTTCAACAAACAGTCTTTAATAAAATCAAAATCATAGTGTCTCACAGTGGTTTACCTTTCCATTTAGACTGAAGAACTCTGTACTATATATCAACTTTACGTTTTTGTGACATTATGCCTAAATCGTAACAATTATGGAACTAGACATAACAATTATGGTTATCGCACGCGCACGGCACAAACAAATGCACAATCCTTTTCCAACGGTATCACTTGGATTACTCGACTCAACTGACTCACGTCGCGCCGACGCACTCGTTTTATATGGTTAAGGGACTTTTTTTGCTAAGTTCAAATTTCACATCGTCTTTTCTTTTTCATTAGTCACTGAGAACATCAAAGTTTTGATAAACAGGACATACCAACAGTATAAAAGAGCTCGAGTTTTCTGATCTCCAGTATATTTTTTTTATTGGGTTCTACTTTTTGGTAATAGAACCAATTTCTTTCCTTGCTACAGATTTAACTTCTGTCCTCAAAAATTAGTGAATTGTTGAAGCGACAGCTAATTTCCTGTTCTGCGAGGGAAGTCACATAAATCGGTTACTTGAATTCCGCAACTTTGTGAGAAAAAAACATTATGTTATGAAAATAGTTTTTTTCCATTTTTACCCTATACATTCTTTCAAACTTTATAAGAAATATTAATTTAATATAATATATTTTTTATGTTTGAAGAAAATTTAATATAAATGTATTTCAATAAAGTAGGACGACCGGTATACATCGAAAACAACATTCTGCAACAAGTTTTTATATCAAGAATGGAGTTCCCAGCATGATATTTGTACATTCAAAAGATAAAATTGCCAGTTAGTTCGTACTCGAAAATCATAACGAATTGTCTCGGTGTAAATTCACTATATTTATTTTATGTGAAATGTTATTTAAAACGATAATCGTTCTTGTTTTATGGAATCTTTGTCATTTGGGTTTAGGAGAAAATGCTACTGAATTTCTATCACCCGTCTTGAATCGTCCTAATAAGAGATTTACAAATAGATTTTCGTCTGGTGGAAAATCTTATTATGTGGATACAGTTTTCAAGGTAAAGATTTATTTACATATGAAATTATCCTGTTAAATCTTTGAAACTAACCAATATTATGTAATAAAACAATTAGAACAAATAGTAGTTTTTATAATCATAAAAACTGCAGATAAATTCATTAATATATTATTTTATCCTAGAAAAAATTATTAAATTCATAATTTCTTCTATAATTAGGGTCAGCTGTTGAATTGTATCCATAATGAAATTCCACCATTCAATGTATTCATAGAATAAATCGATTGTTTTAGAAAATCTGATACAAGATTTAAGCTTGAAAACATCAATTTTTGATAAATAATTTTCATAGAAATTAAACTTGATCTGATATAGATCATAATTTATTTTCACCGTTTTCAACATTATCATTTTTCGAATTCATAAAAAAGTAATTAAGACCCCATATGGCCCCCATTCCTATTTATATTCGAAATATTATCGTCAAACACGTTAAATTATAATTTGATCAGAATTTTGTAGTTTCTTGGTATTCTAGTCGGTTAATTGACGATCCAAGTTTGTAATTATAAAAATTGATGTTTTCTCGATTCTAACATCACATTTGTTGAATTCTGAATAGTTTATTATATTTCTTTCGTGAGAAATATGGTGGGATTTCTTGAATTTATTTCCCACTTCAGTGTGTGTACAGTATTTAAATTTTAAAATTTTAACAACAAACTCCAAATACAAAATTTCTACTTTTCAATATTGAATAATATTCCAAGGAATTATTTTTATTCTGGCACGACATCAAAAGCCATCTAATGTTTGTTGAGAATTTCTTCCAAGGTGACAGTTCAAACTTCTTCTGCATCTATGCTGCTTGTAATCAATAAGCAGAAGTTTTAGGATTAGTGCACTATTACATTGAAGGCATAATATAGATGAGTGTGAAGTCATAAGGTGAATATGAGTGTAATTAATGTGTTTTATTGGTAATCTTGGATAATTATCTTTTCTTGCTAAAGACGGGATGTAGAACGGTTTGAAGTTTTTCCAGATCTCAGACAACTTCAAAATGATTCTAATCCAGTGTTCTCGCCACAACCTTTTTCAGATCTTTTGCTATACAATCTGCAAGTTCATTAAAAGTAATGCACTCATATGTAAACTGTACTATAAGTTTACTCACTATTTACACTACTACTACGCCAACATTCAAAATTACACTGTCTGACACGCGTTTCGATAACCAAGTTATCGTCTTCAGAGACTGAAAGTAGACTTTAGTTTGCACACCAGTAAAATGTGGTAATAAGTTATTATTAATCATAAGCAAAAATGGAAGATGAAAGAAGTATTGGGCTGCAACAAAATCAAACTAGTATAAGTTTTATACAAATAATAAAGAAGGCGTCAATTTTGCTTTATGTATAAGCAAGTAGAAATAAATATTTATTCTCAAAGACAGACAAGAAATTCTGGAAAATTACACGAGATGATGAAATAGTTTACAAAAATGAAGTGATTGAAAACATGAAATGGAAACCGCTTTTTTTTATAATCGGTTTTATTGTTTTCAATTTTTTTGTGATTAGAATTCAATTAGTAAATCTGAAACAAAGTATCATTTTTTAAGTCCAAAAACATTATATAAAGGGTGTTTTATTAAAAAGATAACTTGCAATTGTCTATAACCTCACGAAACATCATATACTGCATGTACGTCAACTATAAAATAATTTCAAATTGTAACGCTATAGCTGATGATGTGATGCTTTTTTCTTATTTTTTACAAAATTTTGATATCGTGCTATTGTATGAAAACTCAATAATTATTATGATTGCAGCAATATGCATCATGTATCTAAATAATAGGAAATTTTTTAGACAAATTTTTTCAAAGCAATGCAGTTTTGTAGACAACAAGGAATGCAACTGTTAAGTATAAGCAGTAGAGAAGAAGATAATAGGATTGGAAATTTTTTGCGACAAAATGGTAGGTTCAAATATTATTTAAACTACTATGAAAGATTAAATAAAGTTTAAATCTCTTTAAATAAATAGAGAAAACAGGGGAAATGAATCGAATTATGTATCACATTCAATAATATATATAATATCACTATAAACAAGTTTTTTGTATAAACAAACTTTATTTTACAAGAAACGACTATACGTCTACAAATTATTTTTTTATATAATTCACTTTTTCTCAACGATACGGTAATTTTTTGGGGGGTTTTGTGAAGTTCTAACGAGCTGCGAAATAAATAATTACACTTGGTAGTTGGTCTCAAATCGCTTGCTTTCAAGTGCTTCTTTTAGAGGTTCAAACATATAAAAATCGCACTGTTATAAATCTATACTTTAAAATAGATGTAAAAGTATTTTCCAGTTCATTCACACCAGTTTTTTCTGCGTTGCAGCTGCTATGTGAGGCCTAGCGTGGTCGTGGAGAAGCAACACCTTACGAATAGAGCAATCTCATACTTTGCGTTGATACTGAAACTTAACTCCACAGACCACGGTCTGTGCTTAACTCGATCCATGAGAGAGTAGTAGTCAATTGCCATAATGGTTTAAGAACTGTACTAGTACAAGTACAATCAAAAAAAAACGTGGAAGAGACTTTCTTCTTATACAGTCGGACTTTGGTTTTCTTCACTTTTCTTTCTCCATTCCATATTCGTGCGCTATGATTTGGAGATTTTTTTGCTTTTAGATAATTCATCTGATACTTTCATAGTTGACATTAAGTTCTGTTAGAGCAGTATGATGTTTCGATTCAGATTCAAGACCTTTTTTGAATTCGTTGAACCAAACCTTGGCCTTTCATGGCTTCCTCAAATTACAAATACTCACTCTCAACCACTAAAGGTTTATTTATATTTGACACATAATAAGACAAGAGAAAAATATTTGTCCACTACTTATATTTTGTAGATAATAATAAGAACACACTAAATGGTCGGGTGAGAATACACGTACCTTTAAAATAAGTATGTTATAGGCTAGATGACAATTTTTTCAAAAATTTATCAAGGTTTTATAAAGTCTAATGAAAAAACAATAAATCCGCAATTTTAAACCAAGCTTACCACAACTAGTCTCAAAGTTTATATGTTTTAAGTTCAGGAAATTCCACTTTTCTACACGAGGAAGACCGTTCGAAAGCCAATGAGTTTCCAGATTATTTATTTGTGAATAAATTGAGTGGATTTATTTCTGAAATAAGATACTATGTATCTTTAACTCCTTGTAACAAACAGAGATACATAGAATACGAGTAATAAAGCTTGCTCTTTTCATATAGTTGTTGTAGAGTTGTGAAGCATAAATGAGGAACAAAAAAAGATTGAACAGGTTTACAAAGAAGTATAACAATATTTGGACATTTTCTACGTAAAAATAGCAATAGGTACATAATTTACAAAAGTATTTTATCACTGAGGACAAATTAGTAACAAGTCGAACTATTCTCGATGTACCTCAGCTGCAGAATAAGAAATATTCATAGAATTTACTGAAAATTGCGTAATAAGATGAGAAGAGAAAACAAGAGCACTTCAAGAAGAACTGAGAGTAGCTTTTTGTAACACAAAATTTTATTGTGAAATACTTTGCTATGCGAGACGTGCGCTTAGAAGTCGAGTGCTTGACAATTCCTAGTCCTCTTATTCCCTCGAACCCCGGAAGCTCAGGTCAAGAACGTATCAGTTTTGTAACTAAGAAAACCGATTTTCGAGTACCCTGTCATGTTTACCAGAGTATTTATTTCTGTCTATGCTCAGCTGCAGTGTTTTTGCTGCCCTTTCTAAGAAAATTATCCTATGGAAATTTTAACCTGTCTGCATACATATGACTAGAGTCATGCATGCAAGTAAGGGATTAAAACCGCAAGCCAAATCTTTGATACCCTTTATCCAGTAATTCAGAGCAGCTCAACTGCTTATTCGTTGCCCAGCTCATTAAGTGCTTTGTACCATTTGATAGTTGTTATGCTTTGCAATGCCATTAATGCCGCTTCGATGTTCGAACAGATGTGTTCACTAATTTGGTTGGGGTTTTTAATCACAGTTATTATGGTCACTAGCACTGTCTGTAAACAAAAGCGTATCTTGATCTACCCGTATAATAGATGTCTATATTTTAAACCAGATTTGTTCGTGACTTGATTTTCCTTTCGAAGGACCTATTGACTTGTTTTCATTGATGTACTTTATAAATAGAATATAATATATTTAATCTAATAGAATGGATTCTGACATTTGGTTTTTTGCTTGTTACTTCCGTTTATATCTATCCGGTTTGCATCTTCCATTAAATGAACCAATTCCTTTATGTTGGGAAACTTTACCTGCAATTCCATTCAAGTAAGTACGTCCATCAAATACTGTCAGAGGATGTTGTGAGGATAAACAACGTCCTGAGCCACCTTGGTAGTATTTTACAGCACCTGCTGATACAACCAAACTTACAATAACTAACTACTACATTATTTCAAACGAGTACTGTACTTTTGATGTGCTGGAACTTCACAAGTATTATTATAGTGTCCACTTAGGTACGCTTGCCCCATAGTTGTAGAAAATCTGTGTTACAGTAAGATAAATGGCATTTTATTAATCCTATATCTTCCTATAGGTAAATATTGCTACCTAGAATATACTCCGGAAATTAGATACATTTGAGCATAAGTTTGTGTTTTCTCTATTTTTTTTACTACCCATCAAATATAATATTAGCCCTTTTTGCTATTTGAGTTATAATTCGTATTCAATTTCCTTAAATGAAACATTAAATAAACTGAACTAATATAATCTTGAGGATTACATATTACTCGTTTATAATTTCTTATTTACTACTTACTACTTTCATGGTTTGTACTAATGGGAAGCTTTCCTTGTCCCTCAAAGATCACTATCAAGTTCTACTGTATTCATCTTCGCATCACAATTCTCGATTAATATATTCATTTCATTTTTCTTATAAATAAAAAATTTAGATCGTAATCGTTTAAGAAATATCATTGATAAATATCATTTTACCCTATTCAATATTTTATTTATCTGTTAAAGGTTTAGCTCATCGCCGATATTGGACGTCGGGAACAAATTTTGGTGATCGTAATCAGTGGATTTGGCTATCGACTGGTCAAGATTTCACTTTCACCAATTGGCCTCCTGGAGAGCCTTCTTTCAAAAATACTGACCACGAGGAGAATTGTGTTGAATATCTAAGTTGGGGAAAACCCCACAATGGATTTGCATGGAATGATATTGACTGTATGAAGGAATTTTATTTTATTTGTGAATCGAGTAACGACTGCTCAACTGCTAATAGAGATTGAATGTTTACAAATGTTTATAATGAAAGAGAATTCTACTAGTTTACAATTATGAGTAAATAACCGCTTGAACCCAAAATTTTTGTTTAAATATTTTTCTTGATTTTTTAATTAATTATTGTGTAGCTTCTATATTATGGCCACTTCACTGCACAGGGTGTCTCACAAATAATGTCAGTTTTAATTTGTCACAATGGGCTTAGAAAATTTTAGAAAAGTATATTTTTTAACGGAATTAATTTTACAAGAATAATGGTGTTTATTATACGATACGATTAATATTAACAACCTTCAAAATTTAGAAGTCTGGATATATTTAGCGCCCGAGATCTATTCTATATCATCGGCGCCGATTGTGTGGGAGAGCAACCGGCCTGTTTGGATGTACCACTTATTAATTCAATTCAGTTCATGCTTGACAACTATCAAAAGGTGTCAACCAACTTTCATAAAAAATGTAGTTTTATAGAAAAAAGAATATTTTTTGACGATTTTGTCATGAAAATAAGACCGATTTTATTTTTTACTTAAAAAAAATACTCAAGGGGTTAAATTTGCTCCATATTAAACGTGAATTTTAAAAATTTTCAGATCTGAAAAACCGGTAATGCGAAAGTCGATCGGCGCTGGTGACGTAAGCAAGCGATAAGTGCGTTGCAAGAAGTGAGGGCAAATTAATAATATTAAACCTTTGAAAATTTACATCAGCGCTATTATGAATGCTAGAGACGTGCGATGAATTGCAAAATTAATGTTACGCCGTGCCCAATCATTTAAAAATATAAACGTCTCAATTTAAACATGTCTTAACTTGTTAAGACTAGTCTCCAATAAGCTTGTGTCCACTAAGAATAAATCGGATGGCTTTGAGTTTCTAATGATTAACCATGATAATAAGTAAATAAAAAAACAACTTTTCCACAAAAATAATAGAAGATTAATAATATTTTTGGAAAATAAAATCGACAAAATGTGGCGTTTAATCAAGTGACATTGAAGAGCAATCAGAAAACGTGACGTCATACCTCGCGAAACGCTGTGTTGTAGCTGTCTTTTTCGTATAAAGTGACAAGATTATTTCGATTTTGCAGTAATTATTGTTACATTAATAAAGTTCGTTTTGAGTTTAATCTTGAAAGACAGATATAATTTGCCATGGAAACAAGATTTAACAAAGCAAACTTAAGTCGTTATGCTTGACAAATTTTTTGCAATGAACACCCACTTTTGTTCATCGTAAGTTCGCAGTGTTAAAACTTATATGTAAGTATTATGTGAAGAACAAACAAGGTCTTATATAATTAGCAGTTACCAGTCAGAGAGTCGCATTTACACCCTGTGGAATGAAAATACTTAACTGATTTTGAGGTTAGCGAATACAAAGTTTCAATAAGTTTCAATGTTATGTGTGGTATATTATGGTAGATTTTGTACATTTATAAATAGATACATCAAGTTTTGTTTGATAATTACATCAACATGATCTTAATAAAGTAAGAGCATCTTGTCTTCTTGCCATTTTTAACCACTTTCTTCCTATTTCTTTATTGTTTGAAACATAAATGAATCATTTGTCGGGCGTTTTTATCGTTGTACTTTCACATTGGGGCACTACAGAATTTATAATACGAGGAATTCATTATTTATTAAAAAACACAATTGACTTCCACAAACAAACACAGTTGTTTCGCGAGGTGTGACGTCATTCAAGGCGCCATGACAGTCTCGGCCTTTTTCGCGGTCTATTTCAAGTTCATTTCTAAAAACTCAAAATACTAACGTAAAAAACCTATTTTTCTTAATATAATATATTTTTGAGCTAAGCTATAGTTTTAAACGAATTTCCAAATTTTGTCAACTAGCCTATTCCATGATCAATTGCTTCACATTCTCTCCTCAAAATTGTTCCAGATGTGCAAACTATCAATGCTAAGGTTTCATCAGGTTTCACTGGAGAAAATATCCAGGTTAAGTCAACGGCAAATGTGTTTTCTTACAACGCGATAATACCGCAAAAATTACGTTGAAATCGAAGAACTTAATAGTCCTACCACATCCAGCATTCAAACCGGAGCTCACACTATCAGATTGTATATGTAGGTATATTTATGTATATTTAGATTCGGGGTCCCTAATACACTGCAACCCAAAGGATCTATTGTGTCCCTCTTTCTCGCTGCGATACTGAAGGACCCAGCGTTTACAGATGTTCCATTAATCCTACTCCTCTAAAAAAGTCTAGAATGTGAGATGGCTTTAATCTATTTCTGTGCAAAAAATCTGCACGCCGCATTATCTGCTAAGTCTAGCGTCTTCAGGTGTTTGCTGAAGCGGCAGTGCCCCGATAGAACTCCTGTTAGTAGGTTGATCAATTCAGCAGATCTACTCTGGTTATAGTTTCTCAGAAGAGTCTTTGCCTGTAGCCTCAGCCTCTGTAGGTTGCCCTAATAATTGGTTCTGCTCCTATCTACCTCCTTTTACAGTGCTTTTTCCATTATTCTCTAACTGATACCACCAAAGGGTTCAGGTCACATGTACATTATCAGATTGCTATTTAATAAGATAAAGAAATTCTGGCGAGTCAAAAATTTCAATACAAATGGAGTGTAGAGAATGCAGTGTGACAATTTTTGCATCAACCACAAAGAATGGTATCACAAAGGTCTCAAAGAGTTTGCGAAACATTGGGTTAAAACCTTAGAGTGTTTTTTCCAATTAATTTTCGTTTCCAATTTTCTTGCTAGTAGAATCAATATTAAAATATCAGAAATAAAAATTATGAAACCTCCGATTAAATTGCAAAAAAGAATGAAAAGGCAACACAAAACATTTTACCGAAAAAATTCAGAATACTACAAAAAATATTAACAATTTTTGAGTGAATGTCAAAACATGCTGTAGTTCAAATATTCAATGATAAAGAAAACCTCAAGGGTAAGTAATAATATTAATATTAGAAATTTTCACAATTCTTGGGATGTACTTAAAGCAAATTCTTCGTGAGGCACTAAATGAACGTTTTTAGTGTCTTATGTTAGTGACACAAGTAGTATATAGAAATTTTTTTTTTGTAAAGGTGCCAGAAATCAAACCTAATAAAAACAGACATTATATTTTCTTGAGGCTCAGAAAAAAGACCATTTCAAACCTATTGATAAGCCGCTGTATTAGGTAGGCAACTAAGAACGACCGTCGACCAAAAAAGGAAACTTTTCAACTCGCTTAGATCAGCTTCACCTCCATGTAGGTTTATTTCTTTTAGTATATTACACCAGTTTAATTGCGTTCGTTAGCCGAGCAAGCTAAGGCATCAACCTCCGGATCCACCGGTTGCAGACTTAAATCTCGTTCCCGCAGTGAAAAAATTTTTTTTTCGACAATTATCGTACATCGAGCGCCCGATACTTTTTTCACAATTTTTTCATACGTACAAAATATACATTTGCCTTAAAATCGTATATAGAGCAAACGTCTTCAGCACTTTACACGACTATCTGCTTAAGAAACTCCTAATCTGCGATCAGTCTATTCTCAGGTACTGTCAATATAAGTGTAGATTCAATACTAGTAACACCGTTTATGTCAATACAGACATAACCTCCATCCCAAGCCGTCTAATTGACCTCCAAGCCCGATATGTGATTTGTACCATCGAATCAAAAAACTCCTCTGCCAAAGAGACTCTTCTTACGCCCTAGCTCAACAATATATGGCCCCTCGGCTCAAAGCCCAAGAAGAAACTCCTTTATCCTCCCTGAAACCTATCTCAACTTCTTTGACAACTCTCCCATATCCATAAGATTGAGTCCCTATCTCATCACTTCGTCGATCATCGGTATTGCAGGTTTTCTACGGTCTCCTTGTAACCTGGTCAACCGGTTCACCAGCCAAATGGAAATGACAGAGAATAATACAGCCGCTGCTATACCCGCCCACCCCCCATTTAAAATTTTGCAAAAATAACATAAAACTTTGAAAAAAAAAAAATAAAATCACAAAACCGAGAATAACCGTTTTTACTTACTAAAGCTCTCTTTTCATTTTCTTCTGGCAAATATCATTCGCTTTGCTTCCTATCCAGCCAGGACAGCAAAAACAGACCCACGCAACCTTCACAATCTCAACCGTGCAGAGGAGCAGCTCCTATATCAGGGCCAACAACAAACCAAACAAAATTTCCCTTATCCTACCTAAAAATTTTCCAACGAATCTCTCTCTCCCTCTCGGTCCCTCAATAATATTGGTATTTTTAGTTTGATGCTCAGTTTGGAAGCGAGTTTTCAAATTTTTTAAAATTATATTTTTTTAAAATACACCCAATTATATGGTGCTTTCTTTTTGTATGATCCATAACTCTACGTATGCTCCGATTGAGTAGTATCTGCAGTTCCTCTATGTCCGTACGGTAATCAGGACAAACTAAGTCTTCTGAATATCTCATAAGGAAGACCACTGTGGACATTTCTAAAACGTCGTCGTAATCGATATTTAACAAATCTGTGCTGCCCTCGATGTAATGTTGTCCCGTCTCGAGTTTCGTATATTAGCCATTGGTCTGGGATATGAAATTTTGTACTAGCGCATTTAAGATATCCCTACGTCTTGCCAAGTTAAAGGCATTCTTCACGTCGAGCATTACACACATGCATAGATTCCTGAATAGATGGTCACTGGTCTGCTTTGCTTTTCTTTTGCTACTATTACTATTCGATTGATTGAGTCTATGGACGACTTTCCAGGTATAAAGCCATATTGCCTTTGATATAATCCTCTAGTTTTAGTCACGGCATCTTTTTCAACAGTTTTTCAAAGAGATTCCCAGCTATGTCCAGTACACATCACTGAGTGTTGGCTAAGGCGGTGTACGAGTAGCCATTTCCATTGCCACCTTTCACTGTTCTAGGAAAATTCCATGTAATATTTCATGAAATTATTGTATTGTCATCGGTCAATGGTTAGTGTGAAAAGTTTTTAATTCATCTGACCTTTCAAAGTGATACGAATTTATGGATTACCTATTATTGACAAGAGTGCAAAATTTTGATTTCATCTGATGTATTGAAATGGGCGATAGTTCTTTTCATACATAAAAACTAAGTCAATATAAAGTCAGATTATAATGAAGACAAACGTTAAAGTTAAAAACCCGCTATTGACATTTGCAATTTATAAAACTATATTTAGCTCGTAAAAAAAATCATTTGAGTTACATGCGAAGAATTCCTGAAGGACATTTTTAAAACAATACCATTGTATCAAATATGATAAACATCTATCAGCATTTATTCTATTTTTGTATTAAATAACGTAAACATGTATCAGCACTATTTTATTATAAATAAGATGTTTGTAAACAATTCGATGATATTTAATGTTTATAATTAGTTCGATCTTGAGATTAATTGTATTCATTCAAATATTCAAAAAATAAAGTTTTTTAAAAATATATTTCGAAACCCGAAATATATAATTGGCGCAGTCATTCGGATTAGTGCGGTCGCGAGTTTACGCAAAGTGCGATAAAGTTCCGGCTAAGTACTCCAGTACCTCAGCACTAGATCTACGTATTCAACGAGGGACAGGACTTCAGATAGCTGTAAGTGCCAAGTTTCCCTATTATTTTGATTCCTTTTTATTATCCATCCTTATCAGAACTTTGAATAAGGAAGAGATAATTTAATAATTTTGAATATATAATTTTATGAACGACTTTGATAAATTATTAAATACATTTAGTGAATTAAACTTAAAAGATAAACCAGAATATATAAAAATGGCAACGTCAAGCCCAAAAACCCTAAATTGGGATTTATTCAAATTAAAGTTAGAGAATATTAAACCTTACGACGGAAATAAAAATACTTTAAATAAATTTATAAATCGATGTGAAAACCTAATAGAGACGTATTCAATTTATAATGATCAAGACATTAATAATCACGTATTAGAATGTATTCAAGAAAAATTAATAGATAAAGCCGAGTTAATGGTGGGAAATAGAATTGAGTTGAATACATGGTTTAAATTAAAAGAAGCGTTGATTCAATGTTTTGCAGATAGGCGCGATTTGGATTGTATTTTACAAGAATTAACGAGAACACGACCATTTAAAAATGAAAATTTAATAGCATTTGGTAATAGATTGCAATTATTGAAAAGTCAAACTATACAAATTATTAGTAATAATTTAAACCTAGGAGAGATTGATAAAAGATGTCAAATTAATCACTGTGAGAAAACAGCTTTGAACACTTTTATTGCGGGATGTTCAGGCGTTATACGTAATAATATGTACTTAAAAAAGCCTAACTCTCTGGAAGACGCTATGGCTTATGTAGACGAATTTGAGAATTTCGAAAAACTTTATGGTCAATTTTACGAACCTAAAGTTAAATATAATAATAACAATGTTCAAATGAATCCATCAAGAAATAATAGAAACAATCAACATAATCATAATTCTTTCTACCGACAACCTAATAATAATAATTATGATAGATATAATAATAACAACTATTATAATGAAAGATATAATAATAATAATAACAATAATTTCCCTAGTCAACCTATAAACGTAAATCCAATACCGCAAAGAAGACAAAATTACCCAACGAATGCGCAAGTATTTGGTCCTAAAAAAAATGTTTTTCGCCCGAACCAAATACCTGTAAATCGTTTACCTAGACCAGAACCGATGTCAACGACATCGAGAAATTTTTCTGACAGACCTAGTAGACATATAAATAATAATTATAATAATAATAATACAAATAATAACAAATATTTCAAATCACGAAATAATCCAAATTTTACATCCGAAGAACTATATAATAATAATTACAAAAATAAAGAAGAAGAAGAAGAAATAATTGATTTTCACCATTTATTTGAGTCCGACGAAGATAATAATCGAATCGTAAATTTTCGAAAAGAGCCTCGGAAAAAGAATCAAAAATAGAAGAAATAAATTTTACTCCTAATGATGCATTAACATATTTTGAAAATTTTATAAAATCTAACGAGTCAAAACCTAGTGAAAAAATAATTGAAATAAATTTTACATCTAATAATTCATCACCAAAAATTCAAAAATTCATAAAAACGAAAGAATCGGAATTAAATCATTGTAAAGAAATAAATGAACAAGTAGAACTAGATCTTAGTAAATTATTTGATAAAGAAGAGAAAGATAAATTAAATGTAACAGAAAAGAATTCAGAAGAAAATATTATAATGGTAGAACAAATGAATAATAATATAAAAGGAGAATTAGAAGTAGAATTATTTGATAAAGTGGAATTAAATGTAGAATTACAATATACGGAATTAGATGAATTAAAAATGAATGAAAATGATAATGAAATTGAAGTAAAAGAAAATGTACTAGAATTAAACAGAGAAATAAATGAAATAAATAATAATATGACAAGGGACGAAAAAGATATAAATGATGTTATGAAAATAGATAATGATATATTAGAAAAAGAATGTTATGTTATAAAATCTGAATTAAATACAAATATATTGGACATACAAAATAAAAATAATATGATTAATAAAAGAGATATGAATAATGAAAATGAGAAAATGGAGATTAATTATGAAACAATTAACAAAGAATTTGATAGAAATAATAATGGAATAAGTTCAAAATATTTCAATAGAAAATTAAATGCTATACTAAATGAAAGTTTGATTGAAGAACTATTTTGGAAAATTAGATATTATCATTCAATGAAATGGTACGCAATTCAAGAAATTATAAAATGGATTTTTATGCAAAGAACTTTCTTATTTTTTACTATTATGTTGTAAGAATAGATAAGATTTAGATTCAATAGAAAATAAAATAAGTAAAATATAAAAAATTAAATTAGTAAACTTTTAGAAACTATAATAATAGAAAGTTATTATTAATTAGAGTATATATAAGAAATTTAATAATATAATTCATAACTTTGTTTATTCAACTAATGGGAAAAGAAAATAATATAAACATTCAAATTATAATCAGTATAACACAAATGAATCATTTAAAACAATACCTATAACTTTAAATGAAACCCTTAAAGCTCAACCATTTGAAATAAATCAATATGAAATTCACAATTTTAATTATTCAAAAGAAGATAAAAAACTAATTAACGAAAATTATAATTGGCACAAAACTTATAATTGGTGCAAAAAGAAAATAGATATAAGTAAATTAATCAAAACAAACCTATGAGTTCAGAAGATGTAGAAAACTTTATTAATAATTGTGAAACATGTCAAAAGAATAAATATGATAGAAATCCACCGATAATAAAATTCAATTTAACTCCAACAGCTAGTAGACCATTTGAGCACATTCACATTGACACCTTTAAAATAGCAAACCAATCATATTTAACCATAATAGATGCTTTTTCTAGATACGGTCAAGCTTATTCAATGTCAAGTGTGAATGGAACTTCAGTTGTTGATAACATATTAAATTACGTTACTCATCATGGGTTACCTTATAAAATAACAGCTGACTGTGGTTCAGAATTTAAGAATAATGACCTACAAGACTTTTGCAAATTACACAAAATTGAGTTACATTATACCACGTCTAAAAATAGCAATTCTAATTCACCTGTTGAACGTTTTCATTCCAGTTTAATCGAACATTTTAGATGCATAAAAGACAATAATAACGATTTGACTCCCGATCAATTGATAAAACACTCAATATTAGCATATAATAATTCAATTCATTCGGTAACGCAATTCACGCCATTTGAAATTATTAAAGGCCATATAAATAACCCTGATCCATTCGATTTAGACGATCATTTAATAATATCTAATTACATACAAAATCACAAAGAAACCTCCAAATTATTATATGAAAAAATTAAAGATAGAAATGCTAACATTAAAGAAAAAATAATTAATAAGAGAAACGAAAATAGAAATGATCCCTTATCCTATGAAAATCAGAACATAGCCTACATAAAAACAAAATTTCGAGACAAGAAACTACCTAAATTCAAAAAAGCCGAAATTGTAAAAGATTCTGGCATATTACTAGAAACAAACAAAGGAACATATCATAAAAATATAATTAGAAAACCAAAAAATTAAAACAGAAAAATTGTTACAGATAATGAAGCCGACAATAGTATTAATGTTACTATTACTTTACAAGACGATCAAGACGGAAGACATAACAGTTACAAATGTAAATAACTTATTATTACCTATCAATTTAGGAACTAATAATCTTATACATACTAAACATACTTTCATCTACTATATAGATTTAGAATTCATTCATAAACAAATCAATAATTTAAAACAATATTATTATAACCTAAGAAATAATTTATCTCAAGCGAACGCAACAAATCCTATTTCATACCATAACTTAGCTGAACAATCTTTGAGTAGAACAGAAATTTTAATTAACACTTTAGATAAAAAATCAGAAAATATTTATCCACATTTAAGATTGAAAAGAGGACTAATAAATGCTGTAGGCAAAATAGATAAATGGCTTTTTGGAACTTTAGATTCGGATGATGAAGAAAGATATAATAACGCTATAAATGTTCTACAACAAAATCAGAAACAAATAATTCACGAAGTTAATTTACAAATATCATTACATAAAAAATTAATTGATCATTATAACAAGTCGATTACGACTCTATGGGATAATCAACGGAAACTTTTTGATAATATAGAGAAATTTCACATTTCAATTGAAAACAAAATAATAACTTTAAATAATTTTATAACATTCCAAAGTACAATTTCACAAATTAATCTGGATTGTCAGAGTTTAATTACACTAATTGATAATATTGAAAATGCAATAACGTTTTCTAAACTAAATACAATTCATAGCTCAGTTATATCAAGCCAAGAAATTTTAGAAATGATAAAATATTTAAGCACCATTTATAATGAAGAACAAATACCAAAATTTAATAATATTTTGACATATTATCTCTTTCTTGGTTCACAAGTAACCTTTTCCAAATCTAAAATAATTTTTGCTACCCATGTTCCAATCCTTAAACCTAAAACCTATGAATTTTTCCATTTATACCCCGTAATTCAAAACCATACAATATTTATCCCTCCGCAACCTTACTTGGCCAGAAGTCAAAAAAAAAAGTTACTTTCATCAAAGAAGAATGCCCCGAATTAGAAGGAAAATATTATTGTAAAGAAACTTTCAAATTACAAGATAACTGTACTGTTGAACTTTTAAATGGACATTCCGGTAAAAATTGTGTTATTAGTGAAATTAATCTTCAAGAAACAATATTGGAACAAGTAACGAATGATGAACTTTTAGTGATTCCAAATTTAGAAACTGATGTAATTTCTAAATGTGTATCAGATCGCTATTTTAAATTAATGTATCCATCACTTATAAAAATTCCAAAAAATTGTAGTATTCAAGTAGGAAGTGAAATTTTCTCAACTAATGTACAAATTAAAAAAGGGAAATCAATAATACTACCGAAATTAAACTTTAAATTTTTGAATAATCAAATTTATAAATCCCCTAATTTAACTAATATAGATTTTAATAAATTGTATGAAATTAATAACATCGCTAAGAATATAAAACCAATTCACGAAATTTATAATCCACAAAGTCATGTATCGATAGGACTATTTACTGTAATAATAATAATTTGTATAATTTTAATAATATTTTGGATAATTCGAAAATATAAATATAAGTTTGTAAGAAAACAGAAAATAGAAGAAATGAAGAAAGAAGACATTGAACTAGAAGAGGAAAGAAAACAAAGGATGAAAAATACCTCCGTCATTTTTCATTCTTAGGGATGGAGGAGTTACATGCGAAGAATTCCTGAAGGACATTTTTAAAACAATACCATTGTATCAAATATGATAAACATCTATCAGCATTTATTCTATTTTTGTATTAAATAACGTAAACATGTATCAGCACTATTTTATTATAAATAAGATGTTTGTAAACAATTCGATGATATTTAATGTTTATAATTAGTTCGATCTTGAGATTAATTGTATTCATTCAAATATTCAAAAAATAAAGTTTTTTAAAAATATATTTCGAAACCCGAAATATATAATTTTTGTGATTAAAGTTTTGGAATAACTGATTGGTCATAAGTGGAAAAACAAGTTTCAGTAGAAAAAGCAATGTTGTGTTGTTAGTCCATGTCTAGCATTATTCGAAGAACATTTTATCTCGTTTGTGTATTTGGAATTATAACGAACAAAATAATATTTTTCAAGTTGTGTATTTATTATTGACATTAAGATGATTTTTGTTATATTTTTATTTTCTGTTTTATTCAATCCTTTAACAGTAACATTGGGAAATGACAGTGAATTTGTATCTCCTGTTTTAACATCCAAGAAAAATACACCGAATTGGTTTTCGTTTGCAGGAAAAACCTATTACGTCGACACAGTTTTTAAGGTAAATATGAATAAATTCATTGTTAGTGTTTAATTTCATTGCAATTAAATTTTCCAAATCGTTTTAACAAGTACATTTCTTTATTATTTGCGTCTCTACCATTTTTAGTAGAACATTATGTAAATGTTTTTACCGATAAAAACTTTTTATATCAAATAATATATAAAAAAACCAATCAGCAAGTTGTCGTTCGGTGGTAAGGTCGTCAGCAGGGCGGTAACCCTGCTGAAGGTCAATTCAATGAAATGTTCAGCTGACAAGGAATTCACCCTTAATACTTCTGCTGATCCTTTCATTTATTTATAGTATATATTGAAATAAAGAAATAATTAATTTTCTACGACCTGATTTGGGTTTTTTTATTAAAATTCGCGTTTTTATCCATCTCTTTTATAATAAATCATATAAACATCATTTTCGCCAGGTAAATCTTTATTATTTTATATTTAAAACTTACGCTGACCTTTTTAGTTTTATACTTAATTATAAATAATTTTTAACTAAGTCAATAATCGCATTTATTATTATTTTTCATTTTTTTCGATATTTTGAGGGATGAAAATATAAGGAACAAAACACATGTTCAGGCAAGTATTACAGTTTATTTTAAATTATATTTTTAAATGCTTAATCAATACATGTTTTTAAATATTATACTTCATATGTACAAAGCTGTTGATGAGAAAATAGTAAAAACTCCAGTTCCAGATTTTAGACTGCCAAACTCATGAAGAAAATGTTACAAAAATGGTATTTCATGCTTGTCACATAGATTTTGATGCCCATGTCACTATTAGATGCTCCGATACAGATATTTTAATAATAATGCTAAGCAATATGCAACACCTAGAAAGAAATTGGCAAATTAGCATTTTATATGGAACTGGAAATACCAAGCGATATATAAATGTTAATAAATTATAGGAAAAATTAGGAGATTTATGCACAGTATTACCAGCACTGGATGTGATTTTAATCCAGCGCTTTATCGGCGATACAAGAAACTTTCATAGAAAATATTAAAAAAAATTCTACTGATTATGTGGAAGCCTTTTCAGATATGGCTGACCTATACAGTTGTTATCTAGAAAAAACAGACAACCAGACAACAAAGAATTTGTATGTAAAATATACGGTTTTAAAAGCATCAATGATTTGAATGGTGCACGAGTTGCTACATTTACAAAAGTATACAAAATGAATCTAAAAACAGATGTTTTAACATTCAAAATTACAATTATTGATGGCGCGACGTTTCCTCCATGTAAGTCAGAATTACACTAACAAGTGCTACGTTCTGCACACATTGCTCACCTCTGGAGTCATGCTTATCTACCAGTTCCCACCGGATTTTCGCCGATGGATTATGGATGGGTACTGAGGGAAGATAAATATCATTTCGAATGGTTTGAATGTGATCAACTTCCACCAAATATTAGCAGCATTACAAGTGTTGCCAATACAACAGGTATTTATATATTCTTGGAACTTTTAAACGAAAACTGATAATAGTTTACTGCGGAAAATAATAATATATTTTTTGCTTCAAGATTACACACAAGAAGAGGAAAAAACTGAAAAACTGAATGACGGAGAAGACAAGGAAAGTGAAGAAGATGAAAGAGCGTATGACTTGTCAGATCACAGTAGTAAAAAAACCGAATATGAATCAGATACAAGTATAGAATCTGAAGCTGATGACTAACAGTAACATAATGTATCATATATTCTTTGCATTAGTTCAATATTTAAAAACATGTATTGGTTGAGCATTTGAAAATATAATTCACGATAAACTGTAATACTTGCCTGAACATGTGTTTTGTTCCTTATATCTTCATCCCTCAAAATATCGAAAAAAATGAAAAATAATAATAAATGCGATTATTGACTTAGTTAAAAATTATTTATAATTAAGTATAAAACTAAAAAGGTCAGCGTAAGTTTTAAATATAAAATAATAAAGATTTACCTGGCGAAAATGATGTTTATATGATTTATTATAAAAGAGATGGATAAAAACGCGAATTTTAATAAAAAAACCCAAATCAGGTCGTAGAAAATTAATTATTTATTTATTTTAATATATACTATAAATAAATGAAAGGGTCAGCAGAAGGATTGAGGGTGGATTCTTTGTCAGTTGGACATTTCATTCATACCGCCCTGCTGACGAACTTACCTCCGAGCAACAACTTGCTGATTGGTTTTTTTATATATTATTTGATATAAAAAGTAACTTATATTAGTTTAATGCGGCCTGAAATGAATCTAAAATAATTAATTTTAAATAAGGTCTATCATGCTGTTTCAACTAAAATATTTCGGCCTGAAATTGCCATGAAAAAGACGTTTCTGCAAAAGAAAACTTTTTGCATTATTAGTAGCTATAATTAGGTGGTAAGAACCATTATTGCACTATATTTTTGAATTATATCAATGAATGTGTAAAATACTGGACGTACTAAGAATTAGAATCAACTCTAGACTATGTTTCTAATAGTCAATGTAGGTAATAAAAAGTTTCTATATTGCATCGGCAAACTGAAAATTGTAAATTCTACTTTCAAAAATGCGCAATTTGTTTTTGTAATTTGGAAGCTGTACATTTGGCGTCATCGAAAATTTCTTTTTATTTTCACATCATATCCATATGCCATTACAGACGTTCTCCTATATTCTTTCTTTGATTTCCAATCCCTAATAAATACTGTCATTTCCTCTGGTTTTTCTTATTTCGCCCTTTTTTTTTTTTTCTAAAACTAATTTATTTTTATATAGTTTTCCAATTCTTTGTTGTACAAGTATTGCTACTTGAGTTTATAATTGGATATGGCTTGTATTGTATATTCTCTATTGAAATCAATACACTTTTTCATGCATTTGAACCAATTTTCGAATAATTTTTTCCATTTAGATTGAGGTACCTCCAAAACATGTGATTTGAACGCGTCAACCGTCTTTTTGGGTGTTGACCTCGCAATTTATTTTTGATCTGCGGGAATCAGAAGAAATCCTTGGGTGCCAAACAAGGACTGTACGGTAAATGACTCATCTATTCGATGTTTTGACTGTTCAAAAACGTTTTTTGTTTCCTGGCACTCCTGGCAAACAAATCCATTCAAAATTAACCATTCTACGTTGCTCTAATATGGAACGCTGGTCACATGTCCAGCTATAACGAAGAAACAGGCGATCATTTGCTTCATGACACGAACTCATAGACGTCATTTGAAGTACTGCGATTGAATTTTTTTGGCATTTCTTTGCGCCAATCGACACGAGCAGCAATTGTCAAATTATGCAGTATCTAAATCTAACAAATCTTTTGACAGCTAATTGTTCATGCAATATTGAATGTATACAAGTGGAACCAATGCCCATTGGCACATTAGCCGTTTTTGGACGACCTTCACCAAATTCATCCCGTAGCGAATTGCGATCATGATTGAATTCAGAAAACCAGCGGAATACGATATCACCAGAAGTCGAAGCGATTTGATCGGCACACTGCTGTAGGTTGAACCTACGTCGAAAGTCATAGGAAATCATCGCGATTATTTACTTTCATTTTTTGACTAAGATGATCGTTCCAAGTTTCTGTAAACAACTCAAATATCTCTCGTTAAGTACATTCACTATGTCAAACTTTATGATGGTAATGTCAACTTTGACATATTCACAAAATTTAAGTATTAGCCCTCGTATATGTTATTGTGGGAATAATTAATTTATTCGTTTGAGCAGAGAACAATAAACAATAAACAACGAGGTCTAGAAACTAAAACTATTAAAAAAAATTAAGTATGTTACACATTCTATCAAAACGTATAAGACAAACCGTAAATCGTTATTTTAGCAAGTATAGTTCCTTTATTGTTATTTTAGGCAAATTTTTACAAGTCGCTACAATTCTGTAGACAACAAGGAATGCATCTTCTCAGTATAAATAGTCAACAAGAAAACGATAGAATTGGGAAGTTCATTCAAGATAGTGGTTCGTATTAATTTGTAAATAAGATTTATAAATTAGAACGATTTTTATAGTCCAAGAGCCAGTGAGTGCCAGACCTTCGGATTTTTATAAAAGCTAAAAGTTATTCTATGTGTGTCCCTAGTACAATGATCCCCACCCATGAAGCTGAGGTAGCGGTGGCTTTAGCAGGTAACAGGTATGTAAAATACCATCTCAAATTCATCATGAAATAAAACAGGTTTTTTTTTATATTTGATTCATAATAATATCAAAACTCGCGTTGCTCATTACCAGACAGTTAGTATGGTTACAACCCTCTGCCAGACACCCCTAAACTATTATAATTATACTTACGTTATATTATAAAACCTAAGTAATATATATAATTTTTTGTCGGCCTATTAAACTATGTTTACATAGTAGCCGGACAGTTTCGAAGGTTCTATCATCTTGAACGGTTATGCTCATAATAAATTTAAATTAAATATCATTTTTCTATGCAGTTTATAAAATAAATGTTATCAGTTGTAATAAAGTGCTATCATGAGTGACGAAAAAGTAGTTTGCTTTGTTTGTAAGAAAAGTGATGAACATATAATAATATTTTCTGAGGAGACTTTAAAAAAATGTCAGACCATTCTTAAATTACGAAAAATTCATAATCTAAAATACAGAGATATTATTTTACCCAGTGAATACACCGAGAGTGGTTATCACAAGGCATGCTACAAGGTATTTACAGGTCTTATGAAAAAATATTTCACCTCTCAACCATTGAGTGCTGAAAAACAAAAAGGAAAAAAACAAGTAAGTAGTGTAATTACGAGCAACTCATCTTCGACCTTGTCGTCGATACGAGATTTGAGTCCACAGTCTCGGTCAACAGATTCTTCATCTCAATTAATTTTACTATCCCAGTCCACAGAAACACAACCTTCAACATCTGAAAATGAATCTCATTTACAGTCTGCACCCACAGAATCTTCCACGACATCTCAGCCAGCTCCAATTTCTGCAGCAATAGGTCTACAATCTGCAGCTCTTCAAGATATTTCTGACGTTTTTGAACCAGAAGTTAGTGATAATAATTTTGTAACTCAAGATGTTAATATTTCGACTGATAATATTGCTGGTAAAAATGATAACGAAGTTATCATATATATCATATCATATAGTAATATTGAAAGTCATAAAGAGTTTACAGATTTTTCCAATAAAATGGATAATTTTTCTGGTTAAAAAATCTATTATCATACTGAATGCCGAGTTGATTTTAATAATAAGTTATCTTCATTAAAAGCAATGCCTAGCAAAACGGAGTGGCATTATCACCGAGAGTATCATCAAACAGTTTTTAATGAAATTATTACAATCATTAAGGAAGACGTGATTTAAAAAGGGCGCTGTTTTTTATTAGTAAATTTACATGAATCAAATATCGATTTATTAGAAAAAAATTTTCAAGAAAATACTATTCAAATAACAGCTACATTTACAGCACACCGTCTTGAAGAAAAAATTTTAAAAGTATTCTCTAAGGATATAATTTTTTTTACTGTTCGTAATAAAAAAAATACTAGCTTCAAAAAATCTAGAAGCCATCGATGATCCAGTACTGGATAATTTGGAACAAGAAAATATTTTATGAAAATCTGCATTGATTCTGAAAAAAATAATACTTTGAATGGAAAGAAAAATTACCAACAAAAAATTTAACATCACAGCATTTAACATCCGGAGAAGTTTCAATACCACAAGAATTATCAGACTTTTATTTTACCCTTCTTGGTGGATGTAACCAAAAACGAAAAAATGGCCAAAAATGTTGTCGTCAAGTTCGTTCTTATTGTCAAGATGTTATTTTCGGAGTTCATAATGGTTAAAACGTCGAAGTATATAATGTTAGGTATAAAAAGCTTGACAAGCAGCAGAAAAATAATTGACATTATCAATAGATATGGACACTGCATCAGTTATTAAGGCGTTGAAGAATTAGAAACTGAAACTACATTTACATCAATGGAAAAGTCTACCTTATGTCCAGAAAAAATAAAAAAGAACCAGAGCTTTTTTACTGAGTATTGTCTTAAATATTTGTTATTCAAACTGTAAAAATTAATTTAATGAAATTTCTTGATTAAGAAAAAAGTAAACTGCACAATTTGACTGACTGACTACTGCTCACTTTGAATGCGTCTGGCAAGATGAAAGAACCGTCGATACTGTGCGGCTACTATGTAAACATAGTTTAATAGGCCCCCAAAAAATTATATATATAAAAAAATTCAGTTTTATTTCCTGATGAATTTGAGATGGAATTTTACACACCTTTGTTACCTGTTACCTGCCAAAGCCACCGATGCCTCAGCTTCATGGGTGAGGATCATTTTTACCTGTACCAGGGACACACATAGAATAACTTTTAGCTATTATAATAATCCGAAGCTCTACTCATTCTTCTGTGATTATTGTGATTATTGTATTAAAGATAAATATTAGATGGAACAAAAACCATTAGTGTGCTTGAAGAATGAATTAGCATAATTTTTTTTTCTGCTAGGTATTCATACACTTCATTACAAATACAACAATACAAGTTTGTAGAAAATTATTTCAAAATACATAATTATACATTATGAGGCAATTAAATCATTAGATTCATGACGGAAAGAGAGATTAGTCCATTCTAGTTGTACGCCGTATTGAGCAATGATGGTTTATGTTGTAAGTATTTACGACATGAGCGACATTGGTCAATATTTTGTTCATTTATACCTAGGATGAAGTACCTATTAATGTAATAAGTTAAATATGTTTCTTTCAGGTTTAAGTTACGGACATTACTGGACATCGGCATCAAATCTTGCGGGAGATAATGAATGGGTTTGGTTGTCGACCGGTCAAAATATGAGATACGCTAATTGGTATCCCGGTGAACCGAGCGGAAAAAATTCTCAGAATAATTCAGAAAATTGCGTCGAAGCTCGTCACTGGGCGCAACCCAGTGGGTTCACGTGGAATGATATAGATTGTTTATCCGAACTATATTTTATTTGTGAATCGATAGTAGATTGTCCTTCTAGCGTTCCAAAACGTCGTAAGAAATAATTTTTCTTATCAAAAGTTTAAATAAAGAAATATATGACAATAGAATCAGTGTCTTAAGGTAATGAGAAAATGGATAATGATGAATTCCAAAGGAGATTTTTACCCACCAATAGAAAGCAAAATTTATTAGATTTTGATGAAAATAATTTTTTTATAATGTCATTACCTATGCTATTTTGTAATCTAAATCGTACTTAATCTTTTGAATTTTTGAAAATAAAAATTTTAGAAAGATTACAACTTTTGCTACTCTTCTCTTCTCTAAAAATAAACTATTGATACTTTTTTTCTATCTTTTGATCAAATGATATTAAAAAAGCTTGAATTTAGCTTTCTTAAATATGCAGTTTCATTTTTTTTTCATAAAATATATCATTTGCATTCGATTTTTTTAAAATATAACCTTTAAATGTAATTTATTTTTGCAAACACAAAACGAACTCTCATTTAACACACTAAACTAAATATCAGAAAAGTAGAAGAAAATATCTATTTATTTGGACACTAACGATCATGAAGGAAATGGAGATGAAAAAATAATAGGACGATAGGGGACAAGGAAAACAAAAATGACAATGGGAATACAATATTTGGAATAAATTGAGGAAAGCCAATATCAAATGTTATGCAAAAAATATATGATGTAAGTGAAGAATATGGAATGTACTTGAATATATTAAAAACAAAACATATGATTATTAACAAAATCAATATCCTCCAGAGCGATAAACGATCAAGACGTAGATCGGGTAGAAACGTGCACGTATCTCGGCACCACGTGAAATAGAACCTGGCATCAGAAAGGGCTCGAGCTATGTTTAACAACATGAAGAAACTATACCAGCAAAGATATTTCTTTACAACCAAAATTAACACTAGATAGGTGCTTCATATTTTCTGTTTGATTCTATAGTTTAGAGGCTACTTTAAAATGACTCAAATGTGGATATATCAAAGTATTTTGAGAATATCCTGGATGGAGCGCATCACCAACATAGAATTTATGCAGAGACTACAGTAAAAAAGGAAACTGGAGTATTTTGGCCACATACTAAGACAAGACAAATACCGTCTTTTGTAGTTGATTATCCAAGGCAAAGTGGATTGATGGCTGCACAACCTACCCCGGTGGTTTGGAGTGTCATCTGTTTATTTAATTACAGATATACACAAAATACCAATAAAACCAAAATTAATTCTAAAAAATAATAAAACTGTAACACAGAATATGTTTCTAAATCGTCTTGATTGTAGGTCTCTTCTTTTATAAAATTAGTTACCTTTTTTTAAATTTTTTCAAAACTATCTCCTAACAGTGTACAACAACTTAATGGGCCATGCTGATTTCCCAGAGAAATGAAAAGAAGCAAGACTGCTATTAGAAAATCCATATTCGTTCAGCCCCATATGTCTTCTCGATGTAGAGAGGAAACTCTACGAGCACCTGATTTTCTAAATACAGCCAAGAATAACAGCGTACTGGAGGTTTATCAAAACGGCAGTAAGGATTCAGGAAAGGTAGACAGACTCTCGATGACATAGGAGAGGTTTGCAGAATAGCAAAGTTTTTTCCTCTGCCCATCGCCGCTTATGCGCATTCATAACCATAAACGTTAGAAAAGCCTAATAAGTATCACTGCATCGTACCTGTTGAACAGAAATATAATCACTGAAGTAGACAACAACTCCAGGATCTTTGACTTGAACAGTGAAGTACCACAAGGATCAGTAATGGGCCTAACTCTGTAGAGCATCTGGTACGATGGGCTCTTTCAGCTCTGACGAGTATAATGCCAAACGGTCTTAGTGCATCTAAGAGGAAAATCCTTTCGAGCGTAGTCCATAGCCAGCGCACCAATATGGCATACAGTCTATGAAACAAAAACTTGCATCGTAAAGCTGACAAGTGGTAATCGCAGGATTGACCCCTATGGAGCTGCAATTGAAAGAGAAAAGACAGGTCGAAAGCTGACGCAAGAGCAAATCTCACCCAGAGGGGGCAAGTGAAATGGGACAACGGAACATATGGCCGATAGACCCACCGACGCATTCATATTATCGAAGTCTGCGTAAACAGTAAGTATGGGGAAACTGTCTACTCCTTAAGACAAGCAAGTACAGGTCAGGGATGCTCCCGCAGGCACCTTTATACCAGGCGGAGTTCATACATTCGTAAATACACCTACTGAAGTAAGGAAGACGATGCTGAGAATACGGTCTTCCATTGTTGCAAATGAGAAGAAGTAAGAAACTTGTATACTCAGAAAAGGAGAAGAAATTTCAATATTCAACATGATGGAGTGCTTGTTAGAATCAGACGAGTCCTGGAAGTACACGTATGGAGCGATATGGGCAATAATAGAAAACAAAGGGAAAGAGAATAGGAACTAAACATAACGAAAGACAGCCTTTCCAACGAAGCACTGCGAGAGCGAATACTATTGAAAAATGCGGCAGCCCAGTAGGGGTTTCAGCCGGTTATAGTCCAACAGTACCCGTCAAGGACACCGTAAGTTCATGAGGATTTTCCCTCCTATAGAAAATAAAGTAAAATCGGAGGTGAGTAAAGCTCTATTCGTTACCGGTCTTTTTTCTAAATATATTCAAAGCTTTTTGACATCTAATAATTAAAAACCGATTCAAAATATATTTTGGAATGAATTTTACCGTCCCAAAACTTAAATCTCCTTATAGCAACTATTATACTCCGGATCGTATAAGTACTGAATGAATAAAAAATATGTATTCAGAAAACGTCGACTGAGAAACGATAACGAAAACTAATGATGGTTTTCAGAAATAGCTGAGAGAATAAGATTACAAGAAGAGTACGTTACACTCAAACAACAGGTAACGCCAATATTACTGTTAGAAAAAAAACAAATACTGAGAAAATTCTGTAGTCAACTAAAATAGATTGACTAAATCATGGGATATAATTTTAAATATTTCAAATAATAATACACATTAGAATATTAATATATAAAAATTCAGTGTCCGTGTATATGTTCCGAATGAACTCAAAAACAAGTCAACTGATATTCATGAAAGTTGGCATATATATGTAATTTGGTCCGCCTTGAATGATAGGATAGTTTTATTTAAATTAATGGTCTCGATCATTAATAATTAATAATAAACTGATTATCAAACTTGATTATTGTTATCAATCTTAGTTTTCATAAGTCTGGAACAGATGGCGCCTTAAGCGAATTTCTTTACAGAGAACTGTAAAATTTTGTCCTTTGAACTTCATAGATAACGCCACACTTTAATGTGAGATATTTTCTTAGACTACACACTATACATGTCTTATTTTGCCTATACCACTTAACGTCGCTTCTTTCAAATCATTCTTCATTTTGTCTTCGTTGCGTACATTACTTCGAATATTTTTTTTACTTCTAACTTACTGTTATTCAGAGAACAGCGAAATTCATTACATTAAAAATTCAATCAGGTATAGTTTTTAGTAAAATAACATCCAAAAAATCCAACCTTAATGCCCGTAGCAAGAAGATTCGATGTGGACGTGTTGAAAGAGCTCATGAATCAGTCGAACAGAGAACAGAAAGAAATGCAGCTCAAAGAATTCGCACATCTGAAATTCGTGCACGAAAAGAGCGTGATATTCGTCGACAAAAAAATGCATTGAGAACCAGGGTGGCACGTCAACAACACATAGATTCATTTAGAGAACAAAACCGAGAAAACCATCGAACCAACTGCACAGTAACATGTGGGATCATTTGTCCGTCATTTAATTATGAACCAGACATCAATTATTCGGCTGATTTCAAAGTTACTGTTGGTGCGATGGACAAAATATGCAATTATTGTCAGGCGTTAAAATTTCGCAGTGAAACACCCGGCATGTGTTGCGAATCAGGAAAAGTTGTATTATCACCACTCCCTACTCCACCTGAACCTTTGAAATCTCTTCTTTTGGGCATTTCAAATGAATCAAAATTATTTTTGCGTAATTCTTGATTCTTGCTTCCAAATGATGTCATTTGGAGCATCCAAAGTTTGTGATTTGTTATCTGATGGTCGTAATTTTGAGACAACATTCAATATTCAAGGCCAGGTATATCATAAAATTGGATCATTGATGCCAATGCCAAATGAAGATCAAAAATGTCTTCGAAACTATTTTATGGGCAATTGTGAAAAACGTGTAACAACTCAATGCCAGTATAATTTCATTGAGCAAGCAGAAAAGAGAGCAATTGTATTTTCATTAGAATTATTTTTGGAGAACTGTAATCAATTGATTCAATTGTTTAAAAGAGTATCACCACAATTAAAAAGTGACAATTATCAAATTGTCATTAAAGCGGACAAGGTTCCTTTGGGAGAACACGCCGGCAGATTCAATGCACCAACCGTTGATGAAGTTGCTATTATCATTCACTATTATCACTCGGCCACAGCAACGCGTGGCCCGGTCTGCTAGTATTATATAAGTTATTACATCTAATGATTGAAGAGCTACTGCATGATTTGACAAAAAATCGGCCGAATTACATTCAACAGGCCTTGGGGCGAAACAGAAAACACCAAAGAAGATATACGAGGTGAGGCTATCAAATAACGAGACTGGTGATATAAAATATTGAAAATATTGATATAGTGTCTTTTTCTGTCAGATCCTTCAAGACGCGCGCCGATTTTTTTTCACAGCTTCACCAGACTCAAATCTGCTTCCTTTTGATGCAGATTAGGAAAGAGGCAGAAGTTGAACTGTGCAAGATCCTGCGAATAAAGTTGGTGATCTAAGACTGGGATGTTGTACTTGATGGACATAACATTTATTAAAAAATTGTGTTGCATCACGATACAGCCAAAATCTGCTATATTCAGAATACAGACAAATGAAGCCAAACTTCAGACAGATTAGTTTTTAGACGTTTGAAAAAAATGGAAAATTAAACATTAAGTGTGAAGCGAGTTGTTTAATTGAAAAGTCACCACTCAAATCAAACCGCCCTCGTACATGATGCAATTTATCATGAATATTACTTTGTTTATGGAAAACAAGCATCACAATATCTAAAAAATACAATTTAGTAACGTTAAAATATTAAAAAAAAATTAAAAAGTTACAAAAAGAAAGCTAATAAATTTGAGTTTGATATTCATTTATGTTCTATAACTTTCATGTTTTTTTTTCAGTGAATAATTTGAAGTATCGATTAGTTTTTTTTTTTCGAATTTTGAATCGCAACTATAACAATTGAAAACAGAGAGTTCTGTAAGTGGTTACAAATTCTATTTTAATGTTCATAGTGAAGACCAAAATCTTAATTATTGATACAAAATTGCGTTATAATTTGCTTAACATATAATTGTAACAACAAGATTATCACAAATTAAAGTTCAAGTTCTTAGTCGACTTATTGATAACAAACTGGAAATACCAGTATGACGTCTTCGCACAAAAACCAAAAAATTAAATATAGTGCCGTTTATATTCAAGTTAATCAATTACATGTTTTTTAAGTTAGTGAGATACTAAAATGTTTATTCATGTCTTTTTCTTCTTATTTATCTCCAATCTCTTCTACGTTACTTTGGAAGAAAGTGGCACTGAATTTCTATCTCCGGTTTTGAATACTAATAAAAGAACCCCTAATTGGTTTTCATTTGCAGGAAAAACGTATTATGTAGATACTGTATTTAAGGTAATTATAAAAACTATATAAAATTCAGAAGAATTGAGAGAAGAATGAAATATTTACCGTTGAATATCGGGGTGATATTTAGGGCTAATAATGGAAAACATTTCAAAATTTTGTTTTTTTTTATCGATTATTTATGTTTTATCACCTCATCGAATGAAATATTTTGATATACTTTTTGGTTTATCACTACTGAGGAAAATAGCAAATATTTGAACCTTCAAATGTTGATGTAACATACTTGGAAATAAGTATACAAACTGCTTCCTTAAAAATAAGTGTGATGTAGTTTTTCAAAATTACTAATTTTCCAAAGATAGCGATGTAATCGAATTGATGATTTGTTACGAAAGGAATCTTATAAAAATAAGGGTATTTATTGTATTTTCAGGCAAACTTTTACAAATCTCTGCAATTCTGTAGACAACAAGGAATGCATCTTCTCAGTATAAATAGTCAACAAGAAAACGATAGAATTGGGAAGTTCATTCAAGATAATGGTAAGTATTAATTTGTGAATTATGAAGTTTTGGGATCAGAATACAAAAAAAATTTCATTCCCTTTTCCTATTATGAGATTATTTTCGTCCTCACACGCGAGGGTACAAAAATTTATACCAAGCTCAAATTTCCTAGGATTGTTGAAATAATCACTCGGGGGTTTTCGTGAGCGAAACGTGGTTTAGAAAAAATCGGAGATCAGATAGTTATGAAAAATGTTTGCATATTTTTCACATAACGATTTAAATGTCATAATCGTCATGAGAGATTTGTATCCAAAGAAAGTTTCCCATATATTTTACATTACATCACATTGTTGAAAAGCTCAAACTGTTATCTATTTTTGAAAATAATCTCCATTTATTTTGACACATTTTTGAAGACGGAGCTTTTGTATTCACAAGTCCAAGTCTCCATCTGGCCCATCCATTGAGGAAGCGCGTGATCGCTGCTCGGACTTCATCGTCGCTCGTTTACCACCTAAATGTCCCTTTAGCTTGTGAAAGAGGTGATAACCGTAGGTGATAATGTTTCGGTGACTATTCCTAATAAGGATAAAGCAAAAGATGTTTTCAGAAATTTACTTGTTTTACTGAGGACCGACGACAACATATACCAGTTAAGTACAAAATATGGAGTGATTAAATATCTGTACCTATACCAGATCCGAATTAGACATTTGCAAAACAAAAATTTATTGACATTAACTTAATAAGGAGAGATAAACAAATTTCTTCACATCAAGCAGCTTCATTTAATTTTGTTTCTATGCAGGATTTGCTTTATGTGCATATGCACTGAAATTTGTCGAAGTAAATTATTTAAATGCAAAAAATTATATTGTGTATTACTCTAAATTTTAAAATGTTCCAAGTTTCACATATAAAGTGAAATTTAATATATTGCGCCACAAATTAAATAAAACCAAACCAACTTTATTCTCTAATAACCTATACTTGCCTATAATATTAATTGTAGTTAGTAAATTTTAATATTCTGTTAGTTACTATTGTAAGCTTTGTAAGAACGCGTTCTGATTGAAAATTTCAGTATATAGCCGAATTGAAGATACATTTCAGTATTTTCCTAAACCTCGTGGCCATTAGGTGTTCTTAAGCCGTATCAGCGCGAAGGCGCGAGGCACCCTCGAAGAATGAGTGTGGATCCGTTTCGCATATTCTTTACGGCTTCATAGTACTTTCCCCAAAAATTTTTCGTTCTGCGATAATGGGCTTGCAGGTGCTAAGCGTGCGCTATCATGACAAGACTCCATATTCGCGGAATGCTTAGTCGCTCAGTAGAAATTGTTTCTTTAAGGTGTAACTATAAATGGCCAAAACGCAAAGTTGTAAAGCACCTGCTCTAGTGTTTTCACTGTTCATTTCTACTACAAATAAACTTCGATTGAGGAAATTACAAGACGTGCATACACGTCACGAGCGCGAACTATACTGTGAGCCCGCGCGAGCCTGCGAGAGTAGACTGTTGGCAATTTTATCCGCGATTCGCGCTACATACTAGTAAGAACGCGAAATTACAGATACTTCTAGTTATTATGCGTAATTCGGGTATTTACTGTAACACATACACTGATTAGGTTCAAGTAAATTATATATTATTCTTCATTCCTCCAATTTGTTCTGTATTGTTAACAAACAAAAATGACAATTGTGTGTACTTCTATAATAGATAATAATCAACAAACCTTGCAATTCAGTTGGTATATCGCGAATATATTAACATCAATACAATTTAGCACACTCAAATATGGAAGAGAACAATATATGTTTCCGGCGATATTGTTGAGACGAAAGAATATTCTAAGATGAAGAGTCTTCTGAGATTGCAATCAAGTAATGACTACCAGCCCATAGAACAAAAAATGAGTTTTTCTAACATCATATTTTATAAAAAGATTCTTTAAACCAATGTATTGAATATTGTTTTTTCCATTTAATCTTTTTTAGGCTTAGGCTATGGGCACTACTGGACATCAGCAACGAATCTCGTTGGCGATAATGAGTGGGTTTGGTTGTCTACGGGTCAAAATATGAGATACGCCAATTGGTATCCTGGTGAACCCAGTGGAAAAAATTCTCAGAACGGTTCTGAGAATTGCGTTGAAGCTCGCCATTGGGCCCATCCCAGTGGGTTCACATGGAATGATATAGACTGTTTAACTGAAAGATATTTCATTTGTGAATCGATAGAGGACTGTTCTTCTAACGGTCCACAGCCTCGTAAGAAATAATTGTCCTCATAAAATAATTAAATACACATACAATAATGAAATGCCAGTCTCAATAAAATAAGTGTGTGATAAGGTATGAGAATTTAGATAATGATAAATTTAAAAGAACATACAACAGGAAACTTTGGTATTGATTCTATGAGAAATTAAATACCTTTCCTCGAACCGAGTTTATTTGACTATTTGTCATTGCATAACAGATTGGAACATTGGTTTATGCTTGATGGAGCACCATCTTATTTAAGTGTTAATGTAAGCGACTTTTTAAACCGTCAATATTCAAATAAATGGATTGGTCAAGAAAAGAATTGTCCTCAAGATTGGCCTCCCCGCTCACCGTACTTCAAAAATGTAATTACTTTCTTTGGGGGGCGTTAAATAAAAGTTGATGCTCTTTCTACAATATTATCAATTTGAGTTTCCATTAAATTATTCTTATTGTTTTGTTAAATCTGAAATAGAATTCATACTGTACGCTACGTTCAATGCCTTTCTTTTCAAATCAACTGATAATACAAGATGGAAATAAGTTTTTGAATCAAATTACTATTATTATTATTATTATAAATTAACCATGACATAAAATAGTTATGATACAAGTGTTAGAAGTAAGTAGTGAGTGGAGATGAACACAATAAAATCACTTTTAACAAGTATATCGTATACAATTTTTTATAAAACTCTTCTTACAAAGGAAATAAAATATGTTTACTCTTATCAAAATCTTCATAGTTAAGAGGTTTATTAGTAAAGAGTTGTTGATGTGAGATATTTAATTATAATTTACTAAAATTAACTAAATGAAAAATGCGGAATTCGAATCGATATTACTTAAGGTAAAACAATTACCTATAACGAAATTTGAAGATGTTATCCTTATCTATTTTTTCCTAAATAATATCAGAGTGTCATGTCAACATTCAAATATTTATTTAAATTTGTAGAAAGTCAATATTTTTGGGTGTGTTTTTATTGATAATTTTTATTGTATTGTAACAACAAAGAAGAATATTGAAAAAATTGAAACTGAAACTGACCGTGTGTGTGTGTGTGTGTTTGTGTGCCGAATTCGGCACCGAAGCTAACATTGCCATTCCATTGAATATCGAACAGGCAGCAAACTGAGTGACATTGGATCTGCTGCCTCAGAAATCAAAAAACCGTATGATATTACACAAAATATGTTAATAAAATATAATGTGAATCGAAGAGAGCTTAGTGCAACTATATTTTTGGCTTTTTTAGATGAAAAATAGAAGGTGTGGAAACCAAACAATGTGGTCCAGCCATTTCATGATAAAAGCCAGTTTGCTGATAAAGTATAATGTAGACATCAGCAAATATCACAAATCTCTAAACCTCTAAATGTAGGATTTTTTCTATAAAAAAATATAGAGGTTTTGGAAACCTCAATTTTAAAATTATCTGCAATTTCTTTTGAAAATACTAAAGTGGGGCTGATCAAATTCAAACTTGATTTGAGGCGAATTCGATGATATCTTTCATGTTGCTGCAATCAGACCATGTAAAATAATAAATTTGACTCCGGTTTAAATATTCTCGTCACTTTTAAAGTTATTCGTTCTCAAATATCTCGGGATCAAATTGATTGCATAGATGAAAATGATCACTTTTCAATACTTTGTACTTCAGCAAACAAAATTAAGTTTATAAACTAAAAGAAATCTACAATAATTCTTATATTCAGGTGATAACCAGCTTTTTCATACAAACGTATTTCACAGATATATCCCAATCCTACCACAACATAGTTCATTGCAGCATGGATATCCTTTTAGGCCATTGTCAGTCCACTGGTCCCAGATTTTTTCGCATTTGTGTGTATGGAGGCAGCAGCACTCTCGACGCAGACTCACACATCATAATGGATTTAGCACTTTTTGTAAAATTACAGACTCTCTCCGGATATTCTATTCCCCGTATAAACAATATTTTGTTATTTCCTGGATAATCTTGAACGTTTGTTCGATCATAGTTAAAAATATAGCATGCAGGTATATCTTGCAATGTCTCTCGCGCATTGTTAAAAATTTCGTTATGGTTTGTGAGGAAACAGAAGCCCGAGTGCGTTTTACATTTGCGGCCACCTTCACAACTGCACCCTCTCTTCGTTGATTGTAAAATAGGTTAGACCTCCATTTTATCTAAAATGTTGACCGTGGTAGTTATTTAGCCTCTCATAAGGGATGTCACAGTCTCGAGCAGCCCTCTGTAGACTCAATCCTTCATCAGTAACTTTTTCTAGTGCTTGTTCAACGGTATCCTAACTGTACACTTCATACTATCCTTTTATGCACTAATACAATTTTCGATTAGTCTGAAAGAAGAAGAAGATATAGAAGAAATAAATTTAGCAACAAGGATGTGATCGATTTGTCCCTAGCCGTTAAATATTGAATTTCCTGCGTGGCTATTATATCTGTTGCTGAATATTTTACTTACCAGTGAAAGTTTGCAGAGGTACTGAATATTTGATATTAGCTCATTAATTTCAAAAGTGTTTTTACCAAAAAACTAGATGGAAAATGGCACACGTCACCATATACGTATCGAGATAAAAGCTGGACAAGACTAAGAGAAAAAGATCGCTGCTAGTGGTATTTTAAAATGTAACCAAATGATCTAATTATCAATTTCGTACCCGGTTATCAATTTCGCCTCAAATTACGGTACCGTCCGAAGAAATCGAAATTTTCTGACAAAAGAACAAATCGATACATTTTGAAATGAAGCCAGATACCGATTATTTGATGATGGAAATGGCAATAATTGTTGGTGTATTTGGTACATGTCGCCGTGAAGAGCTAAGCAGATTGGAGTCAGATGAAATAAAAGAATTAGAAAATTCGTTGTTAATACATATTCCGAGTAAGAAAATCAACGTCCAGTGTAGTTTTTCTATCTCTTCAAACTACTTCAGTTATTACCGCAAATATATTGCATTACGTTCTCCAGGTACTTCTCATCGACGATTACGCTACTGCTACTTTTGATTTATTGCTGTAAATTGTTAGTTTTTGACAAGTTTTTTTTATATAGAGGGTATATAGTATATACAAATGAAATTATTTTCTTTTAAACTTAACGAGTGGTGGTACTTCGAATAGTTGTTTTTTTTTTTAAATTAAGATGTGTATCCAGCATTCACTCACTATTGTATTTATATTAAAACGGACATTACAATTCTTTCACTTTTTCGTTTTCCTTTTCTTTTTCTTTTTCTTATTCTTTTCCTTTTTCTTTTTCTTTTTGTTTTCCTTTTTCTTTTTCTTTTTCTTCTTCTTTTTGTTTTCCTTCTTCTTTTTCTTTTTCTTTTTTTTTTGTATGTATTGTATGTAGGAAATTTATTATCACATAAAATTTTCATTACAGATGTTTGCGAAAGATCAAGTTCCATAGATATATAGATAAACATCTAAAGATTTATTTTCAATTGATGCATTTTTTCTGCACCCTGATTTGGATAAATTTTTTACTGAACTAGTTTCGTTAAATTTCTTTACTAATTTACTGACAGTAGATCTTGTTATGGGATTTCGGTTAGGATATATGTTATTAAAGATATTACACGTTTCTTGTTGACTTCTACGCGTTACACCATATCATAATATCATTAAAATATCAATTCGTTCTTTATCAGAAAAACGACCCATTGTGACATAAACTTCAACAATAATAATTTATTGAAGTATCCAATTTGTTATTGTAGCATTCATAACCACCTAAATGTAATATTTTCTTCTTCATTCTTCTTTTTAACCAAGATATCCTGTTTCATACTAAATTTTCCCACCAATAAACCTTCTCCCGCGAACATTAATTCCTTGACTAAACTATACAGCGGGCTGTAAGGAATTGGCCCTTTGTCCCTATTTGAGCTACTCTTACATCTAGCAATTTCAACGCTCTCAAATGCATCCAACAATTTATTATTGGACACTTGATCGGCAAAACCTGATTTTCCGATCCGTCCATATTTTAAACGAGCTATGTGCTTTTTAAAGTATGAATATCACCAAGGTTTTCAGAATTTCCAACTTAACTAGTAATGTTGCTTATTTATTAAGTAGACAAGTATTATTGAGGAAAACAATAATAAAAACATTCACTGAAATATTCATTACCATTTATTATTCGACCATGAAATAATTACAATATATTCAAATGTTTTTTCAAGCTATTTAATAAACATTAGTATTCCAAATATCCAGCTTTATAAAAAACAATTATCAACTGAAATATGAGTCGTTAATCACATAAATTTTAATTTCAAATTTTTGAAATATTCAAAAGACATCGTACGTACTATCAAGACTTTGAGATATTTATTTTTTTTATATTTGGGAACCGGAACTAATGATTCTGCGTATGTCGATATTTAGTTATGTACTTGTGTACATGTGTAATTCTAAATAATTGAATATTCGACTTTATTTGCAATTCGAGGTAAAATGGGCGGCCAAATACTAGAAGAGCATTATATTTTTTTCAGTTTCGCCAGGATTAGATCATTCTTGTTGATCATAAATATCGACAACACCTTACTACGAACAGAAGCAATTGAAGAATTAACAAATACGCTTAACCAACATTGGTCGACCATCTTAGAACACTTGTAGTAGATTGTAAAAATGATCGAAGGAAGTGCTTAGGTTCCCATAAATGTAGGTGCTTGAAATTTAATCCCCCAGCTGCCACACTCAATGTATAGAACGTTTGGTCATATGAGTGCCATTTGATTTGTTCAGAAATAATTAAAACTTTCAAAAAATGGAATTAAATCGCTAACTTTTTTGTGCGATTTTCTATGACTTTCGAAGTGGATTAAATGAACAGCAGTGTGCCGATCAACTCGCTAGATTTCTGACTCCAATCGTCTTCGCACTTCGCTACAGGATGAATTTCGTGAAGGTCATCCAAAATCGATTGTTGTGCCATAAAACATCGTGTGCTGTACGTGAACTGATATTGCAAAATCGTCATGTGACATACCGTAAGATTGAGGCATACTTGAACATCAATTCCACTCGCATACATTCAATATTGCATGAAAATTTAGCTGTCGGAAAGATTTGTTCGCGTTGGATATCGCATAATTTGACAATCGCTCAAAAAAAAGCTCGTGTCGTTTGGTGCAGAGAAGTGGAAGGGAAACCAATAGCAGAAGTCGAATCATTCTCGACCATGACAAAGTGAACGATCATACATCACTTTAAATAAAAAGTTTATGATTCCTTCTTGTTGCCGCATATAAAATAGTTATTTATATACCAAGGACTGAAAGTGCTATTTTGTTGGTCGAGTCGGAAAATTGAGACGAGCGAAGCGCGGCGAGCAACAGACGAGTCTTTCAGTCGCGGCGTATTCAACATTTTTTTAGACGACGCATAAGAACGTAACAAGAATTCTATTATATTTTCTCTGGTTAAAGTTTTTGATTTTTTTGCAATGTACCATTTATTTTGTTTCTTCAGGAAATTGATAAGTTTTGGATATTTGTTGATGTGAACATCTTGTTTTATCGCGAGAGTACTTTGTAATCATCGAGAATGTAGACCATAAAGTACTTTTCCAGATTTTAGATTTTTCTGAAAAATAAGCGAGCATTACATTTTCCGTTGGGTTTTTCGCCTTTTTCTGATGACACCGCTTCATAAAGAGCTCGTACTGTTTTTCGTACCTTGCACGAGATTTATGCGGCAACGAATTAAGAACGGCCGCATTGCTTTCTTCGGTGAGATCAGGTGGCGTGGATACCAGTAACTCATTAATTTAGATAAAACTTCGGATGAAACAAATAATTTCAGAAAATTAAAAATTTGAAGTTATGCAAAGTCATCGGAGTGAAACTGTCAACTGTCAACATTAAAGTGGCTATAGTCACATTTAAGAAAGTTAAAGTTGTCTACTCCAGAGCGTCCCGAAAGTGTTTTGCAGTACGGAACTACATCATTTTCACTACATGGAACACATGTACACATGAACACATGAGTTTGTCTACACCTGAAGAAGCGGTGGATGCGGTCAAAACACATATTTTGGAGATAACTTAATTGGAAAGAGAAAAATGCTTCGAGAAAAGATCCAAACAGATGCAAAAGCGTATTGAACTTAATGAAGAATATTTTGAAAGACGATAAAGCCATATTTATAAATACTTGTTATTATTTGTCTATTTCCAAACTTAAGTAGTAAGCCTCGTATGTCATATAAAAAAATGATTTAAATAATAAATGCTCTTTCCACTTCCGCCCTTACCATGTTATCAAATTATCGAATCTGAACTTCCTCACAATAGTAAAAGTTCCTTATTCGCGCTTCCTTCATTCGCGTTTTCACTATTCGCGGAGTAAAAAAATGTAACCCAATTCCTATATTCGTGGCTAAAAATTTCTTTATTTGCGGATCTAATAAGTACATACATAATAATAAAAGGATTCCAATAGGTATCCAACCCAATATCCTGATGGATCGAAGACTGCAACCAAAAAAGGGTATCCTTGAGTGGTTCAATGGTCCGGGAGAAGGCAAAGCGTCTTTACGCTCATTTTAAAGAACCTAATGGTAGTTGTAGTGGTGAATGTACAGATGGAAGATTTCAAGCATCGGAAGGTTGATTCAATAAATTTAACGTCAGACAATCATTGCATAACATTAAAATCGTTGGAGAAGTAGTATCTGCAGACACTGCTGCAGCAGCGCGATATCCAGAAGAATTTGCAAATTTAGTAACTGATGGAGGAAACAAACCGGAGCAAGTATTTGATGCAGACGGAACTGCACTGTTTTGGAAGAGAATGCCAAACAAAACATTCATTTCTAAAAGCGAAAAGTCTGCTCCTGGATTTAAGGCAGCAAAGGATATAGTTACACTGCTGCTATGTTCGAATGCATCTGGAGATTATGTTGTTAAGCCATTGATGCTTTAGAGATCGTTTAATCCTCGGGCTTTAAAAAATCAAAACAAGGACAAACTGCCAGTGTTTTGGCGTACTAATAAGAAAGCATGGGTTACAAGCGCTATTTTTTGTGACTGTTCCGGAATTGTTTTGTTTCTGAAGTTGAAACTTATTTAAAAAAACAGAATTTAGACTTTAAAGGACTTCTACTTTTGGACAATGCACCAGGTCATCCTCGCAAACTTGAAACTATGTATCCAAATATAAAAGTGTCATTTTTACCTCCCAACACGACAGCTTTGCTTCAACCTATGGACCAAGGAATAATCCAATCCTTTAAGCTATTACATTAGACGAATATGGATGTAATCCCTGGTGTGAATGTTGTGGAATACTGGAAGAAATTTGACATTGCAAAATGCATCGTAAACATAAAAGAATCATTGGAAGAACTGAAGCCACACACATTGAAGTCATGCTGGAAAAAACTGTGGCCTGCTCTGACTGCGGAAAATGATGAATAATCTGTGCAAGTTCAAACTATGACTGCAAATATAGCCGAAATCGCGAATGGAATAGGACGAGATGGGTTCGAACAGATAGAATCAAGTGACATTCAGGAATTGCTTGAATCTCAAGATGAAGATTTGACTGAAACCGACTTGGAGGAAATGTTAAATTCACAGCCCATTGAAGAAGAGGCTTCAACAAGCACTGAAAACGTGACATTTAATTTGAAAAATCTTAGTGAAGATTTAAGAATGGCAAATGAGCTTTGCGATTTCTTTATGAACATTGATCCGTCTATGGAACGAAGCCTTATTTTTAAGAGGAAAATTGCGAATGCGACTACTCCGTATCAGTCTGAATTGAAGGAGCTTTTAATTCTTCAAACCATTGCCTAAGCCTAAAAATAAGTAATCAAAATGTTTAAAAACTTAAATAAAATTAATTTTTTATATACATATTTGTTTTTTATTTATTTATTTTGCTTTTACTGTATTTTTCTGCACTCCCTATTTTCCTTTCAACTATATCAATCCTACCTCATCCAAAACTCGCATGATTAATTGTTGTTATTTTTGGTTGAGACGTACTCCATTTTTTTTTTCTTCTTGAAAACTCTCTTTCGTAAATTTTCAATTTCTTCTCATGTTTCTTTGTCATGATTCATGTTTCTGATATATGTACAATTGCTGGTTTAAAAATAGTTTGGTAAATGCTGAGTTGACTACCTTTAAAGCTTTTTGCTCTCAGTATTTTTGATAGTACTTCCACTGTCAAAATTCTCATATAGATTTCCTAAATAATAAAATCTATTAACTAGTGCGCTTGCTTTCCATGTAGAAATTTCCTTTTATCTACTTCTTCAGTGCGCATCTCCATGTAATTTGTTTTCTTTTTATTTAATTTTTCCCCTAGTTACGTCAATGAACATTGTTTATTAAGCTTTATTGTATAACGCCGACGAGGCACTTTGTAAAACATATAAATATTGTAAACCTGTAATAAATTCAGATTCTGTTTTGTCAATGTATTGAATAAACGTTTCTCAACGTGTAATTCGTTTTAAAAACGCCTTCTCGAAGTTCAGTAACGTAATTCCCTATAGAATTTAGTGAAAATCTTTTATTCTTATAAAGAAGAACAAAAAGTATTATGGCACCTTCTTCTTCTGCATCGTACGTTAGGACTTAGTCCTGTGTTTGCATCAATGGTTGCCTAGCTGCAACTGGGACGATGAAGACCAGCTTTCATACCATCCTGTAGGTGGTCGTCCTGGTGGTCGAGATGTATTTGGTTTTTCCTTCCACGTGGTCTCACCACTCCCTTCACCGATTTCTCCTCCATCATCTCTCGTGGTCAAATAACGTGTGTCCCGCTATTGATCTCAGCGTTCGCATTTCAGTAGTTCTTAAAAGCCGCTTAGTTATGGTCTTCTCTGCTCTGGTATCTATCGCGTATGTTATTACTTTGCTTCTGGAAGTCATATATTTATTCCGCCAAATTACACATCTCAGGTACCCTGATATTAATAACGCCTTCGTTGCTTGAGCTTTCACTTCATTACTTAGATATTTGAATGACATCTCTTATTCCACACTCTGATCGTATATTGCGAGTTCACATCTTCTTGATTCTCTAGATACTGTAAAAGATTTGGTTTTCTTCAGGGATATTTGCATGTTAAAAGCTTTCGCTATTTGTTCAAACCTATACAGTAGCCTTTGTAAGTTATCTTCGCCTTCTGAGGTGATCGCTGCGCCATCAGCATAACATACTATTTTTTTCTTTGTTTCCCATCCGGTATCCTCTTCCAGCGCAGCGTGCTTTACCTCGTTTATAATCTCATCCATTACGATGCTGAACAATATCGGGCTGAGGCTGTCTCCTTGTCTGATACCGGCCGTCACAGGTATTCTAATGCTCAGTTTATTTTCCATGCTGATCTATGTGTAATTATCGGTGTTCAGTAAAGTTGTTACATCCCTCAATCGTACCCTATTAAATGCCAGATGACATCACTTCTTCCGCTAAAAATTTAGTGAAAAGTTGTTGTACTGCACTCATCAAGCTAATACCTCGATAATTTTGTGGATCGTTCTTTTCACCTTTTATGAAAATTGAAATCAAAATACTTTCTTCTCATTCTGATGATATACTCTAGGTGACAAGTATTTTATTGAAAATAGTACCTCCATACTTGATCATCTCGTTTGATATTTCGTCAATACCTTGAGCTTTTTGTTTTTCAGTTTAGTGACCATTTGTTGTGTTTTCTTCAAAGATATGGTACATTTCTCAATTTGTTCCTCATCTTGATGTAAGTTCTGTGTTGATGTACTTGTTGTTGAGTCTCTAAAGTACCTCTCCCATTTTTCCATAGTGATTTTTGTATTCTGTATGTACTCATTTATTTGCACCTTCTAGACCAAAATATTCATGTCATATTCAGATTTTGTAACGATGTTCTTAATTACCGTAGAAAAAGAAAACGTCACCATGGAAACCGAAATAATATTGCGTTTGGTTTAAAAGTTATGTACGCTGGACTACGGTGATGTATTAGCGAGTTATTGCTTATGGTAGCCTATCAACTGTGTCCTATCAGGCTAGGTGAAATCTACTACATCTTTAATGAAAAAAAGTCTTTAGGAGTAGACTCGAAAATTATTCAAACATTTCGAAACAATTCCGGATATTGAGATAGCACGACAAAGCAGGTAAAAACCATTCCAGTGATCCCTCAGTCGTAGATTGGTGATTATGTAAATTTCTATGTTAGCTTTCGTTTGTTTGTTTTTTGAAAAATTATTTATTGTACTCTTTTTATTACAACTTGTTAACGTATAATTAAAATATTTTTCAAACATCTTGATTAGTTAGTATAAATGTTTTTTCCAGTCTTATGCGACTAGTTCAAAAGTTTAAAAATAAATACAAAACTTGAAACAATTATACACAACTATTTATTTAGTGGAAAGCCATGATACAATATTTTCCATCATAAACTTTATACAAATAATTTTAGATAATTTACAGTTCATGATAATGTGAAACATCTACCTGGTTGGTACAAACTTTTCCATTTTTATTAAACATTCACTGCTACATATTCTGCATTTTTTGCGGAAAACAACTTTTTGATTGCATTGATAAGTATTTTTCCACATTTACTAATTTCTGTACTTTATACATTCATATTTATTCACCTCGCATATTAAGTATTCCATACATACCGTTGCACATATCTTATATAATATAAATAAAATGGAACATGCGAAGTTGGATCAGAAGTTTGTAGATCAAATCAAAATGGGGTGGACAGTATTTTTACTTTGTTTAGCTCCAGTGCTCTTCGAAAACAGTATAGGTGCAAGTAGCGTGAGTATTAAAATTATCATTTAAATCTTATTAAAATATTTGTAGGTAGATATTATTAAAAAGTGATAAGTTTTTTATTTCTTTATCTCTATCGACTTTAATCTTTTCATATACTACACTTATTTCAACAGTTTTTATAATTTCACTGCCAAGAATAAAATTAGTGTCAATTTTAGAAATTTTGAATTTTTGAACCAATATTTTGTTAGGTTTGCTAGAAAAAAATTATAATTTTGATGAAAATTTATCTAAAGTATCAATCAATTTGATTAATTTCCAATTGAAGCAAAAAAAATAATCGGCTTCAATATTGATTATATAGAAACCTTTATATAGAAGCTTGTAAATCAGATGTATACCTTTAAGTCCTATTGGGGCTTCTGCTGTAGGACCTTATTATACAATTCGAAGCTAAAAGGATCGCATATACGTTGTGAAGTCCATGAGTTCCTGGCTTCATATAGTAACTAGAGTACGTTCGCAAATATCTTTATGCACGCATCAGTAATATGTATCAACAAGCTTTTCAAAAAGCTTAATCTTCATCGATCAATTTCATAATAGTAAAGCTTTAACGACAACTTAGTCAAGTTGTAGTCTTGCGCTGTTTCAAAATTGTTAACTAAAGGTGACTTGTGTCCATAATTCAACAATTAAAAATTGGTTAAAAGTAATCAAATACAAAATTATCGAAAAAAAGATAGGCTTCACGAATGTGGCCTCACAGAAATTGATTATAGCTCTGATCTAGCTTAGTCCTTCTTTTTGAAAAGTGTGTAGAAATGAAGGAATAATATACATAATCACAGTTTTTTATATTTGTGACCTTTCTATATTAGGCTAAGAACTCATTCACCACACTACGTATATCCTTAATGAATTATAGGCTGGAGTAGCTAAACATGTGAGAACCAGTCTTCCAAACCGAATCGTTAACTGTGAGTAATGCTGTCAAATGATATGATCTTAAAACTCTCATACTGAAGATCTGCTATAAAAGGCATAACTGATGTGCTCTACGTCCAGCTCTTTTTGAGTGCCAAGTCATCCTGTTAACAAGGGTAATAACGAGGCTGTTTGGCTCCTCAGGCAGCAAATACAATAATTGACGTAGAGTCCTATATTGGCGTAACCAAAAATGTGCCTATCACAAAGAAATCTCTACAGCGATAAATGGAAGCAACTGATATAAATAATGGCAAACATAAATGAGCCTTATAATTAGCTCAATGGTGTTTCAAATGAACAAGTTTACCTAAACCGTCATCCCCATTTCCATTGATATGGAATAACGCTGGTACATAGATGAGGAAGATTGCTCAGGCAGTTGCACGTGCAACGTTCAAGCACATTGGAAAGTCTTACAATTCACTCAGTGATGTTAAATGTGCTGTTCGAATTTTCAAACCACATAGAATCTTGATCCCATTTACGAATCAAAGAAATACATCCGAAATGGGTGGTAAATGATCTCGTTTTCGATCCTTCTTACCATCCTTCGATTCCGTTCCTTCATTAAAGTGATAGAATCGTTCACTTCCAGCTGTTCTACTCCTCTAACCAATCCTACAAATAAATAGAATACCTTCATAACGTTTAAATCTTAGTTGCAACACCAGCGTTGATTTCAAATTGAGGTGTAAGCCATCGATACCAAACTAGATAAATCAGTTTTTGAGAAAGCTACTGAGCCAGTCAAAAGCCTTCGCTATGCCCAGTGGTATTGCTCAGAATTTTCCATATTTCTCTATAGCTTCAGTACAATACGTTGGTGATATAGTCTAGAAGATCTCCGATTGATCTATATTTACGAAAGCCGTATTGATGGTCACTGATGATGTTAACAGACTCAAGTTATCTCAAGATTTGCTGATTAACGACTTTCTCCATGACCTTGGCAATGGCTGGGACTAAAACAATCGGACGGTAGTTATCTTTTTTTATTTTTTGGAATGACCCGAGCAAATTTCTACATTGCAGGGAAGAGACCTCTTTTATATTAGAGGAAAAAGAGTTTACATAGCGGACTTGTTAGTTCAACTACGCATATATTGAATGCGATTGATGGTATTCCATAAGGTCAGTGGGTCTATTGATGTCCAAACCTTTAAGAAGTTTTGCCACATCTCGGTGTCAAAATTCTATTTCTGGCATCAATTAACCAACTCCTGATAGGCTGGGTGGTAGCTTTTTCCACTAATCAATAGTTGAATTTGATGCATACATACGACCCAACAAGTCTGCTTTCTCTTTTGTGCCAACTGCGATTCACCTATCTTCTACAGATAAAGATAGAATTTTTGACTTACAAAAGCCTTGGCTGACTGCTTTTGTTACAGACCAGAGAGACCTTGATCCATTTAGACAATTGAGAAGTTTGTTCTGGATTTTTCAATATATCGTTCTTTGTAAGTATCTATGGTTTACTTGCAGGTATTTGTCGAGATGGCAAAGTTTGTTTGACTTTCGGTACTAGGATTTCAGCGTCATTTGCGATGAGCAGCATTTTTGTTGTTGACTGCTTTAATGCAGTTTTTATCAAACCATTGATTATTGTCAGTAAGGATTATGGGCTTCCATACCTGCCAAGATTACTTACAAAATCTCGTCTGCATACATTGAAGGGTCATTGGAATTGAAGCAAACATCATTTCAAGGAAACATAAAAAGGAAAACCTATAAATATTTCCATTTGGCCGATCTATAATGCCAAACTTTATGTCGTCTAGATGAATCTTGAATTTGGATTCCTATTTCACACGTTGCTGTACTTGGATTGTAATCTAATGTGTGGATGTACTGTCGCGTTGTACAGATCAAGGTCTGTTGTTGGAAACTGTTAAAAACAGGTTTAAGAATCAAATTTGATAAGATCAGTGCAATTTATACTATATCCTTGTATTTTCAACAATCAAAATTTGGTTAAAAATCTTATTGATCATTATTGTTATTCATTGCACAATATTTTAATAAATTACATAGGTACTCCGATTTATTTTTAATTCAAATTAGGTGCTCCAGACTACCAAAAATTTTGAAAAATTGAAAATTAGAGACGGCTTAATCAGAGGTACAGTTGAACAAACCATAGGAAATGGAACAAAATACTATCGATTTCTAGGCATACCATACGCCGAACCTCCAGTAGGAGATCTGAGATTTGAGGTAATGTATATGTTTAAGAAAAATCACTTCATTTTAGTTCTGTGATGTGTTGACTTTGACTTGATTCGTCTATTTCCATTATTTAAAAAACAAATTGGAAATTTCAAAATTAAGTTACTTCGACAGTATATTTCTGGTCCATGAATTCATTAACAAATACCACTTCGGAAGCAACTAGACACCAATTTAGATTGCTTTCACAATTATGTTTTACAAAATTTGTGTGTTTTCAAATGTTTGGTATTCATCTCAAGTCTTAGCGAAAGGTTGGATGTCATTTACACGCTTGTAAGTGCGTCAGTTTGTTCCAGGCAGGCAAACATGAAGGACGTGGGAATTTAAGTTATATCGAATTCCATATGCCCAATTCATTCCATTCCAAACGTGCACGGACTAGATATTAATAAAAACAGATATAAATCGACAGATCGTAGCGACAAATTAGTAACAAAACATCATGCTGCTCAGATAAATAATTTCAATAAAATCACACCTGTCTATATTTTCTGGGTGGATAAAATGTGAAAACTTGACTCCCCATTCGCGGTTACGGGTTGAAAAAAGCTAGACAAGGAATCATTTTTTTGTTGATTTCAATCAAAAGATTCTCTCGGTACTGATAAGACTCTATTGTAATGAACAGATTTTTAATAGTTGGCAAACTTTGTTATCACATTCTAAGCTATTTTTTGTTCTCGTTTTGTCCCAATCCTATTGAAAGGGTTGAGCTGTGTCTTTCACAATTGCCAGTAGAAATCTTGCAACTCGCTTCAGACAATAACTTTGAATATATTCGTAATTAGATTAGATGCGCTGGGGCGAGAAGACTACTTTCCTCTTCTGTCTTTAAGAAGCTTTTATCTATCGACAGCGTCACATTTTTTTGGTTTATTGCAGAAAAATAAGAGCTATTGGCAGTATTCCTGATGTTCCTGTGAAATAGTATTTCACCGGAGAGTATGTAGTAATTATCTTTGCCCAATGAAAAGGTCTTTTGGGACTAGTTGGTACAATAAAAAAAATCTCTTTAATTGTTTTATGGCTTTTCAAGAAATCTCGAAGAGGTTGTGGTCCTATGAAAGACGAAGGCGTCACAACGTCTTTTTTGATAAGTGATCAGCTTGTTTATTGTCGTGAACTTCGGTGTGGCCGGGTACTCATATTAGAGTAACGTTGTTGTTTTCTCCCAATGAATTCAGAGATTGTGCCCATTCCCTTACTAGATCTAACTAAATTTTAAACTAGTTAGGTGCTTGGACAGCTGCTCTGTTATATGATAAATTTCATGAATAAATATCTTTGAATTGCGGTAGTTACTTTGTGCTTAATGAGCTTATAGGTTTTGGTAAAGCTTAATTTGGAAGACATGGTATCCGTCAGATCTATAGACATCGAAATATATGAAAGCTATAAAGGTTATGATTCGCACAATGGATTTGAACATCCAGTTCATCATTTTAGATTTTAGGACCAATTGGACTCATTATTCTGCAACAGTTGCAAAAAAATTTGTGGCTAATAGCTTATTGCTTGCAGCTGATATTTCAGTAACTACATAACAACACTTTGTATGGTTTATATGTTCTTTAACAAGTTTTCAAAGCGAAGAACTTTGATATCTTTAATTATATTCTATCAAATTTTAATGACTTCAAATAACTCAAGCAAGACGTTTGTAAGCAATGAAATAACATGTGTGTGTGTTTTTTGTGGGGACCTTAGTCGCTAGCTTGTCTCTTACTAAGCTGTCTCCAATGAGTACCTGGTGTTCACCAAGGACTCTGGACGAAGCTTCTGTTTTAATACGGTTTCCCAATTCCCGCGGGATAGTTCGAAACAGGGGCACACAAAAAAATACATGCTCAGCATTTTGTTTCCACCAGACCAAAACGGATACTCGGGAGACATGCCGTACATAAAACGATACAGGTACTCACAGGAGCATCCATACCCTAATATCATCTGCGTCAAGTTATGATTGACCTCACGGTTCACCCAGGTGTCTATTTGTGAAATAAGACGGTAAGTCTATCGAACATATTCCGTCGTTGTAGGCTGTTTTTCCGATATTCATTCATGAGTGTTGCTTGGGTTAGTTCTGTAGAACCTTTTCGCCGGTAGAGAGCACTTCACATCAAATGAGCTCATAGGTAGCTTTCCGGCTATAACGCACACTGCGTCTTAGGACACCGTGTGGTAAACGTTTGCACTCTCAAGGCACCCAGTCGATATACTGGCATTAACTAACCCCGTAATTCTTGTATTTTTAATATATCGGCCCATATACCATAATAACATAAGTAGAACGGAAGTCACTACATCTATTTCCTCTTTTTCTACTTCTGACCTCATATGTTGGATTTTAATTTTGCTAAGACTATTCTGACCATCGCAGCTTTGTAGTTTAAGTGTTTTGTCTGTTGTTTAAAGTTAAGCGTCTATCATTCTGATTCATCCTCAAAATTGTTTGGAATAGCTTTAAAGGGAGAGAGATCCATAAAACAATTATATAAGTTATTTTCTGTGTATAGTTTTTGATAAATACCACAAATATCATTCCAGCCGCCAAGGCAAAATAGAAAATGGAGTGGAGTTTTGAATGCTACAACAGATGCATCACAATGCGTTCAAGGTACACAATCTGCTAAAGGATCAGAAGACTGTCTTTACATAAATGTATATACACCAAATGTAAGTATCATTTTTTGATATAGTTAATTTGAGTGTACGAGGACGAGTAGATTTGAAAAATGTGATTGTGTCAGAATTATTTGCCAAATGAATATAATTTTTTTCTGTCTTGTATAAAAACGATTATCTAAGTAGTGTTAATTTTTCGTGTATTGAAGTGGTTGTCAGTATCCACATATATATGCGCCATATAATCCAGTTATTATATAAATTTGGAAACGTTATGATATGGGAAGCCTACAGAAGCTTCAATTGAAAATGTCGTCCAATATTTTCTTGTGCATTTGCCTTCTTCTTGAAAAGAAGATTAGATTCAGTTTCATTTCCTAAAAATTTATGTTTTCCGTTTAGATTAGATTTTTTGAATGCCCACAATTTTCACGATTATTAAAGAAGAAGAAGCTCATTCTCCCACAGGAATCTCTTTTTAGTTCGATACACTCGACATAGCGACGCTCATATTTCCTTAAATTCTCTGAGAGATATGTTTTTTCGAGATTTGAAAAATAAACCTACATGGCGAGTGGCCTTATCAAGCTTGGGAACAAATAGGAGTTACAAGGGACCAAACCTGGAAAATATGGAGGAAATAACAGCAGTTCCTATTCTAATTTGACACTGACGAGAGTGGAAAGTGACCTGGTCCATTATCATGGTAGAAAAATACTTTTTTCTTCGCCCTATTTTCTTGAACTCGGCTTTGAATCGGTCCAATAATTTATCATAGTCGAGTCTTGTGACTGTGCTGCTCTTCTCCAAGTAGACAATGTAGATCACCCCTTGTGAATCCCAGAATTCGATAGGAAAGTATTCTCTTTCTATGCAGCACGTTAATCGGATTAATTCCACTATTTCAACTGTTCCTTAGACTCTGGTGTGTACCAGCGGATCCAAATTTCGACAAATATCACATAAGGATGCAGACACTTCTTCAGATTGCGCTTAAATAGGCTCAAATAATGATTGTCCGGAGTGTTCAAAGGCGGCTCCCATGACGCCGACAGCTTTCTCATGCTCAAAAGTCCATGCAGGATATGACTCGCACGATTTTTTGAAATGCTTACTTGCTAAGCTATCTCATCAAACACCGATTTACGATCATGATAAACCAATTTTTAAAGGTTGCTATTGAACGAAAAGAGTCACCGTAAACAGTATCTAAATTCAAGATATGGACAAAAACAAAAATACAAACCCGATCTGGTTGATATTTCCACAGTATCCGTCGTACTACATGATAGTAAATTGCGATACTGGTGCTATCGGGCGGTGAGAGCAACTACTTATCCGATAGCTCTCGTATTTCTAATACGATCTTTTAAATTCTTTTTTATTCTGTAGTTACAGGGAAATTTATCCGTTATGGTATGGATTTATGGAGGAGCATTTATCAATGGCAACTCCTCTTACGAAAATTACCCTCCAGATTTCTTCCTTGATCACAATGTCGTTTTTGTTTCTTTCAATTACCGTCTAGGAATATTCGGATTTTTGAGTACAGGAGATTTGGTAGCGCCAGGAAATGCAGCTCTCAAAGATCAACAGTTAGCTCTGAATTGGGTACAAGAAAATATTAAATACTTTGGGGGCGATCCCAAGAAGGTTACGATTTTTGGAGAAAGTGCCGGGGCTGTTGCTGTTTCTTATCAACTTCAATCTACACGATCAAGAGGTAATTCAATTCAACATATTTTATAACTGCTTACATATTTTTTCTGTAGTAGTAAGTAATTAAAATTAACGTAGTTTCCTTAACGATTTCTGTTATGTGATATTAACATTTTGTGATTGTAAATATTTGCCGAAGAATGCAGCATGAAGACTGAATAACTAATATTTTCATTGTACTTGTTCTTAACAGCTTATTATTTCTGTCTGCTATTTGCTGGTTTGCACAAAGTCGTGAATCACAGAAGAGATGCAGTTTTCTAGAAACGAACGGTCAAAATACCTATCATACCTACCTAAAGAAACTATGGCTCTATCCGAAAATAATGAGAATATCTGGGCATATAAAGGTCACGACAGGAATAAAATTGATGAGACAATGAATGCGATTAATTTACAAGTATATAACTTTTCATCAGGTAGGATGCCATGACACTTCACTAAGATAAATAATCTTTCAACTACAAGGTGTTTCCTAAAAAGGTGCTCGCGTCTCTAGAATAGATAGAGAACTAAAAAATATTTGGGGTTTGCTCAATAAAGAATTTTCGTAAATCCATACGTATTCAAGGTGAAGGGCGTTGAAGATAAAACAATTATAAATATTTTTTACGATTTTGCCCCAACTACTGACAACATTGAATGAAAATTTTTTACGAATACGTTTTGGAAGCCGATACATCAAATGAAGTAGTGAGTTGTGCAGAAAAGTTCCATCAAAGAAAATCCAAATAAAAATACAATTAGAGCCATTGAACGACGTTGTCGAGAAACTGGGAATTTGAGACCTAAAAAAATATATTGTGGTAGGCCAAGACCAACAAGAACCATTAATAAAGAAAACATGATTTTGAATTTAGTTGATCAAAATCCAACAGTTAACGTAAGGAATATCGCAAGACAAACAAATACGTCTTCTTCTAGTACTTGGAGGATATTTAAAGAATAACAGTTTATCATTACAGACAAGTCCAAGGTATGTTTAACTCCCATACTAGTGTGATGAGAATTAAAGTTAATGTCTGGGCAGCAACTTTAGGTAACAAATTAATAGGTAATTACTTTCTACCCGAAAATTTAAATGGTGATATATAAGTGGATTCTTTAAGCAATCATTTATTCGAGATATTAGAAGATTTAACACTAAACGAGCGAAGATCTGTTCACGATGGAGCTCTACCGTACTTTGATAGTCATAAGTGTCTTAATTGGCCAAATCGATGGATTGGTAGAGATGCAGAAGCTCTGATTCATTATCATGTGATTTTAATCCCTTAGATTACACAGTTTGGCCGTATCTTAAAAAAAAGGTAATGCCACAGAGATAAATTCACCTCAAGAATTGAAAGACAGGATTCAATGTCACTTTAAAAATCTCATAGCTGACTCCCAAACGTTTAGAAGATTAATGGATTCTTTAGAAAAAAGCATAGACTTATATATTCATGAAAGCGGAGGAATTATTAGCCTTAGGTAGAGAACTTTTGTGGAATAAATAAGGAAAAACATGATGATGGGTAGAAGCATAACGGAAAAATTTTGAGCTATAACTGAAGTATCCTCGATGTTTACCGCCTTTGTGAGACACATAATCAGGAAGAATAAGACAAATACTAACAAGAAAGGTAATTGTGTAGAAAAAAAAACTCGTCACTGCTTAGAACTTGCCACAGGATGAAATGGGAATATATTTAGTTTTATCAATAAATTCCATGCATAAAACAAAATTATAACCATTAAAAATTAGAAGGAGAATGAAATAGAACATTTTGAGAGCTAAAAAGTTTAAAACGACATCATCAGCAAAAACTCACCAAATTCTAAGATGCTACCAGTTAAATATTTAAATTTTGCTTTTTTAATTATATATTTCCAAATACGTCCTACGTGGTGGACTTATCTTCAGAAAATAATTTCCACGTATTTCTCTTGGCCACTTTTGTTATAATATTTTTTCCCTGAAGCTGTAATATAATCTGTTATTGAGATTCGGTACTTACTTTTAAAAGCAAATACTATGGGAACAATCAACATGTTTCATGATGCATCAAACCGTAAATTCTTAAATTTGTATAGGATTTATACAGGGTGTCCCACGACGAGTTAAACCTATCAGTATATGGCAAAATTGTTATAGTGAAATCATAAAAATTTCTACGTTTGGGTTTTCCTATACGATCTTCTTAACTAAAATATTTTTAAAGATGGCCAACTTCCAGTTCTACGGGAAGTCGAATGTAGCTTTGTTTTTTTAAATATAAAATCCTGTATATTAATACAATTTTGAAATCTACGTAAAATTTTAGTATACTTTTTTCTGAAAACTTTTTTCAATAAATGCATACTTTTTGAGTTAATAATTCTTTTGTAAAAAATTTGACCGTTGCAGACTCTTATAAATAATTTTTTAAGAGGATACCCATAAAGATATGAAAATAGTTTCTGTTCAATTGCTTTAAGCAAGATCAGATGTATTTGAATGTATGCTGAGAAATGTTTCATTTTATACAAGTTGTGTATAAAAAGTGTTCAAAGTTTAAATTCATAAATATCAAATTTCTTCATTTTTTTAAATCGAACCATACAGTTTTTTCTATTTTAATGCATTCAGAGGTAAAAAATAAGGCAATTTTATGTATGCTTTCCTATACCTAAACCTAACCGTTATCCAGATATTAAATGTTTTTGTAAATTTTTAGAGATGCAGATGTGGTCTAAATTTTATTTTGATCCGTTGATACAAGAAATAAAAATTCACCTTGTCAAGGTCTGTAAAAAAAGCCTACTAATGGATACATAGAAAATTAAAATTTGATAAAAATACAATAATTTAAAACCTCTAATATCTGGAAATCGACTAAAAGTTGGTATAAGATTAGTTAATACAATTTGATTTGATTTTTTTCACAGATCTTGACAAGATAAAGAAAAATACTTTTTCATTTCTTAGTGCTTGTATCAACGGGTCAAAATAAAATTTAGACCACACCTGCATCTATAAAAATTTAAAAAAACCATTTAATATCTGGTTAAGGGTAAGATTTTGATATAGGAAAGTATAGATGAATTTGCCTAATTTTTTACCCCTGAATGCATTAAAATAGAAAAAACCGGGTGGTTCGGTTTAAAAGATAAAGAAATTTGATATTTATGAAGAATACTTTATACTAGTCGGCTATCTTTTAAAATATTTTAGTTGAAAAGATTGTATCCAAAATCCCAAACGTAGAAATTTTCATTAATATTTTACCATATACAGATAGTTTTAACTCGCCTTAGGACACCCTGTATAAGTTCACAAACTTTTGCATAATATCTACACTCGAATTTGAAATTTATTTTTCGAATTAAATACGGACAAGGTCTCGAAATAATTTTTTGAGGACATAGTTAATACAATAATTCTAAGAAAATATATAAATGTAATGATCCTCGAAATAATACAAAGATTTTAATTGTTAAAGGTTTATTTCGGAGTGCTATCATGCAAAGTGGAAATACTTTATGTTTATGGGCTTTAAACCGACGAGCTAGAGAAATAGCTTTCAACACTGGAAAATTATTGAACATAAATACTTCAAATTCATCCGTGTTGGTGGAAGGCTTGAAAAAAGTGAATTATAGCACCTTGCATCAATTCTCGCTTTTGGTAGCTACAGTGGTATGTAATAATTGTTATTATAAGGATGTTAGGACAAAAAATACGTACATTTATAGACAGTTTCTCGTAATTTGCCAGTTATCAAAAGTCCTAAGTAAAAAGATTACGTCTCAATTAGATGTTTAGTTTTGAGTATGGAAAAAGAAAACGAATGAATTAAATGTACAAAATCAAGATTTGAAGAAATCGTTTACGGTAAATCAGTTTGTAAGGATTGGAATAGCCAGACAATCAATTGACGACATCTGTCGGCGTGTTGAGATATGGATTTCGATTGGGACAAAGTTAAGATAAGACAGAAAAGCAAACAAATGGATAGAATAGCTTTGGTTAAAGCGGATCACGCAAAAATGGGAGTCATTTTCCGAAAATTGGACAAAAAATTCCAAATCGATAGGAAATATGTAAGCAACATTCTAAAGGAACAGAATGTAGTTCGAAAATCGGCACCCAAATATTGTGAGACGCAACAAATTAAAATCAAGACGTAGATGTTTGACGAGAGTCAAACGACAAATAATAAGAGTTTAACTCTAAAGTGTTGTATGTTTGGCGGTATATTCTTGTAGCTGCTCTCCAGCATACATTTGTTTTTCTGGAAATTTTATAACCGCCAACTATATAAAAAAGAGTGTGTTAGATCTAGATGAATGCAGTTCAAATATAAAGAACATTCTGAAGGAAATTTTGTGTTTTGAACAGATACAGTAACTGCTTATTATGCAAAGGACGTTGTCGGATGTTTTCCAGCCTGGAAATGTTTCTGGTGTGCCTTAACTGGAGTCAATTAAACTTTTGTTGCGAAATTTCAAACGACACGTATATTCTGAGGTTTGTGAAGCAACTACACATGCAGAGTTGAAAATGATTATTTTGAGAAAACTCCGGCAAACGCCAGATTCAGTATTTCATAATTTTTAATAGAACATTTGAAAACAAAAATTAGGAAAGCCCGCGGACTAGGTGCTGATTCAGGTATATAAAAATATAAAATGTGTGTAATCATAGTGTAGTAAATATTGTTGCATAGAATAAAGTGCAAATCATTCAATTAAAACAAACAGTTTGTACGGATTTTTGTCCCCATATATTCTAGATATTGTTATCAAAAGTGATTTATAATTTTCTCTACAGGGTGTTCCGAAACTTGATGCGAAAAATTCGGGATTGAGTGGATGACGTGAAAATAATGCTGTGACATAAAACAAATTTCTCATACGACCTTTCGTTTCTGAGTTATAGGCGTTTAAAATTGCGAAATTGGAGCTTATATTTAAGTATACTTTCTAAATTTTACATTCGAGCATTAGGAGTTTTTAATGGATGATTACGTATGTCCATGTAGTGTGTTTTACGGAATAAATAATTGTAGACTATCTGAAGGGCAGGGACGACTCATGCCCAATGGTTAACAAAAGAAAAAAGCGTTCCTGGAATATATGACAAACAAAACACCAACGCTTCTCAAAAGATCTAGAACATGACTTCTACGGATTACAAAAGGAAATGTGGAGATTTATAAGAGCACAGAGGCAAAAAATGAAAGATAGAGTAGAAGTAAAACATATAGGAATAAAAACCTGGATAGACTACCTAAAAAGATTGTACCCACGAAACCAACACATAACAGAAGAACCGGAAACTCAGAAATCACAACTGATGAAGAGGATAAGTACAAAGGAAGTGGAGGAAGCTCAGAGAAAACTAAAAATCCGAAAGGCTACAGGCAATGATGGAATAACAAATGAACTTTTAAAAAATTGTGGGAAAGCAATGACTGAGCACTTGGCACTGCTCATTAACAAAATATTAAAACACAAAAAAGTACCTGAAGAATGGAAAACAAGTATACTAATTCCACTGTTTAAATAAGGTGACAGAAAAGAACTGGAAACTATAGAGGAATCAATCTTTTAAACACTACTCTAAAAATGACAATCAAAATTTTAATCCAACTAATAAATCAAATAATATCTTTTGTGGGAGATCATGTACAGACGCAGTATTTGTAACTAGACAAATCACAAAGAAAGCTCTGGAATACAATCGACCGGCGTCGATTGACTTGACTTGACAAAAGCCTTTGACAGAGTTAGATTAAAAAACGTGGTTCACCTTTTATACAATAGACAAATACCGTTAGACATCATCAAAACAATCGAAGACATATATAAGGACAACAAAATACAGGTTAGAATAGACGGACAACTTACAGAGGAAATAGACATAGGCACGGGTATAAGACAGGAAGATTCTTTAAGCCCCATACTTTCTAATCTTATAATGGATTAAATACTAAAGGCAGTGAAAAGGAGGAGAGGCTATAAGATGGGAACTAGAGAAATAAAAATTCTCTACGATGCAGATGATCCTATCCTCATAGCAGAAAGTGAAGACGACCTACAAAGATTGGTCCATAAGTTTAACATAGTAGCAAAGAAGCTAGACATAGTAATTTCATCCAAAAAAAACTCTGGTCATTAGCAAAGAACCGATTAGACGTAAGATAGAAATTGACGGTACCAGCATTGAACAGATTATGGAAACTAACTACTTAGGCATCACACTAGCAAGCTATGGAGATGTAGAATCAGAAGTGAAAAAAAACAGGAAGCCAATAGAGCAGCAGGGTGCCTCAATCATACAATATGGAGAAACAAACATATTAGAACGGAAACTAAGACTACAATTTACACAAAGAATGCTGGAAATAGATGAGATGAGAATGTGGAGAAGATTAACGAGTGGTTATTGAATAGAAAAAAAGAATAGAACAACCATATAAGTAGAATAACAGATGATAGGGTAGTAAAGATCGCCAGTGACAAATCGCCGGCCGGGAGAAGAAGTATCGGTTGACACCGGAAAAGATGAAGCGATAATGTAACTTAAAAGTACAACAAAAGAAAGAAACAGGCAGAATTATCTATAGAAAAGATAGAAGAAGAAGAAGAAGAAGAATGAAGTCGATGATTTTCAAGAGCACCACCTCACAACATGTACAGTAAGCATTCTCCGCTTCTTGTTTTGAATCGCATGTCGCAATTTCCTCAGCATTTTTTTCACAAATATAGTCAGCGTTTACTGTTTCACCACGTGGAAGGAGCTAAGTAAGCAAAATACCGTTCCTGTCCCAGCACACAATGCACATCACTTTCCATGCCGATACTGCCTGTTTCACTTTAATCTTAAACGTAGATTCACTATGCCTCTAATTTTAGTACTGCTGTTTCTGAGTGCGAGTTTCAAGTGTCATTCCACATGGTGATCCTAACGAGGGGCTCGTTGCCGTTAGCTTGATACCATTACAGAATTGTGAGTGCTGCTCCTAAGCGTTGAATTTTGTCTTCAAGTGTCAGGTATTTTCAGGAACATGACACGCCGCCGCACAAGATCATCATTAGCGTCCTAGCGACGTACCACCTGCTTACTCGTTATGTTCGGCTCATAAACCTGACAGGGATGACAATTATTTCGATTGGCTCAAATCGTTGTACAATCAAAAACTTTATCATTAAGCGAACTTCGCAGAGGACGGAAGAATGAGTAAAGGATCACTGTTACCACCCAACTGGATCTGTTTGACTGACATATGATTGAGACTTCACAGATCTGTTACACTTACCTAATTGACACGGCTAATTACGGTTACTTTATAGGGAAAAATTGAGTAACATACTTTTTGGATATATGCTTTGGAATTCTATTGTATATTATTAATCAGAACCATTCGCATCACATCTCATAATTTGTATTGTATATTTTAGATTACTTTGAAAAATCCCTTAGCAGGAATAATGTATAGCCCCGTTATGGAACCATGTCATGAAGGAGCTTTCTTCTGTAACAGGAGTGATGATTTATTAAAAAATGGGGAGTACTATAGAGTACCAGTTATAATTGGTGTTAATTCAAACGAAGGAGTTGTAGCGAAAGATCTACCAGGTATGAATCTTCATCATTAGGGGAGAAAGTGCGATATTCGTAGCGCCACAATTTGATAATGAATTTAACTAAATTAGGCCAATATAAAACGAATATTAGAAATAACAGTTTTCGATATCTCCTTTCTTCTTCAAGATATTGATACCTGAAATCACAACCAAACTTTAGTTCCAGATTCGCTTCATAAAACAGAAGGCACTTAGTACTTTTAGAATAAAGATTTTATCGCTGCCGCTATCCCATGACGAGTTAAAACTAAAAATAAATGGCAAAATACTCCTAGTAGAATTATGAAAATTTCTACGTTTGGATTTTCGGATACGATTTTTTTAACTAGAATATTTTCAAAGATGGCCGACTTCCGGTAGAGCATGATTGTAACTTTGTTATTTTAAATAGAGCACCGTGTATATTAATACATTTTTGAAATCTACGTAAAATTTTAGTATACTTTGCAGTTGCAGTTGCAGACCTTGTTAAATTATTTTTTTACGAAGATCCCCTCATAGATTTGAAAATAGTTTCTGTTCAGTTGCTTTTAGCAAGTTCAGACGTATTTCATTTTATACCGGGCGTGTATAATAAGTGTTCAAAGCTTAACTTCACAAATATCAAATTTCTTTATTTTTTTAAATAGAACCACCCAATTTTTTCTATTTTAATGCATTCAGGGGTAAAAAAATAAGGCAAATTCATGTATACTTTCCCATACCTTAACCTTACCGTTATCCGGATATTAAATGTTTTCTGTAAATTTATGGAGATGCAGGTGTGGTCTAAATTTTATTTTTTTTTTTATAAAATTGAGAACGGGCCATTTTAACGATTTATATCAACAATTGACAAATGACAGTTAAATAAGTGTCATTTATTACAAAGCCTTCTAAAAGCATACATACAAAATTAAAACTTAATTTTTTAAAAATACAATGATAATTTAAAACCTGAAAAATCTCGGAAACGACTGAAAGTTGGATGTGATTTTTTTACAGACCTTGACAAGATAAAGAAAAATAGTTTTTTATTTCTTAGTGCTTGTTTCAACGGGTCAAAATAAAACTTATACCACACCTGCATCTCTAAAAATTTACAAAAACATTTAATATCTGGATAACGGTAAGATTTAGGTTTAGGAAAGTATACATGAATTTGCCTTATTTTCTACCCCTGAATGCATTAAAATAGAAAAAAGTGAATGATTTAATTTAAAAAAATAAAGAAATTTGATAATTATGAAGTTAAACTTTTTATACACACCCTGAATAAAATGAAAAATTTTTCATCATAGATTCAAATACGTCTGACCTTGCTTAAAGAACCAACCAGAAACCATTTTCATATCTTTGAGGGTGTCCCCGTTAAAAAATAATTTATATGGGTCTGCAACGGTCAAATTTTTTACAAGAAATTAATAACTCAAAAAGTAAGCATTTTTCGAAAAAAGTTTTCGGACAGAAGTATACTAAAATTTCACATAGATTTCAAAAATGTATTGATATACAGGGTGTTCTATTTAAAATAACAAAGTTACAATCCGGTTCTACCGGAAGTCGGTCATCTTTGAAAATAGTTTAGTTAAAAAGATCGTATCCGAAAACCCAAACGTAGAAATTTTCATGAGTTTTAACACGTCATGGGATGGGAGTGGTTCAATCTTTTTTAGGAAGAATTTTCTGTTGTTTAGTACCGTTTATAAAATAAAAAAATATTTAAAAATATTTAGCAGTAATAATTTGTGGATTTCATCGATAATTTAAATGTAGATGTATGCTGTTTTGAGCTTATTAAGCAGGATGTAAGCATTGAATGCTTTCAAAGGCGAAGCCACCGGATAAACTATCTCGTATTTACTATTTTGCAGATGGATATAAATGAAAAAAACATCTTTATTTTCTCTGACTAAATGAATACATGCCAGAAACAGGAAGATTTACCACAAAAAATGAAAAAATTAGTTTTGTTAATTGGTTGTTAAACCAAAAGTAACTCGATTCTGTCTACATCTGCAACTTGCACGCAATAACAACATTTCTGGGTACTTTTGAAGAAAATTCCAGTTTTTTCCTTACACAGTTACAAAATGCGAATTCTTTCGGATTTTTCATCGTTACCCAGTAACTTTGGAAACCAACCTTAAGTCTTGACCAGGAAATGATAACTTCCTTGAACTGAGCGAAATCTTAAGCATACAAAAGAAAGTTGAGTTAGTATTTATATACTACTTATAACTCAACCCAATGTTTATGTTCGAGCTATATATACAGAAAGTCAAAAGGGGTAGTCAAGCTAGAAAATACCATATCGAAACCCTTGACGGACTTGAAAAAATTGAGACTAGGGTGCAGTTTATCACCAACATTATTTAAAATATCCATTCAGGAAGCTCTGAGTGATTGGAAAACTAAAATTGCGAGAATGGGAATTGAGACAGAGAAGTGCTTAACAACTCTATTTCTATTCGCAGACCAACAAGTTATTATAGCTTGCGACGAGGATGATACAGATTATATGTTGAGAAAACTGGACGACAAATATGCAAAATGGGGTAGGAAGCACACAAGTAGACCTTGAACTGCAAATAAATAGGTTTAGACGATATAGACAATTCAAATACCTAAGAAGCATAATTTCGGAAGATGGAACACCAAAAGATTCAAGACATAGAGTGCAACAAAGAAAAAAGCCATAGTTGAGCCCATTTCATCGTATAGATGCTGGTGCTGGCAACTGACGGAGAGTGTGGAAATGGATTACTTGAGAAGATCTTGCAGGATATCCAGAACATAGCATATACGAAATGAAGAACGATGAAGAATAGATCGTGTATATAACACGACTTCAGAGAAATACAGACTGGTACAGAGATGTGATGAAGATGAACAGACTATGGCAGGTAGAGCTATCCAGGAAACAAGTAGATATATAGAAAAGGTCTAAGAAATTGAAGAAATTTATATAAAATACTACTCCTTGGAATTCCACCGAGGAAATGAAAACCTGAAACAAAAAAAAAACAAAATATATATAACCCAAGCTTTCGGGAAGTGTTCTTCACATCATCAAGGAAACGACTATATAAGTGGAAAAGTAAATTAAAAAATCAAACCAGGTGTGAAAAAGGTTTATTTAAAGATATATCATAAAATTGATTTAAGTTCAATTCAAGGATAAATTCCTAGGGGTTATCATAACGGAGTAAGCCGTAGTAGAAGTTGAGGTGTATGAATTATGATTCACATTGAATATGTATATTGTAATTTTTAGATCATAACTTATATATCCATAATATTTATAATATTTCTTTTTCAGCTCTATTCCGGCTATATTTGATCAAATATGACATCGATTACAAATCTTTAGCACCTACTGATTTGACTTCCAGCAGTTCCAACAAATCTTCTGCTGCAATTGATATAAGATTTCATTATTTTGGAGTATTCAGCATAGCTTTACAAGAAAATGCTATTGTAAAGGTAAGTGAAGATCACCACCTATAATATATTCACATTTTTCAAAAGATTAAGACATAAAATTATCTAATATCTACAACAACAACATGACTGATACGGTCAGCAGATTGGTATTAGTGAAACCACTAGTAGGCTCAGAGTCAATTATTGGTGAAACTTGAGTGTAGCTCCATCTCAGAAGCCTGTTCTCAAGAAAGTCTCTATGTATTTGTAAATACCCGGTAGTTTTCTAAGACGCCATCTCTATGTTAAATACATCATGTACGATCCAGAATGCCACCGGCATATGGAGGAAATATAAACTGTAGATTATATCATCGGTGATTGTCCAACAATCACACGTCTGAAGTTTAAATTCATGGGAAGGCTTTTAGTTTATCCAGTGGCGTTGAAAGGCTCAAGCCAAGGTGCCTAATTAAGAAATAATTTGTTTCCAAACGGATAGTATAAATCACAATAGACAATCTTCAATAGAGGAGCATCGTGGAGAGCTGTTAAAATCTGGATCTGATCACACAGAAATGTTAGTAAGGACAATTATGCAATTATGGCTGATCATCGCATTACCGATGAAATTGATTGTTCATTATAAGATTGTTGTGGCGTTTCTTATTTGTATCAACCAATTTCATAATCGATCACTTAAGACCTTACTAAAGTCTTTTATTACACATAAAATCTAACATTAAAGCTAAAAGCACATACTGAAGCTCCCGCTTCTCATCACCACTTTTCGATACAAAAACTATCGTCCTTAAAAAACCTATTTAGGCAGCATTCTTTATAATCCCTGCTCTATCTTATATTGAAAAAGATCAAGATTAAGATCAATATCTTGTATATTGCTTGTGACAAGGTACGTATTGCAGCAAACACTCACAACGCGAACAGTAATATAACCATACATAACCATGGTTTTCATCGATACAACTTTAACAAAAAATTCTTACAACTTTTTTGGAAACTAAACTTGGTCTATTCCCTGCTTCGGCATTTGTCACTAGGATTAAACTCCTGTTTCTAATGTAATAAGAATAAATGTGTACTATTCCTAACTCTAGAACGACCAAGGTAATTAAACTCAAAATCGGTTGGCTAAAAAGTGCCATGCCTTGGTTTTTAACCTGAAATCAGCCTGTGCGCATTGCTGACTCATTTTTGGATAAAAATTTTGCAAATAATAGTCTGTTTTTATACAATTCTTTGAACACGTGCAATTATGAGTCGATATCTCTCTCAGAGCGACCTTGAAGAAGAAGTGGAAAGTATTTCGGACTTTGAGTGGAGTGCGAGGAATCGTGATAGTGATGAGGAAGATCATGTTAGGTGAAGCTATGTCTAGTAAAAAAGAAGTGGCTCCAGATTTATCGTCAGACAACTCTAAAAAGACACGATTTGTTACGGAAAATGGTAGGGTTAATATAAAAGTTGTACCTCGAATTTCACGTCCTTTTTCTACAGAATATAATGCGTGAAAAACCAAGTTTTTGGACGAAATGGAAAAGTACAAACTATATTAGAATCAATTCAAAAGTTTTTCACGAACGAAATTATGAGTGTTATCGTAATGCACATTAACGAAGAGTCAATTCGACAAAACATTCCTCCTTACTGCCGAGATTTACGCATTTATTGGAATTTTAATTCTAATGGGCGCTAATGATGATACCAAAATGGACTATCACGATCTTTGGTCGAGTAAGTTTGGAAGGTCCGTCTATTTTAGTACAATGTCCGTGTTAGTTTTGATGATAAAGACACACGCGAAGAGCGCTTAAAAACCGACAAATTTGCCCCAATTCCTAATGTTTCCGAAAGTTTAAACGCATTGCTTTCCGATTATATTATTCCGGGAGCAAATGTTATTATAAACGAGATGTTGTCACTTTTTCGAGGACGATGCTCGTTCAAAGACTTCATGAAAGAGAAGCCAGAGTGTTAGATTGTGAAAAAAGATATGTTTTGCGAATGGAAGTATATGCTGGAAAATCTTAAGACACTATACCCGCATCAAGAGGTCCAACAGCGATTGTGAAGAGATTATTAGAACCACTAAAAAATATAGGACGCAACTTGACCACTGAGAGGTTTTATACATCTGTCTAATTAGGACAAGACCAAAATTTCTGCGTTACGCTTGTAGGCACCATGCAGACAAACCGAAAAAAAGAGAACTACATTCAAATGTTTTTGCGTTTACTGATCCTGCATCAAGGCAACCACCCGTTACATTAGTATCTTATATACCTCGTGAAAAACCAACATTCCGACGCAAAAATCAATGTTGAGTTGAAAAAAGAGTGAAGTGAATTTATTTTATAACTCAACTAAGGGAGGTGTCGATACGGTGGACCAGATGATCAGAAAGCACTCTACAAAAGGACCAACAAGTCTGTATTTTTCACTCTAATTGATATTGCGGCATTGAATGTATATACATTGTTTATTAAAAGTTGGAAACGCAACAAAACAAATCGGAGACTAATCTACTTACAACAACTAGGACTTAGTCATGTAAAACCATTAGTTGAGCAAAGATCAGAAAATATAAAGAGAATTCCTACGTGCATAATACTCACAATGAAGTCAATACTTGATAAAAAGTTGCGAAATCGTTATGAACAACAGAAAAAATCTCAAAAACTACAATAATTTGTAGTAAATGTAAACGTTTTTCTTGTGAGACTCGTTGCTAAAAGTCTTACGTGTGTGAGGCTTGCTACAGTAATTCATAAAAAATTGTAATTTAAAATGTTCTTCACTTTGTTTAGAAGTATGTATTTATCATTGAAATGAAAATAATTTTTTTAATGTATTTATCTTTCAATAAATACTTTTCATTTGACGTTTTCATTATTTATACATAATATTTTACTACTTCATACAATCTATAAAAAGCGGTAGTACACACCAAATAGTTGGTGGCACTTTTTATCCAACCTTGGTACAACATGAAACCAAAAATAGCTTGGTCTTCCGAGGGATAAGGACTACGAATTCCAATGATGTCGTCGATATACATATTGATAGATAAAAAATATTTCATAGCTCCACTTAAGGTGGAGTAGAAACTTTTAATCAGTTGTGTTTCTCAAGAACTGTATTTAGTGAGACAGACAGATGGTCGTTATGTATATTTTATATATTTCATGGTATGCCAGATGGTTACGTTAATTTTATAAGCAAAAATCCCACTCAGGTTTCTTGGAGAACTTAGCACACACGTGAATAGAAGAATTTATAAAAGCGAGAGAGACTATCAAGAACATAAGAGAATAATTAGAATTAACACGAATATTCGGAGAGGAAAGGCAGAGGCTTGTGGTCACTTTCCGAGAATAATTTTTGTACATGGCCATTTTCAACCATTGTGATATCTATAAACTATAAGAAAATATAGTAGTTGCTTACTTTATTGTAGGATTGAATTACAGTCGAACTTCGATAACCTGAAATTTTTGGATCGAATCAAATTGTTGGCAATAGCGGCAAAGATGAGAAGTATATGCAATTTTGTCTTGCTGTCTATAATTTTGGTTACTCATTGGTTACTCAATTACTCTAACTTGTTTCCATGGAGTGAACATAGTAAACAGAGATACTACTCACGAAAAAATGAAATTACTTATAATAGGTGAAAGTAATGAATCTCGCTGCTTCAAGATGTTGAGTGATTGCCTCTTGACTACAGAGTGAATTCATAGGTCTGAATGATAGGAGCACTTTTTGTAGAATTTTTATTAGATTGGGATTTATATTTCTAAAATTAAGGAATAGAAATTTTTTTACTGAAAATTGTCCAGCCAATGCTTAGAACACCTACCTTGCGTTGTCCTGCTGAATATAACATCTAAATTACGACCACTTGATCGTGGTATTGATTGTAAACCGGAGACAATTTCTAGCGGTTTGAAAAAGCCAAATTTGGTCAGTATTTCGAATGGAAGAAAGTAGATGAACTTCCCCTCAGTAAACCCTTAAAGAGAGAAGTGAAGAAGATATCCAACTGCAAATGGAATACGAAACCTGGAGAACCATTATAGGTTTAAACAATGGTAGCACCCCCACAAAGATTATTGTGAGACCAAGATGGTAAAGAAGGATAATGATTTCCAACAACCACCTTTCAACGAAACGTTTGGAAAGTCACTGCATGTTCTACTTTCCTATTTAGAAGCCAAAAAACATATAACAGACTCTCTATATAATAAGTAAGGTTTTTAGCTAGGTATGTGAATTTATGCATACGGTGTATCACTTACTTACTTAATTTATTTATACACTAACACTAAATACACTGAACTATTCACTATTTAACAAATTATACACTAAGTCTTTTTATGAACAAAAGAACTAGGTTCATGGGTTGAACTGCGTTGGAATTTCAAAATTTCTCGATGTTTCGGCTCTCACTTTAAAGATGTTTTAAAAGAGGGGTGGAGGTAGGGTGGTTATTCATTCATTAATAATAAGTGATTCGATACGTGGTCTCAATCTGCCTACTATACGCATAGACTTTTTTTATTTTACTGAGGAAGTGAGAGCTAAAACGGAAAATATAAAAGTGGTTGAATTAAAAATAAAAGATAATGTACCACCGTGGACACTAACACTATCACTATCACTGCTGCTAACTGGTGAGCTAGCCGCCTGAACCTTGTGAATATAGAGAACCTGTTTTGTCTTTTTGGCACGCATGTGAAATATATTATTGATGGAAGGAAGAAATTAATTTGTGGAGCTCGGTTTTAGAGGGGATGTTGTTATTGACACTGGATCAGGCTGAAGGGGTATCAGAAAAATAAGCATTCTCAATTAATCTTAATCTAATTCTTAGCATGCTAATTTATTTTAATATAACGTTCACTTTTTTAGTATTTCGATATATTCACTTTGGCATTAGATCATTAACTGACGGTTGGAGACTCGTTTTATAGGCATTATCCTCATATTCTCGAATCTTCTTTCTTAGAATTATTCAATTTGCCGTGAACAAAGGCGTTCTTAGAATCGTCTCTATAAAAAGATGCCACAAAAGACATGGAGAGCTTGTAAACACAATACACTTTCTGCTTTATAGCCATTCCAGAAATTTGTACCCCGCTCGTCCATCAAACTTTGGATTATATAAATTGACCGGCCTTAGGGTCCTTGTCAATGGACGCGTTCATGATAATATTTTAAGTTTTTTTATGGTACAATGGCTGTTCGACAGTTTCTTTTTCATGATAAAAAAAAACTATCTTGCTGTCCAGTAATTTTATGATATTTGTATCTACACTCCGATACTAAAACAATAAAACTAATAATTAAATGGTTTTTTGAATTTAGTTTGTGAGCGCACCTTTTCACTTAACATCGAACTGTGATTGTCAGTTTCTTTAGTAGACATAACCTTTTCATCATGGTGAAGTACACGAACGAACAACGTCTGCAAATCTTAAAAATTTACTCTAGAAATTTGGAGTCGGTGGCGGCTACTTTACGAACGTTAACTCCGATTTCGGTCGTAATTCTCGACCTAGTAGACAGTCAGTAACAAGTTTAGTGAAAAGGTTTGAATCTACATATTCGCTGTGTGATATTGCCGTGCCAATGAGACTAAAGGTTGGTAGAAAATATCACTGCCGTTGAAACGTCCGTAGCAAATGATTCAAATCAGTCAATTCCACGGTGTTCTCAAGAGTTGCGCATCGCTAAGACAACTTTATGGCGAATTTTGCGTAAGGATCTTACTTTACACTTATACAAGATTAGGCTCACTCAAGAAATGAAGCCTATGGACCATTCGAAGCGACGTTCTCCGATTGGGCTCTGGAAAAGATGCGCCAAGATCAATTTCATCGTAAAATCATCTTGAGTGACGAAACTCATTTCTGGCTCAATGGATTTGTCAATGAACAGAATATGCGGTATTGGATGGGTGAAAATCCACATGTGCTTGATGAAAACCATTTCAACCACAAAAGATAACTGTTTGGTGTGGTTGGCATGCCAGAGGCGTCATAGGGCCATATTTTTCGTCAGGTTATTGTGAATGGTGATCGTTATTGCGCCATTATTATCGATTATTTTTGGCCCAAACTGGAATATATGGACTTGGACAGCATGTAGTTCCAACAGGAAGACGCCACAAGCCACACAGCACACGTTACAATCGATTTATCGAAGAACAAGTTTGATGAGCGTATTATCTCAAGAAATGGATCAGTCGATTGGCCGCCTCGTTTGTGCGATTTAACGCCTTTAGATTTTGTTCTTTGGGGCTACGTCAAGTCATTGGACTATGCTAATAAGCCGACGACGTTGGAAGAGCTCAAAGCCAACATTGAACGCGAAATAGCAGCCGTTTCGGCCGAAACGTATGGCCGAGTCATTGAAAATTGGGTTCAACGAGTCAACCGCTGCAAACGTACCCGCGGTGGTCATATGAGCGAAGTCGAATTCCATTCATGAATATTTTGTATGCACTTAAACCCGATAATGAAGTTTTTGAAATATCTCGAATGGTTTTCATGTTATTTTGGAAAAAAGTTGTCAAATCCTTATTGGAAAACTCCTTATATATTTGAAATAGAAAATTATTATAAGATGATGATGATGAGTCGTTAAAAATTCTGTCATATAAGACCCAAAATAGTGATTTACCTTTGATGATATGATTCTACGGTTAATATTTCACTTTATTTTCTGAATAATAGGAAAATAGAAATTGAATCCCGGGTAAAATACAAATGTAATGACTCATGTACTAATAAAAAATTATTGAAGTTTTAAATTGTTTTCTAGTTCATAAGTGATGACCAGTTCAATAGACCAACTAGAAGGACAGTACTTAACATGGCAAAATACTCACCAGTTTATTTCTATGTTTTTTCGTACAAAGGTTTGTTAGGAGATGGTACAGAAGGAGTAAAAGGTGAGAATTATCAATAGGAATACGAGCCTATAATGAAAATTATTCACTTGATAAATATGACTTCTTTACTACGCTACTGTGTTGAAACTTCACGTAATTTCACGCTCAAATATTTATTTGAAAATAACTATAGATAAATGATAAACGGAATTATAAAGTTCAAAGTTTTTAGTAAACTCAAGTAAATGTGTTGACTTCAAGAAAGTTAGATCATCACTTCTGCAAGTTCCTTATCTTCCGCATCTTTTTTTGCTTAAGTTTGCAATTTCAATAATTTCAGAACTGGGTCTCTCCTATTAATATCAATATTCAACCGTTTTTATTCAGTGCACCCTGAATCGACTGTTAACCATATGGACGCCAACTCTGAAAAATCTTTCTTCCAGAAGTTTTTTAAAAGGGATATTCTACAGAAAATCTCCATACCAAGCTAAAAGAGGTTTTTATTTCTTTTCTGAGAAGTGTCTTTGTCTTTTTGTTTGCTTCGACTTTTGAATGATCAAGAACACAGATTAGAGAGGTTCTATTTCATGAATTTTTCCTCTCTCGTATACCAACTTTGAAAACATGAGAGAAATCTCGTCCTTCCAAGCATCCACCCCTTGTCATTTCGACAGGTCCTCATCCTCACTCGCGTCACAGTATCGCACATAGACTCCTTCCTCTCACCTGAGATCTATGGGAGGTTCTGGGAAGTCTTATATATTTATTAAGAGTTAGGCCAGGCGCAAGTTGAGACGCAGTGAACACGTACAGGGCAGCATAGCGCAAGGGAACGCATCTCGAGAAAACTGTGTGGCGCAGTTGCCTCCGCATATTGAGACACAGTTTTCGTCACAAGTTCATTGCTATAAAATATGCAAAGTAAATGAAAATAAATTCTGAAAGAGTTAGTCAACTATATTCGTTATAAACTATATTTAAATGAAATTTGGAGGTACTTACCGTTCTTTAAATTAAGTTCGGATGCAATCGTTTTCCAAATTTTTTGTTTCAATTTAATTTTCATATAGTTCGGGTCACTTGTTTTATATAACACTGGGTGGTAACGCACTAGTTCAATAAATTTTTATTCACGAGATTCTATGTTCCCTAAAAACCTGTGAGAGTGTGATGCAGTTTCTGTGTAACATTCACAAGTGCCACATTGGCCACGTCCGGCGCAGTATTGCTTATGAAATTGAGTTACCGTGTCGCAGAGTGTCCTCTAGTTGGTTGACTCGACTGTTGTCCTCCGTTTTACCTGTTGGGCGATGCGTGATGCTATGAGTGTCTGCATGTTCTGCAGCACACTCAACAGCTCGGACGTTCCTTGTCCTGCTGGAGCTGGCATCTCACGTAGTGCACATCCATGTTGCACGTGCTTTGTCCGTGAAGGAAACCTTGGCACCTATAGCATTGTACAAGTCCGTCGTGCTTTATCAGATCAACCACACCACTTATCTTTGTGTGGCGTTGGTATCTTTCCGGGTGTTGTCCTCGTTTTATTTTTGTTGTACAGCTCGTCAATTGCCATACTTTTTAGGGTTCCAGTTCATTTTTTCTCAGTTCTATTTCGACGTCCGATACGGGAATGTTTACAGCTGATCCTTTGACGACTAAATTCCCTTCTCCCTCTTCGTTGAGTAGATACTTATATCACTCAATCTTTTTATACTCGGTCAAGAGCATCTTCATTTTCTTGAAATCATCTTTTTTGCCGTCGTTATTTTCCCTGCGTGGATTCCCTATTTAAGTTACTCTTACATTAAGCAATTTCAATGCTTTCAAATGCATCCAACAATTTATTATTGGATACATTTTTCAACAAATTATAATTTAAATTTGTTATATTTTTGTCATGATTGTGACTGGCAGCGTGATAGGCAATACCTGATTTTCAGGTCCGTTCATATTTCAAATGAGCTATGTGCTCTTTAAACCGAACAATATACTATCCAATATACTTTCAGTCTCAATCACCTCAGCTAATTACAGATCTTTTCCAAATTGAAATTCAATCCTCTTTATACAAAAGGATTGGAAGGAATATTTAGCAGAGTGGGTTTAAAATTGGTTTACAAATTCAACAATACATTAAAACAATTGTTGGGTAACCCTAAGGATAAAATACCAACTATATTTTCAAATAATTTCTCTGGTTTGTGAGAAAATATTGGTACCAAGTACTTTTTTCTATTTTCTAAGTTCAGTTATTCAGCTTTCGAACTAATTTCTATACTGACTCTCTTCTTCCAGAGTAGTTATTTGATCAAATTTTATAAGCTAACGACTAAGGACAAGACAAGACAAGGACTAAGCTACCTTTGTTTGGATAAAAAATTGTGTCCTTATCTTCGAGTGATAACTTTTTCTGTCACATAAGTGTTTTTCTAATTATTCACTGATAACTTGTTTATCTTTTACTAATTTTCTAATATTGCTAAGAACTTCCAATTTTTACTCGCTGTTTACCTAGATGATCTTATTTTCATCGTTTTTTGAACTTCTGTTATCATTTGATAATCGCACTAAATTTTCATATTGTTCCCTAAAATTTTTCTACCAGCTCTCTCGTATTTTATTGCCAGGAACCGGCACAGCAAATTCCAATAGAGATATTTTTGACAATATAAGTAATCGCCTCAGATATAGTACACATAATAAGTATGGTTGAATTGATAACTAAGCTTTATTTTTTGTTATGTTATTTGGTTTGAATGTTCGTGTTAATACTCTCGTCATTTTGTATAACATCATTTCTTTTGCAGGTGTTGGACACGGCGAAGATCTTGGATATTTGTTTAGTAATACCAACAATACAGAAAGGACAGACGATCAGATAGTGAGAACTAGGCTTATTACTTTGTGGACCAATTTCGCCAAATACGGGTAAGTAAAATGAGTGCTCAGTACGCCACCGGTTCCTGAAAATAACTCCTTCAATGAAACATACGGCAGTAGTAGTAACTATTTATTAAGTGACACAAATAAGTTATACTTAGAAAAATAATGTTTTATTCCATATTTTATTAATATGGAATATTAATTTAAATAGTTAAATCAACAAGAAACCAATCAGATTAGGAAAAAATTAATGATATAGATTGAGATGCTCAAATTATTTTAAAGATCTTTCTCATTGTTTTGAAGTCTTCTCTTTGTTTTCCTCATTCTTCAACACTTTGGTCAGTATCTTTATTTTCTTCACTATTCTTCATCATTATCATCAAGTCTTTCAGTCCCATGTGGATTATGGCTATCGCTTATGGCGCTTTAAATCTTTTTTTTTTGAGGTGGATTACTTCTCGTTTTCTAATTTTTATTTTCTTCATAGTTTCTAGTTTGTGTTAGCTGTTTTTGTTATTATTGTCCATTCTTTTCGGTTCCGACATTTTGCTCTCCAGTTTTCTATATTGAGTGCTCTTATGTCGTCCTCTATTTCGTTTCTCGGCCTGCTCCTTCTTCTTGACCACAATGGGATCCATTGCGTTATTCTTTTGATCATTTCAATTGGTTTTCTTCTCATTATGTGCCCGGCCCAGTTGAGCCTATGTGCTCTTATGTATCTTACTATATTTTCCTTCCATGGTTCTCTTTTTATTTCTTCGTTTTTCTTCGTTTTGCTTTGTTCTTCTTTCTCCTTCCTGTGTTATGTTTGGACCTATTATAGTTGTCATTATGTTTTTGTTTTTTAGTAGATTTTTGTTTCTTCCATAGGCTTAATAGCCCTTTTGTATCCTATCCTTTATCCCCTCTCTGGTTGTTTGTCCCAACGTTATTCCTAAATAGTTAAAGGTCGATACTGTTTCAAAATTGTATGTGCTAGTTTTCAGTTGGTTTGCTCTCTGTTTTGATTTTCCTCCTATTTTCATATATTTTGTTTTCTCTGCATTTACTTCCTGTCCGTAATTTCTTGCTTCTTCTTCTAATTTGTTTATCAATTTAATTAATTCCCTCTGTCCATTGGCTATGATCGTTACATCATCTGCGTATGATACTATCTGTGTTACGTTTGTTATAATGTTCTTATTCTGTAATCCTGCGTTTCTCACAATGCCTTCCAGAATTATGTTTAATAGCGTTGGTGACATTGGGTCTCCCTACTTAACGCCCTTATTTGTGTGCGATTTATCTGATGTTGTATCTTGGAATCTCACTTTAATGTCACTTTTATTTAGTATTATTTCTTTGAGTTTTCTCAATTTTCTTAGATATCATTTTTTTTCTAATTCCTCCATTATTTTCTCTCTTTTTATTGAGTCGAAAGTACTTCTGAAGTCAATAAAGACTATATGTATTTCTCTTTTATATTCCGCTGACTTTTCTATCATTTGGTCTATAGTTGATCTTTCTGATCTAAAGCCATTTTGATAATCCCCTAGTCCTCTATCTGCTAATTCCTTCAACCTTTTATTTATTATATTTGCCAGTATTTTGTAGGCGATATTAAGCAGGGTGATGGCTCTACAGTTCTCACATATTTTTTTATTTCCTTTCTTAAATATTGGTGTGATTATGCCTGTGCTTCACTCGTCTAGGATTTTGTTTTGTTTCCATATCTGCTCGATTAGTTGATGAATATGTTTACTTAGTTTTACTCCACCGTATTTAAGAAGTTCCGGTTCTATTCCATCATCTCCATGGGCTTTGTCATTCCGCAGTTTTCTTATTTCGTCTTGAACCTCATTTTCTGTGGGGCATTTTACCTCTTCATCTTCTTCCTCTGTTAACATTATTTCTTCATTTGCTTTGATTTTTCTTTCCCGTTAAGTCTTTCTCTATAGTATTCTTTCCATATATTTCCCATCTCTTGTGGGCGGTGTTTTGTTTTTATTATTGGTTTATAGTTTTGATACTTTATCTTTTTGTAGAATTGTCTCAAGTTATTTGTATTTCCATTTCCATTTTTTATTTCTTCTATCATCCTATTCATCCATTCGTTCTTTTTTCTTTCATAAATTGCATTTGCTCTATTTCTTTTCCTTCGTATTCGTCCCTACTTTGTTCATCGTTTTTTATCAGCCATTTTGTTCTCGCTTTGTTTTTTTGTTCTCCTTGTTTAGTATCTCATCTGCCCTTTTTGCAATATTGGTTTTTATTTTTCTCTATATTTCGTTAACCTCTTTTTTGTCTTTTGAGTAATTTTCTGTGATCCTTGAATATTCTTCTTGATATTTTATCCTAATCCCCTTTTTTTCGTTTTCTTGCGTTTTATCTTTTTGTGCTTTTCTTTGTGCCATAATATCTGCTTAGTTCTAGATTTTTTATTTTTGCCATTACTAGATAATGGTCTGTATCTGCTTCTACTCTCTTGAAGTCCGTTGTTTTTCTGCAAATTCCCTTTGCTAGGATGTGATATATTTGGGTTTTGGTGTTCAACAAAGAACCAATCAGATTAGGAAAAAATGAAATAAGGATATAGATTGAGTTGTTCAAATTATTTTAAAGATCTTTATCATTGTTTTTAAGTCTTTACTTTGTTTTCCTCATTCTTCCACACTTTGGTCAGGATCTGTATTTTCTTTACTACTCTTATAGTACAAAAATACTCTCTTAGAAGAGGTCCAAATATATGTAACTCAACAACTCTCATCACTTCTGCCTCGAAATTCGCTCCCTAAATATCTTATCCAAAAATCTCTTGTGGCAATACCCCATTCGACGTCAAAGAAGATGATATCTAATCTCAACAAAAAACGAATTCACTTATATTTGGTTACCATCCTGTATGGGTAGAGTAAAACTGGGTTGAACCTACCCTTCTAAATTATTTCCTACTCGTTACTACATTCTACCCATCCATCTTCTGAAAAGGATCTTGTTATGCGAGGCGTCAAATTTTAAATAATAAATATATTTATTGTTTCTCCCCAAGTAATCTTGTTCATATATATCACAATCCATCTAAATTACCAACAAACTCTACTAGTGATTCGTGCTATCGAATCGGGGAAAGAATCTGTAAGAAACAATCTTCATATTTGGTATATAAGCTCAAAACTCAACTACCCATCGGCTACTAGCAAGCAATGGTACTCGCCACTCACAACGATGCAGAAAAAATCCCATGGAATGTGAAGTCTCTGGAGGTGTATTTTAAAGTTCCAGTATTCTTTGTACAACATCGTTCACGATGTTCTGCTGAAACTTTGCTAGAGAAGACAATACTTAGACGTGGCCGTAATAATTAATTTTATTTGCGATACAGTCCTCGAAAAGAATCTGCGTGGATTCAGTCAATCTGAGATTAGCAAAGCAAAAAACATCGACAGGAAAGTGTAGACTTAAAGCTACTAGTATCGTCAAAAAATAAATTTCAAGTTTATTTTTTAATTCCACTTAAAATGTTAATTTTTGTTTACCCAATGTAAATAAAAATACAAATCTTCCCTTCCCAGCAAATCCTCATTTGCTCGTGAATGATTTCATAGCAATTATTAATTCCAAATTGTTCTCTAATCTAACCAAAATATTTATTGTATTAACTATATTTTCATTTCAGAAATCCAACTCCCCGAAACGATAATTATCTGCAGAACGTGCGCTGGCAAACTGCATCTAGCGATTCAAGCAATTTAACTTATCTGAACATTTCTGATGATTTGAGAAATGAAGTTAATCCTTTTGACAATAACATGAAATTTTATGATACTGTTTATAGAAAGTATGGATCTGGTTCATACGACACGTATTAGTGGAATTTCATAAATAAAAGTTGAAGTTAGCAAAATATTTGAGAGAAAATTCTTATCCTAAATATGAAGATTTAAACTAAAATATTTGCAATAAATATCGATTTGTTCTGAGATAAATAAAAGGTTTTTGAGAGAAAATATTAAGATCGACTTTACTTGTTTATCAATATGACAATAGTTAATGACTTTGACCATATAAACCTACATTAAAATCTCTTTAAACATTCCTACATTTTATAACATTGTCTGAAGTTCTATATCAATAAAATTTTTACTTCTCTAGTACTTATAACTTTTGTTTAATAGCGATTTGAGCAAAGTTATGCTAAATATTTAGTTAAATAAAATACCAGACAAATGGCGACCCAGTACCATTATAATCATGTTTAAAAAATAAGATAAACAATAACCAACTAACAACAATTAAACAATGAAAAATCATCATCAACAAAATTGACAATATAAAACGATCAAATATTTTGCTTTGAAATGTATTTCTTAACGTGCAAGTGTTTTGGTTCAAACTTTCATATATTAGGCTCAGAACATCTACATTTACGAATGAATCGCTCCAATAATTAGTTATTGAGCTCCTCATTCAATTGGTGAGAAAATGTATATATAAAAGAGTATCTATGTGACTTCTAGATGATTGTATGATTATTTCAAATTAATTTGTAAAAATAATAAACTGAGTATCTAAATAATAAATATTAGAACAGATTTAATCTGTCAAAAACTGACTACAATGCAATTTAGATCTAATTCCTATTATTTCCTATCACGTATATTTTTTTGGTAATAACTTTTCTAAAAATTCATTCAAATTATTTAGTTTTTGTGAGGTATTTTTGTATTAACAATAGATATTATAAACTGTTGTTTGTTACTGATTGCATAATAAAACATAAAACAGTTTATGACTGAACGCGACTTCGCCGAGGTAGTAATGCGACTGAACGAGATTGGCTGCTTCAGGAGCAACTGCTCCAGAACAACCGCCTGTCTCTATCTAAAACTTTCTTCCAAATGTCCAAAACCCGTCACTTATACAGGATGTTCCGGGACTTGATGCAAAAAATTCTGGAGTGAGTAGATGAGGTGAAAATAATTCGAAAATTATACATTCGAACATTATGAATTTTGAATGGATGATTACGTATGTCCATGTAGTGTGTTTGTCGGAACAAATAATTCTACAGTACTATCTGAAGACCAGGGGTGACTCATGCCCAATGGTTAACAATCCGAAACTTTCACAGGGACAACCTGTACAATCTAAAAATAGCAAAAATTAATTTTTCATACGATTTTTCAACAAAAAGGTACTCTTTGTTTAACTCGATAAAATTCATGATTTAAGAGATATTTGGATATTTCTTTGAACATGGAAGAGCATTCCAAGATTCTGTCTTGCGTCACAATGAAAGTTTATTCTAACGATTTCGTTCCTTGTGTTCCATACGTGTTGCATATAACGAGCTTCTAATATATCCTCAAAAAGAGGAGGCATTGAAATACAATCAAACATTTCTTGAAAAACTAATGAATAAAAAAATAAACATTTGCAGGTACTACATACTATAAAAGATCATATTACTGGCATAAGAAAAAACTTTGAGGAGATTAATTAATTTTTATCTAGTAGGCTACTGACAAATAAGCTGTCAGTTTGATGTCAATCTTTTCAAAAACTGTTAACAATAATCATCACATCGTATTTAATGTTTCAATATGGTAGAATCCATCTTTAGTAAATATGCCGACATGCATTTGATCTATGGTTTGGCTTCTGGTAACTCGTCAGAAGCCAGAAAGGTTGTATACTGAACGCCAGGCAGAATTATATCCCACTGTAAAACTTTTGTAACTTAGCGAAGGTCAACAACCAACTATACGATTACCAGCCTTAGAGCAAAATGAATTAGATACCGTTGATGCTGATCCCACAACAAGTATACTCAAAATGTCACTACAATCAACGACAACTATTCATGGGATTCTCCAGGAGCAACTTCTTTACCCCTTTCACATCCAGAAAATGCATACCATGGAAGTAAAGGATTATCCACCAAGATTGGCCTACGCTTGTGGGTTTCTAGATAAAAAACAATGTAATTAGGTATTTGTTTGAAAAGTACTCTTTACTGTTTCACCAATTTCCATAATTTACATTTATGAGCAGATAAAAATCCTCAAGTTACAATTCAAACAAAGAATCAACATTGATTTTTTGTTAATGTGTGGCCAGGAATAGTGAGTAATAATTTAGTAGATCCATATTTGTTTGATATTAACCTAAATGATCAGCGATACTTAGAATTTCTCAAAAATGATTCACAACCCATGTGACATTCCCAGAGACATGTGGTTCATACACGATGGAAATCCACCTCCCCAAATAATTTAAAAGAAAAACATCTTAACAACATATTCCCTGATAGTGGATTGGTCGGGAAGGTCCATTTTCATGGCCACCTGTGTTTATCATAATTAACGTGGTTGTTTCTTGTTTTTTTTTTTCGAAACTTGGAATTTGTGGATGTTTTATTTGTGAAATACTAATAAATAATATGCTATTCGGGCCGTAATTATAATGCCGGTCATGAAAAAGGAATACCCCACTACGAATTGAGTAAAATAGTAGGTAAACAACTTGTCCAGATCCGCATTGCAATATTTAATTCTGATAATCAGTTAATAATTTAAAAGTATAGATAAACAACAACATCACACAAAAACTTAATTCCGTAGAATTCCTAAATAAAACCGGTTACTAAATACCGAGAATAATGAACGTGAATAGGGTACTATATATAATTCGAAATATTTTTTCTAAAATCATCAGGTAGGTACTTTTAGTAGGTTTTCGGTCCACAGTCAGTAGGTAATTGTTAGCAGTGAATTAAAAGTTAAATTATTCTTAAAGTATGTGACAACCGTGGCTTCAAGATCAAACGTAAACAAATCGATTTGCAGATTCGGTAAACGTCCTACTAGAGCCTAACACAGAGAGAGGCCAAACAGTTGAAAAGATATAGCAACATCTATCAACAGATGCTCAAAAAGTGATTTTAACCGAGATTGTAGTCGAGGAATATACAAATACTTCTCAGACTATACTCTACAAAAATGCAAAGCAAGATGTGACAATGAGATGAAAAAGGAATATTCTATGAAATTTTCCAAAAATCAATATGCGAAACAATCTACAGTATGTTCGTATCAAACATAATGACAAATCGTCAAGGTATTCTTACAGAACTGAAAAGGAAACATATCCTTGAGATAGATTCACTACGAACACCCAGAAGTTTTTTAAAAAAACTTAGGCATAAAATATTAAATAAAAAGCAAACGGTGATGGTAAGTAGTCATTTGATGAAGTGGAGAAACGAATATATAAAAAAAATTCGGGAGTATCGCAATGAAGAAAGACGAATCTATTACTTAGATGAAACATGGTTTAAGAGTCACGATACTGTTCGTGAAGGATAAAGGATAAAAGAAAATGTAGGTAAACGCATATCATATTACATTGCGGTGAGGATCAAGTTTAGGTGAAGAGTGCTTTATAATAAGTTCGAAGCATTTAAAGGATAACTGTTTATATTAGCAGGATATTGAAGGGAGTCTTTTCGAGTGTCGGTTCAAAGAAAAACTGGTACCAGCACTACATGCAAACAGTGTCAAGCTAAAGACACATTTTTAACACGTCACAATGCAACACATCAGGTAGGCCGGACACATATGTGTGTTATAAAACGTGTGTGCCAGCTGACATTTTGATGTTTTTAACCTGTTAAGTAGTATTCTCGACCTTCAGGTTCACACAACACACATTCACAATCCTCCGGATCATATAATATAATGGAGCACCTACAAGAAGAGATGGATTGGTTGGATGAGGAAGAGGTTGCGGTTTCTGCAGCATTGCTTGTGCTACAATATGAATCCAAGGAGTACTGGGTTCATCCAATAAACCAACGTAGGCACGAATGTGGCGAATATCATGTTCTGTGGCCCGAAATTAGCAATTAAGATGACAGATGTAAAATGTATATCAGGATGACCAAGAAGGAATTCGACGTGGTTTGCAATTTACTAGAAAGTAAATTAAAGAAGCAAAATACAAATTTCAGAAAAGCAATATCTCCAAAGGAACGACTTTTAATAACTTTAAGTTAGAAAACAACAAAATACAATATTATATTTTCTTAAATACAACCGAGTATAAAATTATTATAAAACTAGACATGAAAAGTAGATTAACATTTAATAAATTTGTGAAATTAATTTATGTATTGGAAAAGGAACTTCCTTGAGTACTTCCTGAAACATAAGAATTGGTTTGAGATTGTCGTTTTCGTTGGTCTCGGTAGTCCTTTTTTCGGAAATTGTACAAAAACTCATACTTTCGTACCTCTTCTATAAATTGTACCTCAATTAACATAAAGATAATTATAGATATATTACGGAAACGTTTATAGTTAAGGAAACACTTTTCAGTCACGCTCAGAACAAAAATGGCACAGGTGGTGAATATAACCTACAACACTTTGTAACACTTCTGACCAACGTAGATATTGAATACACGCGCTATGACGTGTTAAAGCGTGTTGTCGATCTCTGACGACACATCACAATAATATGCATACATTTATTTAAAATAACGTAATAGATATCTATATAACACGTGTTAATGCGTGTTAACACGTATTAAAAATGTGTCGTTAGGTTAATTGTGTTGAATAACACATCGTATTATTCAAAACAAATTCTGACTAAATATTTTTCCAAAATAGATATACAGGAGCTTCTAATTGAACAAGATTTATATTGATTTGAAATTTCTGAAATCGTTGGTGATATTCATACTGAACACACTGTTCACACCAGCACTACTCCAACACTCACAATTACACTGTCTGACGCGAGCTTCTGAAACTAAGTTATCATCTTCAGAGATTGAAGGTCAACAATTTACTTCCAATCTCTGAAGACAATAGCTTAGTTATCGAAACGCGCATCAGACGGTGCAAATGTGAGTGTGATTGTAGTGGTGGCGTAAACAGATTTATATTTCGAAGAGCATTATACAAAGAAGCAACTCATTGAGGAAAAAAATTATAATTGCCAAAGTATATACTGTAAACGAAGTGGCCAAGAAGAATGGTCACACTGCTTTAAGATTACCTCCGTACAACTGTGTTTTAAATACAATCGAATAAATATGGTTCCAAATAAAAAGAGAAAACTCCGGCGTGGAATTGATAACGAAAGAATATTCAATTAGAAGCACCGAGTATTGTAGAAATGCCATAAATCACGTATAGAGTTGAAAACCAATATATGCAACAGGTACCAGTTTTAAATTGTAAATGATTTAAACGACAGTGATTCTGAGAAAGATTAATGTGATGCTAGGGATTTAGAATAATTGTATAGTATATGTATTATGGAATAAGACCTCAAGGAAAAAACTTGGTAAGTCAAAATCTTAGAATTTATTAGGAAATTATCATAGCTATTAAGTTAAAAAGTTATTCCCCAGTATGATTTCACTGTTTTAAAATATTCACTGTGTTGTATTTATATTTTGTTTATTTCTTTAATTTCTTATTTCTTAGACTTTTTGATATGTTTATGTTTCTAAATATTCTTGATTTTAGATCTCTTCTGTTTCAAAATTAGGTTTTTTGATAATTTTTGAAAGTGACGTTTCGACTTTTCTTTATCAAAATATGATGTTGACACTTATAATTTGCGTATTTATATTGATCAATAGATTTATCATGAATATCAAAATAAGGATAAAATCAATCTAGAGCTTTGCTCTAATAAGAAAAATTTATTTTCCCTAGTCCTTACATCTCAAATATATAGCAGTAGTCAATTGAATCAGTTTTATCAGAATTTACATAATAGAGCTATAAATTTTACTTTTTTTTATCATTTATAGCTTTTTCGTTCTTATGAATGTGAACCATTTCTAAAAATTCCCTTTTTCGTGTATTAGATTCCGATCCAAGAATTTTTGAATCTTTATAATTGAATTTATGTTTTTTTTTGACATTCCATGGTTCGTTAACGCAGTTTTTTATAGTATGACCTTTTAGTCTATTTTCTAAATATTGAGATATCTGCCCTATATAGACAGCGTCACAATTATTACAAGGCAGTTGATATATAATATTCTTCTTTTGTTTTTTGGTGTTTTAGATTTTAGTTTAGTAAAATATTTGGATGTATTATGTCCTTTACGACTTACACATATTTATCGAATTATTTCATGTCCATATCATATTTTGATAAAGACTTAAAGAAAAGTCGAAACGTCAATTTAATCTATCTTTAGAAAATTATTAAAAAACCTAATTTTGGAACTGAAGAGACCTAAAATCAAGAAGATTTAGAAACATTAATATTTTGTTTATTACACTATCTATTGATACAGCAAATAGCACAAGAGTAGTTTAAAATAATTCGATGATATAACTTTTTTGAAATGAGCTAAATAAATTGTTGAATACCCTCGACGTGAACTAAACAAAAATATTTACTGTGCTACTACGTTATAATAATTAATTAGATTGGAGTAATGAATTTAGATTATGTATCACATATGATATATATATATACACCAAACGCAAACAGTGGCACACGGTAAAAATCTTATCTATATTTTTATCAATATGAAGCTTAAAATTTGCGTTCATTACCTATTGGTGTTTTTTTAATACGATGAACTGCCATGTGTAGTGTTTTATTGCGAAGAATTATTCGTTTCTGCGGAGGAAAGTCTACACAAGCAGGTGAATCTTAGAAATGTGTAAAATCTTCCTTTTATTGTTCAATAGTCAATTGATTGATTGAATACGTTAGTTGAATAGATTAAACTCGACTTTAAAGTTGCTAGACAATCTTTTTATGATTCTTTTCTAATAAAACAGAGTAATTATATGTGTAGGTATGCAACTACATAGAATTTAATTGTGCATTATTTATAGAAATTATCTTTGTTTTGGACGTTTGGTGAAGCATTTAGCCAAAGTACAATATAATTGTTGTTTACTAAAAACGAATTCTAAAATCAATGATAACGACCAAATTTGAATTGACAACAAAAACTGACAGCAGTCAGACATGACAAAGTTTCATTATATAGTGTTATTGTTTATTGTGAAATATTTTTCTCTGCAACTGCTAAGAGATGTGACGTATGTCATAGTGTCATATTTATCACGGCACTTTGCCCTCACCAGATAAAAGATTTGTTGTTTTTTTCAACTATCGATAGGTTGTAAAGAAAAAATAGATAAATATGCAAAAAAGATTTTATCACCAAAAGTAAGGTACAATACAGATTATTTCTATATATGATCACTCTCCATCGAATGTAGCCGGCAGTGATTTGTGAGTTGTGGCGGTTTCTTTGAAATCGGTGGTAGGTATTCGAAAATATGCTATTGAAATTTCTGAAGGATTTATTTACATGTCGTGGATCAAAACAATTCCAGAAGTCAGCATGCTTCTTCGTTCGTTTTGAATAGCTCTCTGTAAGCGTTGCGAAGTTTTAAAATATTAATCTGCAGTAAATGTTTTCCAGGCTGCATAAAAAACCGTTGCCATAATATTACAACTGTTGAAGGTTTGATTGAACTTTGAGGGTCTTTTCATTCGTACTTTCATAAAAATTGGAATTTTGTTTAAATATTAGTTTATCAGGTTATAAATATTCATAATAAATAATATGGATACTGACAATAATAACGCTTTCAATAATACTCCTCCAGAGATATTGAAAAAGGTGCAAAATTGAGTTTAGATTTGTCACCGTAAATTTCAAGAAAAAAGTATGAAGTTGCAAACGAATTTATATTTTCCCGTGAGTGTATTTTTGCTGCGTTTTGAAAAATATATAAAAAAATCCTCTCTTTTAATAAATAATAAATTACTTGTATATGAACAAATCCTAAGTATAGACCTACAAGATCCAACTATAGGAATTTGCCAGCGAAAGCAATACCCAAATAATTCAGAGCCTCCAACATAAACTGCTAAAGAGTAACCTTGATGCGCTCTGGTACTTTTGAAATAGCCACCTCCATTGAGACTTCGAGGTAGAGACTGAATGGCAGATAATCACTAAATTTGTCAAGAGTCACGAGCAGCTGCTCTGAAACCACATGAACATCGAGGTAATCAGCTCCTCAGAAACACCAACTAGAGATAAAACTGAAAAAAGCGGAACCTTTGAGTTGGTGACCTCAATAGGGTCAAATATGTATAAAAGTATGTGTATATATACATTTAAGGCTGAGTTGTGACTGAGCCAATGAAGAAAATCCCCGGATATAGTTCATATTGACAACACAACTGATGTTTTATCATATTGTACAGGTTGACGTAATTATTCTGAATCAATTCATCATTCCTACTTTTCTGATAATATAAGTAAATTATTATTATCACATCAATAAATAGAACACTTGATATAGTTAAATGATTTATTTTATTGTATTTTCTAGTAAGTCATATATTCTTTTGTATAAATTTTCTTATTGAAGCAACCATGCAATATTTACATCTGGCAGACAACAAGATTCTTATACTATTCTTCAATTATATTCTTGTCTCATTTATTGTTTTGTTTATTCTGTTTCGCAGTCCTGTTTCATCTAATACCATTTGGTTCTTTATTATAACAATTTTCATACTGAATACACTGCTTAAACCACCACTACACTCACACACATAATTACACTGTCTGACGCACGTTTCGATAACCAAGTTATTGTCTTCAGAGACTGAAGGTAAACTAAAATCTAATGATTTGACTTACCTGTTTTATACTAAATTTTCCCATCAATAAACCTTCTCCCGCAAAAATTAATTACAGCGGGGAAAAGCTCCTTGGCCGGAATCTTCACATTGATTCCTTGACTACTAAACTATTGAATGGGCTGTAAGAGTTGGCCCTTTGTCCTTATTTAAGCTACTCCTACATCTAGCTATTTCAATGCTTTCAAATGCATCCAACAATTTATTATTGGATACATTTTTTAACAATTTCAAATTATTAATATTTTTGTCATGATTGTGACTAGCAACGCGATCGGCAATACCTGATTTTCCGGTCCGTCCATATTTCAAACGAGCTATGTGCTCTTTAAACCGGACAATAACGATCTCTTAGTCTGCCCAATATACATTCCGTGGCAATCACCACAGCTAATTTTGATATGTACTACTCTTTTCCAAATTTTATATTTTATCCCAACAATTATTTTAATGTATTGTTGGATTTATAAACTAATTTAAAACCCACTCTGCTTAATATTCCTTCCAATCCTTTTGTATAAAGAGGATTGAAAGATCAGAGCAAATGTTTCTTATTTTTCATTTTGAGTAAAGTGGTTACACATAGAGGTTTCTTAAACATATGACGATTTATTAACATATTTATAATTCTTTTATCATCGCCGTTAAGTGGTACAGCTAGATCCTCAATAAAGGTCTTTTCCTTATTGTATCTTTCGATGGTAAGTCGTAAGTGTATCAATCGATGTACTAGGAAATGGAGACGGGTCATCTTATGTTGGATAAAATTATAAGAATCAGCCGGGTAACAATGTTCACAGGTTTCGATAAAACAGGGCAACGATCAAGTATCTTCCACCATTTCTTCACATTTAATAATAAAAAAATGATCAAAATGTAGGATTTTGAAAGAGGTAGACAGATGTTATACATAAAGATAATTAAGCAACCAATTCTAATTGTTGTAGATAACATTGCTAAAACTGGTGAAACACACACAACTCTAATGGATTTTTTTTGTAGCGGGGAAACCGCTCGAAGAACGATGCTTGGCTAGGTGGTGTCGTCTGTAGTGTCGAAGTGTCAAGAGATATCTACTAAAACCCTTCGTTAGTGAGCTCTGCTTGGAACAGCCCTAGCAACCTAGCAACTTGTTTATTATATTCTCAGGACTAGAAGTCCCTAGTAGATTTTCCATTTCTCTTCTTCTTTCCGTCCATACCAAGCAAAAAAAATGTGCTTCGTAGTATTTTGTCGGTTGCAGTGGATGCTTGTAATCTGTAATATGTTACATGACTTTCATTTCTAATTTATCACGAAAATTTCAGCATGGCCAATGGATGTCGTACCAAAGGGCATTGGTAGTGTTAATACCTCATCATGGTACAGTACAAGTTGTAAAGAGTGAGTCTCAGTACCGTATCATTATTCTGCTAGGCTCAAATATTTTCAATTTCTTTCTTAAGTCTATCTGTGCTCAACATATTTTGATTGATCTGGTCGCCCCTTTCATTAACAACAAGTTGACTTCCTTCCAGATATCTGTGAAAATCCCTCTTTGAAATAGTCTTTTTACTAGTGTTAGCTTATTAGTAATTTCGAGGTGATATTATTACTTTGTGGATGTATTTGGATGCATGAAGATGATATTTGGTGTAACTTGTGAAACAAATTTTATGATAAAAAAAGGTTCATTCTATTTTTCTCTTACATAGGGATTGCGCTAATATATGTTTGTCCACTTCTTCATGCACTTTCCAAATGCATTGTTTTACTCGCAAACTGTACTAAGTGGCAAATATGTAACTATATGATTTTCAGTTTTCACTTCTAGTACTGGCATCAGTCAATATACCGCTCAACACTTACCGTTGGACAAAATGATAACTGGTAACTATGTTTGTAATCAACAACATATATTTTATTTATATTTATCATTTCCAGAGGAGGAAGTGTCGAAATTCTTGTTGCAAAATGCGAATTTCTTGGAAGAATTCATTATGGAAAATATAGAGGTGGAACAACTAGAACGTTGGATAATTCGGAAATCAAAAAAAGGAAACAAAATCCCAGAAACTACGTACCCAGAAAGAAAGACGAGCTTATCTAAATGGAAATTTTGTGTCCACGCTGATAAGAGACAAATGTTGAAGAATCTTACACATAGTTTACAAGTGAAACCGAATCAAGATCACGTGTTGTGGGAATTGGCCAATTGTATTTCAGCTGCCGTGAAAGCTGATGGATTCAGGTACTAAATTACAGAAGTTCTAAAATATATTTTCCTATTGCTACGCTATTTGTGGATTTTTAAATTATTTCTTTTTCTACATTTATACAAACTTCAGAATTTGAGCATTGATGTTAAGAAGATCGACCAATAGATATAAAAAAATGTGTATAAATAAGAATTGCTCCACAAATCTTTCAATGATTTCTGTTGTCTACTATTACAAAATATATTTTGTAGGTTATATTTGGTGGATAAAGTGAATCCAGAACAATTACATCTATATTTGGGTATAGATAGAAAAGATCTGACCTCAAAATTAAAGCTAACGAAAAGTGGTGTCACTATTCCCACACACGTAGCCCGTACACAGCAATCCATTCGATTTTCGAAAGGAAGAAATGACTGTAGATTTCCGGCTGATGTTATGAAAGAGGTGAGTAAATGTTCATGAAGCTTTCATTCAGGTTTCTGATGATAGTGTTTGAAATTTAAGATGATACGTATTCGGTTGATAAAAATTGTGTCGATGACATATCTATCGATTCCTTATCAAAATAAATGTATTAATTTTGAATCATTGTTGTAAATTGATTGAAGAAGAATAAAACGCTCATATCAATTTCAAGAGCTGAATGGAAATAAAATTATTCAATTGCACATTCTTAAAAATAATCAATATGCTTCGTTTTCGACGCCTGCCGAAGCATCACGTACCTTGAATGAATCAGTACCTTCAATGCTGGTTATGCGCTGGCACTTTTAGTATAAAAATTTCACTTCAATTCAATATTGACAAGAATTAATTAATTATTGTGGCTAAAGTGAGAATTTTCAATCGACCTAGTATTTTAGTTGGATTTAATTCATTGTCATACCATAATACTCCTCAATGGTAGTGTTTTGTATAAAATGTGGATGTCTTTCATCGCGTGACTAAAGCCAGAATATTTGAATAAAACTGGGGAATTCCAGCAGATTATCTTAGAGTTTATCTGATTCGGAATCTGCGCTGTCTTCACCAGTATTTATTATCATTGATTCAATATCTCAATATCTATAATCACCGAATTTCGTTCTCGAGTAAATCAGTCTTCAATTATTTTCTAGGTGTGTCTAACACAATTATTCCAAACATTTGTACCACACTTTTCCAATGTCTCTTTCCACATACTCAAGACCCTTTCATCGACGTATTCGTATCTACTAATATATTTATTATCTTGCAGGGGGCTCAAATAAGTTCAATGGCAATAAATTTGCAATGGTAGGATGGTAGTCTTAAGATTTCATGAACATGTTTTCGAAACAATTCATTAATAACATATACATTTTCTCTTCGGTTCCTTTTGGTAATTTGTAATAGTTCAGGTCTTGAGACGTATTCATTAAACTCAAAATTATTAGCTTTTAACCAAGTGATAATTCCATATTTGTTGGACGAAGTAGGAGGTTATTCCTTTGCAAGTATATTATAAATTTAAGGTGCCTTGTCCATTAATATTGACGGCGGTTCTTTTACATTAAGAATTAGCTGTGTTCCACTTTGTCAATATTCCTTCGTCCATTCCACCGTTTCAATCTGACGCCGATGATTTAGAGGAAAACACTAAACAGACATTTTCTACTAATCTTTTTGATAAACCCGCTGGACCAATAATAAGACGTTGTTTACCGCCCTAACTTTCTTGTTTACGTACTTTTTTAATATTATGGTCGTGCTAAGAACTTTATCTAAATTGTACAAGATTGTACAAAATGATAAACACTATTTACCACTAATAAATAGTAACATAAGCCTTGTAATATTCCCGTGTTTCGGCATTTTAGGTATTACAAAATATGAAAAGTTCACAGGTTAATGATATTTGCACTTACGATGTAAAATTAAACAAAAAGTCAAATTAGTTCATAATAGAATAGATTTCAATAATAAATACACGTTCAATCCAAAAGTTTGCTATTAACCAAATTAAACAAAGCTCACATCAAATTCAACTAGAACAGTCAGTTATTCACGTTACATTTATTATATCGTTGTCCCTTTTTGCGATTACTACTGTCAATTTAAAGAAACTATTACGTATGTCTTGTAGTTGGTCTTGTGAAGAAGACAATCGATCTTATGTTGTTATGTTTGATAAAAGAAGATAGTATGTAGAAAATATGTGTTTCTATTATCATACTATAAGAAAACTCGGTTTGGAATATCATTTTGGGGACGAAATGATAAATACTACTTCACCAAATTCATGAAACTATCCTCAATAAAAATATTGGATAATTCCAAGCACTTCCTTGTTCCTCGATGTCATGTAAGCATGAATGTCACATCATCTACAAGAGCCAAAGTACTGCGAATAGCTACTATCCTCTCAAAATTAAATTCTTAAACTTCTGTGTATTGATGAGAAACGTCAGCAATGTATTTTGCAATATCATTCTTGCTAATTACATCCATGAGCATGTCATAAGTGATTTTATATCGATTACATACTTGACAAAGTTAAATGAATAGCCCACACAATCAACGCATTGTACTGCTCCGGCTCCAATCTCTGACCACAATCACTTGGTTATCGAAACGCGCATCAGACAGTATAATCGTGAGAGTTTGTTAGTGTAGTCAGCGTATTCAGTAACTAATATTTGGATGTTAGCCACGTAATTACTTCTTATGTAAGTTATATTTTAGTTACAGAGTAATGTGGGTCACATTCATTGTCAGCCTATAAAACAATCCGATGGGAAAATGCTGGCGGTGCTGGAGATGTGGCGACATGAGACCAGCAACCCATTTTATGAGGAGGATGAAGAAATCGCTTGTAGTTACTTAGTTTGGGGAGGAATCGCCCTACATTATGCACAACTCTACATTAACATGAATCAACAGAGAGAATTAAATGATTTCCTTCTAGTAGTCGTCAAGTAAGTGAAGATTCATAGAATTCATGAGCCATTTGTTGTGATAGCATTGTCTAGTTTAACAATTTAGTACGCTATTCCAAGCATATGGCGCTTGTACTGAACCTACTCCAGAAATGCCTTAATTATCGGAACAGTTGTAGTATAAAGAGAAAACCAAAGATGCCTATATCCAGTTATCAAGCTGTAGAGAATTCAAAACCTTCATAGATAAACGTATCAAACTAGGCAGCGGATATACTGCCGCTTGGTAGAGGAGAGATAAACTCTTTGATAAGTTTAGTTAGCGGCTCGTGGAGGTCTGCTATATCAGATCCTATGTACCTGAAAAGCTCTTACTAACATATAGAAAAGAAAATACCAATGAAAGAGACTTGCTTGCAAGTTCGGAATATTTTACTACTCTGGTGAGCCTCCATTGGCTAAAGCGACTAAAGGGACCCAGGTTACTGAGACCAACAAAACTTTCCAATTCATAACATTATTAGCTTTTGATGGGAAGTTACAGATTCCTAAATTTTGTATGTGGACAATACCACTTAGTATTTTCTTCAAAGTCACTAGAGGATCCAAAAACCCACTAATATACCACCACAAAACATAACGCTGCCTCCTTGAAATGTAACAAGTGAAGTGCATAACTCGTCCTACAGGCCTCTAAATCAGTATGTGATTTGAAGCAGAAACCAGTCCAATTGTAGTTCTTGCAAAGAGCCCTTAGCCACCATGTTTTGTGCCCAAAATAATCTTTTCTTTTGAGTCGTACAAGCTCTCTAGACATGGCATACTGAAAGAAATTCTTTCGAACATTTCTTGTTATTTGACTGCTTTAAGCTGCTATCTTTTTTTCCTTATTTATGGGTCAATTGTTAATGTAATTGTACTATCGATACGTTTTATTTATTTTCAAAACAACACTTTGAAAGTGATCTAGAATTTTCAAATTGATTAGAACCTTGTTATATTTAAGTATCATATCAATATATTCATCATAAATAGAAGTAAATAGTGTTATTTATGTTAATAACGAAATAAAATCATTTTTTAATTGAAATTTGAATTCCCATTCTAAATTTGATTTGATTTATAATTATTTGATCCTTTTTCTTGATAAACCGTCTTGAGTTAGGTCTGATAGAAAATTCGCCTCACAAAACAAAATATTTTGACATAAAGACAGGAGTAAGTCAATTTTTGCCTGGTTTTTCTATAAAAAAAGAAACAATAATCAAGAAAATTTATCAAGAAAAACATAGTTTATAGTAAAATAGTAACCACCAGGGGCCATTAAGCACTTAGGCCCATCGTGCCTCACATGAAATTATTAAAGACCGATGTAATTTGAAGAGCCGATCAGGTGCTTTGGTTTGAACCTTGTGACGAACCACCTGTCAAGAGGAATAAACTGCGGTGGCTTGGATGGCCCCAGTCACCGCAACAATGAAATCCAGCAGTTGCTTTTCCGTGAAGCAGGTGCCAGATATTATCATCCTTCTGATTCCACGTAGCCAGCACTGGGCCCTACTGTGGGTGTAGTTTTATGGCTTTTAGAGCTCTCCTTCTCTTTTTTTCCCCGCATCATTGATATTGCGGGCCTTGTCAATAGCACCAATCAGAGCTTCAACATCAGTAGAAGCCGATGCTTTGAATGTAGTGAGTTCGTTCGCGACACATTTGTGATTAAAGCTCAGGTACTTTAATAACTCGGCAAGATTGCTTCCGCCTTAGATTAAGCTCATTAAAATGAGCCATAATCCGCACCGACCTCCTCCTAGTATAAAAAGGTCTAAAAAATTTAATTTGCTACGAGATCAATCAATACCGAAAACATAAACATTTCCCTTTCCTCATTTTTAGGTCAATTTTTCAAAACATGGTCAGCATAGACAGCCTGGTGATAAAAATAATGAATTTTGCCCAACGACTTGTGGACGCTGACAGAGCATCTTTATTTCTTGTGGATTCGAAAAGTAAAGAATTGTATGCGACAGTGTTTGATGTAGGTGTGGGTGAAGAGACGTTAGCCGAAATTCGTTCATTGGCAAGCGAAGAGGAAGTATCAATACAACCTTCGAAAGAAATTCGGTTTCCGTTAGGAACAGGAATCGCTGGACAGGTTGCAATGAACGGACAAGTTCTCAATATAAAAGACGCTTACGCTGATCCGAGATTCAACAGAGCTGTAGATCAACTCACAGGTAGTTATATTTGGATATATTGTTCGCAAGACATAATGATTCTAAAATTTATTATTGTAGGATATAAAACCCACACTATTTTATGTATGCCCATTTTTATTCGTGGGTCTATAATTGGAGTCGTACAAATGGTGAACAAGCATAAAGGATATTTTACCAAAAATGATGAAGAAGCTTTTGAAACATTTGCTGTTTATTGCGGCTTAGCTTTACATCATGCAAAGTTATATGACAAAATTCGTAAATCACAACAGAAATATAAAGTAAGTGAAATACATAACAGGAAAGGGCTTCATTGTCTTTATTCTCTTATTTTTTATCACAAGTTTTATCTTATCATCAGCCATATTACTGGAGCTTTACCTCTTTTGCCTTCGTCATACCGTTCCTTAATCTGCGAGTGAGAAAATTCTACAGCAAGCTCGAGCTCAGAAGCTATGTCTAGGTATTCAGAGAAACTCCATCTCCCTTTTGCCAGCCATTTCATTAAGTGCCTTCATCCTCTTTGTGTTTGTATACACCTATTCCAGTTAACATGCCATTTTTGGATCATCTTTGTAGTAGATGGCCCCATATGAAGTCTTGCTAACATTGTTTTGACCCAATTCGTCTCTGCTGGTAAGATTGACCTTGAAACCGTCAAAGAGTTACGTCACTTAGATCCTCTTAAGTAGAATTTTGAGTTCGTTCTACACGTGCCATTCATTTATTTTGGTCCCTTTCCTCTCAGCTATAAGTTGAGAATTGAAATTCCTATAAATTATATACGAACATTGGATCCCGTTAATGTACTTAGACAGTCTGCAACTTCAACATAGGATTTACTTACAACTCTTTTCAATGCTAAAAAATAATTGTAGCGGAGACCTTTTTTTGTTTTTGATATGGATAATAAATCACGCTGTATATAATTAAAGGAATAATCACTATCACTCAATTGGGTTTACTAGCTACTGGATTGTTATTAATAGCATAAAAAAGATCACCATGTACATTTCTAGTTTAGAGGAAATCAGTGATTATTTTTTTGTTGTTCAAGCAGTCTATAAACCACCATGTTAAGATCAGAGTATTGATAATATAAATCCCTGATGCATTTCACAAATCTTCTATTGGGAGGAACTTGGTCATTAATACCTAGCACTGGCTCCTAGACTATAATTACACTTCTGTTCAGTTCGATTGAAATATTATAGCAGCAAGTTATTATTCGAATTATATTTCTCATTTAGATTAATACTAGAGCTTTCAAACGTTGAATCAATATTTTCTCAGCCCTCAAACTACCCTATTTTTGTACGATTAGGCTTAGTATACCAAACCAAGACGGGAAATAAGGACTCCATCGATATTTTTTGTAATAAATCAATGAAAAATTTCATGGTACGAAAATTTGATTTCAGAACTATCATAGAAACAAATATTTGTAGGTAGCTTTGGACGTGTTGAGTTATCATAACACTTGTACGGAAGAGGAATACAAAGCTGCCCTTCAAGTTGGAATGCCTAAAAATATAATGGGAATTGACAACTATTACTTCAATACTTTCGACTTGAAAGATATAGAAAAGACACAACAAGCAATGTTTATGTTCAATGATTTATTTGGAGAGGGTTCATTTGACCAAAGCTGCTTGTTAAAGTTCATTTTGACCGTTAGAAAAAATTACCGGAGAGTACCTTATCATAATTGGACCCACGGTTTTTCAGTTGCTAACAGTATTTATTGTATACTCAAACATTCGCCTGAAGTGTTTAAAAAAAATGAAGTAAGTATTTTTCCGTTTATTTAATAAAGGTCATTGTAAAATCAAGCTTGAATAAATATCATAGATTTGGTGTTTATTATGGGAAAAAACCTTCAAGTATCTATATTTTCATCATTGGGGAAGGAATTAATTGAGATACATAGTGAAAGAATGAAATATTTAGTTAACATATTTTAAAAACCAAATTTCAAAACGACATTGAGTTTTTTTAGGCTGGATTTACTATTCTATTCAGTGATTTTTTAAGAGGGATAGGATTTGATTTTGAAAAAAAACCACAAAAAATTGATGAAATCTTTATTGGAATCGATAAAACGATCAGTATAATTTAATGTTTGAAGGTGATTTCATGCAAATTTTGGCTGCGGCTCCGCTTTAGATGTCAAATACCAAGTCATAACGGCCGGTATTTCACGAATAAATGCTTCAATATTGGCTTCTAGTGCTTCAATCGTTGCTGGTTTATTCCTTTAGATATTAGTCTTAACATGGCTCCACAAGAAATAGTCCAACTGCGTTAAATGACACGATCTAGGCGACCAATTGAGGGGCCCCAAAACGTGAGATTAACTGTTCACCGAAGGCGGCTCTCATTTTGGCCATTGTTTCGCGTGCCGTGTGGCATGTGGCGCCGACTTGTTGGAACCACATGCCAGGCATGTCCAATTTTTCCATTTTTTGCAAAAAAAATCGTCAATCATCACACGGTAGCGCTCGCTATTCACATATTCGCTGTCTTCACTCCTTATGCGGCAATTTTGCTTGTTGACATATCCATTTAACCAGAAACGAGCTTTATCGCTGAACACAATTTTTCGATAAAGAAGTGGATCTCCCTCCAACTTTTCCAGCGCCCATTCACCAAATGTTAGACGTTGTGGGAGATTGTATGGCTTCAATTCTTGCACCAGCCATATCTTATAAGGTTTTAGACACAAATCCTTTCACAAAATTTTCGACGTAATGGAGTAACAGAGGCCCAATTCGGCGGCGAATCTACATTTCACGGTCATCAGTAACACTGGTGGATACAGCCGCAATATTTTCGTCGGTCCTCAGTGTACGTTTGCGTGTTAGTGGCTTAATGTCCAATAGTGTAAACTGGATTCGACATTTAGACACAAGCTTCCAAATAGTTCCCTCAGTAGGTCGATTAAACTGCCCATAAATTAGAAAAATTGCGCGATGCACTCTCTTAAACGAACATGAATTTTTATAGTAAAATTCAATAATTTGCAAGCGTTGTTCGTTCGTAAGTCGATTCATAATTAAATTATAAACCAAACTGAACAAGTTTTATAATGACACAAGCCACGATTCACGCTTGTCAAAAACAGTGTTGCCAAAAAGATACCAGCAAAAAGATCACTCGTTAGAACTTCTCCGATTTGATTTTCAATAACTCTTGTTTTTTCTTTTGTTCTCCTCCATTCTTTTCATATAAAATGTCCTTATTCTTATATTTATTCGCTCTTTTTCAATATTTCTCATTTTGTTATCAATTCCTCCAATTGTGTCATTGCATTTCTTCTTGTCTCTCCGTATTCTTTTGTTTCCTTTGCTGCTTCATCCATTTCAATTTTCAATTTGAACGACGTGTTATAATACTCAATGTTTCTAATATCAAGCTCATTTCTTCACTTATTTCAAGCACTTGTGAACCGATTTTATTTCTATACGTTTTACGGGGACAAAAACCCTAAACGACTAAGAAATCCGATATTTTATATAATATTCTTCATTGGTCCGAACAAGTCTAGTTTGTATATTGACGCGTATATTCCTTCGCTGATGACTTGATTATTTTTTTTTCCACTTTTTCTGCGAGGTCAAGGTCAAGGGTATTGCGCTTGTAGACTGCTGTTATTACTATCAAAAAACCGAGATCCTCTTTTTGACCAGAAGGCGCAATAAGGACACTTCTCCAATTATAATAACGTGACAGTCTTTATATCCAAAACTGCTTTAGTAAGAACGCGGGGAGACTCTACCTGCGTGCTCTAAGTATACACAAGTCTCTTCAGATATACATGGGGCCGTTCACCGAGGTTCTCCCATAGGATACACACTTCGAATTCTAACCTTCTTCTCATACACGAACTCATTGTGTATTGGTCATGTGAGGGAACAGTGAAAACTAGAGTGGAACAGTACAATGTTCATGGTCTCACGGGTTTCGGCAGGGTCTATGCATACAACCCTAATAAAGGCTCTCGAAGTCCTACTGGATCTCTTACCTTTGCAACCACAATTCGAATCTATGAGGATGGAATATACACGATATATCATTAACAAATTACAGGTTAAACTAACTGGCGATGGGAAAAATTGGCTTCCAAAATCAAATTATTCGCTTTGAAGAAATGTAGTTAGGTGATACTCAATCTATTTACATATTAGAGTTGCTTATAACGGCCGAACTGGTAGGCTAGACGTTTGTCCTAGAGTCCTACATGAATTGATGATGGCTGCAAGATCTAGCTCGTTTGAATGACAGGATACCCTGGCAACGACAAGATTGATTTGCACTCCAAATTGGGATCAGCAAAATCAAAAGAGGAACTAATTCCTATTTTTGGTTAGCCAAAAGTGTAGCCATTACATATCTTTAGTCTCTGACAGGAAGTTTCAGAAGATAGTCCTCACGGATATGGATGGAAACACATGACAAAAACTAAGGAAGGTACACAGACAGATTGGTCATCAAGGACAGTAGGAAAATATAATCTGCAGTTGACAAATTTTATAAGTTATATGAATCAATAAATCATCTAACACTTAAAATGGAAATAAAATCGATTTTTACAGAAACAAATTTTAGGCTTTGGCTCTGTATGTAGGAGCACTGTGCCACGATTTAGATCACAGAGGAAAGAACAATAAATTTATGTTGGAGACAGAATCTCCACTAGCAGCTATTTATTCCACATCCACGATGGAACATCACCACTTCAATCAAACTGTTATGATTCTTCAGCAAGTAAGTATTTAGTTCCAAGTTAGTTTCAAGTACCTTCAATTAGCAAGACGTTCTGAAGACGTCCACCATTAAAAATGCCAAACTCTATTTGACATATTCACACCAGTGTTGCCATCTCAAAACTAAGTACCAACTCACGTATGATATTATTACACCTGTCAAAAACTAACAATTGATAGAAACCAAAAAGGGCTTGACCTCTAACACTGAATGCGACCATTTCATTGGTTAATTCTTCAAGAGTTTGCTGACTCACATTTTATAATGTAGATTAGTTGAAGTTTTCTAATGTGATTATAACTAAAATCTCGTAAAAAATTAGATGAGAAAGTGATAATTTTTCATCTCTTCTGTTTTGTAACTCTGGTATACTTTTATCTTTATATCAAATGAACAATACGTTAAAAAAATACGATTGAGGAGTTGAAGAAAAGAAATTTTACAACAGATACTTTTAACGTGAATCAATTCACGTATTTCAGCGTTTATTTTTTTTAAATTATCGATAGAAACACGATAATTTTACTACGAACTTTCGTGCATTAATGTACATTTTTCCAATATTTTTCAGGAAGGTCACAACATTTTCAGCAAACTATTGAACGAAGACTATAAGCAAGTTTTAAGTTATTTGAAGCATTGCATTCTTGCAACTGATTTAGCTTTGTTCTTCACAAACAAAACCAAACTAGGAAATTTGGTCAAGGCAGGAGAATTCTCTTGGGACAACGGTGAACATAGGCGATTAATTCAGGCGATAGCAATGACTAGTAGCGATCTAAGTGCTAGCGCAAAACCTTGGGAAATTCAAGTCAAAACTGTTCAGGTAAATATAATTAAAAAAACACTTATTTTTCCAAATAATGATATAGCAGTATAAAAGAGACACAATTTTAGTTAGGAAATTTATGAAACAACAAAAATTCCAATTGTTCTATTTGAAGTAGGATACTGCGTCTGTTGAGTGTTTACTGTGTGGTTAATCTAAAAGACTATTGTAATTAATATTGATATTTTATTGCAAGAAACTCCAGAAGTATTGGAAAAAGTGTAACGGAGAAAAGGAGATATGCGCTGTCAATACTCTGTATTGTAAAAAACGTTCTAAGTTGAAAATAGTTAAAAATAAGCTATAAAAGGGGGAAAAATAGGAGGGTGGTTTTGTAGTTCACTAATGTTCTAAATTGTGGGTAACAAAATAAACTTAAGACCTCCCAGTGTCATTCTCTGATATACAAATAGTTCGAAGCTAGCGCGAGGAGCCGGATTGAGCATTTTTAGACCATACTACTAAGAAGGTCACTCACCAGGTAGTTGCTAGCAATAAACAAATGTCCAGTTGCAGTTTTTCTATATTTAATATGGAATTTCATAGCAAACCTTTGTTCCATTTTTACGTCAAAACAAAAAAACAACCCCTATACAAACGAAGGCCATGGCTACACTGATTTGTCTTCAAAGAGTAGACAAATCATTCGAAAGAGTAGGCTTCAAGCTAAACAGCTGACAGTCGTTAACGTTTTGTGCATGTGTACTTTTTCTGCAGCAGCGCTAGTCTCGTTACTTAATGGCGACACCTAGTATCCACCTATCCCAATTTCTATTTTGGACGCTTCTGTATACAACGTGACCCAACAATACTTCTACTTGAAGTTATCTGATTTTTGTGAAACATCTCTTTGGAAGTTTAGGAGGGTTTTCATTTTCATGAATTTGTTTTTCACACTTTTTTGTATACGCCTCTAAATATCCTGATCATAGATGCTTTGGTATGTCTTTCTCCATCAATATGTAGTAGAGTTCGGTATAGAATGATTTCCATTGCTGTTATTGGACAAGTCTTCATGGTTCCTATAATGCAGATAGGTAAACAGGGTATAACGGGAACGCGAGGCACGAGGCTACCTACACATACAAGAAGCAACCCACTCTAGCCGTGTTTTGTTTACATTATTAGGAAGCCATTTTGAATCGATCTTCATTATGACAGCGGCCGGTGACTCAACTGCTCACTTAACTTACCTAACATCACTTTTGTTTTTAATGACAAAATTCCTTTTTTCTATATGATTTCATATAACTTTAAGTGATCATAAGAATAACTGTAAATAGGTAAGTACTAGAATACTACTATGGTTTTTTATTGTTTTTCTTGCAACATTACTTAATATGTTTTGATCAAAATCACTCTATATGTCGAATCGTTTTTATCAAAAATATAGGGCATAATGGAGCAAAGTGTGGTACCCCATTATGCTCTGTAGCTGCTGTCCCCATGGTGCCCCTTTTATGTAAGTAATCTGAAGGAATCATCTTGTACATTTGATAAAAGAATTTCTTTTGTTCTAGGAATAAAAAATGGTGCGTACGTATAAAAAGAAAAGCAGTTGGATTATAGAAAGCATGAAACAGGTTGATGCCGATTTAAGTAAAACTGCGAGCTATAGAAAGGTAGCTCAACTATATGGCGTTCCACAGACATCATTGAAGCATCATGTTGCAAATAGGGGAAAGTACCCGAATATCGAATAGATTTGTTTTTTTTATGCCACTCAATAGGTTTTATGTTTTTTTTTACACTAAGATATACTTTATTATGTTGTTTACCAGATCTGACACTTTCAGAATGATTAAATTAAATTTACTACATTTCTTGATTTTTTTCACAAAAGTTTGCACTTTCTCACTTTTGAAAAATAGACTGCTAATATCGGATAGGGAACTAAGGTGGAAATATTGGCTACAAACAAAATTAAAAATATTATAAATTTAATTATGAAACGTAATATTAAAAAGAACAGTATACAAGTACAAAACAAAAAAATAGTAAACTGTCATAAATCAAAACAAATCTTTTTTTTGGCGTATTATATCATATAAAATTGTTTTTTCTATTGGCTGATTTTTAAATATTCTACTTCTGGCTGCAGAAGTCACACATGAAAGTCTTCTAGCCTTTCTCGTCATATTCAGAATAAAGTTCATGCGCCCATCCAAGACAAAGAATGCGTCTTATCCAATGCTCTCCACTCCAATGATTTTTCAATTTGTTCTTATACGGCGAGCTAATGACAACTGCAGCTTTTCCAGCAGGGCGTCCACGCTTGTGATTGGACGATTTTCCTGGAAGCTTTGGCATAGACACACTTTTTAAACCCACTCGTAGCAATTTGCAGTGTTGCAGCCTTGGCATAAGCTTTACCCATTAGTTCTCCGATTTGATAGGAGGTTAAAGCTCTGAATGGGTTGTTAGAAAGCCATGTTTCAACTTCCTGCGAGTAGTATGCTTTGAACGGGCTCATAAATGCCACGTCCATTAGCTGGAGTCTGTGCGATGTGTGAGGAGACAATGATAACTCCATTTTCTTTGGCATTCAAAATTAAATCAATATTTCTTACATGGGTTTATGATCCTCTAAAACTAAAATAACGGGGTCGGTTTGACGTAGTCTATGGAATGCTGCACACAGTCAGTAAAAATATGAGCTTGAATCCATCCAGACTTGCTATGGTTCCTAGCGGTGTGCCATCCAAAAGTTTAGGCTTCATATTTTGCCTAGAAAATACTATAAGTTGAGGAATACATATCCCTAAAGGGCTCATGCATGTGACTATAGTTATGAGAGTATCTCTTTGTTGTGCAGATAACGTAGTAAACTGTTTTTTGCCTTTTACTGCAATGGATTGTGAGCGACGTGACTGGAAGACAGTAATTCCTCTTTCGTCAACATTGAGTACTTTATGTGGTCCCAGCTGTCATCAAGATGTATAAGGGTGGGGTAGACCGCTTTGACACCATGGGGGTAGCTCTTCGCGGCACAAAGTGGTGGTTTCCTCTGTTTGCTTTTGACCTAGATGCAGCTTTTCAAAATGTATGACTGATCAAAGGACAGTCTGAAAACTGGTCCTATTGTGATTTCCGGCGATATGTATTAACTGTTTACCTACAAAAATGTGGCAAGCCTGCGTCCCGTAATTCTGCTTGTGGCGTTCTTTGGCAGATAAGAGAACCTGCCGCGGTATAACCGCAGGAAGTGCGGACGATTATTTGGAAGTCGATTGCTTTCAACGAAAATGTGGATATTGTCACCAACGCATTAGAAAATTGTGTAACAAATGCAATGTCGGTATGCATCTAAAGCGTTGGTACAGCTTTCGCAATAAATAATTGTTATATTTTTTTATAATTAATTATGTGTAATAAATATTATTATAAAACTGATGTTTTATTCCTAAGTGGTAAAAAACGCATGTGTCTTTTAGAGTCTTAACTTTACTAGAATACCTAGTGTAACTTGCAGGTGACGTCCTCATAAAAAAATGGGGGTAGTTTACTTTTATTATATTATTTTTATCTTATCCAAATGTAGCTAAGCTATTTTATATAGAAATAAAATACATTTCTTCCTTCCTTAAACGTCAGCTTTAGTGTCGCCTTTTCGATTCTTTTCTTTGTCAGACGATTACTCCATATTGACATTATTAACATCTGCTATCGTTTGTCTGCTATTGTTTTGTACCTTGATGTGTTTCCACCACTGAAGTCTACTGTGCTGAGTAAACCACCTGTTTAAATCTTTTTTGTTAGTATGATATACAAATGTTTGCATTTTTAGCCAAGCCTGTGTAATACATTGAAATAAATAAATAATGTCGAAGTAACAAACTATAAAAATGTTCAAAGTTGTAATTTTATATTTTATATGTATGTAATTGCAGGTAATTGTCGAGGAATTTTATGAACAAGGAGATGCAGAAAGAAAAGCTGGAAGGATTCCTATACCGATGATGGATAGACATCAACCGGATGAACAGCCAGCAAGTCAAGTTGGATTTCTAATGGGAATTTGTTTACCTTGTTACAGTCTACTGTCCACTCTGATTCCAGAGACTAAGGCAATGTTGGAAATGTGTGAAAAAAATCTTGAAAAATGGAAGAAAATCGACGCCAACATCAAGAATTCCAAAAAAGACTTGCAATCATGTGAAGCAAGACAGTAGCTGGAAAATAATTGCAGGGATGGGATTTGGTTCTGTGGAACAAAAGAAAACAAAACTGGTTTAGTAAAAAATAAATAAATTATGTTACTTGTAACAGCAAACAAATTAATTATTTCCTTGGTGTCCGGGGTATTTCACAATTCTCCTCCTTCGTCCACCAAGTCTCTGAGAACAAATCTTGAAGTATCCGGATCATATAAGAACTTTTTCCTTTCTTCATATCGATTTTTATTAGAATCATTTCCATTTTCGGCTTACTCTTGGCTAGAATACCATGTTGATAAAAAACTCTTTATTTGAATGAGTCAACGTCTTCTTTTCTGTTATATTGTCAATATTTTCACAAATTGCATTGTCAGTGGAATTCCAAGTGTGATTAGAAGAAGTATTGCACTATAATTTATTACAAAAACAAAAGAAAGTATTTTCAAGTTTTCGAGAAGGTATTTTAAATCAAAGCCAGTATACACTGCATTCCTAGACATATAAAAAGCTTTCAATAAGGTTGTACGAACTAAAATATGAAAAAATCTGCAAACAAGAAATGTTGACGGCAAATTATCAACAGTCACTAAATTCATGTACAAAGAAACGAAAAATAAGGTAATAAACAGAAACATGAAATTATAAACATTCACGACAGAAGAAGAAGTGCGATAAGATGGCAGTTCGAATCCATCCATACTTATCATGGAGGAATTTATTAGAAGTGAAGAGAAAAAAAAGAACTACTTCATATTGGATTCCGACAACTAGAACGCATTATTATATCGGAATGTGCCTTTAAAGATGATTAATGATCTTAGCAGAAAACTAGGAAGTTCTAGAAGGAAAGTTAAACAGCTGAAAGCAAATATTGATAGAAAAAGGAAGGAAAATGAACAAAAAGAAAACCAAAGTTATGGTATGGGCAAATGTAAAAAAAGAAGGACAAATATAATTTAGAATCTAATGATAGAATAGAGACGGCGAACAAAGTATAATATGCCTAATAATGAAATATTCGGCGAAGAAATAAAAATAAAAGTGCACAAAGCAATTTTAAGACCCAATTCTCACATATGGCTTTAAATCTTGAGTATTGACAGTGAGATACAAGAGTAAAATTGGAGCAGCAGAGATGAATTCCTTCGAGCACTGAAAGGAGTAACTAAAATAAGAGATATCAAAATTGAGCCCACACAAGAATTTATAGAAAGGAAACAACTAGGATGGTGGGACCACCTATAAAGGATGGATAACATAGTGCTAGTAAAGAAAATTTTGGAAAGTAAAATGCCAGAAAAATGGAAAAGAGGAAGATCACGAGCAACATGGGACAACACCATAGAAAAAATCTTTAAGAAGGGAACGTTATGGGTCGAAACATTTGCCGCAAGATAGAAATGAACTGGAAACTTTTTATAAGGATTTAGAATAGTGAAATTAACACACCTACAAATACGGTAAAAAAGGAATAGATTATTATTGTTCTCATTAAAGGTTGATTATAATTCTCTCTAAATTTCTGTAAATCCATTATTTTTAGTGATAAAGAATGTAAAAACCACCATGTCCATGAGTTACTTTTCCTCGTATGTATAATTCTTAATATTGTGAGAAAATTAGAAGAAGTTGGGAGATGTTTGATTGGTATGCAATGAAATTTTAGTTTTCAACATATTTACTAAAAGTAATATTAAAATTAAAAAACAAACAATAAATAAATAAAAGTCCGAGACTAATCGATTCTATAAAACACATCTATGATTAGATAAATATTGGAGAATGACATTTAGATTATGCGAAAACCGGTAGTTGAATGGGCGCCTTAGTCATCTGTTACTGAAAACAGAATTCATTCTGCACTCATATCTTTGACCCCTTTGGATTACATCTGGCTCCAAAACGCCATCACTAGGTCCTGGGTCCTGAAATTAAAAAATTTTGGTAAATATGATTAAATATATAAGATTAAAAATATTAAAAAAAATAGGATCGGATAATTACAGAATTTCAATAATAATGTAACATTTTCTATTGCAAAAATGTATAGTCGCCTTGTAATACCTTTATAAAGAAGAATCGTGGCATCAAACCTGAGATCTTGGTCAAAGCAGTGCTTAGCTCTGAATATAAATTAAATGCCATGAGAGTTTATCAGAATCTGCATCGCTAAGAACGAAGTAAGACGTGTCATAACTAACGCAAAATGCAAAGCACCAGGCTAGGTAACAGAAAGCTCCCTACATTGATGCCGAGGACGACATAGAAAACAAAGGAGAGTCCAACTTATCATCCTAAACCTTCAACCAACCAGCATTGATTGGAGAATACAGGGAAGTAATGAAGAAGAAAGAGCAAATTTGCTGTTGCCCGACGGCGGTTTACGCGGGGGATTACAGGCTCACCGAGACTTATATGGAGTAAGTTTTAGTGCATGCGAGAAATCGTTATCAGTATAAGCTGATAGAACTTTCCTCTCCACCCCAGGAAAAAAATCTTCATAAACAACTCGATAAGTTCAGTTGGAATTTCTGGAACCGTTGGCTATGTTCATATTGAACACACTAGCCACTATATCCGTACTAATAATCACACTGACGCGCGTTTCAGAGTTTATCTTTAGTATCTGAGGAGCCTCCAGGAAGAAGTGGTAGAGGACAACCAACTCTAAGATGGTAAACATATATTGATCATACGATGATGGATAAAGACCTGAGAGTAGGGGACTGTACCAACACTCTGATTAAATATAAGAAAAAAGAGAATATTTCAGAGCAAAATACAGAACAACAAGAAGAAATAAAATGAAAATAATTGGATTTGGATCATAGGAGGAGGTAACAACAAGTCAGAAAAACTGACAACTAAAATGATGCAAAAATATAGCAACGAATGGAAGTAGAATGCTCAATAGCAAAGGAAGTAGAGGACAGAACACTGCAATGGTATGGTCATGTCCATAGAATACCAGAACGAATAGTGAAATGGGAGCCTCCAGGGAGAAGACGGACAACCAACGCTAAGATGGAAAACATATATTGGTCATAGGATGATGGATAGAGATCTGAAAATAGAAAATTGAAATAAAGGGGGATTATGGATAATAAGAAAAAGAAAACTATTTTCGTTATTGCGTAAATATTGAGAAAAAAATAATTTCAAGTTTTAATCAACATTTTGTCGTGGAAAAACTTTCAAAGGAACCAAGGAGAAGTTGAATTAATATTTTATTCTGAAAGTTTCACACAAAGGTTTATAGTGGAAGGGTAGTTTTAAAAGTGATCATATGAATAACTGGAACGTCATTTATTGTACTACACCAGAAATTGTTAATTAAATGCGTATTACTAATTGATTTATTAGAAAAATCGAGAATTATAGTTATAAGAAATGAAGGAAATAGATCGATAAACTTATGAATAATATGAATAAATGGTTCTTACCTCAGTAGTATCACCGGATCCATCTTCACCAGAATCGGTAATCAACAACAACTTGTTCTCTTCTGCTTCAATGTCAATGATACCGCCCTTGCTTTTTTGGTAAGAAAATAATTGCCGCATACTTTCTTGTAATATTTTTAGATCACTGGTAACTTGGAAATTTTGAGCGTTTTCTAAATCTTTAGGAGGAAGAGCTGTCTTCAGTTCTTCAACATCACAGTTTATTGATTCCCTACAAACTGGACAGCTTGCCTAAAGTGTAAAAAAATTATAAATAACCTTTTTAAATATATATGCATAAAAAGGTTATAGCCACTGACTAGTTTCGACGTTTTTGCGTCTATTCAGAGCGGCGTAACTACTACAGACTCTTTTCAACACTAGCAAGCGCTTCTATTTGGTTCACATAGTTAAACCTTTCCCAGTAGACGCTATCTGGCGTCATCTTCACTTCCAATTGCAAATCATCTGTCAGGTATAGTGTAGCTGTAGTCGATGATAATATGAATTGAATATGGTGATATAGGAGATTTCGCCAATGCTTTAAAATATGAAATCTACTTATCACCTTTGAAATGAAGCTGACGAGAGATTGTTACGCCGTTCTAATGATATGTAATAACATCAAAACAGGTCCGCAGATTATGCCTCTTTTTTATTTATGAGAAACATAAGGAATGTCGATTTCATAAAAAAGTTGGACGTGATATTCTTTAGAGATATATTTCAATACTTGTCGCGGTAATTGCAGGAAATCATGTTTTGAAATATTGATATCTCTCAATTGTGTTTTGGGCACATCTTTTTGCCAAAAGAACGCTTTTGGATGTAGGAAATTAGGAGATTCATCTTTCCGCCCTGCTTATCAGGGAAGATAATTTCAAATTTGGTTTTGAAGTTTTAACGACCAAGCAGACAAATAGAGTAAAAATAGCCAAACTATAAAAACAAAGTCTCAGAAGAGAGCTTCTTACATATATTTTGATATTTGATAGTTAAAATCTCTTATATTATAGACCCACAGTAATTCCCTAATATATATTTTCATCCCAAAATCCCTAAGGACTCTTGAAAAATCTTGAAATCTTGATGAGAACGCTTCCCCTGGAAAATTTAAATGTGAGTGTAATAGGTGAAACTTGACATTCTCTTATCTGGTGACAATAATAATACTGAAGGTAAACATTTTACTTTCAATCTCTGAAGACGTTAACTTAGTTTTCGAAACGCAGGTCAGACAGTATAATTGGGAGTGTTGCTGTGGGGGTAGTGTAAACAGTGTCGTAGATATCAATATAACCAACTGTTTTAGAAATTCCACTTCAACTAATCAAACGAAAGTACTAGAACAAATATAGTTTGTGTAAAAAATCACAGAAGAGAAAAGAGCTTCCTTATTTTCCGAAGGTGCTGGTCAATCAGAACGCAGCTTTTAGTACAGTAGACTCCCGATTATCCAAAGTAATTGGGGCCGGGACCACCTCGGATACGGGAAAACTTGGATAATCGGAAGGTTAAGTTCGGTTATGGTAAAAAAGATGTAAAACCCCGTGAAAGGTTACAAAACTGGTTTAATGGAAGCAAAAGCATATGATAATCACAACTACACACCTGTAAGCAAGTGGAAACATAGGTTATTTCGCCAAAAAGTTATTGATCGTCTTCTGAGATAACATCTTCCCTCGCTTGGACGATGCAATGTTGTGCCAACGCTGTATAGACAGAATGTCGTGTGGCGTACACTCTTCTTGTTGCTCTGTGAAAGCAAGAATAGCATCGATCGCCTTCAGTCCGTCGGTGTATGATATTTTGGGAGTTATCTCGTTCATAATGTCATCTCCTTCACTGTCCTTAGCAGCGGTTACCCTATCGATGATTTCCTCGTCGGTAATCTCCCCCTGAACAACTTGATCGCACCAATCACGAATGTCTTCGCTGTTGATTTGATCTTCAACGGGTAACTCATTCGCTATTTCGACTAAATCACTCACATTCTCGGGTTCTGGCGCTTTTTTACATGGTACGTCTAGGCCAAATAAATTTTTCCACGACTTTTGAACGGTGGTTGTTTTTACCTCATCCCACGCTGAAGCAATCCAGTACGACACATCTTTTAATGTGACTTGTTTTAAGGCATCCTTAACAGTGTTTCCTTCGTCTAACTTTAAAATCAACATCTGGTGAAGCCTTCGCCGGTAGATCCTTTTCATCGCTTCTAGAACCCATTGGTCTACAGGTTGTATAAGCGAAGTTATATTATGGGATAGAAAGATTGCCTTAATTCCACTACTGCACAGTTCTTGGACATCAGGGTGCGATGACGCATTATTCAATAGTGGAACAGCTTTCCTGGAATACTGGTTATTTATCAAGAACTCTTCAGTCACAGGTACAAATTCGTTGTAAAACCAATCACTGAATATCGGGCTGTCCACCCATGCACTCCTTTGGTTACAGTACCTTGTTGGCAGGTAGTCGACTTTTACATTTTAAAGGCTCTAAGATTTTCTGCCTTTCCAATAAGCAGCGGGCTCAGCTTCAATGAGCCACAAGCATTAGCTGTAGCCAGAATCGGACATAAGTTGGAATTTCTGGAATTTCTTCTGAATATTCATACTCAATACACTGTTTACACCACCACTACACAAACACTCACAATTACACTGTCTAACGTGCTTTTCGATAACCAAGTTATTGTCTTCAGAGATTGAAATCTAATAATTTTGCTGTTTACTGCTATTGTTTTGTACTAAATTTTTCCACCAATAAACCTTCTCCCGCGAAAATGAATTCCAGCGGAAAAAACTCCTGAAGACGATAACTTGGTTATCGAAACACGCGTTAGGAGCAGTCCTCTCGGATTTGGCTGCCAAGGTTTTATAAGGTAGGAGAAAATTTGAACAGAAGTTAGTCCTTCTCTGAACACAATTTATTCCATTTTCATTTGAAATCCGCAATTTCAGATGAGTCTGCTGATAGCTTCTGACCACTAATATTTAGCTGCCTTACTCCATACCTCTTCTTCCATCTGTCCAGCCATCCTTCACTCGCGGTAAATGTTTCCTCGCCGTTTTTAGAGTTCTCATGAAATTCAAGCACCTTAGCTAACACCAACAGAGTTTAGCGCGAGTTCAGAACCAACTGAGTCTAGAATGTGTCATCTTCCCTCTCCCACGACACGACGGCTCGACCTAGTAACAGCCAGTAGACGCCAAAATTCTTTTGCCAAAAATAATTCCAATACTACGGCAGATCCATTAATATTTCACTTTATTGATTTCGAAAAATACATATTGATATCTCACTCGTCAACATGTAAATTTTTTTTATAGCCAATATCAGAAAATTTATAGCTCAAATACAAGCTCATTTTCCTAAATCCAGTTTTCAGGGATTCTTGAGGACAGAAAAAAGCATGTTTCTTGTGAGTATGAAACAAATCGAAGTTTGGAGAAAAAAGTTCTACCTATTTAAAAACAGAGGTTTTTAAAAATTTGTTTGGTTTTAAATAGCTAGAGCTATATAAAATCGGAGCAATTATGCTGAAAAGATTCCAATAAAATGACAAAAGATATTAGCTGCTAATCAATTATCAACTTCAAATACGGTACATATAATAGTGTTTAATAAATAGGTAAAATTTAACCAAAACAGATGTTTAGTTAGCAGCTATTAGCTAAGCCTGATATAAGTTTAGACCTAATATCTATTTTTTACATAAAAGTAGAAGTCTTACTAAGGAAAATGCCGCTGGACAGGAGTCTTTGAGAGATAAAAATTTATGAAAATTAGTGACAAACTTACTTTTTTTATAAATTAAAAAAATTATCCAGCGATCAGATTTGTACATGTCGCGCTAAAATTTTCAGGATCGCGTCCTTGTTAGGTATACTTTCGAGGAAAAAATCAGCATCAAAATCGTCGACCCTAATGCGCATACTTTCGTCGTGAATTAATAGATCTACCCCTATATATTTCATTCTCAACTTTGTTCTGAAAAGAGAACACTGAAACTATTGGCATCTGTCATGGAAAAACAGTGGATGATGAAATATGCTATGAAATTGGCATTTTTATGTGGAAGTACTGAATTGTAAGAATTCTGAACTTAGAAAATATTAGTTGAAAAAAACATCACTAGCAACTTTATCAATAACAAAAATTATATGCAAGAAAATGAAAATCTTATGAAATTTCCCTAGAATTGTAAACCAAAATTTGAAAATATCTGTAAAGCACCATTTGAACGAGACAATCAATCTAAATAGCTCAAAATATGTAAATAACTCCTCTCGGCAGTTTTCTTCGATTAAAAAAGTGGCTTGATACCAAAGTCCAAATTTCTGATAAATACATAATTTGTTGGATCTTAGATTTTTAGTATAATATTTAATATAATTGGTAAAACAATACCTGAAATCCTTTAGTGCATTTTTGCCAAGCTGGTAACTTGTCTTGCTCTTCTTGATAATGTCTCTTAGTTGTAATGACGTGATTATATAAACAATAGGAATGAAAGTAGTGAAAGCATTCAGTTTTTGTAAAATTGTCTCCTTCAACAAAACCATACAAACAAACCGCACACTGACAGGTTGGCAAGTTACTTTCAGTCAAGCTTTCCCTGATGAGCTATAAAAAAATTGAAACACAATATACTCTATATCTAAATATTTATGTTTTTAAGTCGTCGTGACTTTAGGTCTCTTCTGTTATAAAATTAGTTTTTTTATGTAATTTTTGAAATACAGATAAAAATTTAACGTTTTGACTACTTTCAGACTTTATCAAAATATGTTTTGATAAATACTGAAAAGTAAAATTTGTATGAAGTTGAGCAAAAATTAGTTTGTCTGCTTAAATTATTGATAGATTGATTGATTGATTATTGGAACCAGTCAGGGAAAATTTTGAAAGTGGATTTGAAAAAGCAGGAATTTATCGTATTAACAGAGTGAAAACACTGGAGCAATAATATCAAATGAAAATCTCGACCCTAACGTCCAATTAAATGTCAGTACCTTCGTCATAGACCACTTAGAAGAAGATTCGCCAGCCCAAGAGAACAAACACCAAAGAAAAAAAAGTCAATGTAATAGCTGGAAGAAGCATTTCAATTGGCAACATTCAAAACAATCAGTTGCGGTCCTATTTATGCTCAGAAAAATATCTCTTCTTGCCCTACCAAAAAAACTAGGACGATATCTAGCGAGTCCAATAGTTCTGTTAATATTTCCTTTCAAATGGAAGAAGACCAGGACTTGAGAGAACTTGAAGGTGAAAACGAAGACATACAAGACAGTACAAGAACTGGGTATAACATTGAACTCAAAATCCGGAAGTTTGTTCTATTTTTATTTCATAGAAATTATTCAGGAAAAAGTGAAGCAATACAAAATAAAATCTCTTGCATCTAGTGGATGGTCAATGGAAATGGCCCACACCAAACGATGTTATTTGGTATATAAAAGAGACTTTGTAGGTCATGAGAGACTTATTTCATTTAAGAGAGGTTTCTTCAAGGTACTGGAAATTGAAAGATACTCCTCTTAGGCTATTCTTAGCTAGATTTTAAAATTTCTTATTTTTTACCAAAGAATATTACTTCATTTAACTTTTTTATCCAATGAATGTCAATGTTATTTCTATATTTGTTTTCTAAAGAATGTTCTTCTATTTTGCAATTAAAATCATTATAAAACATTTTGTTCCTTTTATTATAAGGAGAATGCTATGCTTATAAACCCAAAAATTTAAAAAAATAACACAAACCTATTTGGCAATCAAAGTCACTCATATCCCTGACTTTAAGTTTTCTAAATAAAATAATGTTTGGCCAAAGTAATGTAACTGTATTGTCTGACTTTGGCCACCCAATTTAAAAACAAATGGATTTAGAAATCATTTAGATTTTTGACAATTTCAAAGTTTAGAGTACTAATATCGTCCTACAAAATAAGACTTATAACAAACATTTATAACATTTGGTTTATGGTATATGAAAAAGAAGGAAAGAGGAATCTACAATTCTATTGTAAACATTTCAGTAACTATTAGTTTTACAAGAAAAAGTTTCCCTGATATATTAAAGTAGCAGCATTACCTCAATCAATTCAAATATAACTGGTTGACCAAGATATTCCTTACATTTCTCAGCGATAGCTTTGTAAATATCATTAATTGTTGAGTCGTCTAAACCGCGAGGACTTCTAAGTTTAACGTTTGGTTCACAATCAGGATATTCTTCGGGAAGATTTACTTCGAGCGTCACGCAAACATACTGTTTGTTTACTTCGTTTGCAGTTGAAGGGAATATAGTGGATTTAATTAGTTCTGGACGACCTCTGAAATTACAATAAATAATTCAAATTGTTTTAATGCCATTAAACATGAACATACTGTGAGTCGTAAATAATTGATATATCATCCATTAAAATTGCTTCTAATGCTTCTATTTCTTCATGGACTCTACAAAAAACAGTTTAAGCATTTTAATTCTGGTGATTTTTGGTTAGAATAAGGGCAAGTACCTTTCATTTACCGACATTATTATATATTCCTAAAATGGGCACAATCAATAAAATTTTTAAAAGGTTTGTTTGACGTTTATACATAACAGCTGTTTCTGATGTTGACATCATCTGTATTTGTCATATTATAAATCTGGTTTTTGAGTGTCCTATCCTACGTCAAACGTATAAAGAAATCAATTGATAAAGTGAGAATTTCAATCAAATGTACTTTACTGAGGGATTAGTTTTATAATGTTACTATTGTTTCCCTATAAAATAAAGAATAATTGCATACACAGTATTGGATAAATAAAAGCACCATAAGCCATCGAACACACTCGAGAGTAATAGTGTTGAACTGGCCGACAAAGGTTTAGAACTAGTCAGTGGAATAATTGTATTAATAAGTGTCATCTTATAATTAAATGCAAGGTAATTTTAGAATAAAAGTACCAGATACTTGATTATTTTACTATTTCTGAGGATGATGAATTCACATTTTATGAATATATTTTTGACCCGAAAAAATTTGATACCAACTAACGCAGCTACGTTTTAAATCCCACTCGAGAATTAAGACTTTCATCTTTAAGACTTGATAATTGCAGCACTGCCCCACTGTGTAGCCTTCACAAAATCTGTCAATAGTTATGATGAAAAATTTTAGGAATAAATAAAAAACATATAAAATGAGTAATATTCATGTAAATTATATAGCAGTCGTATTATTTGGCATACTAAGTATATGTTCAGCAAGAAAACACAATTTGGAAATTACGGTAAGTACATACAATACCACTCAATCACATCGTAATTTCAATTCTCTTATACTCGTAAAATAGGAATATTGTTTTGTATAGGGTACTTTATATGTAATGATTTATGTAACTTATTGTACTTGGTTTGAAATATACTTATGAATATATTCAGTTATCAGGAAAAGTAGTTCAATAATATTTTGACACAGTGCAGATATTGTCCAATTTTTTATGGTTGTCTTACCGCGCTCTTATTATAGAAATACCACTTATAATTTATTTAATAAAGAACGATGCAACTTTCCAAATATGTATCGTCATAAGAATTAAGTTGAATATTGAAATGAATTCTGGCTAAAGGCCTCAAACCCTGGAAATATTAAAAGTCACATCTTTTCACAAAAAAGTGTATGCCTATGTGTATTCCAATCATTAGAGAGCGGACAAATTTTATGTTAAAAGCCTTAATATAATTCCCCAACCAATATTTTTGAATGAATTGATCATCTTATGTTATGTATATTGGAATACTACAGCTTTTTATTGTCCTAATTCTAAATGTACTTAACTAGATACCTAGTAAAAATGTTGCAGTACTTTGGTTCTAAACTAATAAATATTTTTGAGGTACCATAAAGTAAAGCTCCAATCCTGCTTTTGTTTTTTATATATTTGAAATTTTTTTAAAAATCTGATTTGTCCCATAATATAACATCATTCTCATCAATAATGAGGGTAGGCATCTTATTGAGAAATTATATTTACCCAACAACTTGAGCAGTCAAATTGGAACTAGAATATTCAGGCAGATGCTCTTAAAGGATTTTTAACAGTACACTGAGGCTAATGGATTAGTATCTATGGAAATGTTAATAAGAATGGGAAAGCCTTTTTAGCTCTAATTGCCCGTGTAATTCGTTTTTTTTTGTCCATGCTTTAGCCCGTATAGTTCCTCCACAATTTAAGAATTCTCTAGTCATCACTGACTCTAAAGCAAGTGAAATCACCTAATTTTTTCTGATTGTGTTATTGATATCTTGATAATTTCCCAGGATGTGTATCAAACTTTCCTTCACTGTTCTACAGGATTGGAAGGTCCTGGTCAGAAGCTCTACAGGTATTATATCTATACATGTATCTACCAGACTGTTTGTCTCCCTTATACGTAATTTATCGAAACTTCTTTAGAAGATCTCAGCTCAAAAAAACTTTTAATACCAAATTCTTATTGATCTAGGAGTTCTTAACAGAAAGAGACTTCATTGTTCCTATGCCTGCATTTAGAGGCAATAAACGTAACCAGGTAGTGGGTGGGTAGTTCAAACTAAACTGAATTTTTGCTTTTCGGTCTCAGTAATTTTTACTATTTTTCTTCCAGTCATTTCTCCAAACCTTTTGTCTCTGGAATTTATAACAGAAATTGATTTTACTCGGTCTTTCTTTTTGGGTTCTGATATTTAACTGGTGTGATATCTATACACGTACATATACTAGATTGTTTGTCCTCCTTATACTTACCTACAGTTTTTCCGTTGCCCAATCTAAGGAGTTTGTTTCACCTATGAAGATTTTGGCCTGTCTGTATCCATATAACTTAGAGCCATATCTTTTTGTTGTTTCCTCTTTCCAGTAGCTTTAAGTGTTTCTTTATCTGCACCTAAGAGATTTCTACCTTCCTGTCAGATCTTTGGTAATTAAATTACCTCTGAGTCCTTTATGCATAACAAATGTTATACAATTTTGGGAAAACTCCAGTCCAGCATCTACTATTTTCATTTTGCTGACTAGTTGCCCCTATTATGATAATTCTGTTTATTTTATTTATTTCCAACACAATTTTAATTTTTTAAATTAAAGTAAAGCTATAAAATTATGTTAAGGTGGCCAACTTGTATTTTTTAGAATGATGCTCGTAGATATATTCCTTTGAGCAATTTTGGATTTTATAAAGGTGGATATTTAGAAGTAGAGTTGTCAAATTTCACAGTTAATCCTGAAAATATATCAGGTCCTGTAAGTATTTCATATTGCTAGTGTTTAATTAGTTTTATATTAACAAATATTACAGTTTGGTTTTAGTCTTGATAAAACGATTAATGATGGTGTAAATCCTTACCTTAATGGTCATGAAGATCACTGTCTTTTAGAGCGTATTTCAGAAAAACCTCAAACAGTTGAAATAATTTTTTTAATCCTGAATTTTCAGACAAAAGAGTAAGTGGATATTATATAATTTTTCATTAAAATTATTGTGAGTTTTTGTACCTTTTTTCGATTTAATTTGTAGGCTTGTAATTACCTGTAATGGAAAACAAAATCATGTACATATTTTTAAACAACGGGAGGAAAATGATAAGGAAAATGAAAATTCTGATTGTAAAGACTTGAAATTTAAATTGACCTCAACAGAATATAAAGGAAGAACTTATTATAATACATCAGTGAGTGTATATTCAACGAAATTATACTGGAAATTTTTTTTTTATTTTAACTTTTTAGTTTGTAATGGCAGTCAGAAGTTTAGAAGAAGAAGGTCTATACACATTAATATTCCATAATTGTCCTGTTTACAATAACATAGAATCTCGCGTTGACTTCAATATAAAAATAGTTGAGCAAAATCCAAGTAGCTACTTATCAGCAGGAGATATGCCCTTACCAGCGCTGTACTGCATGATGTCCATTCTGTTTCTGCTTTCTGGAATGTTCTGGGTATTTTTGTTGAAACAATCCAGACATCCCGTCTTCAAAATTCATTATATGATGGCTGTATTGGTATTTCTGAAAGCTGTATCATTGGCTTTCCATGGAGTTAATTATCATTACATTGAACGACTTGGTGTGCATCTAGCTACGTGGGCAATTCTTTTCTACATTGCACATTTACTAAAAGGTAAGTTTAGTACATCACCTAAGGTTTGCAGATGACATTGTCCTCATAACTGATGAATTAGGTGAGGCAAGAACATTATACAAGATTTGCAAATCGCAACAAGGAAAGTTGGTCTAAAAATAAATTCCAATAAAACCAAGTTGATGACAAATTTAGTTCCTAGCCAACCACTAAATGTGGACAACAAAGATATTCAAATGGTGGAGAGTTATAAATATAACTGGGACATGAGATAAAAATTACTAGAGACAACCAAACAACAGAACTGTCTCGAAGAACGACACTAGGATGGGCTTCGTTTGGTAAATTGCGAGATGTGTTCAAAGGAGATGTGCCAATCGGCCTAAGAGAAAAGCCTTTAACCAATGCGTCCTCCCAGTCCTGACTTATGGCGCAGAGACCCTGACATTAACTGGAAGATCAATACTTAAATTGCAAATTACACAGCGTAAAATGAAAAGGTCTATGCTCAGCATCACTATGAGGGATGGGATAAGGAATGACGAATTGCACAGACGATCTGGAGTTAAAGATATCATAGACCAAATACTGAGACAAAAATGGCGGTGGGCAGGACATGTTGCAAGGATACAAGATAACCGATGGACAAAAAGAATTCTAGATTGGAGACTGAGAACAGACAAATGAAATCCAGGAAGACCCCCTACAAGATGGATTGATGATATTAAAAGAATATGGACAAATTGGGTAGCAACCGCACAGAGCAGAGAAAACCGGAAGCATTTGGAGGAGGCCCATATCCTGTAGTGGACGAGATAACGCAGAATGATGATGATGAAGCTCAGTTCTAGAAATTTAGGTTTTGGAGTTTTCCTCTTTTACAATATGTTTTTAGCTCTATTAAGTAGAGGTGGGGATGTTCTTCAATTTTTTTTCTGAGACAGGATGTCTGAAAATGTATTGACCTCTAATTATTTTTTGAAAACTTCCACTGAAGCTATTCAGTACTGCATTTATAGCCGTACAACAAAATTAGAGGAAATTAGGAGCATAAAACTTTTGAACGAGCAAAAATGAAACAAATATCTATGTGAAAGTCTCAAATTTCAAATCCTTGCTAGCTTCAATAGAATTTATTAGAGAATTGTAAAATTTGGGTATTTTATGCTGATATGTCTTTCATTTTTCCTCATTGACAAATTTATATCCTGAATTTCTTACAATGTCTTTTATTTTTGCTTCTACGAAAAAATTATAGGAAATTCAGGATATAAAATTTTTGAAAGAGCAAAAATTGAAGAAATATCAACACTATCTGCTACCACTGCACGTAGTACCAGTGATAGTAGAAGAATACTTATTCTTGACAACTCTTGAAGAATTACATCACTTTGATATATTATATATTATAATATATAGATGCATCTAAATGTTCTTGATTTTAGGTCTCTTCTGTTTCACAATTAATTTTTTTTGATAGTTTTTAAAAGAAAGATAAATTTTGACGTTTCGACTTTCCTTTAAGTCTTTATCAAAATATGATATTGACACTGACAATTTGCTCACTTATATTGATCTATAAATCACCTTCATCATGAATATCAAAATAAGGATAAAATCAACTTTGTTCCAATAAGAAAAATTAATTTTTCTTTGATTTCCACATCTCAAATATGTTAAATTTATTAGAATTTACAAAATTGTCAATACTATATTTTGATAAAGACTTAAAGGAAAGTCGAAACGTCAAAATTTATCTTTCTTTTAAAAACTATTGAAAAAAACAGAATTTTGAAACAGAAGAGACCTAAAATGAAGAACATTTAGATGCATTAATATATCAAAAGGTCTAAGAAATAAGAAATTAAAGAAATATATATATATATATATATATATATATATATATATATATATATATATAATATCAATTCAAAAAAATGTATTGGCATATCCGTTAATTCTCGATGAAAATGTGCCCACGTAGGTTGGCAATTTGGATGCTTATTTTTTTTTTTTTTTTTTTAAAGGAGACGATCCTGAAATTAGAACCCAATATGATCAAATTCTGCTGCAAGAGAAATTTTTGAGTATTCATTTTTTCATTTATTTTCAATAATTTGTATCTCAGCGCTTCAATATAACTTAGATACCCCTACCAACGGCATTCTTTTCAGAAGATTCCCTCTGAAAAACTATATATTTGGTCTAATCGTATATTGGGCTTTTTCAAAAATCAAATAATTCTCCTGTGACATGAAAATTGTCAACGCACTTTCGTCGAGAACTAATGGATCTTTCTTTATATATCAATATTAATCTTATAACAAAAATGTACCACTAATTATTTACTTTCAGGTGCTCTTTTATTTGTTGTAATAGTACTTGTTGGTACCGGTTGGACTTTTGTTAAACATGTTCTTACACCTAGAGATAAAAAACTGTTTATGGTTGTAATACCTCTTCAAGTACTGGCGAACGTTGCTGACATTATATTAGAAGAAAGCGAAGAAAGTGCTAGAGAATATGTTGCATGGAAAAATTTTGTGATTCTAGTGGATTTATTGTGCTGTGGTTGTATTTTATTCCCAGTTGTGTGGTCCATTAGACATTTGCAGGTAAATTAACACTAAATATTCAAATGCTTTTCATTTAATTTCTAGCTGAAAGTAATAATTATTCAGTAGATAGAAACAGAATTCTTTCAAATGGTTACATTAAGTGTACTTCATTCTTTCCAATTCCTGTAAGTCTTATATAATTCTTATTGCCCATGGTGCTTTTGTATTTTTTCTTCCAAAAAATGGTTCTTATGGTAATATTATAGATAATTAGCTACTGTGCTAATAGTAACAATCCTAGAATATATTAATATCAGCAGATTCCAATATCTGACAGTTTCCAAATTATACGTACAGCTTGTATCCGTTAGATTTTATTAAAATCTAATAAAACTTAATCTGTATATCATACTTTATGTCCCACAACTAATGTCCCAGATGTTCCTGGAAGAAGTTAACAGTAACTCGACAGACTCTACTATTATATGAGTTATTATGAGGCTATATATAAGGCAGGAAATCACAGTAGAGAAGACTTTCAGAAATTCTCCTTTTGAAATCTGTTTTGTCGTAGAATTCTCCATGACAAAAATTGTGTCAAAATGTCTCCCTTTTTATCATTTTTTTTTTAATTTCGGTAAGAACCAGGAGGCACATGCTGCTAAATCAGGTAAATATAGCGTATAGCTGCACGCCATCTGGTCGCGCCGGTCGTAAAATGTTGAAATCTATAACATGACAGGTACACAGCCGCGCGTCATCTGATCGCTTTAATGTAATGGAAACTATAAAAGATGGTAGCTCCATATATAATTATTATTGAATTAGATGTTTCTGGGAGCAGTTAATTGTAATTAAACAGATTATATAATGTTATAGAGCTATTGTGAGAGTATATATATATGGAAGAAGCTCGCAATAGAGCAGTCAGTTGAATATTGGAAGATACGAGGCGAACTATACAAGTAATATGGGCGGTGATAGTGAAGTTATAGTGACTAAAGTGTTGTCTTGTAAAAAACTAGAGTCATAAACACCTATCAGAAATAATAGAGAGTGGTAAAACACTTTCTTTTTCTTCAAATAGTACAATTCTATTTATACCGCCCTCGTAATTCCAATTTAACAGTGATTTTAATCTCATATCCTTTCTGTATATGTTGGGTGATGCTTTTTCAGACCAAACCCATAACCTCAATTCGGGACATATTTTGAGCAATTCAAATTTGTCATTAATTGGTGGTATAAAAATACATTCACGATATTATCAGATCAAACCTCATAAGGTGGATTTGAGATAATTTTTTTTCATTACACATTTCTATCTATATTTGTTTGAAATGCTTTTCTTTTCATTTACTACACTAATTTCTTATGCTTGGTTATACAAGGGTATAAACTAGTGGTATATATTTTTAATAAATAATTTTTCAAAAATATTGTGATGTATTTTTTTTTTCATTTTCAAGGAAGCTTCACAAACCGATGGAAAAATCGCAATGAATCTTCGAAAATTGAAACTATTCCGTCACTTCTATGTCATGGTGGTTTGTTACATCTATACAACAAGAATAATCGTTTATTTATTGAAAATGACAGTACCCTTCCAATACGGTTGGTTACATGAAATGTTCAAAGAGATGGCTACTTACGTATTCTTCGTATTAACTGCTTACAAATTCAGACCAGCTTCGCAGAATCCTTATTTCGCTTTAACTGAAGATGATGATGACGAAATAGAAATGTAAGTTAACCTCCAAAGCAAGTAAATATTTTCCAAAAATTATTAACTTCCCTAAATTATTTCCATCGATATCAAAATACTATTCCATCATAAAAAATAATTGTTGTTGGGTTAAATTACCATTACATTTTTGTGCTTTTAACTTGGTAATCATCGGTTTAGTGGTGCATCAACAGATGCTTTTTCAAAAGTGTTAGATCAGTTCTATAAAAGGGATGATCCAATTGTTCCCAGCCAAAAGAAAGGATAATGTGCTCGATTTGCTGTATGATGAAGAGCATTATCTTGGAGCAGATAATGAAGATGACCTACTATATTAGTAGAAGACAGCAGCAGATGAATATAATATTCACCAAAATATAGGGAAAAATGTTTTTATTTGGAACTCCTTGTCATTTTCTATTCCAGTATCAATAAAAATTTCCCGGCCAAAAGAAGTTTGCTGTATGTTGGCGAGCCTTATTGTGGAGCGGATGATGAAGCTGACCTACTATATAAAAAGGTGAAACTGCCAGATACCATACCTAAAATATGGTAAAAAATGGTTTTCTTTAACACACACTGTCATTTTCTATACCATAAACAAAAATTTCAGTGGTTGTTTTAACTTGGTCATCATCGGTTTGATGTTGTCTCAACAGATGCCTCTTCAAATGCAGGAATAAAAGTGTTAGATCGGGTCTATAAGGGGGATTATCCAATTGTTCCCAGCCAAAAGGGTTGATAAGGCAAATTATAATAATATGAGCATTGAAGTGGTACTTAATATTTCATGAAAATTTCTTTTCCTCGGGGTAGTCTTTATGATTTGTTATGTGAAAAAGAGTCATTACTACCACCTAAATTTTCATATACATATGACAAAAATATTAGGTAGTACAATGGTATGCGTTCATTTCAATACATCAAAGTTGATTTTTTTGAGTTTGGATACTTTTTTCTAAATTGTTTAACCAGTAGTAGTAGAAATTGTTTATGTTTTTACTTGTTCTTCGTCTTTTTGTGAAGTTGTAGTCTTTCATCAGTGAAACTCCACGTTCTGTAATGTTATTAACAACTTAAAGTGATCCTGCTATTTCTTCTATTTTCATCTTCAATTTATTTTTTGTTCATTTGTTTACAGAAAATACGATAAGAATTCTAGGTTTTACTTGAGACAAAATCCTGCAGCTCCAATTCACCGATGACATTTAGTATCCTTAAGGACTTGTTTCATTACTTCTTCTCTATCTTCATTCTTTAAAGCATCAACTATTTTTTCTCACCTTTATTGGGGACAATGTTATTAAAATTTATTTTGATAGATACAACTTCATATTACATTTTCTCATTTCATTCTACTTTAACCGGCGCTAAGGTCCTTTAAGAACCAGGGCCTTCTCAACAATCGACTGTCAATTTTTTGTGTATTCAGCATGGTGCGTCCAACGTCGAACCCCTAGTTAGATCAGGTCATTTCATACTCTGTCAAATATTGTGAAAGTTGCAAACCATTTTTGGTGGCAGTACATGTAGATCCTGTGTGAAACCAGTACTTTCACGATTAATGAGGAAATGTTCAGGATTCCTTCTTATTCAAACAGCTTTGACTGAAATTTGCATTCCATCTGGTGCTCTAAAATGTACACCTCTCTCTGGCACCCTTCTTTGTAGTCTCCTCTGGGGGTGATATTTTGTTTTTTGGTTTTTAGCAAACTCAATAATATTACATGTTGTCTTGGTAATATTTTTGTGATGGAGAAAGGTCCAGAATCCTTTAAATATCTTAAACTTAAGGATGAAACTCCTATTGACTTATTAACAACAGAGCCTCTTAACACGATTTCAAGGATATGGTGACGACAAATGAGCCAAAGCTTTCGTTGTAAAAAGACAACACTTTAAACCCCGGTATTTGTTGAGATCGTATCAAAACACCTACACATGACTTTAACTGTGATTCCTCTTGATTTTAGGGTATCGCTAATGGTACATATTTCTTCTCTTGTCTTGGAACTGTTCAATACCTTCCTTCTCCTGATACCCTATCAACTTTTTCACATTTTGAAATATTGTGTAAAAACTTTCCATTCCAGCGAACTGTCAGTGAAAACTCCCTTGTCAGATCTTGGACCTTCTTGTATGAAGTCTATGGCGCTTAATTGTAAATTGTTTGGAGAGTCGTTTTGGCTTTACAGCAATTTTGCACCTATCCCTAGAAGATATTTTGTACAATACTCTACATCTCATTGTTCTGCTTCCAAAATGCTTACACTTCTACCAAAAGAGGCTATTTTCATGGGAATTTTGTGTCCCATTCCTCAGGTGTTGGTACTATTTCTTCAAGATCTTTATCCTTTCAATGAAATGGGCAGGGCATTCATTGTGCTATTCTCATGGCTTGCTCGCCTCCAGTTTGATTGAGCTTTGATAACAAAGTTATCACCTTCAATTTACTTTCAGTCTTTGAAAATGTTAACTTGGTTATCGAAACGCTCATCAGACAGTGTAATTGTTAATGTTGGTGTAGTAGTAGTGTAGACAGTATACTCAGCAGCAGTTTGATGTCCTTTCTGGTCATAACGAGAAGTTCTTAGTTGATATGGTTATGAATCTTTTGGATTGTCTTAGGCCTGGAGTGTATCTCCAGTGACACTCCATCTGATTCTTTAACCATCAGTTCAGTTCATTATTGATATGGCATCTCATGAGGCTACAGTAGGTCCTAGTTATGAAGTCGGTTTTCCTTTTTTGGGAGGGTTGTCTGATTCATCATTTACTGATATATCCTGGTAGCTTGGTACCCACATTAGTTACTTTGTTTCTTTTAGCTATTGCTTTTGGAATTTGTTTGCACTTCCACATTAGTTTGGATGTGCACTCGATAGCTTTCAGTACCTTTAAGGTCGCTCGACTATCGGAGACAATGTAAATCTTATTTTCCAAGAGGTTTCTATTCAAACACTCCTAAGCACTTATGTTTATTGCTAGCAACTTTAGCAACAATCCAGTTCCTTGTGCTAGCTTCTAACCGTCTGTGTACCAAAGAGATACATTTTGAGCCTGTGAAAGATTTTTATTGACTCATGCTTTGGTTTGTAACTGCTCTCTACCTTTATCAATTAAAGAATTCTTAGTGGGTGTCTCTAAATACCTATTTCTTCACTATAAGGTGAAGAGGAACCCCAAACAAGTGGTACGTATGTGATCATGGGTTTGATGATTGTTTACTACACCATCTTAGGCTTTCGTCTCCATGTATGTCCATATAGCTACAGTGGCTTCTGAGATTACCTTGTCTTGGTGATTGTTCCAAGTATGGATGACTCATAGATATTTTATTTCATTGGAAAGTGTTAATTTAGTTCCATTAAGGATAGGTGCATTTATATTTGTCTTTCTTCTCCTTGTGAATGGGGCTAGGGTAAGCATAATAGTAGTAAATGTGTGTTCAGTAGTGTTATTAATGGTTATCGTTTAATTCTATTAATTTTATGTTTTATTTTTAAGACTCACCACAACAGGAGTCACCGAAGGACTTTCTAATATAAATTCCAGAACTACAAAAACAGCTTTACACCAACATACCTTAACGGAAGTAACCGAAGAAGAAAAAGACGTTTTATTGGGTCAAAAAGAAAGCAGCCACGAATACGACTGAGTATATTATTTAAGTTCAAAACGATTGTCTACTGTGATATGTAGTAGTACTGGTTAATTTAAAAATGGCGTTCTAAAACATCAGGTGACATGTGTTTAATCCATAAGTTGATATAATCATCATCTCGATATTTTCAAGTAGATCTAAGCATCCACATTTGTGTTTTTTTTAATAAAGTTCTGTAAAATTAAATTATTTGAAAAATGTCTCTCCTATAATTTCCACAGCATTTCTCTATTATAAAAAAAATTGATGTTATTATCATCAGGATTAAAATCATGGGATCAGTGAAGTTTTCGCAACTCCCCAAAACATTTATTTTTAGTGTTTCCTTTAATATTTAACAAAACCGATGACTTTTCATATTCAAATAGTCTTTATAAAATGGTTAGTACTTAGTAAAATAGTGTAAGAGACAAATTGATGAAATGGTCTATTCATCCGCTTCAATACCTACTCTACCATCCATGTTTATTAAACGAATTTTCAGTTTTTGAGGTTAGCTTTGTAATTCTGTTTTGGTCCAGCTTGTGAGTTTTGTACCAAAAGTAAGACTTCCGTATTTTTTTACAGAAAAAAACATGTATTGTAATTAATTTATATATCACTGAAAAGCTTACATTGTTGTTTAGTTTATAAGAAAGTCTCAATTTTATTCTTCACACTTTTGAAGCTTTTGTATTACTACTTCGCTAATCTGTCGAGAAAGCGTGTGATCCCTACTCGGACTTCATCATCGCTCTTGAAGTGTTTGCCACCTAATTACTATTTTAGCTTGGGGAAGAGGTGATAGTATATACGGGTGATGGGGTATGAAAGTCCACCTAAACTTTTCCAAAGGGTCTTGTGGGGCCATGAAGGAATACTACTTCCTCTGTCGGTCGTTCTCTCTGGCTCTACTGAATTACTCGTCTTGGTGTTTTTAATTTGGTAATTGCAGATGGTGTCAGTTGTTAAATTTTGACAGAAGACAGTTGTCTCTTCAATGAATCTGTAATGAAAAATTTATAGTCATTTATTGATTATCCATAAAGTCACATTAATTATCTCTCCTAGCTACAAATGAAAAATCGTGACTGACTTGATAATTGCAAAGGGTGTTTATCTTATTGTATGCAATATTTCATATCAATTGCCATACTTTGCCAAAGACAGTTAGTTATAAATGTCAAATTAGTTACGTCTTTACTGAAACGGTGGTAAAAATTTATAAAATCTCTTATTGTTTATCCCTTGTAACTACAAAATATTAATGTGTTTCTAACTTGACAATTGCAGATGGTTTTTTCGTATTTCTTGCAATTTTTCGTATCAACTTTAAAATTTTCACGTTTGACAGTCACCTTTTCTTTGAATCAATTGTGAAAAATTCATAGTCACTGATTGATTATTCCTCGAAGCGACATATTAAAAATCGTGATGTGCTTCTAATTTGACAGTTGTAGAGGGTGTTCATCATATTTTATACATTATTTCGTATCAATAAATGTCAAGTTTTGACTGAATCAATGGTACAAAAATTCATAAAAAAATCAATTTATTATTATCCCTCGTATCTACATATAAAAATTGTGTTCTAACAAATATATATGGAAATAAAATGAATGGTTATCTAAAATATATCCACAGGAAGGACACGAATTTTTCGATATTTTCTAGATAGTTTATATCTTGCGGATGTTTCAGTTTAATGGAAAATACAATTATTCACAACCAACTTAAGTCTCCTATTTAATACGAAACTTTCAGGTTACACTAATAGTTTGTTTTCCTCTAGTTTGAAATTTATGTTATAAAAAATGTTCTATTATCAAACTATGATATTTGTCAACATCATAATCTAGAAAATTGAAAATCATCCTAAGCGTTACTAAAAAATAGAACTTCTGCTGCTATGAGATCAGATCAAGGGGCTGTTTTACATTTATATTTTCTTTGATTTCTTTAATTTCTTTAGGAGACATAAGCATTATCTCTGCTTCTTGTTACGTTATTCCTTGTTCCCCAATTGAATTATGATTAGAAAATATTTTCGCATGAATCGGGAATCTAATGTTTCTATCTAATCTAGTCTTTATTCAGATCTATAACCCGGATTAACGTAATAAATTTGACCTTTCTTAATTGAGTCTTGGTAGGTAAAACTTTTTTTGCGTAATCCTGAAGCATTTTTACATTTTCAGATGTACAACATGTTGGAGTTGAGTCTTCACGTGGGCTCCCTCTCCTAAAGCCCTTTCCATTCTTTTCTATCCAGTGTCTTTTGTTCTATTTCCTTTCATCTTATTCCTCGATTTTCTCCTGCCATTAGTGTTAATTTCTTCTGTCCTGCTACTCCTTGCTGTTCCTTTCCGTTTTAAGTTCATGCTTCATATATATTCCGTATTAATCGTTCTTCACCCCTTTTCATAACATGACCAAACTTTATAGTACCTCTCCTTTTTTATATTTAATTGATTTAAATTAAAATTTTCTCTTATAGTGTATTCCTTATTTTTTCGTATTTTGATTTATCTCTATTTTTATTAGAAATCTCATTTCTGTGCGTCCATGTCTCTGATACTTATGACAATATGCTTTTGACTTGCTTTATATTTTATTCCCCTACTTTTAACTTATTTTTAATCAAAATTTGGGAGGAAGAGATATTCAGATCTCGGTTTAAATTTGTTGTTTTGTAGTAAACTTACACACTTCACAACTTTAATTTCTTCAAAAGGAGCGAAATGAATATATGTTGATAAAAGTTCAAAAAATTAGAAAAACAACTTTAATAGCAAACCAAACTTGAAATTAGGTAGAAATTTAATTCAAATAAGGGTTAAAGGATTCATGAAAGATATCTTTTTTTATTATTTATTATTAAAATAAAACTTTTTTTAATCACTCTACACTTATTGAAATTTTAATAAGAGTTATTTTCTAATTTTTAGTTTGGTATGATATTGAAGTGTGTTTTTTGAAAATTTCAAACTATTATATAGTAATTTTTATTCCAAGTCAGCTACAGTGGGTAAATTGCGAGCTTCCTACCTTCCTTTTATAAGACTTCTTCGTATATATAAAAAATCGCTGATCCTAGAGAACCTGGTCCGATCATGACACGAATTAATGAAATTCATGTTTGGTTATCAGTTCTTAATAAGTTTGAAATTTCAAATAAATCAGACGTTTGTAAATATTTGAAAATCGACTTTAAAAATCACCAATTCTGGTGATTCTGATCCGTCTGCCGTCGGTCCATAGTGTTTCCATAGTCCAGTGTTTGAAATCCGACTTTTTGAAGTGCTAAAAAATTAACTTGAAAGATTCAAAGATTCCGTTACAAAAAATCGCCAATTCTAGTGATTCTAGTCAGGACTATGTCACGAATTTATGAAATTATTGTATTGTCGTTAGTCTTTAATAAGTGTGCGAAATTTCAAATAAATCCAACGTTTTGAAAAGCTTAAAAATTTACTACAAAGATTACGTTATGAAAAATCGCTAACCTAGTGAACCTGATTTGCATAATGACAAAAATTCATAAAATTATTGTATTGCCATTGGTGCGAGGTAAGTGAGAAATTTCAAATTAATCCGTCATTTTGGAGTGCTTAAAAATTGACTACAAAGATTTCGCTACAAAAAATCGCTAATCTTCGTGGTTCTAGTCACGACTATGGTATGAAGTTATGAAATTTTTGTAGTGTCCATGATAAGTATGAGCAATTTCAAATAAATGCGATGTTTTGAAATGCTCAAAACTTGACTACAAAGATTCGGTAACGAAAAATCGCCAATTCTGGTGGTTCAGATCATTACTATGGCATGAATTTATTAAATTATTGTATTTTCATTGATCCGGGAGAAGTGTGAGAAATTTCAAATGAATCCGACGTTTTGGATTTCTAAAAAGTTGACTCTGATCACAACTATTGCATTAAATTATGAAATTATTGTATTGCTATCGGTCCATGATAATTATGAGAAATTTCAAATAAATCCGATGCTTTCAAATGTTCAAAAATAAACTTCAAAAATTCTGTTACAACAAATTGAAAATCCTGGTGATTTTGGTCAGGACAATGAAATTATTGTGTTGTATTCAGTGCGAAATTTCTTTTAAATCTAACGTTTCGGAATTTTATATTTTGAACGGATCAAGAATCGACTTGTATATCAAAAATGTCTTTTAATTATATCTTATTTATATTTTACATTTGTAGAAATTTTTTGTTACTTTTGTAAAATATAAGAAACGGGACGCTACTCCTAGTAAAATAAAAAATTCATTTTTTTTTCTTCGTGTATACGTTCAACATAATCACATTGTCGTTTCCGCTAAAAATGGTATTTTTTGTTTGTTTCGGAATGATATACATACTTATATATATATATCACTTGTTTTTTATCTAGTAATATTATTCAATCAAACGCGAATTAAATATCAAGTTAAAACAAAAAAAATGTATAGAACTTCTGTTATATCTTGTATTCTTTTCGTTTCAATATGTAGCGGCACTGGCAATCCATTACCGGAATATGTGTCTCTGTGTAAGTAATGTATTTTTTCTACTTTTGAATTTCTTAAATACGTATTACTATCACTATTTTTTCTACTGTTCAAAAGAAAAATCTGTGTTGATGCAATACTAGTATCTTGATAATTATTGAATGCGAGTTGCATACACTGTTTTTTCTATGACCAATCGTAATAATGAGAAACAATCACTCATATCCAAAATTTATTAAACTTTTTATGGAATTATCAGTTATGAATATTAAAGAATTATTTCTGTAAACAATGCACGTTACAAAATAAATAAATTATTTTTTTATATTAGTCTTATATTTTAAAAATTATAATCGATGAATTGATTGATGGTGAATTTTTCCACCCCTTACTTTTACTTTAATTAATTTTTGGAGAGGTAGGTTGTTTACCAATTCTATAGGGGTTATTCGAGGCTATATAAATAGATAACAAGTGATAAAATCATATATAAGATAGAAAACGTGACTTTGCATATATTCTTTCTAAAGAAAATTTATATCAAATTAGAATTCAAAATGTTAGTTTGCAATTTATTTCTGATAAACGGATTATGTGACATTTTTTAAAATTTTGCATATACGTTTATCTACTTCAGAATCATTCTTCCACAAAATTAAAGTTTCCAACCACTACAACAAATTATTACGAGGGCTGATAATTTTACTGGTCTTTTGAATCATTCATAAAACAAAACAAATATTGAGAGCACATCTCATCTTATCAAAATGGATTGTAATGAGCAACGCGCTTTGATTGAATACTTGAATTTTGAAGAGTTGATCCCACATCCAATTCACTAAGATTTGGTGGGAACATTGAGGGAATTTGCATTATCATATGACTGATAAAAAGTTGGTGCGTCAGTTTTAATGTGACAGACAGACGTCTGTATGTAATGAATGGTTTATGTTGTTATTGAATAATTTTTTTTGTGAAGGAAAACTATCAGACGAAAAGGAATCTCTAACCATGAAAGAGGGTTATAAATAAAGAAAACACAAGCTTAAATTCGTTAAAATAATAATTTATTTGAAATTAATGTATCAATATTTAGTTTTCCCTCCCTTATAATAACACTTATCGCTTTTTTATGGATGGAATAAGTGTATTTACTCGATCTCGTTCTAGACCAAGAGCCAGTGACCAATTTTAGGTGGTAATTTCAAAAGTCACTTTTCACAGTTAAACCTTAATACCTACACATGCTGAAAAGCCACTTCTGGCAGCCTTAAGTGGCCGGGGTGAAATACCCTTAATTTTTGAAGACTTATTTCTGTTAAAGTATAAGTCATAAAATTCTAGGAAATTACTTTCGACGGTATTGTTACTTCATAAAATTTTTGTAAGAACATTTAAATCCCTCCTAATTGTTAACATAAATAATAAAAAAATATTTATAAAAAAATCCAATTTTGTCATTTCATCAGTCTCGAAATTTTAACAGAGTAAATAAAATAGATTAATAAGTCTTAATATCTAAAGCCAAGAAGAAATTCCATCACCAACAGTCTGCAAGAGCGAAAAATATATCCGTGCGAGTGCGAGCAACGCATATGAAAACCTGTAAGTTAGAGTGAGAGCGCTTATTGGGCATCTGTAGACTTTATTGGACGTACATTTAGAATGATATATAATGAAATAGATTTTTCTTTATCTTGTTGATATTTCACTTTTGAAAGATATTTCTGTACCTTTGAGGCAGATATTCTTCAGGTCATTTACAAGGCTACTGTGAGAAAATATTAAAATTGGTAATATTCTAGGTATTCTTTTGGGAGTTACAATTCGTAGAAGGTCTATTGCTTTTACCTGTACCTGTGACGTATTTCTATGTTCTCTTCTTTCCATTTGAGAATTGATTTTATTTTTGACCAATACTTTGAACCATCTATAATAGTAGGAGCAGTTCAAGAACGACAAATTGAATTTACAAAAGAATCAAGAAATAACAAATTTCAAGAAGCCATAGTAATTTTTTTTATCCAACTCTGGGCAACAGATGAAATGGCTCCGTTTATTGGTAATAAAATCATTTATCTTAACTTCAATGAATGTCATCGTTATGAATGTATCGATGATAAAGTCATATCGACAGTTTTTCTACAATTATCTTGCCCAAATCACGAGGAGTCGCTGATACGAAAATTGTTCATCATGTATATCAAGAGATATACATATAAATGTATTTTGATAAATTCACTACCGCACATCATTCCCACCAATTGATACAATTGTTAGTACCATTTCCATTTTTGACTATTGCCAAATATCGTAGGCCATGGCCAAATATTAACTTAATTAGTGCTAACGTAATCTACGATCATTCATTGTTGTTTTTTCTTGTGCTTTCTTCTTTCTAGACTTCAAACCAAACCAAGTGAGTGAAAATGAGGACAGTCGCGGTTACGGCCAGGCAATAGCAAGTAAGTGATAAATTATGTGTGTCCACAAAGTATTTCATAAATATATTGTTAACTAAATTAACAGTAAAACGCTATCCATGAATTATATCGTACAAATTTCATGATCTTGTGATTCCCCGAACCGTCACATTTATGATATTCCTCCCCTCTACTGTGATTTCATAGCATATATCAAAATAATCAAATTGAAACAATGGCTGTATCTTCAGTTCTGTGAGCCAATTGGTAGCTAATCTCGCTTGGGAACCCTCTTCCTTTATCCGGGCTTATTTTTGACTGACGTTTGACGGGTAGTTGCACAGGTATGCTTTCACCTGATATTTGGTCTCAAATTGCTTGCACAAACCACCTATTTTGTAGACGTATGGATGTAGACAGATGGATCAAGCTAGCATAAGTAGATAACAAGCTGATGAATTCAAGACAAAACTGGGTAATATAATGTTCTGCCAATATTTTATGAAGGTTGTCATATTAGTAGTTCAATTTAGTCAGAACAAAAATAACATTGTCGTGATCCTTCTAAATATATATAATCAGTGATCGCTTGCTTTCAAGTGCTTCTCGAGATCTAAACATGTGATGCTGTTTCATTATTTTTTCAGATATATAAGCTTAACTTGATCCAAGAGATTGCAGTACTAGGTTGCATCGATGGTCTTAAGTCCGTTTAAAAAGTTTCTGTAAGACAATCGAGCTTTGCTTTCACGGGTTTTCTACGCCTTTTTTCACTCCATACTTGCTCACTCTGATACAGGAATCTCGTCTTGCACCCAAACCCAAGTCCAATTAGTTTCTGAGTTCTTCGAAATTTGAAGCACCTCAAAGCATTGCTATCATTCCATAAGATCACAAAACCTGCTATGTGTTCATTACTTATACAATGGTGCCCAATAAACATTTTTTGTTATATAACAGTTGCCGTAAATATTATATCACCTCATTAAATAACTTAAATGTATATATGATAGTAACCGTAATATTTCTGCTACTCGTATAAACCCCTTAAAGAGCTTAAATGGGGAGTATATAAAGGTTACGGAAAACTTAGGTTAGTAACGCTATATAAACTTAGGTGTTTTAACCAAAAGTAACGGAAACATTTTGGCAACCACTATATAACTACTTAAAAATCCACGGTTGGAGCCTTTTAGTGGTCAAATGTAGCGTGTGATACTAGGAAGGGGGGTTTTTCAATTCGCAGCACTTGCTTTCACATAGGAGGAACTTTATAATTATTATGCAGATATTTCAAACATAGAAGAAAGGTCGCTGGTTTGGCTGGTTTACCGATACTACCATGGCAGATATATTTCCGAGCTGTCCAACATAATCCCACCTAGATCAGTTCGCTTGCAGATGCTAAAAACGTCAATTTGAACTTCTTTGGAGAAGTGCTAGCCTGTGGAATCAACTTCCTCATCTTTTTCGAACACTACAACCTCAAGTTGTTCAAGAAGTTCAAGATCTATATCTACTGACAACTTCACACGGCGGGGATAACACGAACTACTTGAGTGTAATAGAGTTTACCCTCTAGTGCTTGCTTTTTACATGAAGAAATAGCCTTTCCATCTCTCTCTTTCATAATAGGTTCATCGCCCGTCCCATCCTCCATATCTTTCCTCATCCTGGTTCTAAATTCTCACTCCATTTCTCTCGTGGTTGACGAGGTCTACTTCATGTTCCAATTGAAGATTCATTCCTCGTTATTTTCCCTATTCTTTTGTCTTTCATTCGACTTATATGCTCAGATCTTATTTAGATTCAATGGGGAGTGAAATTAGAATATACTTTTTCACATTAAGTATTGTAACGAAATGTTTAGCTTGGTTAGTTCATTATTATCTCTTTAAATGTAATTTTTGTCATGATTGTGATAAATAACGTTCGAGAAGAGTTGACTTACCATAAAAGGGAGATGATAGATGCAAGAGAAAGTTGAAGAGCTGGATACAAAATGTATTGTACTGTGTTGCTACTTTAAATCGACTTATAGATGGTTTGAACAGTAACAATGGTCTCCGAAGTATTAATGACAAGTCACGAATACCTTTCTTGAAAGAGCAGAAAGTATTAAAAGAGAAGTAACCAACAATCTGATTGATGTGCCTGGTGAAGGTACGGCTGTATTTCATTTATCGTTTCAAAAGACATTGATTCGAACTATGAAGATCCTGTTTGGAATGAGCTGTAATTTCAGTAAATGCGGCTGGAGTCGATCACGAGTCTCCGTAAAGATCATGTTCTGTAGTGTAGATGAGCTTACCGTATCACTAAGGCCGACCGCTCGTTATGCGTCTATTTTGAAACAAAGTCTGCAAACCATTTGATCTTGCAACGGTTCGGCAAACTCGGCAATGTATAACAGCGGGGAGCCGCACACGAGGTGACTAGAATGAAACTAGTTTGCAATGGGACGTACCAACATGACCATGATTCCGCGGTCGCAGTTGCGTTGCAGGTTTTGTTTCATTTGATTATCATTTAGCATCAATATGTGTGATCAAGAACTGAACCTAAAATTTGTGAGGGATATCGATATCTGTCTGAGACAGTTCTTGTGCTGCTACGAACAGTCTAGAGTTAAAATTTTGACTTAGGTATGGATGGATCCAATATTCTCTCTGTACCCTGAGTTGTCTGCGGTATTGATAATAATCAATGACGTCTGCCTCATCTAAATACCTTGAAAAATTATGTTTCACTATTGTACCAACTGATTTAATACTGATTACGAGTCGTATCCGTGTGCTCAAAAGTTTTATTTTGATGACAAAACTGTTGCAAGATCAACTGGTTTGCACAATTTGTTTCAAAACAGTTGCACCGAGGGCGGTGGGCCTAACTGTTGGCCCGCAGGTCTACTATGTGACTTTGTGTTTGTTTGCAACCCTTGTAATGATACAGGTGTACCTAATAATCAGTTCACGAGTCTTCTGGTCGAGTATCTGTGAAAGGCTTATTCGGAAGTGACTTGAATTATCTGTAAGTTGATCTGTAGTTAAAAAGAAAAAATCGAAGAAGTTGTCTATATGCTAGAGCGAAAATTTCCCTCACCTTTATATTATTTTTTTATACGATTGAAATGTAAAAAAGAATTATTATTGATATTCATTTTTTAGACACTGATTTAATGGCAGGCAAACTACCATCAATGACTTTGGCCAGGTTTAAAGATAGTGTTTATTACTTTGCAGGCATCTTCAAGGTATGTAGTTCTATTAAAAATATTTCATATTATTTTGACAATCCAATAACTAGAAACCTCATTTGACCGGTTGGTTTAATCGGCAATATTTCGTAATGCCTTTTAGTATTGCTTGATTAACACCGAAGGCTTTTCGAGGAAATCGAAGCTGTTGCTTTTTATGCGAGTGGAACAGCCGAGTGAGAAATGAACATTATGTAAGAACAATACGTCCGCCAAGAACTGCTTACATTTCTGGGCAAAAAAATGTGGAAAATGAGTTTAGTTAACCCCGAAAAGATAATATTTCCATCTTTGCACATCAAATTAGGGCTATTAAAAAATTTTGTAAATGCCATGGTCAAACATGGAACTGATTTCAAATTCTTAAAACAGAAATTTCCTTCTTTGATTGTCGGACCCCAGGGGAAACAAATTATCCGCCATTCATTACCACCTTAAATGAAAAAGAAAGAAGCTTGGTTGGCGTTTGTCAAAAAAAATGCTCAATGCATATTATAAATTGATTGTATTTGTCCTTGAAAATACACTTCTCACATTCTTTCCTAAAGATATCGCAATAATTGAAATGCTTGCCAAGGAAAATTAAAACCAGTAATGCTTGCAGTCTACTGTTGGTCTTTAATTAGAGAAGCTCCGGACTCCGAATATAGGAGATATGTGAAACAGTCTTAGTGTGCGTTCACATTGGTAACGCTCAAGCGGTGAGCGTCGAGCGATGCCGCTCCAGTGGTATTAAAAAATCTTTCTGGCTAAAGACTTTAAATGAATGTGATCGCATTACAAAAGACCACCGCTCAACGTCGCGCGATGCAACGCATTGCGCCGTTCGATCTTCGATCTTGTTCGTTTTTTTAAGTGGCATCGCCTTTGTGGTGCGCTCATGTTTATATTTTTTATAATCTATACGTTCAAGTTTTAATAAAATGACCTCGCAAAATGAGATTATTGATCGTGACTTATTAATATCGGAAACTCAAACCAGGCCAGCCTGAAATTAAATAAGAAGAACGGGTCAGCTTCGTCGCCAATGAGTACAAACAGTTCTTTAATATCCGTACCAGGCAATTCTTTAGCTGATGGTTCATTAAATTCCTTAGCTCAATTAAATTAAACAACATTGAGGAAGATAATGTTCCTCCATCAATATGTATTCCTCTAGCCCCAACCTCAATTGTTATAAAGTCGATGCTTAATTTTTCCTAGAATGTAATCAAACGTTTAAAAGGTGATAAAGGGGATGGAATTCGCCATAAGCAAGTCTATTTCTATTAAGTTCATGAACATCTTGTATTTTTTTGCTTTTCTTTAAAATTAGCCTTCGCAGTCGTGTACTTTCTATAAGTAATAATCGTTTGGATACCAAATTCATTATGTTCTTTTGGTTCGAAAGCTAGAAAATAACTAAAACGGTGATTAACCAATTTGAACAGGACAACGTGCGCGATGACATCGCAAAAGCGGCATCGCTCGACGCTCACCGCTTAAGCGTCGCCATGTGAACGCACACTTAGAAAACATGTTTTTTTAGTGCTGATAATAAAACTGGAGTTTCATAAATACTTTTTCAAAACAATGAATTTACTTCGCACAAAAATGTGACGAGAATCACCTTTCTCATTTTTTCTATAAGAATTACGAATCACATAGTCTCGTCCAAGAGGAAAGCATTAATAAATTTCTATTGTATAGTGTAATTAGTGGTTTTTCCTCATTTCACTGCACTTCACTTTTCTATAACGTAATCCACTTACGATTTTAAGTGGATCTGTGATCAAAAACACTGGAAACGATAATTTAAAAAAATATCATTTTTCCATTTTAGGGGAATCATTACCAGGCAACGCAGTTGTGCAAATATCATAATATGGATTTAGTTAGTATAGAAACAAAAGAAGAAAATGATTTTCTGTACGAATATATGACTTCATTTTGTAAGTATGTGCATCATTAAATTTATATTTTCGCTGAGCAACAGAAATAATCAGTCTGAATTATTAAATAAAATAATATCTTTACTCCGCCTGGTGTGTTTCGGTGTGGTGGATTGAGTAGCCCACTGGACACAACTGCCGGTCCCAAGCCCGGGTAAAGGAGGAGGGTCAAGTCGATAGGCCAGCCCCCTATCACTTGGAAAAAACTTCTTTTGGCTAAAAATCCGAAAACTAGGCCTCGGAATATGGATGATCAAAATGGAAAACGACAATGGCAACGAAAACGGACTATGATTTGTGGAACATGGAATATACAGGGAATTAGAACGAAGGTAGATGACATTTTACAAGAAATTAAAAAACATAAACTAGACTTTATTGCTCTCTCTGAAACAAAGAAAAAAGGACAAGGTACACAAACACTCGGGGAATATATCCACATATACAGCGGCGTTAACAAAGAAGAACATGCAAAAAGGGGTATATCGCTCCTTATACATGAGAAGTATAAGAAGAACGTCTCCAGCTGGGAAGCAATAAGCGATAGAACAATAAAAGTTAATGTCAATTTAAAAGGCTGCAAAATAACAATAATTGCTACTTATGGACCTAATGAAGACGCACGGGTAGATGAAAAAGAAAAGTATTATGAAACGCTAAATGAGCTAATATCTCAGACAGGTAACGATCGAGAAATCATAATACTGGGAGACCTAAATGCTAGAACTGGCAAAGAAACGAAGCATGAGATAATAGGGCCCTACGGTGAAAATACCAGGAATGATAATGGCTCCAGGTTGATAGATGTCTGTCAACATAACTTACTAAGAATAATGAATGGGTATTTTAAACATAAGGAAATACACACATATACATGGACGCAAATAACTAGAAATCTAAGATCAATAATCGACTATCTTATAATGAAACAAAAAACGAAGATAAAAGTGCACAATGTCAGAGTATATCGATCCGCAGAATGTGGAAGTGACCATCATCTGATAAAAGCTAAGTTAATAATGCCAATAATCAAAGACAACAAACAAAAGAATCAACTGCAAAACAGTAAAGATTTAACAGATATAGATATACCAAACTATAATATAGAAAGCCTTATGAACGAGAGCACAAAATTATTATACCAACAAAGACTGGACCAAAACCTCCCACAGGAGTACGAACAAGAACCAACAGACAATCTTACCAAAGTAGTAATTGACAGCATACACAAAGCAGCCAAAGAAGCCTTAGGATATAAAGAAATGAGAAAGAGAACACGAAATTATTGGTGGACTGAACAACTGCAAAATTTAAAAGAACAAAAACAACGATTGTATCATACCTGGCTAAGCACTAAAAAAGCAGAACATAGGGAACAATATAGTGAAGCTGTATCAAAATTTAAAACCGCTGCGATAGAGGCCAAAAACCTCAGCTGGGAAAATAAATGCAAGGAATTGGATACCTATTTAGGAGGACGCCAATCCAGGGAATCGTGGAGATTTATAGATAATGTTAGATCTGGCAGAAAAGAAAATATCCCAATAGGCACCATATCACCAAATAAATGGCAAGACTATTACCGCTCATTACTCAGAGAACAGAGATCTGAATATAGTAACATGCCGGCTGAAGACATACGGATTACAGGTGAACCAATAAAAATCAACGTAGAAGAAACAAAGAAAGCTATAACACTACTTAAAAATGGGCGCGCTCCTGGTCCAGAGGGAATACCTGCAGAATTAATAAAAGCAGGAACAAATAGGCTGTTTAATATCCTAACAGAAATTATCAATAGACATCTAAATGGAGAACCAATACCGCAAACGTGGAAAGAAGGATGGATCACGTCCATATACAAGAAAGGAAATAAGGAAGACTGCAATAATTATAGGGGCATTACAGTGACTAGTACGCTCAGTAGGTTATACGGAAAAATAATAAAGGAGATCATTTGTGAAGAATATCACCCATACGAATCCGAGGAACAAAACGGCTTCAGAGCAGGTCGATCGACGATAGATAGTATTTTCTGTCTATCACAAATAATCGAAAAGAGAACCGTAAGATCACAAGAAGTGCACCTACTATTGGTAGACTTGAAGAAAGCGTATGACACAGTACCTGTCTCAAAATTATGGGAGGTTCTGGAAAGAACGAGCATAAATACCACTCTAATAAAGGCTATAAAAGAACTATACAGAGACACAACAGCAAAAATAAAAATAGGTAACAAGGTGACAGACGGCTTCAAAACAACCAAAGGCTTGCGACAAGGGTGTTGTTTATCCCCAACTCTGTTCAACATATACATAGATGAAGCCCTAAGAGTTTGGAAGAAAAAATGTAAAGGAATGGGACTAACTATTGGGGAGAGCACCTTGTATACACTGCACTATGCCGATGACCAGGTAGTGGTAGCACAGGAAAAAGAAGATCTGGAGTACATGTCTAGAAAACTTATAGAAGAATACCAAAAATGGGGTCTACAGGTTAGCACGGAGAAGACACAATATATATGTATAGGATCAGAAGATTCACCTGGGGATTTAGATCTAGAGGGAAAAATAATTAAAAACTGTAAGGAATGCATATACCTAGGTGTAAAACTAACAACAACAGGACGAAACGAGGAAACAATTAGGGACAGAATAACCAAAGGAAGAAAAGTAATAAGAGCCCTGAACTCAGTGCTGTGGCAAAAGAATATTAGACCAGAAAGAAAAAAGAGAATATACAACGCCATTTTACAACCAATAATTACATATAGCTCCGAGGTTTGGCAACTTACAGAAAAGCAAAAAAATAACTTAAATGCAGTGGAAATGGATTTCTGGAGGAGAGCAGCAAGAATATCTAGAACGGAACATATAAGAAACGAGGAAATAAGAAGACAATTGAAAGTAGAAAGAACTTTAGTAGAAGATATAGAAAAGAAACAGTTGATTTGGTACGGACACGTTAAGAGAATGGAAAGAGAACGACTACCAAGAATAATATTAGAATGGACCCCCACAGAAAAAAGAAAGAGGGGAAGACCACCTAGAACATGGCTACAAGGAATCACTAGAGCAATGTCCGAAAGGAACCTAGCAGTCGACGACTGGCAAGATAGACAGGCCTGGAGATTAGGAACCCAAAGGCGTATAACGCTATAAAAGGGGATATATATATATATATATATATATATATAATATCTTTACTCTTCTTTCTTTGTTATTATATAATTGAACACTTATTCATCAAACATCTCTACTATTTATTTATCGTTAAACCTTTCGCAAACAAATCAAACATTATCAGATAGAGATGAGGTGTCTCGATCTTGTCAATTTGTAGCTTCTCAAAATTCGCTTTAGTAATTCCAGGTTTAAGCACTGGAGTTGATATCCAAGGAGCAAATTGGCAGTAACTTTTCTTTGTAAAAATAACACCAAAATTTTCAGATGTTAATCGAATCATCGTTGTCGAAGATATCTGTAGCTTTTTGGTATTAATTATATTTTCAGCCAGATTCATCCAATTTAGAATTTTTTATTATCCACTACCATGAAGGGGTTTCTTCAGCATTTGAAATAAGCTCAATAAGATCTTATGAAATCAGTGGCTTTGCACATTTTTCCGATTTTTCAATTATCGCGAAATCATGATAGCAGGAAATTCATGACCAATTTCTGAAAAGAAACCTTTTGCAATTCAAATGATGAACATAGCAAGTACTGATTGGTTCTTGTTTTGCCTACCACAGTTATCTTACCACAAAATTGATTTCTTTTTTTGCCAACAGTTTCATTTCAGAGGAACATGATTCCCTCTCTTTCGTCCTCCAAATGAATTTCCATATTGACAAACGCTAGCTGACGACTGTAGATAATTTGTGTATGGGTTAATGTTGGAAGGTACACCGATTGCTGGAGGTCAATCTGAATTAGGGCATTTAGAGTTTGCTCCATCATAAGTCATTAGTTTATTGGCCATCTCAACTTGCTTGTGATGAAAGTTTAACTTTTGCTTATCGAAGTCCTTAACTTCTTTAATTAGAGTAGTATCTATTTCGATTTTAAAAGTCACACGTCAGGCATCTGTCTATGGCTTGGAAGAAAGATTGAACTCTGTCAAAAATATTTCATTAAATCACTCGACATCTGAATTAGGGCATCTAGAGTCTGCTCCATCATTAGTCATTAGTTTTCTGGCCACCTCAACTTACTTGTGATGAAAGTCCAACTTTGGCTTAGCGAGGTCTTTAACTTCTTTAGTTGGAGCAGTATCTATTTCGATTTTAGAAGAGCCACACGTCGGACATGCGTCTACTAACGGAGGCTTGGAAGAAAGATTAAACTCGGTCAAAAATATTTCATTAAACCACTCGACATCTGAATTAGGGCATCTAGAGTCTGCTCCATCATTAGTCATTAGTTTACAGGTCACCTCAACTTGCTTGTGATGAAAGTCCAATTTTGGCTTAGCGCAGTATCTATTTCGATTTTAAAAGAGTCTAAAAATCCTTTAAATAGTTTTATCACACCAAGTTGTGTTGGGAGATATTTTCTATTAGGCGCGTCATTTCGACTATAATTGTTTTTTTTTTCGTTCTATTAACGCTCTGCCTTATTTAACCACAACTAAACGTCATTAATTAATTTTTTTTTCGGAAAGCATCTGCACGCGGCATTGTCTAATACCAAAAGTATCGCAAAACGTCTTTTTACACACGTGAAATTAAAAGGAACTTCCAACTTCTTTTAGAATAGAATTCTTGTGAAAACATTAATTATTGTTTTGACTAAGAATACAATTCAAATAACGAATAGAATTTTTACCTGAACTTCCGACATGCCTCTAAGATATTTAAATGTAATTTGTTGCCTGCTTTCGGTTGCATCGTCATAATTGCCATGTCTCCTGTTTATTAAATAAAGCCGTATAAGATTTTTTAGGCTAATCTGCCGTTCGTTACAATCTCCTAGATTCCAGAAGTCGTGAAATCTTGTTTGAAATGTTTACGTTTTTTAACAAAGGTTAAAAAATTTTTGTCACACACACCGCACTTGGCTTACATTTTACACTCACTTTTTATAATTCACATACGATAAGACGTTGTTTTTGTTTTTTTTTTCTGTCTTTTTTTGACAACTTTTTCTCGCGACGTATAGTGCAGTGGCAAACTGCATGAAAATTGGTATGTTGGGCAATGATGCCAAAAAAAAATTTTAGAGATCGAGAACCCTTCGAAATTTGCCGTAGGACGGGCAGGGGATCGATTTTTGATGTTCCACCCACCGTGAGAAAGTGGGGTGAGCAATTTTGACGTTCTTGGGGTCGATTTCACATATTTTGACCCTCCTGAACATGAATATGTCATTACTTTCAAGATCCGACCTCAAGAAATGCCCCATATTTCAAATTGAAAATTTCCCCATTTTTCGATTTTTGTGAAAAATATGTCAAAATTGCGGTTTTTCTTCAATAGACCGAATACTTTTTTCAGGATCGAATCTTCAATACAATATTCGAGTAGTAGAGGTCAAATATGACATATATATGAGCTCGATATGTCGAGATGGGGGGAAACAGGAGGTACCGCAAGTTGCCTAGTTTCGAGGATTTTCCATGTTTTTTAAACGTTTTTTGAATATTTTCTTCTCTGTACAAAATGTGAGGAATATTCGATGAATCTTCAGTATTGGAAACGATTTCAAAATTTTCATCGTAATAACCTGTTCTTAAAACAATAATTCATTGTGGAGGTGTAGTATTATACTGAAGCAAAATCCTTTTGACCACTTTGCAGTAACGCCGGGAAAACAAATTTTGGAATAAAATTTGAATTTTTTCTAGTATAAAAGAGCTCAACTTCTTTCTTTCGAATTTTTATCTATTTTTTCTTATACTTTTTTTTAATTGGAGGCGAGATACGAACATTTATTCGAATTTATTTTCCCCCTTTCAGAAAATTGACCCCTGCGTCCATCCCCAAGTTTAAAAGCTTCACACTTACAAGCTTGAGACATTGCATTAGAATGAAATAAATTCCCTGAATATATATAAAATATATGTAGGTGATATTTTTCGTGTAAATACCAAAGAAACAAGGCTTATCATGAGGTTTAGGAGTTGCCCCCCCCCATCATTGTCACCCCGTCAATGCGGTAAGAGAAATTGCGAAGGTGAACATATCAAGTTTCCATGGCATGGTTGCGACATCTCAACTACAGCACAAACTGAAAGGTCTGGGTCAAATAGATTTGGGCACGAATACTCCAGAGTTAACCATCTGAAATGAGAATATGTATTCAAATATCAAATTATATAAGTTTAATCAAAATACATAGAAGTAAAAACGGGTCATGTGGTCAGTGTTGCCCATTCCGTTTTGCCTTTTCGGTAGGCATGTAAACAATAAATTACTTTGAGGTTAATATTAAGGAAAGCCTTGCTTATTTATCCTTAAAATTAAGTAAATTAAGCAATATATCAAACAATAACACAAAAACCCTAACATAATAAACTTGAATGCAGATCAAAATTTGGTGTTTTCACATCAAAATACACAAAAATTAACTTTATAGAAACGTGTTCCGTTATATAGCTACTCCAAGGATACTAACTAACTCTGAGCGACAGGCGAGCGTCAAGTCAATTATAGATGGCGTTAACAGTTATTAGTCCGGTCCGTTATATCTTCCGTTCTCCTATCTATCTCTCTCCACGTTATACATAACTAATAAAATTTATAATTCCAGACGGAAATACCGACTACATATTTTGGACTTCTGGATCTATCGATAATCTTTCTGACTGGATATGGATGGGTACAGGCAAACCGATTATTTTCGCTAATTGGTTCCCCAAACAACCAGATAATGCTGGCAATAACGAAAAATATTTGGAAGTTAATTACAGTCTAAACAATAAAGGACTAATGTGGAACGATCGTATCAGCACTTTTCAGAATTACGCAATTTGCGAACTTACTGTTCCAAAAAGTGTATCGGAAGTTTTAGCGAATATTGGTAATTTCACTTTGAATGTTCCTGTTTTATAAAATTCATTTAGTTCTATATCTATATTTTATCAATTCGATGAGATTTAATAGACGTTTTGACTTTATTTGTTTTGTTATTTTGAAAATTTTTTGTTCCAGTAGAAATCAAATGAAATTAATCAATTTGAAATCATCTGATTGAAGATAAGCAATCAGTACAACATTATATGGGCTTTTTTCACTTTATCAAGTTGCCATGGATACATATTGATTTAATTCGATTTTGATGCTTCAAATATGTCAATGTCATGATTTGGTTGTAATACTGACAGTATTGTTAATAAAATATACAAAAAAAAACGTTTACAGTAAAAACTTTGTACGGAAAGCATTTATGAAGATTTGTAATAATAGAAAGTATCAATTAGATGAAAATCGGAAGATTAGGCGTTGAATTTAAAGGGCTGTGAACAGAAGAAAAGATAGTACAGAGTTTAATGAAACTATGGTCAAAACCATGTCTATACTAATAAGTAATCTAGCGCGAGCTGACAACGATTCTAGTATGACAACCTGCAATCAGATCCCTATAAAAGGAAAGAAAGTAACGACAGCATTAAGTTGCGTAGAAATAACGAAAATGATGAAGTTAAAATATCCCTAAAAGGCTGCAATGAAAATTCTATCACATAGCAGCGGTAGAATTAGCTTGGTGAGGTGGTAAAGCTGCTACTTCATAACCTCAATTCTCTGGTAAGAGACTTCCCTCAGGAAGTGGTATTCGGCCTCCATTAAAGTATTTAAATAACTGGTACTCAGATGTGGTGAACAATTAATATTAAATTATAGTCAAATCTTGAATTGTACTACGAATTTCAGTAAGATCATCTTTGAATATGTAATTATTTGTGAGGGAAGAAAAACTACGATTTGCTTTTTCACTGATGCCGATTTCATAAGAAAGTTCGTGAGTTTTCAAATGGTTTCTAACATTATTTACATATAAGCTTTAATGTCAATACTTATTGATAAATCAAATTAAAAATTATAAGAGAGAAGCACAAATTATGAAGAACCCGGTAAATTGAAAACATCATTTTTAAAAGTAGAATTTCTTAAAAGAAACTGCGATAACTTCCAAAATCGATAAATGTTTCTACGACAAAAAGAATAAAAAACGAAAATACCTTGACAGACATGCCAACAATTTGTCGGAAACAGAAAATAAAACGAAAGAACTAAAATACTTTCAAACAAAAAAATGACTTAGAACCTGTAAAAATATGGTTGCTCTACATAACAATAAAGCTAATTTTGTACTGGTCTCCAGCGAATATTGATAAATTAATACGGGGAAGTTTATTATACTAAAAAATGAATTTATTCAAACGAAAACCTTTAATAATAATTTAACACGCCACCCAAACAATACGTTCACCTGGGCACCAAAGTATAACCTTAATTCTCTAACAGGAGAAGTGGTAATCGGCCTCAGTTAAAGTATCTACTGACTGGTACTCAGATGGAGTGAACAATTAATATTAAATTGGGAGCCACCAGCTTTTTAACGAACGATGCTAGAAAAAATTAAAAAATTGAATAGAACTCACACTTACAACAACATATTTCAAATATGAAAATGAAAAATACAAACAAATTGTTGGTTGTGCTACGGGGGCTTCCATTTCAAGTGTTATAGCACAATTAGTAATGGAAGATCTTGAAGAAACTGTTCTAAGCAAAATTGATATAAATATTCCATTCTTTCTCCGATATGTAGATGATTGCATTACAGTCGTCCCAAGAATCAAATTGAAAACAAAGTAAAAAATTCAATTCGCAATCGAGGTCGAGCAAAATAATAGAATCAATTTTCTTGATGTCACATTATATAAAATTAACAATAACATAAGAACAGAATGGTATGCGAAACTAACTTGGTACATACTCAAGATATTTAAATTTCAATTCGTGTCATCCTATATCATCCAAAAAAGATCAGTGATAATAAGTTTGGCTGACAGATCTATTCAACTATCAGATCTTGAATTTAGAGGCTTAACTATTCAAAACGCAAAATCTGCATTGAAGGGAAATAATTATCCGGAAAAAATGATAAACAACATATTCAAGAGAAGGATAAACAGATACAACTATCAATTAAAAAACAAAACATAAACGAAACATTTTTCCTTACCGTATGTACAAGGACATTCCCAACAACTATAAAATTATTTTAATAAATATGATATTAATATATGTCATAAAGGACATAATACGTTATCCAAATATTTCACTAAACTAAAATCTAAAACACCAAAAAATAAAAGAAGTAATATAATATATCAAGTGCCTTGTACTAATTGTGACGCTGTCTACATAGGGCAGACATCTCAGTATTTAGAAAATAGACTAAGAGGTCACCAATACGATAAAAAAATAGAACTGCATTAACGAACCATGAAATATCAAAAAAAAAATATGAATTCAATTATAAAGATTCAAAAATTCTTGAATCGGAATCTAATACACGAAAAAGGGAATTTTTAGAAATGGTTCACATCCATAAAAACGAAAAAGCTATTAATAAAAAAAGACCTAAATAATTTAAATAAAATTTATAGCTCTGTTTTGTAAATTATAATAAAATTACAAATAATTTAATTGATTATGTACTACTACATATTTGAGATGAATTTTTCTTATTAGAACAAATTTTTATTATGATTGTATTATTTTGATGTTCATGATGTAGGTGCTCTATTGATTTATATAAATACGCAAATTGTCAGTCTCAATATCTTAGTTTGATAAAGACTGAAGTTAAGTCGAAACGTCAATTTTTTGTCAATTTTTCAAAAATAATTGAAAAAAACTAATTTTGAAACAGAAGAGACCTAAAATCATGAACATTTAGAAGCATATATATTATATAAATTCCTACCACCCGGTGGTCATCCATGTATTTCCTGCGCTGTCCAAAAATGTAATGAACACAATCTAAAAATTGTTTATGTAGGAGTTTCTAGTTTGGTGAGAAGATTGGATGGATGAGTACAAATTAAAAAATCCTTGATGTGAGCTATAGTAGACACATTGTTAGTGTACATCGGCATAAAAAATGCATTTTCTTTTGTGCTATAACTTGAGATCAATGTATAGACTTATTATTTCAATATTTCAATGATATAAACGACATAAAGTTGTTCAAAACAATCAATTTGGCTATGGCTGAGTACTGGCTCTGAAATACATATCAAATTCTATACTCAGCCACCTGGCCGTCTACTGGGAACTACATAAATGTTACGATTTAGGTCCATGTTCGTAAAGATCACTTTCTGGATTATAATTTTACTCTTAACATTGTGTCTGAGTTTGTATAACCAATAATCAGCTGCCTTCTATGCTAATTGGCTAATCAGTGAATTTATAGAATTCAGTAGTCAACCACTGTAAGTTCAGTATTATTAGGTATGTAGACACTTTTCAAACCTTCCTCAGAATTACACTTAAGAAAAGACTAATATACCAGTACCCAGGAAATGCTTTGGAAAAAATCCAAACGTGAAGAACAAATGACCTAGAAAAATATGTCCAGCTACAGTGCCAACTTCAAACGAAGAAATAAAACTAATTAAGTACATTAATGAGTTAGACAAATGTGGATTCCCCCACAAAAAATGATCTTTTGAATACGTCCTGGAGAAAAATGGCGTGGATCGTTTTTGAGGTGACATTCAGAGTTTTCTTTAAAAGAGAGAGAGAGAGAAGAGAAGGGTCTATCATGAAGTATAAAACAGAAGAAAACTAACGAAAATGGTTCCGTAAACTTGAGGGATATTTAAAATAACAGAATTTTTTTAATAATGCAACCTTAAAAGTGTATTTAAAGGAACCAAAATTGAGTGGGAAAAGACGGAGTTGGTAGACTAAACCAGTGTTTTAAGAAACATTTTGCCTTTTATTAAAAGATATACTGTCGAATTCCATCATCAATGGTTTAAGGAAGTATCTATCCATTGTATTGGTTTAATCATAATGCTGTTGTATACAAAAACAGAACATGAAAAAAATCCGCAGAATAAACTTGAAGAAAAAATTAGCTGAACACTGGAACACTCGTAGCTGTACTTAGATTTTTAAAGGCTACTAGAAATTTCTCCAGTTGTAATTTTGAACATTTTTATTTTTAAACTCTACATGTCAAATACAAAGAACGATGGGAGTAGCCAAAAACTTAGATTTTTTAATATTTAACCTACTAAAATGGTCAGTCTTTGAGTTTTGCTTGTGTTTTTTGTAAAATGCTCGTTTGCAGACGTTGGAGTTGAATTGGTTGGTATCTTTTTTTGTGGTGTATCGGCTTAATCCTTGGATGAGCTCACAACCTGTTGTACAGCGTATTCCGAGGTTTTATTGAAATTCAGGAATAGAGTGGGTGGTAATTAATTTTTTCTTTTTTCGAAAACTCGAATGTTAGAATAAATAAATCAGAAGTGATTACTCTGCCACAATACAAAAGAATATTAAAAAGCCGAATGGCACGTTACAGCTTGCTTGACTGACTTTTTCTATCGAATCAGACAACAATGGTTCTGTAACAAATCGAGTGAATATCACTCTGTATTCAGCAAAACTTGTTAAGGTGTTTCGAGAATGGACTGAAAGCAAATTTTTAATAGAAAACAACGTTTGTCATGTCAGATTATTTAAAAAATTGATTTCAAAAATGGGCTCAAATATAAAAATCAACTTATTATTCCAAAGAATTAATCGTCACTGGAAATCCGATCATTATATTGATAATATCCCTTTGGAAGAAATACGATTCATAATTAAAAAAAATCGTCTGCCGAAGCGATTGGCTTGAATACAAAGGAAAAAAATCACTCAAACAGATCGACCGCGGATAGTAGCTTAGTTTATAAAAAGGTCACAACAATACAAAAATTATTTTGCTCATAAAAAGTTCCCAGTTCTACAGATATTTTCTTGAAAAATTCAACCCTTAATAAAAAAAATACTACTGCTGACCCATTAATAAGACCAATTGACCTCTTATGATCAATTTCTGATATTTCAGATGGTATAATATAATTGGTAAATCGAAATTCTGCACATGATATGCTAAGATAAGCATAAACACACCCAATATTACAATTTTACTGGCACAACTCGTTTTACTGCAGCGAAAAAAGTGAAATTTTATTATAACAAGATATTTTTCACTAGCGATTGGTTATTAATGTCTAGTGTAAACAGACACCAGTTGCGTAATGGTAACGTTTCTAGTTCAATGACGTGTTTTCAACTTTCTCTCTAATTAACACTTTATAAGATGACTAGAAGAGTTTGAATTTTTTATTTACAATCTGAAACACAAATAAAATAGGAGGACCAGACTAAATAGTGAATGAATTAATAAAATATGGGGGAGATAACCTAAAGATATAAAATATTCAAGATCATAGAAAAAGTATGGGAAACAGAAGCAATGCCAGGAGATTGATCTACTAGATTGATTATACCAATAATAATGAGAGGAAGTCCCAAGTGTTAGTTTGCTCAATACCGAATACAGAATACTAACAACATTAATAAATGAAAGATTGAAAAAGGCAGTGGAACCATAAATAGGGGAATATCAAAGAGGTTTCAGACAAGGAAAGTCAACAGTAGATGCCATACATGCTATAAAAAAAGTGATCGAAAAAAGCTATATGAGCACAACAATAATATGCAAACGTTTTTTAGCGACAAGCATTTGACAGTCTGAAAAGAGGACAATTATAAAGGACATGGAAAAACTACAAGTACTCCAAAAGTGACTCTGCTAAATTCTAGGGCAAGGGTAATAACAAAAAACGGACCATATAAGGAATTTGCTGGAGCAATAGACTCTTAGCGGTATTGTTTAACATTGCAGTTGAAGGCATAATAAGGCAATATAATATCGATGGAAACATCTTCATAACGCTGTGTTTGCTCCATTGTGAGCAAACGTGGCACACGTCTTACACACAGCTCTTTCATGTCTTAATTTTCAGTTAATATGCGATGTACTGCACTTTTCTAAATGCTTATTATATCTGTTAGTTCGCGCACTCTCACGATATTTGGTCGACCAATGCAATGCTGGTCTTCGCAGATCGTTCGACCCCGTTTAAACACTGCTACTCATTATTTTATTATTGATAACGAAGCAGCAGTCTCTCCCAGAATAAAATCTAGTTCAGGTTCTATATTGGTTGAGCTAAGGCTTTCAAATAAAAGTATTGTATCATATAACGATGACCAATTTTTTACATATTTACAAATTCACTGAAAATGTTCACTATTGATGGCAAATACTTAACAACATGACGTCTTCAAACTTGAAACATATGCTGTACGCATGGTGTACTTTCTAATTCAGTAGATTTTTTAAAGCAACTACCGCCATCCCTTGGTCAGGCCAGGTACTTCTGGTACCATACTCGTATACACCGTATTACAAGACAAGTACCAATAACAACTTTAGTCTCAACACCGATAGATAGGTGGATAATAGAAGAGTCATTCTCATCGATGTAGGCATAACGAACACTCACAACGTTTTTACCTAGTAAACGCAAATTATTTTTCACTTTTCTAGTAGTATCCCAGAGACGAACTCACAGCGTTAAGTAAGGGAAAAAATTAAACTCAGCAGTAAGGATTCTAAATTTCAGTTTATGACTCAATATTTGTTTGATAATTTATTGCAATATTTCTTATCCACAATACCGCACATTTGGACGAATCTATGCATTCTTCCTAATTTCTATCATCATTGTCCATCGTGTCAGTTTCTTTTTAATTAAAAATTTCCTCCTAAGATATCTTATTATGGAACATGGAAAATGTCCTTTTTTTAAAAAAATGTACCACAACTATTTTGATGAACCAAAATTAACGAATCATCTTTTTTATCATAATTTAAATTTATGCAGCTTGAACTGCAATTAACTATAAGGATTATAGTTTACTTTCCATTAATAATTAAGTGCGGGTTCGTGTCGGTTTACGAGAAATTTTCCATTTAGTTTTTTTTTTCAAATGACGTCCACATAAATTCCAGTTTATTTATTTCAAATTTTTATACTTTATGAACGTATTATTGTCTTTAATACTCATGAATTGTAAAAGTAAGAAAGTCAATAAAGAAATAAAATTTAGATCGGTATTGCTTTAATAGCAATATGAACAAAAATCGCGATGTTTTCAATTTTTTCATGACAAACCATATCAGTCCGGTCAAATTAGACCAAAAAATAAGAGTGAAGCTACATAAATTATTTAAAATACAATTGAAAATAAAATTTGAATGTTCCCCATAATTTCCGTGTATGGAAAAAATTTTATTCAATGTCAAAGGTCAAAAAAATGGGGTTTTCGCGATTATCAGCAAAACGGTCAACAGAAATTTCTTACAAATACTCATAACAAGTCTCGGTCCATTTCAATGTTGAAAAGTTTACTGCTGAAAATATATCGGTGAAACCATTAAATACGACATTTTTACAATTTTTGAATTATTATATCTCAGAAACGGTGGCTTGTAGGAAAAAAAGTATTGATACATTTTTTCGACCTATGATTTTTTTCAAGCACGGAAATGATCGGGAACATTCAAATTCTATGTTCAATTGTATATTAAACAATTTTACTGATTTTCCGCTTGATGGGAATTTATGTAGCTTCGAAAGTCTAAATTGACCGGACTATATGAGTGTCAAAGATTATGATCGAGTATATGGACAATGGATTCGCAATCTTGGACTCGAAAATATCCCTAAGAAAAAGGGGCTTCTGTGTGCGCAAAAAATTTATTGTAAATCCCTCTTTTCCATATAAGAAATTGCCTAAAACCCTGTAACCCTTTCATATGGTTACTCATAATTATCAAAAAATGTGACCTAAGTAAAAAATGGGGGAAATCAATTTACAGTGTCAAATATGAGGATTACAATTAAAAAAAAAGTGTCTTCGGAGCCACCTTGACATCAAAATTCAACTTTTACTCATTAAAAAATAATAAGGGTTTACGTTTAACTTTTTGTCGTACGGCCAACAATCTGGCCTAATATGTCCAATAATTTGGTGTTTCGCCCCTGTTTGCATTGTAGTAAAACTATTTTTTAGTAAAACGTTTTACATCTTTGGTGTATTCCTCATCACCACTACTGAAATTGGTGCAAGTAGTGAATAAAACCATTTCTATTATTGACGTACTTACCTACATACATAATTAACTTAAATTAGTTGTTTACGCGTCAAAATTAGAAAAAAAAAACCTTTCTTGTGTGATTAAGTATTCTACGATCAACGTAAACGCAAAGCGTTATGGTCATGTAGAAGAATTGACGACTGATCAATACTCAATGTTCTCAGGGAAGGCGTGGTTCTTACTGTTGCGATGCAAACAACGTTGCCGGCATTGACACTTTGAAATTGCATCTCATTAGAATAATGCCAAAACTCATCATATTTACGACGGACATGTGAAACGGTTTAAATTCGAATAAGAGATGCTCTGAAAAATCATTTTTACGTTTAACAGTAGCTAATGTCATAAAATATGAATATATTATAGTGTGTGCTTAAAAGTAACGATAGATTTAAGAGGAAAACTGAATAAAAAATCTTTCAATTAAAAACGGTTTCAGATTCTAAGTTTGGTGGAAGGGGGGTACACAAAATAAAATAAAAAAAAGTAGAACTGTGATCAGAACTTTCTATAGGTAATTTTTTCTGACTGAAAACCATCATTTCCATATAAAGAAATGAAACAAATAGATGATACTATTTATAGTTCTTCCAATATCTATTGCGGATTATAAAAACTAGTTCGAAACCCTTGCCGACAATATTGTTTGATCTACCATAGGCGTAGATACCTCATTTTATGAATTTATTATTTTTAAAAATACTTTTGAAAATTTGTATATCTTATACGAGAAAGTATTCGTTAAAAGGCAATCGAATCATTATAATCATTATACACCGTTATTTATACAGATGCATTTAATTGTATTCTTATTTGGAACTCAAAAAAATCATTACTATACATCGTTAACTTGCTACAACTGATTATTTAATTATAAAACGTGAATAGACGAGTAAAATGTACATGTCTCTGAGGGAGTTTGGTTTAAATAGGGTACCAGATGTGAAGTGAACCCCATTCGTTTTTTTTTCTGGAAAATGACATTTCAAAGTAAAAAAAAATTAATTATTTGCAAATCAAACAAAAGAAAAAAAACATTTCAATTCCAAAGTATCTTTATAAATAATAGTGGTAGTCAGAATTATGTGACATACTCAACATGTTCAACAGAGTTTTTGCAAAGCTCTTGGCAGTCTGTTGCTAAAACTTTCTTTACAAGTTCTACAACCTCTTTACTCACTTTTGGAGACTCATTACATTTTCATCAAACAGCAATTTTTACTATTGTCAACTTAAACGAAATTTACTACATTGTAACTGTCAAACCATGTTTCATCTAGATACATTGCGTAAATTAGAACTTCGGTAGTTTTTTATATGATGGAAATAATCTTATCGCCATCGAACTATCCTTGATGATTCGGTTACTGCTATCCATTTATTCAGTTTTTTTGTGTTTAAAACCACAGGCTGACAAAACTTGACGCAATAATCCTAAACTGGTATACATAATTGTATTCTGGATAATCTGCTAACTTTGCTGTATTACTTCTAACGTCGTAATCTTGTTCTCCTTATATTAACCATAAATTGTCCTACGTATAAAATTTTGAGTAGCTTCGTCAACTGTCTGTTATTCTTTACATGTTTTTCGGTACTGTGAATGATCCACAACAACCCCTTTCGTGACTACTCGATAAATGGAAATTTTATTTACTCTAGTTAATTTAGCAATTCTCATTATGATTGCATTATCAGATTGCTGAATATTTTCCCCCATAAACATTCGAATATATTCAAAATAACTTGCTCTGTTTGTATACCTAAATCTTTATTATTAAATTCATACCTGTCTTTATTCTCACTACACTGTGCAATTTCATTGTCTTCATTCGTTCATGGTCTAAAGAACGCCTTATTTCTATTTATCTTAAGAAATTTATGAATTAAATGAATCTCACTAAACAACCCCACTGCTTATCGCAGACTGTTTGGCAGGAATATTTGGAAGAAATTGTGTACATACATCTTTCGACAGCTTCGGTCAATAGAAATGCATTTATGTTTACGGTTCGATGTTTTCATTGGTAAACAGTGGAGATGATTAATTTTGTCACACACTCATCAAACGTGGACTGACGGTTTGTTATATGTTCACCGAATATTATGCATTTTTTTCCATTTCTTAATTTGGTATGAGTGCCGTGCGTATTTATGAAATATTGATTGTTCCTCGCATAACTATCTTCTGTAATTGACAAAACAACCTTATCCCCTTCAAAATACTCTCCATAACCAGTAATACATTTGTCCCAACGGTACTTCCACTGTTCGAAGCATTGTTTGAACCATCTTTAGAGATGGCTGCAAGCTCCTGTCTCGTTCTTTCCTTGATGTCTTTAATGTTTTCAAACCGGCGTCCTTTCAAGCCCCTTTTGATGCGTGGTAACAAGAAAAAGTCGCACGGAGCCAGGTCAGGCGAGTAAGGTGCGTGGGGCAGCGAAGCCATGTTATTTTTAACTAAAAACTGGCTAACAGTGATGGTTGAGTGTGCAGGTGCGTTGTCATGGTAGAAGAACTAGTCACTTGTTAGCTGAACAGAGCTCCAAGATATTCCACTGATTTCAGACAGTTGATCAGTTGTCTGTCGACGGTCTGTGCGCACAAGCTCTCGAATTCTTTCGACATTTTCATCGATTCGAGGTTTGTCATCAATCGACATGTTGCCATTTCCCTATAGCGTTATCTTTGTAAGCAGTTTTCAGCATTAAAATAGTTTCAGCAGCGTAGAAAATAAAATTTCACAACGGCACGTTGTTCACTTAAAGTTGCCATCATAAAAAACGAAGCAGCAGTGAAACAGCACTAGCAAAAACGGTCACTAGTGACGAACAGAACGTAGCAGGTCAACGGCCCGCGCGGCACTGAGTTGTCGACGAGTCGCGCTAGGCAGGACCTAGCGGCAGAAATCAGTACTACAAAAGCTCTATCCATGGCAATGCTATTCCGGTTACTTTTGGGTACCTCCTCGTAATACAAATTCCATTCTTCTCATTGAATAACTTAGAAATCTGTCTTATTATTACTGCTTATAAGGGCTATGATGCGTCCTTCTCCTATGGATGCTCGAAGCCAATTTTTTATCCGCCGTAGTTAAAAAACTTTTTTCACTTGAAGCGACGCTTATTGGTGAAGTACACTTCTTTATTACATTTTTATATAGTATTGAGAAGTCAATGAGAAATATCTGTTCCATGTAGGTAATGCTCCGGCTTTTCTCTGCTAATCCATAATTCATATTCTGAAACGACTGATGGAAATGAATCATAATTAAAAATTCCTTGATAATTTTTCGCATAAGATTTGCGAGCCAAAAACACGTTAAAATTAAATAGAGTCATTGCATCTTTCTTTAATTTCGGCACTATGCTCCAACTTTGATTTTTCCTCAAAATTTTTCCTGAAAGTAAGACAGTTTGGGGTCATGACACTTGCGATCCCCCTTGAAACCGCGGTTGATTGGAAATATATTCATCGTTTATCTTCAGTGGTTGTAGTTTTTAGAGGCAAATTTTTCCATCGCTAAAGCTTCTGCTAGATGCAAACTTTTTCACGTTGTAGTGCACATGCTTTTCTCAATCTCCTATTCACTGTAGAACTACTCAAAAGAAGATTGTCAGGTCCACTGATATGAGCTGCTATCTATGGGCCCATGAGTCGCCAATCATGTTTACTAACCAGTCCAATACATTTATCTTCAGCAGTCGCCCTGTACGTTTCTATTGCCAAAGCTCCTGGTGGATGGGTATTTTTTCACGTTATAGTCTATTTTAACTTACCAAATCTGAATTTACGGGAACGAAAACAATTCCTATACGAACTTCACAAAAAGATGTCTTGGTTCAAAAAGTATAAATCACAGCTCCTTCTTGCATCTCTCAGGGTTAACTGGGATTAATCTACAATCATTAACACCGAAGAAATGACACACACACATGAAGAATAATTAAACATTCAGCTGATACTTGCAAGTTTTTACTTGTCGCACTCACTGACACTTATTTTCGGTTTGTAAGGCACCGTTTCGACTTTCACTTGACAATAAAAAAGAGGAACTTGTTAAAGTTTATTATTTTGAAATTTGATAGAGGATGATTTGGTGCGCAGAACTCTTAACCGCTAGTGTATACTTAAATTTACTTCACATCTCCTCTATTGAAACACTTTCTATTAGATCTTGTATTGTCTTAATCTACATTCAGTATAGCCCTTGTATCTTTCGGCTTGTATTTAACAGTTTTTCGAGGTAATATACCTGTTGTTATCTATACTTTTTTCAATATAAAAATTCATAGACAAACATTAATATATTGTAGGAATTTTGGTAAACAATGTAGATACGCAGCTTGTTTGATAATAGGTAATAAAACTGTTTATGTTATTAGCAAGAAAACAAAAGCTCCATACAAAGTAAACTCGTGTTAATTAGACACACAACAAAGATAAATATATACTGTAAAATCCTAATGAATTACCTATAGTTTTTCACAGGTCGAGTAAATCCATTAATTGAATGAATTAGATTTTGTGGTCTGAAGTTTTTACAGTATAAATTTACGGATCGTAGTTATAGGTCAGATTATTTATGCTTCAGTCTTCATATATTTTCTGCTTCTGACGAGCGGAATAAGCAAATTTAATATAGAATTTACTGATAACTAATTTACTCAGTTGAAAATATTCCATAGAACAGAGGTTTTCAAACTACAGTACGTGTACCTCTAGTGGTACTTATTATTATTTCAAGTGGTACATAAAACCCGACAAAATAAATAATTACAAGAAAAAAAAATGAAATAAAAGAGTTTTCGTAACTTTGACAATGACTTATTTGTATGGCAACAGTAGTTAACCCCGTGCCTAGTTATTTCTATACGGGGTGGCCCATTAGTGTGTGGAAGTGCAATAACGTACTTAAGATAAAATATACAAAATAAATTTTTGAATAAAAGTTGTTATATTTGCACAGATACACACTTCCAAAATATTTTGAGGTCTACAGGGGGTGTTCAGCCTAAGCGTGACAACATGAAGTGAAGTTTTTTTAAATAGGAACCCCGTGTATTTGCTTACCATCGAATTTAGCGTAAAATTCTGCATCAAGCCCTTTCTTTTCCCATAAATTATGACGTTGCCAAGTTGAAGCGAAAAATATGAAGATTTGACGAAAATTGGTGCACTTTAAATGGTGCCTAGTAAACGTCATTAATGAGAAGTAACTAAACTTGTTTGGTAACTACATATGTAAAGGATGGCTGAAATGTCTGAACAGAGTGGAAGTTTCGTTTGGGGTTCGGGGTGTTTTTTAGATAAGCATTAATTCAGGAGATTTCAATTAGCAAAAAATATATTATATATATAAACTATATGCAGTATATTATTGTACCATCTTTTAAAACTATTTTATCCCTTCAAATTATGTCTGATAATGTACACTCTAAAATTAACTGTTTTTAAGAAAATTGCATTTTTAGTTTATGATTTGAAAACATTCACCTTTTAAACAAGGAAACACTGAATGTGACGTTTAAAATACTTCTATTTTTTGTGACAAAATCAAACCAGTAATTATACTGCTACAATAAGCTACAATACCAGTTGTTAAATCCCATGTGCGAGTTAACAGTTCTTATCACTGGCATCCAGTACAAAAATCATATCTGTCAATTCTTGTATCAGAAAATTCTTGTTATCAATTGCTTCCTTATTCTTTGTAATCCATCTAGATAATAACTAATCACTTTGACTTAAACTATGAAAATGTAAAATTCACAGGTTACTTTATAAAACTATTGATATTTTCAAACGAAACTTCTATTCTGATCATACATTTCAGCTATCCTTTACCAAACAAGTTTAGTTACTTCTCACTAAAATACAGGGTGTCCTATTTAAAAAAAAATCACTTCATATTGACACGCTTAGGCTGAACACCCTGTATACCTCAAAATACGTTAGAAATGTGTATCTGTGCAAATATAACAACTTTTATTCAATTTTTTTTTCGTATATTTTATCTTAAGTGAGTTATTGCACTTCCACACACTAATGGGCCACCCAGTATAAAAGTAATGGATAAACCGTTAAAGAGACATGTAGAAGCTGTAAGAGGTGTTTTGTTCAAGATGGTTTGTTATGTACGTAGCGAGGTCCATGATTATTTTTCAATATATTCACATTTTTTAGAAAGTCTGACTAAAACTTCTATGCCACTGTAAACATATGATGCATCTTTAAGAGTCAAAATTTTCAATTTCATCGTCGTCGTTAATCTTCTACCCCTTAACTCCGCTTTGCGAACAAAAAATCCTTTACGAAGCCACATTCGTGTACAGCAACCTTGGAAACCGACTAAAACCCCCCCTAGACTTCGAACCATAACTCGCATTCGCATTACTTGAGTGCGGAGGTGGTCTGTGGGGTTATTTATCTGCCCATTCTACTTTCCTCACTTTTTTTAGTTTCTACCATAGTTCTAATAACTTTGTAGATCTCTTTCCAACTGGTTTCTGACTTGACAAGACATCTCTTATGTTTGCCGCATTGCAAACTTTTTCTGTTATTGCCAGATACTCAGTTCGGGTTTCCTCCCATCTGGGACACAAGAACAACGTATGCTCCGTATCGTCCACCTCGCTGCTGTAACCGCACTTATCAGAGTCCGCCTTGTTTCTTTCAAAGAGATATTTTCTTAAACAGCCGTGTCCAGGTAAAGCTTGTGTCATGAAGTAGTACACCTTTCGTTCTAGTGTTCCATCTATCTTGCCACCGTTCTATAAGTTGGTCTCTGGCTTCTTTAGGAATTGGACCCTGATATCGTTCTAGCCGATCTTGCGCTAGGAGGTCTATGGGTTGAACTCCTGCAATTACACCCACTCCTTCAGCCAAGACGGTCCTATAGGCACTACATAATCACAATAGCAGAATTCTTTGTGTGCTTGTAAGCTTTGGCTTCAGCTTTTGGTTTTTAACTGCTGGATACCAAATCGGTGCTGCGTATAGCATTTGCGATTGCACAACACATGTTAGGGCTCTTCTCTTCCACGCTCTTGGTCCTTCGAGATTGGGTAGGACCCTTGCTAAAGCTGTTGCCGTTCTACCTTGTGTCTGCACAATCTTGTCTGTGTGCATCGTAAAGGTTTTGAATCTAACCATACTCCATAAGTATTTCACAGCCTTACTTGGTCTGATGTTGACTTCTTTGACCTTGGCTGGATTGGTAGTACCTTCCTCTTGGTAGTTTAAAGAACTGCTTCTGTCTTCTCTGATGCTAGTTTCAACCTCCTTTGCTTCATCCATTTAGCCACTCTTAATAAAGCTGTGTCTACTCTCATCATCAAAAGATTTTCTCCCTTGGCGATTACGACCATTGCCACATCGTCAGCGAACCTTATTAATGTTACTTCCTCGGGTAATTTAAGCTCAAGGAGGTCATTGTAGAGAATGTTCCACATGGTAGAACCCAATACTGATCCTTGAGGAACACCACTAGTTATCTCCACACTCTTAGTTTTTCCTTCCGCCTCTAGAACTATTTATCTTTCGGACAAATAGGACGCTATGAGGCTAATTAGGCTCTCATCTATTCTTCTTTTCCTCAGCGCTTGAAGAATGAGTTGCTAGGATGCGTTGTTGAAGGCATTTTTCACGTCAAGTGTGATCATTGCACATATTCTTCGGTGTACACTTTTATACGATGCTGCTTCCTTGGCAATTTGAAGAACCTCATTCACCGCATCTGTTGTCTGTCTGCCTTCTCTGAAACCATACTGTCGGACTCACAGGCCTCCAGTTCGCGCTAGCTCGTTCAGTCGTATGAGGATTAGTTGTTCATACAGTTTTCCTTCAACATCTAGAAGGCATATCGGCTTGTATGATCCTGGGTTGCCCAGTGGCTTGTCTCTTTTTCTCAGCAGAGTGATTTTGGCACGTTTCCAATTCACTGGAAATCCCGAGTTTTTTGCAAGGGCATGGTAGACGCTAAAACCATACATTGGTCTTCCTAAAGCCACCTGTTTTATAACCTATGGAGGTATGCAGCCGAGCCCGGATGCTTTCTTGTCTTTGAGTTTGCCGCAAGCAGTTCTTAGTTCTTCCTCTGTGAAATAATGGAAGTCGGCGAAGTTCCATTATTTTATCCATACGAACCCAAGAAATTAGAAAGAGGAATATATATATATATATATATATATATATATATATATATATAAATATATATATATATATATATATATATATATATATATATATATATATATATATATATATATATTTGTGTGTGTGTATCAAATTAATCAGCATAATTTTCTCCACAACATACTAAAATTTCAAGGAAATCGGGCGTATGCAACCTAAACTAAATAATTTGTAATTTTTAATATTCAATTTCGAAATTTTTTCTAATCAACTCGTCCTGGTATATTTATTGATTCAAATTATTTACATTTACAAATGAGCGTAATATTATTATGCAAACATTCGAGTTAATTAATCTCAATACCATATCAATTACTAGTAGACATATGTTCGAGAGAATTTCTCTAATCCACAGCATTTTACAGCTCTTTGGCTACACTGGATTCAACTCGCAACTGAGGCCGCGTGTCGGTTTCCACTACACGACCTTTATATAAGAATATATATACCGCTATTTTATGATTAGTCATACCCGCATCGGGAGTAAAAGACATTCAATAATATCTATAAAACAACGCGTGTTGGTATTTCTCGATTTGACATCGGGTCATGTCGTTGTAGTAGCTGCTATTACCAGCTATTAGGATAAACAACTATTTTGTGATTAACCTTTAATCATGACAATAGTGAATCTAAGTATGTCGTCTTTGAGAAAACGGAATTGTTTTTTTGTATTTGTGCTAATTGTTTTTGTGCCATTTTGTTTATTTGTTATACTGTCAGTACCAGGTAAGATATTACATTATTCTGCTTATTAATTTGAATTAATTAATGAATAACACACTATGTATGGTATTTAAATGAGTTCTAATTCCGATTCTTATGATAATTTTTCATATTATATCATAATTGTTATTATTTGCGGTTTTTATAGAAATTGGCAAACAAAATTTTATGTTAATAAATTTTGATTGTTTTTATTCAATTACGATATAAAGTTGTGAATTGTTTTAAAAATGTACTTTTGTTATATAAAATATTTCATATTGAGAATTTATCGGACGGATGGACGACAGATTCTATATATCGTACAACTACTTGGTATCTAGAAACATTATTTTTGTAGGAAATCCTGGTGAATAGAATCAATATTTTTGACGATTGTTAATTTTTGCCTCTTTTTTAATAATGGGTACTCAATTATTTTATTTGTTTATTAAATAAATAACAATTTTTAGATTAATAAGAATTTCTTCCCGGCGTTTTTATTACTTACCTAAATGTTAATAAGGTCAATGCCTTATTCACTATTAAATATTTGATATTACAAAAACAAACTCTTATAACTTTTATCTATAAAAAATTATCAAAATAAATGGAAACCAACTTACATGAACACACAGCCTGAGTTTTGAATTCTCAATGAATATCGTTAAAAAAAAAGAAAACTAGTCACTTGCAGATCCAGACTCTACAAGTTCTTGACCACGTGAGTTTAAAGATTTCTTATTTTTGGTATTCTCTTTGTAATATTCTCATAAAATATATTGCTGGAGGGACAGATGTAAAAAGAGGGCAATGAGCAATGATTTCCATACAAACACTTTTTTTCGGCCAGTCGAAAATTGTTGTTATTCCTCTTTCTTTGATACAGTCAAGTGTTCTAAACCCTCCTTCAAAGTGTTCTTTAAATCTTATAGAGAATGGACGCTCTTTAGAAAAGCTCAGCCAATATATTTTGCCAGCTTACCTTATCTTCTTTCCGAATATTCAAGTCATTACTATCGGCATATGCTTTCCAGACTTTTCCGACTCTCTGCTGCTCGATAGTTATAGCGGAATGAAGAGTCACATTGCATTTTGCTATGACCGACAACCACGAACTATTTATGGTATTCAAATGTGGTAACATGTAAGGCAGACAAAAGCATTGGTGCAACCAAATTTTGTCCTTTGCATCAATTACTGAAATACAATATGTGACTAATTTCTGTAGGAAATGACTGAAAATATTTGTACAAACATGTTGCTATTTCACAACTGCCCCTTTTTCCATTTGTCTCCGTCCAAATAAAACAATCCTATTGGTGCCAATAGAACTTGCTGAAAATCAAAATTGCAAATAACACAGTTGTGATTTTGTTGTGTCCGTTCCCTATCATTTTTCTTCTCTCGCCTAGCTTCATCCTTTACCAAAAGATGTAATTGATAAGTTTCCTCATATTTTTCAACGCCGAAGTTTTTGCAATTCATATAGGGTGTCCAGTGGCAAAATTGGAATTTAAAATCTATAAAACAAAAAAACTACAGAACATATTATGAATTTCTATTTTTAATCAATATAAGGTAGACAAATGTCGGCTTTATTCTTTAAAAATTACATTGTTTAAATGTTGGCCGTTACGTCGGACAAATTCTTGGAACTACACTTCACTTTTGAGGTACCCCCACAGAAAAAAGCCCTTGGGGGTAAGATCCGGAGACCTGGGTGGCCAAGGAATTTCACCGAAACGGCTTATCAATTTGCTAGGGATGAAATCACGAAGCAGCGCCCAACAGTTTGTGGCGTGGCACCATCTTGCTGAAACCATGTCTGTGAAGTTAAAAATTCGCCTATAAGCAACATTGTGTACGGAAATTGCTTGCCATTGACGTTTTTGAAAAAAATAGGGTCCAATTATTCCCCTGCTTGACAACGCACACCAAACCGTCACTTTGAAACTGTAAATTGGCTGTTGATGTTTTGTCTTTTATGGGACCAATAACGAGAATTTTGCTTAATCATACTTCCATTCAAATGAAAATGGACTTCATCACTCCAAAAGATAGTTTTCACTGTGCGAAATCGCTCCAACATTGTCTCTCAGAAATTTTTACGCATATTGTGATCATTAGGCTTAAGCACTTGCACAATTTGAATTTCAAATGGATGAAATTTGAAATCCTTCTTCAATTTGAGCTTGAGCACTATAGTTTTTGGAAGCCCCAAGCAGCCGCTCCTTTGCGAACGGACTCACGCGGATTTCGTGACTTGTTTGCTTTTTTTATGTGTCGATCTCTTTTATCGGGTTCGGTTTTATTTTCTTGTCTTTTTGGTCATGGCAATGTAAACAACATCGACGACATCGAATGCCTAATGTGTTAAGAAACATGGTCTTGAAAACCTTCACTTTCTGTTGATAGATAAAAACAAACAATGTACTTTTGTCTTGATGTCTCAATAGTAGTAACTTTTCTCTCAACTCACAAGTATAAAACAAGAAACTACTTACGAGAGCGAACATTGGGGCTTTTAAGGGTTGCTTCTAATAACATTTTGCTCCTAAAACTCTTATTTTTAATATGTAATCAGGTTAGTCACAATATGTTAATTGAACAACTAGATAACTGGATTTAGTCAGAAATATTTTGATTTAAGAGATACCTATTTCTAAACAATTTTTGAAATGTCGTACGACTTATCTAGTTATAGCATTAGAAAGGACTGAATCATAGCATTACAAATGTAACATTATTTCCCGAAAAAGTCAAGGTACCTGGTTGTTGTACTAAGCCCACGTTATGATTTCGAAAATAATAGACGACATGTAATTGTCGTGATACGATGAACGAGCGGAGTTATAGACGAAAAACTATTATGAAACATACACTACTAGTTCATCATTATTTTCTGTACATTTTTCCTTTCCAAATCTTCCAAATTACTCTTTGCACAGCTTCCAGGAATGCTTGGCATCATTGTCATGCTAGAAGATAAATTTTCTTTAATATTAATTTTTTATATCCAGTCTCCTATCTTGAGAATCTCTTCAATTATTACCAGTTGCTCTTCTTCCAAAACATCCCCAAACCTTCACCGATACTCTGCTGTGTTTTACAGTCAGCAGTACACATCCGTTCTTCCTGTGCATAAACACTCTTCTCTTAGACCCTCTTCAAGGCGACCAATTTATATATTGTTCATCTAACTGCAACCTCACGCTTCTCTTCATCTCCATTTCACTGTAGATGTACTCAAAGGTAGATCCATTGATCTGAGATGCTATCTCTGGGCCCGTGAGTCGTTGATCACGTTTACTGATCAATACAATACATTTATCTTCAGAGGTAATGGTTTTTCGAGGCCGCCCTTTACGTTTTCTATCGCCAAAGATTCCTGATTGATGTATTTCTTGAATTTACCCATTCTAAAACTTACAAAACTGAATTTGCGAGAATGAAAACAATTCCTATACGAACTTCACAAAAAGATGTCTTGGTCCAAAAAGTATAAATCACACCACGTTCTTGCATTTCACAGTGCTAGCTGGGACTAAACTACAATCATAAACAACAGAGAAATAATTCACAGTTAAAAAATAATAAATAAATCTACTTGCAAGTTTTAACTTGTCGTACTCACCGAAAAAATATGCTTGTATAAAGTAAATAAATAACGGACACTATTATTTTCTGTTTGTAAAACACCATGTTGACCTTAAGTTGAAAATATGAAAAAAAGAAATTTGTTGAAGTGTATTATTTTGAAATTTTATCAATGGATTATGGGGTGGGCAATAACTTTTGACGGTAGTGTATAAAAAATACACATTTTTTATATATTTTATTTATAAGACGCAAAAAACCTTGAAATTTATTACGAGGTCTTTTTCCAAGTTATCTATTAGGAAATTTTGTCTTGCTCTGACGATATATTTGATATTTATATTTATATTTTATATCATAACATTTTATAACTATACTACCGTTCAAAAGTTTTTGACCATCCCATAATTCTTTCTTTAAATTTCAAAATAATACGCTTTAGCAAATTTGTCTTTCATATTGCCAAAAATCAAAAATAATAATCCGTGATGAATGTAGATGGAGCGCAGGAGGATGACATTATTGACGCTGTTACTAGGAAGCCTACAATAAGCACTAGACAAGTAAGTCAAGAAATTATATCACTCAATCAAAAGTGAGTAGAATCTTACAAAAAATATTTTGTAACCATGTCAGATTCAAAGGTTCAGCGACTACATACTGGAAATAAAATTCAAGTTGGAATTGTGTACAAGGATTAATAATCATCGACCAACGCTGGTAATTTATTGTTATTAAGTACTGTTTTTTTATGTTTAGTATTTGTCGTTGTTGTAATTCGATACAGTTTATCATTTTAGTGATAATACTTGAAATTTTTAACATGTGTTCAAATGAATACGTCATTACTTGATAGTAGTATACTGTATCAGGAAAAAAATTAAAAATTTGAATGATAAATATAATGAAGAGGAGTTGACACTTTTTAGTAGTCACATGATATCCTCCCCGAGGTACTTGAACTATATAAAATTCTTTATGAATTACCCTGTATTTTGTTCCACAATATTTTTGACAAAATCGGAAAAATATATAATAGATTCAATGTTTTCAGTATACCGGTATAATGTGTAAATATTCTGAAAGTATTTGATAATAATAAGATTACTTTAGCAATTAGTATGTCTATCTTAATCATTGTACCAAAACGAAACATCCAGTAAACTCGAAAAATATGTAAAACAAATATTATTACATTACATAATATTATGCTCGAGTCAACTGTTATAATTATCTTAACTATTATATGGAAATAATTCAATGAACAACTTTAGAGAAGATATAAAAGAAGCATCTTCTTCTTTACTACTTTTTGATATTTTGTTTTCTATGAAAGTTTTATGAAAAAAATATCAAAGAAGATACTTGGAGGATAGAAGAAACATTACAAAGAAAAGGAGAAAATCGAGTTCAAATTCTGTACGTTTTCAGAAAATCTGGGAATGCTTCCTAGATCGTTTTTTAGAGCATAGGTGTCAAACTTAATATTGCAGAGGGCCATATATTAAATTTTGAATTCGTAGGTGGGCCGGATTGAAAATAAAAAAAAATGAACTGAATTATTATTACATTTTATTTATTAAATTATATAAGTATATAATATACGGTTGTTGAAAATCATATCAAAGTTATAAAAGATGGTAGGTAATTATATTGAGCCCGAGGATCCAGATACCTGACTTCTCTTGTTTTTGACAAACTCATTGGTGTCATTGGTATCATATTTGTTGTAGTTATTTTAATAATTGATTGTAGATGTTCATTCGTAAGTCTTGTGCGATGTTTGTTCTAATTTATTTTCATGACGGAAAACATCTGTTCACATAAATAGGTGCTACCGAACGTGCAGAGAATACGTGTTTTTAAGTCCGGGAATTATCCAAATTATACAAATATTTTGTATAATATTCAAGAGCGTTAATCTCATAAAATTTTTCTTTCAAAATACTGTCCGATTGAAGATCTATCAACTCCATTTGCAAATGAATTGGTGCCAGTGAAGCTGCAAAATTGAATGGGTTATTGAAAAATGAGAATTCCATTTCATTCATTTTGTGAAAGTCCTCAAAACGATTGTTGAATTCCGTAATCAAATTTTGCAGAAGCTGAGAATATTTATCCAATTTATTGGTTCACTGTGCCAAATCATTCCAAAAAAGGGAAATGGTCTAAATTTTGATTTTTCACCTGATTTTCTCACAGCCTTAACTTTGTTTCAAAGGCTTGTATATATGGATATATTTGAGTGACAATCAGATTTTTACTCTGTAACTTTATATTCGGATCAGTCAAATATCTACCAAAAAGGCACAATCAATCCACCAATCATTGCCATAATCAATTGGTTTGCCTTTTTCTAACATGTAAGCTTGAATAGGATCACGTAATGCAAAAAACCTTTCTAAAACTACTCCTCGACTAAGCCAACGAAATTCGGTGAAATAAGGGACATCAGAAAACTTTCCGTCCAAATCTTGTAAAAATTGCCTGAATTTTCGGTGATTTACTTCTCTGCTTCTTATAAAATTTACAGTTTTTATTATAGGTTACATGACATGGTCTATTTTTAAATGGTTGGATGCCAATGATTCCTGATGAATGATACAGTGAAATTCCACAAAATTCCCTATGTTTTCTGTTTTAATTTAGTTACAACGCCCGAATGTTTGCCAGCCAGTCATCCGTAGTTGTACTGCGTAGTATATTCCAGTCGAGATCATATTCTGCTATCAAATGTTCAATTGCAAAAAAATATCATTTGCTGTTGTAGTACATGTCAATGGAACGCACTTTAATAGTTTTTCAGTTATTTCAAAGTTACTGTTAATACCTCGTATAAAAACAGCAAGTTGAGCTGTACCAACAGTATCAGTGCTCTCGTCAATAGTCAGTGAAATGTTCGTAAATTCCTTAATCTGCTTCTTCGGTTGCAGAACCAAATTATTTATTCTTGAAGCAACAGTGTTTCTTGAAAGCGAAATATTTTGAATTATTGACTTTTGAAATGGAAATGAAGCATCGGAAACTTTCAACATACAGTCTTTAATAAAATCATCACCAGTGAAAGGTTTTCGCATTTCTAATAAGACTTGATTTCAGGGCATCTTCGCTCTCTGTATTAGCTTTGGTAAACATCGATTGTTGACCTTGAAGTTTAGATTTTGAAGATGAAAATGTGTCAATTCTTATCTTTCAATGTAACAATCGAATTTTGACTCATGATTCTTATCATAGTGTCGCTTCAAATTAAACTCATTACAAACAGCAACTGTTCGATTACAAATCAAACACAGTGGTTCACCTTTCCATTCCATGAAAAAATATGCAATTTATCATTTAGACTGAAAAACTCTGCACCCACTATCAACTTTACCTTCACAATCACTACTTCGCAGTACAATTAAAATTCTTCTCCAACCGTATCGCTTCGATTACTCGTCTCAACTGACTCACATCGCGCTGTCGTACTCGTTTTAAATGCTTAAGGAAGATTCTAGTCTAGACTCCAAGCGCGTGGAAGATTCTATCTTTCTCAACAATAATAATAGGATATTTCCGCTTGCTGCTAAGAGATGGCGGTACTGTTTTTATCTCTAGCTTGTCTAGGCACGCGATGTCTTTGAAATTACGTAGACTTGAGAGCACGAGTATTTACATATACATCCGTAGAGGAATCGAATGAAGTCTAAAAGCTGTAGAAAACATGACACATTTGTGGCACATTGCGATCGTGGGTCTTATTGATACGGCCCAAGAACCGGAAGCTGCCCGCGGGCCGTATCTTTGGCTTATCTATCTTGGAGTGATGTTAGGGAATCCGTTTTCATTTTAAAGTCACATTAATAAAAGAGGAAAATATTCAAGATCCTAATCGTCATCTGAATCTACACAAATTTCTCTTTGTGAAGAGTACACAGAAAACTGTACGCAGAACCAGGATGGCACTTAATATTCTTTGAATTTAGACAATTCTTTTAATTTTTTTGTTTAACCACTTGGATGTTGGCAAAAGTTTTCCGTTGGAAATTTGTTTCTAAAGTCGGTATTTCAAATGATTTTCTATTTTTTCCGGGAGCTTTTCGTGCTCTTCCAAACTCGTCACATTTCTCTTCTTTAATAATTTTCTAAATCGTAAATTTCCCAACACCAAGCGTACTACTAACTAATTTCACATCATTTGTCATCAACAGTTTTATTAAAATGTTGAGATTTCTTACTGTCTGGTACATACGAATAGAATTTAGTAGGAACTCAATCGAAAAATATTAAACTTAAGGATGTGAATACTTAAGTATTATTTTACAAAAATCTTTGGAAGAAATGATACGTTCCAGAAAGCCACGAGATGAATGCGGATAATGATGAAAACGAAAGCTATGACTTTAATAAGGCCCTAATTTAACCTTTGATTTATTAGTTTAGTTTCTTTCCACTTACCTAAATAGCTAAAACATATTGTTCGCGAGTCAAATTCCGTAAAAGTTTTTTTAGTTTTCTGTGAATTTGAACGGATGAATCTAGGCTACTTCATTGTACCTTATCTTCATTTTACAGATATGACTTCGGAGGAAATCTTAGTTCAACGATTGGCCGAACTCCAAGTTAGAATTCAATATTTAGATGCGATGTATAGGTCGAGGCAAGAAGATTTACAAGAACTGACACAGCATTTCGATCAATTATACAACGCAGAAAACAGTTCTAACAACTCGTTGATACAAATAGAATCACGTCCAGATATAAAACAAATGATTAAGAATATGTCTGGACTATTTGCAGCAAATGGCCTCAATCCAGGTAAGAAATATGTATTTTATATTGAGAGAACTTTTCTCACTATCATTCTTCGTTTTGAGGCTTTTAGAACATTATCATTATTACATTTAATTGAATGATTTTGTCGTAAACCACGTAGGTAACTTTTTTTTCCTATATCAACATCTTGATACCATTAAGATAATTTCTGAACGCATCTTATGGAAAAATTCGTAATGTCTCAAAATAATCCGTTTTAAAATTATCCACCCCCAACTTCTTAACAGTTTATTATGCACTTATTGAATGGCATCTCCGATATGCCCTTCACTTCTGTGGTACTTGAGGCGCAATTTAAGCGAATCATCAAACTATTAAAAAGAGCTGTTAGATATTTATTCGGACAGAACAGCAGGGCTCATTGCCGGGGCTTTAAAAGATTAAACATTCTGATTTTTCCTTCCTTATTGATCTTTGAATCCGTTTGCCTAATTCGTAAGCACGCTTCCCCAATTTCAGAAAGATCGTTGCACGGCTATCCACTTAGGAATGCGTTCAGACTTAGTTGAGGGCTCAATATTTACAATGTAAAAAAATGTACAATCACTTGCCAATTGATATCAAACGATATCACCTTTTCCCGCTATTTGTAATCATTTGAGGGCATATTTACTGGAAAGTACCTTCTGTAAACGACTTTTCTAATAATAATATTTAATTTCGGGCATGCTGCATACTGGTTTAATTTTTGGACCTATATATAACTTATATACTAATTATTACCTATTACTATTACCTATAATTTTGTTATTCATTGTGGTTTTCTTCTGTGTATTGAAATTTTATTTTATTTGTATCTTTATTTAGTTATTTTTATGTTTGTTTTTTAGTTTTTACAAGGTTTTGTCTAGAAATTGTAACAATTTTTTGACAATAAAGCATTTCTTGTTCTCTCTCTCACACACACAATTTGAGAATCTAAAAGAGAACCTTGCAGCTCCAGACTACCATTTTGTTTAAAACTAATTGTACTCCATGTTAATTCCCTTGAACTATTTTTTCCCTATTATTTTATCAAAATTTGATATGTGGCCACTAGTTCTATCCTTAATTTAAAAAAAAATTAATCGAATCTTTTATTAAATTTTTTAATCGTGTTTTACTGGGACCTTTGATGCTATTATATGAGGTTTTGCGATTTGAGCCGACGATTTGTTTTTTTTATTTATTTGTGAGCAATTTCTGCTTTACGAATCTTGATTATTAGGATTGTGTAGAAAGCAGCGATCTACATGTGCTATGCTACCAATCCAAAGAAAATTTCGCAACTTGCTCAAATTGTGACAGGAGTCTAATGACAAATGACTCGAAGAAAGAAAGAAGAAAATCTTGAATACTTCAAAATTAACCACTTCAAGTTGATGATATTGTAAAATTAATCAGAGCATTCAAATGAATGAACAACACTTATAGTAAGAATGAGAAGGCATTGTTGTTTGTAGCGGACTAGTTAATCCATCCGTGGTCCTTTTGGTCGCCACGCTGGGATATGCTGAACCAGATAATCCTCTAGGCGTCGCTCATTTCAAAGCTCTTTCACTAGATCGAACTTAGGATTTACCGTTTGCTCACAATAGCTTGACAGTTGCAGAGGATGTACATCGCAGTTTCCTTCTCTATCCCACACAATATACAGTCCTGATAGGGGCCTTCCCTATATCGTATCTGTAATAACTGACTTCCTCGTGTCATGATTAGAACCTACTAGAGTCTTTGCTTCAAATACAGTAATTCTGTCTCACAGTCTGAGAGTCTTATCTCACCTTTTAAGTTTTTGTTCCACTTCTTCTACTTCTTCTACTGCTTTGCACCTACAGTGCGTTGGCGGTTATCTTATGGTCAGACATCTATTTATAGCATGATACAGCTCAGCGGTGTTATTTATGCCAGTCCATTATTTTATAACGCGTACCCATGATATTTGTTTTCGCCTATGCCTCTCTTTCCTTCGATCTTTCTTTGTATTATCAATTGGGGTATTGTATATCTTTCTCCTCTAAGAACGTGACCCAAGTACTCAACCTTACGAATTTTGATCAAGTTGAACAATTCTCTCTCTTCTTAGCACATCCTCGTTCTTCATTCTTTCTGTCCATGGTATACGCAACATTCTTCGAAGGGTACACATTTCGAAGGCTTCTAGTTTATTGATGTACGATATCTTTAATGTCCTTGTTTCAATGCCGTACAGTAAAACCACACATAACATTTGACCATTCTATACCGAAGGTCAAAGGAGAGATTACGGTTACATAACATCGGTTTAAATTTACTGAATGCCTGTCTTGCGTGTTCAATGCGGCATTTAATTTCCTGCTGAGGGTCCCATTTCTCATTTATAGTTATCCCCAGATATTTAAACGTCTTCACTTGCTCGATAGGCATGTTATCTATATGCAGTTGGGCACTTAAAATTGTATTTCTACTTATGCCATGCACTTTGTTTTTGTTGTATTTATTTTCAAGCCATAATATATCCCAATATTATTTGTTTTATCTAGTAATAATTGCATCTCGAGAAAGTTGTCTGCGATTATCCATTAACTTTAAAGCCATAATCAGAGCCCTTAAGAGCCTCAGCAAAGACATTCTCTACATAGAGGTTGAACAGCACAGGAGACAAAAAACACCCCTGGCGTATCCCTCTTAAAACTTTGAAGTCTTCTCTGTTGATTGTCTGATTCAGTCTAACCCATGCTTTCTGGTTCCAGTAGAGGTATTTAGCAGAAAACTGCTTAGCGGGTACCCATACCGCTTTTGAAACCAAACTGTGTCACTCCACTTAGTTCTTCTAACTATCTGAACATCCTTGTTTCAAAGGATATGGAGGAATAGCTTGAGCATATAACTCATTGAACTAATTAGTCGATGATCTTTATATTTTACCGCTTTTGATGTCTTAGGAATCATTATAAAAGTTGAGTAGAGCCAATTGTTTGGAATGTGACCTGTGCTATAGATGTCTTTGAAAAGGTTTACCAACATGTCAATGTTATCGTCTTCGAACAGCTTTATAGCCTCTGTGGCAATGTCATCTGTTTCAGTAGCTTTATTGCTCCACTACAGCCATATTAATGGATAAATAATTCTTTGTTTTTTCTCTTTTCCAAAGCTCAAGATTCACTAATAAGGGATTTCCACTACAGGTTCGGGCCATGTCTGCAATCGAATGGCTTTATGTTTGTTCGAGTTGTTGACAATTTCATTGCCCCCGAGTCCACTATATTCGAGAATTCACAGCACGTATATTGACTGCCACATATCATTACAGAATTAGGTTTACCCCGTGACCTTTTTTGCAGAACTAATAATGCTGTTTGTGCAGACGTGTATTGAATAACAAGATGTACCGCGATGAATATGACAACTAACTCAGCTTCTTTCTACCCGTAAGTTATAAGGCATTCAATTTTTAATGTTGCCGCTTACGTCCTTGTTTGTTTTCTGTCTGCGGAAATTTTCTTTGTAATGGTTGGTGATGTTTCTGTGAGATTTTTCTTGTGTCTTGACTTGCCTCTCTTTCTTCATTCGACTGCGTTGTACCAATTTCAATTTTGCTGTTCCAATTTTTTCTAGTACCAGTTTAGCTTTTGTCCTCTTGCTTATATGTTCTTTTCATATACTTATAACTTTGCTTGAATACTCCATTTTGACTGCTTGTATTTTGCTTATGGTGTATTTAAAATTGATATTTGTTCTCGTTTATATTTGATCAGACTCACCCGTTAATTTCCTCTACTATCAATGTCAAGTTTTATTTTGATCAATTTTCTTTTTTTTTGTTATTCATTATTCTATACTCGTAGATTTTTAGAAATTTCCTTTCTCTTTATGCCAAACAGCATGACGTTGCGTCGTCCGCAAAAGCATATTTTGCCAAATAGACTATTTTAGGACTAGGTTCCTGTAGCCAACGTACAATTTTTGTTCTTCTATTTGATTACGATGTTACATAGAACTGGACCCCAAATTTCCTATTAATTTTAATGTTAATTCACTGTAAAATAACTTAACTGCATGCTATCAGTTCTGACATAATTTTGATTTTTTTAATATAGGCTCTAATTAGAATTGATTCGTCAGCTGATTCAGATATCGAACCTGCTTTGAATTTCTTGTAATTTCCGTTCTATTTATCTTATCAGTCATTTTTTCTAATACCCGTTCATATACTTTTGACATAATACCGAGTAAAGTTATTATACCCTGATAATTATTGCAATCATTTTTATCTCCTTTCTTGTGATAATATCTTTCTCCTAATACAGGGTGTGTTAATTCATGCGACAAAATTCAGGAGGTGATTACTCGTATGAAAATAAAATGGGTCTTTCCTTTAACGAAATTTCTCGAGATATCAGCTTTGAAACGTGGTAACTAAAATTGAGTTTTTATTTATAAATATCAGTAAAGCTAGAAACTTGAAATTATGTGATTTTCGTGCACTCACAAAGGACTAACTATGGATATAGACCTAACTTAAGCAACCCTCACTTATATTTCATTTCAATTTTTTTTCTTTGTTTTATTAAAAACATTTTATTCTCTAATTTTTTCTCAAAACCAATAACTACTGAAAAAAAATAAACACCATAATTTATAGTTTTTTTAATAAATTGAGTGGAAAACAGTGAAGATGTAAAACGTAATATTATTCCTCCTCCACCCTTAAATTATCAATTTACAACTCCTTGCTACCAGTCGTTGATAACTGCAAAATCCTATGCCTAATATTCGATATTAGACACTCCTGGAAACAGCACATTCAAGAAACTAAATGAATATGTCTTACAAGGCTTGATATTATTAAAACTCTTTTTCATTATCATTGGAGTGCAGAAAAAACTTCTCTGCTGCAAATATATAGAGCACTAATTCGCTCTAAACTCGACTATGGTAGCTTCATCTACATGACTCCAAATAAAGCCCATCTGAAAACTCTCAACTCGATACACAATACTGCTATCTGACTATGTTTGGGTGCATTCCGGCCTAGCTCACAATCTTCCACTTAATTTAATCGCACGTCCTCTCCCTTTGCTAGTCCAAACCTTAACCAAAAGTGCAAAATTATCTCATACTAGACCAGTCCTACTATCGAATATACGAGGATATATTGAAAAATTCTTAGCCTACTATAGAACCAAACAAAATTTCAATGTCAAAATATTTTATTACTCAACATATTCTCCTCTCAATTGTATACATTTATTACAGCGAACCTGCAACGTCTTTAGACCTTTCAGAAAAAAATATTTCTTCTTGCTCTGCAAACCAGACCTCTGCTTTTATTACCACCTCGTTGGAAGAAAATTTACGATCTTTTAAACTTTTTTTCAGTTGAGAAAAGAGACGATAGTCGGACGGAGCCAAATCTGGTGATTAAGGGGGGTGTTCTAGTAATTCAAGCCCTAAATCACGAATTTTTTGCATGGTAACATGAGATTTGTGTGCAGGGGCGTGGTCCTGCAAAAACAAAACACCTTTGGATAGCTTTCCGCGTCTTTTCTCAGTAAAGTCAAATAGTAATCTCCAGTTATTGTTCTACACTTATCCAAAAAATCAATCATGATTACTCCATGGCAATCCCAAAAAACTGAAGCAAGAACTTTACCAGTAGATTTTTGGACACGAAACTTCTCAGGTCTTGGAGAACTAGAGTGTCGCCATTCCATCGATTGTTGCTTTGTTTCTGGATCGTAGAAATGTACCCAAGTCTCATCCATAGTAACAAATCGGTTTAAGAAGTCTACATCGTTTTCAAATCGAGCACAGATCGAACGTGATGCTTCTATTCTTGCACGCTTTTGGTCAACATTCAAACTTTTGGGGATCCATTTTGCAGCAATTTTTCTCATGTCCAAATTGACGTGACTATATGTTGAACGCGTTCGTATAAAATATTTAGTGCTTCAGATATCCATTTTAGCCTAATTCGACGGTCTGATAAAATCATGTCATGAACTGCATCGATATTTTCGAAGACTGACACAGAAACTGGCCTTTCCGATTAGTCCTCATCTTCAATGGAAAATTTACCTCTTTTGAAGCTTGCAATCCTATTTTGTACGGTCGCATAATAAGGACATTGATCTCCAAGGGTATTAAGCATATCTTCGTAAATCTGCTTACTTCTTAACCCTTTTAAATACAGGTACTTGATGGCTCGATATTCCAATTTTTCGATTTTCACAATTTCGGTAGACATCTTTTTTATTTTAATTTATTGCGTAACTCTGGTTTACTTTTTTGACGTGAAACTTTACACTGACACTTCTAATAAGTTATTGTTCGTTACTATGGTGACGCAATATTTTGTTTATGCATGGAACTGGCTAACTAGATATCAACACATCCTCCTACCACCCTGGTTAGAAACTACCTAAATCTGATATCTCCCTCTGCATATTCAATAAGGAAGAAACTAGTACAACATAGTCCTCTATATGGATGCCTCAAAGATCGAAGTTGGAGTTAGATGCTCTATAAAATCACTAGAAAATCACATCGGATCCTATAAAATCTCTTCTTTCTTTAGTGTTTACACTGGTGAACTATTTGCAATATTACAAGCGTTTAAACATGCGCAACAGAATACAAATTCATGTTTAGCAATATGCACAGACTCCTTATCTGCTATAAATTCCATAAAAAATGCGTACACCCGACATCCTTTAGTTCAAGATATACATAACCTTAATGAACTATCGAGTAATCGAAATACTTTCATAACTATTATGTGGGACCTTGACCACGCTGGTATTATAGGTAATGAAAGAGCCGATTGTCTTGCAAAAAAAGCCACTCTTTTCACTCACTCTTTGACTAACCTCCAAATTTCTGGAGATTTTAAAACATACATAAAAAATCTAAATCATAACACCTGGCAAAGTCATTGGAATTAAGTTACCTCGGCTATAAGTGACATTAAACCAACAGTTTATAGATCCACTAAGTTTTATTTATCCAGACAAAATATGGCATACATAGTTATCAGGATCTCCATCGCCAAACTGCCAACATTGCCAAACGAAGCTTACAGTGAAACATGTTCTCTCTGAGTGTCCAAACTACGCCTTGAGACGCCACCGGCTTGGTATAAAATCAAACTTTCATACAACTTTAAATTCAGCAAGTGATTCAGTTCCTCGTAAAAGAATTTCCAAAATGGTTAACACATGAAATGCGACAAAATCCTCAATTCTTGAATAATGTATGTTTACGGACGAAAAATATTTTTCAAGAGTATCATAAATTTTCACAATAATCACTTATGGGCAGACGCGAATCCCCATTAGATTTTATAGAACCATTTTCAGGCCTTATGAGATTATTATGGGAGAAATTCTTCAATTGGATTTATGTAGGCTTTCTTCCTAGGCTACATACATTTCTGATTGCATTTTATGCTCTTTTCCCTATTCTTAAAAGTGTAGTTTCAAACTTTTCATCTTTTTGAAATTTTGGTGTTTAGGGTTCAACGAATATTTTTTTCTTAAGTTTTGCTTAACTTATGTACAGGAATTTCAGCTCCAGTTACTTTCTCTATCTAAGCCTTGGACAAACATTTTTATAAGCACAAGTTCTGTTGCGACAACTGACTGTTTGCTTATATACTCATTTCGAACATCTGGTTTTTTCAAGAAACATCGGGAATCAAGGGCTGCGAAAACTATTTTTGTATACAAGTGCTCTTCAATAAGTAACTAACCTTACAGCTACTAAGAGAATTTGATAAATTTCTCAAACATTTGAGGTTTTTTGCCGTTATTCCAAATACCAACATACCAGATGGTGCACAATTTCCCTAGACCTAGACCTAGGGAAAACTTAGACTTGTCGAAGTCGTATAACATCATGCTATAAAAAGATAATTATCGCATAAGTACATTCTTACACTTGGTCAGGCGAACGTTATAGTACAGGATCCCACCGCTTGATCTTGCAGGTATCTGTTTTTTTGATGAAATTAATTTGAAAGGAATCTTAAGGATGTATGGAACGGATTATGGATAGGTTGCCTTGTAAAAATTAGCCGCAATTACCTGCAATTAATTTTATTGTCATCAGCATTCTTACAGTCAATCTTACAGCATTTGAATGAAAATGATAAATCAAAATAAAAATGGTTGCCAGCTCTCAGTCGGCCGCAGCATTAGGGTTGCTAGGTGTAAACAGGTATAATATTGTTAATTAACTGCATTCACCACTTTTTTCTTAAAATTTTTATGCAAAATTAAAGTTTTATATACATTGAACATGAAAATCCTTGTTTGCCAGTTGCACAATAGCCGCAAACAGAGGTTGCCATGATTTTTTTAAACGGCTCTCGCTCCAGGTAAATGGAAGCGCAAGAGAGAAGATGCACGCATTGTTACGTGATGTTGACAATAGTATAAATTTGTAAATTAAGTCTTATTATTTATTAAACATAAATTTTTGGGCATAATGAGAATTTTCATCGCTTGGGTGAAGACCCATTTTTCTACAGAACAGTTAGAGAACATTGGAGTTTTTTCTATGTTCATGGATACTTAGATTTTTGTTTTTATTTAATTAAGAACTTCATTTGCTTTTGTTATTAATTTCAACAATATTATTTTTTATTGAAAATGTAAAAATCCATTTGTCGGACATTAGGCTTATTCTAAATGCAAATATTATAATTAAATACATCTTTTAGTTTTGTTCTTCACTTCACTTTCTTCTATATTTTGTTGCTGATCGTCTAAAGCTAATTCTTGCGATGTCTTCGACAGTCATTGGTGTGGGTTCGCCAATGAACCACGTTCGTTTTAAATTTCTTTCAATCACTCACCAACCGTAGTCTTCTGGATTGAAGGTGATGCAATTTGGGTCAGTTGCATTTTGCTAACGTATGTCTCTCAGAAGCATGGGAGAAAAAACGCTTAAAAAATAAGCTGCGATTTTCAAGTTGTTCACTCGTGGGAATGCACTAAAAAACAGTTATTAGAGTTGATAATCGAAAATCAGCTAATTCTTGAGAAAATTTTGGAGCAAATGGAGCAAAGGCTTCTCGTTGCATTGAGCTAAATGGAGTTAATGCTCCTAAATTGACTGAAATATATTTACATTACAATAATGAATTAATTAAGAATAATGATGTACTTACGGTTTGCATTTGGCAATAATTTGTTTTAAAACGGTAAATTTCTTGTAACATGATAGATGATAACTATGTGCTCCCATCATATCACTATTAAAGGTTATGTAGATGTATTTATAGTTCTCCTTTTTACGAAAGAACGACATAAACTCACACTTTTTAAATGATTCACTATTGAAATCGGTCAATTTCCCTCCTTCGTGGCACAAAAAATACGTCTTCATTTCCAGAAAGCACAAATATAAACCCGAAACAATCTTTAATAAATTGAAAACGTTCGAAAGTATTCACCTTTCGTAAACGAGACAAAATGGCGTGCTCACCTTTTGTAAACTACGAAACGCCTAAACTGCACGTAAACTGTATAAGTGTCGCAGCTGCCATACTTTGCCCTTATTCATCGCACGTAACTATGCGTCCATCTTTTCTCTTGCGCTACCACTTACCTGGAGCGTTCTCAAAAATCATGGCAACCTGTTTGAGGCCATTGTACAACTGGCAACCATGGATTTTCATGTTCAATGTATATAAAACTTTTGCATAAAAATTTTAAGAAAAAACCGGTCAATGCAGTTAATTAACACCCTAATGCTGCAGCCGACATTTTTATTTTGATTTTTGACATCATTTTCCTCCAAATTCTGTAAGATTGACTGAAAAAACAAATAGCTGCAAGTCATATTAGTATATTAATTACAGGTAATTGCGGCTAATTTTTACAAGGCAACATATCCTTAATCCATTCCATACATCCTCAAGATTCCTTTAAAATTAATTTTATCAAAGAAACAGATACCTGCAAGATCAAGCGGTGGGATCTTAGACTATTACGTGATACAATTTAAGGGCCGTTGTAAGTGTTAAATAGTTAGGATTTTCGTGCAGAACAATGATTATTGAACATTATTATGGGTAAGAATTCAATACTTTCGTCTCTCGGCATTCAGTTTTTGAAGTGGAAAATGTTTCATTAGAAGGATTAATTTAGAAACTCGATGTAGTTTGTATTCAGAGTATGTTTATTCAATTGTACATTCTTAAATCATATACTGGAAATCTTTAGTTCTTTTTATAATAATTGGTGTTTACTTGTAGAATTGGTATCTCGTTATTCATCCTCATTTACATGTAGATACAGCAGTTGCTTTTCGATATATACGAAATATTAGTTTCAAGAGATTAGTTGGTAGAGGTACATTATTTTCACTGGTTTTAGTTAGTTTCCAACCCTAGTCAAGAATATTTAATATATTGTTCAGCCATGCTTGTAATTGGAAACAAGTTTATTTTCCTTCGATAAGTATTGTAGGGAATAACTTAATTGGACCACATTTTCTCCCTCAGCCATTAAATGGAATTTATTACACCAGTTTCCTCGAAAATGATCTCCCTGAACTACTTGAAGACGTCGTATTCAATATCAGACAAAACAAGTGGTTCATGCACGATGGTGTTCCGGTACATTTCAGTCGGATTGCTAGGGAACATTTAGGTGCCACATATCCCAACCGTCGGATTGGTCGAGGAGGGCCTCCTACTACAGAGTTAAATCCTTGTGTTTACTGTTTATGGGTTTATCTTGAATCACATAATCATATCTACACGATACCCATAGTTGATAGTAAAGATGTAGTCTTTTGCATATGCACGAAAATCACATAATTTCAAGTTTCTAGCTTTACTGAAATTTATAAATAAAATCTCAATATTAGGGTAGGCTGAGGAAATTTTGTTATCAGAAACGTACGAGCAATCACATCCTAAATTTTGTCGAATGAATTAGAAAACACCCTGTATATTGGCAGATTTTTTGTATTCAACAATAGGAGGTCTGGCTTTTAAATAACGAGAATGGTTACGAAAAGAATTATTCTACATTCGAACGATCCCATATATTCTTCGATATATTCCCCTCCCCTCGCCACACACACCTTTCCATACGTTTTTGCCATTGATCGAAGCAGTGCTGGAAGTCTTCTTTGGTGAGTGCCTTTAGGGGCTCTGCTTTACCGCTTCCATAGACTCAAATCGGGTCTTTTTCTAACCTTTCAAGGAAATCTGAGCTTTTGGTTAGGAGTCAGATTTTTGGCACCAACTTCGCACACACTTTTGTCATGTGTAATTCCTCGTCTGAATATTTTCTAACCGTTTCTTTATCGGCATTTACAGCCTCGGCAATCAGCCGGATGCTCATTCGACGATCTGTACGCACAATTTGGTTGATTTTGGTCACTGTTTCCGAAGTTGAAATAGTCATAGGGCGACCTGGGCGCTCTCGGCCATCACTAAAGTGCTTACACCACTCAAAAACACACGTACGAGATAGAGAATTGTCCCCATAGGTCTCTTGCGACAATTTATAGCAACACTCAGTCGGAATTTTTTTCAATTTAACGAAACGCAATTGCACAAATACTATAAATTGACGGAAACGTGTTTTGGGACGTGCATAGACAAGATATCTAGACCTAACCCAACGCACTACTCGATTTTCACCCCACCCGTCCAGGGCGCTCTCTAGGCACGCAATCTCGTTATTTAATAGCCAGACCTCGTATTTCTACTATAATATCCAGCTACCTTCCCTTTCTTGATATAATGGCATCTATGATTTTTTTCTTGTTGTATATCATGTATTTAATCACTGGCAGATTTTTCATTGTCTTTTAATTCTAGTACAAATCGTTATCCAATTTAAGTCTAAAGTTTTTCTATAACTTTAGCATCCCTTATTGAAATTCTAATCATTTGATACTTTTTTTAATATCAAATCTTATCTTAGAACTTATATAAATGAGTTATTAGATAATCAAACGTGTTTGTTTGTATTTTATATTATTTAACTAATACACTTTTCATATGCGAGTATTATTATATTGGAATAAAAAAAACGAATAACTTGTGGATTGGTTCTCATATTAAAAGTGGCTTGATGCTTGAAACAACTATATTAATGATGTTCTCTGTTATGTTAATTGTTAAATGGAATTATGTTGTATACGTAATGTATTATTTCAATATAATGATTATGTTACTGTCTGACCTGTTCTACATTACGTCTACTTCTTCATTTTTATATCATGAAAGTGATTGTTCATATTGCGTATAAAATTTTCTATTAACAGCTATACTAACTGTATATTTGTACAAAAAAACATGGAAATACGATGGGAGAATTGGGTTGAAATAATAAAAAGTTTTAACGATTACTTTGAGGAAAAAACTTATTCTAATTGTTAATTAAGGGAAAATAAATAATAAAAAAATTTGAAAAGAAATCTAGAATCCCTCCAAGCATATCGTTTAACTATAGAGAAATGCATAATGATCTAATTCAATTTATAGTATGTGATTACATATTGTTACGAACTAATCCATTGACGTAGGTCGTAAAGCCTGTCCTGTTCTGTTATGTTAATAGAGTCTAAACTTTTGAGGATGTGGAAACTCCCAGAAAAGCCATTACATATATTTTTATACACAGTAGCAATTTGGTTATGTTATATAAAATCAATTCCTACGAAAGCCTTTTTGTTTATCTACATCCTAGAACAGAATTATCCAGAAATCCTTTTTGTATAAATATACGCTTGCTTATAAGCGATGAAGTCAGTAAAGTATTGGATGTCGTAGTAAATAGATCGAAATAGTTAAAAGTAAACAGTGAATCTGAATAAATAGTGTTTTAGTGAATAGTTGTATGTGTGTATGTAGATATTAAGGATAATGGGACCCAAAGGATGTATTAAGTTCCCCTTTGTCGCTGCTATATTGCGGAACCCAGTGTTCACAGCTGATCTGTTAATCCCACTCATTTTAGAAAGTTTAAAAAGTGGGATGACTGTAACTGCCAGAGTCGAAAGTAATGTAGATAGTCTTGAAAATATTAGAACTAAACAACTCATGTTATTATACAGTGAAACCTGGTTAATTGGGATCTCAAGGGACTAAGTCAATTATTGAGGCTTTCCAAAAATCCAGTTTTCCAATTAAGCAGGTTTAAAATTATATTTGTCTCATTTACATAGGCCCTAGTTTACAGAGATCGAAATGTGCCGTTATTCCATATTTAGAGGTGGAAATGTTAATAAAAATGCGTATTTTTGGTGTTATGAATTTAATGTAGGTATGAATGTACATACATAATGTATTACGTCGATAAAAAAGGTTAGGAGTTAAAGTAATCGGTTATGTTCGATTGTACTTGACTGCTAGTTTCTCGATAGAATGAATTTGATCAAAAATATTAGAATTATCAATATTTGACATTTGGAAATACTTGTGAAAAGTTTCTAAAGCTTCCATTGCCTTACGCTTTGAAATTTTCGCTGGAGTCTCTTCGCAGTCTTCTTCTTCTGTGTCCAAAGAAGAATACATATCAACTATGTCATCATCATTGAGCTCCTCTGAAATGAGTACATTATCATCCATAGAAACGAAATCCTGAAAAGTCGCCTGCTGCTCATTTAAGTCATTCCTACATGTGGTGAATATTCTATCCCATTTTGGAAACGTTGCACAAATCTCCATGCTCTCTTGTAGGTTCTCAGGTTCAGATGCATTCATCACTTTGAATCCAGCTTTTTTAAAGCAATGACTAATTGTGGTTTTGCTAACAGAAAACCAAGCTTTTCTTGCAAATCTCAAGGTCTGGAGGATGTTGATTTTTGAGCTTTTATCCTCTTCAATAAATTTTAGAACATACTGAACAACTTCCTTCCTGTAGTAAATCTTGAGTTGATAATACCCTGATCCATGGGCTGCAATTTACTAGTGGTATTGGCGGGTAAGTACAATAATGTTATATAGTCTAATTTGGGTATAATGTTGTGAGCCGTTTTTAGGCACTCACATCTTCGCTCACTTTTTTTAACCAATCTCCAAATGACTCAGAAGTCATCCAGGTCTTTTTATTGTTTTGATAATTAACAGGCAACGTTTTAATACACTTGAAGCATCTTGTGTGACTCGATCTTTACTCACTTTACCACCATGGCAAGGCTGATCTTTCAACGTTAATGGTTTATCGGATAGACACTTGTAGAAAAAGCCCGCTTCATCGGCGTTAAATGCATCATCAGGGGAATAATCGTGTAATAAAGCTGGAAGGTTTTTAATCCACTCATTACGTTCGTTATTGTCCACAGAATTGCCCTTGCAAATTCTTGAGCTTTCTCTTTAATCATGGGTCCGCCTATTGGAATGTTATGAACACGTACCTGCTTTATCCATGTACAGAGGCACTTTTTAACTTCAGGGTACTCTGCTGCTCGTATTCGTTTGAGTATTCCTTTTCCATCAATACACTGAGACCGAATTTTCTCGTTATTATCAATAATTCCACACTGGGTTGACTTTGGTATGTTATTCTCCCTACACAGTTCATCGCGCGACTTTCCACCATCATAATCTGATAAAAGTTGTAATTTTTCAGATACTGATAACTTTTTATATTTACGTTTGGATATTTTTTTCCCTTGTTCTTAGGTCAAAACTTGAGATAGTACTGACAAACAAAGCATGCGCGAAAGACGGCGCGAAATGTAAACAAGCATGTCAAGATGTATTGAAACATGATTAATTTGTCTCACTTATACAGGTAATTGAGCTACAGATTAATTAATTATAGAGGTAAGTATCGAAAAAGTATTAGACCTCATTGCAAATTCTCAATAATAGAGGTTTCTCACTTATTCAGGTCCCACTTAACCAGGTTTCACCGTAATAATTAAGTGTTGGATTCCAGCTCAAATAGTTATCATTTATTTTACTTTCATACTATGTTGAATAACATGAATTATCTTTCTTTAACCCACCTTAATGTACTAAATGTTTTGAAAATTAATTTAAACACATATTTTCAATTAAGTGAGAATAGAACGGAAGCGGTTAGATGGATGTAAAAATAATGAATGGAAAAAGGCGGGAACAACAAATAGATAACTAAATAGTGTGATGTAAATATTTATTCATCAATTACGTGATTAATTTATGTACATATATATGAATTTAATATATCCTTAAATTGATATACAATATGAAGGTAGGACCTTAAACTCCGGCTTGTCTTTTTATAGGTACAAATATTGGAGATTATTATCTGCTTACTAAATATAATGATTTAATTAATATTAACAATGTGATGGTAATACGTCAAAGTCAATTATAACTTAATTGGAAGTAAAATAATAAGAAAAAGGTGGCGTTTGAATATTAGATCTCTCTATCAAGCTATGCTCCTTATGGTCCGTTTATAAAACTTTCAAACTAGAAGAAAATATGCACATATTATATCAAGCAACAATCTTATTGATGAAGTATTTGGTTACTGCTTAGACAACGTAAATTATGAAGGGATGAAAAACAGAGCAATGCTCGTTACTCTTACAGTTCATCCAATATCAATTGCAGAAGATAGTTCTGTGATGATTAATCAATATTTCATAAATACGCATGACACTCATACCAATTAAGAAATGAAAAATAATGTTCACTTGCCGTATAAAATGTAACAAATCGTCAGTCCACGTGGACTCATCATCTCCACTGTTTACCAATGAAAACATCGAATTGTAAACATAAATGCATTTCTATTGGCCGCAGCTGTATGTACACAATTTCTTCGAAACATTCCAGCCAGACATTGGTTTGACAGTCACGATGTAGTAAATTTCGGTTGGGTTAACAATAGTAAAAATTGCTGTTTGAATGGGCCATGTTCTAAAAAGAAACACATTATAATAGTACACGCTGGAAACAAAGACGGTTTCGTGCATAATGCTGCAGTGCAGTTGATTATCATGAATATATGAGAGCAGAATTATTTGAAAAGTGGTTTAATAAACAGCTTTTTCCTAACATTCCACCACAGTCAGTAATCGTTATGGACAACACATCTTACCACACGCGGCAACTCCTTAAGATATCAAATAGTATTAGTAACAAACCTAAAATTTTAGCATTTATGCCTGAAAAAATGTTTCCTATTCCTGTCAGTCGTAAACAAGGCCCAAGGTGTTGATTATGTTATTATTATATTATTATAGTCTTTGTACATCAATCAAAATTGTCGGCAAGGGTTTTTATGCAAGTTTTTATTTCAAACTTGCACCACACGAACTAAAATTTGAAAAAATGTTGTGTAATTTAGACCTATCAGAAGGACTATGCAATAGTGTAAGACTCATAGTAACAAATCTGGGCAATCATATAATAAAGGCATACAGGTGAACAATCCGTCGAAAAAGTACATATGCCAAGGATAACTCTTTGACTGATTAGAAGGACAACCGGGATGCATTATGATGCAGCATCACCAATTTCCCGATAGATTCACAAATCCCAAGCACAAACTTTCCAATCTGTTGAGGTGGACTTGAAGCTAGAGATAAGAATTAAGTCTTATTTTAGTTAATATGCCAGAACATCTACAACTCTCCTAATTGAGGAGTAGAAGTAACAAAGAGGTCAAGTGCCAAAATTGTTAAATAGAGATATAAAAAAATACTTTTCATGCCATAATACCAAACGGCTACAATAACAAAAAAAATAACAATTTCAAAATAATTGTTCAAAAAAGTAAAACATTTGGGAAAAGGGCTAAGTGCCAATACATTACTTCGTTAAATTACTGTAAAACTGTAAAACTATTTGTGATTATGATCTTGTAGATACGGAATAATGGATCTTAAGTGCTTTTTCTTGCTATCACCAATCTTATATATGTTTGGTAGCTGGTTAATTGAGATATTTTTTACATCTTGCATGGTTTTTCCTCTTTTAAGTATCGGCGTTGCTTTCCAGTATGCTCCTCCAGAAAAAGATTCAGTAGTGAACAAAAAGCCAGGTGTTTGGGAATCAACTTTCATTCGTACAACTTTGCTAATATGCACTTGTTTGAGATTTAACATCATGTCGGCTGCCGCTTGTACATCGGAAAATTTTTTCTGTGCCATATCTAGTTATTCACATTGGCCAGTGTGTGTACTTGACAGTATTACATTGTGTAAGTCCTTAGATACCCATCGGAGCGCACTTACGCTTACTTTTTTCGATTAACGCGTAATTCCTATCGCACTGAAGAAAACTGTGACCACTGACAAGGTATCGATGTTCAATAGTGTCAAACAGCCCACAACTCACCAAAAACACATAAATAAACTCAACCATTCTGTTTTTATTTTCGGCAATACAGTTATCGCCCCACACAACAACATTCTTTTTTATTATAATGCTTATATTCAGGACGCGTAATAAGCAAGATGCAATCTCGTTACCACCACGTCCTGCCATTCCTTATGCCAGCAACACATGACAGAATGTTTGTTATCGCCAAAGTTGATTCCTAAGTTTTAGCATGAAAGCTGGCTCGAGTAGAGTCAGAGTGCGTTAAAGTAGGTACGAACATGACTTGTTGTAAATCCACAGAGAACACACTCGTGTTGCTTCCTGGAGCTTGTGACGATGCGATGTCTTTTTTCATTAGCATGGTAGCTGCTTCTGCCTTTCGATGGTGCAGCTCTTACTCCACCTTTGCTGCACAACTTCTTTCACCCTGTGCTCTTATTTCGCAATTCAACGAATCACATTTTCAGCAGGTGTCACTTTGAGGTGCTCTAAATGAAACATTTGGAAAATCTTTTTCTAATATTTTCCTCTAAAACTCATAAGTGACCAAGCTCTGTGGATATTTCTGCAAAAACGCTTTATAAAGGCGGTTCACATTTAAATCTGGACTCATATATTCCTTTGCACTTTTTGCACGCGAATAATCAGACTCTTTTCGGGGTATGCTATTTATGTGCTTTGTAATAAGTTTCTTATAATTCTGTGTAAATTTTCCAAGGGCTGTATGAGCTCTCATATCCTTAGAAACTACTTGGCCGCTTTTTTTTCTTTTGTATAATAGTTTCCAAATGCTTTTTCGTCAAATCAAATGTCTTCATAAAAGTAGATTTACAAACACATACCCTCTCCGTCTGGAAGAGTGTAGTGAATGGTATATTGCCAATTACTGTCACAAGGATCTTCATATGAATCACGCCTTCTTCTCTTTACGCCAGTTAACTGTATTAAGCCCATTATATATGTTCCACGGACGTCAACATTGCAATCGTAGTATTTATCAAAAATAGCCAATCTGTTTGCGTAGTTCAACGATATGCAGTTCAATTTACATTTACTTGTTGCCTGGAAGAAAAAAGAGCATTTTAAAAATCACCATTATCACCTTTCTATAAATAACGTATAAGAATAATTTATCATGTAGACGCTTCCACGTTACAAACAAAACCAATCACTTACTGGTAGGTTCGGTCTTTTTTTCTGCTGCAGCATTCCCTTTTTTCTGTTTATAGGATTGTCCTGCATTTTTTCGTTGTCGTTGTTCATCACTTAATTTCACCATTTCCGTTTTCGACGTTCCGGATTCATTTTGAATAGCTCTTCACAATATTCCACAGCAAGGGATGCCAGAAATGCCTTTTTATTTCCAGTAGACATAAAGAATTTATTGTGGAAAGTTCCATGATTGTTGAAATGACCACGTCAAATTGGTCACTGTCTCTTATTTTACATGGAATGAGTAGCATATAGATTCTTACAGAAAATTTTATGCTCTATAAAATAATATACCAAATTATCATCAATCAAACTTTCACCATGAATAAATTTTGAAGTACTGACAATATCAAAAAACTAATATCAGCTCTTTTTTGTAGAGCGTGTATTTCCAATGTAGATTTTAAAAATCGAAAGTGTTGAAGAAGTTTTTCTTATGTTATTTAAATGGAAAATAAGAATTTGTGAAGAAGCACTTTTTAATATTGATATTTAAAGTTAAAACCTTTCAATATAATTAACATAGTCTAATGTAACCTTACAGGTGTATAAACAGCACCCCAAACCTATAGAAGCCATATATTTCATCTTTAGATATATTTCTATATTCTTATCACCAATTTGCAATTGTTATCCCTTTTAACCTTTAACCAAAATCAAAATGTATCGCATATTTTTTTATTTATTGTTAAAATTTCTAATTTATTTCTAGGTGTATCGATTAAATTTCCTTCTGCATACCATTTTCTGCCTCATCTGCTGGATAATCCCAATAGTCTGAAATTATCTTATTTGATGTCCAAAAATAGAGAAGGTGTTTCATTGGTACTGGGAATTCCTACTGTGAAACGAGAAAAATACAGTTATTTAATGGATACCCTACAAAATCTTATAGATGGATTGTCTGAAGATGAGGCTAACGATACTATGATTGTCATATTGGTCGCGGAGGTAAGTTTTTATTAATCATTCTCCCCAATTAAGCTCATGTTATCTTAGATATATTGAGCAATTGTTATAGAAGGCTTTGCAGAATGGTCTTTTTTGAATGAATACCCTAAATATGTAAAATCGCAATATCTTCGGTAAAAATCATAAACTTATATTTCCGAGCACTACTATTCATAAATAGAGTGGTTTCTTCTGCTTTTTTTTGTCACACCATAAAACTTTCTTTTATGTCTGTATAACACTACGAGGGTTGTTACTTACGTTTTTTGTGGGGATAAGAAGAAATCATTGGATGCCAAACAAGGACTATACGACGGTTGACCCTCAAATCAATGTTTTGGATTGTTCAAAAAATTTTCTGTTTGAACTATTGTGTGAGAGCTCGCATTGTCGTGGTGGAGAATGTTTCGACATATGCGATTGGTTTGGTTAGGTTAGGCTTGAAAATATAAAGATCAATGGTTTTTAGCAACTAGAACGCGATTGGTCGGTATATGAAAAAATATGGGGGTGATTCGCTTGCCTAGATGTGCGACCTCGATTAACACTAGAAGGATGGGCCTGGTCAAATGACCATTTTTGGGATTTAAATATAATTTTTGTGTACGGGTGAATTATTATTTTTTCTTAATACCTCTTGACTTTGTTTATTTTGTTTTTAAAAGACCAAAAATTACGAAAATTAAAAAAAAATGATACTGTATTCTTTTAATATTCAAAATTTTTCCGGGGAAGGGTCATTTGACCCTTTAAAGAAAAACACCTTTCTCTATCTTTCAGAACTTATCTTTTAACTTGATTGAAAACTATTCCTTTTATGTTTTCTTTTATTCCTGGGAAATCCAATTATGATTTATGACCTAAAACCTTTTCCCCACTACAGGTTGCAAATCCTCACCTGTAGGATAATAAACCTTTCTCTTACTCTCTTTCAGTTTACATTCTGTTCCCTAACACTAAACATCAAACCAGTCGTCCCCTTTTAGTTTGTTTCATAGTGATTATTTGTAGTGAATGTTTATAATGAGTAAAATTGTATACAAACTCCTGAAGAAGCTCTCGCCGCATTACGGGAAATTGATGAAGAAGTATCCAAACCAGAGATTGATTTGGAAGAAAGGGATATAAATCAAGTAATGCTACTCAATAATTGAAGTTATTTGAAAAGGATCTCGATTTTATAGTCGAAAGTGAAGACTCAGATGAAAATTCTAGTTCTTCAGACTTCGATGTGGATCACGAACAATGTTCATCAACCAATACTGAAACGGCTCACGATGGGACTAAATGGACGGAGATACAACCAGGTTTGGTACAAGGTAGGCGATCAAAACAAAATATTTTGCGTATAACTCCTGGGCCTACTATTCCAGCTAAAAAAATTTACCATTGTCGGCTTTCAACCAAATAATTAATGACAACTGGCTAAATATAGTTCAAAAATATACAAAAGAACACGGGAAATCAGAATATGAAAATTAGAGTATTACTAAAGAAGAACTTCTGATATTTATTTCACAGGTTTACGCAAGGGGTGTAAGTATCAGTGAAAGGTTGCTGGGATAAAACTTGGGGATCCAATATTTTTAAATATTCAATGCCTAAGGATACATTTTTGAATATTATGAAACATCTCCGATTCGACAATCCAAACAACAGGCGTAGAAATTTGCAATCTGCAATCCGTATTTGAGAAAAAAAGAAGATAGGCCTGTGAATCAGCAATTGGGAGAGTATGTCGTTTTACGCCTATTAGAGCCATATGAAAATAGTGGCATAAATGTCACTCGTAATAATTATTTTTCCAATATGAAATTGGCTGAGAACCAAAATTTCCTTAGTAGGAACCATAAAAAAATGGAAGAGAGATTCCGCCTTCTGCTAGGAAACACTCTGATTTGTATAGCACAAAAATATTTCAAAATGAAAAACACCATACGCTTACCTCATATCAAACGCAAAGACATAAAAATGTGCTATTGCTTAGCACAATGCACACTGACATAAGTATATCGGAGGTAAGAAAAGAAAGCCAGAAACGGTAGAGTTTTATAATAAAAACAAAGTTGGAGCAGATGCCATGGACTCTATCTGCCGGAAGTATGGAAGTATTCTACGAGAGCTGGGACAAGGAGGTGGCTAGTACATGTATTTTACAATATTCTGGATATAGCTGCTTTGAATTCATGGATTCTCTATAAAGAAACAACAAATGAAAAGATAAACAGATTGACTTTTACAAAAAATCTAATCAACTTGTGGTTCTTCTCGAGATATTCAACCCACTTGCGAAACAGCTCAAAACATAACGGTATATACTCTTCGGATGGCCCACAAAAGAAAAAGATGCCAAATTCGATCGGAATGTGAGAACAAATCTTCAAACTTTTGTGTAAAGTGTAAAAAAAATTTATTGTGAAAAATGTAGTGTTAAAATTACATTGTGTATAAATTGCAAGAGTAATTAATTTAGTGAAAGTTAATATAATTATTACTTTATACTTTTTGTCGTTATAATGTTTCACAGACTAATACAAATAAGTTTTATTCCAAGGATTTTTAAAAATTATTTAGAACTGTACCTTTAAACCTTCTCATCTATTACAATTTAGAATCAGTAGGTAAAATGATGCTGGAATAAATCAACGAAATTGATAATAAGTCCTTCTAGTGTTAAATTCAGAAAACCAGGAAAAGTCCAAGCGAGTTGATCTGTTGGTTTAATCCACGTCGAAAGTCATAGAATATTATTACTCGAAAATGTTTGCGTCTTAATTTCATTTTTTGACCAAGATGAGAGTTTCAAGTATGTGTAAACAACTCAAATAGCACTCCTATGACAACAGGTAATTGATAATTATTTTTTACAGACTGCTATGGAGTACATTCTACAAATTGCAAAGGAAGTGGAAATAAAGTGAGTTTTTTATTTTTTCGTTCACATTATATGGTTTGGAAGCTGACATATCTAATGAATTTGTTTTTATATCAATGAGAATTATCCACTAATTTGGAAAGAATTGCAAATTGTCAAACTTATTGTATTAATAACATTGTTGTCTTTGGTTATTAGACTTCCCTTGAAAATGACAAGGTTTATGAAAAATTACGAGAATAAAAAAAGTTTTAGATTTAATTATCTTTGAATTAACTGACAGACAAATTTCTGTGGAATTTTAAGGTTAGATCACCCCTAATTAACCCCACAGCATAGTTCGATCGCCCTCTACTAACCATTTCTTCAACACCTTAATTTTCGCATAGAGTGTTTGCAAAGAAATTAATCTTTTTCGAAATTTGTATCCTTACTATTAGGCCTCAGAGATGCAACGAATTTTAATCGATTTTTTTTATATTAATAAATTATTCATTTTTTTGTAATCCAATCAAATGATTTATTTATACATTTAATTTTAACAAAATTTTTATTTTTTTAAAAATTGTTTAAAATGACCGGTTTTTAGGGCACTATTCTGGATGCTGCACAGCGAGAGGCTACGATCGTCGGGCAAGCTCGAGTCCGTATTTAACTGGAACAGAAAATAATGATAATTTCTATATGGATTGTTTTCCAAAACAAGTAGTTTCATATAGAAATGACTAATTTTGAGAAGCTGTGTGTAAAATTTTAATGAAATTAATAATTATCTTTTTGAGTTATGCTGCTCGCCGATTTCAAAAATGTAGTTTTGAGGAAAACATGTTTAAAGTTTCGATATATGAAAATTCATTGATTTAATATCTTACCGCTTAGTTCGCAACTCCAGCGCCATGTAAGAGTCCTATACTCTTATTTGATAGCTAAGAATGATTTCAGAATTGTTCATAATTTTTGAAATTGATGCGATTTCTTCATTAAATAATGCTGCTGCTACATAGGCCACAATTTCCATAATTTTTGTTCCGGATTGAAAATGTTTCGACATTAAATACGGTTGCGTTAAAACTCTCATTTGCACTGACGTACTTCGAAATATTTGTATAGAAATGAAACATCTGATCACCCGAAAGGCAAAGGGCCTATAAGACCAAGTAGACGAAGACTATCGCTCACATATGCCTGCGACGCAACGGCGCGATAACTCTAATTAGATGCCTCACGTTCACAGGCTATAACTCGAAAATTATTTTGAATTCAGTTTTAAAAATTTATTTACAGACATATTTTTGAAGGTTCAAACTAACATTTTATTTAAAAAAAATCGTTTTCTTTTTAAATTATATATAATATATTATATATAATTTTCCAAAATTTTTATCTTTACTTTGAGACCCTATAACTCCTTTGAGATGCAACTTGCTACAGATGTATCTCGTCATATTTTAGATCCTCGATACGTCTCTGCCTATTTTTTAATAGAGGTTTGGGTAAAAAATTGCTATATTCAGAGCTTGGTGTTCTGTTGTTGGTATGTCAGTTTCAGGACATTTCCCATTCCAACTAAAAAACCTTCTCTCTCTCTTTACTCCGTAGGACCGCTGTTGAGCATGACGTCGCGGTGGGAGGATATTGCTATACAGTAAGTTGCTTATTCAATCTCGATTTTGCTCCTTCCTTCTTTTATTCTCTTTAAGAGGGACGTTTTCTCAAAAATTCAGCGACAAAGATGTTCGTTGCTGTCTGTCGACAACAAATCCTTTAACATCTTTTCATTCGCCACTATCATTCCTATTGCAGCTTCCCAGGTGTGACGATCATGCTGAAGCTCGGGCATACGAAGAATTTGTGCTGGGCACTTTTATTGCTTCCTGCATAAGTTGGGCACTCCGGGGATACATCACAGTCTCTATTTTGTGCTATACCCAAACTGTATAACCACAAACTCATTTCACAGTCATGTCATAAATACAACCCGCGGGTGGCTTCGGGCTTTTGGGCCGTGTCAATAAGGCCCGCGATTGCAATGTGTCACAGAGAGAAGAATCATGTTTTTTAGAGCTTTTAGACTTTATTCGATTCCTCTAAGGATGTTTTAAATACTCGTACTCTCAAGTCTACGGATGTTTATAAATAATTTCATGGGTAGCGCGTGCCTAGACAAGCGAGAGACAAAGACAGTATCGGCATCTCTTAGCAGCAAGCGGAACTATCCTTTTATTTTTTTCAAGAACGATAGAATCTTCCACGCGCTTCGAGTCTAGACTAGAACCTTCCTTAACCATATAAAATAAGTGCGTCGGCGTGACGTGAGTCAGTTGAATCGAGTAATCGAAGCGATACGGTTGGAGAAGGATTTTAATTGTATTGCGAAGTAGTGATTGTGAAGGTATTGTGCATTTATTTGTGTCGTGCGCGTCCGATATCCGTAATTGTTGCGTCGAATTCCATTATTGTTAGGATTTTAGCATAATGTCACAAAAACGTAAAGCTGATAGTGAGTGCAGTGTTTTTCAGTGTAAATGGAAAATTGCATATTTTTCCATAGAATGGAGAGGTTAACCACGAGCGTAAATGCTGTGAAATCAAGTTTTATTATTGCATTAGAAATCGCGAAAAGATAAAAACCTTTCACTGATGGTGATTTTATTAAAGGCTGTATGTTGAGAATTGCCGATGTTTCATTTCCAATATTAATAGATGATTTATATCAAAATTTGGTTCTTCAACTAAAAGAGAAAATTAAGGAATTTACAAACTTCTCACTGGTTGTTGATGAGAGCACTGATTTTGTTGGTACAGCTCAACTTGCTGTTTTTATACGATGCTTTAACAATAACTTTTAAATAACTGAAGAACTATTAGTGCGTTTCACTACAACAGCAAATGATATTTATTCTGCAATTGAGCATTTGATACCAGAATATGAACTCGACTGGAATATACTTAACAGCATAACTACGGATGGCGCTCCTGCCATCCACAAAATTTCGGGCGTTGTAATTAAATTAAAATAGGAATTTTGTGGGATTTCACAGTAATAATTCATCAGGAATCATTGGCATCCAAACATTTAAAAATGGACCATGTCATGCAACCTATAATTAAAATTTTAAATTTTATAAGGAACAGAGAACTAACACCGACAGTTCAGGCAATTGCTACAATTATATTTTATACACAATATTTCAAGAGTTTGGATAATTACCCGGAATTAAAAAAGCATGCAGCACGCATTCTTTGCACGTTTGGTAGCACCTATTTATGTGAGTAGATGTTTTCCGTCATGAAAATAAATAAGAACAAACATCGCACAAGACGAAAGAACATCCCAATCAATTCTTAAAATAACTACAACAAATATGTTACCTGACATCAATGAGCTTGTCAAAAACAAGAGAAGTCAGGTATCTGGATCCTCGAGCTCAACATAATTACCTACCATCTTTTATAACTTTTATAACTTCTCTGTCATAGCATGTATCAATTTCCAAAACATATTCACATGAAATTTAATTACAATTTTGACAGTAGCAAAATCGTGAAAAATGTGTACATTTTTTTCTTCAACGTCCTGTTGAATACGGATGATGTTACCAAATTTTTCTGGACTTTGTGTGCATCTGCAATTGATGGTGGGTTAATATTGAGTAGATTTTTTATGCTTTTTGACTGACAGTTTATTTGTTCATCATCTCAAACTGAACTTAATTATCAGATAGATCACTTAAAGACACCGAATATAAATTGGAATCTTCTATATGTTTAAATGTTGTACGCTGTCTCTCTTACAAATCAATTGGTCCATAATAGTGAATGGCGTTTTAACCGAAAAAGGTCATCTAAGACTCTATCTTCATTTTATAGGCATCCAGACATACTATCCAAAGACCGATCTGAGCAAAGGGTCCTGACTAACTTAATTATGAACTCAATTTCTCTATGTAAAAATTCTTATAAATTAACCCCTGAGAGTCTGAAAGACGTTTCAATTATTGCAATGGTACTAAACTAAATATATTCATTTGAATATAGTTTCATGAAATTTTTGCAGATTTCCACTCCAAATTGAATCGGGATTAATAGAAATAATAGCTCCTTCTGCAGGATATTATCCTTCTTTCGATAAACTTCGAATTACTCTTGGAGACTCTCCAGAACGGGTGAAATGGAGATCTAAACAAAACTTGGATTATGCGTTTTTAATGGCATATTGTCAAACAAAAGGTGAATATTGATCCTAATTTAGCTATGATTCTGAATTTTATATTCTTGCATTAAAACACTAGTTCGTTTTTATTGAGATATTCACATAAATTTGAAACGATGTACGTTAACCAGTAGTAACCTACTGATTTTATTATTACACTGTTGTCATGTCATATTTTATGAGAAATTGGCGCATTAAAATGTATTTGTAATCATTCTATTTATAGGTACGTTTTATGTTCAATTAGAGGATGATATTTTGGCAAAGCCATCTTATATTACAATTATGAAAAAGTTCGCGATAGAAAAAACCGCAAACAAACAACCTTGGATTGTGTTAGATTTTTGCCAACTTGGATTTATTGGTAAGCTTATCATATTATGATCAGTTTGTAGTTCATTTTCATTGATAAGTTTTGTAAATAACGGAGCTAATTGAAAACGCAACGTTGTCAGTTTCAAACAACAAAAATATTTATTTAATAAGTTTGTACCAATGTGATAAATAGTGAAACATCAATTTGAATTTGATTCAATTCATTTCTTTAGAAAATAACCGTAAATGGTTGTGAAGGATAATAATTCAAACAAATCCAAAAGGATTTTCTCCGTTTTGTGCTATGATTTATTTTCTAACCCTTTGTGATTGAAAAGTTACTAATAGTGATGTCATTTCCTATCCTCAAGTTTCCATACCGATTAACAATAAAAACACTCAATTTAATTCACCACCTTTTTTGGACTGAAAAAGTTTATGTTAGAAGAACTGAATACACCGTTTACACCAACACTCACAATTACACTGTCTGACGCGCGTTTCGATAACAAAATTCAGTCTCTGAAGACGATAACTTGGTTATCGAAACACTTATTTCAGACAGTGTAATCGTGAGTGTTGGTGTAGTGGTATTGTAAACAGTGTGTTCAGTATTAATGACACCAACTGCTCCAGAAATTCCACCTTAGTTAGAAGAACTCCTTCTTTGATTAACTAAATTAATAATTTAGCACTAAAGGCACAATTGACCTATTGACTTTTCTTAATATTTTTCATTCATCAATTTTTTCTTCTCGTAAGTTCTGATTTACTTTCTATCTATAGACCATATTTACAATCACAAAGTCACTATAGTGTCATATAGCACAATCATCATGACCCAGGAAGTAAACTTCAATATAACGTCATAAATCACTGACGGAGAATTTGGAGAATGAAATGTGTTGATTTTCCTCTTAGAATTTATGGAAATACCGATTCATTTCAATACTTGTCAGTCATTTTAGTCAACATAAATATGTCAAATATATAAACTCTATAGGTAGAAACATAGTTCAACATCCTGACTGCCAGTCTACTAAATTTTGGTTATTCTATTTTGCTTTGTCAATCGTATATGACTGACCGGATCATATGCATAATTTTGCATCGTCAGTCGTTGATAATCGACAACACTACTATAATTAACGGCCTTGTCGGGCTTTTTGGACCGAGTTTATATTAAATTGTGTATGCTTATTGAGATCGCGTCGGTGAATTTTATAAGCCTACAAAATTTCACGGCTCCTCACGTTCTCTGAGTAAAAATACATGAATTTGAAATTATGAGAAACTTTTTATTAGAATTCTTCTACATTGCTAAAAAATTAAATCACTCCAAAACTATGTTTTTTAATGCGGCACTATTTGCACATTACAGGTTTTCCATCACATCCATCGCAATATATTTTCTTACTTTTTATCTTGCTTCTGATCATGAAATTTTTGTTAGGTTGATATAAGAAGTTTTACATTGCTTTCTTGTTTTCTCATCGGTTTTTTTCAAATATATTTGCTACTTTGGGTATCTAAGTTCTTTCTGTTGTCATAATTTCCAAATAATAAACGTCTTCTCTGAATTTATTGATAATTGATCTTGAATTGGTATGTTCTTTATATATGTTGGATGCATTTACTATATAGGTGCTTATCATTAATTAAAAAAAAACTTTTGGGTACCACTTGACGCCTCGTCGATTACAAGTAATGTAAGAAACCGTTTGTCAATGCCACATTTCTCATAATTATAAGTAATAAAAGCTTCTGCCTTCAGTTTTGTTTTTTCTTTTCGAGTGATTTCAACACATCATTATTAGCTATTGGTGACATTGCCCTCTTTAGCTCATTTGAAGATGGATCTGGAACATCTTTCCATTTAGGGACAACCATTTTTTGACATCTTGTGTTTTCTTGATAGTCTAAGTGTACCTACCAAATCTGTGTTTTTGGTGAAAAGAATCTTAGATTATAGACAACTAGCATAAAAGTTGTTCATGTAGAGGGTTCTGCTTCCATCCCATAATCCCTCAGTCAATGCCGCACTCCTGCAGCGCACTGTTCCTTAGTCCGTCTAGTATATATTTGGTATTTCCATGTAGAGCCTCCAGGAGTACACTATATTTATGTCTATTAGATGGTATATATTAACGAAATTTTAGTCTGTCTCTCCATGGTATCATACTTTCGTATATGACCATGTCTTGTCCTAGTGTATAAATCTGCTGACAATAATTATTCAACTTTCAGGAACAGGTCGGATCTTGTAAAGCTTATCATTATTTGTCCCATTGTCCATATCGCTAAAGTGAATCATCCTCAACGGCATTCCAAAACGATTTCTTGACAATACTCGATTTTTGTATAGTACATCGGTTGACCAATATTCTGCGATAACCAGATAACGTAACATTTGTATTGAAAATTAAATAGGCTGTATAGTGATTTGTTTCTTTCACTGGGAACTATAATATCAGAAGAAAATTGATCAAATGCAGCAACGGATGTAATATTTATCGCCAGATCTTCTTGAATTACCAGTGAATTGAAATCTTTGGTTATTTTTAGAATTGAAATAGATTACTTGCTGTTTTCATCATCTTCATTCTCCATTACTTTTTCATTACCTGATCCTCGTTGGAGTTATTACAATCTGGGTCAACATCGGAGAAGTTGAAGGAGAAGGAGAAAAATCCTTAAACTCTTTTCGGATGGATTTTCTACTTCTTGAAGTTATTGAGATGAGAAGTGGTCAAATTCCAACTCGTATAAAAATAAACAGTAAAATGAATTATTTCATTTTTTTTACTCCAATTTATGTCCCAATGTAGTCACCCACAAAATACAAAGACACGCAAATGTACCCAAAAAATGATTACATTATGATAATCATAAACAACCAATGTGTAAAAACTGTGTAATTCCACGCCGCCGTGTCTACCGTTTTTGGAAACACGAATAAACATGTTCTCGATGTGTGTACCACTAAATGAACATTAAGTATGCATGATTCGACGAATCTCTGTACCGTAGGTGGTAGTGCGCGCGTATATAAAATGATCGTGGCGTCAGCTTAGAAATTCTTGTCAGTCGGGAACGACTGACATGGCAGTTAGAGTGTTAAGGGAATTGTTCCATTATTCAGTATATTTTCATGAAAATACCTCGCGAGAGTCGTTTCACTTATCTGGGGACGTAATTTATGTTCAAATTAACGCATGTTATGGATAAATTTGGCTATAATTACTTGAGTTAGCACGGATCTGAAAAAGTTACTAATTGCCTGCCCGATCCATTTTCTGGGGACTTCTGTGCCAGGATATCCTTTTTTTATCAGAGCGATAGCTTCCTATTCCTCACGGTATAAATTTTTACAATTGTCATATTCTTAGTATTTTCATTTCTTAATTTTTTTTGTAATCTCGTAGCTAATTTCTATTTCTGTTTTTCACTTTTGGTGAAATTTTTGTCGAGTCAAAAGCTCTAAGTAACCACAGAAAAAATATAGTTTAACTAAAAAACACGCTTTTAAATCACATCAAAATAAGAAATAATTTTAAAAATAAGCTTGAAACAATAAAGATTGGAAAATAATGGTAATATTGTATTTCTACTTATGACTTCGTTTTATTGTCAAAAATAAAATTTTTCTTCAAGTTCTCGTCATTAGTATTGTTATCATCAACAGATTGTGTACGGGTCTACAATTCTTTTCGAACAGCATAATAAAATTTAAGATGTTAAATTCTAAAGTAATACTAATGTAAAGATAAAATTTGCAGTAGTGATTTATAAAAAATCTTTGACGCACCAAATTAATTTTTCACATCGTGAACGGGATTTTAACCCGTGACCGGCGAACCTGGAGGTTGACGCCTTGGCCCGCTCGGCTAACGAACGCAATTAAAGTGGTGGGATATACTAACAGTTCTGAGCCACAAAGGAGAGTTACAAACAAACAAGCTCATAAACAAACAAACCCACATAAAAGTGAAGCTAATAGAAGCGTGTTCAAAAATTTAAAGTAGTCTGCTTTTTGTATAATAATGTATAACAAACTTTCATTTGACTGAAAAATAAACTCTATTCTACTTTTTTTATAATATAAAATATTTGGAAAAATCCGTAGTAGTTATATCTAGTTTTGGTACAAGAGCTGACAACGCTGCATTTTAAATAACATCCTTCTAAAGTAGAAAGCTCTGACCTCAGGCGTTGATATCACAGAATAAATAGTAGTACATAGGAATTGCCATAGAAATATGGTTTATCAAGAAAGCATGAAAAAAAATTAAGATTAAAGATCACTGGGTAATTACAGCAAACTGGTATACCACAAAATTTTCAATTTAATTTTTGGAGTCAGTCAATATTCGCGGGCTAAAATCTCATTACGACAGTGTATACACTGTATAACAGGCAGTTGGATTTCTACGTTAAAATAACAGTCACCACCCTTTCCACCTAATTTAACCATGTGTGGTTTCTGGTTATCCTTTAACATGAAAAGACGTTTACTTGGTCGAAGAAAATGCTGATGTTCATCAATTTTTGGAGAACATTCCAAAAGATTGATTGCAAGCTTCTAAGTTAAGTGAGCTTCGGTTGAAAAAATAAATTGATCTAAGTGGTGATTGTCCTGAACATAAATAAAATTATTTTTCTAAAAAGACGTCTCTAGTAATATTCGTGAAACTTAAAATATATAGTATCTAGTCACTCCCGTACTTCTTAATAGTGTTTAATTATTAGATAATTTCAACATTGTATTAACGTTATGTCAACTTTTTAGGAAAACTCTTCAAAACTGCAGAACTTCCTTGGCTGATACAGTTTTTCCACATGTTTTTTAATGATAAACCAGTCGATTGGTTACTCGATTACCTAATCACAACAAAAATTTGTAACTGGGAAAAAAATGTAGGTAGTTATTGTAATAACATAACAGAAATGTTAATTTTTTTATTTCAGGATAACTGTAAAGCAGACAAGGCGAAAGTTTGGATTCATTACAAACCTTCACTTTTCCAACATATCGGTATGCATTCTTCTCTAAAAGGAAAAGTACAGAAGTTGAAGGTAATTAACTTTGATTTGCACAGAAAATTATTTATTGACATGCAATGTAATGTTCACTTTTCCTATCATAAAATTTGAGGAATTTTTGACTAATATGAAATGCAATTTAGATAAATTGAGGCCGTCAGCGCAAGAGTGGCCTTTAAGTTCAGTACATACAACTAATTCAATAGTGTCAATATTTAGTTGCAAAAATGGCCTAATCTCAGTTTCTCATGTAACTAAGAGAGGGCGCCACTAAATATCTTTTTCCATAGCAGTAACATCTTGTGACACAAACGCAAAAGCCACCTAACCTCGTTGAGCCAATTTTGCACACTAGCAACTCTGTAATTCGGCGGGATAAGTTGACAGTGACATTTCTCCATTCATAAAAAAATAAACCGCAAATAGTTATCACAAATTTAAATTTGAATACGAGTATTTTATATTCTCTTTACGCTGAAAGAGTTGAATATCTAGCATCGAATTATTTTTAGCAAAGTATTCAATGAACAATTTAATATTAAAATTAAAGCGGCTGATAATGATGAAAAAACATGACTTAAACAACATTGCTAAAGGCAAATGCTGCAAGAAAATGCTTAAAAAAAGATATAGAAATCTATAAAAATAATGAAGATGTAAGTGTAATTTGCTTCGATCTTATGAAAACACTTCCAGCCCCTGGTATTAGCACAACTCTGGACATACTGCTTAGGTATTCATAATATGAAAAATGAAGTGCACATGTTTTTGTGGGATGAAACAATAACATCCAGAGGTCTCCAAGAAATAGATTCCTATCTATTGTATTTCTTAAAAAATATTGTAAAATGCAAACATCTTATTATGTACTCTGATAAATGTGGAGGGCAAAATAGGAATATCAAGATGGTTCTTTTGTCAGTTTATTGTTTCCATTTCTACTGAATATGGTATTTGTAAAATTGACCACAAATTTTTTATGAGCGGACATTCATACATGTCGTGTGATCAGGATTTTGGTTTAGTTGAAAAACAGAAACGGTTCTTCAAAAACATCTATGTGCTTGAAGACTGGAAGCAAATTATTTTAGCGGTTAGAAAGTGTAGGCCGTTCAAAATAATTTCAATGACAAAAGATTTATTTTTTTCTTGCAAATCTATAGAAAAAAATAATACGAATCGTAAACTATGTGGAGATAAAAGCAAAGTTGAATGGTTGAAGATGGAATGGCTAATGTTTTGTGAAGTGCATTCTTTTAAATTTTATTTTAAGTAATCTAATAATAATGATGTTCTTTTTCGTGAAGTTCTCTTTAAAAAGAGGAATTCTGTTATCATTGAAAATGTTGAACTTTTATATCCTACTACTCACCCAAATCAGTGAAAAGAAAAAGAAAGATTCAATAGAGTTATTGTCTTACATACCCCCAATTCATCATAATTTTTAGAGCAATTTTACATCTCAACAGCTATTGATAAGATTTTTATTGACAACCTCGATGAACAAAATGATTGTTTTTTAATTTTTATTGCTGTATGGTGTAATAAAAATAAATATATTAATGGTAATATTGATTTTTATTTCTGGTCAAAATGGCCTAACCTTATAAATTGATATCGGAGAAATCATAAACCATAATGCAAAAATGCTCCAACGCACAAAAAGTAAATAAATATTACACTTTTTGTTTCTAAAATGATAATCTTGAAAGTAAATTAGCTAACACAATGAATAACTAAAAATAAAATAAATTTCCATTGAAATTTAAATCTGGCAAATAAGTTTAAAAGATGCTGTTTTATGAATATCAATTTTTCCACATCATTATCTTCTAGTTTAGGCCACTTCTGCGCTTGCGGCCTCAATTATAGAGGGTATTTTCTTTGTTTCGGTATTAAAACATTTTGGTGTAAGAATGGATATCATTTTTAAACGATTTTTGGAAATTTTCTGACGTAGGTTGGTGCCTGTGAATATCAGTTTTATTTTGAAAGCCGAAGACGATGCATTATTCGGCCATGTGTGAGGGTAGTGTCAGTTTATTTCAATTTTAAGATATTTGCAATAAATTCTAATGAGATTTTAGACAAAGTGAATGTCATGAAAAATACACAAAACGTACAGTAAAAAATGTCTTAGAAAAATCTAACCTTAAAATGAATGACTTTTAAACCCAAATAATATTTCCAAAGTCAACTATCAAACACGAATCAGTTCTACCAACCCACCACCTACGATACGGTGTAATTTCCCTAATGTATATTTTTAAGTTTTTATATAAATAAATTATGTGAATACAAGCTTTCTTTTACTTGTAGTTAAATATACTATTCTGTATCGGTATTAGAGTAACGTTATTCTCGTACGCATTTTTGTGTAAGAATGGGTGGTTTAATATATTGAAATTATTTGAAATTGAAGTTCTTCACTCGACATTTTTCTTGCAAAATGAGGTTTTTTCTAACTCAAGAGAACTTTTATATTCAAATAATATTTCCAAAATCAACTGTCAAACACGAATCACTTCTACCAACCCACCACCTATGCTACGGTGTAATTTCCCTTGTATGTATATTTGTGCCAGTTCTGTTTAATAAAAATATGGTTGTATTACCTGCTTTTACATTCATTTTTAATTCAATTATTTTTTAGCAAATTACTGAAATATTATCAAAATCTGTTCCGTTATCGCCTTTAATTACTCTCATCTTATTTCCGCTTCGCTTGTCAAAATAAATTTCTTATAAACATGAAACTTATTTCTAATGAAATAGGCAATTCTATAATTACTAAAATCATCTTTTGACAGTTTATCAGAGCGAATACCTACTGCCACAATTCAATTCCATCAATCTTAGTAACAAATTGTGTTTTTGTAGCATCAGATGATAATGATAGACCCTTATCCAATGCTTTTCCTTGTGAAAATTGATTAACTTTCAAATGTGTTTCAAAAAGAACATCAATCAAAGAGTTACAATATGGAAATTTACATCGTTCTATACCATGACACAAATATTACCCTGACCTTTTAAAGTTGTACACTCATCTACCTTTATATATTTTGGGTCTTCAAGCTCCACAAATTCACAGAAAATTCCACTTTTTTGCACATGTGCTGAGTACCCCATTGTCTCGATTAGAACTTGTTCCATTACATTCCTGCTTTCTCTTCACAAAACAGTTCTTCAATACATGGCCACTTTTCTTGCAGTTACTATACTGCAAATTTCTGCACTGAAATTTTAAGTGTCCCATCTTGGGTTAAAGCATCTTTTCAACCTCATTTTCTAACATGTTTCTTAACTGGCACGTTACTAACGCAAGAAATTTATCACCTTTCTTGTTCAATTTTTCTTCTTCTATAAGAAGTCGAGCACGCAAATTGTTTAATATTTGTTCATCTGGATCAACATTTTCTTATGCTGAACGAGAATGTTTGCAATTTTTTGGTAATGATGTAAAAATTGTAGTTATCACCATTTTCTTTGGAATTTCTTCACCCAATTGTTACAATTTAACTTTGAAGTTTGTTACTTTCGGAATAAAACTATTTATTTTATCATTTTCATACTTTAGGTTATAAAATTGTTGATTTAGCAAATGGGCACTCACCTCTGATTTTCTTTCGTAAATGTTTTCTACATATCCTTAGCACTTTCACTTTGCATAATAAATGTAATAATTTCGTCCTTCACTCTTACGACACGAACTTCTTGAGCACGTGCGTCTGTTAATACCCATTTTGTTATTTCATCTTCATCCTGTTCTCATTTCCACAGGTAATTACGAATAAACCTTTGGCCGTCAAAACTACTTTAATTTGAAATTTCCACACAATCCAATTTGATTGATTTAATTTGCAAATTGTTACATATATCTTGAATTGACTGCCAATTATAAAATTTTACCACTTTTCTATAGCTAACACAATAAGTTGTTACACACAATTGCAGCAGTACTGACAACTTTAACATAAAAAAATGAATTTCAACCTAATTAAGATTGTATAACAACAATAAAACATTCGTAACAGGAGACCATTCCAGCATTCGTTCGTTGCATTACTCGCTTGTCCGAATTTGGAACACTTGCTGGATTGAATAGTCACCTGTTTTTTAATATACTATATTTTTAGGATAAACAATTTGGAAAAGTAGCTCTATTCTTTCCTCATAACAATCCATCAGCTGAAGTAACGTCTGGAATAAAACACTATAAACAGTATACATTGAAGCGAGCTTATCTTGGTGAAACATTTTTTTGGGGTTTGCTACCACAACCCGGAGATCAACTTGTGTTTAAGTTAACAACACCAACGGCTTTAAAAAGGTACTTTATATAAAAGAAAATTGACAATTCATATATTATTATATTATATCTTTATAATAAAATGACATGGTCACCTTCCAAGTACTTTTTATCCACAGTAATACACCGAATCCAATGAAGTTATTTAACTCCGAGTCACTCTAATTAAACTTATTTATACGTCCTCAATTGATTCAAAAAAACGTTCCTCATACGACGTTCTCGGTTTTAGAGAAGAGAAATAACGTCACGGGGTGATAGATCCGGCGGATCGGGTGGCTGTTGTAATACTGGAATCTTTGAGGATGCTAACAATTGCGTCGCACTCAACGAGGATTTTCGTAATGCAATATTCAATTAATCGCGATGTGTAGTCGCGAACCTTTTCCGAAATCTATCAAAGACCTCGCAATAGACCACTAGATTAACGGTTCATCCAGGTAAAAGGAAATTCTTATAGAACCTCGAAGAAACAAATGAGTGTCGTTTTAGCTATCGACCTTCTTATGTAATCTCTTTTTTTGTCTTAGATCATTTGGTAACTTTGGCGCTTAGTTTCCGTGTCATTTCGAAAAAAAAACAACTTCGATGGAGCAGCTTAAGATCACGTTCTGCCTGTTACAAATAGTCAAACATTCTTCAATGATTGACATTCATTATTATTTTTGTTCTACTTATATTTTCTCATATAAATGTTTGTCGACTGTCATTTTCCTCTAGCTCTTCTCTTTTCGGAGAGATGGCGTCACTATAGATTTTTTTGTGGAGGGGTATGTTGGCGAATTTATATTCAGTACTAACAAGGTGGTGGAGTAATCGACGGCAAATATTGAAAGGAGCTTATAAATTGTAATTCAAACGGAATTGTTCAAACCATATAATGAAAGTTAATATTGAATTTATTTTGTTCTCTTTTAGATTTTATTTCCGTAGCGGGAATGCAGAACATCCTACCGATAAGTTTTACAATACGACTGTAGAAGTTAAACCACTGCAACCGATTTTAAATACGAATATATCTAATGTAACACTAGATGGTTTTCTGATTGTGGGTAAGTACTCATTATAACCAGAAGTTATACAACTGGCTTTCAGTTTTTCAATATATTGAAGTGAGTGACTGGCATAGAACCAATATAAGTATGTATGTGGTAAATCAGGGTGCGACTCAAGTTTTCAGAGTGTTTGGTTGAGGGCACGTAAACTCTATTTCTGTATAATGTTTTGGAATCAACCATATACCATTTCTGTTAGTTTATAGTATGGCACTTTGATTCCATTTGCTTCTACAGCTTAGTTGTGAGATGCAGTTTTTCACAAAGCAAAACTTTTTCAGTATATATGACGCATATCTCACATTTAATTATTGTTTGCTAAAGGTTTCAGTTTATCCCTACTGATACCTCGTATAACGTTCCGAGTGAGGCTTCTTTCACCATGATTTCCAATAATGAGTAATGGAATCACTTCTAGTGCCGTTGGGCATGTTCTCATTGCCCCGGCTGTACATATGCAGCCCAGTCTTCCTACCTGAGAGAATGACTCTCGTGGTACTCAAATGATTTCTATTGCCCCAGACCACGACCTCATTAGTGATGATGAGTCTCACTATCATGCAAAGTTCCTGCACACCATCGAGGTTTTTCTGTCTCTACTGGTTATTTCATTTGCGTATTTGGTTCAGAATAGGTCACTATCTAGTGTGAGTCCCAAATATATCTCATCTGTTTCTCACTAAATTATAATACGTTAAATTGATAGACTTGAGATTGATTTTTTTTTCTTTAGTTAGTAGGTTTTGTTCGGTTTGACATTTAGTCTCACCGATCGACTCCACCTTCTTGTATAATTCAGTCATCTTTGAATTAAGTCGAAGAATATATTCTCAAAACTCCTTCTTCTATAAATGACTATGTCGTCGGCATATCTCTCACAAGGTATGTTGAGGTTTCACCCCGAGTTAGTTTACTACCAGGCTCCACATAAATGGGGACATAACTCCCCCTTGTTGTGGTAATACTAATTGTGTCTTGACCTTCTTCCATTTTGGCAGTTATAGTAGCTAGTAATTGTGACGTAAATCTGCCATCTATTCCTGTCGCATCATATGTTATCGTCGAAATGAAGTTATGCTGATTGGTCTGAAGGACTGGGAGTATATGGTGTCCCTTTTTTCTACTTTGGTATGAAGCTCTGGTCTATATTAAAGCTCTAGATAGCTCCCAATAAGGCTGATAAACTGTGGTAGGATTTCTTATTACCTCTTTTCATGAAGGGATGAGGAGATTATATCCACTTCTGGTAACTTTGACTGTTAAAAGATGTTCATAGCCTATTTCATTCGTTCACTGCTGCTGAATACAACATTCTAACTACTATTTTTGCTGAAATATTGAGGACAAACTAGAAGAGGTTTAAACTTAATCCGAAGTACAATTTAATGCAAACTCAACGATTGGTATAAGTTAACACCATCAACTTATTACTTATTTTTTTTAAAGAAAATGTCAGTAGAGCGCCCTTTGGTGAAAACTTTAGTATTAGTCGCACTTGTATCTGAATCTTTTGTTACCTACCATGAACTTATTAATCAAACACAATATTTGATTAACACGTTTCTTGGGTAAAGTTCATTATTTCCAATATATTATTGTTTATGATGTACATAACAACATTTCATGTATTGTGACATATCGACGTTTGAAATTTTAATGAAACGAACTTTTGATTATCATTTGACAATCGCGGCATCTACCTTTCAGGTAGCTTTATATATTGCGTTCTGTTGAAATATTAACTTCATTAACTATTATTGACAATAATTGTTTTAACAGCTGACATTAAAAACATACCGAAGGCTAATAATATTATCTCAGCAGTAAAAGTGTTGCCAACATTTGGAAATTTACTTTTCCTTCAAATCGCTCTGTTATATATTTTTAAAAATGTATTCTTGACAGACTTATTATAGAAAAAACTATATTCTGTGAGAAATAATGGTGATTGTGTTAATAGAGATGTTCATGAAAAGAAATCAAAATTTTTCTCTTTTCAATAGTCATAGCTGTTGTGCAAATAGTTTACTAATAGATTCGTTGTGCCCCAAGGACTCTTCCGCAATGAATAAGACGGTTTACTTTCATTAACCTCACAGAATGTAATTTTGTGACGTCACAAATTATATCAAGCAGACGTATACCCATCCTATCAGAGCTTTCATCTAGGTGATACTAATAACAACAATGATCACATGTAATTAGTGACATCAAAGGACCGTTTGACAAATTAGGTTAGATAGACCGTCCTATTTCTTGTAGAACAGTTCTTTCACTATAAGTCTCGTCCATGTCCCTGAACCTCACACGTGGGAGTGCTAGACTCTCACCAGTAACGTAAATTTTTTTTCTTCTTCTTGCACCAGTGGCATTAAGGATCGTCCGTGTTGCCTACAGCATGGAGACAGACTCTTAGGTTGAAAAACCAGTCTCCAGTTGAATTTTGTGCTATTTTCGTTATTACGATAGCGATTCCAAGGATTATATTGTAGTGGAACAAAGTTACTATTTTTCTAAACCGTGAAAGCAATGATACTACCAACTTTAAATGTAAATTCATATCTCCATTCTTTTTCCACGTAAAAATGTAATTCTTTATCGAGTACGTATAAACAGAAATATATTGATCTAAAATATAGTTCTCTCCCGAAATTGCTGTTTACAAGGATTGTATTCTCGCTCCAAAACTCAAGGAACAGTAGCTAAGGCGACCCCACCTTTCACAATGCTAGAGAGTGAAGAGCAATAAAAGAGATGTTATCCAGTCTAATAGGGAAGTTAACAGAATGAAGATGCTCCTATACGTACCTATTCAAGGAAGAAAAAGAGAGGAAGCTAGTCATAAAAGGACTGGCTGTAAACACCCCCACGTCGGAAGTAGAGGCAGAGCTGAGGAAAAATGGATTAATACAAAAAAGACTATGACAACTAACGAGCCGTACTCAAAGAAACAAGGACAACACCCGAAAATTACTACCGATATACATGGTAGTGATCGAGCCGGCAGAGGAACAAGCATACAAGAAGCTGAGATACCTATGCCACACCAAAATAAGTGTGGTAGAACAAAAAAGGCATGACGGATCTTTACAATGTTACAGATGCGGAGGATTCCACTACGGACAAAGCACGTTCAACATGGACGTGCTCTGCGTGAGATGCGCGGGAGCTCACAGAGCGGCGGACTGCTCACTGAACAAGACAGAAAAACCAAACTCTAGGAACTGTGAAGGAGAGCACCCTGCCAACTACTGGCGGTGCCCGAAATACCCAAAGAAGACGGAAAACAAACCCGCCCTGAACACCACTCAAGCAGGGGGCAGCTATGCACTAGCTGCTAAGAAAACAACAGGACAAGGAACGCCCCAACATGCAGACATTCATAGCAATACTCATCGGTAAAGTGAAACGGAGGACAACAAGATCATTAGGTTAAGTTAGGTTAGTTTTGAAAAACACAAAAAACAGAAAAAAAATATTTTACAAGATTCTAGGTTCACCGAGGTAACCCATCGGGGACAGCTATAGAGAAGGCGAGGGTTGGAAAAGGTTTACCCGAGGCAGCGAAACACACACATTAAGACGTCCAAAAAAGAAGCCAAGAGTGTATAGCCAACAAGGTAAACTCTTAACAAAAAGATATGACATCCCATAATCTTCCATAGAACTCAGGGGAGAGGAATGAGTCTACGCGCGAAACTGCGTGTCGAAAAGACAGGGGTTTGGTGGAATGTCCTTCGCACCTACCCGTGGATTTATCCGGGGGTGGATGCTTACAGGGACGGGATTTCTCACGCGCACGTGTGTGTGTGTGTGTAAAAAGGAAATCGTTCCGTCGTCCTCATGGAAATAAAAAGCCCACCAAGGAATATCGTTGTAGGTAATCCCAATCGGAATCCGCGCAGATCCAGCGGATTGGTAGTCCGTTAGGATGTCTGTGCCAGTCCGCCTGAAATTAAGTGGGAGAAACCCAGTTTTAAATATAAGAAATTGTGCTGTTCCACTCTCTTATACTACTCCTTACCTCAAAAGTTTTGTAAGTAAAACTAGCAGCAAATACCCAAGACACCAACTCAACTGGCTTCAGCGTATTCTTCATCTCTATATTGACCCCTGGAACATTTTATTTTCTTCACTGACGCTGCCCGGAGCAAGTGGAGCATACCGCGATAAAAAACTGGCGCCCAGGTGAGCGTCAAACCGACACGTAGTGACGAAAGAGCGTTATAGTAGTTAGGTCAAGTTTTACTTTTATCTATTATGAATATGGCGAGAAATAAAATAAATATGAATTTAAACATTTTATTAGAAATATTCAACTTTTTTATAACAAGGCAATAAAAACCACACTCCACATATTAGTTCGCTTCCTATCATCAATGTGGTTAGGCAACTTAGTACAATTTCTAACCTTAGCACTGGTTGCTGGACTTGCATGTTGTAATATATTGTGCCGCATGTCAGTAAGGTCAGAAACAACGAAAAAAACGTTATAAACTCTAAAATAAACACAATTGGCATTAAAAATATAGTAATATAATAATTGAGGGTCATAATAAGTTGAACATTAGGGTCAGGTATAATTATGGCTGTTTTCATTACATACATTTCAATCAAATAAATCTCTGCTGAATTTTTATCTAGTAAATAGATAATCAGTTTCTTCCTAGACACCTTTTAAATAAATATATATTCTTACAGCTTTTACTTATTGCAGTTGCAGTATTACCAAAGATGTCTTCAGTATACTTCTATATATTAAAGATAATCTCCAATGGACATGCTGAAGAAATGAATGTTGTTCGTTGGGATAGTACAAATAAAATAACAACAACATAATAGAAGAAAGAGTCACAATAATGAAGATCATAAAGGATACCAAAGGGGAATTAAAAACGATTCTTAAAATAGAGAATTACTCATATATCTATGATAAATAGATACAGAATGGTAAAAGACTAGGATATTTAATGGAGATGCTATTTATAGTTTACATAGAAAGTAAACAGACATTAAGGAGATCTAAAAAGATTAAGGATATAGTGAGACAATATATTTCACAGATAAACTGGAAATGCTAGAAACAATTCTGATTTATAATATTATTATATCTGTCTAAGAACTCATCTTGAAAGAGAAGATGTAGTGAAACAGTAATGTGATAGAGAAGCAAAAAAGAAAATAATAAAATGATCTTAAATGGTAAACTGTAAAAGTAAAATCAACAACCACATAATTCGACAGAAACAATTAAAAACGAGTTTTTAACTCTATTCCTATCAACATTTCTCTAAACTTATTCGGTCAAATGAAGAATTATTTGTAAAAGCTTAAAATTTTAACACAGAATGGAACAAAGGCAAAAAATTACATTTTTTAAAATAAAAATTTTAAAATGAATATTTTATTATTGAACGAAGTATCGCATATGGTTGTTCATTTTGTACATTTTCCATATTTGTCTACTGTTATACGTTGAGCCCTATGTTGTTCAGACCAATTTTCTAAGATCATGGTTCCTCCTTAAGTTAGGTATTCTTCTAGATCTGTTTCTTGGATACTAATGCGTGATTCGTGTGGTTCATCTATTGTCAGTTCTTCTCGTCAAATGTCCTGCACATTCCCACTAAAGAGCATGCGTTACTCCATAGTTTCATGTATTATCTGGAGTTTTCGTTTTTCGTATCCATGTCTTTCGACGGGTAGTACGCATTGGTCGAACGTTCTTTTCTTCTTGGTGTAGAGTAGCGTTTAATTATGATCTTGCTTCTTCCATTTATTTGTTGCTGTAATTCCTTAGAATGATTGGCCATCAATATTTTATCGTTAGCGAACATTATGTGGATAATGATATACAACGAGCAGGATGAGAATTTATAAAACAAATAAAAAAATAATAAGGATGACTGACATGAAAACGGTAACAATAATTAAGGGAGCTTTATAGATTGAATGAGAAGTCAGTATGTAAGAGAAGAACCAGCATTGAAGATATGGTGAGAGATGAGGTGAGGTCGGAGAGATCATATCGATAAAATGATAGATCATCGAAATAGTGTGGAGTTGGAGCTCCAGCGTCTCAAGAAGATCTCAGGATGAGGTTAAATATTTGGAATTAAACATGACAAAAAACAGACCTACTTTTATTCGACGATCTCTAAGTACAAGGGCTCGGAGTTTATTAACTACGAGGGTTGTATGAACAGTTTCTGACCTAAGAAACGGTGTTTGTACACAGAATCTATTTCCTCTTCCAATTTCTTAGGTGTATTACATTTATAAACAAACATTTAATGACAGATCGATACTCAATTTTTTCATTTTCAGAAAAATAGTTCAGAAACTAAGCGACCAATTGGTAAAAATTGAGCATCATCTGTGTTGATATCGACACTTTTAGAATAATATTTACGTAACTATTACTCGTTTTCTTTCATTGTTTTTCCACGTAAAAAATTTTGACTTTACATTGGATATTCTTATTTTTTCATATTTACGTATAAAGGAAAACAGTTTTCTTTATATATGAATACTAGAACTAACCCATATGTCAAATTTATGTGAAATTTTCACATATGACGTCTGAAACATGGCGTAAACTAATAATATAATCATAGCAAAACTATTGTCAATCTCTGAAATATCACTCTTCTGCTAAGCCGCCTACCTACCCTATACCCTAAATAAGCGTTTATGTATGCAATCTTCAACAATTTCCTTCTACAAACATCACTTTAGGAATAAAATATCTACGTCTATAGTCTATTTTTGTGTCTATAGACAGTTAAAATATTAAAACATTCGTAATAGGCGTATCACTTTTTTTAATTTGATATTTTTATTGAGTTTATACTTCAAGTATTTTTGTATGAATATATTGAATGTACATTTATTTTTTCACCTAACTAACCTACTTATATCTTCTTGGTGATCTAACCACTGTCATTTCACGATATTTTGCAATTTGGTCAATTTAATTTTTTTTTTTAATCTCTTCATTAGAAGAAAAACAAAGAATACAATTCTTTTCTCCACCATAAATATTTGCCGGTAAATGATGTAAAATAAATGAATATTAATGTTTTTCCATTAACTGAAACTAAAGAACGCTTCCAAATTTTTCCATAATTACACTAGAATTCACAATAATGCACATTGCAACTAAACTTTTAAGAATACACAACTTGGGTCTTATTTCTAAATGGAAAAACCTAAAATCGTATTTTCTGTGAAATTTGTTGGGATAAAATAAAACACAATTCCTAAATTTTATTGGCAAATAGTACTTATTGAAAAAATTGTATGATACGGCTATGAAATATTTTGTACCCAGAGATTTTGGTCTATCTAACATTTTTTTATTGTTCTATACTGCTTATGGTTACAAAAGACGAAAAAAAGACCGAAAACTTATATAGCTCCGATACAATTGTATCAATTTAACTGTACCAAGTTTTGCTTAGAAATTAGGATTTATTACTCTCTTGTCAATGAAAATAGACTATAGTTTGGAAATTACAGTGATATAAAAAATCGTTATATACTCACTCTTATGAGAATATTTAAATCTTTGGAACAAAACTAATTTCATCAATTCACAAACGTGCCTCGTTAAACAGACAACTGCATCTTGATCTAAATTCGGAGTATCTTTTTTATCACTAAGATATTTGGCAACTAACATGGACATTTCGCTAACTGCAAACACTGGATAGTAGTGAGCGTTGATAAATATTAAACATTCGAATAATAGTTCTGGATCAAATTTCATAATTTTCACAATATTTTCTATTTATCGCTCAAATTTAATTTTCAACGAAACTTTAAAAGATAATAAAACACAGCTTTGTTTATTCTGTATATTTTTAGAATGCTATTTGGCAACGGTGAACGCTTTCAATTCGAGCTCACACTGCGTTGACTAGTGGTAGAGATGTGACCGTATTTAGTTGACGGTTTTTATTGGAACGTTCCTCAACTCAATAAGTTTGATGTTTGAACCAAATGATCTATAGCTTTAATACATAACAGTGAATAGTTCCAATATTATTTTATTCGCACCCTATATTTTATTATGAATGAATTATTGAATATTTTTTATACTGACACACTGTTTATACTACCACTACAGTTTACCTTAATTTTTTTTATACAGGGTATGTATAAAAAGTGTTCAAATTTTAACCTCATAAATATCTAATTAAGCTTTGAACACTTGAAAACATTTTTCAAAATAGATTCAAATATGTCTGATCTCTCTTAAAGCAACCGAACAGAAACCATTTTCATATCTTGCTAAAAAAATAATTTATAAGGTTCTGCAACCGTCAATTTTTTTACAAAAAAATTAATAACTCAAAAAGTATGCATTTTTCGGAAAAAGTTTTCAGACAAAAGTATACTAAAATTTTACGCAGATTCCAAAAATGTATTAATATTTAGGGTGTTCCGTTTAAAATAATAAAGTTACAGTCGACTTTATTTGACGATGTATCCGAAATTCTTAGAAATGTGGAAATTTGACTTATTTTTTATTATTGTAGGTAAATTTGATAGTGCCGGCATAGCTACAGGTACTTTAGATGTTAGTATCGGCAAGATAGAATCGATACGATTAAATGTACACTCCGAAAGTGATAATTGGGCCATATTAAGTGAGGTAAGATACAGATTTAGATATAATAAATTATTTTTTATCTGCGTGAATATTTACAGGATGAGTATATTTTTTCCTATTTAAATTTCCACCATAATTGTCTTTTTTCTGATGTGCACTTTCACCAAACACTGTATATAAATGACTATTTATTTTAAGTTGACTAATAATCCTCACAAGCTCATGCTCAAGAAAGAGTTTTTTTGTTGCGTCATATCTGCGTTCTAAAGCGGATTACGAAACTGTGTTTACCGAATTTCAACAACAATTTCTGAGCTCGCCACTGCCATCGTTCAACAGTGTGGAAGATGTACCAGACATTCTTAAAAACGGACTCTGTTGTCGACGAGCCGCGTTTTGGGCGACGGGTATCCATAACAACAACTAACAACTAAAATATTGAAACAGTTTTTTACGAAGAATGTTGAAAAGCGTGCACTAACTAGTTTATCGTCCGCGTCTCCTCCATGGATTTCCCGGGGATTATTTCGATCGCAGATTGGAATTTCGCGAATAGTACCTCCGATGCAGTCAGGATGATTGCAGCATTCCATTGTGTAGTTTGATGAAGCTGAACGGTACTGGAACAACTAGAATTCTCACGTCTTGAAGAAGAATTAAACCTGCCTGGGGTGTGTGTATGGGCAGGTATCCATGCGGAAGGTCTCATAATTTTTTGAAAGTCACGTGACGGGCCCAAGTTATCTGGAAATGCTCAAAGATTTACGTCGGCAAATGGACAACAATTCAGCACTACGAGCTATGTGCGCGGTAGAACCTTAATGTGCATTTTGGAGAAAAAAAATTGAAACTCTTCGCGGACAGCTTGATATGCTTCGCCGGTTTGCCTCTCTGTTGAGAAATGTTGCCGTAAATACATTGATCAAGATCGGCATCAATTTGAACATTTACAATAATCCTTTTTCGAATCACTTTTGTAATTTCTTCTTCTAAATTCATTTTGATTCAGCATTTTTTTATCTTAATGCAAATTTGTTGCTTAATTATTATCTAGTTTTCAAGTTAGTTGTAACAAAAACTTTCAATGAATATCTGCATATATGGTGAGTTAAAAAGTAGAATTATTATTTTATAATATTTTTAAAGGGTTTCATTGATATTTTATTCTTTAAAAAACTTATATTTGATTCATCAAAGAGACATTTCAAATGTTATTACTTAATAAAAATGAACCATAGCAATATTTAAATGGAATAATATTGAAATAAATATCTAAGTATTTATCTACAACGTGTGTGTAACTTTGTATTTGGTTTTCAAATTAATTTACTACCTTTCTCAAACTGTTTACGTAAATATTATTAGAAACTTCTCCCATCTTGTCTATTATTCCAATTGCTGTTGTTTTTTGTATATCTATTTTTTTATATAGCCCCACAACACAAAATCCTTCCCTCCGTTTGATGCCATGCCTGTATTCAAGCGTGGGCTATTTCCATGAAAATTTGGTTGAAATGGTCTCTATATGTCTCTATTCGGAATAGTTGTTCTACTCCCAGTCCGGTCCAATTTTTTATATTTCGTAGCTACGATAGCTTTTTGCGACCTATCCATTTCCTGTCCTCAACCTTTCCCTGAATGATCAGGTGAGGGACGTGATATTTGATACCTCGATTTATATGCCCGAATTAAATTACCTTTCTGGTTTTCATGAAATTTAGGAGTTCTGGATTTTTATTCAGCGGTTTGAGCTCTTTTTCATTACTGGTATGTGCAGTCTACGGGATCTTGAGGAGGTTTCTATAGTGAAAGTTTTCAATCTTCGCTCTTTTATGTTTATTCTACCTGCATCCATCCATTTTTTTTCTTGACTTTTATATTAATACCCATCTTTGCCCAGCGGCATTTGCAAATTTGTTTTCTGCAAGGAGGTCAGTACCATCTGTGTACTTACGTTGTTTATTATTTCGCCTCCTATTTTTACTCCCTCTGTCTTACCATATAAAGCCTCCCGAAATATGTTCTCTGGTTAAAGCTTGAACAAAGGGATGATAAAAGACATCCCTCCATCACTCCGCTTTTATTGGTATTCCAATTGTAACACTGTTTGATTACTACTGTTTGACGATTATACAAAATTAACAACCGAATATTTAACTAAGTATCGTCCGATCACATTTTATCATTAAAAAACTTTCGGCTGGGAAAACGAAACAGATTTTAACAAGCGAGAAAATTCGGTTTGTTTTGAGTTGTCGTTTGCAAAAGCCTGCTACGGCGAAGCCATTCATCCAGGAGCTTTCGTTATACTAGATGGCTCCATTATTAAATATTGAAGGCTTAGAGTCCCTCGTCCACTGTTTCTTGTCAGTGTTGTGTACTTCCAAGCACTTATTATTATCAGTCATAGGAGCCAGTTACTACCTCCTGCAATTCATTAAGGATATATAGATATATGCCGACTTAAACCGTGTGGTACCAAGAATCACGATATACTGAACTCTGTCCAGCTGTTTTGGGTAAAAAGTGACCACTAGAGGCTTCACCCATTGTTATAATTGAGGTGTCATTATTGCGTCTGTTGGTATTGGTCTACGGTCACCGGTCTACGTGCCGTAAGGCCCATGATATCGGACCTGTAGAGCAGCGGCGTCTTTGCCTGGGTAAGTCGTCAGTATTGGTCTTGCTGTCTTGCTGTCTTGCTCAGATTAGCATTTAAGTTTTTGCTATAGAGTTGGGAAAAAAAGTTTGTACAGTGGGCAACCTCTGGTAGTCATCGTTTCGACAGCTCCGCTATTTAGTTGGGAGGATACACAATACTGAGAGAGCAAAGGCCCTATTGATCTAATTATTGCCAAGTCTCTCAAGTACCAGACAGATTACTTCAAAGAAAATTTTGTTGATTGTTTATTTCATTACATACGTAGTGCAGTTCTTGAGTTCTTAACCGCACATAGAAAGAAAGGTCATAAATGTGATGAAATGTTATTATTTTTTAATATATTCTCCCCTTATTTCCACACACTTTTCAAAACGTCCCACTAAAGCTTCTACAACGCTAGAATAATATGATGTATCTTTAGAATCAAAATGCTTGTACACCACTTGTTCAATTTCATCGTCGCCGTTTAATCTTTTGTCCTTTAAGTCGGCCTTCAACTTTACGAACAAAAAATAGTTGTGCAGGATCAGATCAGAGTTATATGGTGGATGGTCAATCTCTATGAAGCGACATTTGTGTACAGTAGCCTCGTTAGCAATGTGAACTGGAGCATTGAAACTTACAACTGTCGCGTAGATAAAGATTTTTGCGAACTCACTCTATTTCCTATATGAGGCTAAGAACTGATGGACTGCACTAAGTATTAACGAAAAATGGAGTCCGGTATCTTTTTAAAATATAATACAATATAATATAATATAATATAATTATTATGTGAATATCATGACACAAATAAAATTGAGAAATATAATACTTAGCAACAGATAACAAAATTCAAAAGAGAACAAGGTGCACTACAATAGATCAAATTTCAACATTGAGAGAGGTTTTTAATCGAACAAATAAATACGAACTACCATTTTATGGACTTGGAGACTTGATATACTCTAAAGCAGTGGTCGCCAAACTTTTGAGTTAGTGAGCCATTCTAGCATTTTTCACACTAAACCTTTTAGTGAGCTAGGATATTGAGCCAAAGAAAGTACAAAAAATAGAATTTAAACCAGTTTATTACAAACATTTATTTTTAGTATTAATCAAAATATATAGGAAGTGTAACAAAAAAAGGTCATTTCAATGAGAGGAGTGGGACTCTTTTCGCTCATCTACTATTTTTTTGAAGTTTGGAGAATATGTTGTAGCCGCCATATTGATGCAGTTGTCCAAATGTTCATCAGTCAGTCTGTTTATGTATTTGTTTTTTATGAATTTCATACTTGAAACAGATGCTTCACACAAGTATGTAGAACTGAACATAGCTTTCCATCTCAATGCAACTTATACCATAATTGGATACTTTTCTTTGGGGACTAGAGGCCATACATTTTCAGGGGTAGAGAAGGATTTTAGGTTCAGGTCATTCTGAAAATCAACAACTTCTATTTCAACGGCAGCCTGATCTCCACCAAAATGCTTTACAACACAAGCTGAAAAATCTTCTGCATCGATTTCTACAAAGGGAGAGTTGACTGTGCCATAATCAACATGCTTTTAAAATCTTGGAATCGTCGATTAAATTGTTGTCTTAAGTCTGATAGAATTTCCACTTATTCTTGTTTATTGCTGGGGTGTTGTTGAGGATTTTGATTATCAACGATCTGTTTCAGACTAGGAAAGTGCTTGTATTTAAACTGGGTTATATTCTTTTCCCACAGCTTGAGCTTTTATCAGAATGATGTTACATATGAAATCATTCCACCGATGTTCTTATTTTTGCCTTGAAGCTGCAAGCCATCCAACTTTTCAGTTATATCAGTAAGAAAGGAAAAATCTTGAAGTCATGTGGGATCTTCCAGTTCGGTGAGATGCTCACCCCGATCTTTTAAGGAAAAATAACTACAACGATCAAAATCAGTTTTAAGCTTTGAAACTAAATCAGAACTCATAGCTCCAGCTCTTCGCATCATTGTATTAGCAGAAAGCTGAACGGATTGTATCTGCAGCTTCTAAAAATGCAGTTTTAATCAACTGACCATCTTTGTACGGTTTCCTATGTTGAGTGATAACCTTGGAAACCCGAAATGACGCCTCGGTAGTTGTCTTGTTCTTGTCTAGTGTTTCAAAAAAAGTTGACTTTTCTGCATTTAGCTGAGATTTTAACTACATCACCTTCTCTTTTCTCAGAGCTGAATTCAGCGGATAATCTTTTTCAATTTCACTGTGACCTGTCTTGAAATGACGCTCAACATTTCCTTTCTTTCCAACAGAGACACTCACAGTTTTCGGCTTTTTGCTTGAACTAGTAAAAACACACGAGGAAAGAGCTTAAACGTGTACACGTGAATTAAACACATACGGCCCAGGCATTACCTTACTTTGGCTACATGCGTGACAATAACAGTCTGCGAAACGAAAACGTGTAATTCCGGCAATGACTAATCGGCTGCAGCACCCCCAGTCACTCAGTGCTGCTAACCCTCTGAGCTTCACCGCGATCGACTGTTTGGCGACAACTGCTCTAAAGGCATTACAGAAGCTCTAACCAATCAAGATGTTGTCAAACCATATTTAGGAATACAATGAAGCTACAGTTAGAGCTATAAAGAATCTCCAGAATTGCCAACCGAGAGAGGAGTACGACAACGTGACGTCATACCTTCCTAACTGGTGGTGATACAAAAGTCTATACATAGATGGAGAATATCTTTACCACCTAACTACGTAAAGCGCACTCAACCTTATTTACCAGGTGGTGTAGGGCCAAATGTGTGCATTTGCCAGTCTCGTAGACATATACTAATTCTTGACATTAGCTAGCAACATAAAATATACAGGGTATCGCATTAAACAAGGAATGAGCCACCCTGTAGAAACCAACATATTTTCAAAACCAGTTTCATTCCCAATAATTGTTATTAATATTTTTTTTTATTTCAGATTCATCTCCAAGACGAATCAAGATTGAGGTGACAGACTAGTCCTATTCAAACATATTCAATATTTTTGCAATGATGAATTTTGGATTCAAAATCCTTCGTCTGTGATATTTTTACTACAAGTTAACTATCAAGAAATGATTATATATATGTTAAAGTGAGCTACTTTATCCAGAAACTACGTACTGATTTCAAAACGACTGAGGATGTTTGGAATTGAATACTACGTTTGTTCATATACTTGAAATTATTGGATTTCTTTGTTTATATTTTTTTCATATTTGCATTTAGCTGTCATAAAACATTCGATTATTTTCATTTAAACATGTTTTTGGAATAAATTTTTTTTCCCGAAAGACAACCAATCGAGTTACATGTGCGGGGATATATTGAAAAATTCTCAACCTACTATATAACCAAAAAAAATTTCAATGTCAAAATATTCTCATATTCTCCTCTTAACTGGATACATTTATTACAGCGAACCCGCAACGTCTCTAGACCTTTCAAAAAAATGTTTCTGATCCAAATCGGCGATGACACCTGTTTATACACTCTCCATCGATAGATATACATGACTTCATTAAACGCCAACTAAAGGAAGAATACGGAAAATGGATACGGCAGACTAAATAGAATACCGTGGGATACTAAGAAAACTATAACAAAAAAAAAATAGAAGCCACGGAAATGGACGCAGTAAGAAGACAAAATAGTACGTTACGGTTATATCGAATCAGAAACTACACAATATAAAAGCGAATTAACCTGGAACAAACAATTATATAATTTATTGAGGAGAAGCAGTTAATTTGGTCCACGATTATCATGAATGCATGGAATAAGAAAATCAATTGGTGTACGAAATCTGAACGATAACAACTGCAGCGACAGGAAAAAATGGCAGCTAGGCGTCGGACAAGGTCGTAGGAGGTTTTAAACCCGAATTTATATAAAGAAAACAAAAATTTTGATTACTACGCCATTTATAATCATACGGACCTAATTGAAAATAAAACAATTAAAGTGGTAATAAACGTGGTGATACTAGTATTTATACAGTAAATGTTAAGAAAAAAGGTTTTGGCTCTGGTGGTTAAACAATTACTCTATTTGGAATATTGGTGAAATTAAAGTTTGTGAGTCTGATAACTTAAGCAAGAAAAAAGATACAATGAACCTAACTACAGAATACACAAAACTTGACCTTCAATTGCTATGGAATTGTGAACAGAATTACTTCCGAAAAACTAACTGAGGGGTAAAAAAGCGAATTGTATTCTAATGATTATTCTGCCTCCGGGAATGGTTTAGGTCATCAATTTGATGCATTATTCACCTTAATAGCAAGCTCATTGTTTATCACATTCCCCTTACTATACTATTGTTTACTTGTGTACGTTAGCTTACCCTTTCCTAGACATTCCCAGATCTTTAACTTTACAGTTATCGCGTCTGATTTTTTAACACCATCAGATGCGGGGAGCACAATTGTAATCCATTAATTTTTTAAATCTAAAAATGTTATTACGACACTACATTGTATAAAATTTATTTAAAATGTAATTATCCATATTCGAAAAACAATTTTTAAATTAAGAAACATGTTTTTGTATATAATTAATTTGAATCAGGAAAAAATCATTTAAGCAAAGCTTAGCTAGACAGCTGGACAAGGTCATTGACTAAAGTTACTGCAAGATTTTTTCATGGTTTTGTTCTCGTACTTCCACAATAATAGCAATGTCCAGTGGTTGAGTTACTATTGTTTATGTCTCTTAGAATTTTAGTGAAAATCTTATGCGTTGCTTCATTTGTGGTGATATGTAGGAATTTTGGAACCGACAGGTCTTATTAGATGTAACGCCTTCTCCTCCAATTTTTTTATACATTATCAAGTTGATGAAGTAGTGTGTTTCATAAGTTCATAACTTCCCCCGTCACATAGAAAGAAATATCATTATTTTTCAATATATTCTTCCTTTATTTTCACAAGTTTTCCAGAACGACTAACGAAAGCTTCTATGCCACACAAAAATATTATGCATCTTTAGAGTCAAAATGCAGCTGTTAAATCTTTCAGCCCTGAACTCGGCCTTCAGCTTTTCGAACAAAAATAAGTCGGACCGGGCCAGATCAGGACTATATGGTGGGTGGAATCCCAAAATAATATAGTCATAACTTTTTTGGTGTTTTTCGCGACCTTTGCTTTTTTGGCACGGGCTCTACTTTCTTATGTCACTCCATGAAATCTTTTTAAGATATCGGATCATTAAAAGACCATAGTTTCATAACTCTTATAATTAATCGGATTATATTTTCTTGGATCTCGTATAGTTTCTAAAAATCGCTCCACTCGACACTGCTGTGCTCAGAAATCGAGGCAATTTGCACCACGTCATCCTTTATTCATTCTTGCCTTTATCGAAAGAACATGACAATGACAATCAATCGAAGCAGCAAATTGAAACTTTATATAAAGCTTATTGAGACTTGTCACTGACGTGAACGCATTCTATTTATTATATGAGGCCCATAACTCATGGATCGCACTTCTATTAATCACATTCCACTGCACTCCAGTATCGTCATCCATAGCCAATTTTATTCATTTTTGGGCAATACGAGATCAAAGTGCACTTACCATGGTAAAAACTAAATAAGATTTATTTTCTCGTCTACTTTTTCCAGTTACAAATTCTGGTGGAAATTGGGTGTCATTTTTACGAATCTTACCTATAATAGTTAACCCTGCTTCTAGGATTTCGATGCTTAATAGAACGCTTGTAAAATCATTGTTGTAATATTTCTGTCCGTGCCTTCAAGATGTTTCACCATTCTTTTAACCACATTCGCACCAGTCAACTTTAATTTTTAACTCTCTCTCGGGTTCTTAAGCACAATACATTTCTATATTAAAGATATTTTTTGTGTTAACTGGTGCGAAAATAGCATTTGTCACTAAAGCATCTAGTTGCTGATATAATGGCAAATACTGGGAGGGTGGATAATTTTTCTGGAAATTCTGGATACACATTTCGATAAGGCTCTTATTGGAGTTAATTTAGCAAATTATTTTCATTGATTTCTAGTTGTAATATTATCAAATCTAATACATTTCATTAGAAGAAGAAAACGAGATGCATAAATGGTCAAAAATATTTTGGCGTTGATATTTTTAAATTTATGCAAGCTATAGAATACCTATTAGCTCTTCTACATCCTCATCATCTCTGAGATGTGTATATTGGCATCTAACACTATTGATATTGGTAGATCGTGTTAATGAATCTATTATTTTTTTCTTCTAAAAACAGTTGTAGGTAATCGTAGGACAATATTGGCGGAACGTGTTCTTGAGATCAGAGGAGGGTACCCTGTTTCCCACTATAGTATCGTACGGAGTATGTAACTGGGGTATCATTTTTAGCCACTTTGAAACCGTCGTGTGAATCTAGTTCTTGCTCTGAATAAGAACTGTACTCTGAAGACGGGTTCTCAGTATCTGTAACGTGATTAGATACTTTTATCTAGGTACGCTTCATCAATAGAAAAAATTTTTCTGATTTTCAACTTCGTTTAACCATTCTAGTACCACCTACTCAAATTTTGGATCGCTCTTCCTCATTCCTATTGTTTCAGACATTATAGATCATAACTAATACTAAAATAAAACTAACTAACATAATATGAAAATTAATACTAACGCTATTGAACAATAGTGACAAAATCAACCTCAAGAACAGAATTTTCCATAAAGAGGAGCGGTAACGTATTGAAACAAAAGAAAATATGTTGCATTTTCATGCGTCGACTGCAGGGTTAAAGTATATATGACATTCCAGCTGAGTGCTTCGATGGTTGCGTGATTATTCACATACTTCAACTTGTCTACAATTAGTGCATTCTAATAAGTGATCACAACATCTGAAATTCTCTTTTGGTTGTTCAACATCGCAATTACGCTCATTGTGGTCGCAGCGAAAACGTCACTAATGACATCATAACTAACGCTACCCATGTTAAGAGGTGGGTCGAAAGGAGCGGAATTTTCGAAACTCAAAGCACAAAGATTGCATCCATGAGAATCTACCTCATTATTTGATGTGGCAAGGGATACTAGAAGTAGTTTTGAAGCATTCTTGTGACGCAGCACCAAATAACTTACTATCACCGTAGAAGATATTTTGATTTTACTTACTTACTAAGTGGAACGGGAAAGACCGTGGTCGTGAACGTTTTTGTCGGGAGTACTTAGTGGAATGTATCAAATAATGGATATATGTCTCCACCATCTTATTCCGAATAATAAATATCTTGACTTAGGTATACCAGAACTTTATAGAAATTAAAGTATTATAAGACCATTTTATGCGTGCATTTTAAAATAGAATAGTTACTTTATTAAGCAATTATTAGTGGAGAAACAACGAAGTTATATTATTGAATGAATTTTTCTTAACACTCGTTAAATGTGATATGTGAACTATTCAGATACAGGATTTTATTATTATTACGTTATCCTACTACTATTGGAATATTTTCAAAGAGATATTATTTTCAAAATACGAGTATGTTTTGCTGAAATTATCCAAAGTATATTATTTTACAATCAAGATACAATCTTTCTATATTACACCTTGGAAACATTTATGTTATCATTACATTGTTGCCAGTTTTTGACATTCTAGTAGTGATTCTCGTTTATTATAATTTTTTACGCTTCTACTAATTCTAGGATTTGTTTTTGTTTTCAAAAAATTAATAACATATATGTATAATTGCATATAGGAATGTATTTAAATATCCAAAATTGTTCTTAGTTTATTATAATGGGCATTTTTATTTATTTGTATACTAATATTTTATATTTGTTTTTCAGTTATTTACAACTTTATATCATTTATTGTTTTTATGAAATTCAATAAAATATATTTACTGTACACTATATTAATTCATATCCTTTCATATACGAGGGTATATATATATATATATATATATATATATATATATATATATATATATATATATATATATATATATATATATATATATATATATATATATATATATATATATATATATATATATATATATATATATATATATATATATATATATATATATATATATATATATATATATATATATATATATATATATATATATATATATATATATATATATATATATATATATATATATATATATATATATATATATATATATATATATATATATATATATATATATATATATATATATATATATATATATATATATATATATATATATATATATATATATATATATATATATATATAATTATTTGACATATTCTTCTTTTTTGTAAAAAATGGAAATAAGTCGCTCAAAAAAAGCTCGTGTCGATTGATGCAACGAAATGCTCAAAAAATTCAATCGCTGTGCTTCAAAAGACGTCTGTAAGATCATGAAAGGCGACGATTCATGTCTATTGACTTGAAACTGAATAACCATTGACAACAAGATGTCGTTTCACTCGTTCGCCAGAAGTGTTAGAAAAAATCAAGGAAACAATCGCAGGAGACGAATCAAAACAAAAACAGTCAGATGGGTCATTCGCCGTACAGTTAGTTCTTCTTGTCTTCTTGGATCCCCAATGATTTCTTCTTATTCCCGCAGATCAAAAATAAATCTAATTTAGAAGCTAAATAGGTTTCAGCTAATGAGCATTCTCTATTAGCCAGAACATCAAACCGCAAATTTTTAGAACCGGAAGCGCCATTCTCTCTACAGACAGACTGACGGATATGCAGATAGAATTTTTGCATGAGCTGTCCGTTTTAAAACATTATGAAATAAAAATAATGGAGAAACATAATGAGTCCTAATGTCTGGTTGTAAAGACACTGATTTGTAAATTCTCTAAAGTAAATAATTACAGGCAATGATACCTCAAAAACTACTAATCAAGAGTCCTCCGGACTCATTATTGTTGGTTTTTTAAATAATTAACTTATACTCTTTCTTCTTATACACTTTTTATTTATCAACTCCATGTACAATACAAATCTTATTAATATATCATCTTAACCTTAATCATGAATAATTCTCGATAATTCTCTATGATTCTCACTAACTGACTTCTTCTTTTTTTTTTTTTTTTTTTTTTTTTTTTTTATATTTTCATATATCTTAACAGTAGGCCAGAAAGTAAAAAAACTAATACCTATATTATTAAACACAAACCAGAAAAGTATTATTTTTAACAATTATATGTATGGTACGCATTAATTGGTATGCTAACAGGTATTCTCTAGTTCAGTTGAGACTGTACTGTCAACGTGTGAAGAAGCAATATTTACAGTTGGGTAACCTAAACCAGAGCGTAGAGGAAACGTTATGCTTTTGATGTGACCTCGGTAAACATTTATTTTCTCAAACAAAAGCAATTTCTCCTAATAAAGAAAACACAGGTTGCAAGCTGCTAACTAATTTTGGACTGAATTTTTCTGAATAGAATGAGCGGTTCCAAACAGAAGCTCAGAACCCACAAAAACTTCAAAAGGACACCCAAGAAGATGAGGGAGAAACCCCAATCTTCATGGATAGCTCGGTAACAGAAAAGGAATATTCAGAGTAGGCTAAAAAGTGAATGTAATAACTTTCAAGTGCAAATTTACGCAATAGAGGAGAAAGCGGGTGTTAAATAAATGGTGTATCAAGCATCAACTCAATAATAAGTGGAAGAAAAGTCTAAAGTGGATAAGTTAGCAAAGAGTGAGTTGAGAAAAGATGATGACGAAGAGATAATTACTGGGCTATTATCGATGGAATTGTTATTCATCTTGATATATGGCCTAACAAATATCCAGAGCGATTTGGTTAAGGATCAATGGAGAGAAAACAAACCAGAAGATCATTGAAGTGAATACTGGACATTGTACTATTGGTAAAAGACTCCAGAAATTGGGGATGGCAACGGACAACCATTGCATTATACGTATAACGGAGAAAGTCAAATGCTGAGAGATGACAGTATTGATTGTCTTGAAGAAATAGCAGAATTTGATATATATTATTGTAAAAAAATAGGCAGGTGGTTGGGTGGTTAACTAACTTTCTAAATTGTGGAAAATAAAGCATATAACAAGGGCCCTAGGCTTACAAGGAAACAACGACTAATTTAGGTCGAAGTTACCAGCGCTAACCTAATCTAATTTACCTTTTGGTGAAAGAAAAATCAAAAATATATGATATTCACTGAATATATGCTTGATGTGACTGCTAGATATGGAAAATAGTCTTACGAACTTGTCCACGACATGGAAAATCCGGTTCGGTTAGGTTAGGTGAATTTGGTGAACTCACCGAGTTCTCGCAAAGTCTGTTTACATGTTTATGTTATATTTTCAGAACCAATTTCTGCGAAGACCTTTATATTTATTTGTTTTTTGATTTATTTCTGTAATTATTACAACTGAAGAGTCATTATATAATTGAAGATCATAGTGAGGGGATGAAAGTAGTAAAAAGTAACCGGTGAATTTGAATAAATTAGTGAATAGTTAATTATTATAAATAGGGAGTAGTCTAGTGTAAGTCGGTGAGTGAATTGAATAAGAGAAATTGTCTATAAATTATATTAAAAAACAACGAAACCCAAGATAAAAGCATTCGTTGATTTCATGTACTTGTAAGATTTATTCAAACCAGATCGTGAGAAATTCAGAGTAATATGGAGAACAGAAGGATAATGAATGAACAAGAGGAGAGAAAACTAGTTAACAACTCTTCACCAATTTTCGAATTGCTTGATTAATAGTAGAAAACTATGAGAATAATTTTAACCCCATAGGATAAATGTCACAATATATGAAATTCCAGTACCATTTAAAGGGCACTATGGACTTGAAATGTATATAGATTGAAAGACAAATCAAGACCCTCTAGCTAATCGTTCAGATAAGGTGTGTTAGGTGAAGTTTCATTTTTATAATATTTGAAAATAAATACTCCAATACACTTTCGTTGCTACTTATATTTTTCATATAGTCTTTGATGTGTCTATAAGATCGAGTTGTATAAATCTGGAGTTTCGGGTTAAATAGGTTCATAAATTATTTGTTAGCAAGCACTAGAAATCGATCATATTTATTTGGATGAAATATTCATAACATAGAGGAGGCAGAATGCTTGAACACTATTTAACAGAGTCACCAACAAAACCCACGTTTCCCCGTAGTCTTCGAACTACTTAAGTCAGAGCATCTTCCGAATCTCTAACAGTGTATACCTGAAGAACTGGAGTCTAAACATTTTGAAACCGAACCCGAAGATTACTTAAATGAAATTGACAGTACCACCAACAAAGTTGGTTTATTAGTTTATGATCCGAGTTTAGAGGGGGTAAACGTGATCCAGTCCGTGATTGATATCTTTATTGATTATTGCAGTTGACTAGTGAGTTTTGAAAAACACAGTTTATATTTTTTATGCTGGAGCTTGGTTGATGAATGTCCAGACATAGACATATTCCCTTTTATCTCATCAAGAAGGCTCTTAGATCAGTTTGAGAAATATTGTATCAATAATACAAAATTACAAGATTTCATTACAGAAGTGTAACTTGTTATCAATTTAATAAAAGAAGTAAAAATCATGAGAAATTCTTATCTTTTTATTCTTGTAAAGCTTTTTATTTTCAATTAATAGAATTAATGTTTTCGAGGTACTATCCTAGCTTTGAAAGGCTTAGGTCCAGGTGTAACTCCATCCACCCATTCTGTCGTCAGTGGTTGTCCAGGAACCATGGTGAAATCAAACTTTTGCAAAAGTGATGCTATAAATAAGAATACATTCGCTCTGGCTAATGATTCACCCAAACAACGATGTTTTCCCAGTCCAAAAGGAATAAAACTATCTGGTAAGAATATTTTCCCATTTTTCAAGAATCGTTCAGGTCTGAATGCTTCCGGATCGTCATAACCGCATCCTTCTCCTAATAAGTTTCCATAGAGATTCGCTATTACCAAGACGTCCTAAAATAGAACTTCAGTTAGCACATGGAGTAGAAAAACACTCATTTTGATAAAAATAATAAGTAAAAGTTTCAGAAAATTGGATCAGATTTATACTTTCCTCATGAACTAAAACTATTCTATTTTAATAGTCTACTTCATCGTACGTTAGGACTTAGTCCTGTGCTTGCATCAATGGCTGCCTAGCTGCAGCTGGGATGATAAAGACCATTTTGAGGTGGTCATCCTGGTGGTTCTTCTTCCTTTGCAATCTTTGCCAACCTGTCATTTGACATTCTGTCCACGTGGTCTCTCCATTCTCCTCGCCGATTTCTCGCCTATCTCACTACACCCTGGATGTCACTTATCTCCCTTATTTCATAATTTTTCTTGTGATCAAATAATGTGTGTCCCGCTATTGATCTCAGCGTCGCACATAAGTAGTTCTTAGAAGTCTCATACAGGTCTTCTATATTCTGACTTTGCTCCTAGTAATCATATATTTATTCCGTCAAATTACATCTCTCAGGTATCCTGATATTAATGACGCCTTTGTTGTTTGAGCTTTCACTTCATTCTTCACAAACTTCCAAAACGATTTTAGTCTTTTATCTTTAAACTAAAACATCCTTTCTCAGAGGTTCACAACTTAGAGTTGGCAATAATGCTTTATCTGATGACAGTAAAGAAAATATTTATTTGAAAACAGCTGATAGTTGCTTTTTGTTCAGTTTCGCGTGACAGTTCAATATGGATAAACTTACACCTTAGCAACGTTTGCAAGTAGTTGAAATTATTTAACCAAATAATGATTTTGTTCGTCAACGGCACTTTGATCATTTTATGACATTCTGAATTGTCTTTCGGAGTGGCGAATTATTACCTTCCGGACCACGTTCCCTTCTTACGATGTATCTTGTAACACGCCGAACAGTGAATACTGAAGAAGCAATAGCCGCCGTACCGGAAAGCCGGTAAGGTTATATCTTTCCTCATTATTGATAATTTTTCGATAAGCTCCTCCAATTCGGCGAATAGGGCAAGAGAAAAATATATTAATATTGAATTTCCGTTCAAAATTTTTTGGTTCAATGGGTACGTGAATAAGCAGATTTTTAACATTTAGATTGGGGTTAATTTATAAGCATTTATCATTTTATATCTTCTCGGTTCTCTGGATACTGTAAAAGATTTGGTTTTCTTCAGGGATATTTGCATGTTGAATGCTCTCGCTGTTTGTTCAAACCTATATAGTAGCCTTTGTAAGTTATCTTCGTCTACTGAAATGATCACTGCGTCATCAGCATAACATACTATTTTTATTTCTTTGTTTCCCATCTGGTATTCTCTTCCAGCGTGCTTTACCTCGTTTATAATCTCATCCATTACGATGCTGAACAATATCGGGCTGAGGCGTTCTCCTTGTCTGATACCGGCCGTCACAGGTATTTTACTGGTCAGTTTTTTTTCCATTCAGATATATGTGTAATTATCGGTGTTCAGGTCTTCGATTACTTTTATTGTGTTGGGATGAATCATCCTTCTCTTCAGTAGAGTTGTTACATCTCTCAATCGTACCCTATCAAATGCTTCGGTGAGATCATTGAAGCACCTTCTTATTGAGCTTTATAGCCTCTTCCATAATTTGGCAGATCACAAAAATAGCATCTATAGCAGACCTGTTCAATAGTATAAACTCAAAATTGTTTAACCCTTAAATAATGGCACAAAATTGTTCTGAAGCATTGAGAACATGTAAAACTGTGAAACTAATAATGAACATACCTTAGGTATCCTATACCCACATAAGTAAGTATCTCGAAGAGCTCGATGGGGTACAGTGAATGCTCTTCCTCCAAACATTCGAAGGGATTCTAAAGCTATACATTCAACATATGGCATGCTAAAAATAGTAAAAAGCTTTAGAGGTTTGAGTATCTTATTTTAATTTAATGAACAAACTATACAAAGTAACCAACAGTATATATTCCAAAAGTGTTTCTTTGAAGTTATTGATGCAATCAAACGACTTCTGATCTTCTGTGAATAAGTAAAAAACTTAAATTAGAATAAAATCTCCCGAATTCAAGTTGGAAAACATCGTAGCGACGGATGAATGGCAGCATGGTGAATATTGTCTCGAACGATTCCCCTGAGGCACCGGGTCGCACCCCATTGTATCCCGACCTTACTCCAGCATGCATGGACAAATCTTTCCCTGGCTACTCGTGGGAACAACCATGGAGAGAGAAAAAAATAAAAGCAGAAACACGCGGCAAAAATAGAGTAACTCTCCACCATTCAAGTGAGAATACCTCACGAATAAGGGAGAAGAGGGATCCCTCTCTTCTACAAAAAATGAGAAAAACTTGCCGGAACCTGAACAACCAGGAATCAGAGATGAACCTTAGAGGCGTCGACGGGCAGGTTGCCGATGGTATCTGCGCAACCTCAACAATAGATTTGCACCAGAGGACTTATTAGATAATGCGGCGTGCACAGAGGACGCAACCTCTATCCACATTCTCTCGAAGTGTTAAACACTAATGAACTACACCTGGGTGCGTATGGAATAGAAGACGAAGATCTTTGGCAATTAAAGTCATCCCATATTCTAGACTTTTTATTATGTCACAATATTGTGTATTGTTGTATTGTAATTGTAGATTGTCGATTCACGGGAAACAGGAGATGCCGATAAACCTTACTAGATATAATAGCTGCTTGAACGTGCTTATGAATCGAAGTAATGAGGATTATAGCATCTCACACCCTTGATATCCCTTTCAACTCTCACTCCCATCCATGTACTTCGTTTTCTATCGAATGGATAGTGAAAGAGACTTATGACACCAACGTATGGATTGGAGCTATAGAGAAATATGGGGAATCCAAAGCAATCGCACTGGAATTGAACACTTTTGAAAGAGTTTGGTGTACCAATCTCCTAAATAAATTAACATTGTACGATTTGTCGACTGGCTTAGTAGCTTTCTCAAAGACCGATCCATCTGGGTAGCTATCAACGGACACACATCAGAAAGGTTTGAGGTCAACGGTGGTATTCCTCAGAAATGCATCTTGTCACCGACTCCATATCACCATCAATTGTAATCTTGGAAACATTTTGAAGTGGAGTGCAAGCGATCTGATTGAGTTAAATGCAGCAAAGATCCAGGCTGCTGTTTTTACAAAGAAGGGAGGCACTGCAGTTCAGGATTTGGTCCTATCTCTACATAAAATATCACCATCACCGCAAATTCGCTTTGTTAGATGTTGAGGCTAAGAGGAATATGTCCTGGCATAGTGGCTTGGCTGGATTAGTTAAGGCAGCTTCACAGAAACTTGGACCTCTCTTAAAGATCTAAGTGATATACATATACTTTATTTGGAAAATTGTGAACCCGTAGAATCAGCTAACAAGATTCGTCTTTTCCAAACACTACAACCTACATAGGCGAGGAGCCACCAATCCTGAAAGCTCCGTGTTCACGGATTTTAATATTTTTAATAAAACATTTTTTTTAATAAAAAAATTTAACGTTTAGACGAACATGATTTGCTTGGTTACCGTGGATTTGATTGGCCGGAAATATTTTAATTAAATTACTTATTATCAAATTTCCATAATTTTTTTCCGTCATCACGGATTTTTATCAATCTTATACAGTAAAAGTTGCTTATTCGCGCTTTCTTCATTCGCGTGTTCACTATTCGCGGAGTAAAAAAATGTAATCCAATTTCTATATTCGCGGCTAAAAATTTCTATATTCGCGGATCTAATAAGTACATATATAATAATAAAAGGATTCTAATAGATATCCAACCCAATATCCTTTGTAAATGCCGTCAAATGGACTAATAAAAAAAGTAAAATAGATAAAATAAAAACTTGCCGACGACTTTGACATAAGTCGCCTTCGCCGCGATCGGTGATTTTTAGAATGTAAATAAACAGAATAAAAGCAACCTTATTATTCAATGATGAAGTACATATATATATTTTAAATGTTGCTGTTCCGTTCTATGGTAAAAGTCGCTTTGCTGAGCAGAGCGATATCCAGAAGAATTTGCAAACCTAGTAACTGATGGAGGATACAAACCTGAGCAAGAATTTAATGCAAACGAAACTGCACTGTTTTGGAAGAGAATGCCAAACAAAACATTCATTTCTAAAAGCGAAAAGTCTGCTCCTGGATTTAAGGCAGCAAAGGATAGAGTTACACTGCTGCTATGTTCGAATGCATCTGGAGATTATGTTGTTAAGCCATTGATGCTTTAGAGATCGTTTAATCCTCGGGCTTTAAAAAATCAAAACAAGGACAAACTGCCAGTGTTTTGGCGTGCTAATAAGAAAGCATGGGTTACAAGCGCTATTTTTTGTGACTGGTTCCGGAATTGTTTTGTTTTTGAAGTTGAAACTTGAAATTTAAAAAAACAGAATTTAGACTTTAAAGCACTTCTACTTTTGGACAATGCACCAGGTCATCCTCGCGAACTTGAAACTATGCATCCAAATATAAAAGTGTCATTTCTACCTCCCAACACGACGGCTTTGCTGCAACCTATGGACCAAGGAATAATTCAGGCCTTCAAGCTCTATTACATTAGACGAACCTTCAGAATCATATTGGATAATATGGAATGTAATCCTGATATGAATGTTATGGAATGCTGGAAGAAATTTGACATTGCAAAATGCATCGTAAACATAAAGAATCATTGGAAAGAACTGAAGTCTCACACATTGAAGTCATACTGGAAAAAACTGTGGCCTGCTCTGACTCCGGAAAATGATGAATAATCTGTGCAAGTTCAAACTATGATTGCAAACAAATCAAGTGACATTCAGGAATTGCTTGAATCGCAAGATGAAGATTTGACTGTAACCAAATTGCTAATGTGACTGCTCCGTATCAGTCCGAATTGAAGGAGCCAAGGAAGAGAAAATTACAAAATTCTTCAAACCGTTGCCTAAGCCTAAAGATAATTATTCAAAATGTTCAAAAAATTAAATTAAATTGAATTTTTTATATATTTGTTTTTTATGTATATATTTATTCATTTTGACACCTAGGAACGTACCCCATACAAATTACCATTCCGTATTTACGGTTTCTGTATTCGCGACTTATTTTTGGAACATATACCCCGCGAAAATAAAGAGCTTTTACTGTATAGAATTTTGTGTGAAATATTATGTTCAACAAGAAAAAATCCTGCCGACCAATGATTTTCAGCCGGAAAGGTCACGCATACCTATTTGAATGGTGTGATAAGGGGTAAAATAGAATAGAAATAGAAACTTCAGTTCCAAGGCATACAGAAGTTGAAATTATCGACGGTTTCCATTTATTACATAATTTAGGACCGGCTGTAACCCAAGCGTTTGGCAAAATTACAGAATTTATTTTGAAAAAAATATGTAACACCACTGCTTTAGAAATCCACTTGATTTTTGATAGATATCTATCACTATCCATCAAAGATTCAGAAAGATCAACTCGTAAAGAAGACGAAATACCATTTGCTATCACGGGGCCATTACAAAGCAGACCTACAGATTTTAATAAAAGTCTTAGTAATCCAAAATTCAAAGACGCAATAGTTGCCTTTTTACATAATCATTGGACGGACACTACATGTAGCTCAATTATTAAAGACAAAAAAGTTTTTTTAACATTTGAAGATAAGATTATACAGTAGCTTTTGTTCGTAAAGGCAAAATTAAAGCCTAAAACCTCCTCTTAGAGAATGAAGAATATCAGAACATGTTCGAGCATTTGACAAATCCGGAAGACATAAATGATAAAGAAAAGACAGATTTAGTCCAAAGATTCACAAATTAAATGTATAACGTGAAAAATAATGATGTTAATGTTGCAAGATTTGAATTATTATTAAAATTTTTTGCAAGTACTACCGACAAAGAAAAATTTTACAAAGGTATGATAAATTTCAATTCCAATAATATTCCACCATGTTGGGAAACTTTAACGCAAAAAATATTACGCACCATTTTTGTAAACGCAATGTGGCAAAATGCTACTGAACCTATTTGTATGTTATATGATCCAACAGAATGTGGATGGCAGGTAAACGAATCCAGTAGACTCGAACCATTGTGGTACATTGGCCCATCGGCACCGTTAAAGGTTGAGAAAATATTAAGTTGCCAAAAGAATGAGGAAGAAAGCGAAGAATCAGAAGAAGATAGAAATGATAATGATGTAGATGATTATTGATTAATAAACTTGAATTGAATATATATTTTGTATAAACCTTCATTTGGTATATAATCAACCCAAATAAAAATTTTCCTGTATTTCCTCTTTCCATATTAATTAGTATAATAAATAGTTAAAAACTTAAGGAAAAGACCAGAGGTAGAAGAAAGACTATAAAAGAGTGTAATGTATATGTGTAATCTATAACAGTATAATCCTCACTCACACAATAAAATTTGGTATGCGCGATACTTTCGGCAATCTGTAAACACGCATACCAAGATAATTATAAATGTGTCATTAAAACGCGTGAATTGAAAAAAAAAGGTTTCCGTGGTAATAGATAAATTTTACCCCTTGTCACACCATTCAAATAGGTATGCATGACCTTTCCGGCTAAAAATCATTGGTCGGCAGAATTTTTTCTTATTGAACATAATATTTCATACAAAATTCTATATAAGATTGATCAAAATACGTGATGACGGAAAAAAATTATGGAAATTTAATAATAAATAATTTAATTAAAATATTTCCGACCAATCAAATCCACGCCGACCAAGCAAATCTTGTTCGTCTAAACGTAAACTTTTTTATTTTTTATTAAAAATATTAGAATCCGTGATCACGGAGCTTTCAGGATTGGTGGCTCTTGGACTAACAGAAGTTCAAGAACAATATCCACCGGAATCTCGACTTATTCGATTATGGGTTTATCCTCTTATCCTCTATCTTAACAAATTTTCAGCTTACGTACTTTGGTCTGTCATCTAATGATGGATTCCTGTCTTTACCAATAACCCGATCTATTTCTTCCTGAGCCTTTTTCTGAACATCTGGGTATAAAATTAAATACAGAAAAGAGAAACTCAGGGTGTTACTTGTGGTTTCAGATCCAGCCATGAACATATCCATACAAATTGCTAGGAGCTGCTCTTCGGAAAAGCTGTTCCCAATGTTTTCTAAAACACAAAATATCATATTGGTAGTAGTAATCTGGAAAGTTTACCGAAATATTCCTAACATCCAATTCATCTGGATATTGAAAGTTAAATTTCGATTAATAGATAAACAACAGATATTAAGTAGGGATATATAGTTAGATACTGAAACAAACTGTTAAAGTGAAAGTAGAAATTGCATATTTCACAGAGAACAAGATAAAATAAATATGATGGAGATGAACTGTAAGAATGATAGCTAGAATGGGACGGAAATAATAACGATAACAACACAACAAACAATTGTAAAAAGGAAGATAGTACAGACTTCTAATGAGGTGCAACTGAGAAAATTGAAGGGAGAATTGTCAAAAGACAAGCATCAAACTGCTAATGAGGAAAACGTAAGGCAGAAAATACTAACAAAATTTAATCTTATTATAGTCAAGATGGATTGAATCTCAGGATATTGATTGAAGGAGACAGAAGGAAGAGTTTTCTACCTTTATCCGATGATTGAAGTACGTTCAAAAACACATCCATAACATCCCTTGGAGAATCTGGTACGAGTGTTTTCTTGTGATGGGCTATTTCTTTTCGTATAAAAGCCCATATTCTTTCATGGCTTCTGACGTATACGTTATAACCGGATTTGTCCGGTGCTAGATATTTTAATAGTGGAAATTGGCTGAAAGTCGTTCCTACCATAGAAAGAGCTTGAAATAATTCGTTTAAAACAGCTTGTAATTCCCTCATTTGTTTATCTTCGGCATCGTACCTAAGACCTGCTAACATTCTCCATAAACAGTTGAGAATATGCAGATTAAATAAATTGTGTATATCGAAAACCACTGAATCATTGTGGGTGATTGTCCTGTAAATATAATTCACCAGCTCTTGTGCTTCTTCTTCTACCAGGATAGACATAGTTCTAGTGCCGAAACCGAATTCACGTAATTGTTTTAAAAAGAATCTTCTTTGCTCTTGCCAAAACAGTTCGTCCACCATTAAAATTCCTGAAAAATGGTAACATCAGTTCAACAAGAAATGAGTCAAAAATATAATTTTTGTTAAAAGTTATTTAAAGAATGGTTTTATGCAACTTTAATGCCGAACATTATTTCATAATTTGGTATATCAAGTAAACATGAAAGTTAGAATAGAATACAATTTATTCAACAGTTTTTTAACAACTTTATCGGCAAAAAGATTGAAATTTGTGAAGACTTGAAAATTCACCTATTTTCCGTGTTTTGTGAAAAATATGTCAAAATTGCGGTTTTTCTCAATAGACCGAATATATTTTTCAGGATGGAATGTTCAATACGATATTCGAGTAGTAGAGGTCAAATATGACATTTGAACATATATATGAGTTCGATATGTCGAGGGGTGGGGGGAAATAGGAGGTACCGCAAGTTGCCTCGTTTCGAGGATTCTCTCTACAAAATGTGAGGAATTTTAAAGCATTACAAACAGTAGATATGATGACTAGAGACCTTGAACAATGAGCCTATTCGTTATTGAGCATTTCACTACATTTTGTTTAGCATTTAAGGAGCCACAATTTTTGTTTTTTACAGTGCATATTCGACGAATCTTCAGTATTGGGATCGATTTCACAATTTTTATCGTAATAACCTGTTTTTAAAACAATAATTCATTTTAAGTATACGAATATAATTTTTGAAACATACTTTATTTTTTATATACAACCGAAATTGCTACAATTTGCATGGCGAATTGCACAAAGAGAGGAATGATGGGAGAAGGGAGGGGAAACTCCTAAACCCCATGATAAGTCATGTTTCTTCGGTATTTACACGAAAAATATTACCTACATACATCTTATTTATAGTCAGATAATTTATTTCAATCTAATGCAATGTCTCAAGCTTGTAAGTGTGAAGCTTTTAAACTTGGGGATGGACGCAGAGATCAATTTTCTGAAAGGGAGGGGAATAAATTTGAATAAACGTTCGTATCTCCCCACCAATTAAAAAAGTATAAGAAAAAATAGATCAAAATTCGAAAGAAAGAAGTTAAGTTTTTTTTACTAGAAAAAATTCAAATTTTATTCCCAAATTTGTTTTCCCCGCACCCCTGCAAAGTTGTCAAAAGGATCAAAAATGCTCACCCCACTTTTTCACGGGGGGTGGAACTTCAAAAATCGACTCCTTGCCCCTCCTATGGCGAATTTCGAGGAGCTTCCAATCTTTAAAATTTTCTTTTGGCATCATTGTCCAACATACCAATTTTGATGCTTCTATCATGATAATTATTTTTATAAATGCAACTTTTTCTTTAAAATTCACTACTTGGTCGTTTTCTTAATATACCTTCCGTCTTTCTCCTGATATTTTATTATGGAATTTGGCTGCTGTTTTTCTACGTATCTATATCATTATACCAGAAATATGGATCAAATTGGAACAAGTTTTGAAAACCTTCATAGACCAATAGCTCATAGCTGTGGGTTCATGATTGCTCAAACAATATCAAAATAATGCATATATTCGAGAATAAGAATAAGATATTGAGCAGAACCTTTCTGTTATACTTTGCCGTTTGTCACGTGATACTGGTCACATTGACGTAACTTTTGAAGCAAGTAGTGCGTGATTCTTATTAAAGCTATTAGTTGTGGGTTAATTTTAAATTAAGTGCAGAAACGAATATTTTCGGCATATTTTACTTTTTTGTTTCCGTAAAGGAAAAAAGCTGCTGCGGCTCACAAAGAAATATGTGAAGTTTGGGGTGCTGATTGCTTAACAGAGCGCACGTGTCATAATTGGCATAAAAAGTTCCGTTCTGGAGATTTTTTCCTCAAAGATGAGCAGCGTTGTGGTCGGCTTACTGAAGTTGATGATGACCAAATCATCAAAATCATAATTGAGGAGAATCGTTATAAAACTGTTTAGGAGGTTGCGAAGAAGCTACATGTATCGCACACAACAATTGAAAAACACTTAAAATGTCTTGGGCTAGTTCAAAAGCTTGATATTTGAGTAACTCACAAATTGAAAGAAATTCATTTAACACAAAGAATCAATATTTGCGATATGCACCTTATATGAAATGAAACCGACCATCTTTTGAAAAGAATCATCACCGTTGATGAAAAATGGGTCCTGTACAGTAAACTAGTTCCAAAACGATCATGGAGCAAACATGATGAACCAACACATCGAAAGCTGAAAAACAACAAAAAAAGCTCATGCTGTTTGGAGGGATTACAAAAGTATTGTGTTTTTTGAGCTACTTCTAAAGATCCAAACGGTTAATTCTGATATTAAAGAAATTAAAGAAAAGCGGCCCGAATTGTCAAATCGAAAAGGTTGTGTGCTCCACCATGATAAAGCAAGGTTTCACACATCTTTGGCAACTCGTGGAAAACTATTGGAGCTTGGCTGGGAAGTGATGCTACATCCACCAAACAACCCTAATCTGGCACCAACTGATCACCATTTATTCCGTAGTTTGCAGAATTATATGAATAGTCAAAATTGCACAAATGACGATGACCCCAAGCGCACCTTGTTCAGTTTTTTGTTGATAAGGACCAGAAATTTTATGAACGCGGAATAATGAAGCTGAAAGAAAGATGGCAAAAGGTCATTGAGCAAAATGAAGGATATTCAATTGATTAAAAACTATTCTGTGTAAAAAAAGTTATTTTATACTACAAAATCGAAACCATATTAATAGTTACTTTTACATACAACAGCATCGAGTATATTTATAAAAGTAAGAAAGCTCACTCTATATTGAAAATATAGTTTATACTCACCCCTTCTCTTTCCCCATGTTCTTTTTTCAAAAAACTCTCCCAAAGGTCTTCCAGATAAATCGTCAGATAATAGAAATTCTCTATTAGCAGCTGGACCGTGAATTACTACTAATATTTCTCTTCCAACTTTCAACCCCAAGATCGGGCCGTATTTTTTAGCCAATAAAGCTGTAGTGAACAATAAGTGTTTTGTGGCTCTTTGGAGCATTGCTATTTGAGGAGCACTTCCAAGAATAGGCCACCATCTAGGTCCTGGTGGAAAGTTTCTAGGTTTTCTGGTGTCCATGTAGGCAAGTAAGGCAATTAAAATTATGGAAACTATTACCAACAAAAACATATCTGAAAAAAATAAACTAACTGTCTATTCCAAATCTTATCAGTATATAAGCAAACAAGTTTACAAGTAAATTTTTTATGTTGGAAGTTTAGCGGTCAACGTGCGTTGCATAAAACTACATAATTTTAAAGGAAGTTTTTGACATATTCCAATAGACAGTTTTTTAAATAGAACTATGAAAATTAGATGGATTTTCACCAGTCTCTTCTATCCTCTAACATTTTCATGGTCTCGATTCCAAGTAATGCAAGTTTGCAATAATTGCAAAGTGTGGTGAAAACTTTGAATCGAGTGAATTTTTCGAGAAATAATAGTATTTGCAGAGCTCTTCCTTATTGCTGTAGACTTTGTTTTATTAGATAAATAATAGACCTGAGGACTTGTGCACTATTGTTAACCAATTTCATGATGTCGCTCGAGTGCTTTGTGTAATAGGTTGCATCGATGGTATTGCACAGCGCTCGTCGTGAGGAAGACATAAGTTTCCACCCCACATCAAGGGCAAAAAAAAGTTGCATCGATGGGATCTAGAGTCAATACTAAATACAAGAGCATAAACCCAATAAACTCGAATAGAAAAGAGTCCCGATAAATTGACGTGCTGGGTGCCTGCAGGCAAACTCAATGTTCATGTGCCACGTCTGACTGTCACTTAAGTTTTGCAAATACTGCTCTAGGTGGGATTATATTGTCTCGTTCTATTAAAGAGTTTTGGGCGATATAGATTAGAAAAGTTGCGAAGTTGAAAATGAATATTCGAAAATTCATGAAATTGACAATTCTCCAGCATATGATGCAACGCGAAAAGCAAAAGTTACTCTAGTATAATTCAAATTATGTTTCTTGGTAACTATATGTTGAAAAAAAATACTAAATCAATGAATTGTTAAAACTGATTGTTTGTTCCAAAATTGCAAATTTTTCCCAGAAAATTTTGTTATACACACGTTACTACTAAAGCTAGCCGGTAGCACATTGGGTGCTAAACTGAACTAGAGCGTTCTGCTTGTGTTTATCAGCAAAAGAATATGCTGGCACATCTCAGTCTACGTAAAAGAAGTCTATGTTGTGTTAAATGTTAAACTCTTAATACTAGAAGAACAACTGTTGAGAGGACAAAATATCGAGACGACAGGAAATATGTCATGCACGGCCAACGTCCAGCGATACGGACTTTGGCAACTCGAAAAAGCTTCCTACCTTCCACTGAGTCCATCTCCAGACCTGGATAGAATCGTATATATCGTAGGCATGTACCTGAATATAAAGAAGAGCTAATAGAGGAATTTGATGTGCAGAAGTGCGTCTTCAATGATTTAAGAATGGCAGCTCCACTATATAAAACGACAGTAGCCTAGTGAAGGGTTATCACCTTTGTGATTATAAGGGTGTTCAAGAATGATATAGCCTAAATTTACCTACATATTTTAAATAAGAAGATCTGTACCAAGAATCGATAGGGTTATGTAAGCCGTTCGATACTAGACGTTTAAATAAATACCGTGCTCTATTTATGCTAAGTATTAGTCCAGGCTACCTAGGTAAAAATGAGATATCACCTTTGAACCTGCATAGATTTACATGAAAATTTCTAATCAAGTTTGACTTACCCTTATCTTCAAAATCAAAATACCGATATGTGCTTATTACTCTTACCCCTTATTACAAAAAATTAATAAAATTATAAAGCATTTAATGAGTAGAAAAATGTTTTTAAGGTTTGAATAAAAGTTTTTCAATGCTTCAATATATAATTTATTATTTTTCAAACCTACTTGATGTATTTAATCCCTTATAAAGCACCTCCGGTTAATACTACCTCAAAAAAATATTATTCATTTAATTTGTGGTAATTCAATTTTATTAAAATGACTCTTTTCGTTTGTGTTTAACTCAAATATTTTGCATCCCAGATGTTCAAGCCTTATAAAACATCCTTCATTTCGAAAAAATGGAAAAAAAACAAAATATATAGATGTATTAATTTTTTTACGATTTATTCATTTCTAATAGACATCTTTTTAAATATTTTGTTTTAATTATTTTCTATTTATAATTTTCAACCGCTATACTTTATCCTCCAATTTTGGAAAAATTGAAAAAAAATTTGATTCAATCATTTGAAATTGGCATTTTTTATCTCTTTTAACTTTAATACATATTATATATTTTAAATGTTCAACCCCTGCACGATGTTTTGTCTGGTGTATCTCAGATGCATGCTTTCACTTGTACTTCAAAATCTACCTGCTCCAAAATTAAAAAAAGTGTATTTAGTGGCCATTTCTCCGTTAATTTTCAATCAGATTAGCTGCTCAAAACGTAGGTTGATAGGGAATTTTATAACCTATAACTTTATAAACGTCGTAAAGGGCGACGTTTAAAGGGTAAGAAGATGGTATCAGTCATACATTAGGGTACGATTTGTAAGTTCATATCTTAGTTATTTTAGAAGTTCTTAGTTTTTATGCTAGAGATCTTTACTAATTCTCATTTCAAAAATTTTTAAAAGTACTTTAAAAAAGACTTATTTTTCCTAAAGTTGACGGTTTTTCCATTACTCGACGTTAAAAATTATCGTTCAATAAAAATATTCAATCTTCAGTAAATCATAATTCTGTTTGATTTGGCCTAAAGTAAATTTAAGAAGATCAATCTCTTTGTTTTTTAACAAGCTTCATTTTTGTGTTTCCCATTTTTTTTTATAAAATTAAAAGTATTTGAGTTATTCATAAAAAATCTACGAAAAACGTTTTTTTCAACAAAAATTCAAGTTTTCAGTTGCGCATAACTAAAAACCTATTGATTTTTCAAAAAAAAATGCTGAGAATTTTTTTGCATAAAATTTGGTCCTCTATCAATTTCCGCGGTTATTTTCAACATAAAAATTTTCACCCCCTAGTTGGGGCAAAAGCACGCATCGGCGTGATTTTGCTTTTTACGGTTTATTGTCAAAATTTTATTAAAATCGATACAGGTTCATCGAAATCGGAGGTGAAAACTTGGTAGCCTGAACTATACACAAAACTATTGAGAATGAAGGAAGTTTGAGAAATTTTCAGTCTAAGCTGGAGTAGGTATGATTTCATCTATGAAATCTAAAAATTGATTAATCCATTATACTATAAACAACAGAAATTTTGCACTGCTCACACTTGTATACATCTCTTCTTTTACGTCTAAACATATACAAAATAATATCATTTCATAGTGAAAGTATTATTTTATTTCTGCTAATATATTGATGTCATGAATGTAGTGAAAGTAACTGAATTGAATCTACTAGTTTATATGAAATTTATGTAATAAACATATAATGGTATATATATATAGGTAGAATTTATTATGTCACACTTTACATTTATTCATGTATTAAGAAAGGTAAACGATGTACTTCCACATTAACTAGTTCTCTATTACTAAGATGGCTTCCGCATATATTAGAATTATACCACGACTTTACTAAAAGTGCATTACATGATAATGAACCATTCATATGATTCCTTCCAGGTTATGGTAAATAGGATAAAGAATACATTATTTTTAATAGTTGTTATTGCAACTAGTGTGGATATGTCATATCCATCCGTCCATATCGTTCGAGTGCGATATGAATAATCCACACGAGTCAATTTATTTTTTTTTACCACCCAATTAAAAAAAACCAGATTATAAATATTTTATTAAACTATGATATAACTTGAAATTAGAAATGTTTAACACTTTTATTCATAATTTTATATTTCCACTGATTTATTGTGATAAACGTACAGTTGTTAAAAGTACAATTTGTTTCCTTTTTTAAATCTGCTTAGTTATTTTCTTCCATACTATTATGTGTAGATGTTGATTCTAATGAATTTCGGTGAATATGTTGCATCGATGTTGATGGTATAGCTTCATGTTTTTTGTCAACTTACCATACAATAGTATTAGTGAGGTCTGTTTGGTTGATTTGCAACACCGAAATTTTTCACTGAACGACGGAAATAAATATATAAATTCGGTATATAAATTCACATCTGGTAATTTTTAAAAATTCAGTAATTATTTTTGGCTGTTCACAAATTTTATTACTTCCGACTACTTGTTTGGTATATTTTCTTTGTTGGCAATTAACACAAAATTGTTCTATTCCACGAATTATTCTATTCAAACTTACTATTGTAAGTAAATACGAGGATATATTGAAAAATCTTAGCCTACTATAGAACCAAACAAAATTCCAATGTCAAAATATTTTATTACTCAACATATTCTCCTCTTAATTGGATACATTTATTACAGCGAACCTACAACGTTTCTAGATCTTTCAAAAAAATGTTTCTTCTTGCTCTGCAAACCAGACATCCACAGCTTTCATTGCCTCCTCGTTGGAAGAAAATTTACGACCTTTTAAACTTTTTTTCGGTTGAGGAAAGAGATGATAGTCGGACGAAGCCAAATCTGGTGAATAAGGGGGGTGTTCTAGTAATTCAAACCCTAAATCACGAATTTTTTGTATGGCAACATAACATTTTTGTGAGCAGGGGCGTTGTCCTGTAGAAACAAAACACCTTTGGATAGCTTTCCCCGTCTTTTCTCTTTAATATTTTCCCGTAGTGTGATCAGTAATGTCAAATAGTAATCTCCAGTTATTGTTCTACCCTTATCCAAAAAATCAATCATGATTATTCCATGGCAATCCCAAGAAACTAAAGCAAGAAATTTTCCAGCAGATTTTGGGACACGAAACTTCTTAGGTCTTGGAGAACCAGAGTGTCACCATTCCATCGATTGTTGCTTTGTGTCATCTATAGTAACAATTCGGCTTAAGAAGTCTATATCGTTTTCAAATCGAGCACAGATCGAACGCGATACTTCTACCCTTGCACGCTTTTGGTAAACATTCAAACATTTGGGGATCCCTTTTGTACCAATTTTTCTCATGTCCAAATTGACGTGAACTATATGATGAATGCGTTCGTATGAAATATTCAGTGCTCCAGATATCCGTTTTAGACCAATTCGACGGTCTAAAATCATGTCAGGAACCGCATCGATATTTTCCGGGACTGACACAGAAACTAGCTTTCCCGATCGATCATCATCTTCAATGGAAAATTTACCTCTTTTGAAGTTTGCAGTCCGATTTTTCACCGTGGCATACAAAGGACATTCATCACCAAGGATATCAAGCATATCTTCGTAAATTTGCTTATCTCTTAACCCTTTTAAATACAGGTACTTGATGATGTCTCTAATTTTCACATTTCTTTTAATTTATTGCATAACTCTCGCTTACTTTTTTGACAACACACTTCTAAAAAGTTATTGTTCGTTGGTATGGTAACGCAATATTTTGTTTATGTATTGAACTGGTTTAGAATAACTAGATATCAATACATCCTCATATTCTTAATCCGCTTCTAAGAGAAACTTTTTTATTTGCTCAGGAGTTAAAATGTTTGTCTTACATTCATGAGTCCAATCCATGAACTTTTTATAATAAAATTCATATTTACTTTTTGATTTATGAGGTATGCGTTAGTCGTCTCTTATGCGAATGTCTGGTGGAGCATTATTTTTTGATTCCTCATTAGAGTAATTCTTTATCAAATTTTTCTTAAACTATTTTGACAATTTATTTTCGTTACTTTGAAATTGAGAAAAGAATATTTGATAGGTACTAAACGCAAATGCTGATTGGTGGATTTCATATACACACTAGGATGTATGTGAAATCATATCCGTTCAATTAACCAAAATGGTCTACATTTCCATTTTTTAAATTGTGCCGAAAAGCGTGAAAAAAGTTTTTCCTACAACTGCCAACGTGTTTCTCATAATTAACTTAATTTAATATTGCTCACACTGTGAGAAATATTATTTTTGCCTATACTACATACATATATGGAGAATCAACAAAAATCGATGAAAACTTAGTTGTCTATTGTAACTTTAAATAGTTATTGTATCAACTATTTAAAGTTGTCATATTATAGAAGTTTTTTAAATTCTTAAAGTAGTTTTCATTCGTGGTTTGATAAAAATCGCAAATTCCATTAAATATTATTTTAGTAGGACATAACTATACCAATTTATAGTAAATAATATGGATAATGACAGTGTTGACGATTTTAATAATACCCAGCCAGAGATATCGAAAACCGCAGAAAAAGTAACTTTGAATTAGCTTACGAGAAATTTTTGGAATGGAGAAGAAATACAAAAATAGAATCTTTTCAAAAACTCAGTATGGCAAGAGTTTTTTTGTAAAATTTTAATTCTGGTTTTTTTAATTGTAAACAGCAGTAGCTATAGGCATAGCAGGGGCATGTCGTGAAGATTAGTTGTGGAAGTTAAGATTCGATAATTTCGAGGATTTAAGTTCACCTTTACTTGTGAAATTAGATTACTTAGAATTAGACAACACGAAAACAAAAAAGCTAAGAACGTTAACTTTAACGGGAGAATTTTATGAAATATATAAAACATCTGCTGCTCCTCGACCGATTGATTTGCCAGAAAAACGTTTCTTTATAAATTACCAACACGGAACATGTACTAGACAGGTAGTTAGCATTAACAAATTTGGTAGTATGGTTAAGACAATTGCAATTAGAAAACCCCTATCTACACATAGGTGACTGCTTCAAAAGTCAAATTTTAGTAAATGCAGGAGGGGACATATTAACCTTAAAGCGCAATGGAGGATGGCAATCTAGTACCGTGGCTGGAGAATATGGAGAAGGGTCTATTGAAAATAAAATTAACGTTGTTAATAAAATCGTCAACTCCATTGAAAAACCACACGAACCCTTTACAGAGATGGAGACAGAGAATACACCGTACATGAACGATCCACCCTTAACATCTAAAATTAACATAACAGAAAATTTGAAAAATAAATGACGTTCCGGGTTCAACTCTACAAAATTGTAAAAATTTCACAATCAACTACAATTTGATATAATATTATTAACCAGTTAAGAGGATACTTTAGTATTATTTTGGTTTTACTAATCATAAAAATAAAAATTGAGTTCCATTACTCTTATTCTTTCAATTTGTGCAGTTGTAGAGAAAGTATAGTGTCCAACATGTGGGAAAAGTTGAAGTTTTTCCACTTGTTGCACAATATACTATTATTTACAACCATATATGCAATGCTGTCATTACTAACGTCATTGAAGGTTAGAAAGTGTCATATTACACACCTCTACTTCTCGTCCTCATTCACCACTCTAACTTCCCACCCTCTAAAATATTGTGATCGTTCAAATTTTTCTCATCTATTCTAGATGAATAATGTCAATGTCAATGTGTTGACATATTGACAATTATTATAATACCTATTTAATGGCAAACAATAAAAACCAACATTGAACTAAAATACAAGAAACTACTTATTGAAATGAAGTCCACATTTTGTCGTTTTAGGAAGGCCAACAGTTTCCCATGTTTCGAAATATCAGTTTTTTCTTCAATTTGTAGCATCGTTCGAATTATAGTGTACATTGCCCACGAAGTGAACAGCTTTGTTTAACTGCCAAGACTACACTAGTATTGGTGGTATTCTCCACGTTTTTTCCTTCGCACCACTTCTTATATAATTCAATAGCTTTTAGGTAGCGATGTTTACTTTTATCGTGTGCTGCTGTATCAGCAGCCTGTCGTATTTCTGGAGGGCTACAATCCATCAATTCTTCATCGTAGAACATTTTTCTCAATTTATTATTCGCGAACTAATATCCATCCGACTTTACTAAATAGCAATAATAACAATATAGTTACCTGCTGGATTTTTCCGAGAAAAATGTCTGGTAATTTTTCGTCAAATGTAATATTTTATGTATGTTCAGGACGAAACAAAGATTTATTGATTTCGATCGAAATATGACGGTTATAGAGAAAATTATATACAAACCTCGGTAAGAAGTTTCATTCCTTTCTCTAGATCGTAGCTAATCTCGACGCTTCGTTTGTGACATTTGTGTTGTTAAATTAGTTAATTGTTGCTTAATAAATTGAGAGCAGAAGGTGTATTTATAGGAAAGTTTCGAGATAAAACAACCGTGGAAAATGTAATCCTATAAGGCACATCATAATTATACTCTTAACAGTTGTATGGTGGTAGAATTATCTTTTTAAAATTAAATTAAAAAATAACCGCTGTATACATCGTTCTAATAAAGGTACTCTATTTTTTAAAAATTATGCCAGGTTTCACGTTACATTCTACAGTAGCCTTGGTTGAATCGCGCAGATTTTTTGATGTCATGCCATTCCGTTGGAACTATAACTCGACCAGTCTAGCTCGAAATTTGAGTTTTGGATGCGCGATAGTCATGCGGATCGGAATATGTCGAGAGCTCATTTTGTGCCAGTAATCAGTTCTGTTCACCTCGCAGCTATTCCGGTGACGTAGCAAAAATTTCGGCGTGAAATTATTCTTTTTTGTCATACTCTTATACATTTTATTCAACATGGAGTTTAGAAGTAAATTGAAAAATGAAGTTTTGTGTGGTCAGAGTCGGGAGCTAGTGAATAATCTCCTAAAATTCATGAGAGATGAAGCGACAAGGCAGAAAGTTGTTATATCTCTTTCTAAGGTATGTTTCAATGATGCAATTTTTGTATCGTCAGAAGTTATCATAAAAATTAGATTAGATTATTTTCTATTCATAACAATATTCATAACAACTCCTGGTGATGCGAAGAATATAACTTTGACAAAAGGGTAGGGTAGAAATAAAGTATAAATGTGTTTAATTTTAAAAACTGCTTATCCTATTCTTATTACCTTAAGGCTAATGTATCTAAATCTAAAACATCAAAATTTTGTTTTCTATTGTCAAGTCTCTGAACACAAAAAATGCGGAAAAGTATTAATTCATATTATGTTCATATTTAAGGTTACTGAACATGTTGTAGCTGCTTTGGGTATAAGCCGATGCACCGTATATATCTAAAGAAAGTAAAATGGTGAATGATATAAAATTAAATTCACTTTCAAACTCCCAAATGAAAGAACTGGCAGAAAAACCAAAATATCACTGGACAGCTTGGAATAAACTCGACAAATGATTCTTAATTATCACATAACTAAGAACCGTACCAATTCTTAAAAACGTGTAGAAAAAGTTTTGCGATGATTTTGAATATAAAGGGGGTAAAGAGTTGAAGGTCACAGAATATATTTATGTTAATTATAGATTTGGATGATGATGATTCAAGTAGAGGGAGCTATACTGATGAAACTGATACCGAAAGGCATTTTGTGGAAAGTGGGGACAATTTTGATTGGGAAAGCTCTTCAAGAAATCTTAAGGTTGAAAAGGTAGAAGATTGCAGCACTGTTAGAGTGAACAATTTCGTCCGGTTCAAAAATGAAAATATTAAAGCTAGGTGAAGTGAACAAAAAAAACTGGTAATAATTATGTCTGCTACTGCATTTCTTTTGGAGTCTGATGAATAGAAAAGAGTACACACGCAATGGTGGGACATGCCCTGGAATTAGATGAGAAAACAATAAAAAATTATTTGACATTAGATGAAGAAACATTTGAAAAACTCCTAATAAAAATAAAACCTAAGATAACTCAGAAATTCTTAGCGTGACACGCAATATCAAATGATATGAAACTCATTTCTCTTTAGAATTGCAACTTGAACGTATAAAAATGACCTAACCTAGTCGAGTTCGAGATCTTGCATGAAACGTTCAGCTCAACTTCATCTGTGCATGCTTTTGATCAAGAAATATTGCATCTTGCATTGCATTGCACGCAATATTCAAAAACTATTGCTTTTCTGAATCGTCAGACTGTGAGCTATAAGCAATAAAAAAGTCAAGGAAACTAACGGCAGAACAAGTAACCTAATTTTGATGTGAATCTTCAGATTCACTACTGGTGAAAGTGGTTTAGTGTTTGGGATCTTTTCCGATTGTCTTAAAGATGATATACTGAATATACTGTTTTCACCACCTCTACACCAACACTAACAATTATACTGTCTGACGCTCGTTTCGATAACCAAGTTATCGTCTTCAGGAACTGAAGGTAAACGTCAGTCTCTTGCAAAATGCAAGCTCTCCATAAGGAAAATCAAAACATCTGAGAACTGTCCGTTTTAACATCTTTAATTTTAAAGAATAAAATACCGCAAGGAATAAACTTCTGTAATAATACAATAATATTGTTTTCAGAAAAGAATTATAAATAAATTTTTTTATAATTAATCCAATTGCATTTTTTTATATACCGGACAAAAATCGGTCATGGGGAAATATTTTCTGTGCGTTGTCAGATGAAAACATGGTGTTTTCAAATAATTATAAAAAAAAATATTGAAACAAAGTTATATTGTTTCAACTCTTGGAAAATTTCGATTTGGTAAAGATGACACTTTTTTCATAATTTCAAGGATAATCCTCCTTATGTGGCTGTTCTTTTCATGTAAAATCTATTCTACCAGTTCATTGTTCTCTGATGTGGTCTTTGTAGAGCGTTTAGACCATAACTAAATTTACTTTTTGTGCATCAGTTAATTTCTTGATACCAAAGTGAGAGCAAAACTGACGATGAGTGACAATGAAAGAATCATTACTCTTGAAAATCGCCTTGAAGACGAACGCGCAATGTTACCGGACCACTGTGGCATCGTGACGGAGAAATATTTTCAAATTTTGATTCCAATGATACCACCTCGCCCCGCACCGTTTATTACGTATTCCAAGTACCTAATCACATGTAAAAACATAAATCGTTGGAGTAACCGTAACAAAATAGACTTTAAAGTTGTCAAGGCTTTAGGGAGTGGTGAATCACGGCAGAACAATTACTTTTAGCTTTTTAGTTTGATGCGTTTTTTAGTTTTTTTAAACTAGATTTATTTTCCATTTTTTAGTTCGATTTATTGTCAAAAATAAAATTTAAGGTGTTAAACTATAAAGTAATGCTGATGCAGCTAGTATAGTAAATCTCCAATAAAGGGTAGATAGTGGTGATATTTGTTTCGATATAAAGAAAATTTGCAGTGATAATTTCTAAGAAAATTCACAGAGTGAACGGGACTTGAACCCACGACAGATGAATCTGTGGGTTTACGTCTTAACCCATTGGGAAATCGAACGCAATTAAAGTGGTGGAATATGCTAGCAATGATGATGCACAGAGCAAAATTACAAACAAGCTTATAAACAAACCCACAAACAGGCTAATAAAAGCATAAAAACAATACAGAGCAATAACCTAGACCAAAATCCAGTACTAAATCTATTGTTTATAGATTATACGGAAGATTACAATAAAATAGAGACGGCAAAGTTGTATGAGGCTTCAGAAGTTCCACGTATGGTGAGACTCTGAATAGAACTGAGATCAAAGTCAAATTTTCGCTTACGCAGATATTGAGATGAATTATGAAATGTATACAAAAATTGGAGAAGGAATTATGAAGATTCGGGGTTAGGGTAAAAACTGAAAGACTAAACGTATGGAAATGCAACAGCTGAGGAAGAAAAAAACAGATTGTTCAAGATGGAAAATGATAAATATAATTTTGAAAAAATTGGGTCTTTCCAATATTTGGAATGTTGATAACAAATATCGATGATGAGTCGAGAAAGTGTGAAAATCGGATAACAAATAATATTCTGAGAATAAAAGAAATATCCATATCAACAAAGAAACGATTGTACAAAATCGACTTTACTCTGTAGATGTGAGTCATTGGTATTATTCTAGAAAAGTGCTAGAAAAATAGTTTGGTAGATGAAAGTAATCCAAAAAATATTAGGGGCGTAAAAATTCATAACGATTCAAGAATAAAAAGAACAAATGTTAGGCTGAAAGAGATAATTAATGAACCTAATATCACACAATAAGTCGGAACCCAAAGATTCAGAAGGTTGGGGCATGTACATCGAAAGAATAAAAATAGAAGTACCAAGAGAGCACAAATAGAACGATGGGGAATCACAAGAATAAAAAGCAGGTTGAGGAAGAACTGTATAGGAGAGGTAACATCAGATTTGAAGAGTGGTAATAACTGAGCAGAGAAACGGATGGAGAGGTATAGTAAATAGAGTGTAGGAAGAACAAAACAGAACCTAAAGAGTTTATAGACATAGAATTTAACATGAACGTGAACATTTAACCACGGGGCTTCAAGGCCTGTGATATATAATATAAATAAACTATGGTTTTAAAACCTCTCAATAAAAACAGTTTCGCGTTTTAATAGTAAAAATGTATTTTTTAATTCATACCCTTAACCGATATTGTATCTACTAATCATAGAATTTTGAGCGTTCAGTACCTTGAATATAGAACTTTTTCACATTCTGAATCTCATTTTTTGGAGGCTCATTTTACTATCAATACTATTAGAATAACATTTGACTAAAAGGAAACGACCTAACTGTGCATCTTTGTTATAAATTCAAATTTTACTGTGTGAAGAAGAATGAAAACCAACGAGATATAAAAGTGATAATTACCTTGTCTTATTTCGTTATGTAGTATTATAACACAGATTATGCAATCACTTGCATCTACCTAAGCACACTTCAATGCACTTTCAGTTTCCTTTATAGATTTCCTTAAATAAAGTTTCTCCCGTTTATTGATATGATGCCGTGGATTAATATCACTTTCCCAGCCTCACAACTGAAAAATGTGATGTTAGTACAAAAATAGAGGGAAATACGAATTTGAATTAATTATCTGGTATCGCAAAATGTATTTACGGTAGATATTATGATTTGTAAAATAAAACACATGTAAATATGATGGATGTTCTAGTATAAATTAATCATTATAGATTGTCTTGATAATAGTGAAAAGAGATTCAACCTATTGAAGTCTCAAGTGGATTCTAAGTAACATGTAACTGATATACAGGGTCCTTCACGACGAGATGAATCGATATGTATATGGGAAACTACTGCGACTAGTGTTCTGAAAATTTGCTTGCATGGATTTTCTAAAATGCTCGTTTCAGCTAAAATAATTTCAGTTTTCTGAAACTTCCTGTTATATCGAAAGTGGATCCAAACTTCGTTATTTTAAATAAAATGCTATGGTTTTCATTAAATTTTTGAAATCTATGCAAAATTTTAATACAACTTTATATAAGTACACATTTTCTAAATTTTTGGACAAATGCAACTTCCCACTAAAAAAATTATATTTCTAAATTCAAGTGAGTAATATTTTTGGGATTCAGACAAATAACACTAACAGTTTTCAAAATATCTGAAAACCTTGACAAAAATTTATAAAGAGTGTTCAGAAAATGGTGTTGAATTTCGCTATCTAAAAACTTCGAAAACTTAATTTTTTCAAAAAGCAACCCCCATTTTTCTCCTCACCATTGGATTCTATGGTTCAAATTAAGGGAACTTCGTTAGTAAATTCATATATCTCAAATAAACGGTTTTTGTATAACCTTGAAAAAACTAAAATCTTTATGGTTTTTAATTGTGGGTTGTCTGGAGCGACCAAAAAAAAAACTAACATACCACCAAACAAACAAACAATGAAAACAGCAGACGTTTATGCCTTTTTTGGTAACTCCAGACAAACGACAATTAAAAACCATGAACATTTCAGTTTTTTCAAGTTTATACAAAAACCGTTCATTTGAGATATATAAGTTCCCTTAATTTAAAGCGTAAAATCTAATGGTATAAAGAAAAATGGGGGTTGCCATTTGAAAAAATTAAGTTTTCTAAGTTTTTAGATAGTCAATTTCGGCACCATTTTCTGAACACCCTATACAAATTTTTGCCAAGCTTTCCACAGATTTTGAAAGCTGTAAGTGTTATTTGTACAAATCCCAAAAATATTAGACCTGACTCACGTAAACTTAGAAATATAATTTTTTCAGTGGAAGGCTGCATTTGTCCAAAAATCTCGAAAATGTGAAATAATTAAAAAATGGTGGACTTTAGGCATACGATGCCTTATATAAAGTTATATTAAAATTTTGTGTAGATTTCAAAAATTTAATTAAAATGTTTTAATTTAATTTAATGTTTAAAATAACGAAGTTTGGGTCTACTTCCGGTATAATTTTAGCTGAAACGAGCATTTCGGAAAACCCATGCAAGCAAATTTTCAGAACATTAGCCGCAGTACTTTCCCATATACATATCGATTCAGCTCGTCGTGAAGGACCCTATTTATTGTGTGGTTACAACTGGATTTCTCATATAATGTTCCTTCACAATTAAACTTTTATTAATATAAACAAAATCAAGGAATACTCTTATTTCAATATTTTAGTATTCAAAAATACATAGTGTTTTAATTTGGTGCTTAACAAAATAAATTATTGTGAATCTTTTGGTAGCCTAAATATTATCTAGTAAAAAAGTTATGCCACTTTGGAAGCGAATAAATACAATTGTTACACAGATTTATCGAATCGTGGAATTCATGTTCCGATTTGTAGTGCGACTTCTAATCCAATCACCTAATCTGGATCCGAGATCAGAAGACAAGTTACGACATCTAGAGAGACGATATGGAAGTTTGAATTCCGACTGCAAACTTTTGTGTTACAATAGTTCACGTCACCAACAAATTTCTTCATCCAACACTTTTTGTTTAACTTTGGTCTACGAAGGTTGCTACTTAAGTTTTGAGATAGACAAATAAAAACAAATTGTCGAAGTATTTTGTCCATTCCGATTGAGGTACCTCCAAAACATGTGATTTGAACGCAACAACCACTTCTTCATGTGTAGAAAAACGTCGACCTCGCAATTTATTATAAATCTGCGGAAATAAGAAGAAATCATCGGAATCCAAACAATGTACAGCGGATGACTTATCAATTCGATATGTGAGAGCTCGCATTGTCATGATGTCATGATTCGTCTTCTTACAAATAAATACTATTGAAACAATCAGAATTGACCGTTCTACGTTGCTCTAATGGAATGATGTCCAGTTATTCCGAAAAAAAAAAGACGACCGATTCCTTCGATGTGCTTTGTGCGTGAACAGCTTTTGTTGTATTTGGCTGCATAAATACATAATTTGCCTGTTACGATCTTAAAGACGTCTCTTAAAGCACCTCGATTGAATTTTTTCAGTATTTATTTGCACCAATTGACACGATATTTTCTTTTAGCAATTGTCATTATTGAATGTATGCGAGTGAACTAATGCCTCAATCTCACGGTATTTCACATGACGATCCTGTAATAGTACATCAATGTTTTCTGGTACGACGGTCGATATTGGACGACTTCATCCTGTAGCGAAGTAGGAACACATATGAATTCGGAATACCAACGAAACACAGTAGCTCGAGATGGTGCTTCATCAACAAAAGTTGAAGCGAGTTGATCGGCATACTTCTGTTTGTTTAATCCACTTCGAAGCACAAAGTCATCGCAAGCAAAAGATGAATGGTCCAAGCGTCTGTAAACAACTCAAATAGCACTCATAAGACAACAAGGTTTGAGTAAGTTCACCATTAAAAATGTTAAACGTTATGAATACAATGTATGATTTGACATATTCACATCAGTGTTGTCATATCTCAAAACTTAAGTAGAAACCCTTGTACACAACGTCCGATATCACGGACTGCGGATATGCTGTCACATCCTAGGGTTCGCTTGATTAGGTCCGAGAGGGCTTATGGCTTTCTACTTTCTAGCACAAAGAAAAATATGTTTGTGGGATAAAACTGTGGAAAATATTCCAATTGTTGGAATGTTCATCCTCATGTTCGTGTCTTGACGTCTAATTGTAAATACCCAGAAAACATCGAAAAGTTATTTCGGATATACGGAAGTAATTGAAAAAAAATTTCTATCACAGTATATCATGACCCAGTTAATCAAATAAAGAGGATGAATCTCCCACTGTTATGTTATTCTACTCTCTCGTATATACACTGTCGAGCAAAAAATTGAGGTCACTTCAGAAATTGCGTCATTATTGATAATGATTAATAGGCGTTAAAGTAAATTTTTTCCGAGACTTGACAGCTGTCATTAGACGTATTAGAATACGACTTTGATGAAAAATGTGCCTTTGCGCTAATTGAACATTCACATTTCCCTTGCCTGTTTTCCAGTTTACTGTTGATTCTTTATGTAAAACCTAACGATTGCAAAGTGTAGTGATGTTAACAGGCCCATAATGCCTTTAGATCCGATTGTTGTGGCATAAATTGTTGCGTTGTAGTAATATGGTCGGGGGCAACGTGAAACTGCTAGAATTGTTGGTGCTAGTCTTTGTGGTGTGCAAAGGGTGTACCAGCTGTTTCTCGACACTGGCCTGATAACTAGAAGACCAGGGTCTGGGTGAAAAAGAGTTACCACTCAACGAGATAACCGTTTTTTGGTGTCTACAAGTTTGCGGAATAAGACAGCTACTGCGGTTTCACTGCGTAATCAGTTGGAAGAAATGTCAACATTAGTGAATAGACTGTTAGAAGGAGACTTCATGCGGCTGGTCTGTCATGCAGAAGAATGGCTATAGGTCTCCCGTTACAACGCCAGCATCGGACTGCAAGATTGACATTTGCCAGAGATTACGTTCGTTGCAATGTTGATGACTGGAGCTGGGTATTGTTCTCAGATGAGTCGCGTTTTTGCCTCATTGGGTCAGATGGACGTCGACGAGTGTGGGGAAGAACTGTGGAAAGATATGCTGAAGTTGACGAGCGCCTTTCATTTGGCGGTGGATCAGTTTTGGGCGGGAAGCACTGCACAAGCTCATACAGAGTTGGTCTTCATAGAAAATGGCTCCCTAACCTCTCAAAGGTACATTACGGAGGTGCTAGAAGACCATGTTATGACTTTCATGGTGACTATGGAGGAACGTGGCATTTTTATGCAAGATAATGCGAGACCACATACAGCCAGAATTGTCAGGGAGTGTCTGGATCAGGTAGAAATTAGGTGGTTTGACTCGTCAACTTGCAGCCCAGACATGAATCCCATAGAACATGTCTGGAACGAGTTGGGACGACTAATCCGCAGACACACACAAGCACCAAGAACTGCCCAGGAGCTGAGAGGATTGCTGTTACAGAAATGGGATAACATTGAATAGAATATGATTCGCAACTTAATTCAAAGTATGTCGCGCCGACTTCAAGCAGTAATCAATGCAAGTGGAGGGAATACACTTTATTAGTGTCAAGTTTTTTCATTTTGCTCGTTCCATATTTTCCCTAACAACAAAATGTTGAATTTCGCCGAAAATATTAATTTGTTGCTTTTGCAGAATAAAATCATTAAATCCAAGAAAAAAATACATTTTTCTTTAGTATAGAGTATCACATTCAGCTTACAAAAGCACATGCAATGATGTACAGTTTGTGAATACTATCTGAAAACGTAAAATTTTAAGGTGACCTCAATTTTTTGCTAGCCAGTGTATAACAATGCTAACAAATATCGCTTCTCTACTTGGGGAGGCATACATGTTGTTTCAGCTGCATAATAGTTATTTGTATGCCAAGCACTGGAAGTGCTACAATGTAAGTAACAGACGAGTCCAACAAAGTAGTATTTCAGCCGCGGCTTAAACAAAATTTTTTAGACAACGCATAAGATCCAAAACTTTTTCAACTCACTAAGGAAAGAAATTAAATAATAGAGAATTATAAACATTTTATTTATTGAACAATATACTTAATGATATTTGCAATGTCAATATTAGTTTTTTTCTTTTTTAGCATCACTCATTAATTTAGAGACAAAACTTCGGATAAAACAAATAATTTCAGAAAATTAAAAATTTAAGGTTATGCAAAATCATCGAAGTAAAACTGTCAACTGTCAACATTGAAGTGGCTTGAGTCACATTTAAGGAAGTTAAAGTTGTCTACTCCAGAGCGTCCCGAAAGTGTTTTGCAGTACGGAACTGTCATTTTCACTACAAAACGCAACTTTCGGTATGTAAATGAATACAGAAAGAACAACTTTCAGATGGCGTCGTCTAAAAAGTTAATTACTGGCTCGGAAACACGAGTGTAGTGGACAGACATCCTCCGTTCTGCACTTCCAGCATCTCATGTATCTGTCCGTCATCCGAGCTCAGATCGGTGCGTAGACAATCGCTCAATGTGCAATTTTATTTCAATTTCCTTGTCATATTTTGTGATACATATTCGTGATTAACTAAAATGGGATCTCTTGTTAAATATCAAGTAGAAGCGTGACTGGAGTTTTATCAAACTCGGACTATTAGTTTGTTAAAAACTATTTGACGTTTAGTACTCTTATTACATTTCATCTGGAACCGCAACACCTAGAAAGGTGATTATAGTTTTTTTTAATTGATTTCGATATGAATAAACGACAATCATATTGCCACTTTACCATGCGTGTTTTCATTATTACTTCTTTTAAGCATATCTTAAAAAAACAATTCCGATTAAAGCAGGAAGTCTGTTATTTTTGGAAGCAGATGAGAATGTTGACATTATAAGTGCGGTATATACCGTTCTTTTGACCCATTCATATATCAAAACAATGATTTCTCATCACGTCACATTGTAACCTATTATGTATAGACTCATACTAGAGACTGAATTGAACATGTTGAAGGGTGTCTATCGTAGAACTTCAAAATTGGAGTATCAGAATGGATCGAATCGAGCGACGCGCGGTGATTACATGTTTACGTTTGGAAGAGTTGACTCCAACGAATGCAAATTCACAAACATTTAATAAAATTAAGACAATTTATAATATTACTTCACACAGTGAAAAAGCTTTGTAGAGAGGGAGGTACCTTTACCACATACGTCAACGTTGAGAAAGTGTTGTAATATAAGACGTCTGCCTATTACACCAATAGTTGAAGTTAGAGTTTCTCATGTAGTATATAAAAGGTGGTGAATTGAATTAAGATTTTGTGTTAATTCTTTTATGACTGCCAATATCACTGGTTTATGCAAAAATAGTATCTTTCATTTATTTGATAAGGAAGACCTCCTACCTCTATTATCCCTAAGGAAAAGTTCGATAATAACAATAATCTTAACCAGAAGGTTTATAAAAAAATCTTTACAGCTATACGATTATATTCAATTATCGTGCGAGATGTATTACGGATTTAAATATATTCATACTTTATTGTAACAAATGATAAAAATTTCAATTACAATATGTTGAGATTGCTCTAGGACATTGTGCGCAGTTCGATGAACTTAATATACAGTTTCGAGTACTTGTGACCCAATTCAGAAAAGCGGGATAATAAAGATATACTCCGGGAATACCTTCTTGTCCACATTCTTTGCCCCAGAGTACTATTCCAACTAGGTTGAATTGATTCGCTCCAACGTTTCTACAAACGAAACCTGAACCACCGTCTCCCTGGAAATTGGAAACAAATGTATCATATTTTTTCAAATATCATATTTAGCACTAGCAATAAATCAAATTATGTACCAAATATTTGCTACAGCATACTAATTTATATATATTAACATTTAATTAGTTGAATTACTATTTTTTTCTTGTTATCTCACGGTATTTGAATGCAATTATTGAAAAAAAAAACTTAATTATCTTGATTAACTCTACAGAAAAAGTAGAAACTAAAGTGTAACATTACAAAGTTCGACGCCTTGCGTCTCTAGTGTCATAGGGTCAAACAAGGGGCCTGGAAGATCTAAGGGTATTCTTCCTTTGGACCTAACCATATAATTTGAAGCCATCAGGATATCCTCAACGAATTTCAAACAGGAACAACTTTTTCTTAGTGCCTTTCTATCTTTTGTTTCATCTTTTTTTCCTTCCCCTTATAACGTATATAACTGAAGTTTTCGGAAAAAATTCGTTGTCTTCAATTTAATTTCAAATAACTTAAAATTCAGTTGCCATAGAAAACATATATTTTATCAAGTTTCAATCTAATCTAATATATAAAATTCTCCTATCGCGGTGTTTGTAATTGAACTCCTCCGAAACGGCTTGACCGTTTCTCATGAAATTTTGTGTGCATATCGGGTAGGTATGAGAATCAAACAACATCTATTTTTAATTTCTCTAAATCTTAAGGCTAGTTTACCCCTAAAAATATTTTTTCATTTTTTAGATAAAATTTTTTGTTCTTATTTTTTATGATATAGCATTAAAAAATACATACAATCCTAAATTTTGAATCCTCTACGATCAACCCCTATTTTTTATTTGATAATTAAAAACTTTAATTTTTTAGCAAGATTTTCACTTTTTTTGTCATGACAGAATGAAAAATATTATAGTATTCTGAATTTTTCACCCTTCTACAATCAACTCCTATTTCCTATCTCGATTTTTGTTATTTTTTATTTTATCCACAGATCCGCAATAAGATTGCAAGATGGCAATGGAATATAATAATTATAGTGCGATCAATTCTTATTTATAATTTCAATTTCCTTTTTGTATCGATTTTAGCAGTAACTGTTATACGTACCATTTTGATTTTTCTGTGCAACTCTCATATTAATTTTACTCTCATCGTGAATTATTTTATAAATAGCTGAAAAGACAGTTTTTACTCTCATGTAAATAAACACGTGCTGTGAGCTCCCGCTAACAACGGCCATTATCGTACCTGTACATATTGTACTTAACATTTTTTGCAAATAGTTTTAAATCAAAACAGAAACGTGTACGTGTTTAATAAATATACGTGTTCTATTATTGTGAATGGTAAGTCAAATAATAAGCAAGCTAATACAATAATGAGCCAACAAGTTCTTCGAACATTTACATCAGATTTATTTTTTCGACTACCATTCCAGTATGAGCCTTGGCTCATTTCAAAGTGGTGATTGAACAACTATATGTGGCATATTCTTGCCCAATTGATAGTAAAAATATGAATAATTATTTTTGATGTCTAGACAGCTATCAAGAATATTAATTTGAAATTTATTCGTTACTTTGATAAAGAATACTTTATTAACCTAAATAAAAGAAACTTCCATTGTCTATACAACGCTTTCGATTATAAGTATATCCCTATACACTTATAGTGAATTGGTTATTTTTATTGAATTAGAAAAATGTTTCGTAGATATAATTTATATGGCAAAACAACATTAAATATTTGGAAAGTTAAATATTTGAAGAAGTTTATACAGTTTAGTTGGGAGGTTGTCAAAAACTGCCATATTCGAAGAGCAGAATATTGCAATATTTACCATTTAATAACAATAAGTGGATGTGAACAAGGAATACCATGTTCAAACCTTCCAAAAATGAGCGGTTTAAAGCTTTGACTGATAACGAGTCAAATAGATTGGTAGAATGTGCAAACTACAAATGAGGAACATCAACTCGAAGGCTCGCCAATTTCGGGTTTCCCACATGACTATGACTCGAGAACTGAACAGAAAGAAAATTAAACATCGGAAAAAGAAGAAATGTTCAAAATATATGGATCATTTGCGCTGAACTCCGATATGTTGCATTGAGAAAACGTCACTTCACAGAGAACCGAGTTGTGATTATAGATGACGAAAAATATTTACAAACTAAAAGAAATACTGGATTTTACACAGATGAATTTTAGACATCATTTCGTTGTTTTAAAATTGAACTACAAATTTGTAGGTTATCCCTTTTTTCTTGGTCTACCTCTCAAATTTTCGTCTGCAATTTTGAATTGGTAATCACGTTTTGTTTTGGTAATCTTGGGCATCCATTATATGTGCTCAAACTATCTCAATTAGGCTTTATATATTTATTTTATAACTCGTGATATCTTTAGTTCTTCTGTATATTTTTTATTTTGGCTTAAATTAGAGTCCATGAAGATTTTGACGATCTTCCAATTTTGGATATGGAATTATGGGGATAGCATACAGACATACAGATATCTTCAACAAATTGCAGTCAGTAGCACCTGGTCAAGCGAAAATCTGGTCACAGGGAGCAGGTAAATATCATTTTGATGGGGAGTGATGAAATTTGGCCTTTGAATAATAGGGGCTTGAAGACTATTATAATAAACAATAATAACTTGGTATACAAATTGATCAGGAACCTATTCTTGGTGTAACCAAAAGTGTTGAATCATATAATAGGTTCCACAGAGATAGATTGAGAGATAAATTATATATTAAATTTTGAAAAATGTCTGTGTTTGCTTGCTAGAGACCGTGTAAATAAAAGTGACTCACTTTGTGTTGAAGAAATTGAAGAATAGCTAAAAAATTACTCTATGTGTACGTAACAATAGCTTATTTCCTATCCAATAATCTAAAACTTCCACGTTTCTAATTTATGTATGTATGTAAGTCCATACTTACCGTACAAGCATCTATATTTGGCTCTCCTCCAGCGCAAATGTCAGTTTGCCCATCTAAATAGTTTGCAGTCATAAGTCCGAGACTATCATAAGCCATTTTGCAATATGTATAAGCTTGTATTTGTAAAAATGCTTGTTTCAAATGTACATAAGGTGCATCATTTGAAGTAAACGTAGTGTTCCCAAATCCTACCACTACACAGTTGTCTGCACTGAAAAATTAAAGTCACCATTATTCATCTCATTATATATGTTATGGCCAAAGCCCAGAGATATGGCCAAAGTGCGAGGAAATTGGCAGTGTTTTGTTTCACAACTATTTCACTATGTTCTGCTCCTTCCTCGTATTCTGTAATCGTATTATTGTTTTAGTATTTCCTATCTTAGTTTAGGTTAGTTATGGTTATACAGAGCCAAAAATACGTGCAAACGTTTTTTCTCTCAACTGTGGCTGATCCTTCCATGTCACTTTGCGATCTGGCCGACTTAATCCCGAAATCAAGAAAAGATCGTTCGATCTATTGACTATATAAATGAAATGACTTGTAAAAGATGAAAAATTTTCCAGTCCACTTTTGCTTCGTTGAAGATTAATTTGTAACAAAATTTTAGTTTTGAAACGTTTAGTATTTTTTTCTACAGTGAATATTTTTTACATTTATATATTTATGTATATCAGTATCCTACAATATCTTTGGCAACCCAGCTTGAATTTATGCGCGACGTGGCCCCAGCGTATTTCGAAACGCAAACGGAACAGAGGTCGTATTACTGGAGAAAACTTTTTGGTAAATACCAATTACTTTCTATTTCTTTCACCCAGTTTTTTTGAAACTCAGTTAAAGCTCAAGTACACGAGGCGAGTTTATAAGCTAACAAGCCGGCTTGCTAAATCCGGCTAGTCGGCGAGTGCGTTAATACTTGAGTACACACAAACTTGCCACTTGCTCAGTAGCTAACTAGCTGGCGTGTTGAAACCACATGTTGCCGTATGCTGTTAATTAGGTTAGGTTATTGTGAAGATTTGCTTAGTTATTGGTGGTTTTCCTAAAGTGTCCTATCTAGATCCTACATTGTGAAACATTAAAGATAAGGACTACAGCAACAAATCGTTGAGGAATTCGAGTTTTGAGCGACTTATATCTGAACTGAAAGAAAATCAGTTGTTACTGCCTAGTCTGGTCACTGAATGTAGGATGTTGGTATTTTGTCTTCATTCGCCAGGTTAAAATCTTCTCTGTCCACCGCTTGTCGTTACATATAGTGCCTTGGGGCAGTCATTCGCAGCCAGTTATGCAAACTGCAAGCAGCTCAAACAAATCTGTCGATAGTATCGGGTTTCAACTGAATTGGTCTTGAAAATACGCTAAACCGCCAGGCAAGTATGCCAAAAGCATTCTCAGGCACTCGTCCTGCACGGAAAAGGCGATAATTAAATATTGTTTCTTTAACAGTTGGTCCATGCTTATTGAAAGGTTTCATAAGATTGGGTCTTAGAGGGAAAGCGTCGTCCCCAACGTTAACAGCGTTCTCGGGATACCCAATAGTTTTATTTTCCTTCGCAATGTTCAGAGTACTATCTCTAAACACTACAATATCTCTTGCTCGTCCATTTCCTCCTACGCCAATATAAGTGAAGCAATAATCTGCATCCACCATAGCAAATAGTATGATACTGTAGGTTTTCTTGTAACTGCAGTATAATGAACCTGAACAGGGAGGTTTCTTGATGTCAATGTATTTACCATCAATCGCTCCACATTATCTAGCGAAATTCCAACGCTGGAGAAATAACTTTTCAATTACTTTCCAATCTTCAACAGTTTTTGGTACCTGAAAGAAATAGATTGTTTTTAAGTACTTATTAATGTTTTTATTTTGTTGAGGACCTAAACCAAAGTCAAAATGGAGAACAAGATAAAGAGAGAAGTGACGCTGTTGATCCTGCTATGCCTGGCATCGTGAACAACTCCATTGTTGAAGCAAACACGGCCCACTCATCCTGAAGCGCCAAGAAAAAGGTGTAGAAAAATTCTGGAAACGGGTAAATCCGACAATGAGGAGATATCGCAAGCAATCAAGAAGTTATACGACATTGCAAATAATGCTGCTGCGGATAAGCCATACGATCTGTTTGGCAAGTATATAGACAGTGAACTCCGTCAGCTACCAACGCGAGCAGCCATCTTGCTGCAGCAGGAAATTCAAAATAGTATAGCTCGTGCTAAGTTGGACATATTGGAAAATACATCAGTCAAACAAGATTTTCACAACTTTTCTCTACTCCCGTCGCCGCACTCAATAGCTTTCGCAACTGGTTCTTCAAACGACGAAGACGACATTTTACAAACAGCTATGATCAATACGTTTTTCCAAAGTATTTAAAAAGATTCCATGAAATAAATATCTTAGAAATTAATTACAACAAATTATTTACACTTACTTCAATGAATGGTCGAAGAACATAACAAATCGCCGTATGTACATGGGGTAGAAAACTCGATATTGTTGTTTCTGGAAATCGAAACAGGTACTCCAGAGACTTGAATGAATCACCAGTCGCTAAATACCGTAATGTTATTTCTAATTTTGTAGTTACTTAAATTGCCATTCTCATTATCGTGTCCTCTTTTGACAACATTTCGTCTACCAATCCCAGTAGTTCATCAAACTGTTTACCTGTAATTAATTCTCAAAATATTTCTATACGCCACAGGATCTTCGTTCTTCAGCTCTTCCAGTAAAGTATTTGATGCACCATAATCAGTACGTCTTCGTATTCACGGTTTCACCCACACTTATCCCTTATGCACTTTCCGTTTAGCGTTTTCTCGTCTAATTAACTCGTTTTTAATCACTTTAATTACAACTGCAACTCCCGCTACTGCGTTTTTACAAGCAGCTATTGGAGCGGCAGCATCGAGTAAACTGGGCTAGTTTACGAGCTGCTTGTGAAAAAGCCGGCTTGTAGCTTGTAAATTCGCCCCGTGCACTTGAGCCTTTAAATATAGAAGATTTTGTTTTTAATTTCATTAGGAACTATCAGGAAAATGAAAGGAAGGTATCTGTAAAAGGTTCCCATACAAATATTAGCACATATTCCTTGATCAAGACAAACATGAATAGATTTAAGTGGACTTACTAAACATAAAAGTCGATTCGTTTGGGCTTTGTTAAAATTTTAAAATTGGTTTATTTTATCATGATTTTATGCCATTTTAATAAGATTTACCAGTTTGTACAAACGAGATTCTGGTAGGTATCTCGATAGGTATAGAAGTCTATATTCCTTACTCCTTCAAGAGTTTTTCAAAGAATAATCCATGGTTTGATGGAAACTGCACTAGAGCAGCCAACAGCAAAAATTCTGCTTATCGGAAATGGCGCTCAAAAATAGAGAACTTTTTTGTCTCGAGAAATACCTTCTCGCAAGTAATGATATGATGAGAAAGTGAACAACAAACTTCTCAATTGTTCAAATGGATTTATGTCTGTAACAGAAGAGGTCGGCCAAGGCATCGCTATACGGACACATCTCAGAAAGTTTTGATGTCAACGCTGGTATTTCTCATGGAGACATCTTATCACTTACTTTCTTTCTCCTGTACATCAACGATTCACTCGACAAAACTGCAAACCCGATCTATAGCTTCGTCGACGATGACATACTGTTGTCGTCGTTCAAATAAACTCAAATTTTTAGGTAGCAACTAATCACCACCATCAATACTTATCTTGAAAACATTCTAAAGTTATGTAGAAGCATTTGCTGAGGATGCTCGACTCAATACAGAAGAGAGCAATTCGTCTTATTGGCGATCAAGAGTAGATCAGAAGCTTGGACAACTTAAAGCTGTCGAACATATTCCCACCTAGAGCAGTTGGCATCTTAAGTCACCACTCAAAGTATTGGAGTGTTGTGCTTGCTTCTTATATAAAAAAAACTATGATCAGTTAATTTCTTTCAATAAATTTTTCCAGAAAATTTCCCATAGTGAAAATATGGGTATTGTTTTATGCATGATCATTAGGCAGGAGAATAAACAAAACTTGTTTGTCATTTATAGTAAAGACACAAATTTCTGTAGTAAAATTTAACTGAATTGGAAACTTTTGAAATATTTTCTTATTTCAGGGTCATGCCTTTGAGAAAAGTAGAAAGCAATGCAGTCGCTTATGATTTCTCCATCATAAGCAAATTTATTTCTTATAGTTACAAGTGAAATTCAATGTGAAACTTGAATGAAAATAAATATCTGAAACACGACCAAAAATGATGAATATATCACGAAAACCGTGGAAAGTGATCTCTACTTCCATCCTTAAAAATATTCATACGACGAAAGGAATTAAACTGTAATTTTTGCAAAATTTCTTCTTTTCCTCTAATGTCATTTTTTGTATTGTTAATGCTGGTATTCCATTAGCCACAAGTGTGTTGAGAATCACTTGCTCAACATATACAATAAAATCAGAGTGAGCTAAAGTGAAGTCTGGATAAAGTAGTGGCATTACCTATACCTCTTCATGTGTTGTGATCTACTGGATCTAGTTAGTTTCAAATGAGCGTCAAGGTATTCGACAATTTGAATGTGATTTAATATCATTACGGTCTATTTTGCACTAATATACAAAAATATATATCAATATACTTTATTAGTCATTAATTGCACATCCTGAGCAACAATTTTTCATGTGTAGATGAATAGAATGGAAGTAACCATCAATAGTTCTATTACTTACCCTGGATTTGATGTATGGTAATCTATACCAGGTTGCGGTGGGCAAATAAAGTTGGCTGAAGGTCCGATATTTACCGGCTCTGCTAATCTTAGTAGAGCTATATCATTTTTCAATGTCGTCGGATTATAATCTGAGTGATAATATACTGATTTGACATCAATCGTTTGAGCTGGTGCCCCGTTAATATCATATAGACCAAACAAAGCTCTCAATACTCTACAATCAGAAGGAATGAATAATTTTGTGATTAAATGATAATTTAAAATTCTATTTTTATATTTTACTAGCTGACCCGTTAGACTTCGTACTGCCTCAATCAATAAATAAAAGACCTAAGATTTTGTATAAAATAAACTTAAAACAAAAAGGAATCCTTTTTTTATTAAAACAAATAAAAAAATGGTCGCAGTGTGCATGAAGTTTTATTATTATCTTCGATTAATTACAGATGATGTTGCTTACTTACAAAACAGAGTTTTCCTAAAATACTTCCTATTTATAAGGTTTCAATTTGATATATTGAAAGACACACACAGTTATAATACAGTCTGTTAATCAATTCAAAGCTTTCTGATAAACTATATTTTTTGTTTTGTTTTGTGGTGTGTAATTAAACAAAGATGACGGTTTTCCGACGTACGAACACGCGACGTATAATTTCCATGCGCGAAACAGAGAAACTCCAAGTTTTTTCTGAAAACTTTCAACGACTGACCTTGCGATTTATTTATGGTTATCGCAAAGGCCAGATGTACCGGAAATTGTGAACGTTTAAAATCGAAAAATGGTAAATCCGTTGGAAACATCGGTATACGCGGGATCAAGACATCCTCTCCTTTGTATTTTCCCTTTATGGTTGTTGCCTCACTGACGTTATTAATAATCTTTTTCACAGTCTTGTTCCATTGCACAGTCGAGGTTGATCAATGTTATGTAGTATGATGACAACTGATCCTACTTTTAACTGCCAATTGTGAGGTGGTAATCTAGGCAATTCCAGTGAATCTAAAAACTCCGTGGGATAGTCAACTACATTATCCTGGTTCATAACGGTGTCGACTGATTTGAAGGAAACCTGTTGTAAGAGATTCTCGAGATCTTTATTTTTCGTCGCCAATATAGCTGTTGTGCTAAATCTGGAAAAATACGCTGAATAAGCTTCTCTTTTGAGTCTGGGACTGAAATTTGTGTGTAATGTGATGAATTCGGTCGAGGTGTCCACTGCGATTTTATTATTATCGCATTCTAAAGATATCTACTTCATTTTCACTCACTAAAGAACGCATACGACTATTTTCTTGATCTGTCTTTCTCTGGTTATTAGTGTGGCTAGCACGTGAGGTAGCTCTTTGCACATTTGATTGACTGCGACGATCTAAGTCTTCTCCTCGGTTGGTTGTCAATGTCAAATATTATGGTTGCGTTCAGAAATTTAATTTGTGACAAAACATCAAGGAAAAACCAAATTTTTGTTTTTCCTTAATTCCGAGCGTTCTCATATTTATTTACCTTTTAAACGCAAATAATTTAAGACCAAAATTAGCCAAATCGGTCCAGCCTTTCTCGAGTTTTAGCGAGACTAACGAACAGCAATTCATTTATATATATATATATATATATATATATATATATATATATATATATACAGTGCTTTTCAGATAAAAGTATCCACCTTTAATAACTTTTGTAATACTGGTATTTAGAAAAAATCCAAAAACACGTCAATTTATGTTGGAAGGGGCAAGCATTATGGCTTATTTAAACTTACTGGAAAAGCCACCCCCTCACCCCTAGCAGCATCCCCTTTATTTTTTTAAATTACTTTTCATATTTTTTATGTAAAATTTGGATACTCGTCTTTGAGCTGATTTCAAAAATGTATAATACTTGTAGGTTAAAGTGGTTAGTTTATGAGATAAACAATTTTTCTTTTAAGAGTACAAATTTTACTTATTATTTACTTTCACCTTATTTGCCTGTACTAAAATGGGTTGTACAACAGTTCAAACTCTTTAATCTTTTTAACTGTGCTATTTATTCTACTTAAAAAATCCAAACAACAAAAAACTCTACTTTTTATTAAAGTTTGACATTGTCAACTAGAATTTGTAGTCACTATTGATATTGTAATTTGATACATTATTTATTTTGTTTCTCTGAAATGGTTTACTCTTTGCAAGAAAGAATTGAAATTGTAGGTGGTTTATACTACCAAAATAATAATTGTGCAAGAGCTGCTGCTAGAATATTTAACGAATTACATGACGGAAGACATGCAACTCATAAGTATGTAATTCAACTGATGGAGAAATTTACCACAACAGGGTCTGTTTGCAATAAAGTGCATAAGCGAGAGGGACTCGTAAATAACGAAGCAATCCAAGTGGCAATTTTAGGGCAAGTCAGCTTAGAGGCTCAACAACCCCAATCGTTGTCAACAATAAGTAGAGCGATCGGTGTTTCATCTTCTACAGTTTTCCGAGTTCTACATAAATTCAAGTACCACCCATACAAAGTTAAGTTGGTGCACGAGTTGAATGAAGATGATTTTGATCGTCGTCTAGAGTTTTGCGAATCAATGACGCAAATTATCAATAACAATCCACAATTGTTAAACAATATTTGCTTTTCTGATGAATGCTCATGGTCATTAAATGGCTTAGTAAGTAGGCATAATTGTAGATATTGGGCTGAAAGTGATCCACATATTATGCGTGAATTCCATACACAACATCCCCAAAAGTTAAACGTTTGGTGTGGTATCCTAGGTGACCACATTGTCGGACCTTTCTTCATCAACGGAAATTTAAATGGTGAATCATATCTTGAGTTACTCAGGGAAGGGGTTGACCCACGTATTACAACAATAATAGAAAATGATGATAACCTTTCCGAAGATTTACTGGTATTTCAACAAGACGGAGTTCCCCCACACTATGCTATGCCTGTCCGACAATTTTTAAACGAAACATTCCCCGCTCGTTGGATAGGTAGAAGGGGGCAGATGATGAAGTGGCCACCTAGGTCACCGGATTTAACACCCCTAGACTTCTTTTTATGGGGGTATTTAAAAACAAAAGTTTATGCTACCAAACCAGAATCTCTGGATGATTTACGAGAGAGGATAGAAAATGAATGTCGACAATTAAATCCAGCCGTATTAAGCAATGTCAGAGAGGCATTTCAAAATAGATTATACCATTGTATGGAAGTGAATGGTACTCATTTTGAACACTTATTGTAACTTCATAATAAATAGCACAGTTATAAAGATTAAAGAGTTTGAACTGTTGTACAACCCATTTTAGTACAGGCAAATAAGGTGAAAGTAAATAATAAGTAAAATTTGTACTCTTAAAAGAAAAATTGTTTATCTCATAAACTAACCACTTTAACCTACAAGTATTATACATTTTTGAAATCAGCTCAAAGAGGAGTATCCAAATTTTACATAAAAAATATGAAAAGTAATTTAAAAAAATAAAGGGGATGCTGCTAGGGGTGAGGGGGTGGCTTTTCCAGTAAGTTTAAATAAGCCATAATGCTTGCCCCTTCCAACATAAATTGACGTGTTTTTGGATTTTTTCTAAATACCAGTATTACAAAAGTTATTAAAGGTGGATACTTTTATCTGAAAAGCACTGTATATATATAGAAATGTGAAAGGTCCCCAACACTGCCACACGACCAGCGGATTCCAAAGTGCAATAAACAATATTCACATAGTCAGCGGATTCCAAAACACGTATCAAATAAATATAAGTTCAATGCATTAAATTAGAGTTCATTCATTGTTTTGTTACTGTTCATTGTTAAAATATTGATTTGTCTGTAAAGTTATTTTCTGTAGAAATTATAAGTCGTTTATTGTAAATAAAAGTACTTTTTAAAAAAAGTTAAAAGTGTCTCAAAGAACATTTCTGGCGCTGCGAACAGGATCAAATTCGTACAGAAACACAAGTTTTCCTGGTCAACTTTAGTTGTTAAACGAGACGATCCATCGAACCAAGGCGAGAAAAACGTAGTATGCAGAAGACATCACCAGTGATCATCCTCTTGTAAGTACAACGTTCCTTTTCACCTTATTTATGAGCACTTTTAGCGATATTTATGAAAGTAACTTACATTTATTATTGTCGAATCTCTCTATAAATCCTTTGGACAGTTCTACTTCAGTTAATAGTTCTCGATTTTCTAAAAATCAAATTTTAAAAGTTCGAAACACTGATAGCTTGAATATGTCTCTTCAAAACAATGATATCTCCAGCCTCTGTGCCACTCTACCTGAATTTAGTTCGAAAGATAATCTTTCAACATTTATAAAATCGGTAGATAACTTCCTTCGGTCACAGAATCTCACTCAACCTCAAGAATTCATATTAAATGCCAATATAATTTCTCGTATAAAAGGTGAACCTAGAGATTTTTTAAACTACTCAAATTTAACACTTTGGACTGATGCACGTCCAGCATTACTATCTAAATACGGAGATCGACGCTCCGAAGATATTTTACTAACTCAATTATCTACAACAGTTCAGTACGATAATGAGACGTATGACCAATATCACCAAAGAATCTCTAATAATTTAAATGATTTGCTTCAACACATAGCTCTTAATGATAATATAGAAACTGTAAATTTCAAACCCATACTTTAAAAATATTGCTCTCAAAACGTTTTGCACTGGCATTAACGAGCCATATTGTGAATATTTATCACATTTTCAAATAAATTCTCTCGATGAAGCCCTGCAAAAAATCAACAATTATATATGAACTTTTTGAGGAGTCAACAAAATAGAAGACTACCCTCTATCCAAAAATCAAAACAAAATTCTATTCCTTCAAACCACAATAGATTTAATCAAACTTTCACGCGAAACCCTATTATTAACCCAAGTCCCCCACGAAATAACTCTTCTTCAAATATCCCTATTTCTCCTATAAATAGAATCCAAAATAACCACCCCCTTAGAAATAACCAAAGTTTTACTAGATCTCAGCCTAATAATACTTTTGGTAATAACCATACATTTAATAATCCATCTACCAGCAATTCTTTTGGAAATAAGCCGAACCCCCTTGCTTCACAACACCAAAGAAATTCTCTAACTTCTCGAAATGTCCCACAACCAATGAGTGGTGTACAAACTATTTCTACTAGAAACCAACCAATGAGTACTTCCACGAGAAAAACTTTTAATTTTAATGTTGATTCCCATCAAAATGAACACTTCAACCCTAACGATACTTTAGACTTTGACGATACAAATGACAATTTTGAAAACGAAAATTCTCATCTAGACGTCCAGGTCGAAAATTTTTACGAAGCCACTCACGAAGCACCAATTCAATAAATCTTAATAATATCCGTAACAACCCCCAACTACCATACTTCATTATGCCAAAATCAAAACTAAAAGTCTTAATTGATACAGGAGGCTCAGATACAATTATTTCTCCTAAAGCTTCTACCTTTTTCAACTCAAATTACATTTATAATAAGCCCTTCACGTTGACTTCCATGAAAATAACCCGGAAGTATAACTCCAATATTAAAACACCCTTGCTCAAAGAATTTAACATTTTAGAACCCATCGACGCTAGAATTGCCGATTGGAGTAAAGACTTCGACATACTATTAGGAAATTACGACCTAGAACGCTTGCATGCTTTGATAGATTATCAAAGTAAATTACTTACATTAAAACGTCTTAATATTACTATTCCTTTTGACACCTTGCATAATAAAATTCCTGTAGACATCTACAATGGTGACATTCTTCTACCCGAAACTATAATAAATAACATTAAAATTCCTGAATCTATCCATACTGTTGCCAACGGTTACATTAACGATATCTATTTACCAACTCCTTTGCCCTTAGAACCTATACATGTCGAGCATTTAGATAAATACGAAATATGTAACGGTCCAAGTAAATTCGATCCTTCATTAATTCGTACTCAGCATCTGAACCAAGAAGAAAAGGAAAAAATTTTGAAGCTTTTTAACAAATATAAGGATATTTTCTATGACGATAATTCCGATTTAACTTTTACTTCGGTCATTAAGCACGAAATAAGAACAAAAGACGAAAACCCAATTTACGTCAAAGGCTTCCGACATCCGAAAGCAATGCAAGAAGAAATTTCCAGACAGATTAATCAATTACTCGATAAAAAAATTATTAGACCATCAATGTCTCCTTACTCCGCCCCTGTTTGGGTTGTACCAAAAAAAACCGATGCTTCCGGCAAGAAAAAATTCCGTATGGTTATTGACTACCGCAAACTAAACGAAAACACCGTTGAAGATAAGTATAATCTTCCCAATATAGAAGACACTTTAGATAATCTTGGAAAAGCTACATATTTTACTACCCTTGATCTAGCCCAAGGCTTCCATCAAATTGAAGTCCACCCAAATTCAATCGAAAAAACAGCTTTTTCCGTACCACATGGTCACTACGAGTTTTTACGAATGCCATTTGGTCTTAAAAACGGACCTTCCACTCTCGAAAAATTGATGGATAACACTCTCCGACCTTTTCTCCACAAATGTTGTTTCGTCTATATGGACGACGTCATAATTTTCTCTAAGTCCCTTCAAGAACACTTGATTCACATTGCTGCAATCTTTGAAACATTCCGAAAGGCAAATTTGAAAATCCAATTAGACAAATCTGAATTTCTGACGAATGCAGTCGCTTTCCTTGGTCACATTGTGACTCCTGAAGGCATTAAGCCCAATCCTAGTAAAATAGAGGCCATTAAAAACTTCCCTATTCCAAAGACTGTGAAAGAAGTGAGATCATTCTTAGGACTCATTGGATATTACAGAAGATTCATCCCAAATTTTGCAAGAATAACATCACCCTTTTCTCGATGCACTCGTAAAGGAGCTATAATAGACCCAACGAATGTCAATTACAAAGAATGTTTTGAGAAGTGCAAACAACTATTATGCAATGCCCCAGTTCTGCAGTACCCAGATTTTTCAAAACCTTTTGTTTTGACAACCGACGCCTCCAATATTACCATTGGCACTGTATTATCACAAAACAACCATCCCATTTCGTATTACTCCCGAACTTTGAACTCCGCCGAGCAAAATTATTCAACTATCGAAAGAGAACTTCTGGCAATCTTAGATTCCTGTAAACATTTCCGCCCGTATTTGTATGGTCAAAAATTCACTGTCGAAAGCGACCACAATCCTCTAGTATGGATTTGCAAAATTAAAGAACCCACATCTCGGTTAGTCCGATAGAGACTGAAACTGGAGGATTACAATTTCGATGTAAAGTACCACAAAGGCAAAGAAAACCAGGTAGCCGACTGTCTTTCCAGAGTACAGGTCAACGCACTTTCAAATTCTTCTATTTGTGCCGAACCCCCTGATCCCCACGATTTTGATCTAGACGAATTCCTTGAAGAATTCGACAAAAATCAATCTCTCAGCGAGAATACCAAACACACCGCAACCGAAAACCCGATTTCCGGAATTCCTATATCTGAAGATCCAATCAATTCAGCAACAAATCAAATTATTATTGTCCCTAAATCTAGAGAATATGACATTATTTATAAGAAACCTTTCAAAAATCATAGATATACCGTAAACCTCACTGACAATTGGATAACAGAAATACCTGATGCTCTCAAAAAAATACTTAGACCAAATGAAAAATTCGTGTTACATGTACCCCATGAATTTCGACCCTTTATCTGTGATTACTTTAAGAAAACTTTTGACTCGACCGTTAAGGCTATTTTTTGTAATAAGTTACTACAAGACATAGAAGAAGAACAAAGACAAATAGACTGTGTAAAACAATATCATACCGAAAATTACAACGGCATACTCGAAACTTACAAACATTTGAAAAATCAATTTTATTGGCCAGCCATGCAAACTACTATTTTTAATTTAATAAATCAATGCGAGATTTGCTTAAAAAACAAATATGATCGACACCCTTATAAATTACCTCAGCTAGGCCCATTATTAGGACAAAAACCTTTCGACATAATTCACATTGACTTGTTCCATTGTAATGCTATAAAATCTCTGATAAAACTTCCGTATCAATCCTTAGCAAGCTAAGACATTATTTTTCTCACCACAATTACCCGAAAAAAATTGTTTGCGATAATGGCACTGAATTTAATTCTGCTGTAATTAAGGAATTCATGAAACTCCACAAAATTGAAATACATTTCACAACGGTCAATAACTCATCTTCTAATTCCCCTGTTGAACGATTCCATTCCACCCTTATAGAAAAACTTAGAACACTACGAGACCAAAATCCAAATGATCCCTTAGATGATACTTTCACACATGCAATTCTAATTTATAATCAATCAATCCACAGTTCCACTAACTTCTCACCTTTTTCAATTCTTTATGGCCCCTATGCCGAAGAAATACATTTCGATTTTGATCTTCCGCTATACGAAACATACAACCAAAGACACAAAGATGAACTCCAACCATTCATAATAGACTTATATAATAAACAAAAAGAAAAACGACAGAAAACTCTAGACAAACAAAATGAAAATACTGAACCAATTCCTGTAATCGATCCAACTAGTTCTGTCTACGTAACTAAGAAAAAACATCGATCTAAACTAAGCTCTCCATATTCTAAATTACATCCAAAAAAACAACTCAAAACTAAAATTGTTGGTAAGACCGACAAACAAAACACCACAAGTACTCACTTGAAATTCGCAAAACGACTTCGTAACGTAAAGAAAAAGAATATCTCAGATAGACCTTCTTTACAGGACGACCCTATCCCTGGGACATCCGCTCAAGATACAAGAAATCCCCAATAACGGCTATTATGCAGAAGACATAGGCAAATCAAACGAGATAAATCATTATCATAGACATATTTTACAAATCAATTTAGAGAAATTAACTGATACTTTAGAAACGAACCCTAATGACCTTTTCGATTCACCTTTAGAAAATGGACCTTTAGCCCCTTTGAAATTTCAATATAATTACCTTTTAAACGAAGCAAAAGATAATCTTCATAAAATCACCCGTAAACATAAAAGAGGGTTGTTCAACTGTACGAAATCTGCACCAGCTTAGCTGAACACATCATCTGTACGAAACCTATAAGATCGCAATGCAAAATCCCGAATATAGAGAATTGCACCAAGTCAATCACAACAGAGAACTTTTCACAAGAAACCAGCAAAGTAATTCTATTAGGAATAGTTCATCCAACCATAATTCAGAACCAAGAAATTAGGAGAAGTAGCATCTTAATGACAAACGAGCCAATTACTATAGAAGGAATACGATACAATAAGAAAATTGTGCAAGAAATTACAGTGCCGCAAGTAGTCCCAATCAAGCTACATCCGAAGCACGAAATTATGCTAGAAAAACTCCAAATTCCAGAGACGCACGGACAAGTTCAACCCATTGAACCAATCCCACTCCTGCCGCAATTCTCCGCAGGACTCAGTATGGTTTCTTTAATTAAAATTTTGATTATTTTAGCCATTTTAATAACAGTCTCTGTAAAGAAACGAAAAAGAATTTCCAGATTCTTATATGGTCCCCAACTACAACCCACTCAAATCCAGATTCTCCAAGATTTGTTCTCAGAGACTTCGAGGACGAAGTCAACACCAAAGGAGGGAGGAGAAATGTGAAAGGTCCCCGACACTGCCACACGACCAGCGGATTCCAAAGTGCAATAAACAATATTCACATAGTCAGCGGATTCCAAAACACGTATCAAATAAATGTAAGTTCAATGCATTAAAATTAGAATTCATTTCATTGTTTTGTTACTGTTCATTGTTAAAATATTGATTTGTCTGTAAAGTTATTTTCTGTAGAAATTATAAGTCGTTTATTGTAAATAAAAGTACTTTTTAAAAAAAGTTAAAAGTGTCTCAAAGAACATTTCTATATATATATATATATATATATATATATATATATATATATATATATATATATATATATATATATATATATATATATATATATATATATATATATATATATATGTTTCTACATCTTCTAGGTCCCTTCTGTTTCAAAGCTAGTTTATTTAATAATTTTTGATATATAGATAAAATTGACGTTTCGACTTATCAAAATTGTACCGAAGTCTTTGCCAGCTATATTATGAGCAGTTTCTTATTGGGAACGTGGCATTGAAACACCAAAATGAAGTTGAAATTTATAGGTTAAGTGAGGTTAGTTGGTTGTTAATGGTGTTGAATTTTTATAGAATTCCAAAATCTAAAAGATATGCATAAATTACACTGAGGATATTCAAGTTAGTTTTTTTATTAATGCATTGATCATTTTGGGCAATTATGTTGTTTCTAAAAACAAACGTTTTTTGTAGTTTTTTCAGTTGTCAAAACTTTGGCAGATTAATAATTCATATTGTATCTTTCATGATAGACATGGACATCCGACTGACCAGTGATCTTTTCGACTGACCAATGTACTTTTAGTCACAATTTAAACAAGGTAATCCATATACTATGTTAGGCAATTTATTGATTGGTGTTTTATCTTTCACTTTAGTAAAAATAGATTGAATATTAAGGGTTTGACCGTACACGTATTCGGTACAGAGATGTTGATTGCTTGGGACCATATGAATATTTTGTCCAGATTATATTGAATATATCCAGAATAATTATTTTGGGAGTTTCTAGAGAAAGATTAATGGAATATTATCAGTTACAGGGGTAGAGAAACTAATGTGTAAAACATAAGTTGAATTGTAGCAATTACTCACACATTGGGATAAATTTTATGAGCGGCTGTTACTACGAAATATTGGTCTATCAGTACACCTCCTCCTACATATCCTTTCGTCATTGAATTTACGTTGTTAGCATCTTGTAAGTAAACATTCCATGGGTATGCGTTTTGTGTTGCTTGACCACTAGATATCGTTGGAGACGTTGTAGAAAATCCACATTTAACATTATTACAAGGAATATAACCAGCAGGACAACTTGTTATTACTTGATCTCCGTTAACGTTACAATTCATCTACAACACAAAATCTTTCTCTGTCTCGATATTACATAATAAACAGAGGAAAACAAAAATTCATAATAATACTATAATCAATAACATGAATAACACTCGTGGTCAGAAATAAAACACCACCCGGATTTCTGAAAATATTTTTTTTGTTTAATAAATTCAAATTAATATTGCTATTATTTAACTTCTTTTAAATCATTTTTACGCAATAATAAGAAATGTGCAGTAATTTTGAGTGCTTTTTAATGAGTAAAAAAATAAAAATGAAAACATTGCAATAAAACCAAAATTTCTTAAAAATAAAACTTGCATTTTAAACAATAATATTCTTTTTTTTTAAATGCCAGTAGCGAGTATTTCCGCCTCTGGATGAAATTGTTGCTCACATTCTCCTGAGCATGCCTTCAATTAGGTGCTGTATGACTTCTCCCATTTCTCTAATGCCGCTTGCTCAAGATGGAACGACCCGTTAAGAGCGGGTCTAGGTCCATCTGGACCTCTTAGACTGAAAACTTGGCGCCTATTTTCCAAATTCTAATCTAAATGTTGCTTTGCAAATCTTAGTCTAGCAACACGATGCTGCCTGGTTAGCAAAAGGGCCTGGAGAGCTCTTCTGCTGTGTAGACCAGCATTCTGAGGATGTCGTCTTATTGATCTATCAGAGATATTTACATTTCGGACTTCTCGTAAAAGGCTGTTGAGCTCGATACTGGTCATTGACCGATTTCTTGATGAATTTAATTGCAAAAAACGATCATCTCGAGGAGTTAAAACTGAAGGACGTCCTTGTCCAAGCCTCCTAGAATGTGAACCCTTCTCTCGAAATCTTTGCATCAATATGCCAATGGTTGTGGGTGCACGCCAAACAGATTTGCCACTACGATACTTTGTCCCTGTTCAACTAACTCGGCTATTTTTTCAGCTTCGCGTTCATTTAACTGCCTAACTCTATTCATTTTTTGTTTAAATAGTCTCGGCTTTAACAGACCTCGATTTACTTGAATTATTGCTGTCCACAAGTTGGTACAACAATAGAATGTAAGAAACATTCAAATATGCATAAAATTGAAATTTTAAAAAATCACAAAAACAGTTAAGAAATTTTGCTACATTTTATCGCTAACATTTAAGATACCTTAACTTTTTGTGATAGAAAAAAAAAAGAAACTCAAAAGATTAACATTGGCCACCAGTTTATGTAGCGAACTCGGGTATTTTTCATTTAATACCTGTAGATGTGCAGAAAGGAAAGAAATTTTTGGCATTATCAAGACAAATTTATTTTTTAAAGACAAGTAAAAATTTGACATTTCGACCTATTGCATATTTTATTGAAATATTACTTGACATTCTTATCATTGTTAAGTAATATTTTGAAGAACGCGTTAAACATCCAATTTATTCCTGCCTTTTTAAAAAGGTCTAAGAAATTACAGAAATCTACCCATACATCTAGATATATGTATTGGGTAAGGTTGTGTATTTTTTGTTATAGTTCGCTGGAAGTGTATTAAATTGTGACTTTAAATCATAAACTAATGAAATTTTAAAATAATTTCACTCACACAATCAGTTTGGATTCTAGGATCAATGGTAACATCATTACAAAATGCTGCTACAGCACAGTTAAAAGACCGCTGTGCATGGACTAAGACATGATCTGAAAATAAAATGATACTAATAAATGTGTCAATGTCAAGTCCCATTTAATGTTCAAGAAGGCAGTTTGAAGAGTAGTTTTCAACAATGTGAACACTATAGCAGGGATGTACTCCCTTTTGAATGGAAATGGAGCTTGAGTTTCTGTCATTTTTGAAATAATTTAATTACTTTTCAAAAAATACCAAATGAACAATAATATGTGCAGAAGTTGCTAAATGTAGACATATCGTTACCTAAAGGAAATAAAATTATTGTATGGGTATTTTCTTTGACTTGGCTGAAGCCTTTGTTGCTATAAATCATCAAGATTATTGAAAGTCATCAATTTAGGCTTTATATGTGTTTCATTAAAACGTATGCAGACATATTTGAACAATATATGTTAAAATTGGAAAGTACATATATCAACCGCAAAACTTGGATTGTGCAGTTCCTCAAGCTATTGGGCTCAATATTCTCCATTATATATAGTATATCAGTGTTCCGTGATTTGATGAAAAAAATTCGGGAATAAGTAGGTGAAGTGAAAATAATGCTCAAAGTCAAAACTTATATATAAGTATATTTTTCATTAATTCATTTAGTGTGAAATTATTTGTTCCGTTTGACACACTACAAAGACATACGTAATCATCCATTAAAAATTCATAATATTCGAATGTATAATTTAGAAAATATATTTAAATCTAAATTTTGATTTTGGATCTTCAAAGGCTTATAGCTATAGCTCAGAAACAAAATCGTATGGAAAAATTTCTTTCATGTTACAGTATTATTGTCACGTATAATACATATTATATATATATATATATATATATATATATATATATATATATATATATATATATTTATATATATATATATATCTTAATATATATAAATCTCGTGTCACAATGTTTGTCCTCAATGGACTCCTAAACCACTTAACCGATTATAATAAAATTTGCACACCATGTGCAGTTCGATCCAACTTGAGAGATAGGATAGTTTAAATCTCAAATTATAGTCGCAATTTTAATTTATTGCTAATTATTCGTCTGTTATTATTTGACAGTCAAAATTATCTGTTAACTCCAAATGATTCTAACAGATGTCGATACCTTTCGACTGGGTTGAGTAAGTAATCAATAGATGGCGCTGCTATGGTAAATCTACGAACGTGTCATATAAGCTACATTTTCACAGCATAATTACCACGTGTTGTTGACGCTATAAAATTAATTAAATTTATTTTGTAGTGAACGAAATACCGCATAATTCAATTATTTCCACTTTTTAAATTTTTGGTGTTAGCATAGCCGGCCACGTGTTACTTAGACTGAAATGTTAATTGAATTCATATTATAATGAAGATAATACAGTGAAATTAATCCTGCTTTTTACTTATTTGTGCTTCATTGATCAAAACTTTATAATTTAATTTGAATATATGTATGTAAGTATTATCACATAATTATAAAATTTAATTAAAATGTCAATGAAAAAATGATACACAATTTCCTACACTTTTTCAATAGTTGTACAAATATTTTTTTTTATTGTTTTTATTTAATCTCTATTATTTAGCACTTATTATTTCAATGTGCTATGTTTAAAGGAAAAGTGGTTTTGCTGCCACGTATTCCGATGATACCATCAGATTCTACCATACCCTTCAAAAGGCTACAGTTTCCAATTCGTTTAGCTTTCGCCATGTCTATAAATAAATCTCAAGGTCAAACAATGTCCATTTGTGGTTTAGATTTGGAAAATCCATGTTTTTCTCATGGGCAACTATATGTTGCGTGTTCACGTGTTGGGAAACCGTCGAATCTATTTGTGTTAGCTAAAGACAGGTTAACCAAAAACATTGTGCACCGATTGGTGTTAAATTAAATTGAAATTGAAAGTATTTATAATTCAAAAAAAGAGACATTAATGTTTAAAAGTTTAAGACTGTCTGCCTTGCCTACCTCATTCATGATGTTTAAGCGTCACATGTTATTTACTGTATTATACTGTAATATACTTATTTGTTATAAAATTAAATGGAAATAATAAATCTGATAAATTTTTATTTTGTATTGATTTCTGCTTAATATCAAGTGTAAGAACATTTTAATTAATTGTGTTCAACGTACTTCCCCTTCAAATCTCAATCCAGTGAATTTGTATACCACCATCAACATTTTCGTCTTTGTTCGTAAATAATTTCATTGTACTAAAGGGTTATAGTAGTAGAAAGTCAAATAAGGAGATCACCATTTTTTTTTTTCAAATACCATCTGTGTAAATAAGCATAGTGGACTCCGTGTCTGATGTTCTTTTATCGTTCCTCTTAGATTGTTTACTATAATGTAATATAACAAAAACTTCAGCCACAGCAACGCGTGGCCGGGTCAGCTAGTATATATATATTATTATTATTATTATTGACATTATCACATTTAACTAATTCAATTTATAAGAACATGTCTTCAATATCATGATTTTCCAAACTAAAAAAATTGCTGTGAGCAATAGTATATTTATTGGAAAAGTAATGAAATTCGCTTCTAGTATATGAAAAATAAAATTTGATTTGTAAATATGGAAAAATTCAGTGAAGATCTAAAAATATATTTTGACTAGAAAAGTGCGTTAAAGTGACAGTTGAACAAGGGAGAACAACAATAACTGAAATTATGGGCATTTAACAATATTTTTTAAGATTATTCTGAAATAGAAATAGCAGAAATGGGAAGTAAATTATGCAACAAATACTAATATTTAATAATTAAAGTGTAAAGTTTAAATGCAGTTTAGTTTTAATATATATAGTTATTATAGTTATGTACGAAAAATAGACGAAGAAGCTTAATTATAATTAAAGGTTAGAATGAACTTATAAAGTGTTATATTTCTTATTAGAGTTAGATTATTTTTTAATTATCAGTAAATTTGATCAACAAATAATATAAGCTTCTTTTTAAAAGAGGTTTTTTCTCTTCTTCAATGTTGTTTTTAATTAGTCAGAATTTTTGATTCCAGATTCACTACCACGTAGCTCGTAGCGCGTAGCAGCTTTTACATATTTAGTTATATAGTCCGTAGTACGTTCACATATTTGCTGATTTGTGCACTTTAAGTTTATGTATTTTATTTATATTCTAATATATCATTTGTGGTTGGGTAAAACAATGTTTAAATTAGTTATGTAAGCACTAGTTAGTTATTTGTAACGTTTCTCATTCTATCCATTCCTTTTAATGCATTACAAGGTTTCTTCGAAGTCAACTTGGAGCAGTAAAGTTCTTCGACCTGCGACTCGGCTTAAAGCCACATAAGATTGCCATGATGCTTGTAAAATACGAGAAACGTCATTAAATTGTACAAAGTCTTGATTATTTTGGACCGCGCTTTGAATAATACTTTCGAGGTGGAACAAGAGTTTTCCAGATGCTATGCGACAATCACAATTCCATAGTATATAGGGTGTTTTATAAAAAGTTCTGGCAACAACCAATGAATTTCATAGACGGCGCTAGTTACACGGTTCGTACCAGATTGGTAATGAACATAACTTTTTCAATATTAGATCTATTAAACAAAATTTCAAATGAACTTAAACATCATCTAATTTTATACTCTTGATAAAACTTGATACTGTGTACGGTTTTCGGAATATTTTGATTTAAAAATTATGAAGTAATAACCGATGCTGGTATGAAGTATTCAAAATTTGAGTACATTATGATTAACAATATCTAATTTAACAAGATTACAGAATGTAATTATTATTGACTCAACGTCATAACGGTCAATGAATGATAGTTTTCCATAGCAAACTCAGAAAAAATGCTATTGCCGTATAAAAGTCAATGTAAAATAATTAAGGGTACTCAGCTATTGGGAGCCTTAGTATGGAACAAACGACAGTTTGAGTCCTAAAACCGCAATACATGATCACCAAATTGTTGTTTGTTACTAATGCCTCCAATAGCTCAGTGCCCATATTTATTTAACTTTGAAAACAAGATCCTGTACTAATTAGACAGGATTTTTGTGAAACGTTACAAGAAACGAAAGCCCTCAATCTCAATTTTCTTAAATCTATCCGTTTTATCGATGGGGTCTCATTTACGCGACAAAACATTCACAGTTCACATAATGCTTACTAATTAATAATAATAATTTATAACTTTATCAATATTTTACAGCAGCATCGGTTATTCCTTCATAATTTTCAAATAAAAATATTCCGAAAACGGTACGCAGTATCTAGTTTTATCAAGTGTATCTTTTTGGTGTGAAATTAGATGATGTTTGAGGTCACTTGAAATTTTGCTCAATAAATCTAATACTGAAAAAGTTATTTTCAATACTACTTGGTATGAACTGTGTAACTAGCACCCTCTATAAGAGTCAAACATAAAAATAAATTCCTCGAACAAATCTTGAGCAAAATGAACTACTTGGCCATGAAATCCATATTATCCAAATAAGCCGTCAAACTTTACAATTTTTTAAAACGGTATTATTCGAGAAATAAGGCGCGTTTCCACGGCCCATAGTGTTTCAATACGCCTTAGAAGGAGGTACGAACTTTTACTTACGTGATACTTAGATCTGTAACACAGCATCAATTCTTCTTTATTCTCGCGTAATTCTCGTGGAAAATAAGTAGGAGATGTGGCACTAATTTTTCATTTGGTCACTTGATGGGGATAACACCTCTTCATGTAAATATTACACACTTTATTGCAAAATGTATTACTCAAAGCTACCAAGCTGCAAATATCTCTGGTTAGTCTTTTTCTGCCGTGTATTCTTCTTGTAATTCATGTTTTCTTCATGTTTTTTCTTTGTTCAGCTACTGCTAAACTTATTTTTTTTAATCGGTGCCGCTGGTGGGCATCGCTTTCATTAGCAATCTTCTTCTGTCGCGTCAGTTTCGCTTTCTCTAAATGTTGTTTTCTTTGTATAGTAGTTTCTTTTTTGTTCGAATTGTTCCTATGATATGAGTATAAGATAAAAATCGTCCATCCCCCCAAGAGGCCCAAGAGGGATAAGAGCTTCAGTACAACAGGGTTCGCCACGTAACCTGAGGCGCAACGTTAGTGATATTAAATATCTATACACCCTAATACCATTCAGTCCTCGGCACGTTCTCACCTTAGCATTGGGTCATTTATATAATCAATTAATCAATAAGAAATAATTCACATTCATAACAAACGGAACGAAGTTTTTTCCCAACGAATAAAGTGAGCCCAAATTCGATGGGGTTGCGTCGTTTAATTACAGAGTTCCTATGGCCACCTCCCAGCTCAATCATCAGATCAGCTCATAAAAATATTGGATTGTCATCCGATTTATACATACATGCGAAATTTCATATCAATCGGAAACCGATTAACTTGCAAGATTTTGCAACGGAACCGCTAAATCTAAATAAAAACTTTAATTTAATTTAAAAACGTACCAGTAGTAACTGCAACTGCAACTGCAACTATAAATATGTTTATTTCCATATTTTCAATAGACACTAATAATTACTTTGTAGTATCATCTACATTTATATATAAACATTTTATAATTCTGTAAATTATTCTGTAGCTGAAAAGATTAGCCCTTATTAGCGATCTAATTAATTGAATAATGGAATCTCGGACACGACAATAATTCATTATCATATAAAAAACATTTCAAATAATTTATTAAGAGAATACTTAAATAGGTGTATTTTTTGTGAGTTTCGTATAATATAAGAATCAGATTTTGAAGCAATAGTCAAAGAAAACTCAAAAGTTGAAACGTCATAGGCTAGGAATGATACAATTCCCAGATGTAAATTTTATTAGTTTTAATTTTCTCACTATTTACGTCACATAAAATTTGGCCCGGCACTTTGTTTAGTGAGAACTTGTTGATGAAATTTTGAAATATGTCCAGGATAAGAAGATCCCTTTCATGAAACACAGAAAAAATCGACTTTTCTTTTCTTCTTTATACAAGAAATACTATTATTGCTCTATTGAATATTTATCTTTCTTTTAATTTTTACAATTGGGCATATTCCCATAATAGGTTTGTAATATGATCATAGTGGGTTGTTATTCTATTCTTGATGGATTTTACAATGTTTTATATCTTTTTGTTTGATAGTTTTATGTTTTTATCTCCTCTATATGTATTTATTTTGTATGTGATCCATTTCTTGTTCTCAACGATGTTTCCTATTACTCTGGTACTTACTTCGCTTTGTATCTTTGACTTCGAGTTTGTTTCTTCTTAAAATTCTTCGTTGACTTACATAAATTTCTTTCTCAATACCTTTTGTGAATTCTAAATGGTTTTTATTTAGTTCCCTTATTCTTGAGTTTACCACGTTTCCTTCTCTTCGGTTTCTGTATAAACAAATTAAATTATATGAAAAGTTTAATAGCGTTCTTATTTTTCATACAATCCATTTTGTAACGTAATTGAGGAAATGTAAATTGTGATTTAATCATTTATAATTTTATAGGAATTATTAGAACATGCATTTTATACTTAGCACATATTTTTTGTCGGAATATGCTGAGGGTCATTGAAATGTTTGGAATTTCCATGTTTTGTAATTGTATATTTGGGATTTACCATAAATTTAATAGTGAATATCTACGAGATACATAAATGTTGAAATGATTAAATATCGTAACTATTTTAGAATATTTTAAGTAAATTGATATGAATTTTGTTTACATTATAGGAGTTATACCACCAGTTCGATCTAGATGTATATAGTATTGCCTATGAATAAATACAGTTAAATCATATAACATATGTTAGCATCTATCTAATTGCTTGCATTAATAATTGATAGTTTTTTTAATACTTATTTTGTCATTACTCTATACAGTTATTTGAGAATAATAGGCCAACTATCAGGTTATAGTTTAATAAAATGGAAAAGACACAGGTAAAACTGCATTATTGGATGTGAAGTCTATCTTATAAATTTAGTATAACATCAAATTGTTCTAGAAAAAAAAAAATCGGAAGAAATTTCTTCTTGTTTCATCGAATAATGTGAGTTTTCCAACTTTGTTTTTTCAGTTTTTAATATTTCTTCTTTCTTTTAATACATTCTATACATGAATGCTGTCATAGAAGTAACTATAACTGTCCTCACATGTTAATGGCAATGAGTATATATTAAAGAAAGAGCAAGGTATAGGAGGTTATTCAAGTTAGAACTAACTGCTAATAGAGATAGAAAGAACATCGAAATACCATTCTCTATATCCGTCTAATCTCTTTTGACCTTAAACCTTTAACATTAAGTCTGTGCATGAAACACCAATAAAAAGTAAGTAGATATTAATAAAGAGTGATGAACCGATACTCTTTCTCTTCCAAATAGTGCAAATCCACTTTCTACCTCTGGTCAATATCATAATAACAATAATTTACAAAGTCTAAGTGCAAGATTCTACATATCGAGAAAGGCATTATCATAACGGAGATGTGCAACTTCCCAACGGAGATATTGTACAGGCGATGGAAAACGGAGAAACCTACAAATATTTAGGATTTAAATAGGCTAAGCTGCTGGAACATAAGTAGGCAAAAGCTAGAATCCAGGATCAATACACCAAAAGAGTGAAGTCACATATGCAATACGAATTAAATGCAGGCAATCAAAACTTATGCCATACCTGGTTAAACGTACTCTTTTGGAATCCTGAAGTGGACGAAAACAGAGCTAGAGGGTATTCAGTAGTTGACACGAACAATGATGACGAAGAATAACAACCACCACCCGAATCATCCACTATTAAAACAACATTACCCCGAAAAGAGGGTGGAAGAGGCTTGATTGACCTTCTTAACCTGCACTTTCCACAGGTAATGAAACTACGTGAATTCTTTCATATTAAATCGGAAGTCTCAGCTTTGCACCGGATTATATCCAAAGCGGATAAGGATTATTCACCACTGAATGTCGCATCGCAAGAATCTGACTTAAATATAGTATTGGACACCGAGAAGCTGGATCAGTGGTCAGGAAAGGTACTACACGGTAGACATCATTATGACCTCAACCATCCACATGTTGACAAGAAAGTTTCAAACAGATGGCTTACTAGCGGCAATTTCTTTTCAGAGACCGAAGGCTTCATGGTGGCTATCCGGAATCAAGTTATTAACACGAATAACTACAAGAAAAATATTATTAACGATCCGAAGACTTAATCTGACAGCTGCAGAAAGTGCCAACAAACATCAGAGACCATCCATAATATAACATGTTAGCTAATACCGACTATCTACAACGGCATAACCAAGTGTGCAACATCATCCACCAGAAACTGGTTAACAAGTTCGGTCTTCTCTAATACCTAAAAAAGAAAATCACATGCTTATTTCATGGTATAGTCACATAAAGTAGCAAAAATATAGAAAATACCAGACAGACAAAAACTATATTTTTTTGAGTCTTCAAAGTATTTTACTCAAAAAATAGGATTCCTAGGGCATTGCTTGCATTCAAACGTCGTCTGTTTTCTCAATTTATTTTGCCTGCAGGTTCTACATTACTTCCTAGACATTGTTTCAGTTTCAATACGCCTTTTCTTTAGTACACCCATGGTTTACTCAATTTTTGAAAGGCAATGTCTAGCGTTCGGATTCTTTTTTTGATTAGGAGGACGGACAACTACATCATCACCTGGGTCTAACAGATCCCCTATTACCTCCAGTAGAAATTCATAAAAATGAAGGCGACGACCACCAGAGTACTTTCTATGTAGATAGTCAAACTTATTTGCATGAATGAAAAATTTCTTGTACTGCGTTTTTCTATTACACGGATAGTACGACAACATTTGATCCTGGCGATTCATTCCTGACATACGAGGATATATTGAAAAATTCTCAGCCTACAATCAAAATCTTTTATTTCTCAACATATTCTCCTCTTAATTGGATTCATTTATTACAGCGAACCTGCAACGTCTCTAGACCTTTAAAAAAATGTTTCTTCTTGCTCTGTAAACCAGACCTCCACAGCTTTTATTACCTCATCGTCGGAAGAAAATTTACGAACTTTTTTCCGTTGAGGAAAAAGATGATAGTCAGACGGAGCCAGATCTGGTGGGTGTTCTAGTAATTCAAACCCTAAATCACGAATTTTTTGCATGGCAACATGAGATTTATGTGCAGGGGCGTTGTCCTGCAGAAACAAAACACCTTTGGATAGCTCTCCGCGTCTTTTCTTTTCAATTTTTCCCGTAGAGTGGTCAGTAATGTCGAATAGTAATTTCCAGTTATTGTTCCACACTTATCCATGGCAATCCCGAAAAACTGAAGCAAGAGCTTTTCCAGCAAATTTTTGTACACAAAACTTCTTAGGTCTTATAGAACCAGAGTGTCGCCATTCCATCGATTGCTGCTTTGTTTCTGGATCGTAGAAATGTACTCAAGTCTCATCCATTGACGTCAACTATATGATGAATGCGTTCGTGAAATTTTAAGTGCTTCAGATATCCGTTTTAGCCCAATTGGACGGTCTGATAAAATCATACAAGTTCAGTGCTTATTTAATTGGCGTTGCGTTTATCATTCCATTTTCTAATATGAATGCCATTATAGAACCTAGATTTGTTTTTTCCTCGTTTTAATTTCGCCTTAATGACGTCTTGTGGGTTGTACTTACGGTCACTTCTTAGGGTGCAATTGGTGTAAAAGTTGTCGAGGTATACCGCGTGTCCTAGACCTAACTATTCTTCAAGTAAATGCCCAACTACTTTGGTAGTGGTATGTCCAGTTCAGTCATATTCATCTGATGAACCTTCATACAAGCGGAATTTCAGCACCAATCCAGGTATTGTAAGCATATAAAGCTTAATACTGTACTTGTGGCGTTTATTTTGTATATATTGTTTCAACTTTAAACGCCAGAGACTGTTCATCTTTGCATTGAAAAAGTCGACCACATATCTCATTCTACCTAGACGATCCTTAGCTCTAGTATTGGTAGATGTAAAGTGTAGACACCTCAAATTGAGAAGAAATCTATTTCTTGAAATATGCTTCCGGAAAATGAGTATATTGGAGAGCGGGTCCGTTTTACAGTAGTTATTTACTCGTGTAAGTTGAATAGTACCTGTATGAAAGAGCAGACCTATGAAGATATTCAGTGCTGGAACCGTAAGCTGCTTCCAATTTGTGATACGTGACTTATGTTTCACTGCTGAGAAAAACTTGAATAGCATAATCATTTGGCTGGTCTACAATCTGCGATAAAAAAGTGTCGTCAATTATAAGGCTGTAAAAATCTATGGGTCTGCCTCTGCCCGGACCCTCTTGATTTTTTTGAACGTGAATTGTTCTAGTGTACCTGTTTTTGTCCACTGGAAACTTGCTTGTGCATTAGTCGGATTATATCCATCTGCATCTGAATTACTACTTACTGCCTATGATTCGTAGAGATAATCTTCATCTTCAGACTTCGGACAAATATTTGTCACCACTGCTAACTTCTAAACACTGCAAAAGTTCTTCGTCTATGAGAAGGTTCAGGCTGAGCATCCTTATTCAGCGACACAAAAAATTTAGAAGGAAGCCCCGGAGCAGCTCCAACATACCTTCGCTAACGCCGTCTGCATATTGGTACGTAAAATTTGAGCATACACATCACTCCGATCAAAGTAGTGAGCGTCGTTGATTGATGCCATTGCATTCCGATCGGAGTAGTGGGCACTCAACCTGTTAACGCACTTAATGGGGTTGCACCGCATAATTGAAGTCAACACCTTCCCGCATATTATTTTAAACAACTTCCACTTGACCTTAAATTCAGATTCTCCTGTAGGTGTTAGTATGGTAGTTCGCTTAGAGTAATCTTGGTTAATCTTAGCAAATTTGTAAATATACCATGTTGTTCTAGAGTAGTCAATAAATGGTTTCTTTTTATTGAGTCAAAGGCCTGTTGATAATCGATTAAGAGCATATCAATGTGTATTTGGTGCTCGTATGCTTTTTCCATTATTTGTTTTAGTGTACGTTCTGCGGAATTTGTAGACTCTCTAGCTGAAGAAGCATTAACCTCATACCGAAAGAATTCAGTTATCCAATGATATTTAAATGTTCTACTCGTTATATCAAAAATACAGAGATGCAGAATACCATCAGAGTGTTCCGCCTTTTATTTTTAGCAAGTAGGGAGCAAATAACTATTTGAAGACTATCTCCATGCAGAGTTAATCACTTCAGTTTCACCTGTTTTACGCCTTTACTTCAACATAGCTCTATCTGTAAAATACCTACTGATCTACTACCAGCAGTATTCATCTAAAAGAGAGCTTAGACGCCTAGGTAGAAATTTTAAAATCATTGGACTAAATTGACGAATTATTTAAAAATCTGTGGAAGTGTAAAAAATATGAGTTCCTTATCTTAATGTCTGCTTAACATGGTGGTAAACCATCTTCGATGCTTAATTTTCTCTGTTTTCATGTTTCATTCTCTTATTATCTGTTCTTAGATATCCCGGAAATTGCTCCACTAGTTAATCTATCTATCACCAGGTGTAGATGGGTGAGATATGCATGATCTCCAGTGATCTAGTGTTTGTACTTTATTGAGGGCTTTTCTCGTGCTGCTTACATAGGTATGTAAGATACCGCCTAATAAGTGATTTTGATTCTTAATTAACATGATGTACATACATCGCTGTATTCTAGAGCTACGGCCCCTGCTTTTACCAGTAAAGTTTTTGGATGTCATACTAGAAACAATTTCAACTCGTCAATTTCAAGGGTTTTTTCAATATTTCACTATGCTGAAATTCTCATTCAGTTACAAGTATTGTTTATAAAATATTCTTGATTAATTCACTTGTTGGGTGAAAATAAGAAGTCCATTTATTAACAAAAATTATACAAATAATCAAAAAATGACCTTTATAGTAAATTATATCATAATAATGGGAAAATGTTGTTTATTCTAATAATTTAATCAAATGAGAACATCCTTCAATTTTGTCGCTTGGGTTGTTTCGTTCTGATAATAATCAAATTAAATCAGAGACGGAGAAAGTACAAAAATTTGAAGGGGATACTATATTATGTAGGATGTTAGGTTGATAATATCAATATCATCCATTCGTCCTGAACCAAATCCTTTTCCAAAATCTCTATTTCTCTCTTTCTATTTTATCGATTATAAATTTATACTTACGTTTTTAAAATTTTCCAGCTCTTATTAGTCACATTTTATATTGCAAATATTTAACTATTTTCAAGGGATTTTCTTCACAAATTTACATTTTCATCTAAAGATTTATTAATAGAGTATTATTTTGGTACGATCAGCTATTTAACAATGCTCTGCTAAAATCACCTTTCTGATTTTTCAATTTTTGATCTGATAAAAGCTGCAGCAATGACTAAACTGTGTGCATTAATGAACGAATAGAATAGGCCATTCAGATGTATCCCAATGTCTCCCTATAGTACTTCACCAAGGGCGTCGCCAGTTTAAGATAAGGGGAGCAATGGGGCAATATTATGGATAAAAAATATGAACGCCTGGTACAGTCAAGAGCATGAAGCGTTACACTTTGGAAGCCTTTGTCTCGATGACGATTGTAATAAGAACGGTTCCAATATCAATATCAATGTATAAAGCTTCACAAGCCCTCGACAGCACAATAACTAAATCAAACTTTCAAACGCAGAACTTTTCCAGCGTATTTTTGGACAAGAAACTTCTCAGGTCATGGAGAACCAGAGTGTCGCCATTCCATCGATTGTTGCTTTGTTTCTGGATCGTAGAAATGTACCCAAATCTCATCAATAGTAACAATTCGGCTTAAGAAGTCCACATCGTTTTCAAATCGAGCAAAGATCGAACGCGATGCTTCTATCCTTGCACGCTTTTGGTCAACATTCAAATATTTGGGGATCCATTTTGCAACAATTTTTCTCATGTCCAAATTGACGTGAACTATATGATGAACGCGTTCATATGAAATATTCCGTGCTTCAGATATCCGTTTTATCCCAATTCGACGGTCTGATAAAATCATGTCATGAACTGCATCGATGTTTTCGGAGATTGACAGAAAAACTGACCAATCAGTCATCATCTTCAATGGAAAATTTACCTATTTTGAAGCTTGCAGTCCAATTTTTCACGATCGCATACGAAGGACATTGATCGCCAAGGGTATTAAGCATATCTTCGTAAATCTGCTTACCCCTTAACCCTTTTAAATACAGGTACTTGATGATGACTTTTTTCTTTTAATTTATTGCGTAACTTTGGATTACTTTACACTGACACTTCTAATAAGTTATTGTTCGTTGCTATGGTAACGCAATATTTTGTTTATGCGTGGAACTGGTCTAGGCTAACTAGATATTAATCCATCCTCGTAGATTCAAATTGAGAAATGACTTTGCATTAAAATCACACTTACACATTCTGCACCCAATAGCTCTCTATTAAGAAGTGACGGGAGTTATTAGAGTTTCTAACAAAAAAGCGCAAAATTTGTCTAGAGTCTACCTCTGTCGAAACTATCCCCACGCTCCCCTCAGTTCTTTCACATAAATAAGATCTATTGTGATTTCAGATATTTTCGTAAAAATTTTTTTACTCTATTCATATTACTATTCAATTGCTCTTACGTGGTGTGAAATTATACTGATAATAGTGAATATTTCATATGTAATTCATTAAATTTGCCATATCCGTTTAAACTTGACAGTGAAATAAATATGTCAATAATCATAGTTATATTGTATATTTCTTTTATTTCTGTGTATGGAATTACCGACAGTTTCATATTTAATTTCAAAATTCGCTAAGCACTAAGCAGTTGGTTTTTTTAGTGGATTGAATATGTACTGGAATAAGATATTGCTAGTTTTATTAGAGTATAATTTTGGTAAATATAATATTTGATCACTTTTTTTAAAGCTTTAACTGAATCTTCCAAAATTTCAATCACCTTCTCCACCTTAATAAGCTAGTTTTCGAATTTACATTTTCAGTTTCTTATATTAAAAAGATACTTAGGAAAACCTTTATTTATTTTAATATTAGAGTAATATGTATTAAAGAATATTTGTACATGACAATATCAACAACATATCATTAATTTAATATAATATAAATTGACAGAGGTTCTGATGGTGATCTAAGCTGGTTCACATTCTGTCTGGAATCACGTTACTCGAGGGTTGCTACTTAAGCTTTGAAATAGACACACACACACACACACACACACACACACACACGCGCACACACACACACACACACACACACATATATATATATATATATATATATATATATATATATATATATATATATATATATATGATTGTGTATGGCTTTATTGTTTCTCAAAATACTCTTCATCAATATCAATACACATTTACCTCCGTTTGGATCAATTGTCGAAGAATTGTTTCCATTCAGATTGAGGTACTTTCAAAACATGTGATTTGAACGCAACAACCGCTTCAGATGTAGAAAAACGATGATCTCGCAATTCATTTGCGAGAATAAGAAAAAATCATTGTGTGCCAAACAAGGACTGTGCATATCAATTCGATGTTTTTACTGGTTAAAAAAGTTTTCGACTGCACTGATGTGTTAGAGTTCGCGTTGTCGTGTGAAGGATGATTTGTTTCCTGTGATTGGTTTTCCCTCTATTTTAGAAACAATTCTAGCAAATAAATTCAGGTGTACTATTCAGAATTGACCATTCCACGTTGCTCTAATGGAATGGTGGTGACATGTCCAGTTATTCCAAAAAAGGCAACCATTTGCTTCGAAGTGTTTCGTGCGCCAACTTTTCTTGGATTTGGCTCATATCATCGAATGTTCTTCAATTTCGAGTTCATATGCAAAAGTGCATGATGCGTAGCCTATCATTATCTTATAGACGTCTTTTGAAGCACCGCGATTGACTTCTGTGACATAACGTTCTTGCAAAATCAGTTCACTTAAATTTTCGATGTTTCTAGCACAATAAACTATTTGGGACAACCATCACAATTCATCTTGTAGTGAAGTGCGAGCACGGTTGAGTTCGGAAAACGAAACATAGTGGCTCAAGATGGTGTTTCATCACCAAAAGTCGAAGAAACTTGATCGATACAGAGCTGTTGGTTGATTTAATTCAATTTTGGCCGAGATGAATGATTCAAGTATGTGCAAACAACTCAAATAGCACTCGTGTGAGTACGTTCACCATTGAAAATGACAAACTTTATAATGGCAATGTTAGTTTTGACATATTCACATTAGTGTTTCCATATCTGAATATTTCAATAACACTCCTCAAATTTAGCACATTAATTTCTGCATTTTATATATTTTGGTGTTGTGATTGAGGTATCAAGATAAAAATGTATGGTGTTTTATCATAGCGTTTCATTGGTTCAGTATAAAGGGGATAGAAATGTATGGGGTATACTGAAAGTTATTTCAAAAAGATAGAAGCTTAAAATTAAATATTCAAATTTGCAATCTGTCATATCTGATTGTTCAAAAAGTAATGAACCACATAAAACGTGATTTGGTGTTATCTAAGCAACATTCAGAACTTTTTGTTTCCCGACCTAAGGAGTAGAACTTATTAGCTAGAGAAACGAAAATAACAACTTGTAGAAAAAAAAAATTTTTTTACAACTGACATACAGGGTACTTAAGAAATAGACATGTTTAACGATTTTGCTGCAAATACTGTTTCGTGTTATGCAGAAAAGTTTCCTCGAAGAAACTTACCAAGTATATATACATTTAGAGCCACAATTTTCAATTCAAAATATTCCGAAAGCAGAACACAGTATGGAGTTTTATCAAGAGTAGCTTTTTGGTGTAAAATTAAATGATCTTTAAGTTCACTTGAAATTTTGCTCAAATTTCTCCACAAGATGCCCAGCTCTAGATCTTCTCTTTTATCTTGACATGGAGCTCTCAACGTAATACAGCTATGTCTAGCTGTGAGTTAGATACTGGAACCGGCCTCTTACATATACAAATACTACTCGATAATCGTGTAGATATAATTACTGTTTATATGCTACAGTTGTACGTACTCTACCTCCTCTTCCTTCTTCCGTGAAATTAGCAACGGAACAAATTTTCCAACGGAATTAGAGCTCAAACTTAGATTTTTCAAGAAAGAAAGATCTTTCATATTTCTTAAAATCAATCCTTCTCGAATTCAAATCTCCTAACAATTGCCCGCATGAATTATGACGTTTTTTAAGGTTTTCCTGATATAATTTTGCTGGAGAAATTTATAAAATACACATATTCCCTTTTGTGATTGAAACTGATCAAATTTTTCTGGTAGTAGGTTTTGCAATTGGACAAGCTACATCCGGAGTTCTCAATGGACAATACTACTTATGTCTTCCTGTTGAGACGATCTGTCCTACAAATTCTGGAGCTGGTACAATTGATCCAAGAATTGTAACACCAACATCCTCTGTAAGTATCTTCTATTTTCTACGAGGATGTATTGATATCTAGTTAGCCTAGACCAGTTCCATGCATAAACAAAATATTGCGTTACCATAGCAACGAATAATAAATTATTAGTGTCATTGTAAAGTTTAACGTCAAAAAATAAACTAGAGATACGCAATAAATTAAAAGAAAAATGATGTCCCCTGAAATTGTGAAAATCTAAAAATTGGAGTATCGAGCCATCATCAAGTATCTGTATTTGAAAGGGTTGAGAAGTAAGCAGATTTACGAAGATATGCTAATTAATACCCTTGGTGATCAATGTCCTTCGTATGCGACCGTGGAAAATCAGACTGCAAGCTTCAAAAGAGGTAAATTTTCTATTGAAGATGATGATCGATCGGAAAGTTTCTGTGTCAGACCCGGAAACTATTGATGTAGTTAATGACATGATTTTAGATCGTCGAATTGGGCTAAAACGGATATCTGGAGCGCTGAATATTTCTTACGAACGCGTTCATTTTATAGTTCACGTCAATTTGGACATGAGAAAAATCATTGCAAAATGGATTCCCAAATGTTTGAATGCTGATCAAAAGCGTGCAAGGGTAGAAGCATCGCGTTCGATCTGTGCTCGATTTGAAAACAATGTAGACTTCTTAAGCCGAATTGTAACGATGGATGAGACTTGGGTGCATTTCTACGATCCAAAAACAAAGCAAGAATCGATGGAATGGCCTTGCCTCAGTTTTTTGGGATTATCATTGAGTAATCATGATTGATTTTTTGGATAAGACTAGAACAATAACTGGAGATTACTATTAGATTTCACTGACCACTCTACGGGAAAAAATTAAAAAGAAAAGACGCGGAAAGCTATCCAAAGATGTTTTGTTTTTGCAGGACAACGCCCCTACACACAAATCTCATGTTGCCATGCGAAAAACTCGTGATTTACGGTTTGATTCACTAGAACACTCCGCTTATTCACCAGATTTGGTTCCATCTGACTATCATCTCTTTCCTCAATTGAAAAAAAGTTTAAAAGGTCGTAAATTTTCTTCCAACGAGGTGGTAATAAAAGCAGTGGAGGTCTAGTTTGCAGAGCAAGAAGAAATATTTTTTTGATAGGTCTAGAGACATTTCAGGTCGCTGTAAAAAATGCATGCAATTAAGAGGAGAATATGTTGAGTAATAAAATATTTTGACATTGAAATTTTGTTTGGTTCTATAGTAGGTTATGAATTTTTCAATATATCCTCGTATTTATATAATTATCAGATATCGCTTTAATATTCTAATAAACTCAAATTTGATTGAAAGAGCGCCCTTTCATTATAAAAATCAAGATTTTAAGCTTCGTAAACTATAATTCAAATCCAATAAATTCAAATCCAATAAATTCAAATTAGGGGGTAGGTAGTTCTATTACTCTTATATCCTTTCCAAACAAATGAAAATATTTATCTGTCAAGATATAGATGGGCGTTGCTTTGATTATGTGGCAGTGCTCCATTTGTTATAAACGAGACCATTTGGAAGTTGTGGCAAATAACACTGAAATAAAGTACATCTATAGACGAAACAATTTCAGCTGCTTTTTCTCAGAGATATGGGTAATAGGTAGTAATTAGTATAAATAGCACAATTAAACCAGTATGCAGCATGCCTGGAGTTAAATATTATTATCAGAATAGGTGTCGTTTACAAATTAGAATAGACTTTGCAGTAATTATTGCGAAATGCGGGTATTACAATTTGATTTCAATTAGCAAGTGATTGTGCATTTTATTGCATTGTAAAATAATGAGCTTTAACTAATTCTGAATGTGGAGTAGGTAGATAAAGGTCGTGTTCCGTGGTTGTAAACGAAAAGAGGAGTCTGGATTTTTAATCTTTTTAAAAAGTCTCTGCAGAGAGCCTAGCTGTTTAGTCCGAGTAAAGATCTGACAGCTCTCTTTTGTAGTTTGAGATTTTCTCGAATTGAGTCGCACTACACGTACCGCATAAGGGAAAGGCATATCGGAGATGCGACTCAATAAGACTTAATTTTTTGGATAAGGCGGCAATATGTAACTTCTATTTCAAGAAATTGTCTACAACAAGCCCTAAGAATTTTACAGTTTTAACGACGTCAATAGTGGTGTTATCTAATAGAAAACGCTGCATTGTATATTTATATGATGAAACTATCGTCTTAGAAACATTGAGACACAGAAGGTTAGAATCGCATCATGATTTAAAGGTGATTTGGTCACTAGATAAAGTCCTATGAAGTGCTGTGAGATCAGGGCTGTTCCAAGAGAAACTAGTGTTCGCTGTAAATAGACATATTTTACCACATAATGTCTATATAGGCGATTTCATTTATTAACAGAAGAAACAAAATAGAAGGCCTGGTAGTGTGCCTTGAGGTACTCCACATTCCATTGACTTGCAAGAAGACATCAACCCCTACAAGCTGATTTCTGTTTGTATGACATGACTTAAGCAATATGAGAGGTGTTCACCTGAAACCATAGTACTGCGATTTGCGTTTAAAATATTACGATTAACACAATCGAAAGCCTTAGAAAAATCACAAAAAGTTGTTGCAGTGGAGTGATGGCTGTTTAGGCTAGAGTACATATTGTTAAGGAGGAAGAATTTAGTATCATTTGTGCATTGGTTACTTAAAAACTCAAATTGATGAGTAATGAGTATTTTATATTCAAGCCCTTTTTTAACCAATCTTTCTATGATCTTAGATAACGTGGGAAGAAGTGCAATTGGCCGATAATTCTTGAGTGACAGATAAAAGGTAAAGCTATGTTTTAAGACATAAAAAACTATGTAATTACTTTACCAAAAACTTCAATCATTTAGTTCCAAGAAACTTTGTTTCAATGCTTTTCTCTGATGTGAGGACCAACAATAAACATATATATATATATATATATATATATAATTGACATCACCGCATACTATTAGATTTGATTGTATATTTGAGGCAACATGTTTTTTCAGTCAGTATGTCCAAATGGAACTATACCTTGCTTCGGAACGAACACTGCATGTGGAACACCATTTATAACCTCAAATATGGCAGGCCCAGGAAATACAAGCTTCGGAGCATATCCATGGCAGGCTTATTTGAGAAATACTACCAATGTATTTGCAGGAAGCGGTGTCCTAATTAGTCCATATTACGTAATAACTGCAGCGCATAAAGTTTATTTGAATATGTGAGTATTGATGAAAAAAAATAAGTGATCAGAAATGAATGTTGTCTTTCAATTGACATTTTTTTTTATTTTAACTATTAGTTCTTATACTATATTCTTCTTGGCTTATGTTTCTGTAGTATTATAAGTTTACACAGATTTTGAGATTTTGCATCAAATCAACCTTAACAATCATGTCATTAACCATTTATTGAAATTAGTTTTTCCAATAGTCGGTATACCGGGGTTATTCATAAAATAAACTAGTTTTTATACATCACTGGAGGCTTTTGTTACTATACATCTTGTATATTACTCAGTACTATCAAGCTAGCTCAAATTATTTCTTTTCTTAATTGTTTTTATATAGTTTCCAAGCCCCTCTCCACTTTTCTTCATACGATTTGTATCCACAATATAAGATCCGTTTCTACTTTTATCCGCAGCAGCGCTGCGGTCACATTTTCCAGTATGTACGCTAGTTATTCTGACTCAAGCAGAAGAACTGAACCGCCGCTGCTTGAAATCAGATTTGTCATTTGTTTCCCTAGAGAAATTTGAATTAAGTGAAATTTATTCGGAAATCTGTGAGGTTCACGGACTTACTTTTTTGATATACCTCGTATTATACGAAGTTCTCAGGTAAACTGTCTCTGAAGACGATAACTTGGTTATCGAAACATGAATTTTAGAGAATACCATTTCACAATATTGTTTTGTTTTGTAGGAACACTCCCACAGCTGTTACAGTTTTAATGGGAGTTTGGGATCCATCAAATCTTGTGAATGTACAAAGTAGTACCGTAGCTAGAATATCTGTTCATCCAACATTCGTAGCATCTACTCTAATTGATGATATAGCGGTTCTCCAGCTCACTCAACCTATTGTATTAGGTATATTCAACAATATCAATACCATATGTTTATCTACAACTGGAACATCATACGTTGGACAATCGTAAGTATCAGTTTCAGAAACTTAAATATCCCCTCGAACGGACAACTTCTATGTAACGTTGTGTCAAATTTTTAAAGCTATGATTTATAAATTTCTAAAACTGTACGATCACTTTGCGAGGTACATTCAAGTACATTATAGAATGACAAAAATTATGGAAAATTTCTATATCTTTCATGAATGCTGTTACATTAATATTTTTATTAATTTCATCATTTGAAATTATACTTGGGAACCTTCTCATCAAAAGTAGAGTAGTTTGAGATAGGATATGAATAAAACTATATCAACAAGTTATAAGTGAAGGAGAGAGTACGAGTTTCGTGGCACCTTAATCTGTCAATGAATTTAGTTTAATTAGACCAATTTCTCCTGTCGTTGACGTTGACGTTAAATTACGTTCATTTTTATGAAGCATAGGATACGAATTTTGATCACTTTTCTATACTTCCTACATTGAGTGCCACTGTGATTCAGAAAGAAAGTCCTCCAAGCCTAGTTAATAAAATTGATGTTATCGTAAAAATAAACCAGCAAGCAGCTTGGGAAATTACTCCTGAAATTACCCGCAGAACAAAAGGAAGTAATTATCCAAAACAATCAGGAACCTCATTCCTGAAAAACGACAACTAGAGCACTTTCAGGTAGAAAAGCCTTAAATAACGTAACACAGCAACTAAAACGAGAAATCCGGTGTGTTGAAAATAAATATATTGGTAACTACTTGAGTGAACTGACTAATGATCACAGGATAGATTATCCCATTTGCACAGCTACCATAGGACTGAAAAGACCTATCACACAAAATCCATAATTCAGAATTGCAGATAAAACAACATTCAAAAAGCATGGAAATGCAGAGCATCTACAGACGACATTCTAATTCAATGATGGAGAAGATCCAGAAAATTGGAATAAACCAGAATCAAAATATGTTAAAATTGAACCTACATGACTTAAGAAATTTTTCGAGGTGATCAGAATAAACTTTGATCTGATTACTGGCGATGTTCTGAAGAAACTACCAAAAAAGGCCATAGTAAAACTTACTAATCTTATTAACACTTCATTCTGATTGGAGTATATTTCGAAAATGTTGAAAGTTGCAGAGGTCATTATGATCCTCAAACCAGGAAAGCCTCCTCATGAAGTTTCATTCTACAGACCAATTTCATTGCTGCCTGTCATCTTGAAGCTCTATAAAAACTGTTCTATAAGAGACTGAAGACAATAATAGAAGATAAAAAACTGATTCCAGTCCATCAATTTGGCTTTAGGAAAAACCACTCGATCATAAAAGTCGGTTTCATTGTCTTCTTAAATGTGGGATAGGCCTTTGATACAGTATGGAACAAAGGATTACTCCACAAATTTGAAATGGTTATACCAGGACAATATTCCAAAAATCCTAAAGTCTTACTTGTCAAATAGATATTTAAGAATAAAACAAGTATCCTGATTTGTCAAGTCACGAGTATCCCAGGGTAGCTTACTTGGTCCAGTGCTCTATCTGTTGTACACTAGTGATATCACTGAACTTGAATACCCCACAATAGCTTCTTTCCATGATGATACGGCAGTTTAGCCATGGGAGATACCCACGAAGAAGCTGTTAAAAAGTTACAAACATCCATTGACCAAATTAGCAAATAGACAAACAGATGACGTATTAAGACTTGGAGGAAGAAGAAAAGGTTTGTTCTAGTGTCTGCTTAGATGTGCGACAGCTCTTCGACAAAAGATTACTCCACAAATTGGAAATGGTTATACCTGGACAATATTCCAAAATCCTTAAGTCTTACTTTCCAGATAGATAGTAAATCGAATTCTGATTTATCAAGTCAGGAGTATCCCAGGGTAGCTTACTTGCTCCAGTGCTCTATATGTTGTACACTAGTGATATCACTGAATAATAGCTATTTTCGCTGCTGATAAGGCAATTATGGCTGTGGGAGATATCCACGAAGAAACTCCTGGAAAGTTGATATCAAAACGAAACGCGAAGAGCTTGATATTAAATATAAAAAGCTGTATTGGCTATTAGGAGTTCAAAGTTATCCACGTATAACAAATTGTTTCTATACAAGCAAATATTGAGACCTATTTGGAGTTATGGCATACAACTCTAGGGTTGTTCTAGTAAGAGTAACAGTGAAATTAATCAACGATTTCGGAATATGATACTAACATCATCGAGGCACCCTGGTAATGTCGAAACATTGACATCCATCGGGATCTTTAGGTAGAGACTGTTAACCAAATCACAACCAAATTTGCCAGTAACCATGAACATCGGCTGCTTTATCATGTGAAAGTCGAGGCAATCCAGTTCCTAGACAACACAAACATAACCAGAAGACTTAAGGCGATTACACCCTTTGAGGGTGATACGCTGGTTTTAGTGTTGTTATAACATTAGACTCTATGGTCCACTAGTGAGTAAGACACTAGTTATAAGTTTCCCAATCTTAGTAATTTAGGTTAGAATAATATTGTTTTTGGGATTGTAATATCACATAAGAATGGGGGTGTTAATAAATACAAAAAAAATAAGCCATAATAAAACGAAAATAGAGAATAAAATTTTTATCTCTTTTATGTCTTTTTCGAGATATTGATACTTGGAATCTCAACCAAACGTAAGTTCAATATTCACTTTATAGAATAGATGGCATTCAATACTTCGTATAGAATGAATATTTCATCGCTTTAAATACCAAAGAAGTATTGAAATTTAACAAACCAAATTATTTATTTAATTTAATTTACCTTAATATTCCAATGATTCAATCTTTTTTACAAAGAATTGTCTGTTGTTTAGTACTGTTTATAAAATAAGAATAATATTTTGCAATAATTTGAAGATTTTATTAATAATAAATGTAGAAATGTTTATTATTTTGGATCGATTCTGATATCGCATAGACAAATCCTGGCGCCACGCAAATCATACTTGTGACTTAGTGATATATTAATCTATTCCCTTGTTATGAAAATTTTCAGGATTTCAATTCTGTAAGTATGATTTCGGTTAGAGGTATTTCAGAAATAAATTAGAATATTGATTTTAAAAGTATATTTCGTTTTGTCGGTTCAGTCTTATGGAACCAACGTGCCAAAGATAGATGAAAGAAGTGGTAATTATCTTTTGTAAACTTAAATAGTGTCAAGAAAATAAAATCAAATTCTTTGCGTTTGAAGAATTGAAACTGTTGAAATTTTTACTTGGATAGAATCATCATGCGGTACAATCTTCAGATTCTTTGGAGTAATATCAATTCTTTCTTATTGGTCTGTGGGCATTGGGATCATTTTCTTGGGAGATATGCGAGGCTGCGAATTTCCCCAATAATGGAGCTAGAAGCTCTGGTATATTAAAGGCAGATCAAAAGCTGTTCCTGGAATAGCCTGTGGATTTAAAGCCGCTTGTATTGTTATTATGGATCGAAAGAATAACATTAATCTGTACCTTGTCGAGCTTTCTGTTTTGTTCCATATATGATTAAACTTCATCATCCTAGAATGTTCAAATGATCGAAAGGGGTTGTAGTTCATCATGGTACTCGAAAAAAAAACATTATAGTGATATGTCAACTGCATGAGCAAGGTACCAACGATGGTAAGATGCTCTATCGAATATTTAAAAGGACTTTCCTACACTTTCATATCCGGCAAAGTGCTTAGAGAGTCAGCCATATAACCCTTTTCAGATTTGTCTACCAATGATTCCGGTCACAAATTGTTATATAATACTGTCTTCAATCGTTTACCTTTAAATATGATTACACTTTCAACGTCTTCTGAATATTGTAAATGCACCTTTTCAGTCTCCTTCTTGTCAAAACCAGTTTGTAGGTGATAAATTCCTTCTCATTTATATTCTTAATTTTTCGGGATGACGGGATGATTCAATCTAGGTTATCGTACATTTTTTCAGTCGGAGTGACCATGAACGATAAATTTATCAAGACTTTGGGTACATACATTGACCTAGGTTTAATTAGTTTAGGATTCAAATTATGATATTCAATTGTGTTTGTCCCAAATTGTTCGTTTTTATTTGTACTTTATTGAATAAAATACGACATTCTACGAGAAATGTTAAAGTTTTTGGGAATAAATCGAGAAATTATAGATTTTTGGATTTTGTATTGGTCGAAAAGGTGTTGATTATCAAATTCATTTTTATCTAAGCGCGCCAAGAAAATGAACAAAATGAAGGAGGAAATTATACATCCGTCATCTACAAAGCGTCTAATAAAATTAGATAAATATTATCTAATTCTCACTTCTAACTTTCTAGATGTGTCGTCAGTGGATGGGGACAAACAGCATTCACAATATTCGATGCTCCCACTACTCCCCAAAAACAAGTTTTTGTTACCATTACGGACTATACAACTTGCAGAGCATCTTTCGCCATGGCAAATTTATTAGGAACTAACGTTGATACGTACTTAGATCCTAACGGGGAAATTTGTGCAGGAGGACAAAGCATGCTGGATGCTTGTACGGTAAGACATATTTAACACGCAGAGTGCCATAATCAAAACACAAATATTGATGTCTTTTTGGCCATAGTTTTTTTTATCGAATTACTTTATTTTTAGTCAAATAAAAATATTGAATAAAGTGAAATAATCAAGTTATTTTCCAAAATAATGGTTTTTTTCGTCGTCGGATTGCATTGATCCTTCACGGCATCAAGCGACTGATATGCTTTATAACTCTCTCTCTGGGGCGAGGGGGGAAGGGGTTTAAAGCCAACCAATGCGCATTCTTGTCTATTTCTGTGTTGTTTGGCGCCTTTCTCGCTTAGTATTTGTTCTGACTTAGTGGAGTTTAGGTCGTTTACGTTTCTTGTCAGCGATTGCAGTTTAGGATTTGTACTGACTCTCTATATTGACGTGATTTGGATTCTGTATTGTGTTCAGAATAGGAAGTTACGAGGAAGAGCAGAAAAAATTATGTGGATATGTTTTGTCAGTTAGTGAAGACCATCGGATAGTGAATTATCTAGTTCAGAAGAGGATCACGAAAGCCCAAGGAAGAAAAAAATTAGACTTCCCGTTTCACCGAAAGTTGCAGTTCAAACAGTACTTCAGCAAAGCGTGTAGTTTTTTCAGAAGTATCCGCTACGAAAAAATCTTAACTACACTGATGAAAACGCAGACGAACAAGGAGTTCTATGATAAATCACCATATGGTTTTTACAAAATGATGTGTACTAACGAACAATTTGATTTCTTTGCGAAACAAACTAATTTATATGCCGAACAACAGAAGCTTCAAGTGGCAAACTCAAGAGCTCGTATTCATTATTGGAAGGAAAAATATCTTGGGTGTATTATGCTAATGGGTTTAGTTCAAATGCCTTCCATAACCTCTTATTGGTCGACTAACAAGATTTATACTAATTTCCTAAAAACTATCATGCCACGAAATCGCTTTCAGCCGTTATTGAAGACATGTTATTTTACAAATAACCAAAATGTTCCAGAAGGTAATAGAGGATACAAAAACTCCACTCGTGACAAAGCTTCTAGAATGCTTTCAAGTTCAAATCGTTCCAATAGAATTTATATGTATACATGAAATCTTTATAATTTAAGCAATATATTTCCAACAAGCACCATAAATTTGGAATAAAACTTTTCAAGCTGTGTTTGGAAAATAGCTACCTTTTTGATCTTTCCATTTATTGCGGACAAGAAAGAAATCCAAATCAAGAACAAACTGTGATTTCTCCTAGAAAAGTCTAAAACGAGGAGGAGAACACATTGCTGAAGAGAGTAATAACGGAATTTTTATGGAAAAATGGAAAGACAAAAGAGACGTTCTTATGCTAAATACAAAATTTGTTCCCGAAATGGTTACCCTATGGAAAAAATCAGGAGAAACAACAAAACCAAAAAGTGTTATTGAGCACAATAAACATAAGGCTTATATTGATTTTTCTAACCAAATGAAATCCTACAATTCATCATTGCGCTGCGGAATCAAGTGGTACCGAAAATTAGCTAGAGTTGGTTGTTGGATCGGCATTAGTTAATGCCTACGTCTTACATCAGCAAGTTACTCAGAACAAATTCCGAGAAGAAGTTATCCAGGATATCATATCATATCAAATCCCCCTTTATAAAGGCGGATATTATGCTAAAATTACAGTAGAATCTGGCCGTAAAGTTACAAAAAATAGAACAAAAAAGATTAAATTTCGCTGTATAAATATGACAAAAAAGCTTGGGTTTCAAATATGTCTTCGATTTTCACGTTGCATATTCTAAATAAATATTCTATTGGATATCAACAAGGATTATATTTGAAATTTTTCCTGATGTTGTATTCATTCTAAATAAATGTGCCTTAAAAAATTAATTATGGATCTATCATTTGTCCATTTAACATCTAATTTCAAAACCAAGTATACCGCCTAAAACATACTCAATAACATCCCATATCACTTGCACTGAAATGTCGCATCAATGCTATCCGGCGCGGCCAGAAATATTTTTTGATATGTCGGATAACATCGATCCCCCATGGCCGTATTGAATTAATTTTAATCCCCCATGGCAGTGTTAATAAGTTGAAATGTTTGTAACCTTTAATGGAATTCACACTGTTTGTATCATTGTTCACAATTCTACTGATGCGCGTTTTGATAACCAACTTATGTTCCTCAGAGACTGAAGGTAAACTGTTTACCTTCAGTTACCTTCAGTTAATGTAATGTTAGTGAACAGTATGGACTTAAAGGTTTATTGAAAAGCTCGTAAAAATTGTAAGTCCTCTTACTTTATCTTATTTTTCTTGTGTGGTTATGAAGACATGAAAAACACTTTTGTAAACAAAACAGTTGAACATGCCATAACGTGTGAATTAACGAAATTGTGTGGCTCCTAGGCGATTCTGTGTATTAAATCTTCAGTATTATAAGGCCTATTCTACGTGTTCCAAATATTCCCAAAGACAGTAATCTGATGGCGTTGGGTCTCATGATCTTGATAGCTTTCCTGAATACACTGTTTACACCATCACTACACCAACACTAACGCGCGTTTCGATAACCAAGTTATTGTCCTTAGATAATGATGATAAACTAAAATCTAATGAGAGAGAGAGAGATTCGTTGGTTAAGTTTGGAGGAAAAAGGAGGATTTTTTGAGGAATTTTGGTATGTTCGATTCGGCCCTGATATAGGAATTTTTTCCTCTACGGGGCTGGGGTTGTGATGTGTTTGTCTAACTGCTTCTAGCGGGGTATTTTCGCCGAAAAAATGAGTGGAGCTTGTGAGTAAAAACGGCTCTTTTTTTTGAGATATTGGGTAAATGCGAAGTGGATGCGATTACCCACGTCGCTAGTGACGGTACTGTTGGAGCCATAAAAGGGGGGAATGGGGCGTTGTAGCGTTACGGCTACTAGCGCGCGAGAAGTGGGGATGGCATTCATAATCGTGGTTGCCAGAATTAATATTTTGGAGTCTGTAGAGAGGTCATATGGGGTTTGGGGTTTTTCCAGGGTGACTGAGGCAGTTTCCTGAGAGGCTTTAGGCGTTTCCATCCTTTTCGAACAACGGGGGTGGAAGACGAGGTGAGATTTACCGTAATTTTTTATAAGTAGGGGAGTTTGACTTTGGGCATTTTTCTGGTTTGTGACCAGATGTACACCAGGTGGGACAGATAGGTTTGGCTTTGCAGGTGTCTTAGTAGTGGCCGGTGGAGAAACAGCGGATGCAGTATTTGAGCACTGCGGGAATGGAGTTTGAGTTCGAGACTTCGCAATAGTGCGAAAGCCCGTGGAAGTTTATGCTCTTGGTGAGGGCGTGAGGGTAGGCTGTTTCGGAGTCTGTTATAATCCGAAACATGGAGGTAGGTTTATTTGTTGAACTGGCAATGATCCTCCAGGATTTGAGAACAGGGAATTTGAGTGTCGAAAGGATCCCTATGAATTCTTCTTCGGTATAGGAGTCGTCTACATTTCTGCAGACAAGAGAGAAGGTGGTTTTTCTGGGTTTGGATGGGGGTCTTTGGACGCGTTGGGAAGAGTTTCGTGATGAAACGTGGCAGGAATTTTGAGGAGGGCAGTGCCGTTGGGGTTGGCTTTGAGAAAGCTCATTTGTCCCCTCAATAGCTGTTGCGTATTGAGGAGATTGTAGAGCTCCCTCTGTGAAGTGTATTTTCGAGCAAGATTCCTCAAATTGACTGTCTGGAGTGAAGGATTTTGGGAGGACGTACGGGATTGTTGTTGGGCGACGGCATGGGGTTGTTGGGGGGTTCTAGGGAGCTGGGTTTGGATTGGTGCTTGAGGTTTCTGGGGTTTTGGGGTGTTTTTGGTGATTGGTTTGGTATTTTGGGGTGATTGAAAGGATTGTGGTTTCTAGTTAGGGATATTTTTATTTCTTTTTGGGATAGCGCCAAAATGAAAATGATCCACCTGTTGAGATTTCGAACAGGCAGATTTCCGAGATTTCTGCGAGACTCTGGACGCATAGGAACTCGCAGACGGTGCAGGAGATGTACTCCTGCTATTTTGCAGATATTTTCGTTTGAGATTTCTCTGAGATATTATTCATGGTAGAACAGTCGAATTGAGAGAGATCGGCGATTATTTTTGCGATCGTTTCCTCCTCAGAATTGGGTTTGGTGGGTAGTGGTGGAAATTCGTCGACGGAAGCAGTGGAAACGGGTTTGCTTCGTGTTTATATGGACGACCTAGCTATCCTTGGAATTTTTTATTTCTTGAGATAAAAAAAAAGAGAGAATAAGGGATCGCAGACAAATGAGATTTGGACGGAATCAGGAATTCGAAAATTGAATTCCTTTGTCAGTACCTAACGAGTGTTTGACTATCAAAGCCGACAGCGGACTCACTGCCGGAGGGAGTTTCCTCACCAGTTAAAGAATTCCTGAACCTTTTGATTGCCTTTTAGTAGTTAAATGGATAGGAAAATTAATATTCACATGTACATGAATCGTCTAGTTGAGCACTCACTTGTGATTATTTCACTTGTCCCCGAAAAAGGGCGTTTTCATTATAAAAAAAGCCCCAACAAGAGCAGTAGAGTGATGAGAAACCCCCGTAGGGGCACTATTGGGCACTATAAGCACTATAACATCATAAACCCCTGAAAACATTCTTAGGAAGCGAGAATTTGAATCGCTGTAGGCAACCCTGCGTTTAACGGTGTGTTTTATAAAAAAGAACAGTGACCGACTATACAGTAGTCCTTTAATCCGTACAGACGACCTTCTCGTAGCGCTCTTAGAAAGCAACTGAAAATCTAATGACTTGATTTACCTCTTGTATTTTACCTGTTGTATACTAAATTTTTCTACCAATAAACCACCGAAAATTAATTCCAGCGAGAAAATCTCCTTGGCGGGAATCTTCATATTCATTTCTTGACTACAAAACTATAGAGTGGGCTATAAGGAATTGGCCCTCTGTCCCAATTTAAGCTACTCTTACATCTAGCAATTTCAATGCTGTCAAATCTATCCAACAATTTATAGTTGGATACATTTTTTAACGATTTAACATTATTAATATTTTTGTCAAGATTGTGACTGGCAGCTTGATCGGCAATACCTGATTTTCCGGTTGGTCCATATTTCAAACGAAAAATGTGCTCTTTAAACCGGACAATAACGATCTCTTAGTCTGCCCAATATACTTTCCGTAGCAATCACACTAGCTAATTTCATATATACCACTCTTTTCAAATTTGGTATTTTACCCTTAGGATTGCACAACAACTATGCATGCATCGAAACGCGCGTCAGACAGTGTAATCGTGAGTGTTGATGTAAATAGTGTATTCATTATGAATATCGCCAACGGTTCTAAGAATTTTAACTCAGTTGATAGCCTTCCAATCATAATACTCCGTCCAAATATTTAATCAATATATGATACTCAAAAGTGGGAGAACGCCATTTCTCTGAAACTAAAGTATTCCACTGATGAAATCTAGATCTTCTAAAGCAGTAGAACATTACTTATCTTGATATGTCTAAGTAGCGTTGAACGTTCTACATTCTAAATAAGGACACAATATCCCTACTATTGATGATACCTGCCCAATCATTCACTTTCTTCGGACGCTCCGCAAGAGCTTCATACTCCATAAACGATAATTGTTATCAAGCCAATTTAAATAAAAGTAGCTCAAGTTGAAACAATACTGAATACACTGTTTACACCATCACTACACCAACACTCACGATTACACTGTCTGATATGAACGTTTCGATAACCAAGTTATCGTCTTCAGAGACTGAAGGTAAACTGTTTACCTTCGCGCAGAGATTTTAATTGTGAGCATTGGTGTAGTGGTGGTGTAAACAGTTTATTCACTATGAATATCACTAATGGCTCTAGAAATTCCAGCTTAGTTAAGTTGAAACTCTAAGCTTTCCAATATTATTCACCTACATCCATCATAGTCATCTTCCTCAATCTTCAGACTGTTGTATCCAGAGCATTAGACTTAATTATCACGTATGAGACAGCAAACAAACAAATCGACACAGCCTTTGTCCAAAAATCACCAACTTCGTTTGTACAACTGCTGTTGCGTTAACATAAAAGGTAACTAGACTTTTTTTTGGCGAGGTAGTATAGAAATTAGAACTGTCTCATTCAGTGGACGGTGGGCAGACATTATGATACTTTGTATTATTTGTTGAAATTCCAAGCTGTACCAGCCATAATGGAAATCATAACTGGTTCGTTATCTTTTGCCGATCGAATGTTTGGTCGTGTAAAGAAAGATATTGAAAAGCATCTATCTACTTCTTTTAAAAGTGATTAGGAGAGAATCTACAGAAGGCATGGAGTTGCCAGATCACTCGACAGTGCCTTTTAGCCTCTAAAAGAAAAAAAATGCAAGACGATTAGTAGCATAGCGGAGATGAAAGTGATTAGATTGAAAAAAGCTAATACGCAAGAAAATTACTTTGCGTGGCTTCCAGCACATTAAGTTTCTGTTACGGAAAAAATACGACCTTCACAAAGTCAAAAACAAGAGGTTTACTTCATCTGGACTCGACAGGATACTTGCCTAAGCACTCTGGATGCTCCCGGAAGAATGACGGGAAGCAATCAACAAAATGGTGGATGATTTAGTTGAAACTTGTGATTTTTTCGCAGAAGTGCATATCTATTGAGAAAACTTTTTGAAAAAAATGTTTCACAGAAACTTTCAGTGAAACAACATTATCTCATACATGTATCGATTAAATATTAAAAGTAGTTTGGTTAGATATGAAAAATAATTTATGCTGATTACTTTTAGATCTGAAAGAAAGCTATTACATTAAGACAAGCATTTGTTGGCTATCCACATATTTGAACCTAAACGAGGTTATTTCAAAAATAATAATAATTTGAAAGAAAGTTTAAAAACGCCAGAAAAAATTCAATTGACGAATAGTCCTTAGCAACATGTAGAATATGAAGCACAAAGCAGTAAAATGTAAATCATATTTTATTTATTGTATGTTTCTTCCTATTAACATTAGGGATTTAGTATGAGCGAATTGTTTCCCTTTTCTTCTCAATAAAGTACAAATTATGTTCATAAATAAGTGAACTACAAAAATAATTATTCTATGTTCCGAAATAACGATAAAAGTCAATTTTAATGGCTGTTCCTTGGCCTCGAATGTAACTATTCAGAGGATTCTATTTTCTGTGATATGTTTCATATATAACGATAATATTTTCGAATGAATCGAGACTATAAATATTGTCACGATATAAATATAAATTAATCTTATTTACAGCAAGATGGAGGATCACCTCTGGTATGTCCAAGTTCTACAGGTACTTATAGTGTAGCTGGACTAGTCATTTGGGGAAAAAATTGTGGATTAACAGGAGTTTATGGAGTTTATGTCAACGTTCCTTATTATTACGATTGGATTGTAAGTCAAATGACCACCACATGATAAATGTTAATATTCATATTTTATAAAATACGAGTGGAACTCGTAATGCATATTTATTACAGTTTTGATATTCTGTTATAGTTTATTCATTAGTAATTGCACTCAGTAGGTTCAAATTTGTTACTCAACTTCTTTTACTACGTTCTGAATTCCTCTTCATTTTTAGTGAAATGTTTTAGTACCATCCTTCACGATGTAAATTTCTTCTAGTTTTTCTAAATGTTCTTAGTTTAAAATCTACATATCTGCATGAAATCTGAAAACTGATTTATCACCTTTATGTCAGAAAATAAAAGCAGTCGGAATCTATCATATTCAAATCTATCTATCAGATAACCAGATAAGCAAATGAACAGAACCATACGGATAGGACACAATAGATCCTTTGGGTCGCAGTGTACACGCGACCCCAAATCCATACATACAACCATACGTGTAGTAAAATCTCAAAAAACATAATTAGTAAAACCATAATCAAAGACTGCAAGACTTTAGGAGTTCATCAGAAATGGGAAGCTGTGCGAATATTCCTGAAAATATGACAAAAGAAGAAAATAAACAACAACATTTATGAAGAGATTCCTTGTCTCCCTTATTGTTTTGTGTACCACTGTTCTTTCCTACTACGATACTAAACAGCGTAAACAGAATCGATAACTTAAAACCACTAGCACGAAATAACACTGAACATCAGAACAATTTGAACTTGTGAAAGAATTTAATTCCAGATTTGGCCTTGAATAATGTTCAAATGCCTCATTCGTCAGTGGAAAAATACAGAAAAATAGTCCTTAGCGCTAAATGATAATATAATTATCAGATCCCTCGACCAATCGGAAGTGTATGAGTACCTGGGATTAGAAGAACACGATGGATGAAATTTAAACTAAAGAAAAAATAGTCTCCGAAAAAATAAGAGAGATACCATAATAGAAATGAATGCAAGAAATGAGATGGATGCAATAACATCGCTAGCAGTAGCCATAATAAAATGAACCGGAGTAGATATAAAACTTATCAAGAAAAGAAGGAGGCAGAGAAACGGTGAGCAACTCACAACATCGCCCAAGAAGTGCTCGCCAGCTACCTGAAATTGAAAGAACATTTGGAAATGGTGTACCGGCAACAAAACCAAAGAACTGTACACGAAGAAGATGAGGTACACGAAAAAGTGACAGAAAAGAACAACCTAGCAGAACCTGACACGTAAACAAATAAAAATCAGGACAAAATTAAAAATGGAGCTACAATCTCTACATGCAAAAATTGCAGAAGAAATTGAAAAAGAAAGAAAAAACCGAAAACGAACATGGGCGTGGCTCTAGATACTGAAGCTCATGATGGCGGATCAATACCAAGCCATTGCCACAAATTACATGAAAACTAACACAAAGATTGCGAAACGAACCATCTCAGTAGCAGGCTGCCCAATCTTAGCTAAGTGATCATAATTATAGCGACAAGAAACTGTTGAAAAACAGATACATTGGAATATATATGAAGGATATAACATCAAAGTAGTCACAAAGTGGTACCAACATCAGCCGGAAACAGTAGTTACCACACAAGAAGTGTATGAGTACGCACACACTTTCTCTCGGCTATAAATTAGTTATACTCAATCAATTTTTGAAAACAAATATATATTAAAGTGAGAAACGTATAAAAATACAAAAACGAATTAAAATTTAACGATTTCCTATCAAGGTAAACGAAAAATACAAAAAATTTTCAAAATGCGTGCGTGCACTTCTCCTCAAGAGTACGCGGTATGTTATCCAAGAGTATAAAGTTAACCTAATACGCTGTCAACCCCTTTTCGGGCACAAATCTCAAAAATAATCATAGAGTCCTTCATATGCGGTGCAAATTTCATGAAATCATTTTTTACAGGTTTTGCACTGTATCAGGTCTGTATCAGGCACTTTATTACACGCAGGGCGTGTTCCAATAATTTTTCTAGATGGAATACCATTTTTATTTTCTATTTTTGGTTTTTTGTTCAAGTCTCTTTTAACGGTATGTCTATTTTTCTCTTCCAAACTCTGATCAGGTTTCTGCCTCCAAAACAAAAAGCGTGACAACATCAAAAATACCTCTTAGATGAAAGCTGGTCGTAGACGACAAAATAGTCCAGCAAGATATGAAATTCAAATATCTGGGTATAGAAATATCCGGATATGGTGATATTGAGACAGAGGTAAGGCAGCAAACAATAAAAGCAGCAAGAGCAGCCAAATGTCTGAACGACACTATATGGGAAAACAAATACATAAGTATTGAGGCCAATTCAAGAACCTACAAAACTGTAATCAGACCTATAATGACGTACACAACAGAAACTCGGCCTGATGCAGCAAAAACAAAAAGGCTCCTGGAAACAAACGAAATGAAAGTCCTACAAAAAATTACTGGAAAAACGCTCCTAGACAGAGAACGTAGCGACGACATAAGGCAAAAATGCGGAGTGGAAAATATTAACGAAAAAGTTGTTTTGTATCAACATATGAAGTTTCCATGGCAAAAATATATCTACCTCATAGTTAGCCACTAGTTAATATTTCCTTCGCAGATATTGCTCCATAGAAAAAGATTTAACATACAAAATTATATAAAAAGTCAAAGACCGACCGACTCTTGTATTTTTTGCTTATAATAAGACCTTTGTTTTTTTTATAAACCTAGACTCAATCCACATTCACATAGAGTTGAAAAGACAAATAATCTTTTTCATATTTCAAAATACTTGTTACTTATACGAATCAATAATGGATATGTGGATGATTATAGCTTCGTCATAAAATCCATCAATAGTTTGTCGTCAAAGGGATACAAAAAGTATCGGAGCATAGTCGAAAAATCAGCCATCAAGTTAAGTTGAATGTCCGCGCTTAATTCTTTTCAGACTCAACCAATTCACTCATACTATAAATCAAATGGAAGGGCTTGATTTACTCAGTGTCTTTAAAGCAAAACGAACAACTTAACCTCAATTAGAACTCAATATATGCAACATTGAGTGCAGTTGAATGTCCGCGCTTAACTTTCCTCAGACACAATCAGTTCACTAATAAATTTTTGAAAGTTTCTCATGAATAATCTCATTAAACTTATTCTAATTGGATAGATAAGTAATTGATTTTGTAATATTTTCTAATAATTCTGGGAAATTTTCTATCAAATTTAATATAGAATTCAATCTTTAATTAATAAGACAATATTCTCACCTGCTCTTCATTCAATAAGTTAATTGTGTGTATACGTAAGTTTGTATAGAAAAATTCAACTTGGCACATACTATGTAAATAACATGTAAATATGTGAAATAAAACAAATATTTGGACAGCTATTCGTTTTATTGATAATACCGAATGCCTTATTTGAATGCCAATGTGGAACGGTGAAAGTCTCAGCATAAGACGAAACAACGTGCATATAAACATCGTAAAGTTGTGCAACCCTAGAAGTTATTGCTCAATATTATATAAAAGTGCACGTTTAACATTTGAAAAACTGCATATTTAATAGCGGCTCACACCGAGTTTCGAGTTTTAAATCACGTATATGTCAGTGTGGTATTTATTATGTATCTAATGGTTGAATAATAAGTAGAAACAAAAGATATTTTAAATTATATTGTGTGGTTGGTTATTTTGTGATAGCTATTTATTTGTTCTAAATTTTTAACTTACATTCTAATGTATGTATTTTCAAGAAATTCCATTTCATAAATTTCTGCTGAAATACGAGGTACGTCGAATATATCAAACTATATAGAATCTCTCAGAGACTAACAAGTGTTGAATTTACCATAAATTTCAATTGACTATAATGTTTATTTACAACCATATATGCAATGCTGTCGTTGCTAACGTCATTGAAGTTTAGAAAGTGTCATATTACACACCTTATTACTGCCTTTATTTACCGCCATCACTTCCCGTCCTCTAAAATATTGTGATCGTTGAAATTTTTCTCATCTATTCTAAATGAATAGTTTTCATATTGAAAAATATTATAATACCTATTTACCAATAAAAACCAACAATGAACTAATATACAACAAACTATTTATTGAAATTAATGGTTAAATTTGAATTATCATAAGCGTTTATAGAAATATTTAGGCCGTCTCCAAGAGTGATATCTCTTTGGTCGACAAATTACTTTGCTGTTGAATGACTAAGGTTTGTGAACTACTTGCAACAGATTCAGGAGACATGGCACATTAGGATAGCATATAGACAGTTTTGATTGTATTCTCCAATGAACTATCCACATAACCTTTTGCCACTACTGGTACATTTGCACCGCGGTTGGCAAGTAATGTAGATGCGGTTCTTCATCGAGCAAGTCCTCTAAATTCATTTCTATGCTGTCGAATTGAATAATTTTGAACGATTTTTTTTCAATATATTAAATGGCCTCTGTTTCCTTTTCTTAAAATAACCGGGTGACGAGCTTCTACACAAGGATGCTCCTAATTGTTGGTAAATCTCAGTTACATCAACGTCTATGTTTATTTCCATTCAATTCTTCATTAATCACGTGTATGACGTATAACATTGTCTGTGGTAACCACTGTCAAATAAGCAAACCGGCAGAACAACATCTTCAAATTTGAGGTTATGCTATTTTCTATTCTTCAAAATTACTTTACACTTATTTGAAGTCTTTTCCATAAATAATATGAAATATTGAAATCAAAATAACAACAGTTCCAGTCTAATGCACAGACTCAACTCAATAAATCTATATGTACGCTACCGTATACTTATCTCACTCACTCTCAAGCGCACATGCAACGGTCTTTCCCTCTTACTAACAGTAAGACACTTTAAATACGATAAAGAGATATTTTGCCCTTAGGATTGGTCTGACAGCTTACTAAATACATTAAAATAGCGCCCTATATAATAAATATTACAGATGAAAATGAAGTATCAGACTGTATCGATATTTACGGTGTGTGTCAATAAATACTGCCGATAGAAGTTGTCTGGCAGTATTCATTCCACATTATTCACAATATTTCCTACAGCATACGTAAAAATCTAACCACAGACTATAAGTAGGCGAGTAAAATTTACGTATGTGTAGCATAAGGTACCAGAGATTTGGCCGTCGCGTAGGCTAGCAGGTATGTATACGTTCACTGTACACTAATACTAACCTATTATACAGAGTATTTCAAAAAAAAGTGATCCCGTCTCGGGTATAGATAGAAAACTGAAAAATATTTGAGATTTGCGTAGTAAAAAGTAAAAATTTTCGTAACGCCATCCGTATTCAAGATAAAGGGCTTTGAAGAAAAAAATATCCACATTGTATTTAAATTTTATACGAATATGTGTTGGAAGCTGATACATCAATGAATTTGTGTTTACGTCTGGCTCTCATAGAGGGCGTTAATTACACGGGTTGTATCAAGTAGTATTGAGCATTAACTTTTCGATATTAGATTTATTAAGCAAAATTTCAAGTGATCTTGAACAACAGTTAATTTTACACCCAAAACATACTCTTGAGAAAACTCGATACTGTGTACCGTTTTCGGAATATTTTGATTTGAAAATTATGAAGTAATAACCAATGGTGATATAAAGTATTGATAAAGTTATTGATTATTATTGTTAGTAAGCATTATGTGAATTGAAAATTTTTTGTCGCGTAAATGAAACCTCATAGATAAAACGGATACATTTGAAAAAATCCAGTCTAATCCTTATAGGATCTTGTTTTTCAAAGTTAAATAAGTATGGGCACTGAGCTATTGGAGGCTTCATTATGAAACAAACAACAATTTGATGTCCATGTAATGCGGAATTTTACATGGCAATAGCATTTTCTCTGAGTTTGACATTTAAAACTGTCATTCATTGATAGTTATGACGTTGGTCCAATAATAATTACAACTCTAAATGGTGATATGTACCTGGACTTTTTAAGCAAACTCTTATTCGAGATATTAAAAGATTTAACGCTAAACGAGCTAAGATCTCCATTTTATATGCACGATGGAGCTCTACCACACTTCGATAGATGCTGCCATAAATGGTTGAGTAACCATTTTCCGAATCGATGGATTGATAGAGGTGCAGAAGCTCCGATACATTGATCCTTTGGATTATACAGTTTGGTCGTATCTTAAAGAAAAGTTCTACAGAGGTAAATTCACCTCAAGAAAGACAGAATTCAACGTCACTTTAATGTTCTTATAGCTGACTCCCAACCGAAGATTAAGAGATTCTTGAGAAAAACTTGTGAATTCGAGAAAACGGAAGACATTTTGAAAACCTACTCTAATTGAATTACATTTTATGTAATTAGCCATTGTTCGAATTTTCAACTTGTGATTTTTTTTTATTACATTTATCATTTTTTCATACCAGCATCGGTTATTCCTTCATAATTTTCCAATAAAAATATTCCGAAAACGGTACGCAGTATCTAGTTTTATTAAGTGTATCTTTTTGATGTGAAATTAGATGATGTTTAAGTTCACCTGAAATTTTTTTTAATAAATCTGATATTGAAAAAGTCATGTTCAATACTACTTGGTACGAACCGTGTAACTAGCGCCTTCTATGAAAGTCAGACATAAAAACAATGCTGCAAGTAGTTGCGCCAATATCATAAGAAATGTATATAATTTTTTCTCAACGCTCTTTATCTTGAATACGGATAGCGTTACGAAGTTTCTTTTACTAAGCAAACCCCAAATATTTTCCAGGTTTCTATCTATCCTACGGACGGGGTCACCTTTATTTGAAACAACCTGTATATTTTTTGTCCGTCAGAAAATAAGTAAGGTCTGGATGCTCTAGGATCTTGTACTATTAGGACAGGCTTTGGAAAAATCAATTTAGGGATTAGTATTTAATATTTCATGCTGAATTACCGTTTCAAATATAAATCATGCCTATTAAATCCAATACAAACTGCATTAAAGTAACGAGAAAGATCACGAGACGAAAGAAGCTTGTAAATTAGGAAAGTACATAAACTTCTTCAAAATAACTTTAAATAACATTATTTAGATGCAGTCTCATTGTTAGTAAAAAAACGCATTTCCCCGTAATGTTTAAAATACATCTTTCGGATAATGATGTTTATTACACCAATCTACACGTTAACCCAAACCCTTAACTGAGAACAACATTTTCGAATATCATGAGGATTTTCTTCTGCTCACAAAAATGTACATCGTTAGTCGATGATTGTTAAGGCGGGTTCACACGGAGTCGTAAACTGGGCGAGAATACTACTCGTTCTGCGAATTAGTGTCTGAAAGGCGTCGCGACCAAAAAGAACCGCCTCTAACATCTAGTTGTTCATGATACGTTTTTTATTTATTTGTGTTTTTATTGTGTTCAATCATAGCTAAAGGGAAAGTGCAAAAATTGTGTGTGGACTTTTAATTAATGAATTACAACGTTTGAAAAATGTTAAAAAAAAAGAAACGTGTGTGGGTCCTTGATTGGATAAAAACGAGATATTCTTGGTGCCACTAATAATATATGTCTAGAACTATCTTTGGAAGATCAAAGTAGCTACAGAAATTTTCTTAGAATGGATCCAAGCCTACATTTATATTTGCTCAGTAAAATAAAAGTAGTGATTCAAAAATAAGACACCAAAATGAGATTTTCCACAAACATTCCGCATCACGATACAATTCAACAAATTGAATTGTTTGTTTTCTATTCATTTTGTACACTGACATTTTGAATGCTTACGTAGGAAATATTATTATTATATGTAAATAAAATGTATTAATTTATATAATTAATAAATTATAGTAAATTTTATTATTTCAGTCGTACAAAAATCGAAACGAATACGTGTATATACGCTAGAAACTTCACTTTTGGTGAGTATTTCACGACTAAACCGGTCATGTGCACTTTAAGATGCCGGAGTAATCACGACCGATCTATTTTTGGTCGTTGAGTCCCACTACCACGACTACCAGGTAGTGATCTCGACTAACTCTCCTAATAGTTGTATTCTCGCCCAGTTTACGACTCCCTGTGAGCCCGCCTTTAATCCATTTGCAACAGTATGTAGTTCCTGAACAATTTAATTATAATATGTTTGCAGATGATTTTGATTTGATTGAGTAACATTTAGTTTTGGACTTACTTGTCCAGTGCTACTTGTAGGGTTCATAGTAACAATGTTAATAATGTCATCTACTTGCGTTCCATCTACATGTGATTCTGTTGGATGACGAGTAGTTCGATGTTCAGGAAATCTCCTGTGATATTTTAGTAGCAGCTCTATCATTACTATCACAGAACCCATAAGCAATGTAATATTTAATACAATACCAGCTGATACCAGTCGAATGCTTGATAGTAGGGTAATGCATCATGAAAATATTGAAAAAATCAAATGAATGAACACTATAGCCAATCAAAAATTATCGTCGATTTCACAAATCACCCTGTAAATTTATAAAGAAGAGTTGACATTTTTTTAGTAGCCACGTGAGGGGCTCTACATATCGTTAGGTTAGGTAAATCTACGTTCGTTATGATTGACCTTGTATAAGCTCGACTCAGAATCCAAATGACCCAATATCATTCAACAATTTCAACGTTTCTAAGAGTTTCCATCAAGAAATTATTTAACAGCAAAATTTGCCGAGTAGGTATGTATTATTAAATCTATAAGATCATAACGAAGTACAGTAGGCTGTTTTCTCTTTATAGAACTTGATTTTTACCATAAAAATTTTAACAAAATATTTACAACGGCAGTTACAGAAATTTTAATTTTTTGTTAGTTTTCAGCGGTATCTCCGAAACTGGCTTGTAGCATCTTCGCGGTCACTTGCACCGAATAAGTATATAAAAGTAAAAACTTGTAAAACGACGAACGCCGCCGCTTTAAACTTTCGACTATTTCTTCACGGACAAGTTTTTCTCGACATAATTGAAACCAGATCTTTATGACAGAGCCATGCCTTCTCGGCCGATTTCACAAGATGAAAAAAACTTTGGAAGTAAGTGTCTGTTGACACGCTTTCGGAAATTTAATTCTACAGATTATAATGTTGATCGATTCTGATTCATCACCGGTCTCAATTTTCTTTGTATACTAATGGATATTCGATATTTCTGATTAATTTTAACGTTTGAAAACGCTTAATGGACAAAGTGGTTCGCGACAGTTGCCAAAAGTCGAATTATATAACAAGGAATTCAATATCTACAGCGCGTTACAAAATGCTTCGATACAGATACAGTCTATTTCCACAAAAAGTGACTTCGTTTTTAGGATATGAGATAAACTAAAAAATAATTTGAGTTTGTATAACAAGAAATTTTCGTAACACTTCAATATAAAGGATGCTGAAGAAATAAAATGTATACACATTTTTTATGGTTTAGACGAAATTACGTGGCAACAATTTATTGAAATTTTATATAAATATGCTTTGAAAACTTCCATGAACTTGGTTTTATATCTGATTTTCGTGAAGACCGCTGGTTATTCACGCGAAAATGGAGAGGGAAACAAACAACAAACTGAAACAGACAAGCATTTAATTATCTCACAAATGGCAAGTGGAAAAAGGCAGACCTGTATGAACATTGAGAAGGATTATCGAGAAAAATATGGAACAGATAAACTCAACCGGGAAAGAGGCTACAGAAAGAGTCACAAACAAAAGGAAATGAGTATCACTCGTCAACAAAATTGGGCAAAACCCACACCATGACGGATAAGAATAGGGATCTCATCATTTATCACAGCTAGCGAATTTGGAAGAGCTACAAAGATCGTTATAAAGATCTTTGAGAGCCTGTCGTTCCTGGGAGGTCATGTTGGAAGGTGGAGCTTATGATGTTTGGAAAACCTTGGCAACATATTGCCTGATAATTTAGGCTTGGTTGGAGTTGCGAGACGACCTCATCTGTTTACCAAATGATGGTGTGGATTTGGGCGTGATAGCGTAATTGAAGCCTTTGGTAGAAGCCTCTTTAGCGTGTTTGTTTAGAGTGTCGGAAGAAGTAGATTTGGTGAAAAATATTGCGAAGCCGGAGATTGGTGACGGGAAGATTTTGTCTAGTATGGAATTTTTTGAGAAGATGTGTATGACTTGATAGTCACGACAAAAAAAACATAATCCTCTCTGTAGAGGTGTGTGAAATTGTCTGAAAGGTCTCCGCAGCTAGGTTTATGAACAAAAGAACTTGGTTCAATGGTTGAACCGCATTGGATTTTTTGAAAATTCTCGACGTTTCAGCTCCCAATTTGAAGCCATTATCAACAGAAAGAGGGGTTATTCTTTCATTTATTAGAAGAGATCCGATTACGTGGTCCCAATCTGCCTATTTCACGCTGTGAATCATCCTTTTTGGTAGATTAGAAGGCCTCAATCTATCTACTACTTAGCCCTTTCTTTGTCTCCTTTATATGTAGTGCAATTCCCTCAATAACTTACTGGTTTTACTCCATTTTTTCTATTTTGTAGCTTTTGTCTCTTATTACCATATATTCCATTTTTTCTTGTTGACCATTCATTGTTCCATATTTCCTTGCCTTTTCTTCCCACAGCTCAAATGCATTTTCAAGTTCTCACCTGGATCTTGTCATTAGTATTATTTTGTTCAAATTTGCTAGATATTGATGGGTTTTTATACCATTGTCTCATAGTATTATTTCTTGAACTAAGTTGTTTTGGATAATGGTTTCCAGGTCTAAAACCTTTTCCTATCTTGAATTAATTAGAAAAACTGCCTTTCAAAATTACTTTACAATCGCTTTTTCTTATCGTGATTTGCACTAGTTTATCCCATTTTATTGTGTATCCTATAGAAATTTTTTGAAGCACTTTAAAAGCAGAGAATAATAACGTATGTAATAAAAATTTTCGGAAAAAATTCGTTGCATTCAATTTAATTCTAAATAACTTGGAATCTAGTTGCTATAGAAAATACAGATTTTATTATGTTTCAATTTTCATATTTCATTTTGATTTTACATACAACTTAGATATCGGAGAAAGTATATACAGTTCAGTTGGACGGTTGTAAAAAACTGACTTTGTGGGTAGCCTAAATCTAATTAACAAATGAAGAACATCAACTTGAAGGTTGGCCAGTTTCGAGTTTCCATTTGACCATCAGTCGAGATCTAAAGATTGGAAAAGGACGAATTGTCCAAACTATACTGAACATTATTCGCGCAGAATTTCGATAAACTGTCGTGCACCAAGAAGACGTCACTCCACAAAGAACACACACGATTAAAATATTTCATCTTATCATATTTAGAAATTAAAGGCAATTATGGATTTTACACGGATGGCATAAAAAATTGTCCCAATGGCGTGAAATATAAATCGAAAAACAAATTGAAAGAAATAGTTTTCGTGTGGTGTGCAATAACCGAAGCAGCTATTTCACGTCACGTTAGATGCACATACTTAAACCAGGAGATGTTTTCCAAAATTAGAATATTAAGAAGAAATTCACGAAATTAACAATCACATCGTCCAGCATAAGATGCAACAGGTTTAGCAAAAATTACGCGCAAATAAAGGAAATGGTTCATTAAGTATAATTAAAATTGTGTTTCTTGTTAACTATATTGTAAGAAAATAGTACTGAATAAATGAATTGTGAACATTATTTCGTTTGGTTAGTTTTTTCAATATACAGTAGAGATTTTTGTAGAAAAATAATGAACGCCTGCGAGGTGGATTTATAGTATTTATCTGCACTTGCTTTAATAATTAGATGTAATGGCACAGCTAACATGTGAATTCGTATAATTTAATATATTTACTTAATATAATTTAATTTAGATCTTTCCTTTAAAATTCACTCGAAAAGTATTATTTTCGTATAAAATATAATAATGTTTGTATCTCATATCAGTAAATCATGTAATAACAATTCGTAAACAACAGAATATCGTGCTTGGTTAGTATGTATACACAGATTGTATATACAAAGGAAAAAAAATGAAAAGTCGATTAAATCGACTTCGAGAGAACAACTCTGGAATGTCAAAACAGACCGTGCATCTCTCTTTCAGATATGAAGTTCAGTGGACCATGCATGATGTTTTTTCCACATTTATTGCCTTATTCTCTTTTGATAAAAATTCGTGACGCATTAGAAAATTGTTCGCGGATATTATCTGCGAATAGTATTCGACTCTTTCGCATTCGCAGTGAAATTCTGGTTCTTCAAAATTCTAGAAATCCTTGATAGTGATAATTTTGTCGAAAAATATCAATTCATCTCAGATAAAAGATAAGTTATTAATCATAATGCCCTTGCGGGAAAATGCATAAAATTTCTATTAGCGCTTTGGAGGTAAGTCAAAATACAGGGTACGATAGTAAATCCGGCATTTTTGAAATGGCCCGTGGACACGTAAAAAGTGAGTTCTCCAGGTTACCGTTGTGCTACCCATATCAAAGTATGTCAGTTATCATGGGACAGTGGTCAAAACAACACTAATCCGTTGTATGGACGTATGAATTTGCTGCGATACTTGAGAGCCCTGTATTTACAGCTGATCCATTAATTCCACTCCTTTTAAGAGTCTAGAATGTGGGATGGCTTTAATTGCTAGAGATCTTTGTCTTCCATTTCATGCGCTCCCAAGTGCAGTGCTCTGGGGTTCCTTAGTATTTCACACTTCGAGAGAATGTGGATAGAGGCTTCGTCCTCTGTGCAACAAAATCTATACACCGCATTATCTGCTAGGCCAGTGCCTCGATAGAACTCCTGTTAGTATTCGTCGATTGTTTTAACTTAGGTTAATACATTGTGCAGATCTACTCTGGTTATATTTTTCCAGAAGAGTCTTTGCCTGTCTCAGCCCTTGTAGGTTGTCCCAATAATCGTTTAATTTTTCTAGGCAATCCCAACGAGTTCGGATTTTATGATATTGGAACTTAGAGCTCTAATGGCTGCTTGACTATCGGAGGGAATGATGATCTCCTGCTAGGATAGTTCCTCTCTAGATTGAACACATTTTTCAATTGCATAAAATTCTGCTTGAAAAATAATTTGTGCGCAGTCCAATCTTTCAGAGTGTTTGGTTCTGGGCCCGTACACTCATATTCTAGTTTCATCTACTTTTTTTGATCCATACATATACCGTTTAATGGCATTTCTGTTCATTTCTTGTATGATGCTTTGGTCCCACTTAGTTTTACAGTTTATTATGGAGGTGAAGTTTTCCTCGAAGCTAAACTTTTTCAAAGTCATGTCCTGAGGCATGTCTCAGGGTTGGTCATTATCTAGGTACGGATTTTCTTTGATGATTCCGTATTTGAATATTCTAAGTGATATTTTCTCTGCCACGCTTTTTAGAACTGTATGGAGAGGTGGGAGATTTAGAATCACTTCCAGTGTAGCTGTTGGGCAAGATTATCTGGCTTTGGCTGCACATAAGCTTTGGGTTACACCCCTATTCCTCCCTGCATCTCATCATCAGAGCTTCTGTTGTTTTGGTGATTATCTTTTTTTCGTGTGTGTTCCAGAGAAGTTTATTGTCTAGTGTGAGTCCCAGATATTTTCCCTCTGTTTTCCACTCGATTACTTGCCCGTCTAGTTTGACGGGCTTGAGGTTGAGTTTTTCTTCCTAGCGAAGGAAATTAGATAGGTCTTATTCGGATTGATATTCAGCCCTACTGATTGACACCACCTTTTTGTATAGTTGAATCGTCTTTGAACTTTATCACAGAGTGTATTCTCAAAGCATCCTTTTGCGTAGATGACTATAAAAGTCTGCATATCCTTGACAGTATATGCCAAGCTCCGTCAACCCGCATAAAAGTTCATCTACTACTAAGCTCCACATAAGTGGGGACGTGCCTCCTCCTTGTGGGTATACCTTGTTTGCAGTGATTGAAATGGTGTCGTACTCAACTTTCGTTTCTGCTGTTATAGTAGGTAGTAGTTGTGCCATCCATCTGGAGATTGTTCTATCTACTCTTATCTAAATGCGATATGCTCTTTTGACAGCATCGTGCGGAGTATTGTCAAAGGTGCCTTCTATGTTTAAAAACACACATACACGTTTTCTTTGTTTGTCAAAGAGTTCTGAATTTCAGTTGTCAATTGTACCAAAACAGACTCCGTGAATTTGTCTGTTTGCTAAGTAAATTGATATGGATGGAGAGGTTTCTACTTCAGAATCTCTGTTCTGATATAATTGTCGACAGCTTTTTCCATCTTTTTGAGTAGAAACGAAGTGAGGCTGATTGATCTGAAAGATTTGGGATGTGTGGTGTCTTTCTTTCCTACTTTTCGCCCTTTACAATGGGTCTGGTATGTAGCCCAGCTCTAGGCTGCTTCTACTGAAGCGGATCAAGTGTGGCAAGATATCCTCCTGTCCTCTTTGAAGGAGGGCTGGGAAGATTTAAAGCCCATGTTAGTCGTTTATTGCTGCATAGCTGTTTTGTAATTGCTGCAGTTTCTCTCGTAATTTTACTATATTCTGTCCTTTTGTGTACTGAAGCTGGATTGCCGCTATGTAGCAGCCAACTATCGTCTTCGTCCTCATTTTGAAGTTAGTCGCAATCAGCCAGTGTCTAGTATAAATTCAATAAAATTGAGTGTGAGCCTTAATTTTGTTCCCTAACTAATCTTTTAACTTCTAGCATTTCTTTTTTGTATTTTTCAAGTCTGATTATGCTTTAGCTGTAAGGTTATGAATATTACGAAAACTGAAAGAAAACAATGCAATCATACAACTAATTTAATTGTTGATGGAATGGGGTTTGGATAATACAACGAATTGGGAATATAGATTTCAAATAAAATAAGGATGAATTCACGATATCAACTTTTTTATCTACAACGAGATTTAAATATAGTTTCGTTTCATTTGAATTCCTTATAAAATCATGATTCGCAAATATTGATTTCATACGACTAAGCCTTTCTCTATTTATGTGAACTGCATTATAAATAGTGGCATATTCCCCATGTCGAAATGCAACTCGTTATACCTTTCTACGTAAGCCAAAATGTAAAGTAGCTGGTACGATTTCCACATTCATACATAGATTCTATGGCATATCGATATTGGGAAATCAAAAGTTCAATGGAATACCTTAGCTTTGTAGCTTAAATTGCCACAGAGACGGATTTTGTCACATAATTCATATTGTAATAAAATGAATAGATACAAATAAAATCTTCATTATTAAACAAATAATCTAAGAATTAAAATATACAAGTATTAGTTTCAATTAAAAATTTTTTACAGAATAATCTCTAACAGCAATCTTTGAATGATACAGTCTGCATTAGATTTTTTTAATTGTATCGCTTCCTATCTATTTAAGTACGAATTTTCTTCGCTTCTAAAAAGTTGATTTAATTCAAAGTATAACAACGCATAAAGAAAATCTAGAAGTTGTTTATTTGTATTGATTTTTCACAAAAGAATTGATAAGAAATATTGATTGTGCACTAATTTTCTAATTTTTGAACCATTATTTCTTCTATTCTCAATCTGTGATCTTTTATCACTAGTTTCAGTTTCTTAAGGTAGTCATTTAGATGGAAATATCCCATTAAATCCCATGTAACAGCTCCGAGTTGAAATTTTCTCTGATAAATGCGTACGATATTTTCTCGTCGTGGTTTCCCAGAATTTTTATTTTTCTTAGGCTTAATATGTTGTTTCCTTAGCTAAATAGGGTATATATTTCACTAGCAAAAGATCTGTACCTTCTAATTTTTTCTTAATGTATCGAATAAGTCTGTTTACTCGATCTTGTTCGAAATTGTGATCGACGTTTATATTCTGGAAAAAGAAGTTTTCCAGCGAATTTCGGCAAACGCCAGATTCAGTATTTTGTAATTTAATGCAACTTTTAAAAACAAAAAAAGTGAAACGACTGTGTGGCGATTCAATTATACAAAATGTCTGTTTTTTGTCCCAACAACCTTTTATTTTGTGATATTCAATTTATTTCTAGATATCATGTATCATTAGCATTCTTACGTCAATAAACGCTAGATAGGAGTCATTAAGTTTTGTAGATATAATCTATTGTCGACCTTCCTGCTATGAATCAATTTTTCCTTGTGTGTGCTCTTCAATCCTGTTTCTAAGAATACTTTCGAAGATTCTTACCCTAAAAGCCATGACATATAGCCCACGATAGCTCTCACATAGATATTTTTTCACAGTTTATTACTCTCTGGAACACATTTTGTAGTATTTGTAGTCATTTTTGGGATCCGTGGTCAACTACTTCCGATACGATTTCTTCTGGTCTGATTGATTTCTATCTTCATAATGATCGTTTCAGTCACATGAATTTTATTATTATTTTGTCTCTATAAACAACAAAGTTTGTGTTTTTGAAAATTTTCTGGTTATTTGGTTCTCTCGTTTAGTTACATTACCTTTATTTTCAAACTGAGTTTTTCTATTTCCTTTATTCCTTACTATTCCAGCCAAGTATTAAAGTCTTTATACTTCTTTGATTGTTTCATTCTTTACTTTTCTTTTTTAATTTTGATATAATTATGAAGAGTGGGGTTGAAAACGAGTAGTGCGTTGGATATTTAGATATCTTGTCTATGCTTTGAAACGAACATGTTTTCTTCTCATGGCGAAAACCATCTATGACGAAAAGGAGCTGGAGCAGCGTATCAATCTCAAATTGAAAAAAAAAGCTGCTACTGAATGCTATAAATTGTTAAAGGCCTATGGAAACAATTCTCTATCTCGTGTGCGTGTTTTTGAGTTGTGTAAGGACTTTAGTGAAAGCCGAGAAGGCACTGAAGATGATCAGCACCCAGGTCACCCTGTGACTGTTCCAACTCCAGAAACAGTGACCAAAATCAATCAAATTGTGCATCCAGATCATCGAATGTGCATCCGGATGATTGCCGAAGCTGTAAATGCCGATAAAGGAAGTGCAAAGTCGGTGCAAAGTTGGTGCCAAAAAATCTGACTCCTGATCAAAAGCTCTTGCGCCAACGGGTCTGCTCAGATTTTCTTGAAAGGTTGGAAAAAGATCTGCTTTGAAAGGGACCCGATTTGAGTCGATGGAAGGGGTAAAGCAAAAAACGGCAGAGCTCTTAAAGGCAATAACTAGAGAAGACTTCCTGCACAATTTTTATAATAAAACCCTTTTTCGTGACCAGTCTCGTTATTTAATAGTCAGACCTCGTATTTCAGTTTTCATTCCATTAATTTTTAATCCCTACTTCTTCTTTGATATTCGTTTACAAGAATTAAAGAATGATGTTGTAAAAGCAAGGAAGTAGATCCAAATTCCTGTTGCGTGTGTAACAAATTGTCACTTTGAGTTTAACGGGCTAAACATAACCTCAAACTGTCGCTAAGTATGAGCATCAGTTTTTACCAACTCTTTGGATGGTAATATTTTCAAACGCTCCAAAGACTTTAATATGAAAAATCCAAAAGAAAATAATTTTACTTGGAATTTTCTATCTTATCTATTATTATTATCTATCTTATTTTGAAATTTATGTGTCAGGAATCATCTATAGCGAATTCGATCCATTACTATCTACTTAATTGAATGAATACTTATATACCCATATTTTACTAGAAATTAAGTTATCATTATAGTTGACAATGAGTTTCATTGTCTTATATCTTCGTTTATTTCGAACTATTGGATTTTTTTCTAGTCACTATAATAGTTAGATTGTTTTAATGACATTTCTGGGTTTCCTGAAGATCAATACTAATTACTGTGAGCCCACAGCATTGTCTTATCTTTTATATTCATTATATCATTTCATTTTCATTTTTAAGGAATCTACTTTTTAATTTTTAAATGATATTTGCAGAAATACATCTCTGTATTTTCTATTTATGAATTTCTAGAATGCCGTATTTGTTTACTACCATTAATGTGCATACTGGGCAATGTTTTATTGAATGTATTGTTTCAAGAACATTTAAATGTATCATTTAACAATCAAAATCTCAACTCTCGCCTTTGAATACGAGCTATAGGCATTGATTATACGCACGAGTGGACGCGCATTTATTTCCATTGTGTAACAATGTTTTTAGCAAAAAAATGAGAATTGTACCTGACGGTAAAAGTATAAGTGAAAATGATAAAAAAGTTCCATATTATTTACAAATAACCCCATTTGAATTATTATCAGTAATTGTCAAATCAATTGGTGTAATAAAATATATGAACTATCAGTCGAGAGTTTTTGCTCACCCTATAGTTTGTGTGATACACAATAAATAAAAACAATACGATCGATTTTGATATTGATAATGTGAAGAACACAGGATATTATAAAGATATAGAGTATGTTATCTGACTTCTCTGTCCAATTTCTCCTACAACGAATCAATCGGTTTGAGGTCGAGCGACTGTGCTGGTCAAAAATGCTTGAGATTGTTCTTATGCTGGAAAATAAATGCTCTACTGATCGGGCTATAGCCAGAATGTACTAAATTTTCCTTTAATATTTTTTTACCGCCTTTTTCGTTCAGAATCTATCAATTTTTACCAGTTTTCCAGTCGCCTTTGTCCCAAAACATCCCTAAACAATCAATTAGCCTCCGCCGTATTTTACAGTTGAGATTACACATAGATCTATTATCCATTTTTTCTTTGACCTGCATACAAACACTTTTTTTAGACTCAAATATCTTAAACAGGAAAGTTTTTGAAATGTATGTGCGCTAGTCTTAGTTTCGATGATAGTGAAAAGGTAACAAATTAAACAGAGTTCGATAACTTAAACTTACAAAATATACATCAACTAAACAATATACACAAAACTATATACAGTATAATTTCACTAATCCGGCACTTCAATAGTCCGGCACGTCCAATAATCCGGCACCCTTCGCCCACGCCTCCCTCGTCCCACTAAACGTGTGCGCTACGGTCACTGCCTCATCTACTAGCAGTCTAACCTCAAAACTTATCTCTAACCTTAAAACTTATCACGAGCACGTATTTACGTATTTGTTTTTTTCAAGTGAGATTAGTTTATAGTTAAAAATGTCAAATAAACACAAGACAATAGATTTGAATAATAAAATGGAGATTTCGAAGAAGTTAGATAGTGGGGAAAACATGCGCAAATTGGCAAAAGAATATGGTGTTGGGCGTGCTATTATAAACGATCTTAAGAAAAAAAAGCAAAAGATAGTAGACCTCGTCAAAACAATGGAATCGGGGCTAGGAAAGCGTAAAGCTCTAAAAGTTGGAGATTGTCGAAAAATCGAAAACGCTCTCTACATATTGTTCATATAACGGCGTTCTAAACACACTTCTATATCTGGAGACATTCTGAAAGCCAAAGCAACCGAATTTTTTCTAAAAATCACCCACAAAGATTATTTTCGTGCCAGCGATGGATGGCTGGATAAATTTAATAAGCGATTTGGTATCCGTCTATTAACCATAACGGGTGAGAAATTATCAAGCGATGAATCTGTAGCACAGCAATTTATCCAGCATTTTAAAAACAAAGTAGAAGAACTGGGTCTTCTTCCTGACCAAATCTATAACGCAGATGAGAATGGTCTTCTAAAGAAGCAAGTGCTCTGTAAAGTAAGTGAAGTGAGTAAAGATAGAATCACATTCATGCTGGGTTCCAATGCTAATGGAACGCACTAATTGGATTTGTTTCAAGAACATTTGTCTTCCAGTCTGCTACAAGAATCAAATTAGAAGCTGGGTCACGTGAGTAGTATTCAGCTAATGGTTACATAAAGACTTTGTCTCGGAAGACAAGAAGTTTATAAAAAGATCCAGCTTGCCCATAAAAGCTTTACCCGTACTTGACACTGCTCCAGGCCACCCAAATGAACTTAAATCAAGTGATGGGAATATCCATTTCCTACGACTTTTTCACTATAATCCAGTAATCCGAATATTCCAATAATTCGGCACCCTCCGGTTTTTAATAGTGCCGGATTTGTGAGATTATACTGTACATCGAAAGATTAAACTTCATCGCGCGAGGTAATTCTCTGAAAAGAGTTCAATTTCGCTGGGATCTCGTCATTTGAGATCTTATCTGTTCCGAGATGGAATGAATTTCTCTTCGATTCTAAACATCTCGCCTGCGTTCGTGTAAGCATGGAACAATAAGTAAGTAGAAAGTTGAAGTAGAATTGATTTTTCGTAAAAAGTGTAACAGATATATCGCAGAGGATTAATTCAATTGTATGCTATTAGAACATTAAAAAGGTTACTTGGAATGTCCTGGGTCAGGTATAGGTCAGTCAGGGGTGTGAGGATTATTTTTTTTTTGACGAAAAGTACCTGTATTAATTATTTTTAAATGCAAGGGCATTAGCTTCAACTATCAATGGATGATATTGATAGTATATTATATGGCAATACTTGTTGCTATAATGTACTACATATTGTTCATAAATAACAATTATTATTGTACAATGAAATTTGGCGCTGCGTAATAATGATTGGATATTAGATATATTATGTTGTAATTCAATTGAGGTATGAAGAATCGCCTCGGGTTTCTCATACTTCAGGTATTACAATTTTCATGGGATTTCCAATGTTTCGTTTCAATATAAAAGGAGACATAAAATTGATGAAACAATAAATAAATCTAATATAAAAAAAATTATTTATTCTGTTTCTACAATTCTTCCCATGGCGGCTCCACATTAGTGCCGAGAAACTTCGTAAACAGGCGTGAATGTGGAGGTATCGCGAAGTTCAAGCACGTTCACGTCTGCTCCCAGATCGGAGTAGAAAGATATTCTTGACAACACTCCTTTCAATTTTTAAACTCAAGGCAACTGAAAATAATTTGATAAATACCTATACAGCCTAGGACTTCTTTTGTACATAGAGAGAATAAAAGTTTTGTCCTGTATAGTTCATCGTTTCCCTCTACCTTGTCTACGAATATTTCTCAGCTGGGAATAAATGAATTCTTTCGTTAGATTATTCAAACATTCTTGAATACACTCAAATGTTCCACTTTCACACATCTTCTGCAATGTCTTTAACTGCTCTTTGTTATTCTTTAGACTGTTTTTCAATTTTGTTATTTTGGCTAATGTATTCTGATGAACTTGATACATAGCCATTACCCGAGGTGTTAAATTGTTCTTGATAATTTCAGCTACAGTGAAAAACTCAATTTTTCTTTGTCAAAACTACTAATTTTCTCTGTAGCAATGGAATCAGTAAATTCACTTGAAAACTCCAATGGCTCTTCTTTAGGTAAATTGCCAGTTATGTTATGAACACTTGAACTATTAACTAGATGCTCCTCGACACTCATATCAGTGTTTATTATACCTGTATTTATAGCCCAAGCGATCATTTGGTGTTGAGCATTGAATTTTACAAAATTTTTCCCATTTCGCATTTCGAAAATCGAAAAAAAATTTTTATTTATTACCTTCAAATCTATCCTGAAATATGGAAATGAAAAATTACAGAAAAGAATACGTAGCTGTTATTTTTCAGTTATTTTCAATAAGATCCTTCGTTGTCTAGGGTCCATGCTCTCTACCTGGCTCTAAAACAAATTCTCATTAATATAAAATTACAATCTGACTGTGTGCTGAGAAATATGTATTCTCCATTCAAACAGATTTCAACAAGTAATCATAATTATAAATTACATTTCTGATAATATCACCTACCTGTGTACCGAAATCTGAAGAAAATGTAGCGGGAATTTCGAAATTGATGACGAATGACATATTGACATTGACAGTAATGACACATTTTTATTACACAAGCGTCACGATTGGTAGATGGCAGAACTAAATTTGTGTTGCCGATATTTACATACAAGTTGACCTTCTTTTTGGTATGTTCTTTGCATCAACATCAGCACAGAGGCTTATCATTTTCCTCCTGGCTACAGAGGCGTACGGACTGTGCATTCGCTGCGTGCGCGCTTAAAATGAAGTCGCGCGTGAAATGGAACAATAAAACTGAAACAGTGATTAAGTTGCCACATCAAATACAATTTAACGGCTTTTGCGTTCATTTTGCAGCAGGTTTCACGGAGGATAGTCAGTATACCGTGGATGTGGAGGGCACGACGTGTGCCGTGGATTAATGCCGAGAAGAAATTAAGAAAGTGATACCTGCTCGTCAAATCAAAATAAAGGCCACTGATTTATTTTTAAATTTGTAGGCATCTCAGAAATATTCTATGTGATACGGGAGGTCTTTAATCACGCTACCCTCGTAACAATGACCAGTGATGCTGCTAACACCTGTGTGAATGTATTTGTCGACTGGACACAATGAAATATCTACTTTCATATACCATCTTGCTTTTTAAGCTCGAACTATTTATGTCATTTCAGGCTTCTTTTATTTCAAGTTCATTATTTTTTGTTATTATTCATATTTCTAGTACATATAAAATTTCTAGTTTTATAATCATTTCATCCGCTCTGATTTTGAGTGCTCTTAGCAGTCTCGCCAAACATCGTTCCTAGCATCCCCCGCTCCTTGGGAACCTTATTTTTTGTACAATCTTAGAATTTATTTTTTTCCAATTTATTTATGACATCGGCATTTGTTTTATGGTGAAAGATGTTGCTTGTTGTTTGTATTTCACTTTGTCTTAATATTATTTTTTATTTATTATAACAGTTCGTAGAAAGAGTATTATTATTATTATTATTATTACTATTATTATTATATTATCCTAATAAAATTTTATAGCTTATATTAGTTAACGAATTAAATAACTCAATCCAAACTTTGTAAAATCTATTTAAAAAGCAAAAAAAATAATCATCAATACGAAATTAAAGTAAGTAATGTTAATGAAACTGCCAGTTTTTAAGGGACACATGGAATCACTTATTGGTTGGTTCCCATTAGGAGTGGTCAGGGTACAACTTGCTTCAAGTTATAAGCCTCAACGTATACATTAATAACTAGAAATATCCGTTAGACAAGGAAAATATGATTCTTCACAGTTACATTAATATAAGACATTACATAACTATATGATTAACAGATACTAATAGTTCCTATCAGGATTGATGAGATAATCAACGTAATTTTGATGATGAGATCTCTCAATTTTTTTCTACATCATGGGCTTCAAATTCCATTAGGTTGTCAAAACAACATATTATGTTCCATGACACCAATCATACAATCATTTTCGAATGAATGGAATGGAATGTTGAATTAACAAAAACTTCGAAAAAGCTCACATAAACTTGGGATGAAGACTTCGCTAATAGACCTAAGTAGGTATAAAAAAACAAATAAATCAATAAAAATTTATTCTATTAAAGATCTCCACATTTACTAACACCTACGAAATAATCTGGACATTTGATTTGATAGAATGATACGTCAGGATTGGAAACTCCATTCATCCAATTAAATCTCCATCTACATCCTTCTTGTAACAATTCAGGAAGATCGTTACATCCTTCGATGGTCTGTACACCACCGTATCTCTCACCCCAACCATTTTCAGGTGCGTTAAATTGTGTCTGACAACCAAGGGTAAAGTAACCTACACCACCTCCAGGAATGAGGATATCGAAGTGATTTTGGTTAAGTTCTGCTCCAGTATTTGTTACCTGAGCTAACATACGTTTTCCTGCTAATTCTCCTTTAAAGTCCATAACTAAACAGATACAACAATCGTCGTAATCAGCACCACCCTCGAACGAAGCTGCAACAAACACGTAAGAAAGGGTATCGTTTATGGTCTTGGGAGATTGATTGACGCAGGTGTAGGCATTTCCTCCTACTTCACATCCTGAATGTCCGTTATTTTCTTTTGTGCTTGGAGTTACACCATCGGCTTGACAAGTTTGAACTGGAATTCCGTTTTTTGTCTTGATTATTTGATCCCAAGCACAAGATGGAGCACAGCAATCCCAGTATCTGGTGGTCACACCGTCTCCACTCTTACCGCCAGGCATTGGTGTGAGGTCTTGGGCCGAGACGACGGTCACTGCAACAATATATAATATTTATTGACTTCCCTTATCAAATCATAGATAGACTATATATTTAAAGAATATCATATGCTAAATGAAAAAAATTCAAAAGGCTTCCGTTAATAGTAGGTTTTTGTATAGTGTTCGCAACTGCTCAAGTGTAAATTGTTCATAACATTTATCGTTTTTTTTCTATGCGCGTGTTTCACAAGGCACAAACTTGAAGTCTATACAAACTTTCACCTTTTCCATCATTGACTTCTCACTAGTAAGTACAGTTAAGTGAATTATTCCTATAACGTTATTCAAAACTCAACAAACTTAATTTTTTAAATGAATCTAAAACGGATAGTTGTACAGTATAATCTTCAAGTGAGAAGAAATGCTGTTCTAAATAATACTGCTAACATTATCGGAATTAAGTGAGCTAATACTTCCTTTTGTAGAGCTCCAAATAATATTTAGCACGTTCTATTAATTTCATGCTTACTTTCTCCAACCTAACCAGTCGCCACAGTTGCCGATTTCCTTTATACTTTACATTACCTTATGATATTCATACCATTTCAATATTTTGGTGTATTTCTCTGTCAGGATTGTCCAAATCAACGTAAACTGCAATGGTTATGATCACTGTCGGCAACCTTTTACTGCCCAGGTCTAGATCAGTAAACCTTGTAATCAACATCTTCAAAGAAACTGCGAATGACGACTTCCAGGAAAAAGTACACTATGCATGGATGGAGAATTTCAGCGAATCATTTTCTTTAATACATATGGGCAAATCTATTTATTTTTGACAAAAGTGTGCGTAAGAAATTTTTTCTACAGCTAAAAATTTGTGCCCGATATGACTAGATCTGGATATGGAAGAATTTTTCATCTCAGCTTATATATAATTTAGAAACCTCTTCTCGATGGAATCCTTTCCAGAAGATTCTCTATTTTTGATAAAAAAATAGCTTCTCTGTCTAAACTTATATTCAGCTTACCTGACGGCTTCATACTGAATAAAGGTTGAGTTTTACCTGTTTATAAAACACACACATTTCCGTGGTTTTCCAGGTAACTTCTTAAAATTAATAAAATACTCAATCAAGTCATATTTGCAGCTTCTAATGAGAACTAGATCATTATCCGGAATGTATATATATATATATATATATATATATATATATATATATATATTTATAAATTTATAATGTGTGAGGCAATCCCTGACACATAGGGAAGTTTATTGAAAAAACTCCAAATCTAGATGTTTGTTTAGAGTTTAATCTATGCAACCATTGGTTTTGGAAAAAAAATTGAGAATAAAAAATATTTTTAAATAAAACAGTATTTTGAGTTATAATTTTTATATAAAATGAAGTAAGGGTTGCTAATTCCACCCCCGTATAGTGTAACAGAAATATTGAAAAAATACCTGTAGTCAGTCCTTTGCAAGTGCACGAAAATTGTAGAATTAAAAATTTCAAGCTTACTAAAATTTTATGAAAAAAAACTCAATTTTATTCACCACATTTTAAGGGTGATATCTCGGAAAGAGCTAGACTGAGAAAATTTTGTTATAGACAATACCCATCTTTATTTAATACGAGTCCAGCAAGAAAAATTGGAAAGAATCTTCAATATATATTTTACAGTGAAGGTATTAGTTTCATGCTCTGGGCCTAAGCTTTCTGAGAGCTTATTATAAACAAACTTGGGCATCTCAAAAAATATGAGAAATGAGAGTATGTATCTATCAAATTCAATTCTACTATCGTAATCATCAGATGAGTTTTGTAATTATAAATATTATGTTATGGATGGATCCTACACTAACATCGTGTAGTTGAAGTAGACTATTTTTTTTAAATTGATGTAATGCAGTGCTCTTGTATGTTTGATATTACTTTTTGTCAAAGCCGCATGATATGATGCAATACAACGTGCAATGCAATGCAAGGCGCAATATTTCTTGATAAAAAGCATGCGCAGATAAAGTTCATCTGATTGTTTCATGCAAGATCTCGCTCTATTTACTTTTGGCCCAACAGATCAGCTGACTTTCGTAAAACTTAGATATATTCTCATTGTTAAGCTAGGCACAAAATATGAAATTCGAGGTTAGGATTTTGATTAAAACTTTTTTCTGTTTATCACACTCCGAAAGCAAAGTATCAGAAGTTATAATTAATGCTAGTGATGCACACAAATATTATATAAACTGCAATATTTATCTATGTAATATATTGCCCGAGCAAGAAATTGCATGCAATTTTTATTTATATGATATTTTTCCTAATTTCTAAATAGAAGAAGAAAGATTTTCTACAACACTCTGCTTAACGTCCAAGGATTTCTTATTATTAAATACGGTCAGCCGGTCTTAGGATGATTTGGGTTAGTCCCACTTAAAAATACAACTGCATTTCTGGTATTTTGGTTGTGATTTGGATACTTCGTCATAAGTTTTATAATATATATTCACGTAAGAATAGTTATTTATATAACAAGGCACTGGAAGCATACCTTAAGATTTGTTAATCATATGGTTAAGTAATTCAAAGTGTCCCTTATTTATGACTATGATTTATAACCTCATTAATTTTGTCATCATCAATGAAATGCTCATATTTCATATTTATGTCAGTTTTGTAGATTATAAACTTTAACCTCGTATTCAATCATTATTTTTATCTTATAGATAGATATAGATTTAGTATTTACGGCAATTTGTACACTACAACTTAATAGTTTAATATTAGTGGAGTCAGCTAGTCAGATTATTGAAACCAAAAGTAATTTATTAAATTGTTATTTTTTACAAAGTTGTGAATTGATTTATTCAACTCATAAGAACTACTAGACGAGTGACAAAATAAGACTTTAATGCCGCGATACATTTTATATTTTTTTCCCACGTTCGTTATAATATCTACATTGTTTTTCATTCATTTACATTCATGAAGAATCTAATTTCTGAATCGGTGAAAGAACGTGAAAAAAAGTACCTTAGTGGTTCATTTTTTCACGCTTTTGTGTTAAAAAAAGTGCCGTAACGTGTATTTTCTAACTCAATTATAAAATTGTTTCATCAAACTAGTGGGATAGGAACGCTTTCTTTCTCATGTGAATTCGTTCCTTCGATAAACTGTCACATTTTGATTTCTTGATATTTGTTCAAAAAAATCCGTTTTGTCTCTAAGTAGTGTGGTATTATTATAAGTGATGGAGAGTAATAATGAAGAAAGTTTAAGCTGCACACCAGAAGATGTTGTTGAATCGGCAACTGCAGAGACTATAAATCTTCTCCCTGAGAAATCCAGGGAACAGTATTTGAAGAAATATAATCTTTGATGGCGTACTAAAAAAGGCATAACCAACTTCACAGAAAAAGTGTTACTAGCTTACTTTGAAACTAAATCCAAAATGTGGAAGTCTTCAACACTTTGGTCGATTTATTCAAAACTGAAAGGCACCCTAATGGTAAATAACGACATCAGTAAATACTAGAAACTCATTGCATATTTGAAAAATGAATCAGTTGGCTACAAATTCAAAAAATTTACCTGTGAAGAAATTGATATGTTTCTGTTACAAGCTCCAGATGAACATTATCTCATGCATAAGGTAAGGCAGCAAAAAAATTTTAATGTAAGCTTAGATATTATTTGTAACATCTTCCAGGTTGCTTTAATATTCGGAATCGCAGGAGCTCTGCAGAGGGAGGAATTATAAAAAATGAAGTACAACGACAATAATACTAGAAATGTTTTAATTATCACAGTACCTGATACAAAAACTCATGTTCAACGTTGATTAAATGTTATTGGTGAAATATCTGACAATAGATTAAACTTGGTAAGCATTCATAAAAAATATAAAAACTCACGACCCACAAATGTCAAAACAGATTATTTCTTTTTGCAATATAAAGATGGAAAATGTAAAACCCAAGTTGTGGGTTTAAATATATTTTCGCTTTATCGTAATATATTTGAATTTACCTAATCCGAAAGTGTCTATTGGTGGATTTCCGTGGTGATATAATTCAACTAAAGAAGCACGGTGGGCGGAAATCCAACACAGTTTCGGAGGGTTACGTAGACGACTCAATAAAAAACAAAATGGATCCCGCAGTGAAAATTTTAACGGGAACAACTGGTTTGACTTCATGTAACATTGTAAATGTTCACGATCCTACCAACAATCTAATAAGTACTAATACAACTATAGACGATGTTATTTCTTTGAACTTGTTAAATATTGCCAATTCAAAAACCAATGATAATGTAACGTCTTCCTTACTTCAAAGTAATAGTGCTCACAGTTGTACTTTTAATATTACTATCACAAAATGAAAATTGATAAAAGATTTGTTGAAATTTTTTAAGTCTAAGGACGTAGAAAACGTAGAAAAATGTTTGTATGAAACTCATGAGTGAAGTAACTTTTTTTCACTCGTAGGAATTATCAAACCGATCTACTGAAAAAATGTATTACTTTATTCACTTGTTGCATAAATAACTATTTCTAAACCGCCCAGAATCGAAATTATTTAGAATTGAGGCGAGCAGAATAGGTTATTAGTTACATAGCTGAATAATTAATCGTAATGTTGAGGTTGCAAGCAAGTTGACGTGTTATTGACTGCTTTTGAACATGAAGTAGATGAAATTTCAGTTACTTCAGTGCTTAGACAGTAAAAAGCTATTTCTATTGACCAATCGGAATTATTGTACTGATTTCAAAAAATAGTTACTTTTTTCTATTTAGTGTACGTATTTGAATTTAAAAAGTACCTAATTACAACCTTTCACTAATATAAACGGATTTTCATTCATATTTTCATGTAAACCTAACAGAAATAAAAAAAAAAACATCTCGAATGTTTCATTTAAAATGATCCATCCGTAGCAAATTTGTGTGGAAGTACGAATTCATTCGGGAATATGAATCTTCACGTATTCGAAGGAAAAGAAAACGAATTCCACTTACCGACAACGAGGGCAATAAATATAGTTCCAAACCACTTCATTTTTTATCTTCTTGTCGACTATATGTGATCTATTTTTTTGGATCGAACTTATACCTTTAATTATCTCAAGTGCCACTTCACCACTTAGCAACAAGCTCCGTATCTCTTAATCTCAAGTGTTTATTATTTATTTATTATATTTTATATTTAGTATTATAGAAGAATTGTATATTTATAATTGATAACTTCGACCTACGTCTTAATCTATTTTAAGTCAATAATAATAAGATATTGTCAATTTGAAACTCGATGCAATGAAATAACCATTATTGCTGTGTATTTAGTTAGCATTTGTAAATAGAATTTAATCAGGAGATTCAAATTCGATTTTTTTTAACATACAGCACATTTACAATCTATTATATGAGCAGAGTAGTAAGTAAATTGTCCATAAGTCACTAAAGTGAGTCAGAAACCATCCATTTACGGTATTCTGAGATTATTTATTGTGAGAGATCTTCTGGGCCATATTCTCTTCAATCTTCCCTTTGCTAGTGATTGGTGGAATATATTATTTATTAATTTATTGTTGTGGTCATTGGATCGAATTTTGTATCTTGTGGAAAAAGAAAATTCTATCACAGCTTTGATTAGTGGGATCTTCAGATCGTTATTAATTGTTTGGTAAGTAACATACTAGAGGACTCTATTCAACATACGGAGTGTTTTGAATTGATATGTTTGAAGTATCTTTGTATTTGAAGGTTTACTGCTGCCCTATAGCTCTATTCCATACAACCAGATTGGTATGAGTATAGTTTTGTCGATGAGCAATTTATTTTCGAGTCTTGGTTGAGACCTTTGATTGAGTAGCCAGTGCATATTTTTCAGTTTCAAATCTAACTGTTTTCTCTTGTTTTTTTGTATGTGTTTCTATGTAAGTTTTTCATGTAAATGCAAACCTAAGTACTTGACAATTGGTTTTATCGGAATGAGAATGATATTGATGAACGGACAATCAGATTTTCTTGTTGTAAATGTTATTTGCTCTGATTTACTGGCATTGACGTTAATTTTCCTCTGAGCCAGTTATGTGCTTTTTCTGCAGCTAAAGTTGGGTCTACATCTATTGCCACGATTGGCGTATCATCTGCAAAGGTTGCTATGAAGATATCGTCTGTGCCTGGAATTTCTGTTGTCAACACGACCCTGAGGTCCTCCAGATTCTATCGTATGGTACTTTGAGTAGGTATCTTCAGGTTTGAGTTGAAAGTAGCGGTTGGTGATATAAGATTTTAAAATAAACTATAGTTGTTCCGTAAATGTAGTTTCAGTTTGTAGAGGAGACCATCATTCCATATTCTGTCGAATGCCTGTTGTATGTCGGGAAATACTCCAGCACACACCTTTTTTTCGAGGGTGGTTTTAATTTTGTTGCATAGTTGAATTTTGGAGTATTTAACATCTGAAACCGATTTGGTGCTGTGATACCAGTTCGTTTATGAGAACAACTGTTCTAATAGGAGTAGGGCGATATGAACTAGCTTTTGTTGTGGGTTTTCTAGGGTTTTGAATCATAATAACCTGGGGATACTTCCATTGTATTGTATAGTATAGGAGGCGTAATATACTATTACAGATTATTCTTAAGAGCACCACTGCTTTTTTTGGAAGCTTCTGAAGTAATTCCCTTATTATTAGATATTAGATATAGATAGATATAGATATGAGACGAAAGGGGGCGGGGAGAGGTTCGTGGCGTCCGCCATTTTGTGGAATTTTAGTCACGACGGAACAGTATTCGGGGACGTATCGCGCATTTTGCGTACGAGCGTATTATCGTAACGGTGATTCAATAGTGACTGCTCAACGTCTGTATCGTGCGGAATATCGTACATGCCACGCACCAATTGACGATAACAATAGGAAATGTATCAGGATGTTCGAGAATACAGGTGCGACAGTTAAAATTCACAACTTTAGTCACCCTCGTTCAGTTCGTTCTTTATCCATCTGAAAGCGAAGCCAATCGTTAAACATCAAATAAACATCCTTACATTTGATTTTAAAGGAAGATTTGAATTTAAAAACCCATAAAATTCAATTGGTTTAAGAATTGAAGGATACGGACTATGCTAATCGACTGAATTTTGCGAACGAAATGATGCAGCGATTTAACAACTTTGAAAACATACTGTTCAGCGACGAAGCAAATTTTCACCTGAATGGTCATGTTAATAAGCAAAATTGTCGGTACTGGGCAGACGAGAATCCGAGACGAAAGCATGAACGACCCCCGCACAGCACAAAGGTCATTGTTTGGGCCGCTATGTCTGTTAAAGGAATTATTAGTCCTTATTTTCATGAAGATCAACGAGGCCGAGCAATCAATGTGAATAGTGACCGTTACTGCGATATGTTGCGGAATTTTTCGGTCCCAGGGTTGCAGGAGTTTGCAGGTTTCAGCTCAAGAACGTGGTTCCAGCAATATGGGGCCACTTGACATACCACGAATGACTCGATGGAAATTGTGAATGAATTATTCCCTAATAAAGTCATTTCGCGAAGGGGTGCTCTTAAAACCGGACAATAACGAATCTCAATATACTTGCCGTCACAATCACCACGGCTAATTTCTTATATACCACCATTCTTTTCCAAATTTGATATTTTATCCTTAGGATTACCCAACAATTGTTTTTAATTGGAAAAAGTGGTTTCACATCGAAATTTCTTAAAGCTATGACAATTAATAAAATATTTACAATTCTTTTATCATAATCGTTGAGTACAGCTACATCTTCAATAAAGGTTTTTTCCTTATTGTATCTCTCTATGGTAAGTGAAAAGTGAATTAACCGATGTACTAGGAAATGGAGACTGGCCATCTTATGTTAGATACAATAAAAAGAATCATCCGCGATGTATCTGCACACGTTGTTTTTCCTAAATATATCAAATTCTAGCCTATAACTATTCCTAATTACTGAATTCTCTGATAAAGATAATTTTCTATAGTAGATAGATAAAATTTTATCTTATTATTTATTATATTAAAAGTATTTAAACTGTACAATAATACGTTATAAAGTACACTCATAAAAATCATTCACGAAAAATTGTGATAATATGATTATGTTGAAAAGATGAAAGAAAATGACGAGGAATCAAACAAACATTAGATCAGATGAAAAATATGTGAATCCAAATTGGTCAAATATATTATAAGAATGAAAATATAAGTGAATTCTATATTCAAAAGCGTCGTCTATAATCTAAAATTGCCAACTATTTGTATTTTATAGAACTAACCGATAAATACACACTTAAGTCATATAATAAACATTCAATTTGCAATATCAAATATTGGGATCAATAATTGAGACAAAACCAACCCTATTTCCCACGTTGGACCAAATTATAAACCACATTTTCTTTCGTTGTGTTTGTTGTTAATGAATTTTTTCAATATTCTATACCACACACATATTTCTTCATTAATTTGTATGGGAATGAACGTTTACTTCCCCAGACTGCTTTTCTCATATCAAATCAATAAAATTCGTTCAAGGACATCCCTTATTATTCAGTTAAATTTTTTTGAGGAAAACAAACAAGAAACCATTAACATCATGTAAAATAGCTATTTATTCTTATTCTCAGAGTGAAAATGTATTTACCTACTGACAGTTTATACTTATTTTGCTAAAACTACCAGTTAATACAATCTCCATGCTATAATTAAACTTTTTGTTTAATTGCTTTTCGTCGTCATTCGTATATAAAATAAGTAGTTGACGACAGATTATAACTTACAATTAAATCTAATAACATATTGATAGTAACTACAACAAATAATTACACTAGAACTATTGTATGAATATGTATAAGATAAATTAAATTGAATAATTTGTGTTTATATAGTACCGAGTTTATTTCGAGACGTAGCCACTTCGAAATTAATTAGGAACTGTAGAGAAGCCAATTATTTATCATTTAGATTCGGGTATTTTGACAACGCCAACGTAATTCATTTATGGTCTTATTAGATTGTCAGACTGGAAATATGAATGGCTTTATTTTTGTGCTACTGTCTAAGTCAGAAGTAGTGACACCAGTAATCATTATTATCAATTATAAAAGAAATGAATCTGGAATAATTTTTGCTTGATAAAATATAAGTAGTTGTTATATGTCAAATATGAAGAAGAAATGTGAAAAATACTGAGAACTATACTAGGACCAAATATTACAAGAGATTGAGAAAGAAAAATGGAAGAGAAATGAAGAAATAGAAGATGGTGAGTAGGATAACACAATGGAAACTTCTCTAGTCAAGAGGCACAGGAAGATCAAGAAATACCCAGGGCAACCAAACCAAATTGAAGAAGAAACCTGAATCCTAGTAATAATAGACATGATAGCAAAATGGCTAAAGCTGACAAAAGAAGCCAGGAGCAACAAAAATCTGTAACAAAAAGATTAATGGGAGTCTAATCCACTCCAATAAAAGGATTTGTAGGCGCACAAAGCGATAGTTGTTCAAACAAAAAAATCTACGTTCTATAATACACGTATTTGATTTAAAGAATGGTCTACTTTTGATACGAACTGTATATGTCTCACTAATTCTGATTCCAGCTGGTAAGTTTTTCATAATAAATTGAGTAAATAACAGTTCATGAGATTTTTTAAATTCTCTGTAACTGTGATAAAATTTATATTTAATTGAGAAAGTCTAGATACCATGCTTTGATAATTTGTCTTATAGTAGTTTGCTATGTAATAATTGAACATATCTGACATCTTTCAATCTTCAATTTGTACATAATATAACGAGAAAAATTCACCATATCACAGTTCTCTCTGTCTTCCACATTTTGATATATTTCTATGGATTATGGCACTTTCATATCTTGTAATCACATCACATCTTGTAATCAAACCCTATTCGATTCGATAACCTAACCCAAATCACACTACACACCACTTATGTGTCGGAGTCAGAATTTACATATCTTCTGGGTTTGTATTGGAAGTTATTTTCATTTGAAAGAGTAGATTACAACTCTGAGTAACTATTATCCTTGCACAGCCTTGACCTTGAGATCAATCAACAATTTACATTTTACATTTTACCTGTTATTTAAAACTGATTTTCTATGAAAGTTAAAGAAAATTTTTCAAATATATAGTGTTATAATAAAGTATCACACAAAATTTATTAAATGTACAAATTAGTATTTACTTCTAAATCAATTGAACTAATAAACTAAAATAAATTTCATAGAGAAATTGTTCAAACTGTATCCCTTCACTCTAAGTTGGAATTTTTGGAACCGTTAGTGAACACTGAACACACTTTTTGCCTAACCAACAGTCACAATTACACTATGTGACGCGCGTTTCGATAACCAAGTTCGTCTTCAGAAGCTGAAGGTGAACTATCTGACCTGGGTCAATACGATGGTGCACCTGATTCACAGAGTTTTCAATCATCTGCAGTCTTATACGGATCATTTCATGTCGAATACGTTTCATACAGTCTTCAGAAGTGTCTTGTAGGTTAACGAAGACCTTCTGCTTAAAACGTTTTCACAGAAAAACGTCAAGAGACTTAGGTGTCTACTGGATTGATCCACGTCTTTCATTCCACCTTCTTCAGAAACATAATCTGGTACTGGATTGTTGGAACCGAGAACAGTTTCTCCTAATTATTTGTTTCCGGATATGTTGCAATTGAGTTCAGGACCACTGTAATACAAAGATATTTTAAATGAGGACTAATAATCCTTCCTCTGACGATTCCTATCCAAATATTAAATTTTTTGGGGGCGTTGGGTATGTTTTGTCTGAATCTAGCGAGGAGTTTTTCAAGGTCTGTAGCGACAATTGTATCGATTCACTGTATCACTTGAACAAAACAAAAAAAAATGTTTTTTTTCTTTTTTTAACAAATGACTAATATTATGTAGTAACGTAATTTCTGTTGTGGTAGCATAAAGATTGTATCTTAATGACAGCAAAATATATATGTAAGATTGATACTAACAAACAATTATTTCATTGAAGCAATTGAAAATATTATTAAAAATTGAAGTTTGAGTGAATTTTATCAAGTTAATTTTGTTTTTTATTTATTCTCTTCGTTCATTTTTTCTTGTGAGAAGTGTTGCGCTTTTTTATACATAAAGTTTATTTTTGATATGCGAAAATAAGAAGAAATAATTAGGTGTTAAATAAGGACTGTACAATAGCCGACCCATTAATTAGATGTTTTGACTGTTCAAGAACGTTTTTGTTTAAACTGATGTGTGAAAGCTCGCAATGTCCTCGTGGAAAATGATTAATCTTCTGTGATCGCTTTCCCGGATTTTTTCGAATACTTCTGGCAAACAAATGCTTGTGTATAATTCGGAATTGACTGTTCTACATTACTCCAATGGAACAGTGACGACATGTTCAGTTATTCCGAAAAAACAGGCTACCATTTGCTTCATGCGCGAAGAACTTTATTTTGGATTCATTTGAATAAATCCATATTCGTTGGATGTTACGATCTTATAGACGTCTTTTGAAACACCGCGATTGAATTTTTGACTGCAATGATTTTACTCCAATCGACACGAGATTTTTTTTAAAGATTGTCAAGTTCATCAAATTCATCCTGTAGCGAAGTACGACCTCGATAGAAATTGGAAAATCAACGAAACACGGTGGTTCGAGATGGTGCTTTATTACCAAAAGTCGGAACAAGTTAATCGGCACATTTCTGTTGATTGGATCCACGTCGAAAGTCATGTAAAATCTTCGCACTAAAATATTCACAACAATGTTGTCATATTTCAAATATTAAGTAGTAATTTTCGTATTGTATTTATAGCTGTCTTACTCAACAGCATCCTTAGATTTCTGATACATTTTTTACACTAATATGAAATTGGAAACGTATAAAAGTACATAGTTTCCTGATGATGAGAAAAAAAATATAGTTTAATTAATAGTTCTCAATTCCAAATTTGCTGCAACCCTTAAAAAAGGAATATGGATGTTCGGAAGGTTCAGAAGAACTAACAGAAAAAATTGAACTGTGTCACAAAAATCGTGTAGACCAGTGTTATTTTCTTAAGTTTGGTTTTAGAATAATGAGTAGTTTCAATATTTATGTTTAAATACTCTTTTTTATATCTTATTATAATCCTTAATTATGACAAATTAATGATAATGTTCGGAATTTCCTTTCTTTTTTTATGGTATCATTCCATTTCAAAGCGGTGAATCCTGAGAAAAATATCTCTCGAAAGTTATTTATTTCTTCTGTTTGGCTGTACTTTCCAATTTTTATGGTTTTATTCATTAAAATCATATTTTCAACTTTTTGAGTTTAAAGAAATAAAGTCTTATCTAAAAATAAAAAGGAGAAGGAACGCAAATTTTTATGTTACAATTTTCATATCGTTAAAATAATATTCAAATTATAATATGGTAGCCCCGAGAGGTGCGAGTATCAATTGCATACCCCCACGTAAAAGACCGCCCATTGTCTACCGTCTATTTCCACACCCATATCTTCTTAAGATACTGGAAATCTACGAAGAATTTTTTACTTTATTCTTTATATCATCGTAAAATATTCGAGACAATGTTAACGAAGGATGACCGGAACGAATATATCTCGTAAAAATAAAATGTTTTGGCTAAAAATAACGTTAGTATTAACTAATTATTGAGATAGTCATTATAATTTGCCACAATTCATCATTAGTATTATAACTAGAGAACAACTATACCAGGAGTAGAAATTTATTTGTGAGATTTTTGGATAGGCGACAGGTACTGAGTATCTCAAAAAATGTGAGATATTTATTAGGACTTTATAGTCATCTCTGGCAAATTTATAACGAAATTTTCTACTACACGCTTCGTATTAAGTAGTATTGCTAGATTTATTAATCAGTTAGAGTTAGAGTCTAAGTTATAGAGGTTACAGAGGTAAATTCACGAGAAAAGACAGTACTCGACGTCGCTGTATAAAGCTCTATACCTTGTAGATCATTAGAAACTGTTGCGGAGAATATAGGTTAGGGCACTACCAAGCTACTAGGCTAGTCGATGAATGAGGGCGACAAACCTTACGATCTCAATTTATTCAGCTTCTGTCCATATGTTTGTGACATAGACCAGCATATTTCCAGTTGATCTATGTTTAGGAAAGCCGCATTAATGGTTGCTGAAGATGTTGGTATACTCAAGATTCTCTGGTTACGACTTTTTCCATTACTTTGGTTAGAGATTTAAGGAGTCCAACGACAGTTGTTAGCAACTGTCTTCTTTTTTGGTATGGATTGAGTACGAGCAAGTCTTCAGTCTGCAAGAAAAAGACCTATTTTATATAACAGAAAGAAAACATTTCGTATAGCGGACTTGTTAGTGATTTCTTGACAACCATTACTTATATGAAGCTGTGTGCTGACGAATCAAGCAGTCAGTCAGTCGAGCAGCTCTTCGATCAGTGAGTAAGTGGGTGAAAAGCGAGAGAAAAGAAATAAAGCGGTCAATGCCATTATATATTAGACAATGGTGTAAAAGTAAAGAAGTTTGGACATTTTTGTAAGTATTGATATGTATATAACGCTGTAAATAAGATATTAGATCATTTGAAATTCTAGCCAATGATCGAACGAAAAACCCCACGACCTACATGTAACAATATGTAATATATATACCAAAGATTTCATAACTTTTCACTTGAAAAATGTACCTCATCAGCTATTTCATCCAGTTTATATAATAATATAAATTTAATTAACTAGTTTTGAGATAGAGAAATAAAAAAATATTTGTAATTGGATATGGCTTTATTGTTTTTAAAAAAATTCTTCATTATTATCCATACAATTTGCATGTGTTTAATAAAATTGTCGGAGCATTTTTCCAATCCTATTGGAGTACCTCCAAAACATGTGATTTGAGCGTATCAACCGCTTCTTGAAGTGTAAAAAACCATTGATCGTGCAATTTATTTTTGATCTGCGGGAATAAGAAGAAATCATTGAGTGCCAAACAAGGAATGTACAGCGGATGACCCAACAATTCGATTTTACCACTGCTCAAAAACCTTTTTGTTGAAACTGACGTGTTAGAGCTCGCAATATCTTGGTGGAGAATGATTTGTCCTTTGCGATTGGTTTCCCTGATTTTTTTGAACATTTCTGGTATAGAAATGCTATTGTACTATTTAGAATTGACCGATGACCAAACTTTCATGCAATATTGAATGTATGCAAGTAAAACTAATGCCAATATATGTCCCATGGTATGTCACATGACCATCTTGCACAACACAATTTTAGACGAAATTAAACCTGTAGTGTGCGAATCAGCAAAACACGGTGGCTTTAGACAGTGCTTCATCACCAAAAGTCAAAGCGATTTGATCGGCACACTGCTATTGGTTTAATCCTCGTTGAAAGTCATAAAAAATCATCGGACGAACATGTCCGCGATTTAATTCCACTTTTTTACCACGATAAATGTTCTAAGTATCTCTAAACTCAAAATAGAACATGTATCACAACACGTTACGAATTTCCGGAGAGTAGCTGAAAAATCTTCTTTCTATATAGATCAAAAATATTGCGGTTGTACTTGATTAGTTTTCCATAAAATAATAGGTTTTCTATTGAATTTGCAGACCTTTATACCTACGCAATATGGTGATGTCTTATAATAAAAATACCACTCAGCGGTCATTAGTTAAAACTGAAGAAGATAATTATGTAATAATTATAATCATGGCAATACTATTTACCTTGTTGCAGTTTACATGATTAATTGTTGCAGTGTTGATCTTGACAATCGTGGTAAATCTGACCCACATCTCAACTCATTCATTACTTTACTTAGAGTGGGTAGCGGGTATATAGTTCATTTGTAATGAACAAGTTATGTGGGCACACGCTGTTGTACAATATAAAGTCTGAAGTTAATTTCTTTTGTTATACTCCAACAGTTTCTATGGGAAATCTCTTTTTCATAAATGGAATGAAAGATATATCTGTAATTATATCAATATAGATGAGAAGAAGAGCCTTTTCTATCATCAGAATTGTTAATAACATATCCTGTTGATTTATAAGCATTTAGTCCTTGAACATCTATCCACTGATAAACTTATTTTATACTTTGATTTGTATTCATTTCTTAATGATAAAGTTTTATTCTTTCCGACTATACGGTTTTTCTGTAAACGTAAATAAAGTACAAGGAAATATATATTTCTCATTTTTGAAAAAGCTATTAAAATTATACTTTTCTACTTCCATGAGGCCTCTAGTAGACGTGGACAATCTTCGAAATTTCTGTTTTCGCAGCTACTGAAAGCCTCCGCACTTATAGAAAGACCGCCACAACTCGAAAATCGCGTTTTCGTGTTTTTCTGTGCCATATTATAGTGTATATCCAAATCGGCATAATAATATTTTTGGGAGAAGTAAATATATAATATTTCTGCTTCTTACTTAATTTGGAGGTCACAATTAATAACGCTGTTGGGTACATATCATGGAGAATTTACAACAATTCTGAGTACTTTAGCAGCTTGTTGTTAATTATTAGTTTGGATTAAGTTGGAATTTCTAAAACCGTTGGCGATATTTATACTGAATACACTGTTTACACCACCTCTCGCAATTACACTGTTTGACGCGGGTTTTGATAACCAAGTTATCTTCTTCAGGGACTGATGATACACTGTTTACCTTTAGTCTCTGTGAGTGTAGGTGTTGTGGTAAACAGTGTATTTAGTATGTAAGCTGGGTCGACCTATTAACCAGTACAGTCTGCTCAGATTCAGACCCAATTTGCCGTCTCTTGGTTAGTACATGTTAAGTTAATCGTTGGTCAAAAGGCAAGCAGAAGATGCCCGTTTAATATTAAAGCTGGGCAGATACCTCTCCGTTGGGTGTAGGTCATTTACTTTCATTCTCTAAGTTTTCAGCTTTGAGGAAATAGCGTCCAAGTTTGTCTGCAATATATGAGAGGCAGCAGCTGGGTTCTGACGAGTTACTAGCGCAGCAGTGTCATATGAATATGTGGGAATATCATAAATGGATGTAAAGTTGTGATATAATCTTGGATTTTTACTTGAAATTGTCTGGTTTGCATGTAGTATTTTAGGATTTGGAAAAGGTTGTGCAGCAGGTTATTCCTGATTTTATATAATAGCCCGTCGTGCCAGGCCTTGTCGAATGTCTGAGCGATATCTAAAAAGACATCCGAACATTTTAGAATCGGTTTTTCTCAATCAGTAATTTTTCTAGAATTTTTTACACAACAAGACAAAATAGGCTACTTGGTCCATAAGATTTTGTGTTTTCAAAATGGTTTCCTGTCTTAGGGATCAGAATAATTTGAGCTATCTTTCCCAGAATTGGGAAATAACCCGTTCTTAATAATGTATTGTACAAATGGGTTAAAAACTTTAACCATTTATTTGATACTTCCTTCAGTATGTTGGCACTGATTAGATCATTTCTGTGAGATTTTTTTGGATTTAACGCTGTATCGATTTCCGACTTAGTTCACACTATGTTTATCTAAGGGAAGGTTCTAGTTGATATGTAAATTCCATAAAATCTTTGACTTCGGCCTTAATGTTGAAGTTGTTCTGTATGGGGTTGGGCTTGAAGACTTTTTCTACGTCTGTATTCTTGCTGTTTTTCATCCGTTGATCTTCAGGAATACGGATAAGATACTTAGTTTTATCGTTATAATCAGTTGTTTCTATTGCGGTTAAGTTCCTGAGGTGGTTCTGTATTTCACTATTTTCCTTTTTATCATTGTGGAGTAGGGTTTAGTTGCTTGATTCAACTTGGTCTTGTTAGTGGGAACGTATGTTCTTTGACAAATTTTCCTTAATTTCAGTTTGTTCATCATTTTTTGTTTAATTATGCTCGAAAGAGTTTTGGCTGTGGTAATTTTATCTTCAGTTGAGGTTCACCCATAAGTTGCTGTCTGGATTGATTTTATGAGATGTTCAACCATATTGTCAATGTTTTTTTCAGTTTTTAAGGAAACTTTGATTATTATTCCAGAGCTGACTGTGATTAGGACGAGAGTGTGATCAGAAGATAGTTCAAAACTAGAGTGTGCCACTATACATATGGAATGCCTATGTAGACTCCGAAGTATACTAGATCAGGAGTTTTATTCCTATCAGTTCGACAATAGGTCGGTTCACCAATTGATATGGATCTCTTTCTCCTTTTTCCATAGCTTTTAGTAGCTGCCTACCTTTTGGAGTTATTAGTCTAGAGTCCCATTAGAGACTTGCTATGCTAATATTACTTGCTTGTATATAATTTGTTGAGTATGGGACGTGATGTTTGATTGCAGACTTCATGATAATAGGCTTTCTTCGTGCACAGTCTCATTTGGATGGTTTGTGAAGTAATATGTGTAATTTAAATGCTTAAAAAAACTCCTATGGGAAAAGCGGGTGACAAAGACAATCATAATATCTATCATGGTACATAATGAAGTCTTTTAGTCCTTCAGTATGTTGTGTTAGCTCATTGGCATTCTATATGGCTATTCTCAAAAACTTGATCATTTAGTCATTTTTGACGCGTCAGCGGTGAGAAGGTTTAGCATCGTACCCAGCTGTTCCATAAGATTCATTAGTACGTTTTTAAATTCAGCCAAATAATTCGGTGTTTTGAGCTGTAGGTGTGTTTGCTGGAAATGCTGCTTTATTTGGTATGTCTTGTGACTGGTTCATTCTTCACCGGGATGAAGGTTTTATCCAGAATTGTGTATGTTGTATGTGTATTCTAAGGTTTGGTATTTTTCTTATAAAAAATGTTTAAACTGTCTATTTTTACTATAAAAAATGTTTAAACTGTGCATTTTTGTTATCAAGAATGTTTTGCACAATTTCCATTATTTATTAATTTGGTACTTACATTTTCGAGACATATTTTTGCGACAAAAAAAGTCTCTCATCAGCTGGATTTTCCGTAGTTAATTTTCAATTTCTAGCTGTTAAATTTGAAATAACTCAATTTGCTATGAAATAAAACTCATAATATAACGTGAATTCGTGTTAATAAATTCTGCTCACGAGGCTATCCCTTCCGTACTGACAAGTAAGAAATCTGCAACTTTTCATTTCAATGATCTAATCCGTAATCATCCAAAAGTATACCGATTTCTGTAATTATTATTAAAACAGGAGTATCCAAACCGAAGTCATCCTTTTGACGTACAACAAAGCTGTCGGTGAGGTAACATAGTGACTGTTAAAAGAGATCTTGATATTATTTGTAGTGTTATTCAAACAAAACCCATTACATAGGCATTACAAGATATTCGGCTGCTACCTGACTTGTTTATCTTTCAACTTTTAACAGAGACAGATTTAATGTGCCTTCCGTGGTTTTGACTTTGTTCTGAAACTTTTATAGCTTAAAAAAATAAGTGAATAGAATGAGATATTAATAGTTTATTATTGTATTAAAAAGGTAATTACTATTATTACTTTATTAGAAATATAACTACTATTAATCTCAAATTTCTAGAATACTAAAAATATTTTTTATCCATTATGTTTAATTATTTTAAATATAAAAAAAATTAAATGCCGAGTTTATCAAAAGCATTCTACTATTGGTTAGGTTAGGTTAGCTGATGACATAATGAAGTAGTCTTCTGCAGAAGAAATGAAAATACAGTGTACTTCAAAATGAACGTATATTGTGTAACAAAATTTTAGTACAATTTGTGCAAATTAACTTCTTTAATGAAATTATGTAGAAAGTATCCTGTGAACAGAGGATAAATTATTAACGTTGTTTTGCTGCTATTGTTTATTACCATCCGTACAACCTTCTCATCGCGCTAGTTACACTAATGCCACAATAATTACCACACTTCTTTTTATCTCCTTTTTTTGTATATTGATGTAACTAATATTATAATTCTGGGTTTTTGTCCCCATTCAGTAGGCACTTATTGAATAGCTTTGTTATAATTTCGTGAAATATTTTCGGTCCATGTTCTACCAACTCAACGGTCCTGCTGTCTTTCCATTTTCTGACAGTTGTGGTACGAATTGTGGTCTACTTTTAGCGCTTCTACTTCTTGGTTATCATTTTGGATTTGAATATACCGTAATTCAAATTTTGTTCTCTTTTCTTATTTATTATTATTCCGTTGTTTTTCTTCTTTTCTCATGTTTTTTATTGATTTCCACGCCATTTCCACCTTGGTCCCTCAATCTCGTCACATTTCTTTTCCCATGTTCTATTTTTACTTTTTATGACTTCTTTGTTCCAGTACTACAATTTTCTGTCTTCTGCGTTCTCTTAATTGAAGTATATACTGTAGGCTTTTTTTCTTTTGTATCAGCTCGTTTATTATTTTTGTATATCATTCCGGATCTTTTTTATTCTGTGTCTCTTGGTGTCCTAGAGATCCATCAGCCGCTTATTGTATATATTTCTTTATCTATCCGTACAAATTTTTTGCGCTCGCATTTTGTGTTTCTATGTTCTGTAATTTAATAGCTCAGTTTATGAAGGAATTGAGTTGATTCTTGTTTCATGCTGTCTAGATTATATTTAGTTTCATTTGGTTTACCTTGTGAGTGCTGTTGTTCTACTTTTCTTTTAACTCTTCTATACTCCACAACTACCTTTGTCATAACTACATGGTGATCTGTCCCATATTCTAATATACGGTACACTCATACATCTATTATGATTAATTATGATTGCTGCTTCTGTATCAAGTAGTCTATAAGTTTCTATTTTTTCTATACGAGTCATCACAAATATTGAAACAGAAAACATCAGGGAACCTGTGGGATTTCACAGTAATAATTCATCAGGAATCATTGGCATCCAAACAATTAAAAATGGACCATGTTATGCAACCAATTTTTACAAGATTTGGACGAAAAGTTTTCTGATGTCCCTTATTTCGCTAAAGTTCGTTGACTGGTGGATTGATTGTGCCTTTTTGGTAGATATGAATAAACACTTGACTGATCTGAATATAAAGTTACAGGGTAAAAATCTGATTGTCACTCAAATGTATTCATTTATTCAAGCCTTCGAAACAGAATTGAGGATGTGTTAAAATCAGATAAGAAATAAACTTTGAACCATTTCTCTCATTTAAAATCATTTGACACAGTCAACCAAAAAAAAATAGGATGAATATTCACAACTTCTGCAAAATTTGATCACGGAATTCAACAATCGTTTTGAAGACTTTCACAAAATGAATGAAATGGAATTCCCAATTTTCAACAATCCATTCAATTTTGAAGCTTCATGGGAACCAGTTCATTTGCAAATGGAGTTGATAGATCTTCAATCGGACAGTATTTTGAAATAAAAATTCAATGAGATTAACGCTCTTACATTTTATACACAATATTCCAAGAGTTTGAATAATTACCCGGAATTAAAAAATTATGCAGCACGCATTCTCTGCATGTTTGGTAGCAACTATTTATGTGAGTAGATGTTTTCCGTCATGAAAATAAATAAGAACAAACATCGCATAAGACTTACGAATCAATATCTTCAATCAAGTCTTAAAATAACTACAACGAATATGATACCTGACATCAATGAGCTTGTCACAAACAAGAGAAGTCAGGTATCTGAATCCTCGAGCTCAACATAATTACCTACTATCTTTTATAACTTTGATCTGATTTTTAACAACCGTATATTATATAAATTTATAATTTAATAAATAAGATGTTATAATAATTCAGTTCCTTTTCTTTATTTTCAATCTGGCCCACCTACGAATTCAAAATTTAATATATTATGGCCCTCTGCAAAATTGAGTTTGACACCTCTGCTTTATATTCATTTTCTAAAAACAATGTAATCATTGCTACATAGAAATTACCAAGTTTTGTTAATCATTTTTGCTTAAGACTATCGGAATATCCTTTGAATCAAGACTTGTGATAGTTGCGACGAGTTTATCAAAAAATTAGCCGAAAGCTTGTATGATATGTGTGTCCAATTATATCGCACCGAACCCACAGGACACAATTGTATCGAAATTGTGTATGATATACCCTACGACCAGCATGTAACAATATATAATTTGTACCTCATTTCATCCAGTTTATACAGGGTGTTTCTATATTTGACCGACAATGCTCTACCACAAATAGATCTCAATAAATGATTCATTTTGATACAGGAATACAAACCCTTATATATATAGATATAGGGTGTTCAAGAATTATAAATCAAAATCAAAAATTTGCCATAAATCAAGAACGCCTTCAAATTTTTTTCTCAAATTTGGTGACCAATATCCTCCTTAATGAAGTGATATTTTGAAATAAACAAACTTTGTAGAAATTTAACCAGTGGCGCGATGTTAGGGTTAGTTGTCACTTTAATCCCCCTATTTTTTACGCCACTGAAGCAAATTCTTTTTTAATTTTGTTTTAAATCGCCTGATCAATTTTAATTAGAAAACTAATTACATTTTATGGGGCTGAAATGAACGGTGCTGTAGAAATTTGTCTCTAAACAAAAGTCCGCAAGTACGTAAGTAATTTACAAATTAATTAATTATTCATTTAATTTCGAATAATGTTTAAGCGTAACTAGTTCAAAACAAATAAAAATTATTCATATTCTCATTTTCAAACAAGAATGTATTACAACAATAACAAAATTAACAAAGTTTCAGTTGTTGTTCAAACTGTTGGCCGCTTACCACTGGTTGAATTTTTCGAAAGTTGTTTAAAAAAACTTTAAAGGCGTTCTTGATATATGGCAAATTTTTGAGTTTGATTTCAAATTTTTAACACCCTATATCTCAGCAACTAGGCCCCATGAGGGTTTGTATTCCTATATCAAAATGAATCATTTATTGAGATCGCTCTGTGGCAGAGCGTTTTCGGTCGAATATAGAATCACCCTGTATGTGTCCTAGGCTTATCGATGTTATTTCAAAAATACATCGACACGAATGTGTAGATTTCGCTTTTTACAAATACAAATGGAGATTAAATTGGATCTAAAAGTAAGAGAATGTTGTCGAAACTAATTGTGGTTATCTAAAACAATAAGTATTTAGAAAAGGATTCATATAACAATAATTAAGAAATTATAAAACTTATTACAGTTCAATTTTGCTAGAACGTGGAGAATTTATTAGGTTATATAAAATTTTAGGAAAATGTTGAATAATGACGCTATTAACTCAACTTAACATATTTATGAGGAGTTTAGTGAACAATAAATATTTTATAGCTCAATATAACAAAGATATAATGATAAAAGTCCGCATAGTTGTATACGGAAATATAATAAACTAGAAAATAATATAACTTAACATACCAAAACACTATGGCGCGAAGAGGTAATCGCCTACTATCAATAGTTTTTGTTTAGTACATAGCTCAATGTTTAATATTATATTCTTAACCCGTTATCACCCATCGGAGAGTAGGGATACGATATCATTATTTCTTCTATAAAAGACAAAGTAATATCACTTTGTTATATATTTATTCATGAACTAGGTATAGTTTGTATACATATTGTAGTCTAACAATCCTTTCGCGATACTTATGAATGAATTTCAAATCCTAAACTCTTGCGTGGAAAGCTTTCTATATAATTAATATAGTCCTATTCTAATTTGAGGCTCCTGCACCCTGGCGTCACTTAATGGAAGAAATACTTATTTTAGAAGTTCAATTACTCCACCTTATTCATAGATTATTATAGGTTACGTTAGGTTATTACAGGCAACATCGATATAGATTGGTTATGGTTCCCTCGGAGCCCTGAGACCCTTCGTGTTTTCCACGATTTGGAAACTCTATTCATCATAAGTTTTCCCTACTGTAATATTAGGCGGAGGTAAACGATTATTTTATTCAATAGAAGGCGCATATTTTCGTTTATTTCTTGGATTGTCACTAAATGAAAATTATTTATGACCACAGCTTTGGAATTATATTTTTGTTGAATGGTTGTGGTGGAGTGTAAAAAATTTCTGTAAGAGCTGGTGTGCAGTGCAACGACGCTTGCCAGATTGGGATCGCCAAATCCACGGGCCTAGAAAGTATTCTTGGTTTAGACAAAAGTGTTGCTATTACGTCTCTCAACGGTCTGTTTGCACGACAGACTCTGCGGATATGGATAGAGACACCTGCAATGAGACAAGCTACTGCACACATAGATATGCTTTCTGCCTCTCTTTTCTTGCCAAACAATTTCCACATTCAAGTAAGCGCGAAATTAGACTGGTAACTGGCTTTTCAACCGGATACAGTCATCTAAGACGCCATCTCCATACTATGACTTATCACGAACCACCCATAATCACACGGGCACGGTGCCAGTTAGACAAGCCTCACAGTGTGCCCAATGACGTCAAAAGGTTAAAATTAAAGCACCTGATCGGATTTTTAAAGACATCGATCTTCGGTCAAGTGAGGTACGACGGTCTTAACAGAAGTCCTATGTGCTTAATAGCTCTTGGCCATTCACAAATTTACCATGCTTTTTATCAATATAAATAAAGGCACAGAAAGAATTTTCAATGTTTTAAAATGTAGAAAATGCGGCAGAACTTTTTCTAAAATTATATATTTCCGCTTTTTCAATACAATACCAAAGCACGTACTGAATCTTTTTGAACAATGAAATATGGCTGGTCAGAACTGGAACAATTCGTGAATGTGGGGTCAGTATAATGCTTCTTGGAGCTTTCTAAATAACCTTTATTATCTCCATTATTGCCCAATTACTTGTCCGATTTAAGCATGACTTCGTCTGTTGAAAGACGGGAACATGAAAAAACATGGTTTTTGTTTATTTGATCGGCCGTTTTTGTGATAAATATAGAACCATCCCGAGTGTTCCATTACTCTTTAGTAAATAGAAGTAGGTTAAGTTAAAATTATATACATGAAAAAAAAAAAGATTGTTATTGAAATGGAACGCAACTAAATTAGTTTCTTTTTAAGCTCGCGTGTGTCACGTCTGACGTTTTTGTCCTATCAGGCTGTAGCTACGCTTTTATGGTAGCAGAGAGTGGTACCGTTGGTGAAATATCAAGTAAGTGAAAAAACATCAATCAGAGAAATTGTCGTTGAAATTTGAATTTGAGGTTGAAAAAAAAAAGGTTTACGTCTACAGTTGAAAATTACATATTTCTGATGACATCCTGTAAGATGGGTTCAAATATGTTAAATTTAGAAAAACTGGTTGGAAGAGAAAACTTCGCGACATGGAAATTCGGTATGAAGGCGTATTTAGAACACGAAGATCTATGGTGCTGTGTCGAGCGTCCCGATGATAAGCTTGTAGATGCAAGCAAAGACGTGAAAACGAAGTCAAAGCTGATATTGTTGTTGGATCCACAGAATTACGTACATGTTCAGGGATGCAAAACTACAAAACAAGTATGGAAAAATTTACAAATAACTTTCGATGACAACGGCTTAACCAGAGGAGTAGATTAACTTGAAGATCTGATAAATACCACACTCGCGTCGAGCAATAATGTTGAAGGTAATGAACGCTGCTTACGAACTGCATAACATTGGATTTGATGTCAATGATGAGGGCTTGGCACTTTGATTTTAGCAGGCTTACCGGAGGAATATAAGCCTTTGATAATGGGGCTAGAGTGTTCTGATATTCAAATCAGTGCTGATGCAGTTAAATCTAAACTCATACAAGAGATTAATACATCGAAGTCAACCGGATTCATACATAAACCCTAAGAAAACAAGAAATAGTGCGCAGCCAGTGAAATCAAAGGGACCCAGATGCTTCAGTTGTAATACGAGTGGTCGTTTTGCTAAATATTGTAACCAGTTGGTTCTGTAAACATACATATGAGCCAAGATAATGTGGTACAAGTCAGTAATGTTTTGTATGTTCCCGGAGTAGCTGCCAATCTACTATCAGCTAACACTATTGTTAAAAATGGACATGAGGTCACATTTAATAACAGGGGATATGAAATTAAAAATGGTGAAGATAAGAGTAGTATGCACTGCAACAATAAGCAACAAGTTATATATCTTTGATACCAGTAAAGAAGTGGCTCATTTAATGTAAAAATCTCAAAATTGTCATGTTTATCTGTGGCATTTGCGAATAGGCCATTTGAATGTTTCAGATGTGAAGCAGGTGCCTGGTTGTACAGATAGTTTAGATTACTCTGACTGAGGAGCTAATCAATGACACACGCACTTATTGTATGGAAAGTAGGCAAACAGGAAACTCTTTCAAAAATTTTGGCACTACTCGTAGAGCAAAAAAACCATTAGAGCTCTTAGATTCCGACTTTTGTAGCCCTATGGAAAATACTTCATTTGGAGGTATAAAATACTTTATTACTTACATTGATGACTTTACATGAATGGTCCATATATATTTTCTCAAAAACAAGTTAAATATTTTGGAGACATTTGAAGTTGAAAGTAGAGAATTAATTGAATCACAAGATAAAAAAGGTTCGCACACATAATGGCAGAGAATATTGCAACAATAGCTTTGAAAAGTTCATGTCTAATCATGGTATAATTCATCAGATCTCCCCAACAAAACGACATGGCCGAAAAATGAAAAGGACTCTAGTAGAACGAGTAAGGAGCATGTTGTTTTATGCCCACCTGGAGAAGAACTACTGGGCAACCGCTGCATATATTGTTAACCGCTCTCCAATAAAGGCATTACAAGGTAAAACCCCACATGAAATTGGGAAAGGGGAGAAATCCAATTTATTACACATGAAAATATTTGGCTATGGTCTACTAAAAAGTCAGTAGAAATGATATTTGTGCGTTATTGCGAAAACACAAAAGGATATCGTTTTATGGATTCTAGGTCACACAAAATTGATGTTTCTTTTAAGGAAAGTTACACTGAAAATGTCAGTGTACCAATTGATTGTGAAACATATGTTCCAGCACAAACTCGGGCAGGCACAAAATACACACTTAAGAGTCGACCACATCTGCACCTGTGATGTCCAGTAGAGACCCAAACACACAACGTAAAAGTGAAGACTTAATGAGTATGATATTGACACTGGAGATCTTCGTAAAACTTATCATCCCCTATATTCAGTAAAACACGATCACAGAATAAAAAAATGAGGTACAAAATGGCCTACTGTGTTTGTTTACAGATTTAACAGATCCACAGACTGTAGAAGAAGCACTTACATCATCATAAGCTATTGAATGAAAGAGAGCCATGGACGAGGAATATACATCCTTGATGAAAAATAAAACATGGACTTTGACAGATCTTCCTCCAGGTAAAGAGGCTCTTCCATACAAGTGGGTGTTAAAGACAAAAACAGACCTGCATGGAAATGTTCTGAGATACAAGGCGAGTGGTAAAAGTTTACCCACAAAGATGGGGCACAGACTATGAAGAAATATACTCACATGTTGTCAGGTACACAACTATTCGCTACTTATTTACGTTAGCAGCCAGATATGAATTGAAAATAGACTAAATGGATGCTGTATCTGCTATTCTACAAGGAGAGATTGCTAGAGACATTTAAATGCAACAGCCAGAAGAATATAAGATGGGATCTCAGGTGTGCATCCTACACAAATCTATATATGGACTCAAGCAGGCTAGCAGACTCTGGAATCTGAAATTAAACTCTGTCCTACATCAGTTAGGAATGATACAATTGAAAACAAATCCATGTGACTATTATAATGGATGACTTAATTTTATTTACTTCTGAAGAAAATACGAAGTTATATTCGAAGAAAAACTGAAAGAACACTTTGAAATGAGAGATATTGGTCCGGCAAGCCAACAAGCTATTGGCTCCTTACTGTATGTGGATCAAGGTACCCGGTCGGATATATCATTTGCAATAAATACACTGAGCAGATTCAACAAAAACCCTACAGCTGCCCACTGGACTGCGGTAAAAAGAATTTTCAGATATCTGCAGGGTGATAAAGACTTGAAGCTAGTATATACCAAAGAAGGTAATGAGAAAATCACAAGATATCGTGCACGGGTTACATTTTTTTGTTACAGGGTGGTGCTGTATATTGGCGGTCACACAAGCAGCAGACTGTGGCACTATCTACAGCTGAAGCTGTATGTCGATGTCATGCTGAACTCAGCCAAGAATAGAGCAATTCATTCATCATAGTGATACCCAGAGTGCAATAATATTGTCCAATAATGATTACTACTTACCTAGGTCAAGACATTGACATTCGTTATTATTTTCTCAAAGATCATGTAAATAATTTGAAGATAAAGTTTTGTTTTATTAAGGGCGCGTGTGTCGCGTCTGACATTTTTGTATTGTCAGGCTGTAGCCACGCTTTTCATAAAATAAAATCTTTATGATAATAAAAAGTACATTTAATTCCACACCACAACTACGCAATATTCTTTTAATCTTGAGAAGTCATGTTTTTCTATTAGATAAGTGGAAAGTATTAGCATTATAAAAATAATTGTTTCACTATGTTACAAAAATCGTGTAGACCAGTGCTATCAGTCTGTCGAAGATCTAACTACCTTTCATTTTGATCATACAAGAGCTCCCCGCCTACACATTCAATGGACAAAGAATTTAATAATAACGAGCCAAGAACATTTGAATTGATAGCAAAAACTGACAGCATTTTTGACACTCAGAGATAGAAAAGCTATTGTATGTTAATTATGGTTCACCGTGGAGTATTTTTTACGTAGTAAAAACATGGATTGGATTTATTGGAGAAGGGAGGAAGGGAAAAACACATAAAATTAATTCTAAACATGTAATATAACAAGAATTATATGTGGAAGGCATGAGTTAATTCTTAAAAGTATCTACTTGTGCAAAAATTAATTATTGTGACCAAATTGAGTTTTTATATAATATTAGAAACAAAAATTCATCCATGTATTTCAGGTTTAGAAGGGATTTAAAGTATTTAAGTACCTCAAAATTATGTCATGAGATTGCGGATTCTCTTATAAACGAATAAACCTCGAATAAAGGTGAAAAATAGAATGAAAAAACCAACTTTAATGAATTAATAATCAATATTATTACTAATTTGCTATAAATGTGGATCACAAAAAATGAAAAATAGAAATTGAACTCATATACTAAGACTACTACGTATTTCTTACAAAAAACTGACTTTTTTATAACCACCTGCCTCACAACGCGATGGTTTCAGACTAGATTCGGGTAAGTGTAAAGTTTCTTAGAGGATATCGGTTCCTCAATCTAACCTCGCATTTCTTATGTTTATAACTTGAGTACCAGTTCATTTATAAATTTTTTTCTGGATTTCAAATTTTTTTATGAATATAATAACATAACCTTGTATAAATATTGGTCGACTGAATTGTGTTACATGGAGAAGAATAAATGATAAAGTTATGCTACATTGCAGAGTCCAATTTAAAAAGAAAATTATATGCTTAGAGGAGCTTGAAAAATGTCCATCATGCTGTTAGCTGTTTTTAACGATCTCGAAAAATAGCCTAACGTAAAAAGGTCAACACAACCCATAATCAGTTAACAGACATACGAATATACATGATTCCATCTTTGTCGTGTTAAATTTTGTGAAGTTTTGCGAATTGTTAATGTTCGTGACATCTACTTTTGAGTTAAAACATATTATTTCTACCGATAGTGAGATCTGATAACTTCTACACAGTAAATGTCGATTAGCGAATTAGAAAGAGTTCGGGACAACTCTCATGGAATAGTTAAATTAATTATCATTGCATTAACATACAGGAATAAATTCAAACAGAATCTTTGACAACTAGATGATTAGTTTGGGGTTCTGGCAATAAAATACACGAGGGTTGCTACACAAGTTTTAAGATATGGCAACAATGATATGAATATGTTTGATATTTTTAATGGTGAATCGATTCATGCGAGTGCTATTTGAATTATTTACAGATACTTGAAACATTTATATTTGTTAGAAAATGGAATTAAATCGCTAACATTTTAGTACGATGATTTTCTATGAGGATTAAACTAACAGCTATGTTGCCGATCAACTTGATTCCACTTCTGTTGATGAAGCGCAACCGTGTCTCGTTGGTTTTCCGAATTCAATCGTGGTTCCAAAATTTCGTGAAGGTCGTCCAAAACGTGAGCTTGAGGCATACTTAGGCATTAGTTCCACCCGCATACATTCATTATTGCATGAAAATTCGGCTGCCAAAAAGATTTGTTGGAGTTAGATATCGCATAATTTGACAATCGCTTGTGTCAGGTCTATGGAATCATGGTAGGGATCTATGAATATGAACCCGAAACTAAGAAATAATTGAGAGAAAAAAAGCACTTCAAAGCCTGTTTATTTGAAATAACTGCACATGTAGCCACCGTTCCATTAGAGAAATGTAAAACTGTCAATTGTGGTACAACAGCATTTCTTTGTCAGTTTTCCAAAAAAATCAGGGAAACCAATTGCTCCACTACGACAATGCGAGCTCTCACACTGACGTTTTTGAACAGTCAAAACATCGAATTGATTTCTTCTTATTACCGCAGATGAAAAGAAAACTGCGAGATCAACGTTTTTCCACATCTGAAGAAGCGGTGGATGCGTTCAAATAACATGTTTCGGAGTTACCTCAATTCGAATGGAGAAATTAAGCCTTATAAAAATTTAAATATTTGTTTCCATTTGACTATCTTAAAACATGAGTAGCAACCCTCGTAGAAAGTAATGCACAAAATTTATAAATTTATTTTCGAAAATAACACGAAAAATAAACGAAAAGCATTCATAAAAAACAAAATCAACTGCACCCACACAAAGTTCACCAACTCTCAAGAAATTATCCAGATAACCAAATTTTTCTAATAATATAGTAGTTTTAGACGATGTGAGGTTTTGTTTAAATGATACAGTGAATCGACACAATTTCGCTATAGGGCTCGAGAAAATACCTGCTAGATTCAGATAAAACATACCCAGCGTCCCCAAAAAATCCAATGTTTGGCTGGAAATCGTTAGAAGAAAGATTATTAGTCTTCATTCCTTTTCAGGGAATTCAACAGCTGAAGGATATTTGAAATATCTTTGTTTGGCAGTGATCTTGGACTTAATTGTGACATATCCAGAACCAAATAATAAGGAGTCCTAGGAACCTAGTTCTTGGTTCCAGCAATATGATGCACCAGCACCAAATTAAGGTCTCAATGTTTTTGAATAACCAGTTTAAAGAAGAGTGGAATGGAAGACGTGGACGTTTTTCTGTAGGCGCGTTTTAAAAGGCAGGTCTACATTAATTCACCAGTCACTTCTGATGATTGTTTAGGTTAATTCGACATGAAATGACTCTTATTAGACTGTAGATGATTGAAAACTCTGTGAATCAGGTCAGAGAGCCACTTTACCTTCAACCTCTGAAGACGATAACTTGGTTATTGAAACGCGCGTCACACAGTTTAATCGTGACTGTTGGTAAGGTAAAGAGCATGTTCAGTATGAATATCACCGAAAGTTCCAAAAATTTCAACTTAGATAGTGAACGAGACACAGTTTGAACAATTCCTACATAAAATTTATTTTGGTTTATTAGTTGAAGTCATATAAAAGTGAATATTAATTTGTGCGTATAATGAATTTAATAAATTCATTATACGCAGTAACTTTATGATAACTCGTCGGATGAGTATGTCGTAGCATTTTTTCTATTCCGATTAAGACTTTCTGACTTTTGCGATTGGTTTTCAGATCAAATGGTGATGGACCATTTAGAATTCACTGTTCTACGTTGTTCTTATGGAACGGTGGCGACATTTCCAATTGTTCCGAAAAGTCAGGGACCATTTACTTTGAAGTGCTTCGAGCGCGTACAACTTTTATCGGATTTTATCGGATTCATATGCGTCGATCCATAATTCGTCGCCTATCATGATCTTATAGACGTCTTTTGAAGTACCGCGCATGCAGTTTTGAAGCATTTCTTTGCACCAATCGACACGAGCCCTTTTAAGCAATTGTCAAATTATGCGGTACATAACGCGAGCAAATTTTTCTGGCAGCCGAATATTCATGCAATATTGCGAGTAGAACTAATGCCCAAGTATGCCTCAATCACACGGTATGTCATATGACGATGTTATAATGTCAGTTTACGCACAACATCAATGGCTTCTGACAGCAGCCATGCTTCGTAGCAAAGTACGAAGTACGGTTGCTCGAGATGGTGCTTCATCGCCAAAAGTCGAAGCGTGTTGATCGGCACACTGCTGTTAGATAAATCCACGGTGAAATTCATAGAAGATCATCGCTCGAAAATCTTTGCAATTTAATACGCATATATCAAAACTTCAGTAGAAACTCTCGTAAATATATTCAAACTAAGGATAAATCTATGTATATTTTCATCGTAAATTATATATGAAAATCGAAAGTAGAACGCTCTTCAACTCAAATGGAGTGATGTGAGAAAAAATTGCAATCATAATGTAAAAACACTATTAGAATTAGTGATATACTACAGAAAGAAAAAAGGTTGAACAATAATAAACTTTTCTTGACACTTGATTCATAAGAAACGAAGACAATTAAAATTATATTATATTATATTTATAAATGCAATTCAATGCACTATAAATTTCCCAATGTATTATCTTGTTTTTCTTATTTATTTATACGATTTTAATTAGTGTGGTGAATTAATAAACACTGTTTCTTACGTTCTTAATGCATTTAAACACTATACTCTCACTTAACAAACTTATAATAATCCACTTATCATTAACACTTATATAATTTATTTAAATTCTTCCATCACTTTCTATTTCGGTCTGTTCACTATGACTATTTACTATAAACTAACTGCGCTACAGAAAATCCTTACATGTATCGAAAAAAAATTCTAAAAGTTCTAGAAAATAAAGAAACAAAAAAAAATAATAAACAGACCTTCCTATAAAGTATTCAAAAGAAACAAAATAAATAAACCGCCTGCTATATTAAAAAGTAAAAAAATAAACATCTAGGAATTCCACTTAATTCAGGCAGGGCCGGCTCCAGAGTGGAAACGCGTTGGTAACAGTATTAACGATGGAAAATAACTACAAAAAGCGCTTAGTTTAAAAATAATATATCTTGCGATGTTCAATGTATAGATGGGAAAAATTGATTTGAGTAACTATATTCTATGCATATCAGATTTTGAGAAAACAAATTTTATATAAATACGACGTTATCCGTAACTATTCTTATTATATAATATTTTCCTATAATGTCTTAACCAGTATGAATTTGATATTTTATCATAAAATTAAGATACCAGAATTCTGGGTTAATTTCTGAAAGTAATTTCCAATATTTTCATGTATTCGAAAGCTCAGAATATACTTGGTCCATGAGCCTTTAACCTTATATAGTAAGTAGAGTGCGTTCGCCAAAATATTTAGGCACACGTTAGAGACAAGTCTCTCGAAGCTTTAAAAAAAGTTTCAACTTGCTGCTTCGACCACTCAGTCAAGTTGATTGGAAAAATGTCTAAATTTGAGTTTCGCACTGTTATAAAATTATTGATCAAAGAAGGATTAACACAAACACAAATAAAAAAAAGAATGGCAGCTATTTATCATGACTTGTGTCCTTCATTCACAATAATTGAAACTTGATCTTATTTGTTCCTCTGTGGAAGAGAGTTATTAGAAAATTCTATATGAGCATGTACAACAAAATTAGTGCAAGGTGGGTGACTCGAGCTCTCAGCGTAGTGCAAAAAGCATCATCGAGTTGAATTGTGAACGATTTTTACAGCTTTGTTCAGCTTTGTCAGTTTTTTTTTGGCTTTTAATAGCACCCTGAAATCTAGTTGATTTTATATGTACAAATATTGAACCCCATATTTTCTGGCCGAATTTACCACATAAAAGGACATCCATTTGTTTTATGGCTGAATTTATTACCGTCCAGTGTTTTATTAAATTGAAACCATCTAAAGTTAATAGTGACTATCGCGCAAAATCGACGCATATGTGTATTTCTAAACCGTACAATTTCTATTATAATGAATATTTGTTTATGATGAGGAATTATCTAAGTATACATGCTTGTAATGCATGGTCCACATAGACTTTGAATGCCGACAGTGATATCCATTGTATGTTAATTCACGCTTCCCATTTTCCTTTATTATGCAACTTTTTATGATAAGGAGATTCTACAACTTTTTTAGATCTTCCTGTTCGATACTATTTAACACCTTAACCGTTCCATTTTGGCGCTTTCTTTAGATTAATTTAGGTTACATCATCTTTTATTCAATAAACAATAATGATCGTATCTCGTTCCTCAAATATTTTAATCAAAAATACCGAAACAACAACGATCTTGTCACAAATTTAAAGCTCGGTAAAGACGAAGTGCTCAAGGCGGAACCTGAAACCATATCACGAATCTGACATTTTACAACGGAAAGGTTAGGAATAAATTTGAAAACATCGCATTGTAAGATAATGTATTACAACAGAGATAGCAGAATGGAAACACATCAAAATCAAAGTTTAATTGTATTTTACGAGGATTGCAGTGAAAATATTGACACGTGACACACGATAATGGAATTTTTCGCGATGTTGAAAGGACGGATAATAAGCGACACAAATGAGATGCATATAGCGAAACTAAAATATGACGATTATCAAAATTTAACAAAATTTAGAAAAACTTCATATTGCTAAACAGAGGACTAAAATCCCTTTCCAACAAGGTGCCACATGACCTTTTTTATTTGAAATTTTCGAGGGGATTGTTATAATTCAGATGGGGTACTGGAGGGGTATGATATTTCAAAATCGATCTGTTTGAATTTATTCCATACGTATGGAATTTTAATTTAGTTTTAATTTTATGGTGTTGAGTGATCGGTAAACAAATGCAACATAAAAAATCGATTAAAAAGGCTGTGCTAAGATAACGAAACAGGATTCATTTAATAACTTGTTTATATAGGATGTCCCACGACGAGTTAAAACTACCTGTATATGGCAAAATACTTATATTAAAATGATGAAAATTCCTACGTGTGGGTTTTTGGATACGATCTTTTCAAAATATTATCAAATATGGCCGATTTCCAGTTTTACCGGAGTCGACTATAACTTTGTTATTTCCAATAGAACACCTTGTATATTAATACATTTTCAAAATTCACGTAAAATTTTAGTATACTTCTGTTTTTTTTACGAAAAATGCATACTTTTTGTAAAATAATTTTTTTAATTTTTATTTATTTATTTTGACCCGTTGATACAAGCACTAAGATATAGAAAAGATTATGCAAATTTGCTTTTAATACATGGTGAAAGTTGTTACAAGAACATGTGCTCTATTTGCAGTAAAATATCCAGATAGACCACAATCCAAATCGCATATTGTTGAAAAAATACTAAACAATTTGAAGCTATACGGTTCATTTGAAGCAAAAGTTAATCGAATTAAACCAGTTGTTGAAAATAATAAGATATAGCACAAAATTTTATGGAAAATTAAAAGCCAAAGGAAAATAGTCTGATGTTGTAAAGTAAATGATCAGAATTGCTCCCTTGAACTTCAATGCATTTTTCAACCGTTCTCAGTACGCCTTCATTCGTCCCATAGCTTATCATCATCTCAGAAAGGAAATTAAAGGAGTCTCGAATTCTTAGCTGACAATCTGTTAAGACTTGTAAGTAAACCTCTTGTTTTATGTAATATAAAAAAATTTAAAGGCGTCATATCGAGAGAACGAGGGGGCCACCGAAAAGGCCCATTATTTGCTAAGCACCTGTTTTCAAATTGATCTTCTAAAAATGGATTTATGACGATTGAATTGTGAGCAGGAGCACCGTCATGAATAAAAAAAGTTTGTCTAATTCGTCTGATGGCAAGCGGTCTAAATAATTTTGTTTTAAATTTCTTAAAATATCAATATCACCTGAAAATAAAACAAAAAACATTTAAGATACAAAAACAGTGTTTTTTACATAATCAATTGAGAACAAATTAATTGATTGAACTAACCATTCACATTCCCATGGTAAAAATGAAGTGTTATTATTTCATTATTTCTAATAGCACAAAAAACATTGAACAGCCACCGATCTTGAAAAGCACGTTCTTTGGTTAAATGAAGAGTATTTTGATTCCAATAATGGGAATTGTGTCTATTAAATATTCTATTTTTCGTGAATTTCGATTCGTCGCACCAAATTATGTTTTTTAAAAAAATCTTCGTCTTTTCGGCATTTTATTATTGAAAATTCAGCAAAATTTAACTTTAATAAAATTTTGACACAAATGTAAGAATAATGATGCATTTTATGTTTTCGTAAGATACGGTGAATCAACGATTTGCTTACTCCTTACTCTCTTACGGCAACACGTATTGATGCTTCTGGATAAACAGTAAAATAAGCAACAATTTTGGAATTATTTTTGTCAACAACTGGTTTAATTCGATTTACTTTTGCTTCGAATGAACCGTATAGCTTCAAATTGTTGAGGATTCTTTTAAAAGTATTCGAGTTTGGACGTGGTCTATCTGGATATCTTGCAGCAAATAAAGTACATATTCCTGTAACAACTTTGTCACATTCACCATGTATTAAATGCAAATTCAAATAATTTTCGTTATTAAATTGAGAACGAGCCATTTTAACGGTTTTCAAAAGTATCAACAATTGATTAATGATAGTTAAATAAGTGTCATTTATTACATAGCCTACTAATAGTATACATAAAAAATTAAAATTAATTAAGTTAAACTTTGAGCACTTTTTATACGCACCCTGTATATAATCAGAAATCTTCCAACAAAGATTCAAATACAAATACGTCTGACCTTGCTAAAAGCAATGGAACAGAAACCATTTTCATAGCTTTAAGGGTATCCTCGGAAAAAATAATTTATAACGGTCTGCAATGGTCAAATTTTTTACAAAAAAATAACTCAAAAAGTATGCTTTTTTCGAAGAAAGTTTTCGGTATCCTCAAATTTTACGTAGATTTAAAAAATGTTAAATAATAATATTTTAGTTAAAAAGATCGTATCCGAAAACCCAAACGTAGAAATTTTCATTTTTTTCATTTTTATTTTTCAAAAAATTTATTCTGTTGACTGATCGGCAGAAAATTTTTCTGCAGGCTCTTAGACTATTAAGACGGAAAAAAAACGAAAACATCTAAATGCCTGTAACGTCAAATCAACAGTCAACAATTTATCGATACAAAATAGTTAATTGAAATTACCTAGAACCTTTTAAAAAATGATTGCTCAATCTAATTACTAAGCAACTTCATTTGCTACACTGTCTAAAAATGCACGAATTTTTCTCCCCACACCATTAGTATAAGAAACTGCAATAGGCAGTGAAGAGAGAAACTATTTGTGGCCTTTTATCTAAAGTATTTTCCACGATAACAGATATGGTTTTTTATTTCTTTTTCATGAACTTTTAAATCGCACATCACGCATAAATATTCTGGCAAATAGTTCCAGAATGAATAGCTGGCTATTGTATGCACCTTTATTTACAAGAAATTTAACAACAGTCTCTGCAGGAAACTAAATTTGAAATACTCGTAAATCTTTCACTCACAAATGTCCCACATTTTTTTAATTCAAATTTCGTCCATAGCAACAATTCATGTACGAGAATTTTAACTGCGCATATACTTATGTTAATATGGACTCCTTCTATTTACGAAATGCAAATTTTGTGTTAAGTTGAAAAATTCTTGGGATTTAAAAAGATCTGAAATACATTCCAACGATTCACAGGTAGACCAAAGCGTACGAATACCTAACCGAAAAAATTTCACAATCCGAGGTTAAGCAGAATTATAATTTACTTTTTTGCACAATTACTTTAAATGGATTTATTGAATTAACGACGGTCGAAGGAACTCAAAACACGTTAAATATTTCAAGAAACATGCACATTTCAAATAAATTAATGGTGTGTTGGGCAAATTTTCAGTTCATTAAGGAAAAATGGATATTCCGAAAGGAAATTCTTCTTTAGTTATTTGCCATGTGAAAGAAAAAAGTATCGGTAATCAATTAGATCAGAAACTCAACATTAATAGATAGTTAGAATCAAAATAGCACTAGACAATAAACGAGGATTGTCTGAACAGTTTCCAACTTTTTTTTCCAATATATATTTTTATTTCGTCTACATGCTCTACACAGTGATGCTCTAGTCTCTAACCTCTTCAACACTTTACGTACGCGATAACGTCCTCATATGATGAAAACATCCCTCGAGCAAATGAAATTTTCAGGAAATGGAAAAAAGTCTCTGGGGGCTAGATATGGTGAATATGTGATCAACCAGTTCGGAGTGGAATGTAAGGAAGATAGAAGAGCACTTTCTTATTACTCGAATGCGATTTCTTTTTTGACATTTCTTCCTTTATCTTATTAAGAATTGATGCGAAATACTCTCTTCTATTGTTTCACCTATTTGAAGACATATGACGACCATAATCCTATAACTTTTTTAAAAAAAGGTAGCAATCATTTTTCAAGCCGATGGTGTTTGAGACAATCTATTAACGCATGCGCAAATATATTTCATAGCTTATCAATTGTTGACATTTTAAGGATAGGGTCAATAACCTTTCAGATAATTCTCATACTTCTAAACAGTTTCTCGAATACTCAGAAGTTATCAATACACAATAATTCGTACAGGGTTTTTATAAATAATAGACTAATTTTCAAAAAAACCTATTTTATAAAATACTGATAATCATAGCAATCACGGAAAGAGGAAGTTTCAAAGTTTTGTTCAATATACGTGGTAAGCAAGCTCGTCCCTACACGACAAAGCGTATCTTTTGTTAAGGCCGCTTGACTTAATGCAATACAACGTGCAAGAAATTGCATGCAAGTCTCTTTAAACATTCCAAGCCTCAAATTTTATCTAATATTTTGTATCTTGTTTAAAAATGAAAATGCCAAAGCTCAATTTTATGAAATTTAACCGATCTGTTAAACCAAAAGTAACTAGATTGCAACGCAATAAAAATAGCACAAAACCAATAATATCAAGATCTTGCATGAAACAATCAGATGAACTTGCATTGCATTGCATTGCACGTTGCATTGCATCATGTTAAGCGGCCTTTATTGTGTTGTCGACAGCAATTATACGGTTCCATTGATCATCCAAAAATTTGGATGAAGCTAAAAGTGAACATTTTTGTAATTGTTCAATCGTAACTATTAATTATCATTCCCATAAATAAAATTGTTTTATGATGGATAATTAATTAATAATTGACTATTTTAAAAATGATGCAAAAATTAAAATTTAGGCATCAATAGAGATACTGAAGAAATGTCAAATTGTTGATGGTTTTGACGAAAACAGATACGTACAAGAAGCCAGGCTAGGCGATGTGCAAACAAAACCTCTCGGACACAACTATTACTGAGACATGAAAATTCGGTTCCCTTAATGACAGTTTTGTGACTTCTACTGAAACGTGACATATTCAACTCGTCCAGTAACAGTTTTCTTACCATCTGTATAATCGATTGGATGAAGGTGACCACTTCTTATCCTAAGAAATTCACAAGCTTAGCGGATGATAACAGTAAGCATATCATATAGATATTATTTCGTTTTTCATTAGTTGTTCAAAATAATTTTGAATACGTTTTTGTGATTGGGTGTAATCTTCTAATGCATTCTTATCTTAAAAATAGAGTAAAAACGAAGTTGCTTTATACGAATTTTCAGAAATAATCTTCGTAGCGTTATTTAGCGCTTATCCGTTATATAAGAATTATTTATAAATTCAAATTTAACTCTGCTTCTCCTACCGCCCAAACAGAATTTTTTTCATTTGGACTTCACCATAAGATTTATGGTCGTAGTCGACAAGCTATGACAAATGACCTTCTCGACAGCTAAGGACCATCCCATTTGCCCAGTGAAAATTAACTTTTAAATTTCGAATCGAAATAGCCACCCGTCCGTATTTATTCTCAAGGCGACACCTGGCGGGGACTTAAGGTGATTATAAAAAAACGTTACGTCAATCGTTAAGCTGATTACGAACAACATGCACAGGTCGACTGAAAACAAATGAGATGTGTTATACGGTGCGCTCGTAATGTATGGAAACACCTTAAAAACCGATTAAATTACGTTCATATTCTTTTATAGAACTAGTTTGTACGAAGCTGTAGGTAAATTTTTTCAAAGATTTATAATACTAAAGATGAAAATCTTAACTGGCTTGACATGAGAGAAGTACTTTTATTTTTAATTCTACAATGAAACAACAGTGATATTAGCTTCAAAGGTTATTAATTTAACACAGTCAGGTTCGGAGCTGAATATTTCTAATTAACCAGCCGATTAAGAAATCTTAAAACAGATGGATGATTTGAAAAAGCATACGAGTCTAGGGAAGTATGGAATTCCAAGAGACATATACAAAAAAAAGTTCGCAGAATAATACAAATTTTTTGGAATAAAGTCAAAATACTAAGATATGAAATGATCGAATAATATGTTCAATATTCAAGAAGGGAGAGAAAAGTAGGTGTGAAAAAGTAATATCACTTTTGGATGTGGTGTACAAAGTTTTGGCTAGAGCTGAGAGACATATACCTACTGAACGGGTGGCAAGAGAAAATAGTAGATGAAAAGGAGGTTCCAAGAAAGGAAGAAGAACAACGAATCAGATAATCGCCCCTCAAGATGAATATAGATGACAGTTACGAGCGAAATCGAGGCCCACATGTTATGTTTTTAAATTTAAACTAGGTTTATAACACAGTAGATAGTAATAAAATGTAAATTGCCTTTAAACTGCTAGAAATCCTGAAAAAAGAAGATCAACGTCGAAAATGTCTCATAGAAATTTAGTTCAAAAGGATTCAATATTAACAGTGACTTCTAATTTTGCGAAAAATTGTACGAGATATAATCGGTGGCGCTTATTTATAGCAATGAACAATAATCATTACAACTGAGGAAGACATGGAAAGATTGTTTTGCAAAATAAAAGAAGCAGTAAAAAATTATTGACTAAGAATAAACCAAGAGACTGTATATGGTGCTAAAATGTAGTTGGAAGAAAAGAATACCTAGAAATTGAAGCGGAAGAAGACAGCGAATATAAGCTGGAAAAAGTTTGTAAATTCGAATACCTGGAAACAACATCGGCAAATTAGAATAAAGAATGAACTAAAAAATATCAAAGAATATAAAAAGGAAGTGAAGCCGTGGAATAATTAAATAAGTTGATCGAAAACAGCCAAAATTATAATGCAAGGTGTTTTAGGACATTATGCAAAAAATTGGAAAGTGCAAATAATGCTGTGACATGAGAAAATTTTCTCATACTACTCCTCGTTTCTGAGTTATAGGCTTTTGAAGTTGCGAAATCAAAATTTTTATTTAAGTGTATTTTCTAAATTATCCATACAAACATTATGAATTTTTAATGGATCATTACGTATGTCCATGTAGTGTGTGTGCGAAATAAAATAATTCTACACTACTATCTGAATGCCAGGGGAGGCTCTCGCCCAAAGGTTAATAATTCGTAACTTTTACAGAGACAAACTGTAAACAAATATAAATAGATAAAATTCATGCTTTAGGATGTATGTAGATTTTAGATCGTTTCATATGCCAAAGAAACCGTTCGTCATAAAGAAACATTCTGAAGAAAATTATCATTAATTATAATTATTTATTTAAATACTTACAAAATCAAACATTTCTTAGAGAACTAATAAATAAATAAATGAACATTTATACTATATACTACTGAAGATCAATCAATAATTATAATATAAAAAATAAGATTTTCCTAATAGGACTTGTCGGGGTTGTCGAGGGTTATCACGATCTCCCGAATTCTCAGGAATCGAACTTGAAAGGACTCCTTCTAATGGAGCTAACATCAGTAGTTCTAAGAAACGATCGTATATTTGTTGCTAAAGCTGTTAAAAGTCTACAAATAAGTTTTGAAAGCCTTCTAGTGATATCTTCTCTTACCTTACCCTTGCAAGTACTTGAAATAGGTTTTTGAGTGACTTCCTTTTCGAAATCTCCGTTATGTTCATTTCTTTCCTCCTAGAAATTATGTTTTCCGTTTTAATAGTGTGAAGAATTGGTTTACAATGCATTACCTGCAAGATGTTTCTCCATTTTTAAAATTCTGTATGTGGAAAACGTTAAATTTTTCCATTAAACTTATACTTTCAATGACTGAAATAGGCATTTTTCACTATGATTCACTTCGCTCGATAGTAGAAATAGCGAATGAAAACATGTTTCAAATTTGAGCTATATATGTTCAATAACCAATAGCTTATTGTTCTGTACATACAGATGCAGGTAGATATTTAAAAAAGCACCAGCTACGAATTTACTTCCATCTTGGCTTACGTCTTGGTCCAGAAACTCGCGAATTTTATAAACTTAGTACTCTTGATACATAGATAACTGTTTTAATAAACTTTTATCATGAAAAATAATTGTAATATTGAATATATTGAGGTGAGAGGAGTGCCATCTTATTTTTTGTCATACCTAATATTTTAGGTTATGTATTAGCAATTTAAAAAAGGATTAAAGTTTAGGATTTGGAATGTAACCATTATATAGGAGAAAAAACATATTTTGATTTTGCTTTAGAAAAACTTACAGATATTGAGCAATGTTTAGTTCCATGCTTTTGTGGTTATTAGAAAAAATGAGCATCTTCAGTTTATTAAATATGTGGCTTACACTCGTAAAGCAATGTTCAATTGGAGAAATAGCCTTGGCATCGAAAATCTTGATTAACCTTGTAAATTCCAGTTTTGACATGAATTTAAAATAAATTCGTGGAAACAGTTTTTTGAATTGCTGCAGAATTTCATTATCCTTGATTATATAGAATTATTCCAACTTGATATGATACGCAATATTTGCTTATGTTTTCATTCTAGCAAATTCAGACTTGTAAGTTTTAAAATGGGTAAAATCAAGGACGTATATCAATTGCAAGTCTTCATAGTCTAGGGAAAAGCACGGAAAATTGACAAGATTCGTGCTGACTTTCGGAGTTATCAGTGTTTATTCGAGGTTGTTGCAGATTTGAACGAATAAATTTTCACTTACCGGAGTGATTCAATAAATTGTGTGCTATGAAAGACAAACGGGGAACATGTACAAAAAGTTCAATGAAAAAGTTATAATGTCTGAGATTTATAGTTATGAAATTCAACAATAAGAATGCTGCAAATACCATATAAAGAAAAATTCTAATTATTAAACACATAACATACCTCTATAAAATTTATAGAGTTTGTTCCAAATTAGCAAAAAGCTCTTACAACACTGTAATACGGGTTTCGTAAACAAATGAATTCAATAATTTAAAATATTAAATTTGATGATAGTCTTAAGTCTTAAAAAATATTTATGAGGAAACTATCCACAAGGATGTACAAGGCACATTTTTATATAACTCTTCAAGTTTTGCTCGGACATTTCCGTTAATTAGTAGTTAAAAAGTAAAATTTTCAACAAAGAGTATTCCTAATTGTTCGACATATTATATGATATTACTTGGAGGTTAATTCAGACTTTCGGAGCTTTATGCTCTAAAAAATATCAGCTTCTTTTTTAAGGTATTTTCATCATTAAACATTATACAGATAATACGTGTTGCATAATAATAGGTAGCCAGTAATATGAACCAAAGTGTCCGAACTTGAAAGATTTCTATAGCCGCATATGAAAACAATCAAAAAATCATTACTAGTTATCATTGATACATCGATATCTTGATATTTTTTAGAGGTCAGCAGCTTTCCTACACAATCGGCGCTGATGACGTGGTACATATATAGAACAGAGCAGTAGTTTGGGGTACTGGAACTATTCTGAATACCACGAGGAACAATCTCTCGTAAGTACAAGACTTGGTTAGGTTAGGTTGCTTGTGAGCAGAAATATGTTGACCTAGTCTGAATATTATTAAAAAAAGGGGCACCACTGGTTTTTCAGAACTAATAATTTCTAAAATTCACGTTAAACAAGAAGCAAATTTGACTCCGAATATTTTTTCAAGTAAAAAATTTAATCGGTCTGATTTTAATAAAGAAATCGATATTTGTGTCAAAGTAAGTAGCTATTGTGAGCTATTTGGGTTGAGTTCTCTGAAGAACCACGATAAAACCCTGTTCCATTTTTATCAACAAATTAACTCTTTGTCGTCAAAATAGCGACGAGTCACTCTAGCTAGTAACATTTTGTCAAACAGGCCAGCAGCTCTCCTACACAATCGGTGCTGATGACCTGGTACATATATGGAACGGAGCAGTAGTTTGGGGTATTAGAACTAGTCTGAATACCACGAGAAACAATCTCTCGGAAGTACAAAGACTTGGTTGCTTGTGTGCAGAAATATATAGATTTTTATATTGTCGTACGTGTCAAGGAAACCATTTGCCATGAAGAAATATTATGAGGAAAATGATCATAAATTCTTGAAAAAGGTCATTTTAAATAGAATGTCAGGATTCCTGATAATCCTATTTATATCTTACATAATAAAAGGGCTCTTTAGCTCTATCTATATCAGCTGAACTGTATTAATATCTTTTATACAATTTGCACCTTCAGCCTCATTAAAATTGGATTTCTCGAATTCCTGCAATAATTTCTTGTCAACCCAAAAAATCTCTGGCAATCCTGATTTACACTCCTTGTTAAAATAAATGAATATTTTCTGCATTTGAGGAGTTTCCCATAGAGATAAAATAGAAATTATCGTTATTCTCCAACCATTTATAAAATGCATAGTATTATTTATACATTTTTCCACGTATTTCACTGATCCATCGTTCTGTTTTACCTCCATTAATTTAATTACCTTCAAGTTATTCAGCAAACATCATTTTTCTTGTTAAAACTGCAATTGTTTCTCTGTATTCATGAATCAAGTTGTTAAGGCGGCAAAAATTTAACAAATCAAATTATTGATTGTTTGTATATATTTCACCTGTTTCACTTTAACATCTGAAAATATTAGTAACAACTTTACCCCTAGATGGTCATGGGAACAAAAATATAACAAAAAATTCAAAAGATGGCATGAACCTTCATTAACATAGTTATTTAATATTCACATTTCAAAAAGAATTAATCCCGCTACTCACCAATTTTCATCATTCGAACAATGAAATAGAGATATGTTTGTCCCTTCTCTGGTAGAACATCCATCAAACAGTACATTCGTGACATTTCTTTGCAATGATGACAAACTTAAAACACTGAGAGAATGATTAGTTCAATTTAAAAAAACTATTACTGTGGCAAGTGAGGACAATTGGTATATTTATGCATTTTTCTCTGCGACCGGACATGGCGGACAATCGGTTTATGAATGGTGACTTCAAGCGATCGAAAAACAGTGGCATCTTAGGGAAGGAGTCTAGAGTGAACCTTCTTCTCTTGTTGAAGAAAAAGTAACCGTACCATTGCCGCCGAATTAATCTTGACGCACTATGGACTATAACGTGAAAAAATATACATCTACCAGGAGCTTTGGTTATAGAAAACGTTAAAGATGGCCTCTAAAAACCACAACCTCTGATCAGTAAACGTGATATACGACTAATAGGCACAAAGATAGCAGCTTAGATCAATGAATAGGGATCTGACTTTGAGTATTTCTACAGTGAAAAGGAGATTGAGATAAGTTGACCTTTTTGAAAGAGTGGCAGTGAAAAAACCTCTTCCCAAGACGTGACAAAAAAAGAGGTTGCAGTGAATTAAATAACGAACCAATTGGACGTATGAAGAGTGGAAGTGAGTTTTATGGCTTGAGTTTTTGGGTCTAAGAAAAGAGCGTTTGTGCGTATGTCAAAAGAAGAATTGATGTTAGATCAATTTACGAGTATAATCTCGACTGTAAAACCCAGCGGACGCTTAGAGATGGTTAGGGGATGTTTCTAAAAAAGTGCGACTGGAGATCTAGCAAAATTAAATGGATTCTGAGCGGAGGCTATAAAAAATATCAATGAAATATGAAGTACTTTTTGACCAGCGCCTGATTGGCAAAAAATGTATCTTCCGGGATAACAAAGCACTCCTCGGAGCTGTGCAAAGAGCAGTTGAAAGAATTGTGGGAATGTACCAAAAGTAATAATTTGTCCGCCAAAGTCGTCCAACCTAAACCCTATTGAGTGGTTTTTGAGAAAATTGAACAGGAATTCAGAAAGCAGGGAGCTACTTCCACTCCATATCTCTGGATATGTTACCAACCAAAACTGTGAATCAAAATAATAAAATCAAAAATTTGAATTTGTAACAATAATATACTGTATCGGGATTGGCAAAAACTTTTAACCGGTAGTGTATATAAGATCTTGAAAAGAAAATTATCCTCACTTTCAAACGCAGTGGCTACCACTGGGTTTTCAATAGTTCTAGCGCCATTTCAGGTGTCTTGACTGTAGCTATATGAGGTTTAGGTGATGCTTGTACTTCCCAGACGAGTATATTTTCAAAAACTCGGTACAAAGTTATAATTTGATTTCAAATAAAGTGATAATTGGATCAATTATCGAGACACTCGCGTAAAAACTTATATACAAATATTCTTTAACTAAGAATGGGTCATCTAGTGAATATTCACTGTACTCTTCTGCTTTATCGTTAACAGCAGCAAACCTCACTTATATTAGTACTTTACAATAAGTGCGAGCTACATATTGCTCAAATAAGTGAATTTTAATCAAATTCATATATTCACTCAACAATTACTGTGGTCTTTTAAAAATCATTTCCCGATATGGAAAAGTACAACTGCTCGATTTGGTCTTAGGGATGTTTCAATATTCTTTCTTAAGATGGGTTTTTCGTGTAGTTGAATTCCATTCGGCGGGGTTATTAATTGGGCAATAATGCGCCACGTCATGATGGCCGCTGTTTTATTACGCCACGGCCTGCTAGACGCATTTGCGGTTTGTCTGAGCTGAGTACAATGTTCATTTATCAATCGAAGCAAGGAGTAGCGATATCGGGTGGGCTTGGAATCAAGGACGTAGATAGGAAATAAACAAGGTATTATATTTCAGAAATAATTTTTTAATAGAAACCCTATAGGATAGAGAAAAGCTTCATCACAAGCATTATAAACAAAGAATAAATATATTAACACAATACAATTATCTTGAAGCTTGAAATGATATAATGCATTAAAGTATTTCAAGAAAATATATAGAATAATGATTCAATGATTACATTGTTGTACTGCTAATACTTGACACCAAATATGTAGGGTTCTAATTAAGGTCGTGTTGTCTAGGGTATTTTGGAACAAAACAATTCGGCAAGCTAGGTGAAGAGTTTATAACACACGCAAAAATAAACGTTAACAATGTATATTTTTTTTTTTTCAAACAAAGAAGAATCCTGGAGATATAAAGGTAATGAAATTAAATAATGGCTTATTTACACAGTTTTGGATTTAAGCGATCCGTCTTCTTTACGTCTTTAAAATGAAATACGTCATTTCTCTAAACCGTGCGTCCTTACGTCGTCACTGAATATAATAAATAATCGTCTTCTGAGCAGCTAACGAACTTTTAAGTCTTTAAACAAAATAATATGTCTTATCTGAAACTAATAAATTTAAGAAATATATTTTCCTACAAATATAAAAAGAGAAAGCGAGAGATTCGTTGGGTTTTTCGTGGTTTTGGATGAGAACAATATTTTTGTGGGGGAAGAGATTTATTAGGTATGGCCCTGATATAGGAAAAGTTCCTCTGCAGGGCTGCAGTTGAGGTAGAGTGATGTGTATTGCAATAAGCTGATAGAAAAAGAAAAAATTAACAAAAAAAACATTGAAAAATAAGAGTGGAAAGGGATGAAATGTCCCACAAGCAAACTGTTAATCGCGGAAAGTGGGTATGAGTTTGGGGGGATGAACAAGTTCACTCTTGAGTTTTGAAGAAAATGGCCATCTAATAGTGATATAGAGGGTTAGAAAACTGCTCTCAGTAAAGTAATTGTTGATTCAAAGGACCAATCACGTCATCAAGACGGCTTGAAATGGGAATTATGTCCATATTGACATAAATGGTATTAATGAGACTAAATTGTCACTTGTATTGGCAGTACCTAAGCATAGACTACTCACAATGAGAGATAGTCGGGTGAGGTACAATTAGCGCTTGCTCTATATTCGATTATGAGACGAATGTTGAATTTATAGGTTTGAATTAAGGCCAAGGAGTGGGTTCATCCCAATTTTCCTCCGAGAGATGTAACGTGACAAACTTGCCGTCCAACTGAGGATATGAGTGAAATTCTCTTTCAAATAGATGACTTTTCTGTGTATCTCAAGTCTCTCTTTCCAAAGCCTTTAGTGGAAATTGATAGAAGTCGTTCGCAAAGGTCATGGGATGCTTCAAGGCGTCAGCTTTAGTTTTTTGACAATTGAGAGTCATCTTCCATTTTCTGCACGAATCATAGAATGAAATCCAATACACAGGATATTCAATACGATTCCAAAGTAGAATGCCTTCTTTTTCACAGTTGAGCCTGAAATAAATAGTAATTAATTCGTAATTATTCTATTGTTTCAAGAAATACATATTATTAACACTTCGTTACATGTTTTGAATCTGCTCCTCCTCGCTCAAGTATCTTGTCTTGTTATGGAATGTGGGTTGTCTCAAGTCCACGAAGAAGGCTCTAACGGCTTTTTTAATGCATTAATGGTTTGTGGAAACTTCAAAGTTTGCATATCGTATTGGGGTTTGGAAGGACACCTGGTTGCGTGTCGTACTGAACCCCTGAATTTTTTTAAATCCACAGCTCAAGAGATTAATCAAAGATACATAATTTGCAAATGTTATGAAAGATAAAGAAAAAAATTAATGAAGTTCTTTCGAGAAAGTTGTACCGGGTGTCCCAATAAGAATGGTTCTCGGCCATATCTCGGGAACCGTTTATGGTACAGCTTTACAGTAAATTTTATATCGAATGAAATGAACACAAATCGCAATGACACGTAAATAAACAAATTACTAGGTTTATCAATTTGACACAAGACATTTGTTTTGTTTTTTTCATGGTCCACTACTTGTTTTTATATATTTCCATTTTAACTTCCATAATATAGTATTCCGGTGACAGCATAAGTAATTGAAATAATAATTGGAACAAGGAAAGACAATTTTGAGGAGTCAAAAAATGTTAAAATCCGTTTAGTCAAACCGGAGTAATTTATGTTATGTTAACATTTTCAAGGATAGCTAGATTAAAAAAAAAAAATAAACAGCGCCCTCTAGCGTATACGTTACTCATTAGGTTATTTCGAAATTATAACTCTTAACATATTAGAAAGGAGCTGTCTTCAAAAAAACTAAGTTTGCATCTTAATTAGGCAAAATTTGTAAATTATTCATTTTATAATTTTTGGTATTTAATTACGCCCTCTGGCGGTGGACCTACAACTCTGTAAATAATTCCCAGGTTTTTCTCGAGGTCACTTTTGTTATATTTTTTTCCCGGAGCTGTACTATAAACGTTTCCCGAAATATGGCCGGGGCCATTCTTATTGGGACTCCCGGTACATAGATTTCCACGAAATTATGATGTACAAACTATGTTGAGTTTGTTAAAAATATGCTTAAAAATTTCAAGGTTCTTGATTGTAATATGAGAAATAGTCCACATTTCTCAAAAAAACTTAATGACAGAAATTAAGAGCAAGGTGAAAGATTTTCTAAAAAGATTCAAGAGAAAAAATTAGTCTTATGAGTCACACTATAAAAATATTCTTAAGGATCATCCACGCTAGAATCAGAAATGAGTGCGAAGAAGACGAAACTCAATTCGGCTTCAGAAGTGAATTGGGAGCACGAAAGCACTTTTTGCATTGAATATATTACTACAAAAATGTCGGGACCAACGGAAAAATTTATTTGCAGTCTTTATCGAATACGAAAAGGCATTCGATCGAGTTCAGCACAAGTTAATAAATATATTAAGGGAATAAGGAGTTGGTAAAAAAAGTTAGCGGTAAACAATCAGGTACGCAAACGACACAGTATGGCGACTTCAATGGAGTGCAATGCCTTTTAAACGCCTTTGACAGAGTGGGAAGAGAAATGGGTCTAAACCTTAATTATTCTAAAACAAAATATATGGTATTTAGTCACTTACCATGACACACAGCTACAGGTAAACGGACAAACGATTCAAAGATTGTCCAATTTCATATACCTTGGTTGCTACATTACTGAACAACTGGATCCCGATAAGGAGATAAAATGTAGAATTGACGTAGCTCGTACAACATTTTTTATAATGATAATTTAAAATTTCAACTCCGGAAACGGATGATCTAATGTTACATATGGTCAGTTCTCTTATATGGTGTCGAAGCATGGACTTTAAAAATATCTACCATTAATCTCTTAGAGGCTTTTGAAAAGATACCGTGGACAGCTATGCAAACAAATGATGCCCTTAATAGAGCAAATGCGGTTCGTGAGTTGGTGGATAACATTAAATGCAGGAATATAGCTTATTTGAGATACATAATACGTGGTAGCCGGTTTAATATCCTCCGGTTTATTATGATTTTTGCTTTTCTGTAGCAACTTCCTTAAGCTAGTAATAACTGGTCGAATGACACTAGTAAAATACTAAAAATATCTGCTGCAGTGAAGCGCCCTGTGGCTCTTCCGATATGCTTTCAAATATCTTGTGCTTCTTCGAATAGTTACCTTATAGGAAGAATTGCAAAAGAAATCATATATATGATCCATGAATTAATATTTTGTGCATTGAAACTGGAATATAATGCCACAAATATTGTTATAAATGGGATTTACATCTGCGTTTTTCAGCTTCGCTTCTATTCTTAATTTTTGGTACTAACTTGAGCGTGGATTCTTAATCTGGCGTAAAAACCATTTTTACATTTGTGTTACGATTCTTCCAAGCTTCTGTTATCCCGTGGGCGTATTATTTATCACTTCTGTAATCAGTTTCGACTCATCCAATTTTCCATCTGTTTTTAAACCCATATGAGCTACGTAACCACCATTTTGAAAATACGAAATATTACGATCGACAAACTTCAAATTTTCTACACCATGCCCTACAGATATTAATTGATGGCGAACATTCTGAACATGTTGACATTTTTCCGTATTATTTTTACCTGTCAGCTCTTGCTGAATGGTTAACAGATTCTTATGTTTAAAGGAAAAGCTATAAAATTTAATAACTGCATGAAAATATCCGTTACATAAAAATTTCGATACTTTTGAAAAAGAGAGGAATATGTGCAGCTAATTTTTATTTATATATATATATATATTTATATACTATGTTCTTTTATTTAAACAAAAAATTAAAACGTGATTAGGCGTGTCTAATTTTGTATCTCTACAAGAAGTTAACTATTTATTGTTTTTTTCTTCAACTTTGATTTTTTAATAGAAATAATTTATGTATTGATATTAAACTACGAGTAAGTACTTAGATTCCTTTCGCCCATTTCTAAATTATTTCCAAAACACAAATCAATAGTTCACACAATTTTCTTTAGGTTTACAAATTTGTATAGTTCTTCCAATATAAATTGCAGTTTATAAAAACTGGTTCGAAGCCCTTGCCGACAATAAGCGTAGATACCTCATTTTATAAATTTATTTTTTTTTTAAATCTGTATATGTTATTCCAGAGAGTATTGGTTAAAAGGCTATCGAATAATTATAAATTGAACGGCATTATACGCCGTTATTTTGACAGATGGACTTAATTGTATGCTTATTTGGAACTTAAGAAAAAATCATTATAATATGAGGGCGTTTGATTTAAACAGGGTACGGTACCAGACGTGAACTGAGCCGTTTTTGTATCCCATTCGCTTTTTGTTCTGGAAAACGAAATTTCAAAGCAAAAACTAGGAAGGAAAATAAATTTCTTGTAAATAGAACAAACAAAAAGAAACACTTCAATTCCAAAGTATCTTTAAATCTTGAGTAGCCTTGTCAACTTATTTCAGTTTTTCTTTACATGTATTTCGGTTCTTGAATGATCCACATTGGAAAATTTATTTACTCTATTTAATTCAGCAATTCTTATTCTGATCACATTATTAGATTGCTGAATATTTTCTTTTTCTAAATATTCGAATATATATAAAATAACTTGCTCTGTTTGTATATCTAAATCTTCATTATTAAATTCATACCTGTCTTTATTCTCACTACATTGTGCAATTTCATTGTTTTCATTAGCCTATTGTCTAAAGAATACCATATTTATATTTACTTAAAGAAATTTATAAATTTAAGACTCTCGCCAAACGACCTCACTGCTTATCGCAGACTGTCTGGCAGGAATATTTCGAAGAAATTGTGTACATACTCCTTCCGACAGCTTCCGTCAACAAAAATGCATTTTGCATGCTAACGATTTGATGTTTTCATTGGTAAACAGCGGAGATGATGAATTTTGACACACATTCATCAAGTCCATGTTGACTGACGGTTTGTTAGATATTTACCAAATTTTATACGGGAAGTAAACATTATTTTTCAGATCTTAAGTTGGAATGAGTACCGTTCGTATTCATGAAATATTGATTGTTCTTCGCATAACTGTTTTCTGCAATTGATAGTACGTCTGATGTGTACTGGCCACTGGGGCGTACATTTAAGTGACTAAAAACGAGGTATATTTTATTATACCTCATTACAGACCCAACATCCCTTTTTTATAAATAGTAAGTTTTGCGGCATTGCTGAACACTTAACAATTTGGATTTTTGGAACGTGAAAAATAAATATTTGTAACAGGTTCCCTATATTGTAGGATGTTAATTTTTTGAAAGTTAATCCAAATAAAAGCAAATTTAAAATCAGATCTACTTAGACCCTAGAAAGTAGTCAAAATTTTTTAATCTTCCATAATGCTAAAAAGACGCAGACCTGTGTTATAATATTAAAACTAGAGAGCCACATTTTGTTTTTGTTTTTTCTCAGTTTATCACAATTTCATCAATAGTAGGTAATAATTATTATTATTTTGTTTCTATGGAATTATTGAACAAAAATTCACAATTCTCCAAACTGAACGTGAACCTTGTTAAAAGTTATGAGCTCGTAAGTGTATATTTAGTTACCATTGTCGCCGTGGGATGTAAACAAAAAAAAATATCAACTATACTGCTAACTACTCCACACCCACTCATCAATGAAACACAGTCAGTCTCGTCTGTAGAATTCTCGATAAAAGAATGCGCTTAGTGTTGAAGAAAAGATGTTTAATGTATACTTTTTTGTATATACATGAAATATAAGGGAGGAAACGTCGTTGTTGCATTAAATTTAAAAAAAAATGTAATAAACAATCAGAATTATGAATAATATTATGTAAATTGGTAGAAATGAATTTTCGTATATGGAGAACTACCCTTTAATGTCAGAGTACTTGCTATAAATTACACGAAAAAAATGTAAAAACACAGATTAGGGTATTAAATCAACAGAAAACAAATACTGTGTTAACTAAAACCTCTTCTTTAATGTAATGACAAGTCAAAACTAGGTTTGCGCATTTATTTATGGGAAGGTTGAAAATATAGGTTAGTTTTTACATTCCTTTTTTAGCTTTGCTTCATTGTTTGTTCGTTTGCGAGTGAATTTTCTGACACAATTTTGAGGTACTCCAACACCTCAAATATTTTCCCCAAAATTTACTTATCAAAAAAAGTTTTATTCTATTTTAATTAAAAAAGCACACTTCAGTCATATTATTTAATTTAAATAAGCTCTCCACGTGAAAACTAATATTTTTCACGAATATATAATTTTTAACTCGATATTGAGATATTTGAAATTTGATAAACGAGGGATGTCTGAGACGTTTCCGACCTTAACATTGAGATGTCTGCACTTATCAGTTAAAGTTGAAAAACATATTTGTGCATGCTTTGAGAAATTCTTACTAAAACTTTATTTATTTTGGATGCTTGATTTCTATTTGACAATCGTATAAGTCGTTATGAAATTTTGAATGCATCTTTCCCAAGCCTTATTGACGCAGTTTGAGCAAAATGAATTGAATTTTTTGTATCGATCCATAACTGTAGATGGGACCTAGAACCACTTATTTAGTAATGTGATTGATCACTTATCGTATTCTCTAGATTTTGCCCTCTGTAACTTTTTCTGGTTTCCTAACTTCAAAGTTTCAGGAGTTGCAAGAGAGAGATCTTAATCAGACGTGGACGATATCGCATACGTAAATACCTATTTTTAGAAGAAAGGTTAAAAAGGTTAGATTATCGCTGAAAGAAAAGTATAGACGTAGAAAAAGACTATGTTGAAAAACAAAAATGATTATGAAAAGACAATTTTTGGTTTCTCTATTAGGTCGGGAACTTTTAAGACAACCATCGTGTATCGTACAGCACAGAAAAAATCGAAGGCAATTAAAGAAAATGGTTGAGACAGAAACCTATCTGCCAGTACAGTACAGTTGAAAGTCAGAAGAAGCGAGCAGCAACTACGTCGTAGGGACTCCATGAGGCGTAAGGTCCATCGAAAAAATTAAAAGAAAAGAGTTTTATAAGAAATTCTATTTGTTTTTATTATAACAAACCGGGTCATTTGGCGTCAATATTTTAATAGAAATAAATGCAACAAAAATAGTGGAAATAATTTTAAAAATTCAGGACCACATATGACTGAAAATAATGTAAATAAAAATGAAGGAAATGACTTAAGTTCGTTAAATGTAAGTATTTTTCACACCGAGCGTTTCTAAGCGAATATTCTATTAGAAAGTAAACTGATATTTCAAACTGTTTCTGGTAGTTGAGTATTTTGTTTTTATTGTGGATTTTATTAGAATAATTTCAGTTTTTTGCAGCACATCGATAAATATTTTGTGTTTCATAAAGGATAACAGGTCAGGCCTGCAAATATGATCAAAATAGCAATTTGTGGTTTTTTGTAGTGAATAGTGGGACACCAATATTTCGTCATGTTTTTTTAATAATTCTATAGATTGGGTTCCACATTCTAAAATTTAGAAGTGAGTATATATTGCTTAACAAAAGAGTTTTCGGACGTCTCTTCGTCAGAACACGATTTTTTAATGAAGATATTGATATTTATTTAATTAAAAAAGTTTGTGGTGAAGTTTGTTAGGACTCGACCTGTTCCATTCAACATTAAATCAAATGTTGAAAAAAGAAATAAACGTTTGTGTATTATATATTATATACAAGGATTGCAATATTTGAATATGCCAAGTCTGACATTGGCATCATAAAATCACATTTCCAATAGTGAACGTACTCAGAACGTGTTGTCATACTTTACTTAATCCTGAATCATTTCTACCTCCTTAGGTGTGAGGTATGTTGGAGTTGAGTCATTACGCGAGCTCCTTTTTTCATAGTACTATCCATTTTCTCTGATCTTGTGTATTTGTTAAATTTCCTGCCAAATCAATCATGGATTTTCCCTTGTTATCTTTATTATTCTTCTGTTCCGGTCCTTTTTTTCATATATCTTCCGTATTAATCGTTCTTCTCCAAGTTTCATAACAAGAATAAACCATCTCAATTGTTCTGCTTCCATTTTGTTGTGAATTGGTTTTAATTTAAAATTTACTCTTATAGTGTTTTTCCTTATTTTATCGTATTTTGATTTGTTACCTATTGTCCTTTTTATATTTTACTTTTTTGTTTCTGTGTGAGTGTCCATGTCTCAGATCCAAATTTTAATGTGGGCGTGACTACTTTTTTATATATTTTTGTTTTTATTTGTTTTGGTATTTACTTTATGGCAAGAAAATGTATGTTAATTGCATTGAATAATGAATAATCTTCTACTTCTCTCGCTTATCTCTTGTTCCATTCTTCCATCTTGTGTTAGTGTCGTGTCAATGCATTTGAAGTTTTTGACCTGCTCTATCTTTGATTCCTTTTTGGTCGTTTATTTTCATTTTCGTTATATGTATAGCATAGTATATTTTTAAGTTTGAGTTCAAGATTTTATCATCTTCTGCCATTATTAGTTTTCCTGTCATGCATTTTCCAATGCCCGACTTTCTATTGTTGTATTCGTCTTTTTATTCCTTCTAATCCTTCATCTAACAGTATGGTAAATAATAATATGCTAAGTATAAATTCTTTCTTTACTCTTTTTTTTGTCTGGAACCTATTTAATACATCTTGCCTAACTAACTCTGACATAGTTTTCGTCTGTTTTTGTAGAGCATTTACTCCGTTCCTTAGTTTTTCTTCTAAACTTCTGTTTTCTTGGATTACTTATCTGTCATTCCTATTGACTCTGTCGTATGCTTATTCAAGATTTACAAAAACATCTCTCTATCTGTCCTGTCTTAATGCATATTCAGTTATTTGTCTAATTATTAAGTTTGTATCTGTTGTTCCTCTGTTTGTTGTACATCTTTGTTATGAGTATTCTTTCTTTCTAGATTGTATTTCAGTCTGTTTTCTTTTATTTTCATATATTTGTATATATCTTGCTCACTGTACTGTAATGCTCTATAATTGTTACAGTTTCTTGTGTCTCCTTTCTTGTATACTAGTTTAATCATACCCACTTTTCAATATTTTGCCTCCTCTCCTGTGTCATGTATTTTGTTCAGTAGGATTTTTAGTGTCTCTGTTATTTCTCTTTCTGCTGCTTTTATCTTTATTTTTTGTCTCGTTTATATCTTTTCCTTCTAAAAGATCTCCAAAATATTGTCTCCATCTTTCCATGATATCATATTCGTTTGTTATTATATCTCCTATTGTATCTTTTATGTTGATAAGTGAGTTCTTATTATGATTACTTGTTCTTCTGGGGTTTGTAATGGCACCAAAGAATAGATTTTTATTTTCTTTGTAGACGTTAGTCATCTTTCTGCCAAATTCTCGACATGACTTCTGTTTTTGTTCTTTAACTAATCTCTTATCTTTCTTTTTTGTATTTTTCATGGTCTAATTGTGCTTTGTATATTAGGAATCTCCTTCATTATATTTCTAAATTTTGTCCACATTTCGTCCACTTGTCTTCTCTCTTGATGTTTTTAATTTTTATTTCTAGTTATCTCATTTTATTTGAATTTATAACATCCAATTTTTTTTTATTCACTGTCTGTTTGTTATTTCCATTACTATTCATTTTCATCACCAGTAGATGATAGTCACTCCCAATCTTCTATTCTTGACATCCTTGACTTTTTTCCAAATACTTTTACTTACCAGGAAATAATTTATTATGGTTTCTTTTGTCTACACTTCCTACTTCTCCTGTTATTTTATGAATCGTTTTATGTTATAAAGGTGTATTTGTAATTATAAGTTCATTTTTTTCATAAGTTTATTATTCTCTCACCGTTTTAGTTTTTATCTTTTCTCCTTGTTTTCCTATACACAATTCAATACCTTTATTCTCTTTTTCAACTCTACCATTCAGGTCACCCAATTGTATTATATTATAGTTATTTTCGTCTTTTATCTCTTCAAATCTTTTTTTTTCTTTAGTTGGTTCATATGCTATGACCATTTTCTCTTTCTTTTTTTGTCCACTGTCAGGATTCTGTCGTTTATAAAATTTTCGTTTATTATATACTTTATCTTTCCATCTTTTACCACTAGTGCGACTCTCGCTCTGGCATGTTCTTCTTTTGTCACTCCCTACCATATCATCTAGTGGCCTTCACTTAATTTTATTATTCCTTCTTTCTTCGTCTCTGTTAATCCCAGATAATCGGTATTTGTTCTTTTTATTTCTTCTGTTAGTTCCTCTTCTTTATCTACTATAGTTCTCACATTCCATGTTCCTATATCTAGTGTTCTTTCTTCTTTTCGTTTTATTTCCCTTTTATCCATTTCTTTTCCTCTACATCTATTGTCTTTTAAAGCATCTTCTGCATTATTCTTTGGTTTGGCTTCCATTCTTCATCATCCATCAGTAAAATTTCATTTCCTGTTTTCCCTTTCTCAGTAGTTTATCCTGTTCGTTTGTGTTGGTCTTTCTTGTACTATTTCCCATATCCATTACCTGTTCCTTCAACCATAATTCTCCCAGTGATTTTTCTGCCGTTTTTAGTTTTTTTGGTTCATTCGGCACCCTAACTAACGTGGTGTAATACGAGTGCCATTTGAATTGTTTGTAGATACTGTGTACATATCGATGAGTAAACTGATAATGCAATATCATTATGTGATATACCGTGAAATTTGAGGCATATTTGGGCATTAGTTCCACTCACAGACATTTAATTTTTCTGGAATATTTGGCTGCCAAAAAGATATATAATATATTCATCTCGAAACTTGAATAGCTCTTCTAATAGTGCATTTATGAGGAAATATACAGAGGCTTTAGGATCACTATAAATCCAGTTATAGAAGAAGACCAGCACCAACTGCCCAAAATTAGAGATTATTTTTGTGAGCTTGGAGAAGAAAAGAGTTTTCGAAGTTGGATTTATCTCAAGCTTTCCAGCAAATAGCAATTGATGAAAAGCAAGGAACTCCCCTCACCCCTGTGTGTCCCCTCACTTAGGCTCATTTAGATATAACCATATCTATAGATATAAATTGCCATATTGTTATTGTATGTACTTTATGATATACTCGTATGCTTATATACAAGTGCAGGATTCATCGTGTTACACATCTTTAAACTCATCATTTTAACAGTAAAAGAGTATTCGACGATGGCGCTCTTTTCCAAATCGTCGACATCCCTTCGACACTTGTTAGTGCTATTCCAATTCATTCTTTACCGGAATAGCCAATTGGAAATAACCCTAAACTTTCTTCTCACCTTTTCAAATAGTTCATACATTTGCCCCCCGTTAACGGATTTTTTTTATTTTTCTCTGGAGATTCATCTCTAAAGTCAATATATTTTTTTTATGTTTATACAGCAGCAAATAATTATATTATGGAGAATGTAGTTTTTTATATTTTTCCGTTGATTTTGGAAATGTCAAAAATTGTTTGGCACTTCTCCTGTATAGTTTAGCTACTCTTTGCAATACTATGCCTGTATATTATTTTTGAATAAGATAAGATATTTAGACATACGATAACATTTTCGTTAAAACAAAAATATTGCAATTTGTCCTTTGAAAACAAATGATACCCTCATAAATTTAATAATAAACATATTCAACTTGCTAAATTTCTGCTAAATTGTTCAATTTCTCCACCCAAAAAAAAAGAAAATGACTCCTGGCGCGTTTTTGATACTGTAAATTCCCAAAATGTTGAAAAACTCAAAATTTTATCTGACCGTTGATAATTTATTGTACCTCAGTACAACGTTCAATATAGTAAAGGGAAGTAAAAATAATATTGATTTGGTTTCTAAATGTTCTTGATTTTAGATCTCTTCTTCTTCTCTTCCATTAGGACCAGGTCCTGTTCAATCCTGTACGTTTGGCCCTCTTCCTGTATCTTCCTGAGAAGCTGAACTCCAGTTCCCGTAGGTACCACCTCTTTGGTGATCTACCTAAAGTTCCCTCCAGAATCTTTTTCGTTCCCCGACCTATCTCACCACAACCTGTACGCCAATTTCTTCTCTTAAGTCATCACTCCTTATTCGGTCCCTGAGGGTGACTTCCTTGACGGTTCGCAGTATATTCATCTCTGTGATTCTCATTATTCTTTTTGTTGTTGATGTCTCGGCTTTGGTTTTTGAGGCATATGTGAGAACAGGTCTCACCTCACTCACGTTTTATAGATTCTGGTCTTGCTCTGTGAGCTCATCACTTTGTTTCTCTACTCTATATATCTCAGGCAGCCCCTGACTTTTGATGTTTTCATCGCTTGTGTTAGTGCCTCCTCTGTCAAGTTTCTTTCACTAGATATATTCACTCCCAGGTAATTGAATCTTGATACCTGCTGTATTATTCCGCTATTGACTACCAATTTGCATCTAATAGGATTTTTTGATATTACCATTGATTGTATCTTGTTGACTGGAATGTTCATATCGAAATTTTCGACAAAAATTTTTATATATATATAATAATACTATCGTCTGCATAAAACAATACCTTTGAGGACCGGTGACCCATTTCGTATCCTACATTGACTTTGTTGACTGATCATTTTATACATTATAATATTGAATAGGGTTAGGCTAAGACTGTCTCCCTGCCGAACACCAGTATTAATTTGAACTTCTTCAGAGAGTCCTCTCTTAGTTTTAATTCTTGTTCTGGTTCCGGTATAAAGTTCTTGGTGACTAGTTGGTACTTATACTTATAGTTTAGTTTGTTTTTCTCAAGACTCACGTGTCCCAGGCGTATTTATCAAATGTTTTGGTAAAATCAACAAAACAGACAAACGTGGGTTTATTGAATTCTATCGACTTTTCCACCAACTGACGAACTGTGATATTGCGTCCACTGTTTATCTATTAGACCTGAATCCTTGTTATTCTTCAGAAGTTGGTACCTTATTCCTTATTCTATTTGCCAAAATTCAATACAGTAAAGGGAAGTAAAAATAATATTGATTATGTTCCTAAATGTTCTTGATTATAGGTTTCTTCTATTTCAAAATTAGTTTCGCCTTTTCTTTAACTCTTTATCAAAATATGATATTGACATTGACAATTTGCTTATTTATATTGATCTATCTAGATCACCTTCATCATGAATATCAACATAAGAATAAAATCAAACCAGAACTTTGTTCTAATAAGAAAAATTAATTTTGTCTTAGTCCTTACATCTCACATATTAAATTTTTGTAGTTTAATTAGAATTTACAAATAGAGCTAGAAGTTATACTTGAATTATTTTCAACTTTTTCATCTTTTATAGCTTTTTCATTCTTATTAATGTGAACCATTTCTAAAAATTTTCTTTTTCGTGTATTAGATTGAGTTCCAAAAATTTTGGAATCTTTTTAATTGAATTTATGTTTTTTTGATATATTATGGTTCATTAATGCAGTTCTATTTTTTCATCGTATTGATAACCTTTTAGTCTATTTTCAAAATACTGAGATATCTGCCCTATGTAGACAGTATCACAATTAGTACAAGGCACTTGATATAAAATATTACTTCTTTTGTTTTTTGGTGTCTTAGATTTTAATTTAGTGAAATATTTGGATAATGAATTTGTGAATGGATAATGTCCTTTATGACTTTTATCAATATCATTTTGATAAAGAATTAAAGAAAAGTCGAAACGTCAAATATTATCTATCTAATTATTGAAAAAACTAATGTTGAAACAGAAGAGTACTAAAATCAAGAACATTTAGAAACATAAACATAATAAAAAGTCTAAGAAATAATAAATTTAATATTGATTAATAAAGAGCATGAGAAAGATTATGGTACATTTGAAGCATTACATTACAGTTGTTTAAAATTAAAATTTGAAAAAAAAAATTGGGCCACGTTGAATTATTTTACCTCATAAGGCTTAGCCGCCAACGTGTTAGTACTTTTCTAAGACAGTCAATATTTTACTAAATTTCATGAATCTAATCGTATTTTACATCAATTTTCTAACAAAAGTTATTTCGAATTGATCATATGATTTGATTACAAAAACAAATAAATATCATTACTCCGAACAAATTGTTTATTTCTTCGATTACATCAAACATGACAGTCTGTCGCGGTTTTGACTCGTCATTAAACTTTCAAAAAACCTTGACTTTTATAAACTCAAATACGAGTATATACAAGTGTATATATAGAACCATTCGCAATAGTGAATGAAGAATATCTTCGGAATTTTAATTTATTTATCACCACGAGGAAAACAAACGACCAAAGTTCATGCTAAACGCGTTAAATTGGATTGAATTTCTCATCAAATAAGCTGATTGGTGTGACGTCTTATTTTACAGAAGGTATCGAAAGAGTCTGCCCCCTATGGAGCGTTTAAAAACTGGTTCGTTTCACATTCTTCGCAATCTCGACATTATGGCAATTTTTGAATACTCACTGTGGAAACCGTCTGAAAAAAAAGACAGAAAAGAAATGGAAGAGCTGAAGCAGAGCAGATATAAGTGATAATACTATACAATATCAAGTTACGTGGATGTTAAAGCAGAGGTGAGATCAACAAATCAAGCGTAAAAATGTGTGAAAATATAAGCGCTTAAGCAAGGACAATACAGAATACTATATTTTGTTAAAATCTATAAATTACGGCACATTAAATTCTACAAATAAGGTTCTTTGTGAAAAGGAAAATACGATTCTCACTCAATTAAAACTCCGCTTCTAATCGTCAGTATAACGTTTTTCTTCAAACATTTTAAATATTCCTTTATTAACGCATTGTAGCACAGTAGTCACTTCGGATTTATTCATTCTAACATTCAAGTTTTTGAAGAAATTAATTTGTTATGGACCTCCCATTCCATTCGATAAATTTAATAAAACATCGGAATCGAATTGTTCCTCTACACTTCGAATCAAAGCAAATTTCAGTAAATTTGTAGTGATTTTATTCTTTATATTCGCTAGTAAGTTTTTTCTTTTTTTTGTAATTATGCTTTTTGTAGATTTCCTTTTGTTTCAAGCAAATTTGGTATGACAGTTTTCAGGTAAATTCGTATTTTCTATTTAATTCGCGAACAGAACGAATACAAAAGATTAATTTTTTTTATATGCTAGAGAATGAGCTCCTTTTGCTCTAATCTGTTCTTTCTACTCATTTAATCTCATCTGTGATCCCGTTTCCTACCTCATTTTATTCAACCACAACGGATGCAACCACCAAACTATAAATTCAACTCACTCCAACATCTGGGAATCCAGTTGAGGGCTGCAACTATCCCGGATTTCCATAGATAAGTCCCAGTTTTAGAGTTGTTCTCAATTTATAACTGCTTTTATTCGTTGTTCTCTTTTGGATACGCAGTTAATGCGAATTTATTATTTTTTTCCACAAATTTATTTGTTGCTAAAACTTTTTTATTGTTCTTGACAATAAATTTAACTCATAAGGTGTTTCCAGCTTTTCCGCCTTTATTTATCAATTGTTAACGTCGCTCGTTGAAGAGCTGGTGACTTCCAATTTGATATTCATTGTTCACCCCATCTGAATACCATTTATTTGTATACTTTAACTGAGTCTGAATACCACTTCATGAGGAAGAGTCTCCACCCATGGAAATAAGGTTATAAACGTAAACACCAGAAGGTATTACTTTATCATATTGCTTAGACTTATCTTGGTCTATCTACTTAATATTTTTGTTTCTAGTTCATTATTTTTTTCGGAATGTGTATATGGTTTCTCCTACTTCCACATTAACTATCATTTTATGTACAATATTTTCTGGTGACAGTGAACTCTCGATTTGTTATACGATTGTTCTCCATTCCTTCTGCAATCATTGACAGGCATGTGCTCGACGGTATCTTCCACTTTAGGATAGACAAATCGGTGAGTTTATGATTCGAGGACGAAAAAAATAAGCCATGAAATATCCATGTCCTGTAAGTAGCTTTCCAAGGAAATTTCTTCCTCCTTTGCTTCTTACCCCCCCCCCAGTAAGTCTTTAGGTCAGTAGCACTACTGCTTCCACCCTCTGTGCATTTTCTTAAGCATCTTGTTGTACTTTTAGAATTTGAGTGCATGAGACCAATACAGAGTTAGATATAATATAAATGAGTGAGTTACCATACTCAGAAGTTTTCACTTCATAGAAGTAGGACCATTGAAATGTGGCGCAAGGCTATCGTAGATGCCCTAGTGTCTTTGCAGGTATTCAAAATATGTCTTTTAATAGAAGTTCCCTCATCTATGCAGACTTTAAGGTGCCTTATTCTTGGTATAGCTGCAACACGTGTTGTGTGTGTTTCTACAGTCTTGCTGCCTTAAGGTCGACAATGATGACAGCTTTAGTGTTTTCTTTCTCAAGTTATAGATTCATTTCTTTCATACACATACATATGTCCTATGTATTGCAGAATCTGTCATTAGTAATTCTTCCAAGGCTCTTGCGACTACCACTGCAAGATCATCAGCATAATCAATGAGATTGATGTTATATAGCATCTCTAGCCAGGGGATTTTTTTCATGATAAAGGTTCCATTAAATTGGACCCAAGATGGATTTTTGATGTACTCCATATGGGATTTGCATAATGATGTTCCCTGTCCTATCAATATGAATGTCGCTTTTTATCAAAAGTTTTAAATATGACGATAATTTTATGTCTCGGATCATTTGCATTATCGCAATTCAGTACGAAATTTCCCAATTTTCAATTTATTATTCGAGATCATTAATTATCAACTAGATTCCTTTATATTTTGTTACTGTTGTTAATTTACAGTGGGTTTTGGGTTTGTAGTTGCAAATAAATTGAGTCCAATCTTGATCAATGTTCGATTTATTGAACAGGATTTCAAAGTGCGTTCAAATAACAATAATAACGGAATAACAATTTCGGAGCACGTTTTTCTTTCGCCTTTCTTTTCGCTTGTGTCACTATTACATGAAACTGTCAAAAGGTGCTTATCGCCTACTAATTTTTAATAAAATCAGAATACATTAGAATACATAATTACCAACTTTGACTCTATATAAAACAAAAGTATAGTGTGGAGTTGGATAGGGTCAAGGTTAGGTTGGGTTCGGGTCAGCTGTCAATTGATCAATTCTCAACAGTTACTTTAAGTCATCTATTGAATTGAGTCATTACAATAAAGTCTGCTCACAGTTTAATTCTATTCAAGGCTTGATAAAAATTTTTAAATAATATTGTCCTTTTTATTTAGAAGACGGTTTGCTTGCTAACTCCTCATCATATAATTAGCTCCAGCAGATCCCAACAAAAATTATACACCGGTAGCAGTATAATTTGAGATGATTCGAAACTACTAGCTAGGAGTGAAAGCTGGGAATACTTCTTTTTTAAATAATTCCAAGTAGTTGGTTTAAATTGCATTTGAGACGCAACTATCCCAGAGTAAATTTCAAAATAGCTTTAAGTGAACAACAAAGTTGCACACGCATTTGGTGATGAAAGTCCTCCATGAATTACAGTGTATTGCGAATTCAAAAGAAGGAGGATATCGCTTGATGATGAGTAACGATCTGGTAGGTCCTGCTCTTCAGTTAGTATTGAAAACATTGAGTGACACGTATGATTGAAGAAGATCCAAAATGCACCTGTAGAGAAGTAACTCTTGGTGTTGGATCTTTATATATAAAAAAAAAATTTTACTAGCTGAGTACCATATAGCTTTATCGTTATATTTTGGTGCACATCATCCAGTAACTGTTGAGGAAACATGTATGGCACTTTCTGGAATTTCCATCAATCGGAAGAGCCTTGTATGGAATCACGAACATTCACAAATACCAACAATAACGATATAGCGAAGGTTTATCAAAATATTATCTATTCGCCTTATTACGCCATTATGATTTCTGACTATATGTTAACCTGAATAAGCTTCCAAGTGGTTGACATTCCATAACGGAGAACCAATTAAATTCTGCAAGTAAGAAATGTTTTCAGAAAATTCATAAAGATAACTGGCTTCAAGCTTTCAACTTATGAAAGCTTCGGTTGACAAAGTGCATTGATGTAGTTGGTGATTACTTTAGCCATAGAAATCGTCCTTTTTCAGATAAACGATCCATTGTGACTTCCAATAAACTTATAATAACAATAATAATTTATTGAAATGTCAAATTTGTTATTGTAACAGTCATAGCCACCTAAATGTATTATTTTAACTTTAACTGGTATTTAGGTATAGAGACCATGAAATGGAAGATATTAAGTATTTCTTAAAGATATTCGAAAAGCGATATACAGGGTGATCTATTTGAAATAAAAAGTTCATTATTTTTCTGGAAAAAGGAAAGATCTGACAACAATGTAAATACCACCATAATACCAGCCATATCACAAGACCCTTGCGCACAAAAATTTACAGAAATCATACGAGACGTTTCCGAAATAATTGAGGTGTTCCATACATAAAACTCACCCTGTATAAACTCCAAATTATATACTCAAATAGCACTTGTATGACAAAACGTTCTGAGTAAGTGTTGCAATATGATGAGATTCCAATCTGGTGTGGAAACAAACTTTAATGGATACGTTCGCTGCAACAAGAAACAAAATCGATGGACACGTTTCTAAAAAAACAGCTGGAAATGAGAAAATATGTCAAGAAAAATCTAAAGCATCTAAAAATATTCAGTTGCTATAAGAGCTAAACTAAAAAAATGAAATGGCGGATAAACTCACAAAAGCGGGGGCAGATAAACCCTTCATGGTACTGGAAAATAACATAGATAGGAGTAAAACCAATTATTGGAACAACCTTCAGGGGCTGAGACAGGCAAAGATTCTCCTGGGAAACTATAAATAGAGTAGATATGATGAATGTATCAGCCCAACTGAAAACAAGTGTCAAACAAGCTTAAGTATTAAATTACTGCGAATTACGAAACAAGCGAAGCAGCATCAACTAAACTAAATTTTCATGATACTTAAGCTGGAAAAGGTGGAGAAAGTTTGGAAGCAATCACATCATTCTTTCCCAACAACCAGGTATGATGTTTGTATCAACATTTTGAAATGTTCTATCTGTTACATATTTCATGTTTCACTTTTTCACTTTTGGTATTCATATCGGAGATCCAGCCATGCGAGCAACTTTCTGTTGCATGAAGAATTTTCTGGCATATGAGCAAACGAGATTGCCTCTTGCATTCTTCTTTACAAACAAAAAATCCATAATCGTTTGGTGGACATCTGTGGTGACCCAAATACAAATAAATTTGCTTAATTCACGTCAATGTTTTTGGTTCCCATTGACTTGTTTAATTCAGTAGAAAAAATATTTATGTGAGTGGCCACAGCTTCATACCTTGTGATGGAAATTTCGTATCATTTTGAAATCCAATTTGAAATAAATATCCAACATAATCTATTATGTTTTATTGAGGTTTTAAAAAGGTTTTAATTCCAAATTTCAGCACTTTTGTTATTTCAACTCTCAATTATTCATCATGATTGGATTCCATCGCCCTTGGTAACATATTTCCAATGATCTGTTATCTTGGTGGACTATTCACCCTGCTCCCTTCTAATGTCTTGCTGTTTATATGTCATACTTACATAGGGGATCCTCTGATATAGTTAAGGTTATTTTTAGTACTTTTTTTCCATATTTCACTTTACCATCCATTGGCATTCCAAATGCTTTTTTGTTGAGAGCCTTTCAGTTTGAATATCTTTAACGATATCAATAACTTTACTATTGCTTTCGGTATTTGTGGAAATTGAAGAGTTTTCGTGAAGTGTCGTGGCCTTAGAAGTTTAAATATGAAAAGTGTTATCAATGTGTTGATATTACAAAGTTTTCAATATCCATTAGGTAATACAAAATACAATTTGTCGCTTCCACGCAGAACCTCATTTTTTACACAAAAACGTCTTTTCATTCTAGTTTTTACTAGTTTACTAGCAATAGTAAACTATGTAAAATAACTTCAACCTACTGGTCGAAAGAGAAAACAATACTAAATTGATGGTTATAACAATGGTATTCATCTTGTAGGTGGATGGATTCGCAAAACATTTACAGAATAAGCTAAATAAGATGCAATACAACAAAAGGCATGTCTCCAAAGTAACGAAAATGAAGAAAATAAACTCACTCACGGCTTGTTTTCGTGCTTCGCATATCTCATCATCATGTCATATCACCTTAATTGTCCCTGCTCGATTTTGTTTTCAGTTTTCTTCTATAATGTGATTCTTCATTTTGTCCTGTCTTGTTTTATTCTTTATTATTCTTAGAAATATCATTTCTGTGCTCTGATTTTTGTTTCTGTATAAAAAAATATAAATCCTCTGTCCGTATTTCAATTCATTATTGGAAAACTCCGGAAGCAGCTACTAATAAAAATTAAACTAACACATCTAATGAATATTTCTGCCAGGCTAAAATAGGTGCCATTGACGTTGAGGTAGTTTCTTCCGTCCTGTCAAAAGTAGTCTACAAATCAGTCAACGATTTCAGAACAAGGGATTGAAGAACAATAGCCTCTATAATAATCTCGATATGGATACTGTTGATCAAACTATGGATTACGATTTTATCATACAAATGTTAAGGTAATGACAATCTAGGAAGGACAAAAAGACTCAAGAGTTTCTCTAGATAATCTTCATGACACTCTACACACTTTTGTCACCTATCCAGAAACTTTCGGATGTCTTTTTCGTAAAAAAGATAATAGTCGCATGGCGACAAATCAGGACTATAAAGAGGGTGTTTCAGTGTTTTCCAACCCAATTTGTTCAACGTTTCCATCGTAAGCCGAGATGTATTCGATTTGGGGTTGTCTTGTAGCGATATTGCACTACGGATTGAAATATCGCGTCGTTTTGAGTTGTAGACAGGTTTCACCGCGAAGTTACGCAGTCCCGACTGTTCTCTACGCTTCGTAACATACCAGTAGAATATCCCGTGCAGCCACTTTTACGACACAAAATTTTTCGTTACGTTAATTAGTGGTGCTGTTGAGTAATACCTTAATTGATTGCAGGGTACTAATTTGAGTTTGTTGTGTGTTACTGATTGATCTTAAGATCAGATTGTAATGTAACACAATGCCGTGCAAAGATAATTGTTATTAATAAGTAATAACGAAAAAAAGAATAGAAGGTTTAGCTATAAGGGTTAAAAATAATTTGTTCCTTCTCATCTATAGTAGTGTACTTGTTAATGCATAGCACTAGAGCAAATTCGTCATCTTTTTTCTTAGAAACAAATTTGCATACATGATTTCGCAGTACATTCAACGATTTATTATGTGTAGTAAATTCTCGAAAATAATTTATATGCATACAGGAAACACAACGTGAATTGATTTTAGAAGAGAGCGGACCTGTCTACAACAAATAAAATAAATGAAAAGTGCCAACGGAAACAACAAAGGCGAGAAACTTTTTTCAAACAATTTGAATGAATACAAATTCCTGAATAGAAAAAAAAGACTAGTTCGCTCGACTTTTACCAGTTTTTTGTCAATTTCCTAACGACCTCGGATACGGACAGGTAAACTTTCAGACAGATAAATTACTGATTCAAATTAAGTATCGGATAAATTAATAGGGCTGTCAGTATATACAGTGTGATGAAGCAGAATTCGTGTGAAAAAAAAAGTTGAAATATCTAAATGCTCCAAATTTAAAATTGACATTTTTCGACATGAAAATACCCCTAAAGATATATAACTCTAATTTTTAGATAAAAAATGTGGGTCCATGCTACAATGTGATCGCGTATATTGCTAAAATTCATCGAGTAATTAAAAAATAAGGTGCTTTAAAAATAACTAAACATATCTGCATAAGTTTATTAAACATATACGGTTCATCCATCAATATAGTATATAATTGCATATATTTTCAAGTTTTTCCAGTCTGTCCAATCATAAATTCAGCTCTCAAGACCGCCAATTCCAATTTTAATACTTCCCAAGTCTAACTAGTTCGAAATGAATAGTATATTATTCAACGAACGATACTGTAGTTAATGTAAATATGCAAAATGCATATTTCCATATAGTAAACATATTTCAGACATATTTATATTCTTTACCCATTTCACGGTATAATATTGTTACGAACAAGTTCGCGAAATGGTTCCTTAAGCTAGCCCTGTTTAGCTACCATGGAATTTTAAATTTTGGTGAAGGTGCATATTTTGTATACTTTGCGGAATTCGTTTGATCTCAAGTTTTTTATGGCAAGAGGTTTATTTATATTGTTTATTTTGAATAATTTCTAGGGAGGTCTATTTATGTATTTGTTTTGTTTCTTTTTGTTCTAGAAGTTTGGAGAATTAATTCTTTTGGGATATTCTTTATTTATATATAAGAAGCTTTGTAGCGCAATTTAGTTCAGTTTATAATAAATAGTGGTATTGAACAGAACGAATTAGCAAAGTAATCGAAGAATTTGAATAAATTATTCAAGTTAGTTAAGTGATAGTGATAAGTGAATTATTATTATAAGCTAGAAGAGTGTAAAGTATTTAAATAAATTAAGAATGTGAAATACAGTGTCTATTGTTTTACCCCACGAATAGAAATTATATAAATAAATAAGAAAAACATTTATAACCTTCAAAACTCAATAATCAAATTGAGTTTATTGATTCTAGCTCCTATTCAAATTATTGTGATTTTTTAATGGTTAGATTATGGACGACATTAAATTTGTATAGGCTGGATTGAGTTAGTTGGTATGGAGTTGATCTGGGTCAGAAAATTACCGGATCATCAATACTGCTTTCTTGGATTACAAGAAAGCTTTAGATAGTATATATAATTTACGACTTGTGGAGATTTTACAGATTCACAAAGTAGACCTAACCATTGTTAGCTTCCTTTCAATAACGATAAAATGATGGCGAGCAAACCTACAATTGCAAATCAAACCAAACTCCATCGGTACTGGGGAAATACCAATTTGTACGGGAATATAACAGGGTGAGTCTTTGAGCTCGTTGTGGTTCTGTTTTGCAATTTATTCCCCATCTACCAAACTCAATAATACGAAGTATGGTTTTGACATCGAAACTAACAGAAAAACCAACTGTACCATCTCCCTTCTTCCTTACATGGTTGATATCAAGCTATACAAGCGTACATGCAATGGGAAATGGTCAAACCTACAAATACCTAGGATTTCTGCAGGCTAAGGACCACAAACAAGCACAACTAGAATCCAGGATCAATATAACAAAAGAGTAAAGTCATTTATTAAAGCAATCAACTCCTATATTATACTTGTCTTACTATACTCATTTGAAATCGTAATGTGAGCGAAAATAGAGCTAGAATGTTAACGCGAACAATAACAACGAAGAAAAACAACCATCAACTGAAGTCATCCACTATTACATCAAAATTACCCCGAAAAGATGGTGGAAAGAGTTTTATTTATCTTGTTAACTTACACTCACAACAGCTGAAGAGCCTACGTGACTTCTTTGACAGTAAATCAGAAACGTAAGAACTACATCGAATTATGTCCAAGGCGGATAACGATTACTCACCTCTTAACCTATATGGTAGACATCATCACAACCCCAAACAGTCGCATATCGGCAAGAAAAATTCAAACTGATGGCTTACTAGCAACTTTTTCCAGAAACCGAAAGTTTGATTATGGCTATCCAGGATCCAGTTTTAAACACTAATAACTACAAGAAGAATGTGTTTAAATATACGAACACTAAATCTGACAAATTCAATATCAGAGACCATATAACATCTGCTTGTAGTGTGTTAGCTAATACTGACCATCTGCACCGACATAATCAAGTGTGTACCATCATTCACTAGAAACTACCCAACAAGTTCCGTCTCAATACTTATACACCGTACTACAAGTACCAGTCGCAAAAGGTGCTCGAGAATAACAATTTTAGAATTTACTACTATATGTCCAATATTAACTACAGACAGGTGACGAATAAATGACCTGAGATCGTAGTGGTTGGTAGAATATACACTTCAGTCCTTCCTGTCGACGTAGCCGTACCGAACACTCTTAATGGAGAATAGGAATATGTGGCACAGCTAAAATGTGGAAATTTCCTCAGTTATTATGTCGTCGTGCTTAAGGGGTACAGTACAGGGGTACTGTGAATCTGTGATTTAAGTACATAATGCTCTACCATAAACTTATTTTTATTCGTATATTGCTGAATACAAGAGTACAGATCTCATTAACCATTATTGTAAAAGTTAGGTTAACAACGGCTCTAAACGTTCAGTTTATATGACATTTCTAAACGTAAAGAACCATTTACAAATCATGTCATGGGACGCAGCATTTCAAGGTAAATTTCTACGTATTACTCTTCATAAATAAAATTCAAATTGCCAAGATCATACTAAATCTCTCTCATGAAATTAATCAATATGATCCGCATAGTTTACATTCATGCTCTGACAACAATAAGCATTTAAACATACCAAACATTTCAAATACATTGCACCCGTTTGATGACACGAATTGTTCAAATTTCAATACGAAGGTTGCTACTATTGGGATGAACAAATAAAAACAGATATTTATAATTGCATACGGCTTTATTGTTTTACAAAATGTTCTCCATTAAGATGAATACACAGTTGTATGTATGCGTTTGACCCAATTGTCGAAGCATTTTGTCCAATCCGAGTGAGGTACCTTCAAAATATGTGATTTGAACTTATCAACCGCTTCTTCAGGTGTAGAGCATAAGAAGAAATAATTGGGTGCCAAACAAGGACTGTACGGTGGATTATCCATCATTGATGTTTTTACAATTTAAAAACGTTTCGATTTGAATTGATGTGTGATAGCTCGCATTGTCCTCATTGTCCTTTTTGGTAGCCAAATGTTCATGCAATATTACAAGTATGCGAGTGGAAGTAATGCTCAAGTATGCTTTAATTTTAAAGTAAGTCACATGAGGATTTTGGAATATCAGTTTACGTACAGCATTGATATTTCTGGCACAACAGCCGATTTTGGATGACTGTACGAAATTCATCCTATAGCGACGTGCCACCACTATTGAATTCGGAACACATCCGAAGCACATTGGCTCGAGATGTTGCTTCATCACTAAAAGGCGACCGGCATACTCCTCTTGGTTTGATCCACGTTGAAAGTCACAGAAAATCGTCACACGAAAATGTTTGCGACTTAATTCCATTTTTGACAAAGTTGAATGTTTCAAGTATTTGCACAAATAGCACACAGATGACAACACGCTCTGAGTACATTCGCCATTAAAAATGTCAAACTTTATGGTGGCAATGTCAGATTTGACATATTCATATCAGTGTTATCATATCTCAAAACTTAAGTAGCACCCTCCGGAAAAGCAAGAACTAGAACGTAATGATTAGAATATTCCAAATTTTATTCTGTAAATATATAATATGAAGAAATGTGCTATTTTTCTATTTAAAGTCAATAGCTAATCCACAAGGTTGCCGAAAAAATTGTGTACTTAATAAGGTCTGAAACTGTTTTTTTCAGACTAGCTCGTGTCTCGCCATAGAATTTTTATCTGTGCGTTCAAAAAAAACAGTACCTGTCCTGTTACAAAATGGTATATCACATAACGAGTATGGAAAGTGATACTTACGAAATACACTTTCCAACAAGTTGTGCATACTATTTTTCCTACGACCACGTAACATATTCTCCAAAAAAATGTATATGTCAAATAAGAAAGTCAGTTAGAAAATCCTACAGAATATTTTTTATTTAGAAGCTTAAGATAGTAGAGATGACAAAAACGAAAATGATTATAAATTTTTTATAACTAAAGATAAGTAAAAGTACCAATAAAAAAATAATTTTTCTGTGACTAACAAGAACTAAATAATTATTAATGATTTTGTTTTACTTTTTTTCTGAGACGTTATAAAAGTTAAATGTAAAGTTGTTATTATAACAATTACTAAATTGCAGTGGATTTTGTAATGTTGCATTATTAGTGGCATCCCTAACATATCTGTTTATTGCTGTATAGATAAAGTAAACTTGCTTTGTTTTTACGCTGTACAGTTACTAGTATGTTGTTCAGCATTTTTTCAACACTATGTTCAATGTTTCGATTTGTAACTTCCTTGTTTAATGTGCTTGTGTTACTGATGGCATTCATTATTTTATTAGCAGTCATTAATCTATTATTTATTTCTTGCTGCGACAGGCTTTTTTTGGTTTATAGCCATCACTTTTTCTTTTTAAGAATGCCTTCAATTTTAGGTACTTGGATATCAACATTATGCTTAATACCTTGATAAAGTAGTTTTCATCATTGAATACTGCGTCCACAAAGTCAGACTTTGCACTTTTATATAGGTCAGAAGTACATTCCCAGAAAACGAACTCTTCATTTGTTTTCTTTGTATCTATTTAATAAATTGATTATAAGCACATTGATACTTTACTCTAGATTTCGCTGGCAATAATTTGAGAGAAGTTTTTCAGCATCAATTATTTCTGGAAGGGTACTCTCAAAATCACTAGAATCCATTTTTTTGTCAGCATAATACTTACAATTTTACAAAATGACTGCTTGTGTGTTTGACAATTAATACTACAGATATAAATTTTAAACTTTTAATTTACCTGTTATTAAAATCAAGACAGTTATGAAGAATGTTCTCCTTCACTATGGAGAATAAATTTTCATTCAACTTCTTTATACGTTATCCAGTAATAGTAATAACACTTAATTTCAAGTTTGAATTATCTTGCAGTCACTAGTATGTATTTGAACACTAATCACAAAAAACTTTCAATTTTTATTGTAAACACTAATACAACCTCAAAAAATCATATTGTCTATTTCTTCAGTCTTCTTAAATTTGGCTTTTTTCCCTTCGGCACCCAGTCAGATTCATATTGTATTCGTATATTTCCTCTAACTTTTGAGATCATATATAACATAAGGAAAAGAAACATTTCAATAGATGTATGTTTTGTTATTTTTTAGAATATGTGTGAAATAAGCTATTTTATTAGGTAAAAATGAGTGCGCAATCTATCATTTTCATAATTGGTCGTAGGAAGTAGTTATTTACGTAACTAGTAATAAAAAGAACGATATCGCTTTTCTCATAAAGTGTTTACGTACAACATCTAATTCCGCGCTTTCACATTTAATAGAATCTTCAATTACAATGAAAATATTAATGTGGAATCAAATGGTGTTCGGTGTATTGTTACTATGGAAGTAGGTCTTGAAGTATTATTACTATAAATAAACCACGAATTTTCAAAATAAGTCAATACAAGTCAGAAATAATTACTTGAATTGTATTCAGATAGGAAATCAGACATTCGATTTGCAGTAAGAGAGTCTGCAAATACTGCATCGGTTAGTTCAATATCTGAAAAATCAAGGAGTAGATACGTAATGGCCTACAAAAAGTTTTCAAAATGTGTGATTTGGAAAATATGAAGGACATCAACAAAAAGGTACTACTTGCTTATTTTGAAGATTTAAAAACATTAAAGGCGTCGATTTTGTGAACTACATATTCAATGTTGAGATCTGAACTCACCGTATGCAAAAATGTAGATATCAAGAAGTATATTATGCTGGAGAGGCTGAAGACAACATATTTGTATTTGCAAAAGTACAATATGTGTATAATTTATTATTAAATATTTTTATTTTTTCTAACAAGTGCGGAAAGTGATACTTTCCCGCACGCGACTGCAGTTGTCCCGAACTCCGCTCCGCGTCGTTCGGGCAAGCGGTCTAGTGCGGGAAAGACACTTTACGCATGTGTAGGAACATTATTTTTTCTACCACCGTATATACAAAAAAGTATACCAACCCATTTTTGAAAAATTATTTTATTCCAACAAACATAACAATATAAAAAACTGTAACTAAAAACTACTAATTATTATAAATATTAATATTGAAAGCACAATTTGTTGTATTCTGTAGACTAGTAAGAATTGTCGGTCCAGTGGAATAATTTGGTTTCAACTGGAAGGTAGATGACGTCGATGAGGATTGCATCGGTTGCAGGTCGCATAAAGATGACGATGGCGGTGACGGCAACAGTTTTAAGTCATTTGTCAGGTAACAGCTCGGAATTAGTTTCATTTGCAGCTTTCAAAATGGCCTCGGGAAGTTCTTCTTCGGATGAATCCATTAATATTATTGTATCGGATTCGGTTCAATGTGGTTTGATTTAGAAGAAGATTGTACTTATTCGGTCACTTCCAAGACGTTTTGAACAACTTTCACGTTTTAGTAACAATTACATGGTTAAATAAAAAATATCTGTATTATTTTATATTTTTAAAAAATTAAAAATGCTACAAAAAGCTAGAAAAGGTTTAAATTTTATTTGATGGACTATTTCGTGAATATTTATTTACCTGTAGTAACAATAGTTATAATCTCAGAAGTAAAAAACTATCTAATAAGGTCAAAATTTGCATAATTTTACTTTCACTTTCAAAACTAAAATGCGTGCGGGAAAGTGGGTTAAAACGCACGGTCGTAGAAAAAATATGTTTCTTAGGTCGCATTAATAATAGGGATTACGGGAGCCTGCAGGAAAGCTGAATTGACGTTCCTACGAGAAGGCGACGTATTTTGCTGGAAATATTGCTGATGTCAATTTTGTTGACCTTAAAAAGTATGGGAATATTAAACCTCCTGCTGTCAAGCACGACAGATATTTTGTGTGATTTTATAATGGAAGATGAAATACCATTAGAAAATTACCAAAAAAGATTGCTCAGTAACTGGATCTACCTTATGTTACAGGATACAAGGGATATTGTTTCAGACGCTCGTCAGCGTCTCTCCTGGCAGACTCAGGAGCGGACATTCTGAAAATAAAGCAACATGGTAGATTGAATTTCAACAGTGTAGCCGAAGGCTATGGTGAGAGTTCATTGGAAAATAAGAGAAGAATTTCAGAAAACATTCTGCCCCTGGTATACATGTAGATATTACAGCTTTAAATGAAATTAACATTAGACAAGAAGTTTAAGAGAATATTCACCTAGAAAAAGGACTTACTTTAAATAGCTGTGTCTTTAATATTGTTGTTTCCAATGTGTAAGTCTTACAATAATTTCGAATTAAACTAATAATTTAATTGTCAGTTCAAGTAATGAAAGAATTATCAGTGTTCACATTAATTAATAAATTATTCTATTCCCCTGTTTTCACATTTTTCTTATTTAATCCATGTACTAGTAATAAAATGGGAATTATTTGTTGCTTAGTTCCCATAGATCTGAGAAGTATCAACCACTTCCTTGATAAAAATAAAAGAATTCATAATCTTTTTATGAGGCACACATCGTAAAATGTTACAATTCTTCGAAAGTATCTACAGGCTATTAAAATATTGTTAGGCACTGCTATTAGGCTTTTTTATTTTCGAACTGGACGTCCAGACTTAAAAAATCGTCCGAGTACGCTATATAATTTACACTCTAGGTATATAATTTTAGAATATTCGAGACAAGATTTATGAACCTGATCTGTTTAACTACTAAACCAAATAATACAAGGTGTGCTTGAATTTGTGCGGTATATTTCGGGATTATGCTTAAATAGTAGTTTAAAGCAAGATGTTTAACGGTTAATTAGTTTATAAGGGACATAAATGATAGTTTATAGTTTAATCTATGATTTTTTAATGGAAGATGAGTTAAAATAATTTTTAAAAAAGTTATTTATGTAAGAAGTTTGTAAAGTAGCCTCGACGAATGTGAATATCACATGAGTCAAAAAAAGACCTTTACACAGGAATTGCAAACAATATTTTTTCTACTATTGAAAATTTCATCAACATACAAACGTTTAATGTTAATTTTCCTTATAAAATTCAACATATATTTGTTAATATTTCGAATATTAGAACAAATGAACAGAAAAATAGACGAATTTGTTTAGTTAAATAAACTCTTCGGTATGCCTAAAATTAATTATCACTATATAAGCAGAAAATAAAAAATGGCTCTACGGAGAACTTAATAATACATTTTTTTACGCACTACTGCTTAAAGTATGTTTTGTATGCATTAGTACGTAAAGTTCTAAAAAAGTACGATAGTAGAATAAGGAATTTCCGGGCGATGGAAAACTTTCAATTCAAATTTCAGAATTAATAATACAATAGGACGTTAACAAAATGGATCCGATATAGGAAAAAGGACAAAATAAACTGGAAAATTGACGATTCTCTTCCATATTTGGTCCAATTTATGTATCTGAGTCTTTTTTTTGTCGAAATTTAAGTACTAATCGTGTTTTTTCCCTGTCTACCTTTAGATAAAAAATAAACTTTCCAGTCTTCCCATAATTTTGATTGCTTAGACATGATTTTATATACTCGTGAATACTCAAATAGCACGCTCGCGGTCAAAAGTCTCAAGCGACAAATATGAAGCTTTCATTATTTTTCTAATTGGAGTATCTCAAAGTCATTAACCACAGATTTATCGTGAGTAGTCCATATTGTTATTAATTCATTTCTTTGGTAAAAAAACATTTTATACAATGTAAAAGGGTTAAAATTAACAGCAAAGAAAGTACAAGCTTTAATTCGTCGATGTAATAATTTATATAAAATAAATTTTCCAATATCTAGTATTCTCTCCCCTGGTCTAACTAACAGCTTCAAATCCGAGATACGTGCTGGTAAATCTGTAGAGGCAATTTCGACATACTGTAAATACTGCCGTATGGAACCTGCAGTATGTGGAAGGCCATTGTCCTATCCCGATGAAACTAGCGCAGAGAACGACGTGAAACCCCGAAATTGCTTCTATGTATCGGTAAGCCGTTAATTCCTTCGCTCCAACGATAGTTTGAACAAAAACTAACTTGGTTTGTGATCCCATTAAAATACCTTCCCAAAGTATACGGGAATTACCTTTCCTTTCATGCAATATTGCGCGAATTTTCTTTCAGGTCTTCTGTAGACTTGTCCTCCTCCGTCGTCTCCATGCAGATACACTCCATTGAAAACAGAACAGAATCCCAATTAACGTGTTAGGGCTTAAAAGTGATTTCAATATTTCTATCAATTTGTTAATTTTAGAAATGTGAATTCGTGAAATAATGCGTTATCCTGATGGAAAAGCACGTTATTTTTCTTCACATGCTGTCCTAGTGATGACATCTAGGAGGTTAGAGGTGAGGTTGGAAAATTCTCACCACCCCCGTATTATTTATATGAAATATTCGTTACTCGTTCGGTGAATATATTGCGTGTTTAAAATTAAATCAAGAGGAACAATAAAAGCAGACAAAAAATCGTTACAACTCCAATAATAATGGTTCACATCCTTTATACTCCGTTTCTCAATTTAAGAGAGTGATAAAATGTTAATTTACAATGACAGGAACCGTTAAAGAGGATGAACAATTTGAAGGTTCGTCATAAACTTACTTGAAACCTGTATTTGGTCCAAAAGGAAGGTCATCAAATTGCATACAATAGAAGATGGTAAATGATTATGATGTGGTGATGGTTTTCTACAGTGAATTTATTGAAATATGTGATTAAATAATAATCATACTACTGGTCAAAAGTTTTTGCACAACCCATAATCCTTTCATTAAATTTCAATTCACAAATTTCTCTTTTATATTGTCAAGCGAAGGTCGAAATGATGTCCTATAAATCAAAAATGATATGGTTCATTATTTTTTTACTTTAACGAGCGAACTGAACACATTATTTACACTACCTCTACACCAACACTAACAATTACACTGACTGACGCGCGTTTCGATAACCAAGTTGTCGTCATCAGAGACTGAAGGAAACAGTTAACCATCCTAGAAATAGGAAAATAGCTAATGAGTCTCTAAATAAACTGTTTCCTGATGATATGACCACTTGCAACACAAATGTCATATAAATCAAGGGATTTGGGGTGAATAAATTCTATTACTCATTTCAAAAGATTGAAATATTTACTTAAGTTGGAACCATATGGAAAACTTTTTTATTAGTGGTTTTATGTGAAAAACTTATTCTTAGTGAAAAGTTTTGCATGGTTCAAAAGTTGAAATGCAACCATCAGATTTGTCAAAAAATTTGAATTTTCTGCAAGAGTAAAGTATATTTATTTTTTACAATTCAGAACAATGTTATGGAGTAGAGTTGTTTTGAATTAAAAGTTATATTCAAATATGGAATTACAGCCATTTATCATGAAAATTCAGGTTTTGTGATTATTTACTGGCGGGATAGAATTTAATGCAATCTAAGATGCTCTGACATGAATTATGTGAAAGTGAACGTCAGTTGTTGTTTATAACATTACAATGAAAATGGCAAATTTACTAAATCGTGGAAAAAAAAAGAACTTGTGTTAATTGTTGGGGACAATTACAAAACACTTAGAAATACCGCAAATATTTTTCATAATAGACATCCGCATAGAACCATTAGGCATCCAATAGTTTGTGGAAGTATAGGAAATAAATTTAAGAATAAACGCCGAAAACAAGCTGCGAATGAAGACACTGAATTTGGAATGTTGTAGAAGAACCAAAAATATTATTAAGCAAAAGGGCCTCTGCAATCCAAACTACTTCAGTAAGTAAAGATACAGTGGCAAATATTTTGGAAGGTAATGAATATCATGTATACAAATCGCAATTTGTTCACTCGTTACTTCCAAGGAATTACGATATTCGTTCTGAATTCTGCGCTCTGATCCAAGGAAAGTTGGATGAAAAACCGTTTTTCACAAGAACTATAATATTTTATGATGAGGCAACATTTTCTTCAAACGGAACCGTCTCAACACAAAATTGTCGCTGGTACTTTATCAGTAATCCAAACTATGTAATAAAAACTCGGAACCTTTTAAAACGAATATTCCTTAAATGCCGCACATACTTATATTATTAGAAAACCAAGTAAGTGATTTTTTGCACGATTTTCCTTACAAGAACGTATGACAATTTGGTTCCAACAAAACGGTGCTTCCATCCATAGTACATTAAACGTTAGAACACTCCTTGAAAATATGTTTCATGGGAAGGTGATTCACAGGTTTTCAGATATTTTTTGGCCTCCCCTCCCCTCGACTTTGTTATGGAGTTACTTGAAACAAAAGGATGGACAGCTAAATAGTTATAGTTGCTTCGACAGCTCACGGATCGACACCACAATCCCTGGTGAAGAGATACAACCGGAGAGATAAGAAAAATATTTCCGTAACGCAACCTAATTGTATAAATATGTACAATAAACATATGGGAGGCACTGGCCGCATGGATGAAGATCAGACAAAATGGAGAATATCAATTAGGAGCAAAAAGTGGTAATTGATGCAGCAACAAGAAATGCCTGGCTAATGTACAGGAAATGAATAGGGAACGTAATGATTTAAACTTTCGTAGAGAGATTTGCCAAACATATTTGAAAAAGTACAAGATTTACTCAAAGTCCCTTGGTGGGTCTTCATATATATATATATATATATATATATATATATACTGAAATATACTGAAGGCAAGAAGAGAAGAAGATGTGCAGAAAATGATTGTAGTTTGGTAGTAAGAACAATTTGCTGGGCTGGGCTGTGTGTGTGATGTTTTTCGGCGTTTCATAAGAAGTGAGTTTGACAGTTTGAATTATTTTTTTATAACAATTAGTTCATAACATAAGTAAATAGTTTATAACAGTTGAAATATACTAGAATAATGTAAAAAGAGTTAGTGAATTACGGTTTTTTAGTTTGACTTATTTGTTTTTATTTGTACCTCTCAAGGATGAACGTGACCGTATGGTCGCAGCCGTTTTCCCGCTTTCACACTCTCCCGAAACGAAAAATAGTTATTTTTTTGTTTTTCCCAAGACTTTGAATAACAATTTTATTGTGCTAAAAACGAAAAAAGAATTAATTAAAAAAATTTAGGCTCGTCCCTAGAGGGTTAATAAATATTCTTCATATGGATTTTTCAATTTGTACAATAAATAATTATTATGCATTCATTACAGTGATAAATAGAAAGATTATCAAATTTTTAACAGGTAAGAGAGATAAATGGTATCCAGCCAGAATTATTAATACGAAATTATTAGTAAATAATCACAAAACCCAAATTTTCATAATAAATGGCTGTAATTGCATATTTTTTCATAACTTTTAATTCAAAACAACTTTACTTCGTAACATTCCTCTGAATTGTGATAAATAAAGATACTTTACACTTGCACAAAATTCAAATTTTTTGATAAACCTCTTATACTGCTTTGAAACATTGATATCTGATGGTTGCATTTTAACTTTTGGACTAGGCAGAACTTTTCATTAAGAATAAGTTTTTTCCATATGGTCCCAACTTAACTCATCTTTTTTCAACCTAGAAGCACTAGCAGAAATTTTCAAATAATTAATAAAATAAATTATTATGTCCAGATTAATATGTAAACAGAGTTCAAAGACCAAGGAAGAGATGTATAGAAAAATAATAAAAAAAGTATAGATAGATGAAAGAGGCACAGGATATGAGAAATGTGAAAGAAAGTGAAGAATAGCATAAAGTTCTACTTTCTTCCCAATCCCATAATATTGAATATAAGTATTTTATGTGACTAAATTGATGTTATGACTAAAGAAATCCCAATATGCAAATGGAATGTCCAAAATATACGCATAAATATACGAATCGTTAGTCAAAATATGTAAAAATATATTAGAAATATACAAATTGGAAATTCTTGGATATCACCTTTAAAAAGACATATTTTTAATTTTTTTCACATATCTACTATACTAAAATTAAATATACGTTCAATACACAAGTCGTTAGTTATGCGATATTATAAATATTTTTGTAAATTCTCATTAAAAAAATTCTGTCTCTAATAATTGTAGGAACTCCACCTCTAAAATATTACCTAAAGTAGAAACGGTAGAAGTCTTCCATCACGTTACAAAGAAGTCTGCACAAATATTTAATATGAATAAAATTGAAATTTCTCTCAGTAGAAATAATCCTTATGACTAAGATTCCAAATGTCGGCTTTTTACGAATTGGTAATTAAAAAAGGAATTTAATTTTATCGATATACTGGGTGAATATTAGCCGTGTTGGCTTATTACTGGAGAGCTGATTTTTTGCAAGATTACCTTACATGTGAACTGGGTGTTCTATTAACTGAATTGAAATAACACTTTATGAAATGATTTATATTAGAACGTTTTTTTTTTGGATAGACTGAAGGTTTTAAATAAAACATTTCTAAACAACTTGAAACAAAACACACGAACTTTTGAAAAGTTTGAACCCAAAGCCTTAAATTTCACGCTTTTTAAGAAGCTTCTTATACAATGTTTGTGAAGTTTTTCATAAACTAGCAAACATTAATTGATAGTACTCAACTTAGAAATCAGCTCATGTAGAATATATAGTTTTTCCCATTCAAAATAAAAATATGCAAAACTTTTTTAATTCTAAAATTTTCATTACTTATATCCCCTATGATTGAACGTAAATTTTCTAAGAATCTTAGTTATCACATTACAAGTTACTAAAAATATTGATTTTGGAAAATAACTACACTTTCAATCCAAAAATTGTGGCAACAATGGTAAATGCTAGATTTTCCAAAAATTCTAATTTCGCGCGCAATACGTTTTGTTTGTGATTAAACCATATGCTTGAATTGTTTTAGAGCTATTCTCCTACAGATTAGAGTCATTAGAGCCCAGTACTAATTTGTTAAGCAATACGCTTGGCTGTTTTGGTACAATAACAATACGAAAAGCTTGAGGCTAAAATTTTGGATTTCACGATTGTATTTCAGAGTGCCGAAATTGTCATTATCCCGTTCACACTTTTTGGAAAATTAGCGAATTGTTGAAAATTTGATGGCAACAACTACTTAAGGAAAAATTTCATAATTCCATTTGCTATCGAGCAGAGATTTTGCAGGAATCAGAAAATAAAAGTGAAAGAAAATAAAAACAGCGTAGATATGTTCCCGAATACTGGTAAAACGCAAAAAAAAGAAAAACTATTTCGAGTAACTGTTACTGAGCAGAATAACATTTATTCATTTGACAAAATTTGAATCCATATTGCGAAGGAAGGTTTTACAGATAACAAGGGACAGCAGGAAAAACATTTTAGGAAAATATGTTGCTTAAAGTTTGGTGAAAATATTTACAATATGCACATCAAACATCACCTTAACGAAGCTTTAAAAAATATCAATTTAAAAAAGAGGGGAAAGACCAATGGTGTCTTTAAAGACCTAGGAATAAAATATGGAATCCCAACAGCCAAGAAACAAAAGAAACTACAAAATTTATTAAAACTTATTGCTTACATTCTATCAATACACCATTACTTTTAGCGGCAACATCTATAACAAGCACCTTAAAGTATAATTAAAAATATTTAGATTTAAATTTGTAAAAAATAACACAAGTCACAATTTTCAATGGAAATCTTAAAATTCAACCTGTTATATACAGATACATCAAACAGATAAAGTTAAAATATATACTTACGACTAGTTTATGACTTATAACTTCAGAGTTTAAGATTTAACTGAAACTTTAAAGCTTGATACGAGGGTTGCTACTTGAGCTTTGAGATAGGAAATTAAAAACAAATATTTATTAACATAGAATATGCCTTTATTGTTTTTCAAAGTAATCTCCGTTAATGTCAATACCTACACTTTTGTGTTTGAGGTAGTGGCAATTGGAAGCATTTTTTATTGAAAACATGTGATTTGAGCTCATCAACCGCTTCTTCAAGTGTAGAAAAATGTTAATTTCGCAATTTATCTTTCATCTGCGGGAATAAGAAGAAATCATCGGAGTCCAAACAAGGACTGCACTACGGATGATCCATCAATTCGATATAATCGTGGTGGAGTATGTTTCGACTTATGGGATTGATTTTCCTGATTTTTTTCAATTTAGAATTGACTTTTCTAGGCTGCTGTAATGGAACAGTGGCCACATGTCCAGTTACTCCGAAAAAAACAGGCGACCATTTGCTTCGAAGTTCTTCATGTCTCGTCTTGAAAGAATCCTGCAGTCGATTGTTGTTTAGTTTTGTATTCAAATGCATAGATCAATTATCCGTCCTCTGTCACTACCTTATCGACGTCTTTTGAAGCACCACATTTGAATTTTTCCAGCATTTATTTGCACTAATCAACACGACCTTCTTTGGAGCGATTGTCAAATCATGCGGTATTCAAATCACCGAAATATTCATGGAATATTGAATGTATGCGAGTGGAACAAATGCTTCAACACCAAAAGTCGAAACGATTTGATCGGCACACCACTGTTGATTCAATCCACGTCCAAAGTCATAGGGAATGAACACACGAAACTGCAAATCCCGTGTTTTGTTCAATGATGAATCTTCCAAGTATCTGTAAACCACTTGAATAGCAATCGTATAACAACAAGTTCTGAATATGCTGACCATTAAAAATGTCAATCTTCCCGATGATATTGTCATATTTTAAAACTTAAGTAGCAACTCTCGTATTAAAATTATGTGCAAATGGTGTGTAGTCTTATTGCCCCGGTCACTTCAATTTCAAGAAACTATCACGTATGTCCTCAATTACTTTCGAATATGAGAAGTTTTGACAATGAAATATATCATATAATCATAGAGTGACATAAGTCTGGGTTAAATAAGACTTGTTCGTTTATATTTTTGGATATTCGTTAGAAACACTGCGTTAATGTAGGTTGTCACACATCTCCAGATTTCATCTTACCCAACTTGAGCAGAATATTTCACGTCTCTATATATTTCATTTCATTTCTATATTTTTCATCTCATGGTATCTGTAAAGAAAGAAAACAGAAATTGCAATATCATATTGAAAAAGAATAATAAATACCTGTATAAATATCTTCAATTTCTTATTTCTTGGACATTTTGATAGATTAATGCTTCTAAATGTTCTTAGGTCTCTTCTGTTTTAAATTTAAAATGCATTTCTATGCATCAATATATCAAAAGGTCTAAGAAATTAGGAAATTAGATATATATATATATATATATATATATATATATATATATATATATATATATATATATATATATATATATATATATAGAGTGATTAACAAAAGTGATCTCCCCGTTTAGTAGTAAGTTTATTCGAGGAAACATTGCACAACGTGTAACAGCTGCACTAGAGTTTCCTTAACACTCGCCTAAGGTTAATAAAATGTCAGTGTAATCAAAATTTGAGTACATTTTGATTAACAACATCTAATTTAACAAATACAATGTTTCAGAAATGTAGTTATTATTGAATCTACGTCATAACCATCAACCTTAGTGTGAAATAAGCCACAGTCCCAGAACCGCAAAACATGATCATCAAATTGTTGTTTGTTTCATACTAAAGCCTCCAATAGCTCAATGCTTATTTAACTTTGAAAACAAGATCCTATACTGATTAGACTGGATTATTGTGAAACGTTACAAGAAACGAAAGCCCTTAGTTCCAGTTTTCTCAAATATATCCGTTTTATCGAAACGAAAAATTTTCAATTCACATAATGCTTAATAATTAATAATAATAATTGATAACTTTGTCAATTCTTCATACCAGCATTGGTTATTTTCTCATAATTTTCAAATAAAAATATTCCGAAACGGTACACAGTATCGAGTTTTATCAAGAGTAACTTTTTGGTGTAAAATTAAATAAGTTTAACTTCACAAAATTTGCTTAATGAATGTAATAATAGGGAAGTAATTTTCAATACTATTTGGTACGAACCGTGTAACTAGCGCCCTCTATGAGAGTCAGACATAAAAACAAATTCATTGGATGTATCAGCTTCCAAAACATATTCTCATAAAATTTCAATATAATATTGACAGTTTTTCAACGCCCTTCATCTTAAATACGGATGGCGTAACGAAAATTTTTTACTGAGCAAACCCCGAATATTTTTATATGTATATTATTTCTATCTCTCCTAGAGACAAATATCCTGGCAACACCCTGTATATAAATTTCTAGCAAATAATATGCATAATATGTGAAATATGCGCTTTGCATATTTGGGATCGAATATATGTTCAAAATTATCTCAAAACATTAGTTATTACAACCTTTGTGTTAAATAATTCAAATCAAGTTCACCGATCGCATTAACTCTGTTCATAGAGTAGAGATGATTTCTCGATGCGAAGTAGTAGCTTGTCATTAATTTCCCCATGAAAGATACATTAGATATTTAAACTTGATAGAGAAAATTAATTATACACTTTAAACAAAGCAAATGTTCAATAAATCACATAATATCTCAGTCTCTGGAGATGCTTCTTTGTGTTGAAAAACGAACAAAAACTTGATGGAGCTATTTTCTAACACTACAAAATGTTTCCAATATTGAATTGTTGTCTTGTATAGTCGTAGATCAATATTATCAGTTTTTTCATGATTATAGTATCTTGCAACCATGACAATCCATTCGTTTAGTATGCAAAGTAGTATTACTTACGTGATAGCAATTAAAATAAGGTTAATTGCCTATAATGTTCATTTCCTGAACAGTGGTTAATATTTGGTTAGATATATAGGTAAATATTAATTACTAAATTGTACCTTGGTCTGTACATTTCTGGGAAGTATCTGTTCTACAAAATGATTGATTAGTGTGATCAAATTAAAATGCTTCCTTTCAATTTGAATTATGAAGGTATCAATTTGATTATTGGAGAGATTATAACCATCATTAGTTTTTACATTTTAAAATTATTTATTATGTGTGCCATAACAAAGAATAAGAATATTTTATTGCATATTTGGAGTCAGCTTGAATTCCTCATTATAATAATGTAGAGTTGTTATGTGTTCTACGGGACTTTTAAAAGGTAAAACCAATTTTCCATAAATTTCAAGGACTAAGATCTATAGCAGCCAAAGCATTTGATAGATAAATATTTTGGAAAATGATTTATTTCGTCATTTTTATTCATTGATTTAGATACAGGGTTAATCAAAATAATAATACATTATTTTTTCGTTTTTTTTTTTAAAGAATCACTTTGTATTTTATGTGAGTATCGCAAAGTACTACCAATATATTTTTTTTATTTAAATTTATTTACTTTGACAATGACATGACATGGCAATAATTATATTATTGTTTTTTGATTAAGCGATTTGATACATTTTTTGGTGTTTAGAGGAATTTAAACTTAGCAAATTTCACTAGTGATGAAATGATTGATATGATCTAACTATCAGCAGGGATACCAAGTACGTTTTCCTGAAAGGCAACAACCAACAAAGGCAAGCTTGGAGAGATTGATGGAAACGGTTCACTCGCACGGGTTCAGCTAATTATGAAAAGCTTGAATGATTAAAAACTTCTGTGACAGAAGAAAATGAAGTTAATGTTTTGCTGACAGACATAAAATTATCTACAAAAAACTTATAGATTATTCGATTCAAAAAATTGTAAAAGTTGATGTATATAATGGTTTCAGCAGTAAACTTTTCTTAAAACATTGAAATGAACCAAGACTTGGGAGTATTTGTTGAAATTTCTGTTGACAGGTTGGAACTGTCATAAGTTCATCAAATAGAGAGAACGTGAAGAGATATCTTGAAGTTAAAGAATATGATTTAGATTTCGTTTGCAATGCATATGAAACGCGCCTTTATAGGAAAGGTTTTCCTTCTAAGTCGTTGGTGTCTCGTAGAGAAGTCATAGCTCCAGTTTACAAGAGCAAGAATAGAGTTCCGTTGTCAATGATAGTTAAATCCAGATACTCACGATGTTTTAAAAACGTGAATATTCGGTAATAGAGACAAGCCAAAAAATGCGTGAATGGATAACGATTTGTTCATAAAATGGTACGAAAACACTTTTATTTCCGAAGTGAAATTTTCAGCAGCATAGTGGAAAAGAAGGCAAGGTTTTTCTCCTTTTGGAAAATGCCATCGCCTGAAACTTTGATTGAAGTAAGTGATACGTTTGAGGTGAAGTTTTCGCCTCCTTATATAACTGCTCTTGTTATCGAAACATTAAAGAGACTGTACCAAAAAAGCTCATTCGTCGTCTGCTTTTAAGTGATATAAATGACGAAGAAACTATTTTTCTGCGTACAAAAAAAAATCAATTTGAAAATTATATTGGTCGAAGTATGAAATGGAGTTGAAAGCTGCACCTTATTTAAGTCGTGGAATAAACTACTGAAACCATCCAAAGATAAAATTGAAATTCGCGAACATGATATCAGAAATTGTGGATGAAATGAGTAATATTAGTGTTTTCGTGAATTGTGATAAAAATAACGTGAATGAGTGGCTGAGAGTGGATAGTGATTATTATCCAGGGTTTCAGTTGCTGACAGACGATGAAATTGTTGAAAAATTACTACGTGGTAAAGACCTAACAGAAGACGATGATGCAAATGAGGAACTAGAAGAAGATGACTTAGGACTAACTCATGATAAGGCAATCCAATTTTCTGAGTCGTAACTTTCAGATTCTTTTTCTTCTTCATCATCTTTCTGAATGCATGTAAATTGCGTCAACAGAGATGTATCGCATGACGCCTCATTGGAATCAAACGGATCCTCCACTGTTGGTGATTCAATATTAGACCACGAACGGCCTTGATAAGGTGTATATGTCAGGGAACAAACAATCCAACTTTTTTTTGCAATCATATTCAATACTGCATCCCATTTTGCAGTTGCAAAAAATTGTGTGCAGCAGTTTTTCCGGCTCGGGTGGTAGGTAGTAAAGTTTGAACGGGTTCTAATGTATTATTGACCAACTTCCAACCCCAGTCTGTAGGGTCTAGCTGATAACCAAGCCACACTTAAACTTGGTAATTTACCCGAAAAAGATGTTGATGAGCAGCAACTGAGGTTGGAGGAAGACAAGCCAATTGAACTTGTGTTTTCCACTTTTAGTATTTTTAAAGAAACATGCATATCGATATTTAAATAAGCAAGTGATTGAATGAATATTTTGAATTGTTATATCTCAGAAACGGCGGCTTGTAGGGAAAAGAGTATTCATAAGATATTTGTAGGTAATGTTAAGATCTACAATTTTTGTCTAAGGTATTCTTATGATTAAACCTACCGTTTTGCTGAAAATCGCGAAAATTGATGAAATTGAAATGTAGAGATGTATTTAGATTTTCTAGTAAACGAAATACCTCTTTCATTGGAAGACGTCCCGCTTCGTACACTTCAAACGATGTGGTTTTTGCATGCGCCAGCTCATGCTAATCAATTAATTGGTGAGTTGAATGGAAGATAGATCGAGAGAAATGGTCTAATATAGTGGCTTCCAAGGTCACCAGATTCCAATAAAATTGATTCATTTTTCTGAGATGACGTTAAGAATGAAGTGTATGAAATACCTCCCACAACAAGGTATGATGGATGACGGATGATAGAGAGAATAGCGAAAGAATTTTGGAATGTTTTTATAGAAATGCTTTTTGACAAATAAATCATACTCAGCTCACAATTAATTGTTAAATGTATGGGAACATAATCATTGTTTTGCACAGCAAACCCAAAATATCTTGATAACTAATAATTTTAAGTAAACAAAATGCTTGATAAAAAAAGCAATGTGTTTGTTTTAATACTTTAATTCATTTGAAAAAACCAATCATATAGTCTATTAGTATTTTGAATCACTCTATATTAGTTTCGATGAATATTAACGAAATAGATAATTTTCCAGAATTTTTGTTACTATTCTAATGCTTTGGTTGCAACAAATCGTCATTCTTGAATTTCTCTTACATTGTACAGGTTATTGAATGTTTTTTATGGATAATTGGTTATAACTACTCAAATACCCCATAAAGCACATCACAGCCCTAAATTATTGTAATAGGGAAGTCAAGCTGATTCCAAAGATGCTATAAAATATAGGGTGTTTTTAAATGAAAGTAATTTCTCAAAAAACATCCTTTCAGGGGTTAGGCTCTAGCAATAAATACGCATTTATTAATAAGTTATTTTCAGTACTTCTTGCAAATCTACGTCTAAAAAAGAAATATGCATCTCTAAAAAATATTTTCCATTACTTTTTCAAATTTGAGTCGTAAAAGAAAATATCCATTCCAAAAATACTAGACACTTTATTATAGGTGTTTATTATTCTTTTAGCAGGAGGATATTTGATGAATGCTTGATATGTAATAAAGATATAATCGTTTCTAGTTGAGTGACTGAGAATACGGAATATTATAAAGTTTGTCAGTTCCAGATAATCTATATTCTTATTGTGGATTTTTTGAGTGAACAGTACATCCGTAATTTGCCTATCATGCTCGAGTTATTCTCAAATGTGAACAAATAAGTTTGTCTACTTACAGACATCAGAATAAAATTTTTTCAAATTACAGAATTATTATTAGCTTTCCTCAATATCGGAAAATAGAAAGAAACGCGTATTCAAAGTTACATAACCAAACATTAATATGGCATACACAGAGAGAGTTTATGATTTGAAATTTACAAGAGCAAATCTTAATGAGATGAGAATCTGCACAGTCTCTTTTCTTGTTCGAGAGAATAATAAAACCTAATTTCTATACAAACATAAAAGGATCATTATGTAATTCCTCTATTCTTCTTCTTCTAATCGTACTCATTCTCTCTTTTATTTATTTAACATGATTATATGTTCTCCACATTATTTTTTCCCTCAAATCTCTTCAGTTTTTCCATTTGTGGTTTGCTTCCTCTCTCCCCTTTTTTAATATCCAAATTTCAAGTGCATATATAGCATTAGCCCTTCTTAATGGTTCCTAGTCATGTATCTTTCTGTTATTCATCTAACATGATTCTAGGTAATTTTAATAAAGTTTCTCAATATTTTTTTCCTCCAGATTTCTTCAGTGCTTTTGACGACATCAAAAAGCCGTAAATAAGTTTCGTGTGGTTGATGCGAAGTCTTCTTATTGTCACAGCCTCTCTCCTATTCAAAAAGTTGTTTGAAGTTAGTCTTCAGATCATTGGCAATCCCATAGTAACATGATTCTAGGTTTTCCATAGTATTTTTTTCCTCCAAATCTCTTCAGTGCTTCCGCTCTCCCCTTCTTTAGTATCCAAATTTTAAGTGCTTATATCGCATTAGTTCCCAACGTTCCCTAGTTATCTATTTCCCTCTTATTTATTTGATATGATTCAAGGTCTCGTTATAAATTCTCTCCATATTATTTCTTCTTCTCCAGATCTCTTCAGTAATCTTACTCCATAGTTTGATTCTTCTCTCCTCTTTTTTAATATCCTAATCTTAAGTGTATTTATCGCATTAGCTCTTGCTAATGCTCCCCAGTTATCTATTTCCCCGATATTTACTTGATATGATTCTAGGTTTTTTTATGGAGTTTCTCCATATTTTTTTTCTCCAGATCTATTCAGTGCTTTTCCTTCATGCTTTACTTCCTCTCTTCTCTCATCTTCCCAAGTATCCAAATATCAAGAGCACATGTTTTATTGGCTCTTCTCAACTTTCCCCACCCATTTATCTCTCTATTCTTAATCTATCATGATTTTTCTATAAAGTTTCTCTTTTTGCTCTCCATGACTCGTTGATATCAATGTTTCTGATAAAGTTTTGCTAATTCCATTGTACATGTCTGGGTACGTGATAATTAATTTATATTATCAATATTGTTTCATATATTTAATCAACTTTAAGAATTCTTCAGTGCCTATAGAGAATCAACTAAGTTAAAGAATTATATATAATCTATATTTTCAGCAAGTCCTTAATATGAGGTGAAATCAGAAATCTGCTAAGCTCATTAAACAAGTTGTCAATGGAAATGAAAAAGTCATACTTGTGAAACAGAGACTCCAGCCTACAACAATTATCTGAATTATTTTCAATATTATTTATATTTTTCTTTTGATGGAAGGTGGTTGAAACATTCGACAAACATCGCACTAAACGTACACTAATTGAAGAACACTTTAGTAATATACTCGATAAATACAAAAACTTTGTACATATTTACACAGACGCATCAAAATTTTTTCTGATGAATTATATGCAATATATCGAGGAACATACATCGCAGCTTCGTCAGACGCACTTAATCACATGATACTGATTAGCTCTATTCAAACTATCAAGAAATTAACACCATAAATTCCTTAGAAAATAAAATTAAACAATATACACAAGATAAAAATTGCTTTTTATTGGATACCTTCACATACTGGAATAAAAGGAAACGAAGAGGCATACCTGGTCGCTAGGAAAGCTGTAAATAGTCATAGTGCGGGTACTTTCTAACTAGTTGGTTAACGTCCACATACAAGCTTCTTGAAGTGAGAGTCTCCGTGAAACCATGGTCACTGCTACCGAAAAATCGTAAAGGTGAAGTTCTCCTAACGCGTCTTTATCTAATAAATAGGGGTCTGACTCATAGCTACTTATTCGATGCTAAACCTGAACCCAAATTTAAAAACTGCAATTGCAAATTGACTATGAAATACATAATCGGAGAAAGATCATCATCCAATCTCCCACTCGAAACAATATCTGAAATTTTAGGATCTAAATACAATAAAAGCAACCTCAAAAATTACCTCAGACTAATCTTGATCATAAAACTGTAAATAAAAGACCACAAGTCAACTTCTACTGTTAAAAGCTCTAATAATCAGTGGTTGATCCATAATGAAAAAGACAGATCAAAGGATGAACCTTTAGAAGACAGTCAACTTTATCTAACCTCGATCCACATATTCTTCCAATAGATTTTTTTGGAAACCTCAAAAATTTAAACTTAAATTCAAATTATTATGGTTTATCTTGTAGCCATCTATTTAGCATACAAAAAATTTGTAAAGTCGCATTTGGTTCCGTAACTTTGAATGAGTACGCCCAGTACAAGTCAGGAAGTTTCCTGAATTTTTAATTTGTACATACGATGATTGAGCTACTTAACGTTAAATGTATTTCTCAAAATATAACCAGTACAAACACTTGATCTACACCAGGGGTAGGCAACGCAGCGCCCGTGGGCGCCATGGTGCCCTCAATCGATTTTTAATGCACCCCTGCTTGACTAATGTAAATGTATGATAGCCAAAACGATTTATTCACTCTTGTCCAACAGCGATATACATCAAGTAGTCAATTGAGTTTAGGATTGTGCAAAGATTAGCAGTTTGCTAACCTTGAGAGTATCTAATAACACGTACTTATTTTTTGTTAGTGTTTGATCGTATTTCGAATAGACCACGCGTAGACCGTACATTTAAAACTACAAAGTAAACCCTTGATGGATAAATGTAGAAGAAAAAGAATATATTGTTTTAACGATGAATGGGAACATCTATATTGTTTCGTTGATTACAAAGGGAAGTGTATTTGTTGTTTAATAATAGTGTTACGATTCCCAAGAAAAGTAATATTGAACGACATTTTAAGACCATTCATACCAATTTTGACTATAGTGACTATACAATGAACTCTGAAATTAGAAGAATAAAAATTCTTTAAAATCTTCAATAACTAACCAGCAAAGGTTTTTTACTAAACCACTGCAACACCATAAAGCAGCAACGATCGCGTCGTATAAAATATCGCATTTACTAAGAATAAAAAACCATTTACAGATGGAGAATTAGTGAAGCTGTTAGATGTTAGAAGCTGCTGACTCACTTTTTGAAGAATTTAAAAATAAAAAGGAAATAATTTCAGCTATAAACACATCGCAATTATCAGCACGAACTGTTACTAGAAGAATTGAAGTAATTGCAGAGAATTTGGAGACAGAATTAGCAAATGATATTGAAAATTGTATTTTCTTTCCGCTACAGATGAATGACATATGTATCACAATTAGCAACTTGCGTGAAGATGGTATTTTCTACAACAAAAGAAGCATTAATAAGTATACGACAAGTAACAGACGTAAAATTACCTGTACAACAGTTATCGTCCATTAAAACAGATGGGGCACCAGCGATGACTAGTAAGAAAAAGGATTTATTGCCTTATGTAGACAGGATTCCTTATTCCCGAAATTTATTTCTCATCATTATCTCATACATTAGGAAATGTTATGCGCAAAAACAATCGGATTTCAACACCAAGTAAATGCATTCAAATGCAAATTAGTGTTGTGGAAATCATTGTGGAAAAATCATTATCTCATTTCCCGAATATAAAATAAACTGTTGAGAGTTTGAATTTGAATAATGAATTAATTTTACTGCTACATCATATTTAGAAATTATGGATAAGCTAATAGAAGAGTTTTCTTCTAGATTTGAGAATTTTGCAGCTTTAGAACCCGTTCTAAGATTTTTCATAAATCTATTCAATGTTACTGAAGATGATGTTCTTGAAATAGGTGTATTTCGAGCTTCATAATATCGAAGACCTAGAATTAGAAATAATAAACTTGCAAAGTGATATTATTTTGAAAGCACATAGTAATGATAGAATGTTTTGAAAATAAGTATGCTATTTTAAGGAAATGTACGATAAAAATTGATTCTCATTGTGCAACCACATACATTAGGTGAGTCTTTGTTCTCAAATGTTTTGAAATCAAAATACCGAACAAAGCTTAATGAATCACATTTAGATTATTATTTAAGGACCGAGAACTCTAAATATATTCCCAATTAAGAAATTAGTTGAAAATATGGACACCCAAGATTCACACTGAATTATATGTATCATTATGTATGAGGCCAACAAAATAAAGTTATGAAAAAGCTGTTTTTTTAATGCCTATTTATACCTGTAGATTATCTGTAAAATATGCGCCGTCAGTGATTTTTAAATTTAGTATTGCGCCCTTAAGGACAAACAGGTTGCCGACCTTTGCTTTAGACTAATACGCTCTGTTATGTCTTACCATAACTCAACCATACAAACTTCTCTTTACAGTTCAGTTGCTGGTACTCTTCTTGCATACTTTCATGGTCACATTACAAAACACGCATCACCATAATCATTTGCTAGTAGTAGAAACGAGATTTAACAGGACGTGTAATTGACTGTCACGCTTATTTGTGATCTTCAAAACAAAAAACGTGTTGGGAGGAGTCGCCCTTCACCAATAAACAAAGTACTAACAACTTACGAGAGTAAAATCACTTTATAAGCAAATTGATGTGCTTGAGTGAAATCGATTGTGCTTTCCAAATATCAATCAACAAGCTAGAAACCGGGATAGTTCGGTCAATTTTCAAGATGCCAATCTATCTTAAATTAAAATTTTGAGTTAATTTCTCAATATACTTACACAAACATGTGCTAAACACGTGCTATTGATTTCTTACACAGGGATATAAACTTTGCTTGAGTATAAAACTTCTAAAAGCACGTATAAATATCAGGGTACCTTTTCTTTTCTAATATCTTGTTACCTGTACATCTATGTTCAGGCCACCATGCAGGTATATTTCAGTGCTTCGCTATTGAATAAATAAGTAACTGTTGAATTTTGACAATATTAGTCTTTTATCATTGTTATCTTTTATGAGTTTTAACAGGTTTGACACCAGATGAATAAACGACTTTGGTTTTATGGTGAAATAAGGTGGCAGTTACCTGAAAAGAGCAATAACATTTAAAATAAGTTATTATTGTGCCTACCCATAATATCTCCGGTATTATAGAATTTCTGTGAAATATGATTTACGTGTTTTTTGAGCTAATTTGTAGCTATTTTTACATGTATACAAGGAGGATCATAACTATCTATATTATTATCTAGAACAGACGCATAAAGGGTTATTTGATAGGTTGTTTAGTTAGTTAGCCAAAAATAGTTTATCACCATATTCTATTAATTTTAGGTTGATGATTTTTACTTGCTGCTATAAAGCCAAAAATACCAAATAAAACAGCTTTCCGTTTGGCCAGTTCGTAACACGACTGATCCATAAATGGTGGATAATGGAAAGGCCTATAAAAGATCAGGGGGAGCATCGCCCACGTACCGAAACTGGCCAAAGTGCGAAATTGTTATTAGCAACATAACTGTTAATTGTCGAATAAATGTTTACCGTTTCTTCACCCTAGTTGGTTTAAATTCGAACTAACTAATAAGTATTTGTCCCCTCATTATGTATTCAACAAATAGTCTACTGTTGGTAATTATATGAAAGAAACCTATATAGCAATCGTCCATGTATTGAATAAGGAAAGAAATAAGCGAAAAAACGTTTTTCGATTGACGTTTCTGACAACGATCCGTGCGTAATTAAATTTGCACGTTTTTTTTTAAGGTAAATGCTGAAGTAGTCGCTAGTTGGAAAAAGATGTATTGGTCTGAAAATTATAGTTTATATTGAAAATAATTGATAGTAAAGGAAAAAGAAAACGGTCAAAAAATTTCATCATCGGACAAAAAATTGTCAATTTTATGACGAACGGAATAAGCTTGTTCTGAAATTTTGTGTATTTTCAATCAATTCTTCATCAAACAAATCTTCTAAATCTTGGAAAGCATCCCTATTAAATATTCAATTATTTGTTGTCGAATATTTTCAAAAATGAACTAATCATATATTTTTAGATATAATAAATCAACAAACCACTTTTGATGTATACTATTTTAGGTTGAGTTTCTACTAAACTCTTTAATTGACACTTGTCATTGCCAAATAACTTATTTGTCCAATATGACGATTTACTCGGAGGTTTACTTTATTAGAAGGTGAAGAAACCGAATCTTTGGTTATTCGGTGAATAATAGTTAGTAGGGACTTTATTGGGAAGTTAAGAAAGCTGGCCTAAGTGTAATCTTGTAATCATCTTGTAGATGAATTAATATCTATCTCAATCAAAGTTACACAATTAGTTAAGACCTCACTATAACATTCATAGCCATTACTTGGAATTATAGTCATCACGCGAGATGTTGCGTCGAAATGAACCTTTTTGCTTTTTCAACTCTATACGGCGGGTAGTTACAAACGTATATGAGGAAGAATGTATACCACTAGATTCACTAAAAAGTTTGCAAGAACGGATAATTTTGTTCTAAAGTATGTGACACGAATCAGGCCATGACCTAAATAAGGCCAATAGCTTTTATTTATAAAAGTACTCACACTAGGAAGATGAGCGCAGCACCTGTCAGTGGGTTATCGGTGATGATGATATCCTTGTAGTTTCAAGTTCCTACGCTAAACGTACCACTGTTAGTTACACATTGCATCTGAACAACACTGGTGGTAAGTCACATTAATTAACATGAGTCAAAACTGCTAAGTGTGATATATTTTTGAGTTCACCGTAAACTCTATTATAAGATCATGATAAGGGTTTTTGAAGAAATTGAAGTATATAGGTTTAACTGTATCAAATTCTATTGGTAAACAGAGGTACCTCAATAAGTCTAGCAGCTGGTCTTATTAGGGCCAGGACTGGCTTTATTAGGGAAGTGCTTTAATACATGTTTTAACCTTTATGGCTTTATGATTCCGTAGACTCCCACACAATTTATAAATATGAGCCTATTAGTATGTTGAGTTGCATTGGACTAACGATTTTTGTTCCTATGTTTCAGACGAGATGGAATCAAATGCAGTTAAGAAAAAGCGAGCTGAATGGAATGGAGAGCAAATGGAGCAGGCTTTGAATGCTGTTGGTTGGTTAGGTAGAAATCCGATTTCATCATCTGATCAAGAAACTGATCTTTACTCAAGAATACCCATTATAAGCAAGATAATTCTAAGAAGTGTGTTCCAGGAAAATAATATTCCTGATACTTTTAACCCAAAGAAAAGCTGGGCGTAAGTGGTTGAGAATTTTTCTGGGTCGCCTCTCAAATTGAATGACAAATTCAAAGAAGCCATGGAAGAATTGGATGTTACAATATCGATGAATAAGGATGGCGTTTTACACTGCATCATCAACAGGAACTTTTTGCCAAGAAAGGAATCAAAATAGTGCATATAGTAGCACCTGAGAAAGCTGAAAACGTAACAATCGTGTCATGTGCCAATGATAGTGATCAGTACATACCACCGATGACATTATTTAAGGGTCAGAGGTTGAAACCAGAATGGGAAGAGAATCTTCCTCCTGAAACCAAGGTCGTTATGACACCCAAAGAAAGTATGACACACGATGTTTTTGTGAAGTTGATGGAAGATTTTCAACAGTTTCGAGTAGGAGGTTAAAATTCTTTATTGATTTTTGAGGATGTCAAATTTCATTTGGATGCATTGTTAAAGCTGCTGAAAAGTACGACATTACTTTGTTTTGTTTGCCAAGTAACACAACTCATGAGCTATAGCCTATGGACAGGTCGGTTTTCAAATCTCGTGAATATTTTTGGAACGACGAGGTTCGTCGTTATGGTATGAACAATTCTGAACGCTCGATAAGACGTACAGTCTTTGGGAAAGTATCGGCTACGGTAATGGCACCTAGAAATATTATGCCAGGGTTCAAAGCTACGGGAATATACCTTTACAATTCTTGAGTGATTCAAGAGTGTGCTTTTACACCTCCATGCCTAACCGAGCTTGAAAATCCAAACAATGAAAATGAACAAGACTTCCTCAAATCAGAATAACAAGTGAACAAAGTTCTTCTGCAGAACCGATTACTCAATCTTCAGCTAAAAGGATCAAAACATTACCTCCTAAACGTTCTTCATAGACTAAGATGTTAGCCTTGAAAGCAATGACTCTTCTAATTATTCGATTCATGATATAAGCTTATCAGACGACGAAGGTATGGACCCTTAACCAATTGTTACCTTTGAAATCGCCAAATCTAAACTAAACACGTCTTTTATAGAAATAGAAAAGTTATCCACTCCCAAGATTAAAACAAAAAGAATTCAAAGAAAAAAATCCATAAATTCATGAGCCCAAAAGCTACTGGTAAACTTGTTTGACGCTCCTTCTAATAAAAAAACCAAAGAAAAGTATAAAAAAGAAAAATGGAAAGACCGAACCCCTCCAAAAGAAAATGAAACCGTATCTTCAAGCAGTCAAGCTTTTAATCCATCAACTCCATCTACAAGCCATCAATAAAGTCTTCGCAGAAAGGCGTCCAAAAGGACTGTTGGTACTGTTTCATTTGTGACGAGGACTTACCAAATCGGACAAAGACGAATTTATCTGCCCAAAATCTAATTTTTACACCAGATGAAACTTTTACAATGGATAGACTCAAATTAATTCAAAGTTTTTAAATGTTTATCTTTTTACACGATTCAAAATTATATTGTTTGAATTTCAAAATACAGGTAAAATGAATTAAGCTTTCATTTTTAATCAGTTTAAGTATTTTTGTTTGTATTGGCCTTATTTACAACCTCTGGCCTTGATAAGGCCAATTTGCGAAAATATCATGAAAAATCAATCTTTCAAAATTTTTTTTATATAATTGAAGAGCGTATTGATTGTCAATAAGTTAACTATCATTTTCAGCTACTTTGTTATTTTTTCAGTCAAGAGTCACCTTTTAAAAAAATAAGCAAACGTTAATGTGGCCTTATTTGGGTCACCTACCTTATTTTGAAAAATAAAAAACATATTCAATAAAAATATAAATTTTTATAATAAAAAATTGACGTATATTTTCCCAAATTAATCAAAAGTTTCAAATAAAAAGTATAAAAGTATTCAATAACATTATATCTCAACCAATAACAAATAAAACAAAAAAAATTCAAGATCTGATCGGATTATTTATAAAGGAGCTTTCATGAATGTGCATTTTGAAGCTTTGAGGAGGGCTGGGGGGGGTAAGCGCTAGGGGGATTTTGTAAAAAAGTTTGTAAAAATTTTCCTCTAGTAATATTCTATTATATGGGGTGAATTCAGCTTTATCCTAATCAGGGGTCGGCAACCTGTGACACGCAAGCGACATGCGACTCTTTGTATGTGAAGCTGCGGCTCTTTGAATATGAAGTTGTGGCTCTTTGGATGTGAAGCTGCGGGTCTTTAGTTCCATACGCACATATTATCCATTTTATCAAAAAAATATTGAAAAATAGTTGTGAATCTATTAAAGTGGATTAAGCAGCAATTCTATCCCTCGGCAAAAAGGAACACACGTCAACAAGGTTGTTAGCAGAAAAAAAAAGAGAAAAATTGACAGCATCAAGAATTCAATCGAGATTTCACCGAGTCGTTTGCTTTCATATGCAGCTCAGATGGCCTTCCGGCTTTCCTCATATGCCACGATAAACTCACAAACAATACGAAAATACGAAATCAAATTTAGAGAGTCACTTTACTAAAAAACAAACCTACTTCCTAGCGGGGGAGATATAGCGAATGCCGTGCAAAAATGCCTCGTGAACAATGGCATCAATTTAAATAAAATCGTTTTAATAGCAACTGATGGAGCCAGTACATAATACTCCAAGAAGAAATATTTCCGGCCAAAAGTGCGATGGTTTTCCACAGGTAAGCTGTTGAAACGTTTTGCTTTGTGTTGGGTGGAACAAATACTTTCCTAACGAATAGTAACAAATGGTTGCAAAAATTTCATCTTTATGGTGAATATCACAGTAAAATTAAATGAACTAAATCTAAAATTGCAAGGAAATGTAAACACAGCCTATGTTTTGGTAGAAGAATTTGTTTCTTCTGAAGAAAAATCAATTCTGTTTGCAGAAGATATTCAGAGTGGTTAATTACTTCATATTCAATTTTTAAAGCAATATCGCGATAAAACCAGTTCAACTGTTGACAAGAATTACTTTAGTACACTTCTAAAAAAATAAAGGTGAATAGCTGACAGATATTTAAAACCTAGCATTCATAGTAAATCCTCTTAACACAAACAGTAGATAAATATAGAATGAGCCGTTTGGAATTAAAACTGAATCTCTAAAAATGCAATTTATCGATATAAAAACTGAAACTGTGAAGTGGAGAGTTTGTTTAAAAACAAATTAGAAGAGTTAGAGATCCCGAAATGTATATACGAGTAAGTAAAAAGTGGACAGCTCTGAAAGATATGCCGCGAGTTGAGTCTCTCATATTTGACGCATGGAATCTTCCAGATTGCTAGAGTGAGGTGATGAAGTTGGCGTTAGGAGGCTAACTATCTTTGGATCGACATATTCGTGCGAGCAAACTCTCTAAAACCATGCAAAGCCAACGAATTCATTTGCTCAAATATATGTTATTGTATTTTTAATTTATATTGTTCAGTAAAGTTTTCATTTTCTACTTAAATAACCATTAAAAGCCATCGCTCGGATTGAAATTGTTTGCTCAATTGTTTGTTATTGAATTACAAGTTAGGGTTATGAGTAAATGTTTAATTGCTTCAATTTTTTAACTTAAATAATAGGTATTTATCCAATAATTCCATATTAATATGCATGTATATTATTTAAATTGTAGTGAAAAACACTACAAATACGAATAAAATATTAGATTTTTCACCTCTTTAAAAATTTAGTGAATTGTAATTTTTCGCTCTCCTGAATCAAAAGGTGACCATTCCCTAATTTCTTCTCATCGAAGTCTTTTATTGACTGGGCTAATTAGTGTTTACTTCTTGAATAAAAAAAAATGGACTCAAATTTCCAAATTAATTATTTTCTTTCTATCGAATTTAATATACATTTTGAATAATTTATTTTCGGAAAAATAGATAAAAATATTGTGTCGGTAAAAACCTTTATAAAAACTTTGAAATAACGTGATTTTCCAATATTTTAATACTCAGAAATAAATGTTACAATAAAGTGGAACAAATCATCATCATTGTCTAATTTTGAATTTTATATGTATTTTCTCTAGTTATTAAGTTTCTTCGGCTAAAAAAACCATTTTTCTAGAAAATTTCAACCTGGTACTCATATCTCAAATCAAAATTAAAATGGAATCCTAAGATCCACTCGTTAATATATTTATAACCGGCACCTACCGATCACCAAAGTTCCAATTATTATTAAGTATTCGATCTTCGTTTTTGCATATCGGTTACCGAAGATGGCAAAGAAGGAGCTAACAACGACTTGAGCGTGTGTTATCGAAAACCAAGAAGCGGCATGGCAGCGGTGCTTGCGAGAGAACCACTATGTATCGGAGGGGACAACCTAAGGGGAAGGGTAAGAGCAGTGAGAAGTTAGTGGCCTTGTAGCAACAACTGCTGCAGTCAAGCATCGAACATTCGGTGGAACGGTCATGCAACAAAACATCGACTATGTTAAATACAATGGTGTAGCGCAGGGTCGTACCGTCGGCGATCATGGGCACCACGGTGGTGTGCGCCTTATTATTCGGGGCGATTTTTAGTGTTTTATCAGCCTCTCTTAGTAAAACTTTGCGGTATCAAGCGCCCGATGAGTGTAAGTGGGTGGTTGTGGACAGCAACTCCGACGACGACGTTGCTCTAGTGTGCAGGTTGCGTACCATAAATAGTGAATTAGAAATAGACTTGAGTATAATTCAGCCCGAGCATACCGTTCGGTTGAGGCTGGAGTGCAGTGACACGCTATTTTTTCAAAGTTCTTTAAGTGCCGGAAGTTTTAAACCACTTGTTGAATTGCGTGAGTTGTCTATTGAATATTGCAAAATTGGAAATTTATCCGATGGAGCTTTCAGAGGACTTAAAGAACTCCGCAATCTCACTGTTAGAACACACAATACGGATTGGTCAGCTATGACTTTAGAAGTATCCGCGAATGCTTTTACGGAAGAACTTCGGAATTTGGAACGATTAGATTTAGGTGAAAATAATATGTGGAGTTTACCAGAAGGAGTTTTGTGTCCTCTTTATGCTTTGGAAGTTCTTAATTTAACTAGAAATAGACTCAGGGAAGTTAATAGTTTTCGTTTTACATCTAATCCGTCCGAAAAATGTTGTGAGAATTTAAAACTATTAGATTTATCGAAAAATAGTATAGATCGTTTACCAGCGAGCGCTTTTTCTGGTCTTTCTCATTTACAAAAATTATATTTAAATGGAAACGGTCTACATAATCTTGCAGATCATGCTTTAGAAGGACTTACTTCTCTAAATATACTTAAACTGTCAGATAACCGTCTAGTCAGCCTTCCACCGGAATTATTTGCGGATACACGTGAAGTGCGAGAAATGTATTTACAAAATAATACTATCAACGTTTTAGCACCAGGTTTGTTTAGTGAATTATTACAGATGTTAGTTTTGGACTTGTCGCATAACGAACTTACCGCAGATTGGATAAATACAGCAACTTTTGCTGGATTAGTGAGATTAGTTGTACTAGATATATCTTTTAACAGAATATCCAAATTAGAACAATCTGTGTTTAGAGATCTTTATAGTTTGCAAATACTTAGATTAAACGATAATTTTATAGAATATATACCTGAAAATACATTTTCCGCTTTATCTAATTTACATACGTTAATTATATCCAACAATAAATTGGTCAAAATAGATAGTGAAACATTCAACGGACTATACGCACTTTCTTTGTTATCAATAGATAATAATAAGATTTCTATGATACATCCGGAATCTTTAAGAAATTGTACCAGTTTACAAGACTTGTATTTGAATGGAAATAAATTGATCCAAGTACCAGAGGTTCTAAAAAACGTTCCTTTATTAAAAACATTGGATTTAGGCGAAAATCACATTAATTATATCACGAACGAAACATTCAGCGATTTAAAACAAATGTACGGATTAAGATTAACAGAAAACGATATCGGGAATATTTCTAAAGGTATTTTTGACAAAATGACCGCACTAAAAATCTTGAACCTGTCTCGAAATAAAATTCAAAGAGTTGCGCCCGGTTCTTTCGATAATAATCTCAACTTGCAAGCTATAAGATTGGATGGTAATTATCTGACTGACATAGGAGAATTGTTTGCTAAATTACCGAGTCTGGTGTGGCTGAATATATCGGATAATCAATTAAAGTGGTTTGATTATGCCCTAATACCAACGGGTTTACAATGGCTCGATATACATTCTAATCAAATCGAAGAGCTTGGTAATTACTTTGAAATCGAATCGAGTTTATCTTTAAGTACTTTCGATGCAAGTTCAAATAAATTACGAGAAATCACCGGTAGTGCGATTCCAAACAGCGTCGAAGTTTTGTTTTTAAACGACAATTTAATATCGAAAGTACAATCTTATACGTTTTTTAAGAAACCTAATTTAACTAGAGTTGATTTATTCGGCAACAAAATAAGCAATTTAGATCCTAATGCTTTAAGAATATCAGCAGTACCACCCAAGAAGAATCTACCGGAATTTTATATAGGAGGAAATCCTTACCAATGTGATTGTACAATGGAATGGTTACAAAAAGTTAATTCAATGAATAGAGCAAGAACACAACCTAAACTAGTAGATTTGGAAAGTATATATTGTCAATTATTATACAACAGAGGTACAACTTACGTACCACTTGTTGAAGCGGCACCTTACCAATTTCTTTGTACTTATGACACTCATTGTTTCGCTTTATGTCACTGTTGTGATTTCGACGCCTGTGATTGTGAAATGACTTGCCCTACAAATTGTACTTGTTATCACGATCAATCTTGGTCGGCTAACGTCGTCGATTGCTCGTCTGGTGGGTATATAACTAAACTCCCGGATCAAATACCAATGGATGCTACTCAATTGTACCTCGACGGAAACGACTTGCGGTCACTCAACAGTCACGCTTTTATCGGAAGAAAAAGATTGAAAATTCTCTTTTTAAATAACTCGAATATCGAAACAATACATAATCGTACATTTAACGGTCTAAAGGAGCTCGAAGTTTTACATTTAAATGGAAATAAAATAAATGAATTGTATGGATACGAATTCGATGGCTTAGAAAGTTTGATAGAACTGCATCTTCAATATAACAGAATATCCGTAATAAATAATCAAACTTTTTCTAGTTTACGCAAGATTAAAGAATTAAAATTGGATCATAATAGATTAATAGTTTATAATATGTGGAATTTACCTTCGACGTTAATCGAAGTTACTCTATCTTACAATCCTTGGTCTTGCGATTGTGATTTCACGGAACGTTTTCGAGAATGGATGATACGAGGCGATGCAGTGAAAGATATATCATCGGTGAAGTGCATTTTTAATGCGACAGACATAGACTTTTACAATTTAGATGCATACAATACCGATACCGGTTTCTTCGTAAATCAAGAAAACGTTTCTTGTACGGGCGTCGCTAACATAGATAACAGCATAAACGGAAACTTAACAGGTACGAAAACTATAATCCAACGTCAGGCTATACAGGATTATCTACCGTTGTTAGTAATTACTTTAACCGTATTTGCCGTCGTCGTGTTGATTGTGTTAATTATTTTCATTTATAGACAAGAAGTGCGCGTTTGGTTTCACTACAAATTCGGTGTTCGACTATTCCAACGAGAAGGAGATTTAGATAGAGACGAACGGGAGAAACTGTTCGATGCGTTCGTTAGTTACAGTTCCAAGGACGAAGCGTGGGTGGCAGAGGTACTAGCACCAGCTTTAGAACCCAATTATAAACTTTGTTTGCATTATAGAGACTTTCCCGTGGGTGCTTTTCTAGCTGATACCATAGTACAAGCGGTAGAATCATCTAAAAGAACTATAATGATTCTGTCGGAGAATTTTATTAAATCGGAATGGTGTCGTTTCGAATTTAAATCTGCCCATCATCAAGTACTTCGCGATAGAAGAAGAAGATTAATAGTTATTCTGTTGGGTGAAGTACCACACAAAGACTTAGATCCTGATATAAGACTTTATTTGAAAACTAATGTTTACCTTCAGTGGGGTGATAAACTTTTTTGGGAAAAGTTGAGGTATGCATTACCGGACGTTCCTAATAATCAACGACGTCATAGTTCGGTGAGAAATCCTCATGTGCATCACCACGTTCACAGGCACAGTGCTAGGGGACAGGCACCTAATCCTCCAGGAAATGGTAACACGACGAGGACAGTGGCCATCCACATATGACAATGATTGTCTTTATAACAATATTGTAAGGTTATGTTAATTTTTTTTACTACTTAAAAGGGTGTCGATAGAAAAATTTCGTAAGTACATATATCAGCTTCCTAAAAAATATGTGATATGTATTTGATTATAATATTATTTTATGAAAAAAATTTCAGATAAAAAACTGATAAAACCGATAAATTTGGGCAGATTTTCGTTTTGATTTTTTAAAACATCATTTTCGTACTCATTTAAATCACGTCAATATGAAGATTACAATTTATAACAAAGGATATTTCTAAGACGTTTATCTCACAAGCTTTTGTTGAAACTTCAATTCTAATGTCGAGTTTTTTAAAAAAAAATTAATTTATATTCATATATTCTACACCTAACCTATCAAACATTGAAATATATTATCCAATTTCATATTTTTGATCATGAATTTTTCACAACTTAATTGTCGGTATTTTCAAAGAAATTCTGAAAAAATCTTTCCATATCTTTAACAACAGTACTAAAAATATAAATGCTGTTTAATATTGTTTACTAATATCTAAATAATTAGTTTTTGGTGAATGAAAATAAATTATTTCTTCGAAGATATTAATTAAAATTTGAAATTTATATGTGTTCGGAATCAAATTGGAGTGTATCTGTAGGGCACCTTGTAGTGAAACTATTGAACATACCAGGCGATACAATCTCGAATTTTTCCAATAATGTTTCTTAACTCTTGGTCCATTCTTATAAATATTCAGTCCATATGAATATATTATTTGACATAAAAAAACGTTAATTGTAACTCGTGGGGAGTCAAATCAAATGATATTTATTAAATAAATGAAAAATCTTTTGCACGGAATATTAATTCTCAATTCCAATGGAACGTTCTTCCGAATATTCTCTTCTCACTATAATAGAAAAAAATATTGATTGTTAAGTGATCATTGCTCTTAAAGGGAATCATCACAAATGAATTTGACTTTTGGTTCATTATATAGTCCATTTTTATAAGTGGAAGAGTAATAAAATAATGAAGCAATCGTTATCCAAACGCGTATCACTTCTTTTAGTAGATAGTTATTATATTTTTTGAAGTTATACTCAGAATGAATATATGGGGTGTACACTCATATTTTCACTTTATTAACCTGTTTATAACTTCTAAACAGCTGAAGATATGAAATTCCATTTTTTTTTCTGTTTCATTTTTCCACAAGGAATCTTTATAGCATAAATCGATCATAACATTTCTCACGTTTGTTCTTATTTTGCAGCACTTCTGATTCAGAGTATTTTTTTCTTATTTGCTTGAAGAAGTTAATATTAAACTAAAATGGTCACAATCAAAGCTATTGGAACCAGGGCTACTGTAACAATATCAAATATTCTGCTAATCTCGCAAACATGTATGTGAAGATTGTATCAATGATTTCTTTTTATTTTAAAGTCAATAGATGGCGCCTCCAGTCTAATTTTATTCTGCTCTAGTACATAAAATATATTATAATAAATAGTGTGTTTTTATATACCAGGAATATTTCGGCCAAATTTCGATCTAAATCAAATAATAGTTTGAGAGTGATAATTCGTTTGCAAGGAATCTTAAATAATAAATTTGTTACCAACTATTTACTCTCAATTTCAATGAAAAGTTCTTTGATTCATCCCATAGGTGGTTATAACATAAAATTCTGACTTTTGTGATTATTGGATTTTTATAAAGGAATCTTTTAAATATTTTGGTTTATATCAATGTATTATTTGCCCTCAAAAAACCTTATTTATATATTAAGGTGAGTCCAAATATCAAATAATATATTTGGAACCTCTGAAAAATCGTTTGTAACGAATTAAAAAAAATTGAGGGATTTCTAACCTCCAATTCCAATGGGAAGATGTATCAAATAAGTTTGCTATTTTTTCTTCAACTCAATAGAAAAAAATCTAAGAAAATAATTACATATAATTTTGTAATGAGTGTCCCGCTCTACAAAAAACTTCTCTCATGTTTGTTTATATACCTCGTGAATGAAAAGAATCAATACACATCAAAGTTTGATGATGAATATCTTTGAATATTGGCTTTAATTTTAAATCTCTTTTGATTAGAAATTGTTTCGTCGAAACATTAAATTTTTCACCTGTTATAGAAACTAATTTCTGCAATTCAATATTTTTCTAATTCCTTTTCATGAAGGGAACACAAAGAATACAGCTTCTCACACAAAATTGGGACGAAACCCAATATTCTTTGAATTTAACCAATTCTCTAAATCTTTTTTAACCACTTAGTTGTGGGTACTTTTTGTAAAAGTCTCCAGTGATAAGTTGCATTATCCATTACTATTACATATACAGTTCCGAGAAAGAAATAATTTGTTCTAACTATCAGCATCTATGTTCTTATGGTAGTCACCCCTACGAGTAGACTCTAAATTCAATAAACCACGTTCAATAAAACCGTTTGAGCTTCCGATGTGTATTATGATCAGTCTGCGTCCCTTTCTTTATGGTGGATTTAAACCAGAAAATGAATTATTTAAAAAAGCGTGTCTTCGACTCGTGATAGTTTCATCTTTCCAGAATATATTAATTTGGTGTATGTTCGTCGTTGATCCATGCTTCACCTTTATAAAATATTCATTAAAATAGATTTTCTGGAATGCTTTTTTCAGTAGAAACTCATTTTTTTATATTCCCACAGTGAGCTCCGACTAAGTTCAGGCAATACTTATTTCGAATCGTGACAAGATCTTTGTCTACTGTCGAAAATTCTTAAAGAAGTCTTTCTCTCAAATGATTTTCTATTTTAAAATTCGCTCCATGTGCTTTCTGAAACAGACTGCAATTATTTTTTTAATAATTCTGTAAATCGTAGATTTCCTTACTAATTCCAATGTGTCATCAACACTTTCATATAAATGTTTGTCTGTAAATGATTGAAAACAGTTCGTTATTAATACTTTCTCATTAACATTTAATGGAATGATTTTTCAGCGTTTAAGAGGCACTTCCAAATTTTCCATATTATATTAGAATTAATAATAAACAGCACATTGCACCTTGCACCTTGCAACTTGCAACCAAACTGTTCTTCTGTAAGGATTATAATTTTTCAGAACACACTTTACTTTTATGTTTTCTGAACTTTTCCTGACAGTGTCAAATTGGTTAGTGATAATTTAAGATTGTACAATTAAAAGAAACTGAATCATGTATGAATTTTTTTAAATTGAATTAATTTTCTGCTGGAATCCGAATTTTGTACCACATATGCGCAGAAAATACCAGTGCACAGAGCACAGTATTATTAAATTTTATTTAATTTTTTGGGTGTTGCTAATTACTTAATAGTATTTTTTTGGTAGTAATCTTTGATACCCCTTGTTTTTGGCTTCACTAAACTTTTTTCTATTGCTAATATATAAAAAACCAATAAATGCCCTTAATCTTGTTATTCAGATATTCAGATAATTCTGTAATTATATTTAAAAAAACTTTAGTTTTGGATTAGTAAGTAGGTTTTATTACTCTTTCGTACATAGAAATAGAGCTAAACATTTTAATTATTTATTGCCAATACTCTGTTCTCTATTGCTAATAATGCAAAAAATTTTCAATACAATTTTATAGAACGACTACTAATTTTTTCGATGAAAACCTTCTATATAAAAAAGTTTTTAATGAAATTCAATATTTTGTTACCATAAATCCTTTAAATGTATATTAAAATCAACTTCAGGCTTGCCTTTCGGGTGGTAATATGAAGCCTGATATTATTGCACTAATACCAAATTATCATTCAATGCATTGATTATAAACTAAACAAAATTACCCGATGCAAATATAAAACTGAAGCGTAAGAGGTAATAAATAAAGCTAATCTTCTTGTTTATAAAAATACCTTCTCAAGCTGTTAACTTTGGAAAAAAGGTTGATCAGAGCTGATTTATTTCGTCATTAACGTTTCAACAAGTTTTGAATAGAAGCTTCATGTTAATTTCAAGAGACCATGAGCCAGGGGACATGAATGATACACTTAATTTGTATGTATTGAATTTCGTTTAGAAATAATATTATCACACCATGATATTATTAGAAAACTAGTCGTAACAACCTTAACAATTCCATAAAAAATGATTGCATATCCTATTTTTGCGGTTTCAGTACTAGATACTAACGTAAGGAAATCATTTTAGTGGTTTACCATTGCGTAAACAAACATCTGGCTGATAATAATGAGCTTCAATTAAAATAATTTCATAGATAGTTATATTTCTGTCGGATGACTCAAACTTATTAATTGTAGAAATTATAGAGTTTCTTCTTATGTCATGAAAAATTGAAAAGCATACGTCTAAAGGCTGATGAACTGTAAATCAAATTAGTCAGCTAAAATATTTGTATAAGTCATGTTATTATCAATTGAAAAAGAATATGAAAAACGTGAAAAATTACAAACGATGCCGCCGTTGTTAACGGCGTTCTTTTATTAAAATAATTAAGTTTTATTATGATAGACAATTATGTTATAGTAGAATTTTTATAGTGATATTTTACAGTCTATTTTTATTAGGAGAGTAATAAAATGATGAAGCATTCGTAATCCATAGGCATATCACTTCTTATTATTCGATAGTTATACTATACTATATTCGTAAGAAATAACATTTGTATAAATATTGTGAATATATAGGGTGTAAACTTACCTAATTAACTTGCTCTTAACTTCTAATAGCTTAAGGTAAAAGTACATTTTTTCATGATACATGGTTCATTCATCCACAAGGTATGAATAACATTGTGTCATGATGATTTTGCGGGCATAACGGTTTGAACTTTGACTTTTAAACAACTTTACAGTCATAAGGAATGATTTTAATATAAAAACTCACTAGTATAAGTAGAGTTACTTCTTACAAATCAAAATCGTAATCAGATGAGTTGTCACAATCAATAGTCTAATTTTCACATTTTATCCTCAACTGAAATTTTATTACTATAAATTAATTCGTGCGGTTTGATAAGAGATGGCGTAACTTGTATAATATTACATCATTCCAATATTCCGAACCTGCGTTGGAAAGCTGCTGTTATTGTACGTCATTTCAGTATATGTCATTCATTTAAAGCGTTAACAACAATAATTTTTTTTTCACTCAAATATGTCGAACTTTCTTCCTGAAAAAGTATTTTTGAGGGGAGTTCTTCTTCATTACTTTAATATGGAGAAAAATGCTGCCGAAAGCCATCGTGTTTTGGTGAATGTGAATGAAGACGATGAACGTCCTTGGTAGCCAAAATAGTTTGAAGATAAAGAACTGTAAACATTACTCGATGAAGATTGTTGCCAAACACAAGAAGAGCTCGCAGAATCTTTGGGTGTCACTTAAACACCCATTTCAAAACGTTTAAAAGCAGTTGGATAAATTCAAAAGCAAGGAAATTGGATTCCACATGAACTAAAGCCGAGAGACATCCGAAATGCTGCTGGAACGCCACAGAAGGAAGTCATTTTTGCATCGGGTTGTTACTGGTAATGAAAAATGAATCCATTGCGACAACGCCGAACGCATAAAATCATATGTCAAATCCAGCCAACCAGCTAATCAACGGCAAAGGTAATGCTCTCTATTTGATGGGATCAGAAGGATGTGCTGTATTATGAGCTGCTAAATCCGGGTGAAACCATCAATGGAGAACGCTAGCGAACACAATTAATCCGTTTGAAAAACGCCCGTAATATGTGACCAGACACGAGCTAGTAATTTTCTATCATGACAACGCTCGCCCCACGTTGCTATTCCGGTTAAGAACTATTTGGAGAACAATGGATGAGAAGTTTTCCTTCACTCACCTTATAACCCAGACCTTGCCCCTTTTGACTACCGTTTGTTCCAGTGGATGCAGAACGCCCTTACTGAAATACGGCTCATATCAGAGCAAGATATCAAAAATTGGTTTAATTCATTCTTGGCTGCCAAGCCGGCGCAATTCTTTTGGGATGGGATCTACAAATTGCCAGAAAGATAGGAAAAGGTCAATGCTTCAGATGGGCAATACTTTGAATAATACTATTGTACATGTTTTTCTTACATAGACGTTCAAATTTTGAAAAAAAAACCGCACCACCAAAAAAAGAAATTTTAATAGCGATAATAATTTTGAAAATTCACTAATTCTGAACAACTAAACAACATGATTATCGTGAAAATAATAATAATATTATTCAGAATTACTTTACATTGTAAGAATATGACTACGTATAAGGTTTGTTCTCTACCTCTAAATAACCCTTATTCAACGTGAGCGACCTAATGCGAGCTTATTATCTATTAATCTCAGTTTTTCTTAGTTAACAGTTCGATAAGGAGACTCAAATTACACTATCACTAACTTTTTTTGAGATACGGTCGTTCTATAATCAATATGAGTGCCAAAATTTTTACAGTGACATCACATTCTGCTCATTTTATTGCTGTATGTCGTATTATGAACTGATCAACTGATTTAGAAAGAACTTCAATTACTTCTATTCCCATCGAATCTTTTAAAGGTTTTAAGAATAGTTGTTTAGGTATAGGCGATAAAAAACTTCTTTTAGATCTTTTGGAAGCTCCGAAAAAAATAACAACAAAGTTGTTTTATAAAAGATTGGGGTAGAATATACGTTAATAGCACATAAATCGAAAATATAAGCTAATATGTACCGCAAATTACGCTTAAAAAACTATTTCAGCAGTTACATGAAATTTATTAAACAATTCCTTAATAGAAGAGTGAGCTGTGTGAGATGTCTTACCTAAATTAAATATATTTCTTCATTGATTTCTAATTTCTTTGATAGTCCTTATAGTACGGTCAAATCAAATAAAAAAATAACAGTGAACCTACATAAATTCCCATCAAGCTGAAAATTAGTAAAATTGTTTAAAATAATATTGAAAATGAAATTTGGATATTTCCCATCATTACCGTGTATGGAAAAAATTTTATTCAAAATCAAAGGTCAAAAAAATTAGTTTTTCGCGATAATCAACAAAACGGTAAGTTTTATCATGAAAATACATCAGACAAAAATTGTAGATCATAAAATTATCTACAAAAAACCTATTGACGTTTTTCATTAAGAGCAACCATTTCTGAGATATAACGATTCAAAAAGTTGTAAAAGTTATAATGAAATAATATTTCAAATTTACTGTTGTATTTAATAGCTATAATGATTGCACTAAAAATACCAAAGCATAACAACATCGTCCTGCTTTAGCAACATCTTCGTCAATTGTTAATTTATTTGATGAACTTCTAGCAGTTCCAACAGAAATTTCTTACAAATACTCAAAACTCGGTTCATTACAAAGTTGTAAGAAAAGAAACAGTGTCCTGTAGGAAAAAAGTATTCATATATTTTTTGTAGATCATTTCATGATCTACAAATTTCGTCTAAGGTATTTTTATGATAAAAGTCACCGCTTCGCTGAAAATTGCGAAAAACTCATTTTTTTGACCTTTGATCTTGAATAAATTTTTTTTACATACACGGGAACGATGGAGAACATTCAAATTCTATGTTCAATTGAATTTTAAACAATTTTATTGATATTCAGCTTGATGGGAATTTATGTAACTTCGAATGTCTATATTGACCGGATTATTAGGTGATTTCTTTTCTCGTACATAGAAAAACTACACGTAATTTATTAAAGCTTTTCAGGAATTTGCAAATTAAATGAAAAAATTATTTTCTGCCCACAACTGGCTTTGAATATAGGGAAATGAAATTATTTCTTGTTGACTGACTAGGATTTTGATTTAAAAACTTTTTCCATCCACTTTTGTTACAGAGAAAATATGGACTTTATATAATTGATGCATTACATCTAACGAATGAAGCATCTGGGTCTTCTGAAAAGTTGTAACTGTCATTTTGCAGGTCAACAGTCGAACTTATCGAAACCAGCTCAGCGCGATCACGGAAACCACCCCAAGGCTCGAATTCGACTACTAATTCATGATGTTAACCTTAGTTTCCCAGCAGGAGACTCTTCCTCAAAAAGTTGTATTCGGCCTCAGTTAAACTATATAAATAATGGAAATTTAAGAAAATAAAACTATTTCCGAACAATTATTCAAATCAATATTTATTGCTGTGAACAAGCTTCAGTAACAAATAAATTTATTGAAAAAATAATAAATTCGCATTGAAGAGTGGTACTTATCTATGGAAATCCATGAAGGTTGTAGCCCTCAACTGGGTTCCCAGTTGTTGGAGTCGTATTAGTTGCTTGTGATGGTGTACCGATTGAATTCCCAATTGAACTCCTAACCTGAAGAACAGCAATTATAAAGAATAAAATCACTACAAATTTACTAAAATTCACTTTGATATAAAAACTTGGAATGTAGGTAGGTAGAGAACGATTCTGAATACATTCCGCGGTTTTATTGAATTTCTGGAATGAAGAGAGAAGTCGATAACAAATTATTTTCTTCAAAAACTGGAATGTTAGAAGTGAGTACTGGATCCCAGATATATGATACGAAAAATCGACGAGGGATTGTCGATTTCGAGTCTGTGGGGTGGCTTCTGGGATCTGGGCTTAGTGCTATCCTAGCAATAAATTAGAAATAATCTACCTTGAAGAGTGCGAGTAACTATTTTATCCCCGAGGTAGCGTTTCCAGGTATAAAACCTCTGTGAGGTTTTTCGAGTTCTATTCTTGGGAGTCGCTTTCGGAATTTAGGACTGGTGCTATCCGTTAGCAATTGATTAGCAATCAATTATTGCGATGAGCTGGTTCCGATAAGTTTCACCGTTGCCGAGGTAATGCTGCCGTAGCTTATTAATATTAAAGTAGGAGGAAGCGCGTTCCTCCGCAACGGCGTGAGCAATAAAATCGGTTTTTAAGTAATAAAATGGCTTTCGCAATCTAATATACGTAGTTTTTACTTCTCTCCAAGAATGTTCTAACTTTTTTAACACTAACCAAATGATATTGTCGTTTTTCCCCCAAAATGGGCGTTGTATGTGCTATAACATCCTTGTCCGATGAAAATATTAATTTTGTAAGTGAAACTTCAAGGTTAGGAATCAGGAAAAACTCTTTGGAGAGAGATTTGATGAATAGGAAGTGCAGTTCTTGAATTTTGAGAATGGTGATTATCAATGTGAGAAGGTGCGTTGTTTTGGTGAAACATCACTTTCACTATTGCTTCAAATTTGGCCGCTTCTCGCCATTTCCCCCTACCATTCCTTATTATTGTCCCACTTTTTGAAGATACAATTACAAAACTATACTAACAAACGTGCTTCATCAGTTTTCCGACTTATAGAACCATCTTTGCCTTTTTCTGAGCAGGTTCGCTGTTTGCAATTAACTGTCTTTTTAGCTTTCAAAAGTGTAGTTTGACATAGAGTTATTAATCGATTAAAAAATTTGACTCATTTTGCTTAAATCGAGTAATTATGGCCAGTGAAATGTCCGTTCGCATGCGCTTTGTCCTAAAGTTTATAATACTCCAATTAGTATATGGCAAATGGCTTCTTTTTATATATTGTTAGCCTCTTCATCTCTCTTATCTCAATCCTACGGTCGTTCAGTATCATTTAGTGAACTGTTCCGCTGATAAAGCTGGAAGTCGTAGTTTCTGCTTATCTCCAAAGCTCGTCGTTAGTCAAACTGATATAGCGACATATGACTTCAGCTGCTCAACATTTTTCTATCGTAAATGATAGGTTAGAGTTTCCGTATACGGTGTCTATATTCTGTTTATTTGCTCAATTTACCCATTTTCCGAGAAACCCACTTATACGATTTTAAAATAGAATGGCAGTGATTTGAATGAGGTTCTCTAAACTTACATCATCAGGTTAATGCCGGAAACTTTTCATACAACCCTTGTACTTGTTGTCGTTGTTCAATTAAGTATTTCGCTACGTGACACTTAAATATTTTATTGCTGTCGTCTTGAATGTTACAACAACACTTTAATAACTTTCAGTAGCAATTAGATTGTACAATAATAAAGCAAAATGTTACAGTCTGTTTGTAAAGTAGCGGTAATAATTTCTATAAATCTGTCATTAATTCTTTCATTAAGTAGGCGATAAATTTGTACTATAAACGTACCGAATTGAAAACATAATAATTAAATTAAAACATATACTTTATTGCCTACTTATTAAAAGGATGACTGTTATATTGATTGATGTATTACTATTACCTTCAGTTTCTTTTATAAATTATAGTGCAGATTGTCGATTTTGTTCTTTGTTGTAGAAGGTACAAGGCAGAAAAATATTTTGAGTATGAATTAAATCGGCTTTGTTTGGAAGATGACTTGATAACCAAAAATGGTTTCAGTCATTTGGCACAACCTGTTTCATACTTTTCCCAGAAATTTTAGTTATATTTCGTCATTAGTCTGTCAATTCTGAGTTCTATATATTAAATGGTCTTTTGTTGAAGATTTAGAAACAATGACGACGCTTTTATTTTCATGTGTCAAAATTTTAACCATTCATTTGAATTGTGTCATTATTAAAATATTCAATTGTTCATGTAGAACTATTCTTACTTAGAGAAGGAAAAAATCCGTCCAAAAAATAATAATAAACAATTCTGTCATCTTAACAAATTTCACATTGATAAAAGAGTTAGATTTGAATTCTATGAAAATAGATTATCGTACCTTACAAGGACATTGGCTGAGTTTGAAGAACGATTTGGTATGAACTGAAAGTTGGACCAATGCATATAAAACTTGTTACAAAAGTATCTTCACTGCCAGTACGAAGAACAATTACCCGTTTCTCCCTTAACCCGGGAACTCTTTTCATAACTCGATTTTTTAGATAAATTTTAAAAAATAGATAACAAAATAAAATGAATCAAGAAAGTTTGTTTAACAGAATAGGGAATATAATAATAATACTAATAACTATTTTTAACAGTTCAAAAATATAGGTTAAAAAAAATATTAACTACAAAGATTCATCAGTAGAATTATTACCACATTCAATACAAATATGAGTAATTGTTTGACTGTGTTCTTTACATACTGGAGTGATACAAGTTGCACACTGATGTTGTGTAAATCAGTTCTTTCTTTTGGGACAATATCTACATTTTACTTTTTGCTGATCCTGCTGATCTTGTCACGGAGCCACAGTTTGCTTTGGTCTTTTGCCAATAACGTTAGATATTTTCTGTCAAAGAGGAATAGACAAGTTTGGAATAGAAGAGCGCCTGATTCCAACTGTTTTGAGAGATCTGAAATAAAAAGTCTCCTTGCTTTTATCTTACCCGTGTTATGTTTCTGAATTATTTTGAGAGTAGAAAGCGTCAGAACGTTTTTACTACTTCTTGGAATATACGACGCAAGAATACAATTATTGTCATCTTTCCCGTAAGCAAACATAGTAATGCATGCTGGATGATTTTTTACTAGAACAAACTCTCCCGCTTATTCTTTCGCAGTATACCAACAAAAGTCAGTTTGTAATTAAGAAGTAAATCGTTAACAAGGGAAACCGATGTGAAGTAATTATCCATTGTAACGTTTCGTCCAGTCTTATTAGTAGTAAGTATCAAACGTTTCGCTACGCTGGCGCTGGTATCACCGTTTGGCAACTTGTAAGGTCCCTCTGGTTGTTTTCCGGCATATATTTCCATATTGTGCGTATAGAACATTCGTGCATTTGCCATACTACAGACCTTTATGCCTTATTTTGAAGGCTTATTATCATTTTACTACCTGAAGCGGCACATTCTTCGAAACGCTTGCAGGATTTAGTCTATCGTAGCATACTCTCCAATGGAGAAATTTGAATAGCATGCCACATTAATGTGGCGGTCATTTCAACTGAACGCATGTGTTCTTTGGCGATACTTTGATTTTTTTACTGTGGCTACTAAGAATACGTAAACTGAAAAAATTATCAAATTCTTTCGTTATGATGGGTATTATAACTGCTTCTTTGGAATTCACCCAGGTAAATCAGTTTTGCGCTCGGAGCTCTGTATTACTTTTTACAATTCTTCAAGTAAAGATTAAATAAAGTATACAAGGAAACGAACAAAAAAGTTAGATGAGACATTTTCTCAGTACAATTCAGCTTTAGAAATAATACGATATGAATGTATTTGAATGCTTAGGATCGTTGTAATGGTGGAAGATAAATGCTCTTTTTTCAAAATCCCTTGAATTTTTATCAGGTGTCCAGTCGCTTCTTCTCCAAATCATCCCCAAACTATCACTTTTCTCTTTGATCCAAAAACCTCAAGCTTTGACTCATCACATTAAACTTTCTTCCACTCTTAATGTGTTCAATTTTAATGTTTTGTGGCTTACTATAAACTCTGAACTTCATTTTGTCATCTTGAAAAAGGTTTTTTCACTGTCCCCCTTACAGAAAGGCCAGCTTCTCTCAATCTTCTTTTCACTGTAGAAATACTGAAAGACAGATGCTATTTCTAGATCCGTGAGTCGTCGATCACGTTTACTGATCAGTACAATACGTTTTTCTTCAGCGGTTTTTAGAGGCATCCCTGGAAGTTTTCTTCCGCAAATGCTCCTGGTGGATGCATATGTCGTCGATGGTACGTCATGGTATTTTTAATTCGGCCGCAATAGTACCGTTACTTTTAACTAGAGACTTGTGATTAAAGCACTAGTTTCAACTAGTAGCTCATTGGCTTAACATATTTCAAAACTTACAAGTATGAATTTGCGAGAACGAAAACAATTCGTATACGATCTTCACCAAAAGATATCCTGACCAAAAAAGTATTAACAGCAAACTACAATAATAAACTTTATTTATGGGATGGGCAAAAACTTTTGACTGGTGGTGTAGCTGTGAATAAAATGTAGTAAATTATAGTGTTCAACAGAAATAATACATGATATTGATATTATATTCTTGACAATTTCATATTTTATAATTGACTTTGATATACTATAAAGGTATGTGAAAAAGATGAACGATTAGTTATTTTGCATCAATAATGGAAAGAATTCAGGAGTAGAAAGCTCTTATTAAGCTTCAACCTCAAACGGTTACTACCAAGGTGATAATCGAAGCTTAATACCGCAGTTTATTATTAAAGAAAAGTCTCTTTAAAAAATATAGTAGTTCATGTCAAACTATAATTTGAAAGTTTTCTTTTATCCATTTTTTAGATTGATGATTTGAAAATCAAGAATTTGCAAAATACATCAAACTTTTTGATCTTCAAATCACTTCTCGACACATTTTTGTTTACCATATTCTTATCTTTTGATCCAGCTAACAGTATTTACCCATATGATTGAAAATAAACCACTATCTTTTAACTGCAATACAACAAGATCTACCTTATTTTTAATTTGTATTTTTTTAGCAAAGAGTTATATAAGTACTTACGAAATTTTTTATCACTAAAAATGTAGTAGCATATTTCCTATATCCATTCGCTTTTATATTACTATTAAATTTGTTGTTACTATTAACAAATCAAATAAAGCGAGGTGGTTATGGGAAAATATACATCACACTCTGCAAGAAGAATTTTTATAATGAAAAATTACAATCCATGAATATTTGAATTTATTGTATTCCATTTACTATACTTGGTGGTAAGTTGCGAAAAGAGAATAATTTACATTTGTTGTCAATTGAATTTTTGAAACAAGTTAAACGTTTATCAGTTCTTTAAAAATAAATTTCAACACGTTGACTGTCAAGGAAATTTTCACCTATTTATTTAATTACATTAAATCATTCAAAATACCAAATTGAATACAAAGTTATCACTGAAAAGATAGAAAAAATGTAAGATTTTCAGTTTTTCCCTGGTTCAATTATATAAAAAAATCCTAAATAAAACAAATAGTCCAGGAAGTTCATCACAATTTCATATGTGGGTGATTCCGTTCTAACTGTGATATTCAATGTCCTGTATTGTTTTTTTGTACTAGTCATTAATTAATAATCAATTAATAAAAATTTTGTGTTAATTGAATAATTCTTAAGATATTTAAACATTATTTTTATACAATATAACTTGCCACTTAAAGAAAACTTATACTACATCACTTGAATGTCAGTACCGTGTCATGTCCATTCCTAGAATTTACCGATAAATTATTAATTTTTTTTGTCGTAACAAATGATTTAAACTAATTACCTTATAAATTCTAATGTTTATGATCAAACTGAGGAAAATTGATGCACTTGTTGTTTAATATCTTAAGTTACCATGTCAGTACCGTGTCATGTCCATTCCTAGAATTTACCGATAAATTATTAATTTTTTTTTGTCGTAACAAATGATTTAAACTAATTACCTTATAAATTCTAATGTTTATGATCAAACTGAGGAAAATTGATGCACTTGTTGTTTAATATCTTAAGTTACCATGTCAGTACCGTGGATAAATGAGTCAGTACCGTGGAACTCAAAATCCGACATTTGTGTCTTGCTCGTGATACTTTGAAGTTGTAGTAAATTCCTCTTAGAGTTTTATTTTTACAGTAAAATAGATGAATAATATGCATAAAAAAGTTAGAAAAGTTAAATTTTAAAATCTTGAAATTTTGAATACAAAAAATCACAGTTAGAACGGAATCACCCATGTACGAACGATTGTGAGACGCATCAAAAAGTAGTATCATGAAGTTTTTTCAACGTCTGCAAAAACTCCTTGGAGGATATGAGTAGCGGTACCCTTCCAAATGTTTCATCTATTTTCTTTTCTCGAAAAAAGTTTTTATGTATAGCTAACTCAATATCTAGAATGAAAAAGTTATCAACCGACTGTAACAGGATGTATTATAATTCGGCAGGTCACTCAAATATGGAGAAACAAATCAATTATTTTCTTGCAACCAAGAGTTGATAAGCATTTATAAACGAATATATATGTGACTTGGCTGTATGTGGATGGACAAAGCGTTTAAATATATATCGAAAATTGAGAATTACAGCCCCATAAATAACTTTTTAGATATAGTAAACAAAACACTATTTGTTATGTAATTCACAGTGTACAATACACAGCAGCTCTTATATGAAAATGGTTCAGAGATAGATGTAGTTTATAGACTTTACCCACTTCTCCAGAAGCTTTCAGATGCCTTTTTCAGAAAAATCTCCCGGCGAACGAAGGATTCTACCTCCGCTTTGCTTTTGATTCGTAGTCCGCCAATTACCTTTTTCAATTGACCAAATAAATAATAGTTATATGACGACAAATAGGAATTATAAGGAAAGTTTTTCAGTGTTCGCAACCCAATAAGTTCAACGTGTCCATCGTAAACCGAGCTGTACGCGGTCTAGAGTTGTCTAGTAGCAATATGGAACTACGGTTTCAGCATGTTGTTTAAGAGGTTACTATAATACTGAGTGACCAAAGTTCGTTGTTCAGTGAGAAAATTACAGTATAACCTTCGTCTGTCTCCCTCCACTCCATTGATGCGCGTTTACTCAACTGAATATAGTGGGGTACCCAAGTCTCGTCTATGGTGGTGAATAATCAGTGCAATAAATTTTCTCCTCTTCAAACCGCTAAAGAAGACGTGTACAAACTTCCAAGAGCCTGAACTTCTGGTGGAAATTCAATCTTGGCACAAATCTGGCTGAAATTTTGCGGTAACCGTTCATTATTTACTCAATAATACCTACGCTGATGCCCAATTCTTCAGCCATATCGCGTACAGTACTCCGTCGGTCTCCCAAATTGAGATTTTCAATAGCTCTGACCTTCTAATCGGTAACACTTGTTCAGGGGTGCCGTACATATGTCAAGTTTTTTACAACTCTTTTCTGAAAACGGAACACCGTTCAAACACTCTTGGAGAGGCACTCATCCCCGAGTTGCTCAAGAATTTTCGATAAATATCTGTGGATACCAAAAAACGAATAATGATGTGTTGCCCAACAGACAACAATAAAAACGACATGACCTATAACAGTTGATTCTCTTACATGATTTACATGAGAAGTATTGGAATTGTCCATGAAAGTTTAAATATTTTTATAAAATATTTAAAATACAATTTATTTCAAAGGAAATTATGAATAACATTCAATCATTAAACTGTGATTGTCTTGCAGAGTGATGTATATTTTTTGTTATTATTTTGATCCTAATGTCAAGCCAATTGTGATATTAATTAATATATTTACAGACTGTGAGTGCAATGCGAGGATACATGTGATATAGTCAATAAATTTGAAATAAATTGAGAGCCAGAAATATCATTGTATGAATGTAGAAAATTGTGATATATTGACTGAAACTTCGGCAAAAGTTATAAATTTATATATAATAAAAAATATGTTTACTGTCGTTACAATGGCTATACGTACGTGACAAGATTAACTTAATGATAATAACTATACCAAAACCACTTTCTAACGATCTGGTTTTGAGTTTTTTAGTTACTTTACATCTAATGTGTTGACTTGTTTTTTTTTAACGTAGAACTTTTTACCTACTTAATGATAGGTATTAGAAAGAACCGCAACAAGATCTTTTCTTTAAATCAGACGTGAAGATTATACAGTTGAAATGTGTTTTTACCTGAGTCAAAGTACACTGAACCACTAACGCGTAATACATATAAATTTTTTTCGATATTATTCCAAGTTATATTTTGACATTGCCATTATTTCGTCCATAAATGTATTTGGACATTGAAAAACTATGTGATTTATAAGTATTACTTTGAATAATGCTTATATTATTTTGTTTTTGAAATATTGAATAGAACTAGGTCGATGGCACTTATATTGAAAGATAATTCCATTTTTTCACCTTATATATATAACAAGGTTTATGGTTTGGACCTTGCTGTAATTTTGAAAATTCTCGTCGTTTCGGCTCTTACTTCAAGACCATTATCAAGAGAAATAGGAATTTGGGGTAGTTATTCGTTCATTTGCAAGAAGTGATCCGATTCCATGGTCTCAATCTGCCTACTCCTCGCAACAAATCACTCCTTCCTTCGTTGATTTCAAGACCTCAATCTCCTTGAATTTTCACCAACGAAATGGAATTCTGTAACAAAATAATATGAAGTAATTGAAATAAAAATAGAAGGTGAAATATTCACCATTGTGAACATCGTGGACACTAGCACTATCACTGTTGGAATTGAGCTTCCTGTTGCTAGGATGTGTTAGTCATTATTAAGTGTTTTAATAAACAAAAAATTATTAGCCCCACTCCATTCTTGTTTCTTTCCTTCCCTCAATATATACTAATTACGTCTGTTTTCCCAATTATTCCATTAAAATCTTCCATTATCTTAATCAATTTGTCCCAAAATTATTCTTTTCCCTCCGATCTTAATTCTTTTTTTAATCTATACATACACTATAAATATTGTCATTCTGTTCTTTAAATTAACATACAATTCCTTATTTTGCTGTATTTTTTTATTTACCCCATTAAATATTAACAAATGTCCTCTAGTTCAATTTTCCCTTGACATTTCTTTTTTTTTCTGTCCCGATATATCAAACATTTTTTCATGAAATTCTTGTATTCATACATTTGCCTTTCCTGCTAGTTCTCTAACATTTCATTTTCCACATACTTCCTGCCTTACTCATAATTTTTAGACCTTTATAATTATATTTGTTTAGTTTAACGCATCAATATTTGCTGTTAAGCCGTAAATATTGTTCACACTATTATAAGATTAGTAATAAAATGGCGAAAATTACACCAACGAAAAGATGTTCCAATAATTCTCCACTATCAGTGAATGGAAAACTTATTATTTTAAATGTACACGATTGCATAGAATACGATTACCCGAAATTTACTGTACAAGAAACTGTCGACCGATATTCCCGATTGACTGGAGTTGGAAAGTCCACCGTTTTTAAATTATTGCGAAGGAAAAAGATAGCAGGCCAAGTGGAACCTCCCAAAAAAAGTCCAGGCAGACTAGTAAAAGTCCTTGATGAAGACACCAAAAGTATAATTCGAAGAAAAGTTCACTATTTTTATTTTTAAAAAAGAAATACCCACCCTAGATAAGATTTTGATGGAACTTGGCCAGGATCACAGTATTCCGTTGGTAACTAAAAAACTTTAATGGAACACTTTGAGAAATATGGATTTTGCCTGGGAAAAGCATAACCGTAAAGCACTTTTATTGGAAAGCGATGAAATTGTTTGCTGGCGACGAAAATAACTAAGAAGTATAAAGCAGTACAGAACAGAGAGAAGAAAATCTTTTATCTTGATAAGACGTGGATTAATGAAGGTTATACAGTACCAATAATGTGGCAAGACAAAAATATAACCAGTGCTCGCCAAGCATAGATGGAAGGCCTGTCAACGGGTATTAAGGTGCCTTCAGGTAAAGGGAAAAGACTAATAATCGTCCATATTGAAATCGAAGAGGTTAGCTAACCTTTCAGTCGTGTCATACGGGAGATTACATGGATTCGGATGTTTTTGAAGACTATTTTGGTGAAATGATAAAATATCTTCCGGCTGATTCAGTAGTAGTTATGGATAACGCAAGTTATCATTCTCGACGCATATAGAAGACTCCAACTTCGTCTTGGAGGAAACAAGAAATTATTGACTGGTTAACCACCAAAAGTATTGAATATAACGATAATTTGATAAAAAAGAACTATCAGCTATAGCAAATTTACACAAACATAGTTTTATGAAATATATAGTGGAAGATATAGCAGAAAAACATAGTGTAACTGTGCTGCTCACACCGCCAAATCATTGCAAACTAAATCCTATAGAACTTATATGGGCGCAAATGAAAGGATTTGTAGCAAGAAACAACATGACATTCAAAATGAAAGACGTTAAGCTACTGTTTGATCAAGCCAAGAGGTGACACCAGAGAACTGGTGCAGCATGTCATTAAAGAAGAGGAGAAAATGTGGGATCTTGATTACTTGATCGATCGGACTGTCGTCGACCCGTTAATTATAACGTCAAGAGGAGATGACAGTTCCTCAGATGACGAAGAATATTATGATTTTTTAAAATTCAATATCTGTATAATGTATTTTTTGTATGATGTTCAATCAAAAATAAGTGTACCTATTACTATGTACATAATGCCTAATTTTTATTCTGTTAAAATAAAATTCATTCCTTTTCATGAGTATCCTACCGGCACGCCTTTGGCACAATATTTTCATTGTTTGTGAATGGATAACAATAGGCCCATACATTGAACTCAAGCCGGGTGGTACTACCTGCACTTGATAAAAAAAATTTTTGACAATGAAATCAATGACAAACTATAAAAGTGGCTTAAATATTCGTTGGGTCACTCTGCGGTCTCTTTGCATACATAATGAGATTTTATTACTCTATACATTTCTGAAATAAACTATAATGTCCACTATTATAAAAGCGCGGTTTGATTTGTATGTCATTTTGAAACTATCTTTGGGTTTTGTATCCAATAGTTCTGATCCCCAGTACGATGTTTTTTTTTGATTAGTGGAATTTATTCACTGAATTGGACTGAACTACTTTTTGTTTTTGATTAATCCTCTATTTCTGCTCGTGTTGTAGTCGTTATTTCCTGTAGTTGTGATTGGGCACGTCTTAACATAAATTTTGCAATTAACCGCAAGACTCTAGCACTCATATATAAATATAAATTTTAATAAGTGTAATAGTTTTATTCCGCCCTCAATTCTTTTTGAAACGCACCAATCGTTGCTGACGTCACCAGCACCGATCGAGTTTCGCCCAACAAGCTACAGTAGCATTCGAACCACGTTTTTTTGTTTTACCATTCTATCGCGTCGTATTACTTATATTTTTTGTTAGAATATCGAAGCCTGGATCCACAAAGGTTCGTTATAAATATTGTATTGAACCCAAATGTACCAACAACACTATTACTATATTTTTAAGTATCCCTAAGGTAGGAAAATTGAGAAAAAAGTTGTGTAATAAACAAGGACATTGAAAGATGTGACGATCATTTCTAAGTAAATAGGTACTTAGATTTTTTCAATATCACATTCAAAACTTACGACTTATTATATGGGTTGGCTTTATGTATTATTGTAACAATAATGTAATATTTTTAAGGTGTTCACACGGGATCTAATCTGAATATTGTTAATGAAAAAAAAGTGGCTCCACCAGTTTTTTTGCCATTTGAATATGTCATTCTATCGATCTGATTTGAAAAGCAAAGAGTATTTGAACTGAGATTTGAAATTGAAATGTTGAATAAAGGTTGCGAAACTATGTATGAGATGAAAACTTCACACCAACTGGGTATTACTAAACTTTGAGAAAGTTGGAGAGTAAGATAAAGGATTTCAGAGGAGATTTTAGAACAATGGAAGTGAAAAACTGACAAGCTGAAGCGAAAAAAAAAGAAAACAATACAAGAAAAAATTAAAGATCTCTAATTCGAGAGCCAGATAGACCTATAAAGCTGATATCTATATTACTTCTTAGTTATTATCAATTTTTTTATTATTCTTGTTGTAGTATTGGTTCTTTCCCAATAATTTTAACTCACGATACCTTCTACTATAAATTGAGTTGATATTAAAAATAGAGAGAGCAAGGCTATGGGAGCTTGTTCAAGTGCCCCCAAACTGTTAATAGAAAGAGAAAAAGTATTACTACACCACTTTGAATCTCCCTCTACTCCATTTTGATTGGATCGCCATGACAAATTTCGAGTGATGGAAACGGAGAAGGGGGGGAATAACAAGTAATGACTTTATCGGCAAGTAGAAGAAGCTAGAGAGTGGTGAACTAATGTTCTTTCTCTCTCTTCCAATAATACAAATCCATTTACATGTCGCTCTCTCTATCTTTAATATTAATGCTTTGACGAGTCCACACATATTAAGTTATAATGTGACGTAATGATCAATTAATTGCCTATTAAGTTTTATATTCCTCGAAAACTTAATCTTTATTAATTATATAGTAATGAAAAAAAATCTATATTAATGTTTTATTATTCCAATAAATAAGTGCGCGTATATGTTGTATAATATAAAGACTGGAATTTATTGTCTATAATCAGCTAGTGTTGTTTCTTATGCAAATATTTCCGAACCGGTTGCAACAACTTCTCATATAATTATAGTTTTTTTCACAAGAATTCTACATCACGTCAACTATATAGCTGAACGAACGTTGTCTATACTGGTTAACAAAGAAATGTCATGATTTGCCTTAACTGTTTTATTTGTTTTTCTCATCTTAATCATAAAAAGTATTCTTTAGTTTCTGTGAAAACTCGTAACCTTGAGATTTCTTCATCAATCATTATTAAACTAGAATTTTTAATAACTTTTGCTCGATTAGGTTGTTTTAATTTTATTTAATTCTTGATTATACGAGTTTTTTCTATATTTCTATTCAGTAGATATTTATAAATTTTTATATAAAGTGTTGCGTAATTTTTATGATTAGGATAAATTTAAACGCATTTTTTTAGCAAAGGTCCGTAATACCGATATGAAAATAATAACAATATTCATAACTTATACAAAATTTCAGTTTCTTCTCAATAGTATAGTTTCTTTTTTGTCTGTAAAAGGTTGTTTGGTTGCTCATCTATAGTAATTATTATCGTTTTTTTTTTATTTTTTTTTTCTATTTGAGTTATAAACTAATATACTATTGTTGATTTATGCTTAAGAATGAAACAAAAACTTCCAAATGGTTCTCTGAAAAAAATTTAGATGTGCGCCAATTGTAATCAGACAGAGCATGCACAACTGCTCTAATAGTGATATACGAAGGTTGCTATTTGAGTTTTGATTATAATTAGGTATGGCTTTATTGTTTCCCAAAATATTCTAAGATTAATACACTTTTGCATGCGTTGGAACTAATTGTCGAAGCATATTTTCCATTACGATTGAGGTACCTCCAAAATATGTTATTTGAACGCGTTAATCGCTTCTTCAGTGTAGAAAAAGTTTATATCGCAATTTATTTTTGTTCTGCAGTAATAAGAATAAATCTTTGTTGACAAACAAGAACTGTACGGCGAATGATTCATCAATTCGATGTTCTGACTGTTCAAGAACGTGTGGTGGTGGTGAAGAATGATTCTTCTGCAATTGATTTCCTAATTTTGTCGAACACTTCTGGCAAACTGATAATGGTGTAACATTCAGAATTGATTTGTCGCCTATCACAATTTTTTCAGCATTTATTCGCACCAATCGAGCTTTTTTTGAGTGATTGTCAAGTTATGCGGTATCCAACGCGAACAAATCTTTTGACGGCCAAATGCTTATGCATTGCTTATGTATGCGAGGGAACTAATGCCTCAAACTCACGGTATATCGCATGACAATCTTACTATATCAGTTTACTCGAAATGGTAGCTTATCACCAAGATGAATGTTTCAATTATCTGTAAAAAATTCAATTATCACTCGTAAGACAACATGTTCTGAGTGTTTTTAATAGCAATGTCAGATTTGACATATTCAGGTCAGTATTGCCGTATCTTAGAACTTAATAGCAACCCTAATATATATTCTTATCGGACTCTGTTCTATCAACGTTCTTAGAGCTTTTACAAAACAAAAAATTGCCAATTTCGTTGAAATGTTCTTAATTATTTTGGAATTCTTTGTCTTTATAGTTATTATGTTATTTTCTCTCTTTTTATTGAATTTCTCAGATATCTCTTTAATGCCTCTCTTGAATATTATATAAACAATAATATAAACATTACTAATATGGTGCTAAATTGGAAAGATATCTTGGAACAAAAATATAATTCGTGTTATTCATAATATGTGCTTTTTCACAATCTAAGAAAGTGCCTTTACTACCGAAATATGTATAAAATTCGATAAGACCAAAAGCTGGAAATTTATGGCTATTTATTGGCAGGGCATTGTACAAAGGCCGCACTATTATTGAAGCTGCCATTTTCCTTATAGTTTAAAGGGAATTTCGAATTTTATGAAATCCTTTTCATCATAATACAGAGTATATTTGTTTCATTATGTTGGGTTTGAAATTTTGGTATGATGGGACTGAATTTTAATTTCAAATCTACTAAATATATATATATATATATATATATATATATATATATATATATATATATATATATATATATATATATATATATATATATATGTATATATATATATATATATATATATACATATATACATATATTATACTTTATTTATTAATATATATTATCTAAATCTCAGCAGATACATTTTTAACTTTCGTCTTTATCAACTCGACACTACTGCTAATAGTCGATTGGATTGGATTGATTGGATTGACCTGTTTCCTCCGCAATTTTGTCACAAACGTATTCCATCGGAAAATTTTTTGATGAACACTATAAATTTTTTATGTGAGGTTTGCACAAATATTTTGCATTTCACTTTTTCTATGACTGGAACCTGGTATCTTATTCTTTTGAAGACTATGGTAGGATGCATTATCCTTTCGGTTGAATATTCGGCATTGATTTGTTTTGAGAGCAATCTTCGAAAATCACCGTGGTTGTATAATCCAGGCTAAAATCCGAAATATTCTTGGCTGCCAGGAACAGACATTTTTGCATGCACCCTTCTACAGTCCCTGCACGTAGAATAGTTCTTCTTCTACCTTCATTGGACGGAGCTTTCGTTTCAGCTTTTGCAAGCGCTGACACTTCAATTTATCTACTCTTTTGAATAAAAACCCCAAACGATGTAGAGTACACAACAAATTTGTGGTGGAATAAAACACCAGACCTTGCTGTCCGTTACTCTTTTACCAACTGCTATAACTTTTAAACTAGTAGGAATTTTTTGGTGATTCAAGTACCTACACACTCAGTTTGATCTTTCAAAAAAGATTCCGCCATTTTGTTCTAGGGCCACTAAATTGGCTGCTGGTTTACGAGTAGTCATAGACACTTTGGCAGACCGACGGCCATTATAGTGATCTCACTAGAAAATTGAATTAAATTGATAAAAATAATTATTTATTGAAGTGAACTCGGGTTTTAAATAATAAAACATTAATTCTAGGATAAATGAAGGTGCCATTGTGCAAAACATGACATAACGCATAATCCAGGTTGGTTTTCACATTGCGGGCAGTAATACTTTGACCTCTTTCTTATATTTCTTTTCGAGCATCACCTGCATCTTTTTATAGTATTCTTTTCTCCAATATTCTCAGCCGGATAGTAGTGTGACTGGAGATTTGTGGCTTTGAAATTTCTTTTGGTTTGAGAAGTTCGTTCAAGAGCTGACACGAAACTCTAGAAGGTTTTTTTTGGTTTGGCGTTTCTTTATCTAGAGGAAACAGGCATTCCAAATGCAGATATCTACTAATTGAAAAAATTGCGATACCATTTTATTGTCTTTCTTGGACTGGAATATTATGACATCATTTGATCGGCTCTGTCAACTCCCGATATATGAGCATTATTATCTAGAACGCTCTGTGGTTTTAGTTTTTTGTGGCCTCTTATTATTCTGACGTCACTCTTATCTTTCCATTTGGTTACAACAATTTTTCCTTTGCGTTGCCAAATAGCTTCCCCACTTTTTAGCTTCTTATTGAGGATTTTTTTGAGATTTCCTCTTCTGTTAGCTCTTAAAGTGCCAACAATTCCATTATTTAAAGAGAGCAAAAAATTGGCAAGTGAGACACTGCAAGTGACCTTTACCCAAATAATTTTCCAAAAGTTGTTTTACAACCGTGTGGTATGTGAATCGTTTTGGTCGCTCAAGGTATCCTTACCTACATAAACAGTTATATTTAGGATAAATCCACTGGCAGTCGTTAACTCGTAGAGTTTAATTCCATACTTATGTCTCTTGTTGGGTTTGTACTGGCAAAAACTCGTCTCATCAATGCTCAAATGTTGCCCTGGAGTGTAAACGGATTTTATATTTGAAAGTACTTTTTCCAAAATCGATCTTATTTTGATGAGACGATATTCGGTGTTAACAGTAGAATGATCAACAAACCTCAACATTCTTAGGATAACTGAAAATCTATTCCAAGACATCGTTTGCCCGAAAACAGGATGAAAATACAGCGGATCCTTACTCCACTGTTTTCCCAATGTAGGAAAGCGGATATTACCACTATAACCTTTTTATTTCTTCAACAGATGCATCCTGCCATTGTAGTTTCTTTTTCTTCCGGGTAGATGGTGGTTGTTTATCAAAAAATTCTCTGTCTCGGCTGTTCGTTTCACGGACAATTATGTCATCAAAAAATAGCTGGAAATATTGTAAGGCCGAAGCATTTTCCGGAATGTCTATATGTTGATAGACTCGTCTGGTGCCAAAGGAAATATTTTGGTATCTTCTTCTTTGTCGGTCCACTCATTATGGGAATTATCTGAGGTCTGGGATAATTTTGTTTGTGAAGAGCTTGGAATACTAACCAGATTGTCATCTGCATCGCTCTGTGGTCCTTGGTCGCTGATCTCGAAATCTGAACTTGATGAATCATGTGGTTCAAAGTTCCTGTCAGCGACAGAATCATCATTTGAAAACGCATCTACGGACAAATCGGACAAGTATGACATATTTGCTAACTCTTCCAATTCAACTTGAGTCAACGAACGCTTTGAATTTCTTTTTTTCGACACACTGAGAAATACATAACCTTAAAAACTAATAAACAAATATTAAAAAAAAAATTTCCTTTCTCTGTGAAATCCATGCTTTTAACAACACTGATGGTTGAAAAAACTTCTGCACGCAAAAGACTCAGAAAATACTTATTTTGTAATAAAAAAGCGCAGTATCAAATGCACATGTTCGCCTGTAAACACAACCACACTCAGCATACCAAAAGCCACTCAAGTGATCGTGCGCGCGCCTCTAACTTCACGGTAAACCGAAGAAACCATACTCGGTAACACTCACAGCCCAGACGTCATCTGTGTCGCATGAAAATTAGTTTGAATTCAGGGCCAGTATAGTGGCCGCGGTTCACAGATGAAAAACCAAAAGGCCACTATAGTGGCCGGCGGTAATGAACGTGTTAATTTCACCATTAGTTTTCCTTAAAGATTGCGATGAATTGAGTTTTCTTGAAAAAAATCAATGTATCGTGGTTGTATGAGGGATATATAAGACGGAATTGGTAAAATTGGTAAAATGTATGGGACAATACACATACATAAAAAAATCAAACTGTCAAATTGCTGTCACAAATAGACAACATAATCAATTATTAAGAAGAGAGATCTGAAGCTAATCAAAGTGATGTTCCATTCCATTGGGAGTTATTGAAACAACTTGATTGATTGAGAAGTATAATACTACAAAATCAATCTTATTTAATCAATAACAAGCAATACTCATACTTATATTGGTATTTTTGATATTATACATATTCATAATTACAAACAGAAAACGTTGTGGTAACGAACAGGCATTAACCCATTTCTAATCATACTTTCTCTGTGGATGAAGACAAATTCTTCATGAAGAGGCGACTCATTACATACATCTTTGTGTTAGAAACAATTGTATACATATTACCGTTAAAAACTCGGATATCAATAGCCCAGAAATTAACTATTTTTTAGTAGTAAAATGTTACTCAGAGACAAGTAATAATCAAAAACTCTACCTGTGCGATCGTTCGTTACTAATAAGCAAAAAATCAAAAATTGTAGCATTATATCGTCCAAGAATAGGATAGATGTGTAATGTCTGATTGTGGCGAATATTAGATAGAAAAGACTGGTTAATATATAGTATATTTTCTGAATTGTAATCAACACGATAATAATCGCTAACATGGTAGCTATTATTATCGCGAATAATCGTAAAACTTCCTCATCAGATACAACAAAAGGAAAATATAAATATGTGAAAACCTTCACTATTTATTGTGCTCGTTATATACTTATAAACATAACTAACATTTTTAGATAATTGATGCATTGTACTAGTTTCCATAAAAAAACAAATATTCTAACTTCGAATTTAGTGAAAATTTTCTCTCATTTTATCATTCAAATGGGTTCATAAAACCTTATTTTATGTAAAACGACTGCAATAATTTGAGGTAATGACCATACTTATACACGTTAGTATGTTCCACCTATTACTATAATCATTTACGTGAGTGTCATTAACATATAAATACTTTTCTAGATCCTCGTTTGCAACTGACACCTCATGTGATTAAACTTAACAATAGGCATATTTTGTTAATAATAGTGGTATATAATGTAATTAATGAGGCTATCAAACAATAATGATTTTAAGTGTTATAAGGTGTTTGTTTTAACCATAAATAGATAGTAATTAGATGCAAGTTTGATATATCTTGACTGTAAACAATCACCTGTATGGAAAAATTTAAGAGATGCGTTAGATTAGATGAGCATTAAGATCGGACTGTTCACCAATCAGGGAGCGCAGTGACTTTACAAAGTGAGCTACCTGTCTGGTGACTATGCGGCTTACTCCTTCCGGTTTTAAGAAGTGTGAATGTATATAGGGTGCTCGATTGTTTCTTTGGTTCTTTGCAGAAACGACAAAACCTTTTTTTAAGGTAGTACTTTACTGCGCACATTTAGTAACTCTCCTTATCTCCTATTTGCTTAATAAAAGTACCTTTTAGATTTATCTAGTAGTTTTTTCTCCAAATTTCTGATTCACACTTGTTTTTCTATTCTTGATTCTTCGATGCTTCCTTTGGAAACCTATAAAAGTTTAGATACTATAAAAGAGGTTGTCTCGCCGTTTATCAGTTTTCAATCCAGTTTGGCCAGTTGACCACTTTAGAGTACTTTTTGTTATTATCTCCCAGGGTATTCAAATACAGTATGCATTCCCATACTAGCTATGACTCTATTTTATAAGATTAAAAACGCGTCATATTTCACTCAATCAATTCACAGCTTTCTAATTAAATGAACTTTTCTGACAATTATTTCATAAATTCGTGATAATGTTGCCATTCTTACATGTTCTGATTTTAATATGACTAGAACGATCTCGAATTCTTTACTTCATTACAGATAGTATCACTTCCTATATCTTCTTATATATCTTTTTGCCAAAAAACTCGCATAACACACAAATCCGTAGCCACCACCATCAATACCAATCTTGAAAACATTCTGCAGTGAGTTAGAAGCAGTTTAATGCGGAAAAGAGGCTGATTTTTCTCTTTGCGGTTCAGGATTTAGTACTGTCTGTACATAAAATATCAACAGCTTTTTAGGCGTAGAGGTTGGAAGCATATGCACGTGGCTGAATTAGCTTAGACAGCTTGAGAAAAACTTAAGCCTTCCTTAAAAGTAAAAAGCTTTATACCCCGCAACACCTTCTATTCCTCGATAAAGCCAGATTCGTCCATCTTTGGAGTATTGCTCGCACATTTGGAGCTTGGCCCCCAAGCATACCTTGATATTCGACATAGTACAGAAGAGAGCAATTCTAGACGACCCAGAGGTGACCAAAAAGTTGGACAGCTTAGAGCATACAAATAAGGTCGCTGACCCGACTCTATTTTTCCGATACTACCACGGCAAAGGTCCTTCCGAGCTGTACAACATAATCTCACTTAGAGCAGTGTATGAAAGACCTATTTGACAGGTAGATGTGGTTCGCCTGCAGACGTACAGAACGTCAATTCATTGGGACTCCATTTTTCTCGAGCACTACAATCTCATCTAACTCATCTAATAAGCGGCTAGTGACTAAGATGCGGTAGAAATGGTATAATTTCCTATCTTGAGTCATACCAACCGTTCAATTTAGCCTTTGAACAGTCAATCTTGTTGGGTTTGCCTATATCTTGAATACATTTCCTCGCCAACGTTTTTCTTCATTGTTCTTTTTCTTTTACGAAGCTATTGATAGAGATTAAGAAATACCTTTTTCAATGAAGGTAAATAAATAACAATATATTCTTTCATTTTATATCCAGTCCATGGTATCCGTAGTAAGCGTATACATACCAACAATTTTAACGAATTTATCCTCGTTTTTATTGGTGGATAATAATTGCAGTCTTTCTACTCAAAGTAGGCCTTTCTATATGTGATGATATCCTTCTCTCCTGCGGGGGAAACTTTTAGTTAGAAAAGAGGAAACAGTCGCTGATGGCCAAAATTGGTGGGTGGTCAACCAAGATGAATTGGAAAATTGTAGATTTTAAGGAACTCAATCCTATAACTATCTCCCCCCCAAAAAAAAGGTTGCCGTCACTTTGTCGGTCAGTAACCTAACCATCTTTGCCTTTTTCAAAGCAGATTCGTTCATTCCCATCCATTGTTTTGTTTTCCTTTCAGAAGTATAGAGTTCGGTCCAGGTTTCATATATAGCTATGAATTGATATAAAAAGCCGGCTAATTTGTCATCAGTCAAGACACAATTCAGCTGCCGCAAATTTTACAGTCGAAATTGATGATGCATTGGGGTATAGGATTTCAAAAACAAATATTTAATGATAATTTTTTCAGAAAACTGTTGCACGATTATCAAACAGAAGCTAAGCGTCTAAAATGGATGATACTTGAGTGATAAAGTCTAAACAAATATATTCCCAACTTATATTGATAACTTGTGACATTTTCAGGGTGAGGACGGAAACTTTTCATAAAACTCTCGTATATTGTTTTCACTCTACTCACGCTTTGAGAATAAATATTGGGGTTCGTGGTATGGTCTATAAGTTCACTCATCCCATATCTATATAAGAAAATAATGTTATCATCCTTGGTAAAATTGCTGTTTCATGTACCTCATGTACATATATTGGGTGATGCTATTACAAATTATACCATTACTTGGCCGGCGCTTTTAAATTAATTTGTACTCACAGTCTTCAAGACAAACTCTACTACCATACAGCTTACATTGACTTGATGTGTATAAGTTGGTTCATTTCTTAAGGAGAACTGAATGGTCCGTCACAAAATCTGGTTTATTTTGGTCTGGGAGCTGTTGGTAACAAAAATAGAGTGAACAAAATCATTATCAAGTCTTAAATAACATAGGAATCAATAATAACAATCCAATATGATGAAGATATTTTAGCACATCTCTATGATATATTATCTTCTTGGCTCTTTCATTTGTAACTTAAAACTCTAACTAAAAAAGTCAGCTGTGTCACATATCCTGTTCCCTTAGTATTATTGGTAATTATTTAGTTTAGGTTGCATACACTTGATTTACTTGAAATTTTAGTATGTTATACAGTTTTTTATGTTGAGAAAAAATCAATCAATTTCTAACAATAATAATTTATTTACACGTACAAATAATCATCAATTTCTATTGGATACATTCGTGACATTTCTTCAGTAAATGCTTCAATTCTATTTGAATTTGAATAATGTCTTTTAAATAGAAATTCCCCAAAATACTGACGATATGAGCCTAACTAACCTATCTAAATTTTCAACCTCGAAAAAGTATGTGAAGGAATAATTTCCGCGCCCTATATGTATATATTAAATTAATCAGCATGGCTCCCAAAAATACTGACGATAATGAGATCTAGCTCTTCCATAACATATCACGAATATCTCGCCAAAGTCGCTCAATGTTTTGAGAATGAGCGTTGGTTAGAGGATCTACAAAATCATACCGGTGGTTTACTGTTAGGTGCATCCACCCTTCTCTTCAAAGACCCTCGCCAACAATCGGAAATAATAGTGGCGCCAGGAATGATACGGTCCTGGTGGTATTTTCTTTTACCATAATGCCCTTCATCCACCTGAACAATTTTCCCTTCACCACCGATTCTTCTTGACGTTCAGTTTACCCAAAACTCACAAACCTTAAAAAACGAACAAAAATCTTAGGTAACATAATCGTCTTTTCAACTCGATAAAAAAATGATATAAACCTCTCGACAATATGAAATCCAATCAACTTCGGTAGCCGATGAAACATTGATATCTTCCATTAATTCGACCTGATGTGGTGGTCGGTGATAGAAAAAATACACGATTATTCCGCACGCGTGTTGAACGTCAATATGCATTCCATGGAACCATGTTCCTGTTAGTGCACTTAAGGAAAATGGACAGCGATATCTGTGACGCTATTGCTTTCAATGTACAACTATAGGTACAACGGAAAGATAAAAACTCATAGAAGCACACAATAACAGTTTTGAACAAAGAAATCGATGTGTCGTGCAAATTTTTGCACGATAATTTCGGAAAAAGTACTAGTGTGATAAAATCTAAAATTAGTCAGCATAATTTTGTCCACAACATACTAAAATTTCTAAGAAATCTGGTGTATGCAACCTAAAATAAATAATTACCGTATCATTTTATCGAGTTTTTTATCAGTTTTTTGGACTTAGATGCCTCAAGAATTTAGTTATTTGATGCCCAGTAGTAGTCTTTTTTGACAATTGACTATTGTATTTTTTTAAGATTGTTGATTGATGATCCTTTGAGGACTAAATTATTAATGTGATAACCGTACTTATACTATATCGAGAAGATTGTGTCTTTAAAATGTAAATTTGGTTATTAAGCAGAGGCGAGTAAGCAACATATGTCAGAACCACTTTCACGTCATAAATATACCTAAAGATAATCTGAATTCTGTTACCAAATGTTTTTACCACATCGTCGTTTAACAATGAATTTACTTTGAAAATGTGTTATTATTATTCAGAACCGAAACACGAAACCGCATAGCAATTTACAGGATTGGCCAATTTAAATAAACCATCCGTAAGCATAATTTTAGCCGGATGAACCTACTTTCAAAGTGTGTAGTTAAATTGAATCGTAAAAAATAAAGGCAAACTCTACAATAGCTTGCCACACATTAAATATTCGAATAACAATATACAGACAGCATTCCTACATTTTATTCAAATACAAAACACACACATAGACACATCACGAAAAGAAACAAACAATAAAACGTGAGTAAGCCTTTCACAAGATTCATAACAACGTTGCCGTATCAAACTAGAGGTATAAGAGTTGGTGTTAATGAACAATCAACTGGCTGCTTTTGTTATATTATTTATAACAGAAATGGCACACACATTTCATTAGCGCTTGGATTTATAAATTCATTTTGAGATTTATAATCTATTGAAATAGAAACAACCAACTTATAAAAAGTGAGTCATGAAGAACTTTTTCACATTTCTACCATAAGTAATGTCCCTCAGAAAGGATGTAATTAAATAAATCAAATCACCAACTTGCTTTTTAAAAACAATTTATTTAGCACACTGAGAATTTAATAATTTAAAGTTACAAGTGGTTACACTAATCTGACTGGCGTACTAGACAAATATCAAATTGAATGAACTCAGTATTAGTTTTACAGAGTTCTTTATATATTAGTTCTTATTTTATACAATAATAATTATAAAATTAGATAAATATATTTATGTTTCATTATAGTCACATTAATAATAATTAAATAATAAATAATTGAAAACGATACCTTAATGGGGTTGAAGTTGAATCTATAAAACTGATAGAAAGACTAAACACAGAAAAATTTATAGCAACGATAACTTAATGAGGCTAGAGTTCATAATAATAAATAAGTAATTGATGATGATGCGATGCTGTGAAAAGGGTTGTTTTGAAATACTATATCATGTGGCTACTAAAAAATTCATTCAATTGGCTTTAGTGTTTAATTTTTAAAATTTTTTCATGATGCTATCATAAAGGATTCGACTGGTATTATCTAAACTTGAAAATTCTGGGATTGAATGCACGGTGGTTCGAGCGCATATTTGCAGATGTAAAGATAGTATCTTCAATCGCTGTATTTAGCTTGAAATGTTTATTATCGCAAATAAAAGAAGAAAAAGTAAGAAAGAGTAACAACAGAGTTAATACTTTCTCATCAATGCGATTATAGTCATAGTCTCTTAACTTTACCTAACCTAACGTAACCTAATCTAGCCTAACCTAATCTAACCTAACCTAACCTAACCTAACCTAACCTAACCTAATCTAACCTAACCTAACCTAACCTAGCCTAATCCAACCTACCCTAACCATTCTTAAGTTAAAAGACTATTTTGTGGAAAACTAAAAAAATATTTTGAACTCAATACCAAAAATGCACTCATTCTCAGAAAAAATAATTTTTTCTATCAACTTTTTTCAATATTTTATATAATATTGAACATTTTGCTCTTTTTGGACAATCTTAGATGTTGCTGATGGTTTTTCGTTTAGTCTTAATGATAATTCAAAAGTTCGACACAGGTAGTGTGCGCTAGATACAAGAAATGTTTTCTAAATGTGCCTGTGCGCTCGTTACACGTGCGTCGGAAAAATTAATTTGGGGATTTATATTGAATATTGCACCCTGTATAATATTTTTAAATGTAATAAGTGATTTCACAACTACATAAATAACCCATGAAAACACATGTGACAATGTAGTCGCATTTTTATTCAATTTTTAGTAAACTATCCAATCTTACCAAAAACAGAACAATCATAAAGATTGTATCAGATAATGAGGTATTAATTAAAACAAACTTTATAAATAATAATATCAAGTAATAATGTTAAAAACTAAAATTATGTAGTTGAAACGCAGAAATAGGAACTAAAAAATACAATAATTACAACAAAATAAAAATAATTTTATGAAGATTCTTGTAATGGAGTCCAGCAGTTTCTACACATTTTTGTTAAATTGTTAATTGTCGTATTGAATTACAGATACACTGAAGATCGTTTCTGATTGTATTACAAAAATTATGATTCTATGAATTATTAGTTGTCGATTAATAATATTTTCCGCGAAAAGTAGTTATTACATTCTTCCCTAAATAGTTATCAACAGGATTGAGTTCAGAAGATCTTGAAGGTCACCGATTAGACCCTTCACGTACTATCCACCTACTGCCATCAACATTATTTAGATGTTATCTTCCAGCCAGTGAAAAGTGGAGAGATACCTTATCATGCTTAAAATATTTTTTCAAAAGTCCAACTAGAATTGTCACCATCAAAAAAGTGAGGACCTACTAATTGGTCACTCGAACACCAATCAACACGTTAATCGAAATCCTTAACGTATATAATAGTTATAGTAGGGTTATTTAGACAGTTTTGTACTCATATTCCATTCAAATCCTCCAGAAACCTTCAGAATTATTTTTCCTCTTAAATTTAACAACAAATCTGTATTTTCTCTGTGATAGTATGACTTAATTAGTATAGAAGTTGAGAAGCTGAATCAACTTTGTGTCTAATAAACGTTTTTCATAATAATATTATTCAAATTTCATCACTTTCAATTGATGAAAATATGTAAGGAATCTAGTTTGTTAGTGTTTTTTGAGCATTTTTGTTACCATATGTTCACTTGGACGTCATTTAATAATCGATAGACTAGAATGCAGATGTTTTAGGGAAATCATTAAACTTGGCAACTGTGTCTATATTCTTCAACATAATATATTCCATTACATAGTAACGTTAGTCGTTTCACGGTGTTCAAGAAAATAATAAGACAGGTACATTGACATCTGTTTTTGAATCTCATGTTATTTTGGTTTTTGTTACATTGGTTATAAAATTTCAATTTATTTATTCGAATTCTCTATTTTTCGTTATTTAACATAAAATTTGAATAAAAAATCCATTAACAAGCACTACATATACTTTATGTTCTTGTCACTAGAAGATTTACGATCTTTCAAGACTGTTGACGCTATTGTTCACATATTTATTGAAAATTTTGATTTTCTTTTCACTTTGGTCGTTTCTTGATAAAAAATGCTTTGCTATTTTGAAAATTTCGAAACCTAAGTGTATATTGAGCAAATTTCTCAAGGGATTGTACAAACAAAACGTGTAAGGCTACAGAAGTAGTTATCTATGTATCAAGGCACTAAAGTCATACTTTTTGTCACGAGGCGGGAGATTAGTTTTCGAGGCACTTAGCCGTCTGACAAAAAGAGACAAAAAGTGCCGAGTTACATATTTCTTTTGAAATCGAAAAAGAAAAATATTTGTAATTAAGGTGAGAGAAATACTATTTTTTGAAGATCGGCATGCAAATCTCATTTCTTCTTTCTTTCTTCTTAGATTGAATCATTCGTCATGTTGAAAGGTTGTCAGTTGCTTGATGTGTAATCGACTGCCCTCGAACATGAAGTGGATGGCAATTCAGTTAATTCAGTGCCTTGGTACTAAAAAGAGATTTTACTGTCGATTTTTATCGACCAATTGGCATTAATCTTTCACTTCACTACCGATTTCGAAAAATTAATGTACAAGAATCTGCAAAATATCTGTTTTGTTCCAAAAACAGCGCACAAGTGTTGTCCAGGTATCAAAGTTTGATTAGGTTCAACTTCCGCATAGTTCCATTTTATTGATTGCCAATTAGTTTCTGGGATGTCGTAAGATACCCAAATTTCCTCCCCCATGGCTACATGAGGAAGAATATTATCACCGGCTTAATCGTAGTGTGTTAAAAACTGCACCACAATGCTCATTCGTTGTTTTTTGCGTTGTTCAGTTTTTCAGTAACAATGTCATGACTGGAGTCCACATCGTTCTTAATCGTGCTCGTGAATAGTTTGACTCATCTTCTGATCATTGAATCATTTTTTCCATAAACCTCGCAGATATCCCGATAAATTTCACTCGGCTAAACTTTCTTTACATTTAGAATACGAATCACAGATCGGATCTCACAGACGGAGGCTTTTTCAATTAAGGCTGACATTATAAGCTCCACAAAAAGCACGTCGGCAGCTGCGATCTGAAAATGTCGTACATTTTTTATGCTAGTCAGAGTAACTGCCGCGCATGCTCAAAACTGCGCTCACAATGCCACCGCTGACATTGTGGATATACCTCGTATTAGGAATGAGAACATATTATGATATTGGATAAATAACAAGATCATTTCCATATGATATAAAGAGTTTTATCATGGTGAAGCTGGTCCTACCATGGCTCAACCAAATTCATAATGTTTGTTGAATTTTAATTATTGGAAAAGGAAATAATATCGTATGCATTGAAAGAAATATCGATTTCTACAAATCAACTAAACCAAACAATCAAATTATCCTATGGGCTGGTTATAGATGTAACTTGATAGATAGAGGATGGCGAAGATGTAACGCAATAATCAAAGTTTTAAATAAGTAAAATTAATTTATCAAAATAATACGATGAAGTTACAGAGCGTCGAAGACCGCGGTAAGACTTAGTGATTGCATGCCTAACCTCTTTGGCTAAAAACGAGTTAGATTTGGATTCAACATGATGTCGCGTAGATATCGAATTGAATCTAGCCTAGTCTAGCCTTTCGGTTCTCGAAAGGAAGTATGTAGAAGAGGGCGTAGCTACTATTTTTATCTGAAACGTGCTGTGAAGTATTTTGGAGACTGAGGTTATCACAGGAAAGCGATTTGGAATTCCGAAAAAAGAAATTTGGGTGAAGCGTCGGCCAGTCGGGTGACGAAGGAACACATTGCCTTTTCATCTTACCATTGTTCCCATTAGTCTCGGCATACTATCAATTGAAATTTGGCGGTCATGGCGTGTGAAACTGTTCTTAATTTCTTGAGGCTTGATTGAAAGGTTCTTGTAGGATTTGATCTAAGCTTTTTCTTCATATTATTTAAGTTGAAATTGCCGAGAAATCCGGACTATTAGGTATCCATTTTAAAACTGGGATATTGTTCTCTGATATCATTTTTTAGCGGTATAATCTTGCTGGAAAATATATTCAATATGATTTGAACGCATGTCTTGAATTTGAGGTTATTTTGAATAATATTAAAGTAGATAAAAGCATTCACAATACCTAATATGAATTTTAAGTTTAATGAAAAATAATAGTGGAGAAAGATTAACCATAACATGTAAAGCATAATTTCAACAGTCACAATTAGAAACAACCGTAACATGTACATCGCAGAATACCTCATATTCATGGACAGGAAGCGAAAATAGATGAGTTGAAAATTCATGTTCAAAAAACTTCAGAATAGGTACTGGGTATGAAGACGAAAAGGAACCGAAAATTTTCTAAGACCAAAGACAAAACAAAAGGTAAGTAACTGATTATTATGATGATATGAGAGTTAGAAATGTAAGGATATATAAGAATATCGTAAAGTTATATAATCTTTGTCTAAAGACTACTGACTACTTCTTAGTAATTGTAGTTGTGACTTCGACAGCTTCTAAATTCAAAATAAAATACATAACCAGCGGTTTCTGTCACGATTATACACTCGAGAGTAAAAAAAATCGGCTGTCAAAAATCTATAGCTTAAGAAATGACAAAATCTGTAGCGTAAGGAACGACGTGTTCCCCTCAAATTTCTTCCATGTATCGGTTCGACGTTAATACCCCTGATCCACCGACAGTTTCAATAAAAATCAGTTTGGTTTTTTACTTTCATCCAAGTGGCGTCCCAAACGATCCATTTTCAGAAGCCACGTTTTCTTTTATACAACATTGCGCGAATCTTTAACCAGGTCTTCTGTACATTCGTTCTCTTCTATCGCTATCATGCAGACACACTTTGCTTTCTTCTGAGAAGAGAAAGGAGTCCCATCGTTCGACAGTCCAATTAACGGCAAATCTTAGACGGGCTACTTGGTGTGCTGCGGTTAATTTGTGGTCAGTAGTTTGCCTTTTTGGTTAAAGTATAGCTGTCTAAAGTCTTGTTCTAACTGTCTAGCCACTCTTTACGTTTCTCTGAGCTCTTGTTTGTATCGAACACCTGAACGCACTCAATTTCTCAGCCATGTGCTGATAATATATCGGCCATATCTCTCGGATAAGTACCTTTTTCTTTCGGAACCGCGACAGTTGCACTTGTCATTTTTCGCTGACTCTGGCCTTGTCGCAAAAGAATGACCGCTTGAGCAACTTAATCACTTGTTGTGTTCATTTTTAGGCACAATTTTTGTTTTTGTATTTTTGTTTGTGTACCGGTTGACGTTTGATGGCTAACTTGGTCACGTAGATAACTTTTTATAAGGGTCAGTTATCCTTAATTAGCACAACTGTGAATAAGAATAAAAAAGGTGGTTACCGATCATAACACATAGTTGGACTGAGAGACAACGTTTAATTTGAAGCCAATACTATTATCTCTAAGATCTATCTAAGATTTTACTATGAAACACAGTTTTTTTAGCAGTGACTTGCGATTGAAGGGTTGTTATTTGAGTCTATTTTTTTCAGGAGTGTATTTCCTAGAAACTAATCACTCCGAAACTAACTTTTGATTTTCCATGTTTACTTAACTATTAATTAAATTGCTTTAGAAACGTACATACCTAAACCCTTGAAAATGGAAATTTTGCTGAATCATACTTGCATTGTTAATTAATTAATTAATTCAATCCACCGATTGGATTAAAAACTAGATCAGATATGTGCCATTGGCCTTGGTATTCTTTCAATTTCAATTATTGCGGAATTAGGTGTGTTTTCTTGATTGTCAGAAACACTTTCTAGATAAACTGTCTCGTTTCAAATGAACTTTCGCAATTAAAAGGTGTGTGTATATATCAATTTGAAAGGAATTTAGAGCCTTGAAGAATGAGACATTTCTTACAGAGGTTGATAAAATTCACAACTTGTTATAATGCCGAGAGAAAATGTAAATGAGCAGATTTTATGAATAATAACCGATAGTCATTGTAACGAACAAACTTTTTACTAAAATGCCGAAAACTCCTGAAGTGATGAAGGGAGTATAATTTCTTTGATTTGTAAATATAATAGTGTATATAAATAAATTAAGATTGTAGATATCATGCACATATTTATATATTTTTATAGCAGTCGTATTTATTTTTACATTGTCTTTTTTATTGTTAATATGCAGATATTTTCCTATTTTTTGCAAAATACAGACGAAATATGTTTGTAAACTTTTTTTGAGATAACACATTGTACTTAATAAAGTAACATTCTTATATGCATTTGTTTGTTTCATTTATACCTGTTTCAAAAATGACTTTTAAGAAGAACACAAAGCTTGCATTAGTTTCAGCTTTGTGACGAGAAAACAAATTCTGCCATGAAATTATAATTTTTTCCAAATTTCTTTTGCATGATTATTTGGGACCATAACTAAATTGTATATTACAAACACAGATACGAGGGTTGCTAGTCAAGTTTTGATATAGACAAATGAAAACAAATATTCATAATTGGATATGGCATTATTGTTTTTCAAAATATTCTCCATAACTTTTGCATGCGTATGAACCAACTGTCGAGGCATTTTTTCCACTACTATTGAGATATCTCCATAAACCTAGAAGATACTTCACGATTTGGTGTAAGGGATAAAAAACAACACCACAATGAGACGCAAACTTATTCTTGGGGTACTAGCCTCGCAGAGGTGAATATTAATAGCACCCACTTGATAACCCACAATACAATAAAATTATAACAACTAATTTAAGAATGATGAATGTTGGCTTTGAAACAGCTTTTCTGGGGAAACTGAATATATTTTATTTACTACAGAAAACTATTAAAATGCCATGGGAATGAAACTTGACCATACGAAGGCAACTACTTGCTTGGTTTCGTGATTGGAAACAGCTTTATTGTTATACAAAAATATTCTCCAATAACCCTTAGTGACACGTGGCTTTCTCAGTATCCTTCTTACCCGTTAGGGGCTCCTAGTGCGGCGGTCCTATTCTCCGTTGAATTCCAACGTTTTGAATTTTTTTGCCCTCTATTTCAATTTATTACTTATCAATCTATCAAGTAGTAGTAGCTTCAAAAATTATTAGACAAAAATAGATATATCCAAAACAGTTTCTTCTTTCTAACAAGTTCTTCATTTTGGCAACTACTGCAAGTAATGGTTGCAGTGGAGTGATTTTTGCAGACGAATCATGTGCACTGAGAACATCGAACCGTAGTACGAGAACTGGCTATTAAATAACGAAACTAAAAAGGTTTTTATCATAAAAATTATTCTACATTCGAATGCTTCCCTTCAATATCCTCTCCTCTCCTCGCCACACACCTTTCGATACGTTTTTTCTATTGATCGTAATGCTGGAAGTTTTCTTTGGTGAGTGCCTTTAGGAGCTTTGTCGTTTTTTGCTTTACCGCTTCTATCGACTCAAATCGGGTCCCTTTCAAAGCAGAACTCTTTCAAACCTTTGAAGGAAATCTGAGCAGACTCGTTGACAGAGCTTTTGGTCAGGAGTCAGCTTTTTTTACACCAACATCGCACAGACTTTTGTCATGTGTAATTCTTCGTGGTTGATTTTGGTCACTGTTTACGGACTTGAAACAGTCATAGGTCGACTTGGTCGCTGGTCATTTTCATTGCTCTCTCGGAACTGACTAAAGTGCTAAAAAACACGGATGAGATAGATAATTGTCCCCATAGTCCTCTTGCAACAATTTAGCCAGTCGGAGTTTTTTTCAATATACCGAGAAATTTGAAATTGATACGTTGCTCATGTTTTTCGTCACAAATGGTTTTCGACACGAGAAAAAAACACGTTCGTTTCAAACCGCTACTGCACAAATACTATAATAGTGACGGATATGTGCATAGACAAGATCTAGATACCCAACACACTACTCGTTTTTTACACAACCCGTGTAGGGGGTCCTCTAGGCGTGCAGTCTATTTATTTAATAGCCAGACCTCATATTATTATTTCTATGTTGGTCACAATCATAACATGGACTTTGTTTGAGATGGATTTTGAGATAACTCGGTGATTTTTTATATTATGATAATGGAAAATTCTTTATTTGGGCTTGTTCGTTTAAATATTCTTCGAGGAGTCCAAACGCAATCCCTTCTAGAAATTCTAATCGCTTTTTTTCTAATGATTTTCAGCTGCATTGTTTGCAGTATAAATAATACAAGCCTTTAAACTAGTAATGTCTAAGAATCTGAAGTCTTGTTGAATAGTTAACAAAGATTTGATTGCTGTGTCGACGCCCCCATTTGTGCTATTGTAGTCCAAAATTATTTGAGGCATTCCGATTTCCGGGCAAATATCATCGTTGTGCATGGTGGAGGTAATGAAACATTTATTATACGACGGATGATCCATCAATTCGATGTTTTGACTGTTCAAAAACGTTTTTGTTTGAACTGTGTAATAGCTCTCATTGTCGTGTTTCAGAATGATTAGTCTGCGATTGGTTTTATTGAAATTTTTAAAAACTGGCAAACAAATGCTGCTGCATCATTCAAAATTGACCATTCTACGTTCCTCTAATGGAACGGTAGCGACATGTCTGGTTATTCTGAAAACAACAGGCAACCATTGGCTCGAAGTACTTCGTGCGTGAACAATTTTTGTTGGATTTGGCTCGTCTTGAAAGACCCATACACTCGATTGTTGTTTAGTTTCGGGTTCATTTGCATAGATCCATAGATCCGCAAGTCTCTATCACGTGTTTTGAATCGCCGTTATTGATTTTTTTCAGCATTTCTTAGCACCAATCAATAGGTGCTTTTTTGAGCGATTGTAAAATTATGCTGTATTCAACGCGAACAAATATTTCTGAGAGCCAAATGTTAAAGTATGCATCAATCTCACGGTATGTCACATGACGACCTTGCGATATCAATGTTGTGCGTTATTGATGTTTTCAGCCAATTTTGGATGAACTTCACAAGAGCACATTACTATAGCAAAGTAAGGTCACGATTCAGCTCAGGAAACTAGCTAAACGCGGTGGATCGAGATGGTGCTTCATCACCAAATATTTAAGCAAATTTATTGGTACACTTTTGTTGGTTAATCTGCGTCGAAAGTATAGAAAATCATCACACAAAAATTTTTCACGATTCAATTCCATTGTTTGACTAAGATGAATGTTTCAAATATCTGTAAATAACTGAAATAGTACTCATATTTCATCACCATTAAAAATGTAAAACTTTGTAATGGCAATGTCAGATTTGACATTTTCACATCAGTGTTGCCATTTCGCTAAATTTAAGTAGCAACCTTCGTACTCTAGGGTTAGGTACATTATCATGTTCAAGGGCATGTTTTTGTAGAACTCGTTCCTTATTTTATCTTTCCCTGGTGCTTCATTATTTTTAGCTAAGCTAAGAACATTGATGATTTCATCGGTAAAGAACATTGTATCAAAAAATGGATTTGAAACATATAGAGAGACGTTGGATTTGTTAAAAGGTTTTATATACAATAAAATGTATTTGAGGCGCTACAAAACGAAAGCCCGCTTCTGGCAAGCAAGTAGTTAACGATATGTATTATATCCTATACCGGTTCTAAATAATTACCGATTTACCGAGATCTACGGTACAATATTGTCATGGCAGTGTAGTTATTATAATATTAGTCAAGATAACGCTCAACGACAGTCTCCAGCCACTTGTAATTACAATTTAAATTCAATGTCGAGACCCTGAATACGACGTTTTATGAATGAAACGCACCTTCAATATGGAATAGAAAATAGAATGTTTTTCAATATATAATTTTGCTATCAGTTTAATACGAGGGACTATTAAGTGAGAACCGTTAGTTACGAATTAGGAGAAAATTTATTGATGAACGAAAATGTGGCAATATTTTCCGTTTTCTTTACAAACATTCAAACATTTGCCAAATCGGGGCAACATCTTTTGGTTTCCATTATTATTTGCCCCTTAAACCGATTAATAATAGTTTCTCATAAATTGTCAACATCATTTTACCAAAAATTTTTCTGATTATGCATAGAATATAAATTTCCTCATCAACTTTTTTAATCAATTCTTTATTCGTGACACTGGATCGTACAGATCTTTTCACAGTCAGTAGAATTAATGATTTACATGACAAGAAACACTTCTCCTTCTTCATGTACCTCCTCCACTTTAGAGGTCGGCTATCATCATAACTATTTTGACTTTGGGAAGCTGCTAAAAGGCTAAATAATTTAACATTATACCATTTTCGCTGGTTCCTAAACCAAGACATTCTTCTCCTTCCAATAAATCTTTTTCCTGCAAATTTTTCTTGAATTATTAGCTGTGGGCTCATATTTTGGCCAATAAATCGAAATTTTTCACTTCATGGAGGAACTTTCCCCATTCTTCTCAGAATATCTACATTTGTCATGTCCTACGGGAAGTCTACATCTCGAAAACTTGTAGTCTTCGATCTCAATAAGATACTTTACTTTTATAAAATATACACGGACTTTCTCGATTTCAATATTTATTTTCAAATAATAATCCACGGAACAGTCAACACTTATATGAACAGACACGATTCGCAATCGGTTCTCACTTGACCCTGGTATTTACAACTTAGTTCATAAACGAAATCTGTTGCTTTTTCAAATGCGAACCATTTTGTTACTTCTGCTATTCTTTTCACAATTATTCTCTTTGTTGTATGGTATTCTATTTTCTGTTCGTGTTAGGATGTTTCAAAAATTATTTTTGTTATTTTGGACTTCCTCAACCTGCTCTTCTCTTTTGCTTTTAACCTATTCCTTGATCGTTCTCTGCAGTACTTCTAGTTGGATTACATGTTAAAATTAAATTAAAAAATGATTATGATAATACCACAGATCTAAATTTAAGGAATCACTTCAATTTATGCGTGAATTTTCTCTCGAATATTCCGCGTCGATAATATACTTAAAAAGCGACGCGCTCTCTAAAACTCGCATATTTCAAATGAGCATTTAGATTGGGTTGGCTTCGAGACTAATAAATATAAGTGAATTTATAACAAAGGCCTATTTTTATCGGCTCATTCCTACATTTTCTGTTCATATGAAAATAAAAGATCCTGTCTGTATATCGATAATAGGAAGAAAAACTAGAATTAAATAAGGATATCATTATCATATAATATCACCACCTCCTCTACATTCGTGATAATTCATTAATCCAACTGGTTCTTCTCAGTTTGTTTACGTCTTAGGGACTTCTTATCGCTTTCTACACATTTCGGTGGAATTAATTGTGATATTTGTTCTTCGTAGACGATATAAAATGTACCACGAATTGAATTTCGGTTCCAGTATCTTGCCAGGGATTCCAATTTAATCTAGCAATTTTCCTAATTGGCTGAACTTTATTTTTCGCACTACAACGACATCCGATTCCCCTGCTTTAATAACCCCAGATCGATTAAAACTGTAGTTAAATATGTAAAGATTAATTGACCCTAATGAAAAATCCTGGAATTCGACTTCTCTCAAATCCACTCAGCTGAGACATTTTGCACATTCTATGCAATTGAGATATTTAGCTTGAAGTAATAAAATAGAAGTCACTATTTGAAATCCATGTCGTAAATTTTTTAAAACTGATACCAAATCACCCATCTTAACGGATAAGCTTGGAAATTTGATGATTTTCTGTTCAAAGTGAGAAAAGAAAAAACTTGGATTATAAAGAAACTTTATGTGTGTTTATCTTTTTGTTAGTCGGCTTATTCAAATAAATATTCACATGGAACAACAAAATTGTCATTTATACGGTATGTTTAAAGTAAATAACTTTTAATATAACTATTAATATTAATTATATAATTCCCTTTGAAGGAAACATAAAGAAAGTGTTTTTCATGGATTCTTATTTACATTTTAATAATTAAAATAGTATACTACGCCCACTGAAAAACATGCCCTTCATATAAGCAAAACTTTCGTCCTCTAATGGTTTGGACATCGTTATCGACGACGAATCATATTTTACTTTTGACAAGAGTGAAACTGTGTACTCATCATTTTCAAAAAATGGAAGAAATAAATTCGGAAAATACAAAAATTATACGCTCCACTGGGAAATTGTGGCAAAGCTCAAACTACTCATATTAGAGGTATAAAAATGATTATATTATTTCTATAGAAAAGTCTAATTTGTTTAGCCTAAAAGTGCAAATAATCAAATTAAACAAACAGTTTTCACGAATTTTTGTCCCCACACCCTTATTCAAATGATTTCTAGAATTCTTTTATAAAAGAACAGTGGTTAAATAACTGAATCATGTTATGGTCAGTTTCTATATAGTGACTGGCATTTTTTATGTTTGCTCCTTCAAATGAATTATCGATTTGTATTGTTATAACTCGTCTTCCTTGTCACTTCGACAACTGCTTCACTATCTGATTTTATCTATTTGTTTTTTCATTTGGATTGGACTTCTTGGTTTGGCGCTTCTTTTCTCAGGTATCCATTGTGTATGAGTTTTTTATTGTTGGTCAGTTTTTTTATTCATTCTCGAATATGTCGATAGATTTATTATTAGGAAGTTGGTATTTATACTTATTTCCTCTTAACTCAACTAAATATGAAGAAATTATTTATCACTTATAATCTTGTGTATATTTCAAGAATGTTAATTGCTACGGATATTCAATTTCCTCTTCACAATGAGTATGAAAACGTATGTTTAAATTTTAAAATTATTGACCTCGTCGCAACATGAATTTTTTGGAATTTACTCTACAACTCTACAACAAGATGCAATGAAATAGGACTGTGAAAGGAAAACTGTTTTATCAAGAAATAGGCTTTGTTGTAAAGATTATATCGAGGTAAATATCAATTTTTCAATAGTATAATGAAAAGTTACAGCTTAGGTATTATTATAAAAGTATTGTAGTAGAGTGGCGTCTACACGGAATCTGACCTGAATAATGTTGAAGAGATAAAGGGACACTACCAGTTTTTCAGAACTAATAATTTTGAGCAAATTTGACCCTTAGAGTATTCTTTTAAGTAAAAAATAAAAACCGTCTGGTTTTCATGTCGAAATCGTCAAAATGTGCGGACATATTCTTTGTTTTATAACAAATTTTTTATGTAAGTTGGTTAACATCTTTTGCTAGTTATCAAGCATTAACTGAATCAAATTAATAAAATCCAGGGATACTATAACAATAAGAAAACAATCCATCACATTTTAATTATATTATGATTAAAATCAGGAACTTTTCTACACGATATATTCAACAAAATCGAAGTATAATTTGCTCCAGATAAAATGTAATATATTTGTTTAAATTTCAACACTTCATATCTCAAAATTGAGAGGTACCGTGTACATTTTCTTGTTTTTGCCCCATAAATATGTTATTCCATCATTTCAGTTCATTTGATTCATCCCGCGGATTTTAACAGTCATAAAATTGTTATTTGATTAGCCCCATCCCATAGATAGCCAACTCGAGCTCTGGTTTCAGTGCCATCTTTTGGTTCATGAGCACTACTAAACATACATGAAACAACAGTTTCCTTTTTTATTTTGGCGGCATACGGCATATTCAAATCCAGTTATTTTCGAAACAGTTGTACCAACCAAAACGATGTACATACGTATATATATATATATATATATATATATATATATATATAAAAGAGTTTCATATACTTACACTTCTAGATAATGTGGATAGAGGTTTAATACCCTGCGCAACAGAATCTGCAGGCTGTATTCTCTGCTAAGGTGTTTTCAGGTGTCCGTTGTTGAGGCGAAAGTGCCCTAGATAAATACAAAATCATTATAAAACTACCACTATACTGTTTTTTGGATCTTCTTGAGTATTTGTATGCTAATATAAACAAGAAGTCACCATCTTTTAGTATTTATTCTACACCTTTTAAAACTATGAATTTTTTTACATAATTGAATAAAATTATATTTTTTATAATATTTAACAAGTCACTTTGCTTTAGAAGCATATCGTAGTTATGAGAAAAAGAAATTTAAATAGTTCTCACTTGTTTTATCTTTTGATAATCCTACTAGAAGGTCTGGTACTTCATCTATAGCTTATAAAGTTGAGGGCTAAGGTACAAGTGGAGTTTCTGTAGCACAGAAAAAAGAAAAATGCAGTATGCTCCTTACACAGCAGATACACGTGTGGAAATTTAAAGGTTTACATCAAACCTACCCGAATTTTTGAAGAGCTGTCTTCTTCGTATATTTAATCTAATAGGGGTTAAGCTTTCATTACTCGCAGCGATTTTTAGGGATAGAGCAATCGCGCACGGTTCAGAAGACCGGTATCCTAAATATGAATTAATATTGATTTTTTGTGTTTTTTTTTTAACATAATTATATAATGTTTTATTATTTAATTGATTTGTGATAGTATTTTTCATTAATATTAATTTACATCATAATTATGTTGTAATAATTAAAACGTCACTATTATTTGCATGCACCCATGTAAATACAAAAAACCTTGGGAAAAATTAAAAATTCGGAAATATTATCAAATTTGTGTATTAGTAACTCAAAGAGAACATCCTATATTAAAACTAATACAAAAAAAGAAAATAATTATAAAAAACCATAACAACAACGTTTAGCATACATTTACGCATTACGCAATGCAGTAACATGTACATATTTATTCGTGGTACGTGTTCTTACATTTTTCGGTGGACAGTGTTTTTTCCACTTTGTTATTTTATCTCTTCTTATAAAATACGGGTTTCTCCGGAAACTATCATCATTTCCCTCTGTTTATCTTCAAACTCTTGTTCAGTATCACTAGATTCAGATCTTTCTTCTATATGATCAATTTCATTTTGTTCTTCTTCATCATCTTTGTTGTTATACGTCTCTTCTTCAGTCGAAACTCGAAACTCGTAGTATATATATATATATATATATATATATATATATATATATATATATATATATATAGGAAAAGTTAAATAACGAAGTTACAATGTTGTATCTTACTCAGCAAACGTACTTCGCCGATGTTTAAATGTTCTGTTGAAGTGGTGCTTGTGGTGGAAACCAAAAGTTTCCAATAGCTGCATAGTCTAAAATAAATTGTGTTTTTGTATTTTTGAAAATAAACAAACATAAAAAAACCTCACTAGGAAGATGTAGGGATTACACCGCACCCTTTACTAAGCCAAACTTCCCCCATCTTGTTTTAATCACAAAGAGCTGACATTTTTTTTATGTTGCCCATAAAACTGGCCCGGGTTAGACAGAAAATCTTTAACTGGGTATCAGAAAGAATAGCAAAAAATAAGTACAACTTCAAAATAATAACAACATTTTCCTTTTACATAATTTAATATGAAAATAAGGATTAGTAAATATTTATATCCTCACGTTTCACTTGTCTCTTCACAACTTGAGATTGAACTCTTTTACACACCCATTTCAGTTATCAAAATAACTCTACGTGAATAAAACGAAAACGCTTCTTTCAGATTGAACACGTGCTAAAATGAGATTAACAAGTTGTTGTTGGTAGACATCCGCCCCAGATCAACTACACATCCACTATATTATGTCAAATGTCAATGCTGTTTTTTGATTGTTCCGACATTATAGCCTCTATACCTATCGTCAAATATATAAACGTATTAGTTGTGCTCATGAACCAAGAGAGGACGCTACGGTTCATTTTCCTCCCCCATCAGCGAGTTTCCATACCCTGGTTGTACCTATTTGGAACTGATCTTGGGCGGTTTGCTGTTTTCTTCACGAGAGTAAATTGCATTATTTATTATTATTACACAGGTTTAAGGAATGAGATCTATTATTTTTTCGAAATAGTTTTTGAAAGTGTACAAAAAAAGACAGAGAAATTTCGTGGAAATAGGCGGTTTTGATATTTCATTATATTCATATTTCAACACTGAATAAATTATATACAGTTGTTAGAAAGATTGTGGAAGGTCCATATGGTTGGAATTTAGAAAAATACAGTCTCCCAACTTAGATTCATTTATGCAAAATGGATTTTCATCGACTAGAAAAGATTAGTTTCTTTAATTTCTTATTTCTTAGACCTTTTTCTATATTTCCAAATGTTCTTGATTTTAGGTCTCTTCTTATATTATGAAAAAAATTATTTTAAATCAGAAATCAAGAATATTTAGAAGCATTAAAATTAGTTTTAGGTAATTTGGTGCATCATTTGGTGAATCCTTGATCCTTAGGATCGTGCCATCGGTAAAACTCGCACTATTTTCTTCTCTGGTCGATGAATGCGCACATGAGAAGTCATATCTCGATGTATGAATCCCAATTCTACAACTTTAATATGAAATTTCTGGGACCAAAATACAATTTAAAGTGCCATTGGAAAGTATTGGGGCGATACATTAACTCCCTCTTAGTCTATATTAAAAATAAGATAAAAAAAGGTGTGAAGGTCTGAGGAAAAGATCATTTGTTGAAAACATCAGTATGCATTTTTCATGGTAGTCGCCGGTAGGAATATATCCAAAAGTGAATGAACCACTTTTAACAAAACTGCTTGAACGGTCGATGTGCGATATCAGTTTCATGTATGCGGATTTAATCCAGAAGATAAATTATTTAAAGAGGTCTCTCTTTGATTCGTAATAGTTATATCTTGTCATAATTCATTTGTTTTTTGGCCCTCTTTAATCCATAATCCACGTAAATAAAATATAATATTTGGTTTCTTTTATAATCCTTAGGTAACTTCTTTTTGAAAATTCGTTTTGGAAAAACCTATTTTGAAAATTTCCATATTGTGCTTCGACTTATTTCAGGGTTTTACTTTTTACTTTCAACTCGAGCCGTGGCAAGAATGTATAAAAAGTTTACTTCTTAATACATACCATCAATGTTTGAACTTTTATTATTATATTTTAAAAATAAAATTTTTTCTTCAACAGCGTTGATAGATAAGACCTTCATTTTCGCAGGAGTTCTTGTTTTCTTGTCTTAAAAATATATGGTTTTTATAGCTGTGGGTAATATTTGGTCCTTCACATTTAACAGTTATCATACTGAAGTTTTTTAATAATATATTCTAATGTTTCACTGGGAGTTCCTGCCTTACGATGATGTATTGATATCTCGTTACCCAAGACCAGTTCCATGCATAAACAAAATATTGTGTTACCATAGCAACGAACAATAAATTATTAGAAGTGTCAGTGTGAAGTTTGACGTCAAAAAAGTAAACCAGAGTTACGCAATAAATTAAAAGAAATAAGATGTCCACCGAAATTGTGAAAATCGAAAAATTGGAGTATCGAGCCATCATCAAGTACCTGTATTTAAAAGGGTTGAGAGGTAAGCAGATTTACGGAGATATGCTTAATACCCTTGGTGATCAATGTCCTTCGTATGAGACCGTGAAAATTTGAACTGCAAGCTTTAAAAGAGGTAAATTTTGACGAACGCGTTCATCATTTAGTTCACATCATTTTGACATGAAAAAAATTGCTGCAAAATGGATCCCCAAATGTTTTATTGTTGACCAAAACCGTGCAAGGGTAGAAGCATCGCGTTCAATCTGTGCTCGATTTCAAAACGAAGTGGACTTCTTAAACCACATTGGATGAGACTTGGGTACATTTCTACGATCCAGAAACAAAGCAACAATCGATGGTATGGCGACACTCTGGTTCTCCAAGACCTAAGAAGTTTCGTGTCCAAAAATCTGCTGCAAAAGTTCTTGCTTCAGTTTTTTTGGGATTACCATGAAGTAAATATAATTGGTTTTTTGGATAAGGGTGGAACAATAACTGGAGATTACTATTCGACATCACTGGCCACTCTATCCAAAGGTGTTTTTTTGTTCCTGCAGGACAACGCCTCTGCACACAAATCTCATGTTGCTATGCAAAAAATTCGTGATTAGGGTTAGAATTACTAGAACACCCCCTTATTCACCTGATTTGGCTCCGCATGACTATCATCTGTTTCCTCAACTGAAAAAAGTTTAAAGGATCGTAAATGTTCTTCCAACGAGGAGGTAATAAAAGCTGTGGAGGTCTGGTCTGCAGATCAAGAAGAAACATTTCTTTTGAAGGTCCTAGAGACGTTGCGAGTTCGCTGTAATAAACCCAATTAAGAGGAGAATATGTTGAGTATTAAAATATTTTGACATTGAAATTTTGTTTGGTTCTATGGTAGGCTGAGAATTTTTCAATATATCCTCGTATATATGCTCTTGCAACAATTCTCTAGATCATATTAGTAACGTCTGTTACTACTGTCTACTATTGACTACTGTCAGTAGTACCTCACCTTCCAACAAATGCGGGATCGTTTTTTATTTTTTTATGTTGTTCATGTTTTATGTTGTTATGGAACCATTAGGTAGTAATTAATTGAAGTTTTCGTCATCCCCCCTCCTTGCTTCGTCCGCCATCTTGAAAAAACTGTCTGAAATCGGCACTTTTTTCAGTTTTCTGCCTCTAGCTCATTCATTCCCAGTTCATTTTTTTGAAGATATGTCTATATAAGAAATTGTAGATAACTAAATTTTCAACAAATTTCATTTGGAAGTTTTTTTTGTAGGCACAAGCTTATTCGAATGTCGAAAACTGAAGATTCGGCAAATTTTCCACTTTAAATTTAAGGAAACTAGAAGAAATGCGTTTTTTGTGATTCAGCCCTGGGGCGCTGTGTTGATGAAAGGAGAACCCCCTTTTTGAGCTTCTATTGATTGAACTAATACTAACAGCGAGCAGAAAGATCATCGAAAGTAGTTGCTCGATAATAGATGCGAGTCGCTACCATTTTAAAGTTGTTCTTTAAATTGAATTATGGCCAGTGCAATCAGATATCGTGCAACTGTGTACCTGTCAAAAAATGTATAAATTTTCAGATACGATATCCACACCTATCTAACCAAGATTATTTCTCACAATTTGCGTTAGTACGGATATTGGATCAGGTCCACAAATTATAAATAGAAGAAATATATTTCGAAACCAATTAAATCCTTCACAAATAGTCAAAAATAGTAAGCTATTTTTAATAGATTAATTTAGAATTTATTCCGAAACGTTATGTCAGAAAATGATGTTATAATAATTAGGAATGTTTGAATAGAAATTTTTAAATACTAAGTAGAGACTAGTCATCATTTCAATGATCTTCTCATACTTCATTAAAAATTGAACATTAAGATTGATGATAGTTTTCTGACAACCAAAGAAAAGTACAATTTTTTGAATGTCAAATCGAAAAATATATTGAAATATTCAAATTAGAAGGATTATTAATAGTATGATAGAGAATAAGATTACAGAAGACTTATTTTTCTCTGTCAAAGAAACTTGCGATTGTTATGAATAAAAAACTAGGAAAAGAACGGCTCATTCAAACTACAACTCTGTTGACAATGGATAAATATGTAGTACAAAAGAATTTTATATTCAATTTATTTAAAAAAATATATTGATCCGGTTTCTAAGTGCTACATATTTATTTTAATCTATACAATAATATTATGTCAGCACTATTTTAGTTTACAACAGAATTGTTGACTTGACCAAATGATATCTGAGACGAGCACAGGGTAAAGGTAAAAACATATATTTTGTATAAATGCAGAAGACAAACATTTACGAAAATTATAGCTATTTATTGTACATTTAGAAATATTCGTGATTTCAATTCTTTTTATAAAGATATATGCCTTGATGTTACAAAGAAAGCTGATGTGTCATTTTTTCCATTATTATATATTATATATTATTGTTTGGTGGCCGTTGTACATTCAAAACTTGGTATAAGTTTATACTTTGTTAACCAGTGTAATCGAATGAATTTCGTTACAAACCTTATTAAAGATGTGCTACCTGTACTATAATGTAATCCAAGTCTTAATTCTAATTGAATTGAAGAAGAATACCTGATGTTTCCGCAGACGTACAAATTTATATGTACTGTGAATACATGGAGAAAAATAGTATTGAAAACATGTTAAATCCAAGATTCTTGGAACCAATCGATTACTCTGACCGAAAACTCGCGGAACTTCTTTTCTATGCTCTCTGAGACGGACCACCATGAAATGCGAATTTATTTGTACATATGTACGTAAAGGAATAAAATATATAAGATGTGAATTGAAATACCTTTCACTTCACCTGTTTTGATCGTAATTAGTTAGAATGAGAACGTATCACTTTTATTATGTTTTATTTATGATAAATCGAGGACAGTTGGTGCACATTCTATTAAATTGATATAAAATTTACAGGTTATTAGAAATAACTGAAACAAATTCACATTTAAATGCAATATTGACCAGCTCTACTGATTCACCATAGTTAATGAGATATAGTGTTAGTTCAGATTTAAAATCAACTACTTTTTTTGTTAATCGCTTCAACTCTTCTGATATGTGAGACAACGGACTATGGGGAGATGGCGCAGGTACTTGTAGATAAATAATAACCAGATACTATCAATATAAAACTTTTAATTGTAAACTTAAACGTGAGCAAACAAAAATACTGTCATAACAAATGCAATACTAAATAGGTATACATACTAAATCAAATACAATTTTCTTAAACACAACATAAAATACAAAATGCTTTCACATTTACTACGTTAATTTTTTCCTATTGAATTGTTTCAGAAATCTGAGAATTTGGTGCACCCTTCGTGTAACCACCGATTGCATTTGATGCGGCGCTATCGACGGTTCTTTTTCCTTGCAATTTTCCTGTAATCTTTGTAGAGGTTTGTGCATGTACCTAAAGCGATTGTGGTTCTTCTTCAGTTAGATAAGCATAGTCAGGAATGTCTAAGGGATCGACGGAACTGCACCAGTTGCTTTGCGTTTTTTATAGTAGCAGATTTCTCCCATGCAGTTGCCAGTAAATGTCCGAATTGTAACCTGTTATTTCGTCATTGAGAATTGGTACAGGCTTCATAAAATATCTTTCTAATGGCTGTAAGGATTGATCGGTACGGCTTGGTAACCAGAATGAAATAATTCGATTTTTAGACGCATATTTCAGCATTTCCACGCTACTGATATGGAATTAATCGAGTTTTTTCGACACAAATTGTTCTTTGAGTCATTTGAAGAAGATTTTTTTTTTTGACATATTCAGATTTTTCTGACATGTAGATCCAGGAAAATTTCTTATCTTCGTATTTGGTTTTTTTCCTTTTTAAATGTACGTCGGCGGAATGAAGAATCTCTCTGTGTTACAACACACGATAACCGAAATCATTTTTATTGTCTCTGATGAAGTAACTAATGAAACATTTTTTGAGCCTTGGACGGCCACCATATATTTATAGCAGATGTTTAATTGCAAAACCGTTTCATAGATATTAACAATGTGCTCAGCCTGATTCATTCTCATGTTCAATCAATCTATGCTCCATTTTGTTCCGTCAAACCTAACGAACGTGCAGCAGAAACTCCTCCAGATTTTCGTGTAGTGAGTTCTCTACTCCTCAAGAAAGAGTCTAACCACGGATTATCGGTTTCACGAGATGTTTTGTTAAATTTATGTGGTAAATTCATTCTTTCCGTCAACTCAAAGGCCATAGAATGCACAAATGATCGCGGTTTAAGCTGATTTTGAACTCTTAATGTAGAAGAAGCTTTCATGAGTGCCTCATAATTCCTTAGCTGCTAATGCGTCAGCTCAACTTACTCTAGGTTATTACAAGCCTATTGGCGTATTTGCATCAGAGTGAGGTTAGATAGACGCACTCGATTATGAACATGTAATCGTGAAATAGTATAATTAATGATGGAAATCAACTTTTACGTACCAGCAATCGATTTGAGTTGTACAAAAATTTTAACGATAGCTGTAAGAACTTTTAAATAATATTGTTACTGATCAACGCCCAACACATATAGTACAGCGACCTAAATGACCGTCACAGTGATGTCAGATTTAGACAATGTGCATAATAAATACGAGAGAGTAAGTGCATCGTCTCACCTCATGCGCCAACTCTTCTAGATTTACCCAATTGTATGTATACAGGGTGGTTCGCATAAGAACTAACTCAGAGCAGAGGCGTATAGGGAGTCCAAAAATCTCGAAAAAAATCAATTTCTTAACAACGTTTTAACTCAAAATACCAAATATGGTACACTATTTATGGCTTCAAGTAAGGATGAGTAGGAGGCGATTGAACTGAATCTGGGAGAAGAACTAACCTTAAAATTTGATCTCTACAATGTTATTGAAAAAGTTGCAAATAAGGCAAGGGTTAGCTATGAATTTATACATCAAATGATGTATCTGATGATCATTATTGATTATACTGTTCAGAAACGTCGTTGCGCAGCTATTCACTTAGGAACGCGGAGCATGACCTTTAGTTACCTACTTCACGTTTAGAATTAGTTAATAGCTCAATATTTTATAATCCAAAAAAGGGCACAATCACTTGCCAATTGAAATAACATAGATATATTCTTTTCCCGTATTCCGCAATAATATTTTTATGTTTTTTTATTGTTTTTTTTTTGTATTGCGATTCCATATGTCTTCTCGGAGATCGACTGGAAAAGAATAAATCTTTAATGCCAGCCAAAAAAAGTAATCACATGTAATGAGGACTGGTAAGTGGGAAGGTTAATTTTTAGAAAAAATATTTCCTGGTTCAATCCAGGGGGAGCTGCATCTCCACTTATGTAGAGCTTAGTCGCAGATGAAATCTTATGCGGACTGACTGACATTGCCATATCCTGTCAAGGACAAGCCGTCGACTTAGTCCTATACTCAAGAGGGAGCTTTGAGAATACACTACAAGACATAGTTCAAAGAGGAATCAATTATACAATACACCTAACCCGAACAAGATCTAACTAATTACCTGAAATAGGAAGATAAAACTAAACTCACGTTCATTAAGCTTTACAGGTAAAACATTTAATGGAAATGAGAGTAATATCTGGGAAAATAACTGATTCTCATTACACTTTACTTATATCGTGTGTAGTTATTTTTTTAATCATAAAAATTTGAATAAGTTTATAATATAAATACGAAATCGTCTCCGGAATAAAGCCGGCCCTATCCGGTTATGATGGAATTCTTGAATTTGGGAAAGTCACGGCTCGTTTGATGTTTATTTTATTTATGTTTTTATGAAAGCAGGTGATTTGTTTACATTGTTATATTTGAATTAATTTGTAGGAAGGTCTATTTATTTATATTCTTTATTTCCTCAATTTCTAGAATTTTTGTGAACTTTGTTTTGGATATATAAGCAAGCTTGCTTAGCGCAGTTAGTTAGTTTATAATAGATAGTCATAGCGAACGCAACAATATAGAAAAATAACTGAAAATTTAAATAAATTGCATAAGTTAGTTAAGTGTAGTTTAAGTTTTTAAATAAATTAAGTGTGTAAGAGACGGTGCTCATACATCATTACACGAATAGAAAGAGTATAAATACATAAGAAAACAATCATAATAAGTTCAATTTCCAAAGTCCATCAAGAACCTGTACTAAAAAATTATAGAGAACTTATTTATCGCGCTAGAAAGTTTATTCACATTTCTATTTCTCATGTTGGAAATTTTCAATTTATCTAGTTAATCAATTTTATTCGGCTATAAACGTGTAAGAATATGCAAGAATGTGTTATACAATCCATTTATTATCGACGTCAGATAAACCATTAGCAGAAATACTATAAATTAATAGTTAATATGATTCAATATACGGGGGACAAAATTACTGATTTATTGACTGCAATATAATTAATACGTTATTAGTTATGGAATTTGCACGGAATTATAGGATAATAGGTAATATATGAAGGATAAAGGAAAGAACCAACTTATTTAATAGGTAATATTAATTAATAAAAAAATGTTGTTGTCGATACCTAGTCTTAAAGCATATGACTAAATAATGTACCTTATAGAAGTAGCCATATTTGTTAAAAACAGTCGTTTTCTTCAAGCTAGTGGAAATAACCGTCCTAAAGAATGTGGTTAACCAGTTAGGTTTTGATCATTCTCGCATAATTATCTAGCGTCAGAATAAGTTCGAATAAGAATATTCAGATGAAGACTTGTTACGAGGGTTGTCTGAGAATTTTCCGACCTCACAAAGAAACGAAAAATTTTTTTCCTCAATCAGTTTTACTTATTAACATAGTCTTGTTTCAAATTTATACACTTAGGTCCGGTTTCTTCACGTTCTAATAAAGTGCCAAATAGTTATTAGGCGCATAACTTTAGTAGAAACTTTTAATTGTCGAATAATTAATAAGTATTTGTCACTTTATTATGTACTCAACAAATAGTCTACTGTTAGTAACACTATGAAAGATGCCTTTATAGCAATCGTCCATGTATTGAATAAGGAAATAAGCGAAAAAACGGTCTTCTTTTGACGGTTTCCTATGATCTGTGTTTGTGACAACGATCTGTGCTTAATTAAATTTGCACGCGTTTTATTAAGGTTACGTTGAAGTAGTCGCTAGCTGGAGAAAGTTATGTTGGACTGAATATTATAGTTTATATTGAAAATAATTAATAGGAAAGAAAAAAGAAAACGGTAGAAAAAGTTCATCATCGGACAAAAAAATTGTTCTGCAATTTTATGCAGAACGGAATAAGCTCGTTCTTCTGGAATTTCCTCAATCAAATCTTCATCAAACAAATCTTCTAAATCTTGGAAAGCATCCATATTGAATATTTAATCATTTTTATGACGAATATTTCCAAGAATTAACTAATCATATAAAGTATAATGAATTAATAAATAACTTTTGATGCATAATATTTTAGGTTAGGTTAGTTTTTACTAATCTGTTTAATTATCAATTGTGACTGCTTAATACTTATTTGGCGAATAACTCGATTATTCCGAGGTTTAATTTATCAGAAGGTGAAAAAACCGAATTTACGTTATTCGATAAATAATAAATTAGTAGGTATTTTCATAGGAAGTGAAGAAACCCGGCCTTATTCCAATCTTAAGAAGGTTTTAAACAATAGTTTTACGATATACATATTCCACCTGCAAGCGGAAGTTTCTAGCGTATTTAACATAATTTATTAATTAAGGAAATTAATAGATTTTATTTATATATATTAGTTTCTGTAGCCACTTTGATCTTCCAAAGATAGTTCTAGACATATATTATTAGTGGCACCAAGAATATCTCGCTTTTTATCCAATCACGAACCCACACACGATTCTTTTTTTATTAATTTTTCAAACGTTGTAATTCATTAATTAAAAGTTCAACACAATTTTTGCACTTTCCTGTTTAGCCATGACTAGATGTTAGCGGTGGTTCGTTTCTTGTCTCGACGCCTTTCAGACACTAATTAATCAGTTTACGACTCCGTGTGAACCCGCCTTTAGTGGCAGGTGATCCATCAATCCAAAATGGCTTTTGAATCGAAGCTAACTCTTTGAAATCTGTATTCAACATCAAATATGTATGGAATTGGGCTTCCAGCACTTTTACGTGATCCACAATAATGTTTGGTCTAAAAGTTTTACAATGATTCTTCTCTCATAAAATTGTGAACACTGGAAAACATTTCGAAACGAATTTATTTCTACCCTACTTATCCAAATGTTTTCAATACAACTTTCAATTCTATCATTCGTAGTGAATATATCGTGGTTTCTACTTCAAGAAACATATTGAAATTGTTCAATTTCGCAAACATATCTAACGAATAACGTAGCTTGGATAGCCATAATCTTTGGTTAAGTTTAAGTAAAAAAAAATCTAGAACTTTTGTTAATGTAATTGAAAAACGACTACTGATATATAATCAATATGTCAATGTCAAAAAAATAAATAGCTACAGAAATCAATATGGAAACGGTAAGTCAGTTGTTGTTATCTTTTGTTTGATTAAATTCGAAATAGGTAGCCCCAACACCTTCCCTAAACACAAGACTGCAATAGATTTCCTATTAGTTGAGAACGCAGGAGCAGGAAGACTCTTCGTGAACATATCGGTAAGTTGATTATGACTTGAAACGTGTTCAAGCTTGATTTGTTCATTCATGACTTTTTCCCGTAGGAAGTGGAAGCGCATTTCTATGTGCTTAGTCCGACGATGTGACTCTGGGTTCCAGATTAGTCTTATAGTACTCATATTATCAATAATAATAACCGAAACAGGCTTGTTATTTCGTTCAGCAACCTACTCAGCCATAAGACTTCCTTCGTGCCTTTACTTGCAGCCACATATTCAGCTTCAGTTGTGCTCAATGACACGATTGGTTGCGTGCGAATCATCCATGTAACGACAGCTCCATCACAAGTAGTAAGAAATTCAGATCTTGATCGTCGGGTCTCAGGGTCGTTCGCATAATCGGAATCAATAAAGCACTTAACTCCAAGGCTACATCTCCACAGTACAACAGACCATAATGTTTAGTCCCCTTCAAGTATTTGAATATCCGTTTTACGGCTTCCCAGTCAGATTCCTTTGGACGATCCAAACGATATCCAAAACCTTTTGATGCTTCAGCAGTAAGGTGATTTGCCTTTTCCAACGCGACAAGTTGCTGTGATGCTCCAATTTCTCAATAGTAGAAATAAAATGATCCTAATGTGCTCATGATCAGCTATCACACAGTCACACATCAGTTCACAAACAAACTTGATTAAGGCACGTCCATGTATTCAACTCCTACAGTTGGCGTTGAATATGGGCCCATAACCTCTTGGGTAAATTCAAATTAAAAAAAAATACTAGTAATTTTGATAATGTAATTGAAAAACGACTACTGATATATAATCAATAATATATCAATGTCAAAAAAATAAATAGTTACAGAAATCAATATGGAAACGGTAAGTCAATTGTTGTTGTCTTGTGTTTGACCAAGTCCGAAGTAGGTAGCTCCAACATATAAATCAATTTGAAAAGAAGCAGCAACTTCATATTTTAGTTCGGTTGAAAATATCACGATTTCGTCCTTTGATAACAATAATCTTCTCAAATTTGACTTCTTGAGACACATCTAATGAAGTTGTGTAGCTAGAATCCGTATTCTAACGGAGATGTCAAACTGAACAGCTGTTAAGAGCATGGCTCTCAATAAAATTTTCAGTCTTACAACATTCTAAAGCACATCGTTTAACTCTGGTCTCAATTTTTCTCTTGCACCATCTATGTATAATCCACGACAATTTTTCCATTCGAAACCTTCAGTATTAAAATTCATCAACTTCACAATATATGTCTCCCACTGTAGTATGGTCTTTCAAAATAACAATTTTTCCTGCACGCTTTCTTTATAAACATACCTGGCATATACTAGGAACTGAACCAATTTAGTAATATCAGTTGCTTCGTCCAGCTGAATTGAAAACTTTGGGCTCTCCTAGATTCTTGTAATAAGTTGTAATAATTGGTCCTTGTTAATATCAAACATTGTAGTGTATACCGAAAAAGGAATTTTTCGAATATAATCGCCATATTTACTTCTATGTATAATTATTACCATTTTAATAGCTGCAGGTAATACAAGATCTAATCCAATAATGGACGGATTTTCATTTTGCGCAATGTAGTATGAAATTTCATATAACGCTAGTAAATATTGATCTTTAACAATTATAAATTTATTTAAAGATTTATGCAGTCTTTCGAAATATTCTTTTCGTTTATTAACAAACGTAATATGCTTTGATTCAAGAAGTCTTTAATTTCGATAGCTTCATACATCCTGGAGCCAATAATTTATTGCTCATTAGGTACCCTTACAATTTTTAAATTTTAAGCCGAATTGAAGAAAACTCATAGAAGAAAAGAAGAGAAGTCATAGTTTCTTTTTCGCACAATAGATGCCTGTTTTTCAATACTTTGTTCTGCCTTAGGAGAGTTTGTAGCATTATCATTTGCGTCATTACCATTCTTATTTCAGTTCAGTCATTTATCCATGGCCAAAAATTATTTTTATCCTAAAATCCAATAATTATATAAAAATATTGTATATAATTAATCACCGACTTACGTTGGAAGTCTGACAATTGACTGCACTAGAAGACCGTCAATACTACACTAGTTCACATTACACTCATTAAGAGGTTCGTTACAATCCATCAAAAAACCATCCTTGGTAAGGTGACGATTCTGCGTAATAGAGATTACTTGTTCCAATCAAGCGGTTACCGTTATTCGAACGATCCTGTTTTGCGTTGCAACCGACTTAGGTATCGTTGATTAACCATTTAACCGTAGCAAATACTTTTACAAGAACCATTCATAAGAGGAGATTACGCAGAAAATATCTATAAGCGCTTCCGAGAACGGTTCCGACTAGCAGGTTGGAACAAATCTATTATTAACTTTGTTCGCGAGCCTGATCCCGATTCAAATTAGGGACAGATCGTATGCACTCTTTCAAAATTGTCGTTCGAGGGAGAGGGGGAAGAAGTCATCTACCAGCGAACCATAATTTTGAAAGTGCGCGTGCGATCTGTCCATTAACTGATTCAGAATCGGTGTATTCAAATATTTGAATATTTGACATTAAAATCTCTCGTGACCAATAGTTTAATGAATCCTGGTATACATGCTTATTTCCACCTACAAATTTAGAATATCAAAAACTAAATTTCCAATTCATTATATAAAATAATTTTTGTTAGTAGATTTCTTCACGCAATATATCAATTTATTTATGTATAAGAAAGTTATGTCGTACAGATAAGAAGATCAGCGCGTTGCATTGTTTCATATGTAATGACGTAATAATTCAAACGTGTGTCAGGTTCTGTGTTTTGGAAGAAGAAATACGACGTGTATGAGTATGTAGCATGCAAATAAGGACAAGCTGTACAATGTATTTTCGTTAATTATTGAGGCGGTGGTAAAGAATTGCATCGATGTAAGTGTAGGACGCGAAAAACTGGTAGAGTACGCCATTCGATAATAATGTAAAGGATTGATTGTCTCTACCTGCCGTTTGTTGTTAATTATAGTCCTTCCAAATCGTAAAAATTGAACAATGCAAGCTACAGGGTTACATCAAATGAACGACTACTTTCTGATAATCAAATTGTGACATAAATTTGATTCCAGGTAACATTTGAAGTATAATTATCAATATAACTCACAAAGAAATGAAGATAAAAATATTCCTGACAAATTCTCGACATTGTTAGATAAAGCCAAATAACCAAATACAGACAATTGCGACGACAGGATAGCGGTCGTTGAAGACAAGGTTCGTCCTTATAACTTCAGAGACGCCATACGCACCAACCTTTACAAAGTGTTTGTTGCAAAAAAGTCTTATAATATATATATATATATATATATATATATATATATATATATATATATATATATATATATTATTTCTCACTTTTTAGACTTGTAATTATATCAGTGAACTTATTTATTTATGTAGAAACCAAGTACAAGAGGGTAAAGCCTGTTACACTCGAATAGTTCGAGTGGTGCCTTTCGTATGGAGATGCCTTTGGATATTGATCTTGTAATTTTGTATGTTGCAGTGTTCGGAAAAGACATGCCTTGGTAGCTGATTCCACAGGCTTGAACTTCTCTAATTGAAGAAGTCAAGATGACGTTCTGGGCATCAGCAGGCGATACTCGCTAATCATGAGCCTCGTTTGCCCATTGAATAGTTCTTGCAGATACTGCTCTAAGTCAGATTATGTTATACAGCTCAAAAGAGCGTCTGCCGTGGCAGTATTGGTACACCATAGACAGGTCAGCGACCTTTCTTCTATGAGATAATCTGCTTAAGTTTCTATATAACTTTGATCGACTATAAGTCGAACTCCTCTCTTCTGTATTGAATCCTGCTTACTTAGATTATGCTTAGGAGCCGAGCTCCAAAGATAAACTTTCTTATATGTCTGTTCAAGAGTAATGCTTAAATGGACAGATTGCCATAATTTGCTAATGGTATTGACAAAATAATACATATGATAAATTCCAAACTAAATATTTCGTTTAAAATGGAATCGCAATCACTGAGTGTGTCCGATTGTTCGGTTTAGCATTTTAAGTTTTCTATGCATTCAACAACAAATTGCAGTAATACAGCCTTCACAGCCTGAATTTTGCTTTCCCACCTTGTGTCTGATAAAGGCTTCATACTAAGCTTGAATTTATCTTTGATTATTTTCCAGCGTTTGCTGGAACTTGAAAATCTTCTGAATAAAAACAAAAAATGTTTTTGCTGCCACCGAAGAATTAGCTGCGTCTATCAACAACAGATTCCAGCTATGACAACCGCTAGGTGTGTAAAATGACTTGGGATTTATATTTAATATTCGAGTTATAACACCACTATTTATGACTACAATATTTGCACCATTGTCGTATCCTTGGCCGCGATAGTTCTGAATATTTCAGTAATATTTTCTAGCTCTCCCAGTATTGCATTAGTCAAATATTCTCAAGTCGTTTCAGTGACAGCAAGAAATCCGATAAAATTTTCTTCTATAGCTGCAGTCGAGTAAAATAATATTTTGCTTCTTTTATCTTACCAATCACTTCACTGGTAACTGTGCTTGACATCAATTTAATTAATTCATTTTTAATATTATGGCTTAGGAAATTGTATACAAGTTGTTTATTATTAATGCGATTTATGTGTTCCTGTAACGTGGGATCATATTTAGATGTCAATTTAAATAAGTCTATTGAAGTTACCAGAATTGTCAGTTTTTTCGTCTATTTTTAGTGATTCTCTGTGGCAGATTATGAGAGGCTAAGAAATTTATTATTTCAATTATTCTCTCAAACAAATTGTACCAATGTTTTTGAGATTCAAGAATTCGCCTTTCGTTTTCTTGGTCTAATGTTTTTCCGTGCTTTATTCCCTTCTCTAATATTATCCATTGGAACATATAAGCCATATGTTCTTTAATATTCTCATGCCTGTGTAAAATATCACTCAAGTCTTTCCAATCACAACTCCCTTCCTGTACCATTTGAGTTTGTGAATTGCTAAATAGTCTGCATGGATAACAGAAAACTGTTTTCAGAACTTGAATAAACCAACCAGCGAAAAGTGTAGTGCTCGTGAGATAGTGGGGCGAATGTGGGGTTGGCGCCCAGTATCTACCAGACACTCTACAATAAGAAAAACCTTGTGGCGTATACTTTTGGATTTCCCTTACTTTTTTAAATTTATTTTCGGCTGTGAGGCTCGAGGCTCTTAGCAACGCGAGGCCGTGGGCGGTGGCCCAAGCCTTACGTCGCCTCTCCCTATTTTATTAGAGCACTTTTAAATATTAACAAAGGGTGGTTTTTAAAACAGTTTGTTTCCTATAATGAACAATTAAAATATGAAATATAGAATAAGGTCTATCACTTCAGCTTATAAAACATGTTTCAAAATTAAAATATATATCTTTTGAGCAAAAATATTCTTGAATGATATTTTATTGTTACCTTATACATCTAAATATGTGAAACAACATGTATTTACGGCAATTTTATGTGAGAAATCCTGTGATCTAGATTTGTATACGCTTTTTAAATAATAGATAAAATGTATGGTGCTACATTTACCACAAACAACTATTGCAAATATTAAATAAGCATAAAAGTACTAACACGTTTTCCAGTATGACCTTTTCACTGAATAATATCTACCCTGTCATCATAATTATTACTTCAATGTTGCGCTGCTCGATAGAACAAAATCATCTTGACACATTGATTTTTTTAAACGCGATTAGAACTGTATTTCACAACGTATTATGAACTGATGGAAATTAACCGGTGGATTTTGAAAATAGCGTATGCAAGGAAACTGAGAAACTTCAATAATACATTCATGATTTTATTAACTTCAGAATCAAATGATGTTTTCATTGAGATCTCTACATCAATAATTAGAATTAAATTTGGTCTGGAAACATGCAAACACTTATGTGTGTAACATAAATTTTATGACGATCTACGACAATACAATAATTCCATAAATTTGTGTAATTATCCCGATGAAGATCACCAGGATAAACGATTTTCTATAGGAATCTTTGAATTCGATTAGTGAGCAGTTGAAAACTTCGAAGTTATTTGAAATCACGCTCACTTATTAGCGACCGAAGACAATACAATAATTCCATAAATTTGTTTAATTATCCTGCTGAGGATCACAAGGATAAACGATTTTTCTGTGGAAATCTTTGAATTTGATTTGTAAGCAGTTGGAAACTTTAGATTTATTTTAAATCTCTCACATTTATTGGCATCCGAAGACAATACAATAATTTAATGAATTTGTGCAATTATCCTGATGAGGATCACCAGGATAAACGATTTTTCTAAGGGAATCTTTGAAGTCAATTTGTGGGCAGTTGAAAACCTCGGATTTATTTGAAGTCTTGCTTACTCATTGGCATCCGAAGACAATGTCACATATGGATGCGAAAATTCGGGATGCTTTGAATTGAACACCTCCAAACATTGCTTAGAATCATCAATTCGTCGAACAAAACTTTCTTTTACCAAAAAAATTATTAACGATTTTTCCATTTACCTTTATTTTTAGGATCTCAGTGTTCTCTCAGTAACAGGGGAAATCCAACTGGAGCGGGATAGAGGGGCAAAATGAAGTACCAGACCATACTAGCAACGCTGTCTCTTCTCTGATGGATCAGCTGTATTTCAAAGACGGGCCCTGACAGGGGCTGATACACCAGATACAGACGTATCTGGTATAGATAAAACATACTTGTCATCTTTACTTCTTAATACAACGTTAAAATTAAAGTGACTCACATTACATCCACCTGAATTCAATTTCTAATAGAATCATCGAAACTTAAACAGTATTAAGCTTAAGGTGACCTATTAAAATTTATATTTGAGATATATTTTATACTAATGATGTGAATTAGTCCAGGAAGAGTAAAATAGTGTAGAGTAATGAGGTGTACCTGATCGATTGTCTTATGGGTTATTATCGAGCTTCCCTTTAATGTTCCACAAACCACGTTTGAACATAGAAATCAAAGAAGTGTTGTAGCTACATCAAAAAAGTTTTGAAACTGGTTTTAAACGAATTTGTCAATTACTTGAAGACCATGGAAAACATGTTATTTGGACTAATCATGCAGGAGACGTGTCCTCTATCAGTTAGCAGACTTGTATAATGTCGATCACCCGTTCAATAAACTAACACAAAGTGCTGGAATACACTGGATGCAAGCATTTTTTAAGCGACGCCTAGAACCCACTTTAACACGGCATTAGACAGGTTAAAAATAGTTGTGACATGTGGGGTGCAGCAAACCCTAAATTGATTCGGTCAGCGATGATATCAATTTTGGAAAAATTTTAGTGCTTTCCTGGGCCCTCTTAGTAGGTAATATTAAATTTTTTTTATAAAAATATTATTTCTTGTTTTTACTTGATATCGTACGAAAGTGCATTCTTTTAGAGTAAAGAATGAGATGCTTTTTTTATTTATTTGCAGAAAATCTTCCAATAAAGAAACTAAACAAATCGAAACAGAGTCTTATGAATAGAACTAGCCTTTCAAACAGAAAAAAACCAAATATAATTCTCGCTAGTAACAAAAAAGTTATTGTGTATTCAATTAGTACAATTTTTGCAATATGCTCGAGGCATAAAAACATGGAACACGCTTTACAAACATATCTAGATTTTATGTTACCTGAACGTGGGCATTCAGAGCATCTTCCCTGTTGATTAGACCTTGTTTTTTTGGTAGGTGGCTCCGGATTTTCACCCAAAATTTTTCTGATATTGCCGCGTAAATTGAGAGCAATTCTGGGGTTAGACAGCCTTTGTTTCTGGTGGTCTTTGATCAATTCTATACTTAATGTTTTTAAAAACATTCTTCTTAGGATTTTCTGTTCATTGTTATTCTACCTGTGTATAATTATGCTGTTAATTCCCGCAGTATTCAGTAATGAAAAAAAACATGTTAATGGCCATCTGCGGTTATTGCGACAATTCGTCCACGACATCCACTCCACATTTACTCAAATTATAAAAATACATTATTTATGAAAGTTTCTTTTTAGAATTATTGTCTACTGAATAGTCATGATGAAGTGATGATATTAGTAAAACAACCTTCCCTTTTTAGGGACATATGAAACAATAGTGTATCCCTCCTGGAAACCAGTTAACTTGTGACGTTCACTTAGATTCACCAAGAGATCATAACTGGTGTACCAATTATCGAACGTGATGTAGCATTTTGTTCCTGACACCGGAGCGATCAGTCGATCTACTATGTCTCTCGGACGATTGCTTATATTGAAGGGGACATCAGGTTACCCCTACATAAACCTCCATCTTCAAAACTTAGTATGTGCGCGCATCAATCAGCGCATGTACCTGTAACCAATAGTTAGATACTTAGAAGGTGAATAAGCAGCCTGACAGTTTTCGACAAATCTTTCAAAAACAGCTCTGATATGAGCCAGCTATCAATTTTGACTCACGCTTGCCAATTGGCCTTATTATCAAAACGGAGGCAAAACACAAAAAATGACACTGTCCCGTCATTGGCCCAAAGATCAGACAAATTCCGATAATTATTTCTGAAAGTTCCTACAAAAGAAAGAACCCCAAATACAGATTTCATTTCTGTTATACATGTCTTTCCATAATGGGCGCTCCAATTTTCAGATTTTTCTGAAATTATTCTATTAGTGTGGACAACTATATCAGCAATAATCATTTCATCAAAAACATTGAACCGGAGTTTTGGCGTTTCTTCCATATTGCTTAACTCCTGGCAGGTGGGTAAAAATATTTTCGGACCAGGTTCTTACGTTTCTTACGTTACGTTGACCGTCGTTTGGCGGTCAATATGAATATTTTTTCAGCATTCTAATGCCGGGTTAAGAAAGCCAGAAGCAACTTCAAGAATGTGTAACTGTGAATCTCAAAGGACTATCTGAAATTATTGCAGGGAAAGTTGTTTGAAAAGTCGTTAGGGGAGTGTAGAAAATTAGTTACAGCAGAAATATCTTTCTCGGCAGTGTTGTTTGTTGAGAGCTGTTACGATAACAACGGCATGAAAGACCACTCCTACCGATGACTCTCGGCAAGGCACATCTAAAACTAATGTTTCTTTACGCGCCCAGTAAGTTGTTATTGAGTTTCCACAATTTGATCAAAATCTCAAACGAAAATCATGACGAAAAAGGAAAACTACAGTCTGACGCCCATACCCTATAAAGAGAAAGTGAAGGAATCTCTTAAAAAAGTAATGAGAACAAAACACCAAAAAAGAATACCTTAAAAAGGAAGATAGTACCCGTAGATGATACAATGAAGAGTGATAAGAAAGCTGCGAAAAAGTGTGAAAAGTATAAAAGATTGTTCAAGTGATAGTAAGAATGATTTTATTGTGACTATTTTTATTCTACGTCTTCTGAAGAAAGGGCTGCCTGTGATTCGTGCTGGCGATGGGCATATAACTCCAGTGCTGTGTGGACGACGATGATAACGAGGCCGTATTTGTTTGTGGACTATGTTCTTAAGTTTTCTTTCATGCCCTTGTTTTCGAATCCAGTACAATATTTTGGATCACCTAGCCAGCGAAACAGGGTAATTCGAACTTTTTGATTTTTTTCTCAAATATCAGCTTTACGTATGTTTTGTAGGAAAATTATTTCTATCTTCTCACTTTGCTCTGACATGAGGTTAATAAAATATATATTTGCATCCTATTTTACCTGCCTTTTCCCTACCACTTCTAAGCTATTGATTTTTCCGGAGCATAGTCCGAATAATATTTATTATTGGCTTAACTTCCATAGTATTCTTTATCAAGAAATAATACTTTATAAATACAAAAAATTCGGTTTCATCCATTTTTTTCTAGCGAACAAAAGCTGCTTGACGCAAAATGTTATAACTGACAAACTAATAGAATGAAAGCCAATAAATTCATACACGTATTTTTTAGATTTTAGGGCTGACATGAAATATACTTGCACTCTTTTTTACCTGCCTTTCCCTACCACTTCTAAGCTATTGATTTCACTGAAGCAAAGTCCGAATAATTTTTATTATTGGCTTGGCTTCCTTAGCCATTTTTATCAAGAAATAATACTTTATTAATACAAAAAATTCGGTTTCATCCATGCTATAACTGACTATCTTATAGAATGAAAGCTAATAAATTCATACACGTGTCTTTTAGATTTTAGGGCTAGATGAAAATCATTAGGATTTATTACTGTTATTGCCATCTGTGTCAGAATACGAACTTTTCAGCTCAACTAACAGGTAGGTAATTTTACTCGTAGGACCTTGTCCTCATTTAAAAAATAGATGTATAGGGTGTTATCCATTTTTGCTGTATGTCTTTCTGTCTAGAATCACTTTTATCTGCCATATTTTCTTTTCCCAATGGAATATAACCTGATTTCTATATATAGATAGAATAAAAAAATTTATACATTATAGAATGAATGTGATTAGAAGAATAATATTGAAAAGGAGGCCAAAGAACTCAAGAAGATGAATAACGTCAAACTTTTATAATTTATAACAGAATGTTACTAATCTACTAAAAAATATCAAAAGTTTGTTCTACGTTTATCGTCGATAATATTTCTACTTTGAATAATTGTAACATTATCAATTATGAAAACCGTTTCAAAATTTGTCTTTCTGCTTCCCCAACTGTCGAATATACTGATTGAATTTTGTTTAACAACAGATTAAAATTACATCATCACAAAAAACGGTACTTACTTGATACGGAAAATAAATTTTAATTAAAGCACAGTTGGAGACTACGTGTTCAAATGAATTAATTTGTATACATATATATCTTTTTGCAAAATAAATTTATTCATTAAACGTTTCAAACGTGAAAAAATAAACAACATATCTGACATGAATAGCAAATTTTTCGTTCGATTTAGTTCAAACTGAGTCCAGGACAACAATCAATCTAAATATAATGAACTGACAAGGTGTTCCAATGTATTTGTAACAGGATATTCAGCTTGTTACGTTTTTCTTCAAACATTTTGAATATTCCTTTGTTTAAGTATTGTACCTCAATAGTCATGTCGGATTTATTTATTCTAACATTGGGGGTGTAAGGAAATTAATTTATTGTCGACTCTACTTTTTAATGTTAATTTGATAGTAATCACAGCACTTATTACGGTTATACCAGATCACATGGCTTTGTTGTCTGCGTTGTTTTGCTTTTTCTGGTGTTCTCTCCATTTTATCTATCACAAGGCTTCTAGATCTCTAGGATTATGTTTATTTTGAATATATCATGTTGCATTTACGATATTTAACAATTTTACCTGCGTTAACACATTCCTGAGTTTGGCATGACTAATAAGGTACATTTTAAAACTTATGGTTCACACTCTTACAGATTCATGGTTTTAACATAGAACCGACGATGTAATATTTGTATTACGATCCTCTAACTTCACTATTTGCAATTCACAACTGTGATTATTTTAGGTTTGTAGAAAAAAACAAATCTCTATATAATTTTCGATAGATAACAGTTGAAAGTGATAAAAAATATCTCGAGCAAATTGAATTAATTCCGCTGTTTTTCTTATCATCCAAGAGCTTATTAATTTTTAGAATCTTTTGTTGTGGTAGGACTGAAGTTGCCGCCTACGAATCAATTAAGCCGTGTATTGTCGACTTAATGTTTTGAGTTACACTCCTATGTCATACTACGATAGATATAGTAGCTTATATATTTTAAATAAGGCGGCAACCAGCAGTAATAAATAAATTTGATAATGGGCAGGTAGGCAAATAATAACTCTGGAGTTGTATTGTACGGCCACCATTATTTACACTCATTTTTATTTACATTGTCACCAAAATCGAGAAGCGCTGCTCGACAACGTGGATTTATCGAGTACCCCAGGCGCAGACCCTGGTTTTGTGAGTGGGTTTTATTTATTGAAAATATTTGGTGGGACGGAACGATATCCAAACATGAATTTATGATAATGACTAGAAGTATTCTCGGAAGATTTTAACCAACTTATGAGTAGTAAGTCTGCATTTTTCGGTTATTAATTCTTTTAACGGGTAGTTATATTGTATGTTCAATTGAAATTGTGGTTGATAATAAATTATTTTGAATACAACATGATAATTAAAGTCGATCCCTTCCATAAGAAAAGTTCACTTTATTGAAATGGAATATTTTGATTAAGAAATGTGATGTACATTCTGAAAATGTGGAAATTTGTTGTTGATTGTATAAGTTTGTAAACGGCAATAATATAAAGGAGGTTTCAGCAATATCAATATCTTCTTGTAATTCTTCTATCCTAACTTTTACTGCTTCTTTTCAATTTAATGTTTCCATTCTTTCTTTTTTCCCATAATAAATTCAACTCAATCAGCCATCTCGCTACTATTAATGTCATTTAAGGTCTCCAATGTTTCTAACTCTCAGTGCTAACGACACTATTGATTATGATTTCAACCGTTAAAGTATATTAAACTATTCGTTAGGACTTTTCACATGAGCAGCATAACAGATAGATTACTGAAGTTTGTGGTTTCAATACTTTCCAGCATTTCAGTCTAAAAATAGCCTTATTAGTATTAAAATCTAGGACAAAATTCGTGTAAGTGAATAAATCGTCCATAACTACTCAATAACAATTATTAAACATCAATAAACTATTATCCCTTTAAATAAATATCATGGAAGAATTGAAGTACAAAAGCTAATAAAAATCAACAGGCCCCTGGGCCGTATCAATAAGGCCAGAGATCGTAATGTGTCACTGAAAGAAGAATCATGCTTTTTAGAGCTTTTAGACTTCATTCGATTTCTCTACGGATGTTTTAAATACTCGTACTCTCAAGTCTACGGATGTTTATAAGTAATTTCAAGGGCAGCGCATGCCTAGACAAGCGAAACAGAAAGATAGTATCAGCATCCCTTAGCAGCAAGCGGAACTATCCTTTTATTTTTGTCGAGAACGATAGAATCTTCCACGCGCTTCGAGTCTAGAGTAGAACTTTCCTTAACCATATAAAACGAGTGCGACGAGCGCGACATGAGTCAGTTGAGTCGAGTACACGAAGCGATGCGGCTGGAGAAGGATTGTACTGCGAAATATTGATTGTGAAGGTATTGTGCATTTGTTTGTGCCGTGCTCGTACGATATACATAATTGTTAGGATTTTAGCATAATGTCACAAAAACGTAAAGTTGATAGTGAGTGAAGGGTTTTTCAGTCTAAATGAGAAATTACATATTTTTTCATAGAATGGAAAGGTAAACCAATGTATTTGATTCGTAATCGAATAGTTGCTGTTTGTAAGGAGTTTAATTTAATTTAATCTTAAGTTAAAATTCGATTATTACACTGAAAAAATAAGAATCGACACATTGTCATCTTTGAAATCTAAACTTGAGGGCTTACTAAAATTAATACAGAGTGCGAAGATGCCCCCAAATTAAGTTTTATTATTGTATTAGAAATCGCGAAAAGATCAAAACCTTGACCAACCACTGATGATGATTTTATTGATGACTGTATGTTAAAAGTTGCCGATGTTCCATTTCCATCCTAACAATTCAAAATATTTCGCTCTCAAGAAACACTGTTGCTTCAAGAATAAATGATTTATCTCAAAATTTGGCTCTTCAACTGAAGAAGAAAAATTAAGGAGTTTACAAACTTTTCACTGGCTGTTGAAAAGAGCACGATACTGTTGGTACAGCTCAACTTGCTGTTCGTTGGCTCAGCCGAGGAGTAGTTTTAGAAAGATATTTTGCTTTTCGTGACCCTATTCAAGCTTTCTTGTTAGAAAAAGGCAAACCAATTGATTATGGCAGTGACTGGTGGATTGATTGTGCCTTTTTGGTAGATATGAATAAACATTTGACTGATCCGAATATAAAGTTACAGGGTCGAAAACTGATTGTCTCTCGAATGTATTCATATATTCAAGTCTTTGAAACAAAGCTGAGGCTGTGGGAAATCTTTGAACCATTTACCTCATTTGACACAGTGAACCGAAAAAATTGGTTCTTCTGCAAAATTTGATTACAAAATACAACAATCGTTTTGAAGACTTTCACAAAATTATTGAAATGAAATTCCCAATTTTCAACAATCCATTCAATTTTGCAGCTTCTCAGGCACCAGTTAATTTGCAAATGGAGTTGAAAAATCTTTAATCGGACAGTATTTTTTTTTAATTCAGTTTAACGTGCCTCGACAGCGGTGGTCATTGGCACACAAAAACAATCATTAGTTAAATAGAGGAAAAAAATCTATTACAATGGATAAATTAAATTATATTTTCTTATACAGATTGGTGGCTTTAAGAAACTCCACGATTTTTCTTATTTCCGTCGGGCAATTAAGTGTCTCCTTGAGGTTGGTTTTCATATCAAACTGTTGATATGCGGTAGAATATTCTCTGCAGTCGGTGAGGATGTGCTTAACAGTCACAGGAACTTGACAAGTCTTATTATTGTCACAGCTTCTCACCTACTCAAAAAGTTTAGGGAAATGTGAGAAGTAGATGGGTGGATGTGATGTAGTGCTGTAGTACTCTTGCTCCATGTATCGCGTCAAGATTTTATAATGAGGTGTTTGAAGTTAATCTTCAGATCATTGGCCAGCTGAACTGGGATTTCAGGATGATTATTTGTGGCTTCCTTGGCATGGCGATCGCCACATTCGTTTCCGGCAATTCTATTGTGCGATGTCATGAATGTTTTGGACTATTCGATGGTCGGTAAATATGGTTGTGATTGACTGTATGGATGAAAGAGAGTCAGTACATATGGCGATATGTTTATGGAGAGGAGAAATATATTTGAAAGCTTGAAGGATACTGTATAGTTCACCAGTGTAAACACTACACGTCGAGAGTAAGCGGAAAGAACTTGAGTGACTGCGCAACCCACACCGGATGCAGCTTTCGAGGCATCCGTATAGAGAATTAGGTTGAAGGATTTTTTATGCAGAATATCTAAGAATGCTTTCTCTACAAGAACGCTAGGGGATTCGTGTTTATTGTAGATGGTTAGTGGGGATGGGAATATTTTTTATCCAAGGGGAAGAAGAATGCAAAGAAAGTGGAAAGGTCAACGAAAGGTTGGTATATTGAAGTAGAGGTGCGAGCAATTGAGAGATTGAATTTACAGTTGTTCGTGAGTTGATAGGTACGGAAGTGGTGGTAAGTAGCGAATGGACAGGATTAGAAGGATTGGAAGATACTTTAGCAGCATATGACAGGAGAAGAGATTGTCGTCTTAAGGATAGTGGTGGCTCATTAGCTTCAACATTGATACTAGCGGCGGGGCTTGAGCGAAAGGCACCAAGACAAAGGCGAAGAGCGGTGTTGTGTACAGAGTTCAACAAGTCAGTTTTAGACTTGGAAGCGGACATATAAATAAAACAACCATAGTCAAGCTTTGAGCGTATGAGAGCTCTGTAAACTCTTAGCAGTATAGTTTCATTGGAACCCCATTGAAGGTGGTTAAGGGTTTTAATTATGTTCAGCCTCTTTAGCCTCTTTAGTGATTCCAGTTAAGTCGAGAATCAAAAGTCATACCAAGAATTTTGCACTGGTGAGGTGAGGTAATAGATGTTCTTCTAGGTGGGGGGATCTCTCTTGTAGTAGATTTATTGCGTTTTGGAACAGTTGACATGTAGAGGGGACGTATTTACCATGGCAATAAATGATTAGGTTATCAGCCTATTGGACATATTTTACGGGAGATGGGAAGTTGTCACATACCTCATGTATTGTGAGGATAAATAAAGTAGAGCTTAATACTGAACCTTGAGGGATGCCAGTATTTTGTGGATGAGGAAGGGAGAGCTGACCATTTGCGGAAGCCTTGAAAATTCTAACAGCTAGGAAATTATGGATGAATGATAATATGTTACCATGTAGATTGTATTGAGTAAGTTTATTCAGTTTTGCATTTCTGGATATAGAGCCAAAAGCGCCTTCAATGTCGAGAATAGTTGCAGTGACGTCCTGATATTTATTTAATGAAGAGGATATATTTGTTCGCAAGAGAACAAGGTTATCGTATGTCGATCGATTACGTCGAAAACCCGATTGTGCGTCGGGAATAAGTTTGTATTTTTCAAGGAACCATTAGAGTATTCTATTGATTATTTTTGCAGAGTTTACAAGTAGTGCAAGTGATTGAGATTGGATGGAAAGACTTAGAGGATGATGTGAATTTACCTGCTTTTTTAATTGGAATGATTATAGAGTTGCACCATGCATCAGGGAACTGGTGAGTATTCCAAATAATGTTGTAGATGTCAAGGAGCTTGGAGGGGGACGAGTCAGTTAGTTCTTTGAGAAATATATACAGGATTTAAATTTATAGGATTATTGACAGACGCAATATCGAGAGGAGGAGGAATATGTAGGTTATGAAAATCGGATGCCGGATTATGGATACTGAAATTTTCTTCAAAGTGTTGTGTGAATGTGTCAGAGATTTTTTGGCTGTCGGTGATAAGTAGATCGTTAGATAATAAAGAAGGAATTTTCATATTAGTCTTTTTGCAATTGTGCAATTTTTTTCCAAACTTGGCTGGGGTCTGTATTGTGGGTAAGGGATGAAGTATAACTTTGCCAAGCAGATTCCTTACTTTGCTTGACAATAGATTTAGCTTTAGCTCTAAGCTTTTATGTAAAATAAGGTTTTCTTTTGTTTTGTGACGTCTAAACCTATTAAGAGCATGTTTTGATTCACGTATGGCATTCGCACTATCCGGACTCCACCATGGAACAGCCCTACATGTCGAGGAAAAGAACGTTTTACCAATGTGTGCCTCGGCAGCCGCAAGTATGCTCTTAGTGAACATATCTAGTGTATCGTTTATATTCGTAGAAATGATCAAAAATGATAATTATGCTTCGGAGAGAAAGGTAAACTCACGCCAGTTTGCATTTTTTATTTACCAGAAGCTCTTGGCAACAGTTTCTTTATTATAGGGATTGGATATAATAATAGGAAAGTGGTTGCTATTATGTAGGTCATCGGAACTTGCCAAGAAAGAGAAAGTGCAGTTTTAGGGTCACAGAAGTTGAGGTCAATAGCAGAAAACGAATTTGAGATGTTAAAGTAAGTTTTGAATCCAGTATTCATCAGACAGATACCAGATCTTTCTTTTATATTGGGATAAATTAGGGACAAATCCTTCAAAAGATCGGTTGTGGTGAAAATAAATTTGTTGGTTTCGGGGAGGGGGTCATAAATGCCATACGTGTTTTCAAGAAACGCAATAAATTGTCAAATTGTATATGAATAACGAAGCGTGATGCAGGGCTTATGAGGTGACAATGGTTTTTATTTAGTTTAGATTTTTTGTTCTTCTTTTTCGCAGGGTTTCTGGAGCTGGATGCTGAAATTTCGGGGGAAGGCATTGGATCTGGATGAGTATGAGTAGGAGATATAGACTGTAGTGAGTCGAGGCTGCTGTCATTCGAACAGGGGCGTTTTTCGCTAGTTTTTGATAAGGAAATTAGAGAGGGAAAATGAGAAAGGGTATTCTGCAAAGATACTACGGGAATAACTGAAGTATTAGTAGTGGCAGTCGGGTCATCACAAGAGGAGAAGATGAGATTGACCGAATCATTTGATTTGGGAGAAGGATCTTGAGGGATGGAAGTGTTGGAGCATGAATCAGCAGTGTACCCAGCCTGTTTGCAGAGAAAGCATTCAAGTTTGTCGGTAGAAATGAATATTCTGTGTGTTGTATTTTCAAGACTAATGACAGTCGAATTTTGAAGAGAAAAATCATTATTGGTTGGTAATACGTAAGTTACTCGGCGGAAGCTGAGTACATGTGCGTATTCATCATCATGTGAGCAACATTTCACGTATGATATAGAAGAGGTGAGTGATAACCCTAGGTCATGCAGTGCTTTCTCGGAATGGGAAATGGAAGGACAAACATTGGAAATGAGTATTCTTTTGGTTGGAGATATAAGCTGACGTATAGGGATTAAATTGGAATTAACTAGGATGCTTTGGTTGATTTTTAGAAGTTCGTCGACTTGAGTCGTCGATGATAAATAAATGCATATGCGTCTGTGTGATAATCTGGATGCGAAAATGACATTTTTAGGAGAGATGATACTACATATTGATTTAATGTAATCAAATAGTACAGTGTTGGAGATAGAAGGCATAATGATGGCCTGATCTTGTGAGGGCAAAGAAGGCGGTGGAGATTTTGCTGAGGTAGCTGCAACATATGATAAAGGTGGAGAGTGGATATTTGGATTGGTTTTTGGTAGTGAGGGAAGGTTAGACATATTGCTGTGATCTTGGTTGCCAAAATCACAGTCAATAGTTGAAAAAAATAAGAGAAACGAATCAAGTATATAGATAAATCTCAGCTAGAGGAAAACCAAACAATCTGTGTCTCAGTGATTGGCCTATTGATTTCCGGATACGTAAATAACTTCAAAGTATATTTACCAAATTTTATGATAAAAACGCTGATTCAACAATTAGTGGTATCACATTTTAATTATAACAAAAAGCCAAGAATTTATTATTGTTGGTATTTAACTTAACGATCTGAACCTGACGAGATATACAGAAAGAATCGGACAGTATTTGGAAAGAAAAGTTTAATGAGATTAACACTCTTACATTTTATACACAATATTTCAAGAGTTTGGATAATTACCCGGAATTAAAAGAAAAACATGCAGCACTAATTCTCTGCATGTTTGGTAGCACCTATTTATGTGAGCAGATATTTTCCGTCATAATATATAATAAATAAAAACAAACATCGCACAAGACTTACGAATCAATATCTTCAATCAAGTCTTAAAATAACTACAACGAATATGATACCTGACATCAATGAGCTTGTCACAAACAAGAGAAGTCAGGTATCTGAATCCTCGAGCTCAACATAATTACCTACCATCGTCTATAACATTGATATGATTTTTAACAACCGTATATTATATACTTAAATAATTTAATAAAAAAATATTAAAATAATTCAGTTCATTTTTCTTTATTTTCAATCTGGCCCACGTACGAATTCCAAATTTAATATATGACTCACTGCAAAATTGAGTTTGACAGCTCTGTTATAGAGCATGTTTAAGATTTTAATTTTACTCCGAAAATTGTATGCGACGTTTGGAAACTGTGATCAAAATCTCAACTGGGCTAGAATCCACATTCAGCTGGTAGATTATCTACCTGACATCACATCATAGTATTCGTGTCATGGTTTAAAGGAACCTCATATATTTTTTTCCTTTTGAAGTTAAGAAAACATAAAAACTTTCCCTGCCCCGTACCTCTAAAAGTTTGCCAATGCATAAAAAAATGCCAGAATTATATGAAATTCTCATCAGAAATTATAACGAGATCAAGTTTGTTGCATAGTACGGTTTCTGATAATGACAGACACAGAAGGGAGAGTTGGAAATAATTTTTTATCTTTCCTTGTAATTTTGTAGTAGACGTAACGGACATCTGGATAAATCGAAAGTGAGGATGTCGTGGACGAGTTCGTAACTATATTATGGGTATGCAAGATTCCCTATGTTTAACACTAAAATACTAATCTTATCTATCAACACTTATTAACAAAATTCTAATTTCATTCACATTTTTCTTCATTACAATATGATCTATTTAATTCAATTACAAATTTATTACAAAATCCGTTTTACTGTCCATAATTTTCGCTTGAATTAATTTAGTAACCTAATCATAAAATAGAACACTTGATAAAAAAAATAAATAATGAAAAGTTACACATAGAATCGATAAAAAAGATGAAAAACTATGAATTGAGGCAGTTGAGACATAAATTTGTGTTTTACACATAATAAATACGTATATTGTACTCGTAGCATCTACTTTCGTATTGCTTACGGTTATATGTAACAACTTTTTTGCACTAGGACAATCTACAGGTTCCTTCCGTCCACTCGTAAAAGTCAAACTCGATCTACTATTTCAAAATTATATGTAGTCGAATCGCGTAGGTATTTAAGTTTGAAGATGTATCAAATATTATCTTCTATGATAACAAATCGTTATCCTTCGCTGTTGCAGTTATCGTAACAATCATGATAAGAGCTGCAACCTCAATAGCATCTGTTTATCTTTGAATGACAGATACATTCTTGTCTTTTTCACAATATATAACAATTTCTGCATTGGTATAGGTTTACCATATCATCTTTAATAAAATACAAATGTAACAAAAATGGATCTAAATAGTCTTAGAACATGTGTGTAGCTCCAAGGCTAATAGGATATTGTTTCTGGCGGCTGTTCTACTTCGTTACCGTGGCTTTAGCGATGACTTTTTACCGTGAAGTATGATACGCGATGGCATTATATTAAATAAATGTGCCGAAGTATATTGTTTCTAATCTTCACATCAAGGTCATGGTCATTCATCTGAACGCCTCGATTTGGAGGTAGGTAGTTTCCCAAGTGAGAAACCTAATCCTCAGTAACTAATTCATACGTAACCTTGATGTGGTCTTTCTTCTATGATGTTCTTTGTCCCTATTATTTGCTACTACTAATTGAAAAACCTCATTTAAAGTAAAATATAATTTACGGTAGGATTAATCTTAAAACAAGCAAATAATTCCGATTATCTTTATTGAATTAATTTTCATATACAAAGTTCTAATTAGCTACATTTTGTCATTCGTCGAAATGGAAGGTTATCTCAATTGTTAATAGTCATAACCAAAATTTATAGTTGCATTGGAGTCATTGAACTTATATATTACAGGCGAATGTCTGTTGAAGCAACTCTGGTTTCAAAGAACATATATCTGCAAAATGTGCTATAAAAATTCTACCTTGGCAAAATATAGTAAATGCAAAATTCCCAAGCCAATAAACAAGCTTGATAAAAATACCAGAAGACAATTTTTTTTGGATGTTTTATGATTCTTATTATACTCGAAAATAATTTTTTATACCTTCCTACACTCAGGTAAAACTTGAAGTACCAATATCCAAGCAAGGTGGAAAATTACTAACCTCCTAAAGAATAATAAAACTTAATATACGACAACCAGTCTTGCATACATTGTTAATATAAATGTACAAATGGTTAAATTCCACAAAATTTATTTGAATAAAATACAAATAAGATTCGATTTTGTCTACGGTAGACCCGATAAATAAAAAGAGATGCTACGAAAACTATAAATACATTTAGAATTAACATAAAAGTCGACTTCGAAGTTACTAATTTAAGATTTGCAATAAAGAAAACATAAACTAAACGAGGATTCTCACTTTTCTTGTTGTTTTATTATGCTAAAATGCGATGAATTAGCGATCCAAATAACAATTTTCTTAAAAGAAATGTCAAACGATACAATAAAATACAAATTATGATAAAAAACACGAAAAGTGAATTTCGTGGGCGGCATCTTATGAATACGGGTGCAGTGAAGATTGCGTAACTACAGCTGGAATTTGCTTAATATTGCGTACAGTTTACTTGGTTGGTGTTTGACGAGGGTGACTATTGAGGAAGCGGAATGTGACAGGCGAAGAACACCAAACCCTAACCTAACCTAACTCACTAACAACATACGTCGGCTAAATATTATTTAAATGTTTCATCTGCTTTAAGTATTAGTTGTTAGTTACACTATTAAATATAGTTGCAACTTTTACCCTCCACGAGTGGGGTCTGTGAGGAACAAACTTAAATTGATAATTTTCATCATTTTTTTTTATTTCATAAGTGAATTCATATAAATAATGCATACAGACATTGTTTTTACACATAATTGTTAATTGAAAAAAAAATATACAGTTTGGTCAAATTTTCTGTTCATTCCAAAATGATTGAGGGTGAAAAATCAACTTTTTCTAAAAAAAATAGACATAAGTGGAAGATGAAGTTTGAGCATTAAATTTTCTCAATATGCTCTTTAAACAACCAACATTCACTAATCTTGTAAAAGTAATATGTTTAGAGCCTATTGCAAAGTTTGCAATTTCCCTTTTTGCCTGGAAGGGGATCTGGAGTATCTTCTTCAGCGACACTAGCAAACCGCATTGCTGCAGTACGTACTGAGATACATTTTTCTTTTAAGGTTGTTCTGTAGTTATTCTAGCGCCGTCGATTGTTTCTTTTGTAGATGAAAAATGCATTTAATAGACTATACAATAAACATGCGATCAACTACATCTACACCACTTTTTGTTTGGTTGTAGAATGAAAAGCATTTCTTCTTGCTATAGGAATATATGAGACAACTGTCATGTCTTTACTGACGGCAAATAATAAACAAATAATAAATAGTTAGTTCATTTGCCTCCAGTCTTTTCAGTAAATTGCAAGAAGCTCTCGTTTATTATGATTCAATTGTACACAGAATGGTATACAGAACCAATTTTGTCCTCAATATAATTAAGCCTCAATTCACGTCATCCTATCTCACAAAAAACATGTGATATAGTGATAGTGCTTATAAATGATAGGCATAATTATCCAACTATTAGATCTTGACTTTAGATGCTATCCGAAAAGCAAAAACTGCATTAAATAAATAATTATCCGCAAAAAATAAATAGATACAATAATAAATTGAGAAGCAAAGCATCAAAACATTTTTTTGTTCCATTTGTTCAAGGACTTTCCAAACAGCTATCAAATTATTTCTATAAATATGATATTTTTATAAGTCATAAAAAACTTAATACGAGTATTTTAACTAAATATATCACTAAACCTGAATCTATAACACCCAAAAACAAAAGAAGTAATATTATATGTACATTGTAATGATTGTGGCGCTGTCTACATTGGGCAGATATCTCAGTATTTAGAAAATAGATTAAAAGGTCATCAATACGATAAACAATTAAACTGAGATAAAATCAATAAAACATACATTCAATTACAAAGATTTGTGAATTCTTGAAACGGAATCAAATACACGAAAAATAGAATTTTAGAAATGGTTCGCATACATAGGAACGAGGAAACTACCAATGGTAAATGATTTAAGTAAAATTTCCAGTTTTAATGCAACTAGGAATAATTAAATTGAGGACTGCTATATATTTTTTAAATATACCAGTGGTATTATTTATTTATAGTGGTACAATTATACAAGGAAAAAAAGTATTAGATTTTAACTTCAGGTTGTATTGTTGGAGAAAAAAAACCAAAAGCTAAAATCTAGTATTTTTCCCGTGTATATTTACGAATACTAATAGGAGTTCTATCGGGGCACTGTCGCCTCAACCAACACCTGAAGACGCTAGACTAAGCAGACAATGCGGCGTGCTTTTGTTGCACAGAGGACGAAAACTCTATCCATATTCTCTCGAAGTACGAAACACTAAAGAACTCCAGAACACTACACTTGGGAGCGCATGAAATAGAAAACGAAGATCTCTGGCAATTAAAACCATCCCACATTCTTGACTTTTTAAACGCAGTGGGATTGAGAGATGAGCCGTAAACACAGGGTACTCCAGTATGGCAGCAAGCAAGGAGGACACAATAGATCCTTTGGGTCGCAGTGTAAACGAGACCTCAAATTCATCCATTCATACATTCAAACAAGAAAGCTGCGATTTTCACGAGTACACAAATTAGTGATTCTCCAAATGAGCTCCAGATGAAGTTTATTTAATTATTGTTTGAGATTGCAGGAGGTTGTTGAATTTGTGAAATTTGTGGTTACTGAAAAAGTTAAATTTTACTGAATGTACATAGCCCCTTGTCCAGCAGCAGCAACATAGGATCGCTGCCTATTTGTGGATAAATACCAGTTTTATAACGTCCCCGAAACAGTGGCTCATTTTTGTCAACTTAAAAATGACTCCACGACATCACTTTGAGTTAAATTTGGAAGAGACATAATGACACTAAAGAAATATGGCGGAAGTCATCAACGGTCGCTGAAGGATATGTTGATGAATCGGTAGCACACAAGACAGAATAGCTATTTAAGTGTTTAGCACGTGATGAATTAACACCAAAACATAAACGAAAGTTGTGATGGCAGGAAGAAATATAATTTCAACAAAAGAAAATTCGACTGTTCTGCCGTATAGGAATGTGTCATTCATGAAATACACATTTAGTGATTATACTTTTAATATAAAGAAAATCTAACTTCATTGTATAATGAAATATCCTAAAATTATTTATCTACCTTTGCTTATGTGTTTATAGAATATACGGGAAAAAAGTACTAATTTCATAAAAAGTGACATGTCAAGTCATATTTTGATAACCATCGAAGAAGGTTGAAATGTCAATACTCTCACCAATTTTCAATCAGGACAGACCTTAAATCGAAAGGGTTTATAAAGTAAGAAGTTGAATGAGTTTACAATGATTTTCTAGACACTATCTATAAGAATACTGTTAAAGAGCGAGTCTTTTATACTGAATAATCTTGCATGCAAATTAAATTACCATACAAATCAGTGGAATTATCTAAGTTCACATACATGAACTCTGTTTTGAAAAAATGAAGAATTATCAGAAAACTAAAATAAAACTGAATATTTATATGCAAATTGTCAACACTCATTTTCTAATTCAACCTCCATTTACGTAAAAGAATTAACGCGCTTAGGTAGTAGAGATGTAGACCGTTCCACGACGATTAATTTCAGATACCCAATCACATTTCATGTTATTAGTTGATCTGGACAGAGATAGGTTCGATTAATTGAACTGTCTCAAAATATCAATTTTATTATAAATAATTAATATTTTAACAATCCTTACAAAGAAAAAACAGAAAAACCGAGGAAAATGTAATTTGCCATCGTTTTTCTGGGACAGCGCAAAAGTCACATTAAGGTTACGTTCAATAACAATTTTTTGGTTACGTTGTACTGAATGTCGATGTTACAGTTTCAGATATTTTAATGAAGCAAATTCAGAAGAAATTTGTACTAAGATTTTTTGTAACTTGCAACTTTATTTTTGTATTGATAAAGTTATTTGTTTCTAAAAAAGTGTTTCATCGAGGAAACACGTAATTGGCGCAGTCAGTAGGATTCGTGCAGGTTGTGGAAAGAACTTTTACACATTGTGTAGATGGAAAACTTTCTGTGATCTCAGTGTTTCAGCATACAAATTCGAATCCTTAAAACCTACCCTTCATTGGAAGAAGAAGTACAGAAGAAATCAAAATATCAAAAAGCAGAGACCAAAATCTGGAAGAAACTGCGGCTCTTCAAACTTCTGTAAGTGCCAAGTTTTCTTTGCCTTAGAAGAGATAACTCTTTGAGATATTTTTGAAGATATTTTATTAAGCTTAAACTGCTATATGAATGAAGTGGAAAGTCAATTAACATCATTTAATAATTTGTATTTTGATAAAATAAGGAGTGAAAATTCAAAAATAACCAAAAAAAGCAGAAATCAAAAATGGCCATAGCAGGTTCAGAATCACCTGTAGCGTTTAACTGGAAAATATTCAAATTGAAATAAGAAAATATCAAACCATATGATGGTAATCGTAATTCACTCTCATTCATACTCATTCATATCAAGATGCGAAAGATTAATGGAAACCTCTGTCATTAATAATGATACAGAAGTAAATGATCATGTATTTGAATATATTCAAGAGAAATTAGGAAAACCAGAGGCTATAATTGGTAACAGGATCGAGCTGAATACATGGCCAAAATTAGAAAAAGCTTTAATATAATGCTTTTCAGACCAACGAGACTTAGACAACAATTTACAGTAACTGGACTAGACCATATAGAAATGTGAACTCAATTGATTTTGGTCCTAGTTACTAAAAAGTAGAGTTATACAAAGAATGGCATCCATTTTAATGAGAGTGATAAGAGATGTCATAAAATCACTGTGACAAAACTGCACTAAATACGTTCATAGCTGAACGTACTGGCATCCTGATGAATAACATGCATCTTAAGAAACCAAATTCTTTGGAAGATGCAATGGCATACGTAGACGAATATTAAAATTTTGGTTAGGTTCTACGGCCAAATTGATGAACCAAGAAACCAATCTATCCGAAATAATCATGATAAGTTTCAAAATCCTAATCAAAACAATAATTATTATCAAAAAAATAATACCAAAATAAGAATTTTCAACATGATAACAATAATTTTAACAATTTTCATAAAAACCGTGATAATAACTATTATCGAACCACAACGAAATTTTTTTCGACCAAATCAAATTCCCGCAAATAGACTGCTAAAACCTGACCCAAAATACACGACTTTCATTACTATAAATAATAATAATAAATCATCGTAGAGATTCAAATTAATCAAATCATGATAATCATCATCCTAATTGCAATAATAATCCTGTATTTCCTAAGAAGATATAGAAAGATTAAACCAAACAAGATGGAAGAATTTGAACTGGATCCGAAAAGCAGCTCCATTATTTTTCGATCTTAACGAAGGAGAAGTTACGGACCTGGAAATTGTTAATCTTTTATAAAATAAACATTCGTGAACTCAACATTTATTCTATTATATGTACTTGTATTTTAGATTTAGATACTTGATTTTTGGTCAAGATTTTGTTTGTATTAAGATTTTGTTATTTAACAAAAATTATAACAACTTATGTAACAATTATGAATGTTGGCTTTGAAACTGAATATATTTTGTTTAATATAGAAAACTATTTAAATTTATTAAAAAATTATAATATTAAAATATTATAATATAAAATTAAAATAATATATTAAAATTAAAATATGTCTTGGGAATGAGAATTGACCATACGACCAAACTTAAGTTTGAATTTCTGATTGGATATGGTTTTATTGTTTTCCAGAATATTGTCCATTAACCGTTAGTGACACGAGGCTTACTGAGTATCCTTCTAATCCGCTAGGGGCTCCTATTGCGACGGTTCAATTTCTGTCGTTTTGAATTTTTTTGTCTGCTACAAATACTTTTTTTTAATTTCTTGCTCATTTTTTCTCCATAACTATAAGAGGTTCAAAAACAAATAAACAATTAAGTTTAAGCATTTTTGATGACAATTATTTTGCTTTTTTTAATTTTTTTTAAGCATAAAATTGACGGCGTTATAATCAAATAAACGAAAGGTATGCACGTGATCTTAGGAAAGAAGTCAGGCTGCTTCACGTTCAAAATTTGTTATTTTCTGAGGAGACTTCACTTACACGTTGGACAAACCACAAGCTCAGTCAAATAAGCCTCGAGTATGAAAAAGATACGAATAATGTAAGAGAATGTGATATGGAAAAACTAAAAGCTTTCCTAGGGCTATTGATTTTAACGTCCGCTTTCAAATAAAATCATGAAACCAGCATTCATGAGCCTAAAATTTTTTATTCGTTTTCGTTAAAGTTTGACAATCTCTTTTGAGGTACTCGCAAGCAAGAAGATCTTGCAGGTGCAATAACATTAATTTTCAATAAAAGACAACACATATTGGGATAATCAAGGATAATAGGTGAATTGATAATTAGATTTAGAGGACGGTGTAGATTTAAAATGTAGTCTCTCAGATGTCACTTTTCCAATGGTGAAATAAAAGTGCCGCCTTTACAGTTAAGGGTTGATTCTCTTACATTCCAGGTAGACATTTGTAACTCCATTTTCTTATGGTTATTCTGAGATTCCAAATTCATGTTCATATGTAGATTCAGTTTCCATTCTAAACCGAACATCAGAAGCGTATGAAGGCAGTATGGGGTATTCAGTCACATGATCAACGCCCGAAGGACTAGTCTCAAGGTTGAGCTTAATTTCTGAATTTAGCTCATTTCATTGGTGCTATTCCCACCAATGAAGAGGTCTCGTCCTGCACTTGGACTATCTTCACTTTTCCGCCACTAGGTGAGGTAGTTCAGCTAGTGAGCTAATGAGCCGAGAAGGAAAGTCTACTTGATAGTACCCTTCAATAAGACATTATTCAATAATTTTTGAAAGGAAGATGAAATTTGATGTTTCGACTTTACTTTAAGTCTTCATAAAAATATGATTGACACTGACAATTAGTTTATTTATATTGATCTATAGATCACCTTCATCATGAGTATCAAAATAAGGATAAAATAAACTTAGAACTTTGTTCCAATAAGAAAAATAAATTTTTCTTTTGTTTCCACATCTCAAATATATTGAATTTTTTAAAATTTACAAAATAGAGCTATAAATTTAACTTATTGGAACAAAGTTCTAAGTTGATTTTATTCTTATTTAGATATTCATGATGAAGGTGAATTGTTAGTGTCAATATCATATTTTGAAAAAGACTTGAAGAAAAGTCGATATATATATATATATATATATATATATATATATATATATATATATATATATATATATATATATATATATATATATATATGCTGCGATCGCTAATATGTCCGGCAAATGACAATTTGTTATTGCATACTAGTAGTAAATAGGTTTTAAAAGTTGTAAAATATTTTAATGTTGTGACGGTCGCTAAAAAATGGTGAATCTTTGTAGTTGATGGCTGCAAAGTGGCAGTGCAAGTGATCGTTATAACCATAGTAAATTGGTAAAACGAGATATACCTACATCATTATTCACTCTGCCACAGGTATTCTAGAAAAAGAGCTTATGGCTAAACTCTTAAATAATTTTATAGTGATGCCTAGAAATTTTTTGGTAAATTTAATTAACCAAACTCTGAATGAGCGAAGTAACATAATAAAAAACACCGTAATAATTCTAAATTGCGTTAAATATTTTTTTCGCATTATTTATAAAAATCACATCTTTTATGTAGAAATGTAACCATAAGAACCCAGAAGATAGGCGATCATCTACATGCTCACTCAGTAAACGTGATATTATTAAAAATTATTAAAGAAAATAGATAAAAATAGTACTGTACTTGTATTTGCAATAAAGGAATTATATTTATATATATAGTTTAGTAATCAGTGAATGAATGTGAAAATTCCCGCCAAGAAGATATTACCGCTGGAATAATTTTCGCTGGAGAAGGTTTATTGTTGGAAAATTTAGCATAAAACAGGTGAGTAAAGTCATTGGGATTCAATACCGATTCAATACGATACCTTGGTTATCGAAACTCGCGTCAGACAGTGTAATTGTGAGTGTTGGTGGAGTGGTTGAGTGAACAATGTATTCAGTATGAATATCACCAACGGATTAAGAAATTCCAACTTAATCCAAAATGTTAATCATTAAATGAAATAGAACAATTATTAAGAAATATTGAATTATTCTCTTTAAAACAGTTACAATGCTTAAGAAACGAACTTCATCACATTTACTTCAGATGTGCCTTTCTTATTAACGATATACGAATCATGTACCATCCAGATGTCTAATTCCGGATATTTATAACTGTATCAAGTGCGTAGCAACAAAAAAGCAGAAAACATATAAAGTAGAAGTTCATCCATTTAAAGTTCAAGATCTATGGATTCAAGCAACCAGTGTCCTGTTAAGTTGAGAACCATTCATTATTGAAGAAACCCATTCCAGAAATTTACGTTTCAGAAGCCATACCTATAAAACTCACACCGTACCACGAAATGAAACTAGAAAAGTTGAAAATTCAAGAAACTCACAGTCAAAGCCAACTAATGAAGCCATTGGAAAATCTATCCCTAATTTCTAAAGAATTCCGTGTTGCTTCTATTATTTTAATAATATTAATATCTATATCAGAAATCAGTATTTTTATTAAAGAATAAGAGAGAAATATCAAAATCCTTTTTTGAACTCAAACTACAATCAGCCCACGTTAAATTATTTAAATTAATTAAAGACACTTCGAAGACTTCAAGGACTAAATAAGAATCAAAGGTAGGATATGAAATGTAGCCATAAAGAGCCAGAAGATGAAGTAACATGCCATTCGGCTTGTTACGTTTTTCTTGAAACATTTTAAATATTTCTTTGTTCTCATATTGTGTTCAGTAGTCACTTCTATTTTAATTTTAACATTCGAGTTTTTAAAGAAATTAATTTGTTATAGACCCACCCTCCATTCTATTTGAGGAATTCAATAAAACCTCGGTATATCTTCTAAATTATCCTTTATCTGTCTACATTCTACTACAATCTAGTCTACTGAATCTAGTATTTAAAATATATTCGCTAGAGAGTTTTTCAAATTTTTTTTAACTTTGCTTTTTATATCTCAGTAGCAATTTCATTCTGTTTTAAGTATATTTGGTATAATAATATCCGTGTAAATTCGTATTCTCTATTTATTTTGGGGAAAAATGAATAGAATAGAACAGATTCCTGTTTGTTTTTATTTTACATGAAATATGAATTCAGTTTTTTCATATGCTCCTTTTATCAAATCTATTCTACCTTCTTCTTCAGTAATTTCTATCTGTTTTCTCTTTTCCTTGCTCAATTTGTTTTTTCCCGCAGCTCTACTGCTGCCAGGTTGGTGCACCACAACAAACTCACAAATTCAACTCCAACATCTGGGAATCCAGTTGAGGGCTGAACCATCCCAGATTTTCATAGATAAGTCCCAGTGTATAAATCCGTTCTCAAATTATAACTACATTTTATTCGTTGTGCTCTTATGGACTTGAATTGATGCGAATTTATTATTTTTTCAATAAATTTATTTGTTGCTGGGACATTTTTATTTTCCAGAGCCATAAATATTAATTTGTAGAATCTTGTCCGAGGATTTTTTTAGTTTTTATTGATTTAATAAGGTGTTTCCTGCTTTTTCCAGTTATTTATACAGTTCAACTGAGGCCAAATAACACTTTTTGACGAAGAGTCTCCAGTCGGGAAAGAAACGTTTCAACGATAGCCAACCTACTTGCTTAATTTGCAAACTTAATACTGTAAATTTACCCAGTATTTTCATGACTTTTTATAAGATCTTTGTACTAACGATTGTTAGTACAAATAAGTCAATTTATGATAAGATATTTTTTAAGAATGACAAAGTATTACAAATGACATTTATGTATTGATACTATATTTATGTATCGAAATAATAACTTCTGACTGTTTTTTGTCTCTTAAAATTATAATCACGAAGCTAATAAATCATATTCCAAAATTTATTTAGTATTTTCCTTTTTAATATTCTACTTTAAATACGACGGGATACGGTACGATAAAATATTGTATCTATTATTATTCTATTAATACTTATTTATTGTCTATTATGAATTATTGAGAATTTATTTATTACATTAATTCGTTGAAGCACAGTTAATATGTTTTTTAGTTAATTTGAAATTTCATTTTTTCCCCTCTTATTTTCTTTTTTCACTTCAGGTTTAATAAATTTTATTAAATTTATTGCAAAGTGTATGTAAACATTTTTACTATATAAAAGTACATAGAAACTACAATAAAATACAAACTTATAAAAACATTAGTAATAATATTAACACTTAGGCATTTTCACAGCACGACGCTGGCGCTCTCAATACCACACGCGCAGAAGTGTGATTAGTGGTAAATATCTGGTATTGATTTACTGTTTAATTTTTACATGTGAATGTAAAATCACCCCGATAGCTTCTGCTATATCTGCGGGGAATTTACTTCTGAAGCGCAACGAAATCCCGTTTCTCCACTTCTCAAAACTGCTTATAAATTTGACTTTGATTGCCAAGTTAGCGACCAGAACAAGACTTGGTCTCCATCAGTTTGCTATACGACTTGTTACAGTAGTTTGACCAAATCGCTCAAAAGTACCATTAAGTATATGCCATTTGCTGTGCCCATGTTTGGCTGTCATCTTACAGACTGTTACTTTTGTGTAACTTCCACCGTCAGAATTTCGAGCACAAGTAAGTATACAATTCATTATTCCAACGTTCCTTAAGCTCTTAGAACAGAACCTCATAACTTATAACTCTAATCTACAACTTAGGGCATCGAAAGATACGTTCACCGATGAGCATTCAGCTGATTTAGTTTTTCGACAAAATTATTACTTAATCGGAATTAGGTGATCTCATCAGGAATTTGTTGTTACCTAAGACTAAATCTTCGATCGCGACTTCAACAATGGAATCTATTCGAAATGGGCGTAAAAATATCTTTTTACAGGACCAGACTGTCGAATGTAGTGTTCTACTCTAATTCCAATTCGTTGCTGACAGAGATGTGGCTCATACAAATGAAGACTGTTCATAGATTATTTGAAAACATAGTTTAAAAGTTGTCGTGTTAGCAGGTGGGATTGACTCACCATCAATTTCAGTCACTTACTCTGTTGACATGATGGAGATGTACGAAAATATCAGCCGAATTCTTGAAGAAATTAGTTATCATGATTGTAAACGGAAACTTTGCGCTGACTTCAAAACTGTTACTCTTGTCACGAGCCTGTAATCATGATTCAGAAAAAGAAAAAATTACTGACTCCCTTGTGAATGGGACAGCCAAGCCCGATACAAACCATTACACTACACGAAAATAGCCTCTGCGATAAACTTTGACTCCTGGTCGGGAACATGTTGCCCACAATCCTTCGATTATTATGTCGGTACGTCGAGGAATTGCTGATAACGTACAAGACCATGTCTCTCTTCCTTCACTCCCACCTGGACTTCTATCCTAAGAATTTAGGAGCAGTCTGCGATGAACAAGAGAAAAGGTTCAAACATCTCTAAGATGTAGAAGATATTTTCAGGGAAGTGGAATACAAACATGTTAGCGGAGTATTGCTAGTTTTTGGGACGAGACAGCTTTACCTCACGGTAAAATAGGGAAGTATGCACCATATAATAGTTCCTTTACCCCTTCAAATGAAATCAATGACCTTAAGTTTATTATTAATATTATTATCGAGAAGGGGTACATATAGGCATGCCCAGTCCCCCCGAAAATAATTGGTGATAGAAAGAAACGGCAGTTATATTTGAATTCAAGACGTCATGTTAGATGAAAATAGTAAAGGAGCTTGATTCAAATTTTTTTTCAGACCAGTGTTATGATAAAAATAACGATAACTATTATTCAAAAAATTGATTTTAAATTAATATTTATTTTATCAAACAACCTAATGAATAAGATTGCTGCATTCCTATGAGAATATTTAAAAAAAACAGACTGTAGTAAAAATAATAAGCTCGGAAAATAGTGTATTGTTCAATACTCAATATTCCCGAAACATTTAAATATAGGTAAAGGGCAATGTACAAATATTATGTCTAGAATGTTCTATTACATGACACACCCTATATAATTTATTTCAACAAATATGTACAGGGTCCTTCACGACGAGCTGAATCGATATGCATTAGGGACTACTGTTCTGAAAACATACTTGTGTGGGGTTTTCCAAAATGCTCGTTTCACCTAAAATAATTTCTGAAACTTCCGGTTATAACGGAATAGGACCCAAACTTCGTTATTTTCAACGAAATACTGTGGTTTTTATTAAATTTTTGAGATCTACGCTTAATATCAATATAAATATATATAAGGCATAGTATGCCTAAAGTCCACCATTTTTCAATTATTTCACATTTTCCATATTTTTGGACGCTTGCAGTCCTCCACTAAAAAAATTATATTTTTATAGTTTGAGTGAGTCAGGTCTGATATTTTTGGGAATTGGAAAAGTAACACTTACATCATTCAAAATCTGTGAAAACTTTGACAAAAATTTATATATGGTGTTCAGAAAATGGTGCCTAATTTCGCTATCTGAAAACTTCGAAACCTTAATTTTTTAAAATGGCAACCCCAATTCTTCTATTTACCAATGGATTGCTTCTACGCTTTAAATTAAGGGGACTTCGTTAGTAAATTCATATATTTCAAATTAACGGTTTTTCTAGAAACTTGAAGAAACTGAAATTTTCATGGTTTTTAATTGTCACTGCCGATGGCGAACAACGAATAACAAAAGTTAACGTATCAAAAATTGTATTAATCTAGTCAATTAAAAAATATTTGAAAACACTACACTGAGAGGAGAAGAACAAAACTAAAACTTATACCAAAGTACATGTTCGAAATGGTTGCCCCCAACTTCCAAACATTTATGGATTCTTCTTAAAATTCTGTGCTGAGTGGCGTTTCGAATTTTTTGCGGTGAAAGAGTTAGAAATGCATTCCAAACTCTTTCCTGACAATCTTCTTTCGTAGTTAATGGCGAAGTATACACGATATCTTTTATACGACCCCAAGGAAAAAAATCTAATGGGGTGATATCCTGTGAACGGGGAGGATATTGACGCTGTCCATCATGTGCTATCCATCGGTCCTCAAATCAGTGTAAAAAGTTATTTACAAGCGCACTACCGTGTGTTGGGGCTCCGTCGTGCTGATACCACAACTAATTTCAATTCAGATGCAGTGATAGTAAATAATTTTCTAATCTTTCCAGATATCTGTTACCTGAAATAAACAAAAATTTGAAGTAAAAATAACCATCAAATTTAAATAGTACGGTTACCATTTAAATTTTCGTCATAAAAATGTACCATCAGCATACTGTAATTCCATATTCCATTTCTCTGAATTTCACACTTATCTGTCCAAATTAAATTTTGTAAAAAAATTGTCGTCTATTAATATAAATTCACAAAAAGCAATTCTTCTTTGATCTTAGACCTGACGCACTTAAACTTAGAAATATATTTTTTTAGCGTTCAAAAATATGGAAAATGTTAAATATTTAAAAATTGGCGGACCTTAGGCATACTATGCCTTATATAAAGTTGAATTGAAATTATGCGTATATTCCAAAAATGTAATAAATACCATAGCATTCCGTTTAAAATAACGAAATCTGGGTCCACTTCCGATATAACCGGAAGTTTCAGAAAACTGAAATTATTTTGCTGAAACGAGCATTTCGGAAAACCCATGCAAGCAAATTTTCAGAACACTAGTCGCAGTACTTTCTCATATACATATCGATTCAGCTCGTCCTGAAGGACCCTGTATATGTCTATATTCAAAAAATGTGTAATCATTATAATGTCGAATACTTTCAATTAGTTTAATGTTCAATGTGGCGGATATAAGAAAGGTGGGAAAAACACTTTAAAATTCAATTAATTTTTTACGCGAATTACATGCACTAGTAGTCAAACATCGATACTAAGGATACCCACCTCTATCACTTTCCTTTCCTAAAAAGGTTCTGGTCCAACCAATACACTTGAAAGTTACGGCCAGTACTTTACATATATTAGATGCAGTAAATAAACTAAGCACATTCTCCAGCTGTAGCTCCGGCATTTGCTTTTCGGAGAACATTTTATTCATTCAATTATCATAAATATGTCCACTCTGAAATTTAATTTCTTTGGAAGGTTCATTGGAATTTTTACAGATAATGATTTTTTCAGCTGAGGTTACAAGAGACAAGTTGAATGTAGTAAACTTAAAATTTTACGTTAACATTGCAAAATATGTGTTCGCTACTATTATGTACAATTTGTGGATATAAATTCAGAGGACGCAGCAAGAATTTTAAAATATTTACATTGGAATGTTCAATTAGAAGATAAGTTCCTTAACACAGACATAGGGCCTCACACGAGACTTTAATGTCGTTGAAATGGAAAAAGTATCCTAAAGATATCGAAAACTAATAAATTAATTAGGATGGAGGATGATAAAAAACTAATAAAATGAGGAGGGTTTAACATTACTTCTTAAAAGTACCCAATGCTTCCTTAAACTTCGTTTCCACCTCACATTGTGGGGTAATTTGGGGAGATACGATTTTTAAATTTTTCTAGTTCATGACTAAAGTAGCTGGTGAAAGAGCGGTAAAGCTGCATTGTACATAGAGGATTCACTCAAAAGTTAAAATAGCCCAAACCCGCAGTGAGAATTTCTGAAATGACTGTATACGTACGAATTAAGAAGCACTTTGATCTGTAGAAATGAGGAATATCTTCAATTATATGGTTGCAAACAGATCAAAACCTTCATAGGTGAGATAAACCTAGCAATGAGATTGGGTAGTGAAAATACCGTAGCTAAGAAGAGTGGAGGGAAAGACTGTGGTAGATCTAATCACATCATCTGTAATTATTGAGTCCCCCCCATGAGCTAGGGCGAGGGTGACCAAGGGATTATCCAGGTAAATAGGACCGTTTAGGTCTCTACATTTTTAATTATAAATTCCTGTATCATTCCAATCTGGTACGCATCTTTTGTAACTGAATCTTCCAGTAAGGCACAAACTTCTATCAGTTGATGCTTACGGTTGTTTGCCACTGTTTACAATAAATTCGCAAATCGAGACTCCAATCGACTGTGAAAAGCTCCATGTTATAAGCGAAAGGCGTAAAATCGAACTATAGCCTTCGTGAAATACAAGGAGCACATTGAGAGTGTTGAAATGGTTCGAAAATGGTTTAGGGTGAATATCGCAATGCCGTATGATCACTCTAGTGTACACAATGAAGAAAACTATAACCATTTTCCAGTAATTATCAATAATTTGGTTGAAAAAGTTACTATATATACGAGGAAACTGATAATTGTCATTATCTGAACATTTTTCTGTGCAAAATTGTAACGTAATATACACGTTGCGTACCAAGAATGATAATATTGACAGTGGTGAATAAATCCTAGTGTTTGGGCAGTGGTTTTTAAAGCCAGAAAGTGACCGGTACCCAAATAAGGGTATGGGCTTGTTTGTATCAGAATCAAAACAACAAACTTTGGAATAGCGAAATTCAACATAGACCAGGAATGTCAAATTCAAACAAACATTGTAAGATCAAAAATAATTCTTACCTTTCTTTTGGATAGAAAAGAGGCATTGCTGATCCACTTTTTGCTTAGTGTATACACAATAAAATCAAAGACATATTATGACACTTTGAAATAACTGCTAGAGTAAATGTTCACAATAATGTCCCTCCACATGTGGCTAATCGAATTTAAGAACTGACCGAATGATTTTTTTATAAGTAAAATAAGTAAAATCATATAATAATTGCCCCTAGATGGCGCTATCTAAATATATAGAAAATATTAATATTAAAATAAACCATGTTAATAACTACGTAATTAGTGACACCCTAGATGCCTAAAAAATCTAGGCAAGTTAGGTCTGGATATCTAGGCGACCAAATAAACTTACGTCCTATCGTCCTATCCACCTATTAGGGTATTTTTGATCTGAAAAATGCCGAAATTATATGAAATAATGTACCGGGCAACCACGACGAATGGCTAAGGGTATGTTTCCTAAAAGTTTCTCAAAAAGCTCAAGAAACGTCGTGTATCATATAGCAATTTGAAATAATTCAGCCTGATGGAAAATATATCGATATATCAATGTATCAAAAGACGTTAGAAAAAAATTCAAATTTAATGTCAATTTAGTTTACATGAAGATTAACGATTGAAGATATACTTAAAATCATAATATCTAAAATATATGAAACAACGCCCCAACAATCATGTTGCTAATTAAATTGCTTGGTATTTATATACTTTGTATTGCAAGTCAAAAGATCAAACACAATCAAGTTTATATTAAAACGGCTCAGCAGAATCGGACTTGAAGATATTTCTTCATAACAAGATTCCCAGTTGCCCCCACCTCTTGTTTGAAGAGATAATCAGAACCTTGTGGAATGCGAAGAATTTGATGAAGAATTCGATTGTCATATATGAAATGCCATTTAGTTGGATAAATTTCGAAGAATTTTTCTTTTTTAATTTAATATTTTCAAATACGCTCTCTAGTGGTGGACCTAAAACTCTAAAAACAATTTCTGCGTGTTTCTCAGGATCATTTTCGTTATATATTTTTTTCCATGTAGCTCTACTAGAGTCCATTCCTGAAATATGGCCGACAGCCGCTCTTAGTTGCCCACCCAGTACATATAATGAGAATTAAAAATGAGAATAGCCAGGAAATTATTGAGCTAAGGAGAAGGAAAATTAAGTATAAGAATAATGCAGATCTATCGAAATCCGTAGACTCACACTGAATGTTTGAAACGAGTGGTTTCAAACCTTTTATTCAATCTGACTATATAGCACAACTCAAATCGAAAAAAATAATTATGAACATTGAACCATTTTTTTCTTCATTTTGATTTGAAAGTTCACCTCAAATCCTCTTCCAACTTGGAATACACCCTCGAAATTAATATTTTTTTGTTCCTGACATTCGGTTTTGAACAAAAAGCCCACTTCAGTCATAATAATTAGTTACAATAAGCATTTCAATTTACACGTGGAGTGAATATTTTTGAAATAAATAGAGATATACAAATCAAAATTATAATTATTAATTTTGAAACTGGTTTTTTTGTTATTCCATACCAATTGAACAATCTTCTAGGTGAAAAATATATGCCGACGCTGGGGTCATAAATAATTCACGTTATTTTAGGTAGACCGTAGTACAACTAATTAAGTGCAGAACTCTCGCAATAGCCGTTTAATAAAATGAAAATAACCATCCGACACTTGTCCGGATGATAACTTGAATATAATTGCCTGACGGTGGTGAGTTATCGCCGGCCGCAGGGGTTCCGAAACCTTCTTCGCCCCCCTGCCAGTTTCCACTTAATCGTATGTCAAGGTTAGATTCGAAAGGTACTGTGGCAGTTCGAAAGGTAAACAATAATTAGACTGTCCGGCTATATTTGCGAAATGCATAATTCAATGTTATTTTTTTCCTTATTTTTGCTATCTGAAAAACACATTTGGAATTCAAATTATAATATACTGTAAAAAAAATTGAAAAACCAATTTTATCGTGGAATGTGATCTACAATCAAATGAGCGGCTAGAAATTATTTCATTCCTGCTAACAATCTTTTTTTTTTGAAATAATGTACAGAGTGACTAAGATGGAATTTTTGGAACCGTCATACTGAATACACTGTTTACACCATCACTACAATAACACTAACAATTACACTGTTGTACACGTTTCGATAACTTAGCTATCCGCTTCAGAGACTGACGGTAAGCTAAGATAAACCTATTAACTTAAGTTACATTAAATTTTTCCACCAATTAATCTTTTCCCGGGAAAAATCATTTTAACGTCCCTATTTAAACTGTTCTTACATATAACAATTTCAATGCTTTCAAATGCATCCAACAATTTATTATTGGATGCATTTTCTTACTAAGAAATAAATGTGAAGATTTCCTTCAAGTAGGTTTCCCTACTGTAATTAATTTTCGCGGGAGAACGTTTATCGCTGGGAAAATTCAGTATAAAACAAGCCACTAGGTTTCAGTTTATCTTCAGTCTCTGAAGATGATAAATAAACGAGCGTCAGACAGTGTAAAATTTAAATTTTATGAAATACTATCAGAATATTACAATTTTTATTGAATAACAGAATTTCTGACGTTGGAACAACGATAATCATATGCCAATGTAGTTTGTATATTTTGAACTTTTCAAATGGCATAGGTGTATATGTTACAGGAAAAGTAGATTGATAGGAAGATTTGACTCTGCCAGGAAGAGTTAACTCTTACTAAAAGTTCAGTAGAAGTTAGATGACAATAAACAGATCAACTTTACCTAGGAAGAGTTAACTACACCCACTGTGGTTTAGTAAAAGTTTATTGTTGTTATAGTTGATCTTCTCATATATATGCGCGTGCATATCTTTGTTTTGTTTATGTTTATTCCAGCTCTAGTTGTCTACTGTCTTTACCGTTGTCTTCCCGTTCACGTGTCTATTTGATGCTATTAACACCAGCGACCAAGGATTCAGTAAGTGTTTACATTTCAATAATGAGTTGGTTATAAAACATCATTAATAGCCCAGTAAACGAAGTAGTTTAAAGTTGTAAAGTTATCTTACTAATGTGTGTCGTGATTCTCCGAATATGAGGTTAGGTTAGGTTACGTTAGGTTAGGTTAGGTTAAGTTAGGTTAGGTTAGGTGGGGTTAGGTTAGGTTAGGTTCGGTTAGGTTAGGAGTTTTTGCTTTTTTATTTGTTTTTGCTGGGCATAGTGAGACGTTATCTCATGAATTGTATTAGATTTTATAGAAGTTATTTCATGAATTGTATTAGATTTTATAGAATACATACAGAGTATCCCTAAATTTGCGTTCTTTTCAGATGATTTGTGTATATATAATCTGTTCCGTTTTCACCATATGAGGTGTACAGATCTTAATTGTACTATTTAGTTCATGAAAATTTTCAAGTTCTTTCTATCTTGCGTTGAATTTTTCGCTTAGACCATGACCCTTCCTTCTTTTTTAAGAGTTTTCCTATAGTATTTGTATAAGGTCACATATTAAATTCAATTGAGGGTGTGGGAATAAAAAATCCTCACAAAATGTGTGCTACAATTTAATTAATTATTATATGAAACAATGTTCAGTACACTTGAATTATACACATTTAATATAATCAAATCAGCAATTATCAACATAAATTATGGAATACTAAATCTGGCGTTTGCCGGACTCTGATTTTTTTTAATTTTTCATGTTTAGTTGCTTCCCGACATTCGAAATATACTTTTCGTTTCGAATTTCGATAAAAGCGTCAAATTTGCCTCAGTTAAGGCATATTAGGACATTCCTAATATTCAGCTCTACAAAAGTTTCCACAACGTCCTTTGCAAAATGAGCCTTATTTGACCAAGGACAAAATACTTCAAGATGCTTTTTCGTTATTAACTATATTATTCTAAATGTAACAGATTATTTTTAAAATATTTGGCGGTCACAGTATTTCCTGAAGGACAAATGTATGCCGAAAAACTACTACGAGAAGATATCGCTCACTATACCAACAATTTCGAGTTGAACTTGTTGTGTCTTTTATAGAACACTTCTGAATTCACTTTCTCACCTTTTCTGACTCGTCGCCGATATTGATTTTGAGTCCTTTACCAGGCGAAAACTAGTTGAGACTTTTTGTTCCTTTTGTTACTTCTCTGAATATTTTGGTGTCAATTTTATTAATATTTGAACTTCATTCTATTCCCTGACAATTTTATTCACATATTTCTTTATCGATTTTGAATTTATGGTCTGCCCAATAACTCCCAATTATCCTAGAATCATTTAAACTAAATATTCTAATATCCCACCAATTGATCTTGCAGGTACCTACCTGTTTTTTTGATGAAATTAATTTTAAAGGAATCTTAAGGATGTACGAAATGGATTAAGGATAGGTTGCCTTGTAAAAATTAGCTGCAATTACCTGTAATTAATATTATTGTCATCAGCATTCTTACAGTCAATCTTACAGCATTTAAAAGAAAATGATGTCACAAATCAAAATAAAAATGGTTGCCAGCTCTCAGTCGACCGCAGCATTAGGGTTGCCAGGTGTAAACAGGTATATTATTAATAATTAACTGCATTCACCGGTTTTTTTTTTAATTTTATGCAAAATTAAAGTTTTATATACACTGAACATGAAAATCCATGATTGCCAGCTGCACAATAGCCGCAAACAGAGGTTGCCATGATTTTTGTGAACGACTCTCGCTCCAGGTAAGTGGAAGTGCAAGAGAGTAGATGCACGCATTGTTACGTGGGGTTAACAATAGTATAAAGTTGTGAAAATTAAGTTTTATTATTTTTTCACTTATTATTTATTAAACATGAATTCTTAGGCAAATTGAAATGAAACTACGAAATGCCTAAACTGCACATAAACTATATATGCATGCATCTTCTCTCTTGCGCTTCCACTTACCTGGAGCGAGAGTCGTTCACAAAAATCATGGCAACCTCTGTTTGCGGCTATTGAGCAACTGGCAACCATGGATTTTCATATTCAATGTATATAAAATTTTAATTTTTCATAAAAATTTAAAAAAAAATCGGTGAATGCAGTTAATTATCAATATGTGACATCATTTTCTTTCAAATGCTGTAATATTGACTGAAAAACATATAGGTAGCAAGTGATATTAGTATAAAAATTACCTTAAAATTAATTACAGGTAATAAAAAACAGATACCCGCAAGATTAAGCGGTGGGATCTTAGACTAAAAGCTTCCCTCTGCTTTTTTGGCATTTTTGCTTCTCTGTTTGATCGTCACTTTCTTTCATTGAATTTATGTATGTCTCAACATGCCTAAAGTTATATTATTGTTTGTCTGGCTATTCCCATTCTTTCAAACTCATTTACGAAATATTTTTCAGATCCTGATTTTGTTCAGAAAACTTGGCATTTATTTTATGTCGTTCATTTTCTTTTAGATTTTCCATACTTAAAACTAAACTTCCTAACTATAACTCAATCTTTATATTTAGTACATTTAACAACTGCCAAATTACGACACATTTCTTGGTTAGTTTAAAAACGTACGGATTTCTTGACCCCACACAATATCTCTGTTCAGTTAACTATTTTTTCTACTAAATGCTTTTGCGATCAGATAGGAGCACTCACGTTTTCACCTGTTTTTTTTTATTAATTTGAGAAGACCTCGTAAAATTTGTCATATATTAGTCAAGCAAATTTGTTTTGAATAAATATCATCTTCATTAGGATTAAGTATAAGGCTATAAAGAATAATTTATTGAATTAATTTCATCAATTAAAACACTAGTTTTCCTATTGAGTCGATAAGAATTTATGACATCGAAAAAGTTCTCAGATAAATTGACGCAGCACGTAATTTATGAAACGGATTTAAAAACTTATATAATATTATGAACAACATAACAAGGCTATTCAAAACATACATTATTAGTGTGAAGTATTCGATAGGCATTGGTTGTTCTGCATCGTACTTCCACAAAATCTATTACTCCCAGTTTTTCGTCATTTATTCATAACGTGGAAATTGTTTTTTGTTTTTCATCAAAGCAATTGATTCATTTCATCGTACGTTATTTATGCAAACTGTATTTCTATCAGTTGTTTCAAAATACATATTGCCATGCAATATTGACCAGCCCTACTGATTTACTACCGTTAATGATATAGGGAATTGTCAGTTAAGTTTTAAAATCAACTTCTTTTTTTTTGAAAATCGCGTTATTTTTCCCTTGATTCGTTAGTGAGATGATACACTACCCAAGTGGAGATGCCGCCGCGGTGCTTATAGGTTGGTAATAATGAAATACTATCAAAATGAAACTTTTAATTGTGAACTTAATCGTGAATAAACAGAAATAAAGTCATAAAAAATGCAATACTAAATAGGTATACATAGTAAATCGAATTTAAAATAATTCCAGTTTCCTTAAATACAACATAAACAACAAAATGTATTACATTATTTTTTTCGTATTCAATTGTTTGCCACGTAAGTCCGAGGGAAATCCGAGAACTTGGTGTACCCTTCGTGTAACCGCCGATTGCAATTAATGCATTTGATCCAGACATTTTTTTGTATCGTTGTAGTTTTCACTACATCCCGCACAAATGTTGGATCATCCTCACTTGAGGAATCATCGCAAAATCTCCTTCTTCATAGTCTGAAGATTCCAGAAGAGTATTTCCTTTCTTCTTGACAATTGATTTTTCCTTAGATCTATTGTCTTTGCAATTTCGATTTTTCTCTTTTCTCTGTTTTGAAATCAACTTCATTGAAATATTTTCAAGGTCTTTTAAAACAGTAACAAGCTGCTTACTGCGTTTTGTTGTAGATTGAACAACACATGTCACCGGCAGTGGAGATATTTGATTTGACATTTTTCCAGAGGTCTAATCTTCTAGAGGCAAAACGGGTACATTCGAACAACTTGGCCGAGGCGTTATCGAGCGTTCACTAGTATTGAAGTCAATTGCAGTATTTGTAGATGTTTGTGCATGTACCAAAAGCGGTTGTGGTTTTTCTTCTGTTGGATAAGCACAGTCAGGAATGTCTGAGATGAATCGAACAGAACTAAACCCGTGGCTATGAAAGATAACACTGCGTCTTTTATAGTGGCAGATTTCTCCCGTGTAGCAGCCAGTAAATGTCCGAATTGTAACCTGTTTATTCGTCGTTGAGAATTGGCTCTTAAAAATAGATTACTGGATTCATAATATAATGGTTTTATGGCCTTGAAGAACCATCTGTCTAATGATTGCAAGGATTAAGTGGAACATAATAATTTGATTTACAGACGCATATTCCAGCATTTCCACGTTACTGTAATGGGATGCTCATCCAAAAGTAATCGGACATATGCAGATTTTTTTGACATTAGAGTGTAGATCCTGGAGGCGTTTTATCTTTGTATTCGGGTTTTTATATTTCTCTGCGCTACAACACACGATAACCAAAATTGTTTATCCTTTCTCTGATGAAGTAACTGACGCAACTTTTATGTGCGTGATATCTGTTAACTAACTTTATGATACAAAATACTAGATATTTCATTAGTGCGTCCTCACACCTTAGATGCAAACGCATTGTTATCACAAACCTATTGGCGTATTTGCATCAAAGTGAGGTTAGACATACTCGATTATAAATATGTGATCGTGAAATAGTCTAGTTAATAATAAAAAACAACTTGTACATTCTTGTACTTGATCTAACTTTAGACAGTTCAAAAATTTCGAAAATAACAGTAAGAATTTTTCAATAATATTGTCAATAAAAAACGACCAAATCAAACTAAATTCAGCCCATACAGTGCATTAACCTAAATTACCGACATAGTGATGTCAGGTTGAGACAATAAACATAAATATGGAAGATTAAGATTTAATTTACCTCTATATCAAATTGTATCCGTGAGGGTCTCAAATTTGAACCAAAAATTTGAAAAAAAAAACATTAATTCCTTTGAAACCTCCAAATTAAGAAAACCAAATTAGGTGTGGCTGGTCTGAAAGATCCACAATGCGTTATGGCTGTTTAAAACAGCCACTGGCCATTTTGGGTCTTCGATTGTAACATATACACTACATAGCATTATATCATGCTTTTCTTTCTCACTCTAACTCACACGAACTCGAAGGGTTTCTTTTCTTTTGAGTCTTCTTAATAAATTTTTGTTATCCGAGAGCTGGATGGCCTTAACATGGCACTTCTCTATAATATCTGCCTCAATTAAAAACACCATCACTTCTGAAATCTGATCTGTGATCCGTTTTCTAAGTGCAAAGAAAATTGAACGAAATTTATGGATAAGTCTTCGAGGTTTACAAACAAAATGCTATGAGTGATTCAATTATTAGAGTATGGGTCAGACAGTTCAATTAGGTACTTGATCAAGTCCACAGCTGGTTTACGCAATTGAAGAGAAGCAGTTTTTACATGTTACAATGAAAGCTGTGTATATTTAGTCATGGGGAATGAAACTTAGTTATTTCACGACGCCACAGAAATGGGACGCACTATGTCATCAACAATAGTTGATGCTAAGCAAATCTTGACCCGCTGAAAAAATCATATACACCATTTCATGGGACAAAGAAAGCATTTTGCTGTCCTAAAATCTTTTTTTGGTGGTTATGATAATTAGCTGGAAGAGCATGTTACCACATGGTTGAAATACTGGCGGCAACTTTCTATGAAGAAGACTTACAAAAACTTGTGACGCGTGCCTATAAAATTTGAGAAGTTGTGAAGATAATTAGTCACGACAGTTGTAGAATTAGTTTCTCGGTAATTTTTTATTCGAATAGAAAAGGTCAGGTTCAGAAAACGTCATTATTTAATTGTAGTTTCTACGTACGCAAAAAGAAAAACCTTGTGTCTAAAAAACTGTAGAAATTTTGGAACTTCCATTCGCACTGTGAGAACCATTTTTGTTATAGCGCTTGAATTGTAACGTAACAAGTTTAAATAGAGAATTTTCTCGAATGAACGGCTACTTCCATTTCATTCTATATCTCATTTGATGTAGATGATATATTTTAATCCTGGTCAAAGCCAGAACGAGTTCCATTAAAAAATCTCATAACAAACAATGAAAGTCTAGATTTGTGCTTCACAATTGAAGGAATATAATTATCTGCATAGAAAACCCATTTAAAAGTCTTTATCAGTAACCATTCAGGTGGATAATGAAATGGAATACGTTATATTCTTTATTCTCTGAAAACTACTTTTGACGATTTCACACTGAATCACACAATTAAAAAAAAATTAAGAGATTTTCAAACTCCATTTCATCAGCTAAGCCCACATAAGTAAATTCCACTGAATATACATAACACATCCACACGTATTATGACATAATCTTTGATCGGAAAAAGGTTTGACATATCAAAATGCCGGCCATATCTGTACAATTAAAATATCTATTTAGCTTAAGTTGATGGGACACACTTGACAGGCATCTCATCAAATTAACATATTTATATTTTTATGTGTAACATATTCTAAATTTATTCAAATAAGATGGAGTTTACTTTCAACTTGGTTGAGCGGAATAAATGTAGATTACGGTGAGGCAATGTCTATCTAAGTAGAAAGATTTTTTATTGGAGACAGGAAAGTCGTCAGGGTTTTTTAATCAACTTGCCACAGAAGCAAAACAACCGGATGGGTATTCACAGGGTGTCCAGTATATTAGCAATTCATTTTATGAAGTGATGAAATTAAAAGTATAACTTAGGTCAAAAACTAGTATGTGAGACCGTTAAAGTATTACGTAAGCACTATGGGGGGCGGGGAATTATTTGATTTGCTTATTCGTGATGACATAATGGATTTGGAGGGTCTAAATGGTGATTACGTCACCAGTAGTTATTTACTTTTTGACACATTGCTTGGAAACGTAACGCATTCTCGGGGATTCCCACAAATAATAAATACGTTTATGCATGTACTTCCTTAGAAACGAGTAGGGGATTTTCCCGCATTTTCACTTGATTTCTAATTTTTTTTTGGAGAAGCATTGAGATAGTATAAAAAAGAATGTTGAATAATGTTGGTCATGAAACTCAAGAAATTTGGTAAAATAGTATTCGATATTATTCGAAATGAATAATGTCTTCGTTCGATTACCAGACAATATAATATAACGAAGAAATTTATTATTCTCAATCATTAGTATCTTATTCATCTTCCTCAGAATCACTGTCGCCTAAATCAGTTACAAGTGTATTTTAAACTGGTACATTAGTTTTCAATTCTTTTTGCTAGATTTATGGCATTTCTATAATTCTTTGTGTTGATGTTTGAGCATTCTTCCATTTTCAGTTCCACAATGGAAGAAGAATTTTTGGGTGAAGTGTTATTAGTTCTCGTCTCTCTTTTTAAATGGACCATATTAATTCGATTGGATTTAAAACACACAAGGACGGAGGTAATCTTAAAACAGAGTGACCATCCAGTCTACAATATATTATTTGGCAATTATTTGGACCTCTAGGAGTTGCTTCTTTGTGTAATACTTTTCGAAATACAAACTCTTGTTCAAGTCTGCTTTGGAAGAATATTTAGTTAGAATTTTATGAATTTGTCTAGAAAGATATGAGGCGTTATCTAACACAATTACACTATTTGCAAGTAGTGCTGATACCAAGTTTTTTTGGACAATCCTGGTGGTAATCTAAATAGCTATTCTAAACATGTTTCGAACTCAATATTAATGCATCATGTACCCAACCTTGTTCCTCACTGCAATGAAATATGCATATGCATTAACCTCTGGTTCTACATTTCCAATCATCATTTATCCAGGATTTACGGACCGTGTTTCATCCAAGTGACAGACTTGTATTCCTTTATTACGATACTCCCGAATTTTTGTTATAGAAAGTTTCTGCACTCGCATTACTGTTTGTATTTTATTCAATGATTTATATGTAAATCAATGCTTTTTTAAAAATCTCTCCAGTTCTGCAAAAATACATTGAAGCATTCGCATTTTGAAGTTTAGCTATTCGATTTGATTTTAGACAAATTTCTCCAAGCTATCAAGTGTTCAGAAATGTCGCAAAACTTGAAAATTATCCAAAAGAGGCATTGGGTCTGTAACGGGATGTGATACGCATCAGACGTGCAGTGTATAAGTGTGTGAATCTAGAGATTTTTTTGAACTATTTATTTTTGTGTTGGATATAATATAATACGTAGTTGAATATTAATATATAAATTATTTTTGCCAGAAAATTAAAGTCAAAGGAAAAAGAACAGATGATAAACTTAAAAAACACCAAACTAGCCATATCACCCAATCAACGGCAACCCAATCACGTTATAATTTTTTCTTTAAATAAAAGAGCACGGTACATAGAATCTGATAAACAAAAATCAACTGCCCTTATTGGTCTCTTTTAAATGTATCGTAATTTTTATGTAACAGATGTATATATGCGGTTATTCCATTTTACAACTTTTCCTTTGAAACGTTCGAAAAAATATGTAGAATGTTGTCCACAATCATTTAATATCTGAAGGAAGTGCTGAAAAAATTTTAGTCTGTGGTCGCAGTATTTATCAGCTGTGTTTCACATTTTCGAAAAGGAGGCAAATAGCTAATAAAATGGAAACCAGATTTGTGGAAGAAAATAGTGCTGGGCGTAATGAATTGTTTTAATTACCTATTGGCTATTCGCCTGATAAGACACAATTATCTTCTCGCAAGAATCGGCCCAAAGAAACTTTGTAGCGACAGAACAAAAAAAAAATAAAAACCGAATCTCATAGGGAAGAATTGGCTTACGCAAATCAAATAGTTTTAAGAATGGGAACGGGAAATTTAATGCCGCGAAACTGAGTGAAAGAAAAATGTAAAAATGGTATATAGTCCAAATGAAGCATTTTTGCCCTTTGTTGATGCAAAATTGATACTAAGTCAGTACAAATACGTAAGAATAGAAGTGAAATTGAAAAACATAGATATATATCCCATTTATTACAATATTCGTGGTATTAAATGTCAGTTACAATGTACAAAATATCAATTCACGTGTGATTTCTTCTGCAAGTCTTCATATAGGGAAATTATTCGATCCAGTTATTACTATATTGAGAATATTGCCACAAAAACCACTGATTTGTTGCAGATTGTAACGAATAAATTTTTATTTATCGGAGTGAATTAAGCCTTTGTATGCATTAAAAGACCAAAGAGGGAAATTGTTGTTTATTTGGTGTATCTTATCAAAAAGTTCAATATCAAAATTTCCTTTATTGAATATTACATAACTCCTCAAGTTTGTTCAGACATTTCTATGACGAGTAAATTCATTAAATTTTCATCAAATAGTATTTGTAAATGTTTGATATATTCTACGATAAGCTTTATGCCCTGAAAAAATATCCGCTTCTTGTTTAAATTTATTTACACCATTAAACATTATACAGGTGGTACAAGAATGTTCCAGAATACATTTTTTTATATGTAGATAGTCATTGATATAAATCGAAACATTGCCGTCCGTATTTGAACGATATCTATCGTCGCATGTAAAAACTCTCAAAGAAATATTACCAGTTACCATTTGTACATCAATATCTTTATATTTTTCTAGAATATCAGGAGTTATATTGAACAGAACTGTATTTATATTTTTATAAAAATTGCACCGCCAACCTCATTAAAATATTTCAAAGTAAATAATTTTTTTAAGGCCCTTCAAAATTGAATTGAGTTGGATTTCTCAAAAAGTTTCTCGCCTATCAGAAAAACTAACTAGGCAATCCTGATTTAGGTTCATTGGTAAAAGAAATGTATATTTTTTGCCTTTTAAGGTTTCTCATGAAGATAAAACAGATCCTTAGGGAAATGTAACACGCACACTCTTAATTTATAACTAAATTGTTCCTATTGACATAAATATGACTGTTTACAAATCAATGCACTGTTTCCAACGTTGATATCTAAAAATATTAGTAACAATTTTACCTCTAGATCAAAGGAACAAAAATATTAGACAAAATTCAAAAGATAACATGAATCTTCATGAACATAGATGATTATTTGATATTCACATGTGAAAAAAAATTATTCAACTAGTTACTTTATTTCATCTTTCGGTCAATGAAATAGAGATGTTTGTCCCTTCTCTGGTAGAACATTCATCAACATAGCAACGTAGCATTTTTTGTAGTAGCTTAGTAGTAGTAGTAGTAGTAGTAGTAGTAAACACTGAGTGAATGGTTAGTTTAATTAAAAAAAAATTGCTATCACTACGACAAGTAAAGACAATCAGTATATTTATGCATTTTTCTCTACAACTCGACTTGACAGTTAACAGGTTTGTTAATGGTGACTTCGAGCGATCGAAAAAGTGTAGCATCCGATTGTTAATGAACGGTGCAAAAACGAAAGAAAGCATTATCGTCGAAAATTCTATAACTTTTGGCGCCCTCTGATGCTATAGAAAAAATTGAACTCAATAATTGTTATTTCAAAATATTCGAACAAATAAATCAGTTTTAAGCAATTTAAAATTTTTGACCACTTTTTGATGTCATCGGGCTCCCTGTGCCATGAAGAAATTAGTGCGTAAGAAAAATTTTAAATCCAAAGGAGATATTGAAAATGCAATGCGACAATTTTTACATATAAGTCGGAAGAATGGTTTTCCAAAGGTCTGAAAGAGCTTACTGAACATTGGGTTGAAAGCATAGAATTTGATGGGTTATACTTCGATTATGAAAGCTTCATTTCTGTTTGATTATTAAATGAACAAATGAAGATTATAAATCGGAATTTTCATGAGACATACTCTATATTATTCGTACTGACAGTAACTTCTATATTTGATGTGATTTGTATGTTACAACGGTGTAGCACGAAATTTTGTGAATTTCTTTATAGATACAAAGAACAAAGATTCATATCATATAATTTAAATGATCAGAGCGATATTCAAAGAATGCCATTTCGGACTCGAAAAGTCCAAAGGTGCAAAAAGAAGACCAGTCAATCCCATATACAAATAAATTTGCCGCGTCAATTTGGAATTCTAGAGCATTAACTCACATAGAGAGAAACAGCAAGTTTTTTAGCCTGCCAGACATTTTCGACTCCAATTATTTTTCGACATAAACCGAGAGATATTTGTTTTTATCCGCACCAAAAACTGGCCTTCTCACTTCATTTTCGGAATGGAAAGTATGGCCGACAAGAGAACACCGTTGCCAAATGCCAAATTCAAGCTCGTTAATATTAATTTACCTGGAATTCAGAATAAGTTTGAAAATCAACGATTTATTTATAAAGTCTTAAAAAATGTATATTCACTTGTATAGCTGTAAATATAATGTGAGGTTGTATTCACAACAGTTTTTATTTTCTGTGACAAGAATTTATATTATTCAACATTCAACATATTATTATGTCGTATTGCAAGTAGTCCTAGATATAGTTAATACATTAAACATTATAATGTATATCAGCTAATTACAACTATACGTGATGTAATTGTTGAAATATAAATCAAATATAATCGACAGTTTGAATATAAAACTGAAGAAACTCCAGCAAATTTTTATAAATCAAAACTGAGCAATACGATATCATCAACTGCGCAGTTTATTGTCTACTATCTACTAACCATGCTCTAAAAATAAAGCTTCCAGCTTTCCAAATGGAAGAAGAATATGTATTGATTATATAAGGAGATTTCTTAGTTAAAAGAAATATATCTGTAAAATACACAAATGTGAAAGAGGCTTGGGAGTTTTATCATAATAGTATCGGACAACTTCAAACTTTAACTTGATAAATCTTGTTTCTGCATACATTCCATAAAAATTGATTATAACTTTATAAATACCTCGTAGAATACATCACAACCTCATATTATTATTATTTCGAAATAAAGTTGATTCCACTTAGCAATAAAATATAGGGTGTTTCGTTTAAAAAAATGCAATTTTGCTACAGCATTCTGGTGAGATTTTAAATAATTTTCTAAAGTGAAGACTAACAAAGGACTAATGAAGCACTGAACTTTATTACACTTGTAACTTGCCATTCGGTTTGTTACGTTTTTCTACAAATATTTTTATTATTCCTTTGTTCGCGTATTGTGCCACAGCAGTTACTTCGGATGTGTTTATTCTACATTCGAATTTTTGAAGAAATTAATTTATTATCGATCTCCCACTTTATTCGAGAAATTCAATTCTCTACCTATCTACACTTCAAATCAAAGAAAATTTTAGTGAATTTGTGGTGATTTTATTCTCCATTTTCTATATATTTGGGGAACAGAACGAATAGAATAGAAAAAAGTCCAGTTTGGTTATATTTTTAAAAAAATATAAATTCAGTTTTTCTAATATGCTAGAGCGTAAACTCTTTTTATTCAAATCTGTTCTACCTAATCCTTCATCAGTGATTTCTATCCGTCTTTCCGTTCCCTTCCTTATTTTATTTTTTTCGCGCAGTTTTACAGCTGTCAGGTTGGGAGTTTTGATCACAAAGAATCCAGCCACCAGACTATAAATTCAACTCACTCCAACATTTGGGAATCCAGTAGGAAGCCGCAACCATTCCGGATTTCCATAGATAAGTCCCAGCCTTATCTTTAATTTATATTTATATCTGAGTTGTTTTTAATTTATACTTGATTTTATTCGTTGTGCTTTTTTGGATACGCAGTTAATGCGAATCTATTATTTTTTAAATAAATTTATTTGTTGCTGAAACTTTTTTATTGTTTTCACCAATAAATATTAATTAGGATAATTGTGTTCGAGGATAGTTTAAGTTTGTTTATTTTTTATTTAATTATTAAGATGTTTACAGATTTTTCTTAATTGTTCACCCCATCTGAGTACCAGTTATTCAAATACTTTAACTGATACCACTTCCTGAGGAAGAGTCTCCTGTCGGGGAATTTAAGGTTATCCACTAATTAATCACCCTGTAGATAAATCTTGAAAGTCAATAACTGTTATGATAGTTTCATTTTCAAAAAATATTCTCATTTTCAAATCAATTCAACGCGTATATTGCAGAAGTTGAATAATAAATTTGGTTTTAATTTCCAATATGCATAATTCACTACACCAGTTATTTTCCACTATTGCTTCGTGATACATATGAACTTCATTTTTATTGATCTTGCAAACCATAAACAATTTAAAACTACCAGAAGAGTAGTAACGTACAGATAACTCAAACCCAAACTGAAGAAATTCATAATAGTGACACCGATACGACTTCACTTCGCCCAATCACACTCAGAAACAGGTTTTTCACATTGTTTGGTCAATATTATAAATAACGAAGCGGATCGGTTCGTAGGCGATACTCACATATGCTTTATCTTGTTTGATAGCAACAACCAAGATTACGATAACGGTTAAACTATCATTTCTAAAAAGAAGAAAAAAAAATGAAAATTGAGTTGTTGGCTGGATATATTTTAATTTAATTTCATTTGCATGAGAAAAAGGTGTTGATTTAATTAAAATTGAACGATTCTAAATAAATTTATGCGACAGTAAACTCTTAAATAGCCATCAAAAAAACATTGGCTTGCGAATTATATTAAGTTTAAGTTGAAGGATAAGGATAACTACTACATAAAACTGATTTAATAACTAACAAGCAGATTGTTATGATAATACTCGTCCTTGGTAATCCAATGTATTTCAAGCTTTCTGTCATAACGGCTCAATTTTCAATAACAATTTCTTTGTGGCATCTCCTACTTTTCTGCTCCGTACATTGATAAGGTACGTCGTGTATAATCGACTTAGTGTAGCCTCCTGTTGGTGTACTAGACTTTAAGTTTACAACCCTACTACAGAACTTAGTTACGTATACTTATTTAAAAAAAGATGATTTTGTTGAAACTTGATGATATTGTTCCGATCATTATCATGCGAAAGACTTATGCACTTCTCAGCTTGGAGCCAGTATCATTTACCTATCTCGAATACAAAGTATCAAGAGGATTTAGGCTAGGTTCACATAATGAACTTGCGCACTGTTAGGAGAGAATTCAATATCACTGCCTTCTGGATGTCGGTGAAGGTGTTTTTTCGTAATCACATTTTGTCTATTCTAAGGTGTAGGATCTTAGACACAAAGCCGTTTATTGACATAATAAACTGGAACTATTTCGATATTTTCCTTGTGCTTCATCTCAGTTGCGAGAACCGCGTAGTCAGATGTCAGATCTGTTATTTGTCACTTTTCTGTCGGTGAAATGGATCTATCATAGTAGACCCTGAAATTGTCTTTTTCGAGCACCTTTTGTGGCTGTTACTTGTAGTACGGCATATAAGTACTGAGATGGTCGAACTTGTTGGGCAGTTTTTGGTAAATAATGTTCCACACTTGACTATATCGGTGCAGCTAGTCTGTATTAGCACATAATATTAACAAAAGAAGAAAGTTCACTCTCGGCGGAATTATTGATTCAGGCTTACAAAAGCTTGCCGACATTCGGAGTTTATATGAGGTTGTTGCAAATTAGAATGGATAAATTTTCATTTTATGGTGATTTAATACTTTGTATGCACCAACGGGCAACAATTTCAATTTGTTTATTTGGTGGATCTTAACAAAAAGTTCAATGAAAAATTATATGTGAGATTCATAGTTATAAAAATTCACAATAGAGAGAGAGAGAGAGAGAGAGAGAGAGAGAGAGAGAGAGATAAGCTTCAGTGTCACTAGAAAATTTTTTGGACAAAGCTACATAATTTTATATTTCATAATATGAAAATACAAAATAATGATTGAATTCAATAGTAGTAATTATAATGTATAAAATATCTTAGGGTCTCTCTCTAGAGTCTACGGTAAATTGTAGAACTCAGCCAAAGAATAATAAGATCTTTCAAGCAGAAATGTCTTTGTCAAACATCGAAACTCAACAAAAGTTATTGATTGCCATTTTTATTTCAGAATGTAGCTGATTGAATAATCTTTTCGCACTGAAGATGATGGAATTTTCCACCAGATCAGAAGTAGGTATAGTCAAGTAAATGTCCAACTTCTTTCTCCTATGCATGAGTCCCTCAGTTGAGTTGTGGATGTGTTTGCGAACCAAACAAACAGATTTGAAGATAGAATCGAATAGGTGCAAACTACAAGACCTCCAGAAAGGCAAACCATACCGATTATGCGAATGTTGCGAATATCAAATAAAGAAGAATTCTAATTACAAATTATGAAATACATAATTCATAAAGTTTAGAAAAGTAAACAAATTAACAAAGAGTTCTTACAGTGAAATACGGGTTACGTATATTGATATATTGATACATTGATACCTTGATATCTTTATATTTTTTTAGAATATCAGGAGTTACATTGAGCATTTTATATAACTTGCACCTCCAACCTGATTAAAATATTTCAAAGTAAATAAATTTTTGAAGGCCCCACATAATTGAAGTGGGGTTGAATTTCTCGAATTTCCCCAACTATTTCTTGCAGAATTAAAAAAAAAATTTCTAGACAAGGTTCCTTGTTAAAAGAAATGTATATTTTTTGTATTTCAGATTGTATTCCCATCAAGATAAAACAGAAATTATCATCATTTATAGGATGCATAGTATTATTTATACATTTTATACAGGTACACCTTAATTTACGACATTCATTTTTCAGCCTTTCACAATTTCCTCGAATAACTATCTCAATAAAACAATGTTCCGACAATCCGACTGACCCAGGCAATGCTAAGTTACCTTCTTTTGCTAAAGTACTTATTTGTCTAAATGTCACTCTAAAAAAATATATTTTTTTGGATAGGAAACAAAACAATCAAAAATTACCTTTCTGATTATTCGGCATTACTTCTCCTATATTTGTTTGGGTTGCGACATCTGTGATAGTATTGGAGCCACATATGAAACATCAAGTATTTTATTTGGACACTCTAGCATATTACAGCCACAGATTTTTTTTTAAAAACTGAGCATTTACTTTTTTTAATCAAATTCAGTTACGGGACAGCGTTATATTGCAGATTTTTCCTTTGTAAAAAGCTTCTTCCAGAGTAATGTGTTTTATGGTTTGATCTCCTCTCCCATCCTACATCTGTCTGCTTTCCTCCAAAAAATTCTTCTTAGTATTTTTCTCTCCCAGTTTTTCGTAGACCTGAATATCCCTTTTGATGTTAATATTTTTCTTAAGCTGCCTGCACAGCTGTTAGTTTTGGCAATTCTGAGTTCGATTTCCTCTCCTTCTTCGCATTTATTATCTAGTAATACACCCATTTACATGAAACTTCCGACTTCCTCGAGCTCTATATCAACGTCCCGTCATGTTTATGTACTTTGAAATTGTTTTTGATCTTGCTTCCACATTTATTCTTTATTTCCATAAACTTCTTTTTGTCATTATTGAGGTGTAGGTCTATCCCTTTTGCTGCTGTTATTATTTGTTTTGAGGTTTCTTCAAGCTTTCTTCTCTTTGTTGCTATATCAACGTCACTTCATCAGTATAAGCTAGGCATTGATGACTTCTATTAAATATCATGCTCTTTCTGTTGATACTGGTTCTTATAAAGCTAGATTAAATAGTACCGTTGATAGGGGTCGCCTTGTCTTAAATCTTGTTATGTTTTGAAAGGTCCACTGTCATTGTTATTAGTTTTTACTATATTGGTAATTAACTAGTTGAATAAGTTTGTTTGGAATTTCTAGTTTTGTCGGATGTTCCTCTGCCTTTTTTAAGTCCACGGTACATTTTTTTTTCGTATATTTCCAATCTTCTTTAAAAATTCCTCTATAATTTTCACACAATGTTTCGTCTCCCTTCTTGTGAATGGGTGATATAATGGCTTTTCTCCATGCTTTTGGCATTTTCTCGGCTTTTCAAATCTGACAAAGTAAATTGAAAATTTCATCTTTAAGCTGTTCACCGCCATGTTTTATTTGTTCTTTTGTTACTCCATTTTGATATTTTCACAGACCCCACGTATGTACTGGTGTAAGAATTTTCCACCTATGTAACGCCGGGTTATGAAAAAGATGCAAAAAGTAACTGAATAAAAGGGACGGCATTGTGGTTAACATCGAGACTAAATCCTCGATATCGTCTCAAACGGTACCTCTATCAAAACATTCTCTGGACATAACAAAATGTCCGAGGTCACGGTGGCGTGGGATCAAAACACTGAAATGTATGTAGTATTTAATATGGGGTGATATGCTATGATGCTATATCCCCAGACATTACATTAATAGGTTTTTTGTATGAGAAAAAGAGGAACAAATAATTGAATGACGAACAGAGTAATATTGGAAAACTTACTAAAAAATAAGTACAAGCTTTTTGATAATTCTGAAAACGTATTTGGAAATCCTTAAATATAGGGAGGGATTACTATAGTCTAAAGTTTTTTAATTTCAATTCAAATATCACTAATTAGTGTTAGTCAATAGTAAGCTAAGAATGAATCGATTAACATTAAAAATTATATTGAACAACTGATTTCACAACTTAGGAAATGTGCCTGGATATTTATCCCAAACAACTTTTTCTAATAATACCTTCAATATTTGTCACAAAAGATACTTTTCTAAGGTATATTCAATGTTTCAAAACATATATTGTGTTAGAAATTAGTGTTTTATCAAAAAGTTAAAATTGGAACCGAAATGTGCTACAAGATTCGCTTCACCTGTTCGGAGGCATTGTATATCGTGAATTCGAAACATTTTTTAAACAAGTGATTATTTCACGACAAATAAAATTTCCTATACAATTTGAGGCTTAAAACCACGTCATCATGTATAAATCAATTTTCGGGGGTAGCATTCTTTTCGTGCTGAACATTTCATACTGAACAACTTATTCGAATCAGAGATGGAATTCATCTGATAACATAGCAATGTTCATTCAATCTTGCACACTCTACTACTCCCGATCAAATAATCTTACATGCATATCAATATTACTTCAAAAATGAAGACATAAGTTTTTATATTCGAAAATATTACTGACATATTTCTTAATAGTCATTGGCGTGCTACTGAAAGATTTATCTGTAATCAATTCGAAGCTCGCAAATGTTCGTAAAATTTTCATTGAATACTCAATTTTTTCCTAGAACTGACCTTTTGATTCGAGTTGATACTATTATGTCAAGATTCACATCGTTGAATGTATTCAGAATATTTCCAATTTAGTTCATCTGTGAACTTGATGTTAAATATGGAAGAATGTTTGGAAAATATTGAGAGACTATGTAGATTGAGGCCACAGGAATGTCGGATTGATCACTACCTTAAGGATATATTATATGCTCTATTCACTTTAAATATTCTTGTTTTTTTTTAAATACTTCTGGAGTTCCATCAGTTGATCGACCATAAAACAGATCAGATGATTGTAGTGATTGTGATTGTTATAAGTTTGAATTGTCCGATTCTGCCAATTGGTTTGAAGTTATCAAGAATATAAAAAGTATTCTCAGGGATATCTTCACTACTATCTACCTTCAAACAGTTTTTCTTCTGTCAATTTGTCGAGTAATGATTTCCTTGGCCTCATTTTTTCCGGATTCTTTCTTGTTCTTGTGTTTTACACTTTTTTCTGTGACACATTCTCTGGTATCGATGTATTTTTTAGAAGTGAGTAATATTGCAATTTGTTTTGCCCGTTTACGGGTTCCAATTATTTTTTGTGTAATAGTTGTTATTTCCCATATATTTCGACATGGAATATAATACGGATCGTCATTGTATGACATTTGTTGACTTTGAAACATTCGGCGTAGTGGCCGGTTTCGGGGCTATAACTTCTTAGTTCATTAGAACCATCTGGAATAGACGCGTCTACATTAACCTCCATTATGGATATAGTTAGGGGATTTGCTTGTGAGTTTGGAGTATTAGACAAAACACTGGTTCTTGGATAAACACATGGTCTAAAACTGCTTCTGGATTGAAAGCAAACACTCCCGTTGCTGTAAAACCAGCAATTGCATTTTCAGCTGATCCTGTTTTTCCCCACCAAAATAAAGTTTGATTAAACGACGTTCTGGATTTTGGTTTAGCCAAAAACTACAATGTTCATAGAAGTGCATTTTTAATTATTTGAATACAAAACGATTCGAGATAATGCGTCGGAATTACAATCATTAGAGTAACTATGTAGCAGAACAACTTTTTCAGTTAGCTTTTTTTGACCAAAGTGTGTTTTTAACCACTCTGAGGATATATTCAAAGTGATATATGCTGATTTTTGAGTCAAGAACAGTCCTGATCCTGGGAGCATCTCATCTTCAAATTCAGGTTTTTTGTTATGCTCTTCATGATACAAACAGTTGGTAAAAAATAGATTCAGCTTTAGAGCAAGCTATAATGTTTATCGTTTCCCCTTTCTCAGTTGAATTAACTATGGAAACTGCTTCAGCACCCTTTTGAGAAAGAGATAGGTATTTAACTGCACACCCAACTCATTTATGTTAAATACGCATTTTGGTGGTAATATCTTATTTTCTTGCGTAAGATCGCTTTCTCCAAGATGAAAATATGCATTTAGTTCCGTTTTATACATTGCATTGGTTCGTGCCAAGAAGAACATTTGTCGCTAGTCATATCCTGCCAACTTAGTTTCTTTGTTGAACTTATGCTTTAATTTCAACTATTCGGTAAATTTGGAAGCCATAACCCTAACGATTCTTCATACCAATACCCTCTCACAGCTACTGCCTTCCGGTTATCATTATTAGACATCTGAAACAAATAGGAAAATAATTAATTATTTGATTGAATATAATTCTGTCCCATTGGTATTAGATTGCCATAGTCATCTCTTTGTTTTATACCAAGAGAGATGACCATTTCTGAAAAAAAAAAAAAAATAAGTAACCAACACGTACAAGAAGATACGAATGATTTTGAGGTTAGAACAAAATGTTTCTCTGCAAAATATATGCATTGGTCAAGACAAATCACAAGAATTCAACTTAGTTTTTGAAGGTTTTGCTCAAAATGTTGCAAATACACATGTAATCGGTGCTTCCTAATCAATAGTTCCATGAATTATTTCAATGGATTAACTTTCTGATATGGCTATCTACCACGTAATTACCCTAATTTGTTCACATAATTATGTTTACTATTAGCTTTGCTCGTGCATTAAATTTCAAATCGATTTAGGACCGATTGTAAACGTAGTTTCAAAGTTGTCGTTCGTGAGTCGATGACTTTACCCTCCGTGAACGAATATTTTGAGTGCTTCACTTGCACGCGCTTGCTAGCTCGTTCCGTAGCTTTTCTATTTCTATTTATCTATTTCAAGACAGATCATTTGTATGATAATGCAGTTCCAGAAAAGAAGCTTGGTGAGATGTAACCAAAATTTTTACACCTTATAGATACAGGGTGGTTCAACTAACCGATTACATCTAGCTTTTCTCCTTTTTTTGTAATTAAATTAGAAAATGCTCGAACACGTCGATTTTGCTTTTGAGGGAGACACATTTTAAACATATTATTCGATCTGCGCCCTTAACCCCCTAGCGGGGGTGAATAGCAACCCTAAAATTTTAAATGGAAAGAGGGCTCGACTGATATATCATTTGAAAGGGGATAAAATTGTCTTTCTAATGATACCCTATTTGTTGAATTTTACTAAAACAGTTAATGTGAAAATGGCTTTAAAAATACAAAAAAGTTCCAAATTATTACGAGTGAAAACAACTACAATCATTTCTAAGATATTTAATTTAAAGGTAAATGGGAAATCTCTTCATTGATTCAGTTTGGTTGCTTCTCAAGTTTTTTTTTAATTTCACGTTACAAAATGATCTATTCCATTTCAGAACGAGTTGAAATAGTTAAACTTTATTTTCCAAATAATAGTTGTGCTAGACTTAAGGCTCGCAAGTTAGTTAAAAAGTTTTTAGATACCGGATCTGTCTGTAATGTAAAACACCAGCCGCAGAAAACGATCAGGCGCAGATCGAATAATATGTTTAAAATGTGCCCCCTCAAAAGCAAAATCGACGTGTTCGAGCATTTTTGACTTTAATTACAAAAGAAAAAGAAAAAAGCTAGGTGCAAACTTTTCGTTGGACCACCCTGTATGTTTGGAATTCACGAACTCCTGCTTTCTTCTCCAATTTGAATCAATCCAATTTTAGGTTAAAGTATTTTAGTGACTTGATGGGAGGTTTTTCAAATCATAATACCTTCCTGTTTAATCTTGTTCTTGTTGCAAAACAACCTACTAATCAGTGTTAATCATCACAGTTTCTATAAAATGTGTGAGTGTATAAATATGATAATTGATATATGATCAAATTATAATCAACAACACTGAACATACCTTCGTGTTATTACTGAAACATCTAACGATATGATTATTTTTACCTGTTTTAACGACCTGGGGTGTCAAGACATGATAACTTCGAAATAAAAAAGCAATTAACATGAATGTTCAACCCAGTTATTGATAAATATATAATGAGGCATTTACAACACACATCACTGATAAAACATTTCATGATGGTGGTATATACAACATATTTTAAATCAGAAAACTATTTACATATTTTTATAGATATTGCAACGTTGAACGTACATGTCTAAATTTTTTTAATAGAATTGGAAATTATTGGGACGCCCAAATAACCACAGAAAATTATTGAAGTATAATCCCGCCCACAAGAGATGGGAAATACATGGAAAGAATACTATAGAGAAAGACTTAAGGAGAAAGAAAAAATCGAAGCAAATAAAGAAATAATATTAACAGAGGAAGAAGATGTAGAGGTAAAATGCCCCACAGAAAATGAGGTGCAAGACGAAAAAAGAAAATTGCTGAATGATAAAGCCCAAGGAGATAATGGAATAAAACCGGAATTTCTTGAATATGGTGGAGAAAAACTTCGTAAACATGTTTATCAACTAATGGAGCAGAAACGGAAACAAAACAAAATCCCAGACGAGTGGAGCACAGGCATATTCACACCAATATTTAAGAAAGGAAATAAAGAAATATGTGAGAACTATAGAGCCTTCACCCTGCTAGATACCGCCTATAAAATACTGGCAAATTTAATAAATAAAAGGATGAAGGAATTAGCAGAGAGAGAACTAGGGGATTATCAAAACGGCTCTAGACCAGGAAGATCAACTATGGACGCAATCCACGCTATAGACCAAATGATAGGAAAGACAGCAGAATATAAAAGGGAAGTACATATAGTTTTTATTGACTTCAGAAGTGCTTTCGACTCAATAAAAAGAGAGAAAATAAAAGAGGAATTAGAAAGACAAGTATATCCAAAAAAATTGAGAAAACTAATAGAAATAATATTAAATAAGAGTGACATTGAAGTGAGAATCCGAGGTACAACATCAGCTATTCAACATAATTCTGGAAGGTGAGAAACGCAGAAGTACAAAATAAGAACATTATAACAGATGCAATACAGATAGTAGCATACGCAGATGATGTAACGATCATAGCAAATGGACAAAGAGAATTAATAAAATCAATCAACAATTAGAACAAATTAGAAACTAGAACAGAGATCACACCAACTGAAAACTAGCAAATACAATTTCGAAACAGTATCGACCTTTAACTATCTAGGAATAACGTTGGGACAAACAACCATAGAGGGGATAAAGGATAGGATACAAAAGGGCTATCAAGCCTATAGAAGAAACAGAAAACTTCTAAAAAACAAAAACATAACCAAACAAAACAAAATGAAGATGTTCAAAACCCTAATAAGACTTGTAATCACATATGCAATGGAAACAACAGTAATAAACAAAAGAGAATAAGAAGAACTTTAAAGAACCGAAAGAAAGATAATGAGAACTATAACAGCTCCAACCATAACACAGGAAGTAGAAAGAAGAGCAAAGAAAAACCAAGAAATTGAGAGAGAACTGGGGAAGAAGAATATAGTGAGACACATAAAAGCACAAAGGCTTAACTGGATCGGGCACATAATGAGAAGAAAACCAATTGAAATGATCAAAAGAATAATGCAATGGATCCCATTGTAAGTAGAAGGGGCAGGCCGATAAAAAGTTGGAGAAACTAAATAGAGAAGGACATAAGAGCACTCAATATAGAAAACGTGCTAATGGAGAGCTAAATTCCGGAACCGAAAAAAATGGAATATAATAACAAAAACAGCTAAAACAAACGACAAACTATAAAGAAAATAGAAATTATGAAACGAGGAGTAATCCACCTCAAAAAAAAAACATTTAAAAGCGATAGCCATAATCCACATAGGATTGGATAAAAGCGATAGCCATAATCCACATAGGATTGGAAGGCTTGATGATGATGATAATGATAATTTCAAATACCAATCATACTCTAACGTAATAGAAAAAAATTTATTGAGATGTATTGAATTTTTGCAAAAAAAGGCTGCAGTTTTGCTATTTTCTAACTACCCTATCTACGTTGATGCGTTTAGTCACAATTTAAAATTGTAATTTTATTGAAAATTTTGTCTCACAATTTTTTTTCTATTCTTTTATTACAATAGTTACTGCTAGCACTCCCCTACAATCCCAAACGCCTTACCATCTCTTTTCAATAGCCACCTTTATTTCGCGAAGAGTTTCTGGAGACTGACATCTACTCCTTTTATGCTAATCTCATCGACTATTACGAGTATGACTCTCCGTATTAGTAATTTTAACCTATTTCATTTATTGAAATACTGATGCAGCTGTATTTGCAACAGCTTTTTCTTGTTGCAAAATTTTGGTCTCACACCTTCTAGATAGAATTGTATGGTTAACTAAATTCTTATCTCACACCTATTCAAATGTATCATAATCACGTTTTTTTTGCAACTACCCTAGTTTCTAGAAAAATGTAAAGATTGGCAAACATCTTTCTCGTTTTTCTTACGTAAATCAAAATATTTCTTTTAGAAAATAATCATCCTTTGAACGAGAATGCAATTTACAGTCAAATAAAGACCATAAATCATTTTTACTTTGCTTTATTGATAAATAGTTAATCTGACAACGTTGGCTTTTAATCCTTACCTTGTTAACGGTGTGAAATAATGACACGAGGCGTAAACCATACTGGAAATAGACGGGGACGAAGAGGAAGAGAAGATTCGTCTGGAGAGTTGACCAACAACTATAAGAATCGGCAATGTTAAAAAGTATTTCGTTTGTTTGGAGGTCGTAGGCGCCAACGCAAATGTCATAGTATTACTTTACATACACAGTGCGCGCAAAAAATATAATTAATGTATGTGTACTGTTTCATTGATCCAGGATCAATTATTTACTTTAATATGTTGAAATATAAATTAATTGCACAGGAAATGTCACATGACCACGTGAAAAGTAAACATTTGAATTCAAAATTTGAGGAAAATATAATAATTATGGTACTTGCGATACTATACACTTACTGTTAATCGGCTTCTTATTTGATATGTTATCATTATATTATCATATAATTCGACAAAAATATAATTTTAATGACTTATTTACTTAAATACGGCATTGAAACTTACACAGAGCAGAGACGCATATGGGAGTTCAAAATATAACAATTAGTAGTTATATACTTCCATACAAGCTGAGAAATCATATAGCCTCAAAGTAGAGCCCATGACTTTGAAAAAAAGTTCTCAACTAGAAAGCATCAAAAAACTCTATAAGATCGTTCAGGGTGTTAAGTAAGGGTGAGTATGATACAATCGAATCATTCTGAGAGGTTAACTGGGGATGACCTGAATTTAAAATTCCTGTTATCTGTTAATTGATTTTTTAAGTAATGAAAATGTTATCACAGATTTTCTCATTTTCTAAAACCATAATTGGCTCACAAACATAGATAAAGAACCTATTATCAAGAATTGTACAGGGTAGTACATCATATAACAAGCGAAGATAATTCCAGTAAAATTGAATACAAAGATAAAGCACTTTATGATGAAAGTTATTAATAGACCTAAAAAATAATTGGTATAAAAAGTTGTTAAGAGCATTTTTTGTTGTTTCTTGGTTTTGTTACCATGCGATAGATCCAATACAGTGAATATTTTATAAAAGTAAAGTCATACTGAAGAATAGATTTTCTCCTGTGATCTCGATCTGTGATCGACACATATACGAGGTTTGTCTGGAAAATACCTATAAAAGTTGAATAATAATTTTATTTTACAGGTTGTAGGCGCCACCAGCTTGCACTGCTGCATTAACCCATCTCGTTAACGCTCATTTTAAGTCAGTGTGCTTTACTTGTAAGTAGGAGGCTGCTAGTTGAAAGTTACTTGTTTTCCTAGTTTCTACTTGTCGTCAACATGGAACAGTGCATCAGCATCAAATTTCTTCCAAAGCTAGGCAAGAATGACCGTGAGATTTTTGACTGTAACAAATTTATAAGGACAACAGTGGACAAGTGGAAGGGCCGCGAAAATCAAGGTCCAGTGTAAAGATAATGTTGATTGTTCTCTTTTTTTCTAGGGATAGTATAGTCTGCAAGCTGTATTATTCCAGTAGCGTTTGGATATAAAGCTATTTGCTCGATCTGGAATTGGTTACAGAGAAGATTCAAGACATATTTTCACTTTTAGTAAATGGAGATGAAGGACAATTGCAAAGTATTCATGACATAATTCATCCGACTTCCATTGTCACTATTTGCAATTCTCCATTGCACAAGTACTGACTACAATTTTTACGGAATTCTTTTATAAGAGTAAGCAATCATTCGGGGATAAGTCTTTCCATTAACCTAGAATGGGAACATCACCATTATATTTTCTCTATCTATAAACATTTTTTGTCCTTTTTTCAGTCAATACGCGACACGTCGATATCGAAAATTCGAATCAAGTTTGATCCACGTTGAAAATTTTACTGAACACACCACACACTCCCTGAACAATTATTCCTAGAAGGATTTGGTATGGGATCCTAAAAATTTCTGGACACTAGAAATCAGATCGTTTATTTTTCCAGGATATCCAATCGTACCTAACTCAGAAGTTATTTCTCGTATTTTTAGCACTAGAACTTTTTATTATAATAATTTTTTTCAGAAACTTCATACATTATAGTTAAAATTGGAGTGACTACTCAGCCACAATACGTGAACTAAGGAATATTAGAAAATTTGAAGAAAAACAGGCCTTATGATGACATGTTACAATGTATGGTGGATTTAGGAATACCATTTTTTGGGCAATTCTAAGAAACACGTTTGTTTCTTGTACAAGGGTTTTTTTCCAACCACTGATAGCAGTAAAGGAAAAAAGGAATAATATACAAGATTCATATACCAAAAGTAATGTATAATACAGCTTATTTCTGTACATAATCACCTTGACGATAAGGCATTTATCATATCTGCAAACAAGCTTTGCAGTACCATCTTCAGTTCAGGGAAAATATAAAAATCACTTGGAGCTAAGTCGGAATCGAATTTAGAAATAACCTCATAAAATTGCTGAAGGAGATATTAGGTTTTTCGATAGTTATGGAGCGGGTCTTGGGGCGGGTCTTGCTGTGGATCAGAACAATTACAAAAGTCAGTATGTCTCTTGGTTTGTTTTAAATAGCTTCCTTAGGCATCGCAAAGTTTTACAATATGAATATGCAATAATTATTGTCCAGGTCGCATAAGCCCAACAAACAACACATTGTTTGGTCCCAAAATACAATTGCCATAATCTTACGGTTGTTGCAGATTTCGTTTCAGAAAGGCCATACAGAATCCATGTCATATAATCTGTCACAAGGGACAGTAACTATAGAATAGAGGGCACAAAATGAAACTTACCGAAATTGCATTAATGGTCAACCCTTGTTTCCCTAGCTGCTTGGTGAATTCGCTTAACAATATCGTCTGTAGCTACAGACTTGCGTCCTTAACCCTCTCCATCATTAACATCAGTTGGGCCATTTTTAAATCTCTGTCAATCATTCATAAAAACCATAAATTATCAATTGGCTCAGTACAACAATCTTATCTTTTTGCGTACAATTATTGGTAATCAACAAAAAGACATTTTTATAATAATAACGTACGTATAAAGATGCTATGAATACAGTTAGAAACAAAAAAAGACGGAAGTTATATAACACCCAGGTTTATGATTATACACAAGCAATATTTTAATAGTATGGAATTGCCTATAATTTTGTAATCCACATAAACTTAATTATGATAGTAAAATAAAATGATGAAAAACTATACGGTGTTCTACCCTTGTCAACAAACTAATTAACAACGTTTTAATCACTATATGTGTTCGATTTATTTTCTCATTTATAAAATTTTATTCCGCTTTTAACGTTAATAAGAGAATTTTATTGGCTTCATTGTTAATTACAATATACGCTGTTGATTGGTTAAGAATTTACATCATTACCAACGTCACAGTTAATGAATTTATTGATTCATACTCAGTGTATTAGGCATTCAGAGAATTTCATAATTTTATGGCCTCGAAGTAATATGATTTACCGAGTGTCATATGGGAACTTATGTACTTCACGCTAGTGGTATTTTGGTAAATTACTTCATTTTGTAACAGTAGAAATTGATTAATACATCTCTCAGAAGGTCCGTTGGAAATGATGAAATACAAGTTTAGTTATTAATATTCTTCGAGATAAGAAGTTGTCGAACCATAAATACGACATTAACCAAATAATTTTGGAGAAAAAACTAGAAGTGAAATTTGTAGAGGAGCTCATTCTAAATTCATAGACATACAATTCACAGAACTACAAGGGAAAAGTTTCCACCTAAGAAATAAAAAAGACCATATCATAGCATAGCCTATACACTTTTTTCAGCGATACTTCAACGTTTTTAATCCTTTCAAATTATAGCTGCCGTCTTTCTCCTCCAAATACACGTTAAAGTATGCCGTAACGTACTCGTTACGGCATACTCGATAAAATCTCTTTCCTGTAAGTGAAATTTCTCGCTTTATCTAATTAAGAAACTAAGCGTGATACTCTAATGTCGTGGGATGAACCCATTTGTTGAAACCAAGATGAAATCCTACTTGCCCTGTTCAGTTGTGATTCCAACCAAGATCCGTTGGTTCGGAAATACACAAGTGGGATATAAAATAAAGAACAAAAGACAAAAATAGAAGAACGTCAATATGTACACCCAGATCGAATTTGAAGATCGTATTAAGTAATTGTTGAGTTTTAGAGGTTGTAAAACTACTTTGAAGGATAAAACTAAATTTTTCTCAGTGTTTGAACAAAGCCCGTTCGCGCCAGACAAGGACTTAATAGTAATCAGATAGTTGTACATGGTAGAATGTGAAGCTTGTATATCTGGACCACTCCAGGATAGACTGGTGTGATTTGAAAATAAAGTAAATTCATAATTAAATCGTAAGTCTCTGACATCATTGATAATTAACAAAAAAGAAATTGGACCTAAAACTTAACCCTGAGATCAACACTGCCAACTGGTAAATTACTCGAAACTTTATCATTAGCTCGCAACCAGTTGTTTATTACAGTCAAGGTGAGCTACAAACCATTTCAAAGGAGCACCTCGGATGCCATAATACTCTACTTAGTTAATCAGAATTTCATGATCAACACAATCGAAGGCCTTAGCGAAATCACAAAAAACCGAAGCCGTGTAAAATTTATTATTAAGTGAGGTATATATTTAATCAAAAAACAGAAAACATTAGTGCATTAATTTGCTAGGAAACTAAATTATTCAGCTTTCAAGATTTTATATTTAAAAAGAAGAAACAATAGACGGTTTTTCATCAGTTTTTCGATTATCTTCGATAATATTTAATAATGTAATGGGACGATTGTTACTAATTTCATTTTTTTCGCTACCCTTGTGCAGGGGAACAATAATAGCTTTTTTTAGACAGCTAGGGACAAGCCCATTTTCAAAGGATTCGTTGATTAGAGAATATAAAAACTTAATCATCACTTATGGACAATTTAGAAATAACTGATAGCTGATAACCCATCGATGCCGCAGGAAGTTTTGTTTAGAAAACTGAGGATGGTTAGCACTAGCTCAAATCTATCTACATGTTCAAGGAAGATACTGTCAGTGATTCTTTAGAAGGAAAGAAAGAGCATCACGAAAAGATACTTAAAGCTAACGTTCATGAAATAATTAAGTTCATCTGGGTCGAGGTCAATACAGTTTGATGAACGCGTTTTATTCCTCAAATTACTGATAACAGATCAAGTTTCTTTGGAGGAATTTTTAGCTATAGAGATGCGATTGTTATAATAGATTTGTTTAAAAGTTTTATTTTTTATTTTTTAAAATAAAAGAGTAATTCCATATTATTGGATGAAGTACGAATGCCTGTCCTAGTCCATGATTTGTGATGATTTGTTTCATGAGTGCGAATAGGAGATGCTGTCTTAAAGCCCTTGTTAGTTTTATCCAGAAATTCCGAAAATTTAGAACCAATATCTTCAGAAAGACCAATCCAATCATTTTTTGAATATAAATTGTGAAATTTGGTTTAGATGAAATATTTTTCTCAAGAGATTCACAAGATGATATAAATTCGGCTTCATGGTCAAAGAGGCCTAAGTGATTCACGTCATGAGGTAGGAAGTCGGAAACTATGTAATCTAGAATTAGGGAAGTTGCTTTAATAATTCTAGTTCGCAAATCCACGTGCATATTTAGCTGAAATGAATCAAGTGTATTTTCTAGAGACCTTCGAATGAAATCAATGTTAAAATCAACGCTTGAAACTTCTTCGTTCTCAATAGGCAGGGCATCGAGTAAATTTAGAAGGTTCTCGAAAAAAGAATGAATATTTTATTGAGGAGGTCTATAGATACAAATTATAGATAAATCGATAGTTTAGTTTTTAAATATGGAAAACTCAAAATTATTGACTACTAATGAAAAATCATAATTCAATACAGCTGAGAGGTCGGATTCCGACATGAGCTGAATTACCCCTGTTATATTTGCTAATAACTCTATATTTTTAAATAAAAACTAGTTCAGCTGCATGTAGTCAGTGTTCAATAATAGCCACGATGTGAGAGAACCCCAACATCTCCAAAAACAAATACAGCTCGTCCGTTATGTTGCGTATAGACTGAATATTAATTAGAACCATTTTCAATTTACAGTCCTTACAACTAAGTGAGGGAATTCTAATTACCCTAGACATGTTCCATTATCTAAAAATTTCTCCTAGAAGAATCGGTAGTGTAGTAACAAATAGTAGTATGTTCTGTTGGTGCACAGATCATAATCCACTTCAACTGATCTTATGGTATGGAAATAATGAAATTTATAGTAAATTGCCCTTAAATAATAAAATTGTGCGAGCAAAATTCCATTCCAAAGATGGACGAATTTGGGTCTTGTAGATAATTATATGTTCCGTATTTCATTGTTGCGAGACCCATCCCTTTATACCTGCTACTGCTAGTTGGATTGTGTCACTCAAGAAATAATTTAATAATTTTCAGCTTAGCTATAGTGATAAACAATTTATTTTAAATGTTTTCTGGTCTCAAACAGTTTTCATATTGAGTTATACATGCACACAAATACTTGATCAATCTACATAATTTTTTTTAAACCAGGAAAAAACAATTTTGTAACAAAAATATACTCGACTGCCTAAACAAGTATCCACATTCTAAGAAAAATATTCTGTTTCTACATGCCATGACCAGCACTTTTCGGGAGAGGAAATTGAAAGTCATGAAGATGTTAGAGAAAAAACCCGATCTAAATAATTTTACAGAAATATTTCAACGAGAAAAGTGTCATCGGGATGTCATTATCAATGCTATAATACATTTTATATTAGCAATATAGCAATATAATTACAGATACTATAACAAGACAAAGAACAGCTCCTTTATCTTACTTCTTCAGCAGCTAAACAGCAGATTTATTGTGTATAGTGTGAAATAAAAACCTGGCAAGGAGGAAAACTTGATCCAGAATAGTAGGGTTAGGAGTTAAGAAATAATATACTACATATAATGGCGAGTTTATTAACACCAGCATCCTATCTACTGAACACCATCTTTTGTAATTGTTGTGGCGGCAAATTTGGATGCAAAAAATTGGATTGTGGCGTTCAAAAGTTTATGGACATTGACGTGGCCAGTCATGGTTAAACGCAGGATCAAAATATAATGGGAATGATGGTGATGGAGATGTACGAGGTGGGGTAAAACGAGTAGTGCGTTGGGTAACTATATATCTTGTCTATACACGTCCTAAAACACGTTTGTATTTGTGGAGTAGCGGTTTGAAGCAAACGTGCCGAAAACCATGTGTGACGATAAAAGACGCAACGTATCAATCTCAAATTTCTCGTTAAATTGAGTAAAACCCCAACTGAGTCTGAGACTGCTATAAATTGTTGCAAGAGGCCTATGAGGACAATTCTCTATCTCGTGAGCGTGTTTTAGACTTGTGTAAGAGCTTTAGTGATAGCCGAGAGAACAAACGAAATTCAACGCAATGTTGATCGTTTTTCTTGATATTAACGGTATCGTGAAGACTGAATGGGTTACAGAGGATAAAACTGTTAACCAGATTTACTTAGTCAGTTTTGCCAACACACAAGAACGAATTCGTAAGGAACGGCCTGAGTTTGCACCAGGACAACGCACCTGCCCATAACGCGCTATCTGTGAAGCCGTATTTGGTCAGTTAGCGTACTCCAGTACTCGAACACCCGCTGTACTCACCAGATTTGGCACCGTGCGACTTTTTTGTTTCCGTAGATGAAATCTCCTTTGAAAGAGATCTGATTTGAGTCGATGGAAGCGGTAAAGCAAAAAACGGCAGAGCTCCTAAGGCACTCACCAAAGGTGACTTCTAGCACTGTTTCGATCAATAAAAAAAATGTATGGAAAGGTGTGTTGCTGTTTTCTGTAGATAATTCAACTCGGAATAATTTTTGAAATAACCGCTATTGACCTCCGAGCAATAGATCTGCGCAATAGAAAACGGAAAGTAAATATCTAGTGTAGCTAGATTTATTACACAAGTTTTTCGCGAATCTATAAACTCCGGTTTTTATTTTCTAGCATCCGTAGAAGTGTTTTTCTGTGGTCGCAATTGAAACATCAGCAATTTTTTTCCTATATATTTGTGAATAATCATTCTAGTAAATGAATGGGATATTTAAAACGTGATTAGCCACAGTTGTTTGGCTTTATTATTCGGTTTTATCTAATCAAGTATAACAACAAAAATATGTACAGATTAGAACAGTTTGGACTATAGTACTGAAAACGTTTTAATTCAATATCTGATCATGCAATATTCAAACATTTTTTATATAAAATCTCCTGCAGAATAGACCACAAATGGTTATTTAAAAAGAACGCTTATAGTGTAAAATATTTGTGCCAAAATAACTCAACGAATCACTCCAGGGACCTAAAAGACATATCTCCAACTTTTCATTAATTATTCATCAGTTTTTGTTAAAAGCATCTTTCTTCTAGTCCAGAAATACTATACATGGTCGTCATGTGTATTCAACATGCAAATTCGTCTTTCTATTCCATCCGTTAACATTCCGAAGCGTACTCGTTTGGTAATACCTAATTTGCTATTAATTTAATTAGTTGGTAACACTGAGGGACTCGTTGACTAATTATCTACTTTTCAGTAATACCGACATAAAGTATTTAAATTATCAGTTTGAAGGATCTCTTGAGAGAGAACATATTAGAAGCTTCTGTTATGGGCCGGTTCAGCTACACAGATCGAATACAGTTATGCATATAAAGACATACCACCAACAAAAATTAAATGTGTTTAGTGGAGTAGTGTTTAATGTTCATGAAGGATTGAACCACATATTTTATTTTCATTTCATTAGGTCATGTCTTTATTCAAAATCGTTACAGCGTTTAGCTATATCAGACACTTATCGTGCATTTGTTCATACCCAATTATTTCCCAATGTTATTACATATTGTTTTATAGTATAAATGACGTTAATTTAATAATTAAATGTGTGCTCTCCACTGTGTTTCTCAGTTTACACAAATCTGACGTACATAATGAAGTATAATTTGTATATACATATGTGTAAAGAAATGCTTTATTGTAAAAAAATTGTTACAATTTGTAGACAAACGCTTGTAAAAACTAAAATACAAACATAAAAATAACTAAATAAAAATACAAATAAATAAATTTTGTCTGATTAAAAGGTACTCTTTTGTAAAAAATTCCGAACCCTAGGGAGTCATAGGTAGTACTCTATAATCCGATAAATTTGATACATCCAATGCCCTGCAAAATGTTTATCATATTACCGAGGGTCCACAGTACATTTATTTTATTGTAGACGTATCGATTCTTGTGGGTGTTATATTATTTATTCGTGATTAGGATCTATGCAGGGAGACAAATCTATTGATTCTCATTTAATATCATGTGACAGCTGGAGAAAACTGACCATTCATTTCCACCTTTGTAGTTCCCACTGAAAAAATTTTACTTACGATATCAGATTCGCGCTTTGCACAGTTAAAGCTGGGCACAGTTTAGTTCAAGTGGCTCGTTCAGCTCATGGATGCCTAACATTTTAGATGTGAATTTGCTGATGTGAATATACTGATTAAGAGCGTTAGAAAAGTCCTTTACGAATTCAGTTCTACAGGAAAAGATTGCCGAATATACCCCGATCCAGTATTGACTAGGCTGGGGAGCTTGGTTAAGTGGCAATATTTTATGCCTAGCATTTCATTGCTTTTAGAGTTTAATCCTGAACACAGTATTGCATCGCAAAAGCACAAAAGCTACATTCGCAAATCAACTAGCTTTCATCAAACTGAATTCAATGTTTACACTATCACTACACCAACACTCACAATTACAAAACCTGTGTGTGCCAAAAAAGTTATTCACGGACAAAGTCAACAATTCTAGGAACCGATAAATTTGTTTATAACTCAAATGAAAATTGTAATCATGAAATTATTGTTAAAAATGTTCTCATTATTTTTTCTCAGAATCATCATTCCGAAGATATCACTATTCTCAAAATTAAATTAGTTACATTTACACGTATGTACATCCATAGTCGGGCACTTAATACATTGTGAGATTAAATTTGACCCCTACTCGAAGCCCCGCTTGTTCTACGGGTTCATAGGAATTATTATCCGAGACTAATTTGTACATCTGTGACAGTAGTCTTCTAAGTGGTACTTCAATAAGAGTACAAGATTTCAGTGATCAATAAACCATAATTTTCTGCAGAAAAGTATTGAAATATTCATTGATTTAGAAAATATGATTTGGTAGTTATGTATGAAACAAATTATCTTGTAAATGGCCGCCACGGCTTTGCTGGCATATGCGTAACCTTTTGACGAAATTTTCAATAAAGTTATATTGAAATTGGATACATATGGTGGTATTTCATCAATTTCATTAATGCAGTGTCTAATTTCGGCTTTCAATGCTTCGATCATTGGACGCTTATTGGCATAAACCTGTGACTTCAGATAATCTCATAGCCTGAAGTGTAAAGTCGTTATATCGCAAGAGCGTGGAAGCTGGTTCAGGTCACCAATTCGGGAAATGGCACGACCAGGAGCAAACTAGTGCAAGGTCGTCAATATGTCATAGGCGGTAGTGCTGAAACCACATGTTGCTAATGAATAGCTCCCAAATGAAGTCCTAAAAATTGTTTTATCATAACACCATTCAACTTTACAGCATTACTTTCTACGTTTTTAAACAAAAACTGTCCAATTATTCCTTTAGACCATATAGTGACACGTTCTCGGTGAATTTCTTTCTGATGAATAATTGGTAAATATTATATGCCCAAATGCGACGGTTTTATCTATTAACAAATCAATCGAGATGAAAGTGGGCTTCATCCCTGAAAATTATATTGTAGTATTGAAGAGTCCTGTTGAAATGTCCAATTCTTGTGACTGATGGAGAATTGATGTCTATTGCCTTTCTGTCAGACTCTCGCGAACTACCTTGACGTGTTGTATAGAACGACTTCTACGAACTCGTATCGTCTGTTTTACATCACTAACCGAACCAGTATTCTCGGATTTTTCCATTATTCTTTCCACAGTAGATGAATTAGGCACATTATTTCGAATACGAATAGTAGCAATTAAACTTTCTTCATTTAGATAATAATTTTTCACAATACGAGTGAGTAAGAGCACGTTGTTCTACAATGTAATGTTCCATGTTTAATTACTCCCAACTGTCAACTTTCGATCTGTCACGGAATAATCATGTGAAATTATGACATTCAAACATGGTGTGCAATTCAAATCTTACGCTTTTATAGAAACGCTCTATATATAAGTGATGTCTCCTTTATTGTGAAGAATAACGATTTGGCGTTGCTCCACTCATCTGATGTTTTTCACTCTTTGAGGCCCTTTTTATTTGTATTTATATTGTTTGTTTTACTATTTTACCCCCTATTTTGAGCATTTCATCTTTTTAAGGACAACAAGTATTTCTGTTATTGATATGTCTTATAGAGTGCCTACTAAGTTTCCAGCTTAACTTGGGTATTTACTTCGTACTCGATCTTTGTGTGGTTACTTTTGGAGGTTGTAGTATTTCTTGAACTCGCTAGCCGATCGTGTTAACCAGTCGCCTGTAGCCGATATTTCTCATTTCCTGTTGAAACGAAGGTCAGAGTTACTACTTGAGCAGGTGAAGTTGACGTTTGGACAAGCAGATGCTTTTACCTTTTGCATAACCCTTTTTTATTAAGTTTTCAGAATGTTATTTTTATTTAATTTGTGTTGAGCAATATGAGGTTTACTTCAAGTGGAATTGTTGAGCGAACTTTTTAGTACTATAAGGTATAGGAGATTGGCTACAAAAACAAATATTTATAATTGGATAAGGTTTCATTGTTTTTTAAAATACTCTCCATTAAGATCAATATTCTTTTGCATGCGTTTGAATTAATTGTAGAAGCATTTTGCAATTCCGATTGAGCTACCTGAAAAACATATGATTTAAACGCATCAACCGCTTCTTCAGGTAAAGAAAACCGCTGACCTCACAATTTATTTTAGATCTGCGAAAATAAGAAGAAATTATTGGGTGCCAAACAAGGACTGTACGGAGGATGATCCGTCATTTCGATGTTTTGACAGTTCAAAAAAGTTTTTGTTTGAATTGATTTTTTCGAACACTTGTGGCAAACAAATGCTGGTATACCATTCAGAATTGACTGATTTGTGGGCTGATGAAAACCTTAAATGGAAAATGTGACTTACAAATTACAAAATTTTTTGAAAGACATCATGAACATGGGTAAAGATGAATCTGTATTATTGCATATACTATTAAAGGATAGTAATTTCGGGAGAATAAACAATTAGAGAGAATCTACAATGGTGCTAATCACCATCACGTTTTTCAAAAGAAAATCTAATAAATTATTCGTCGTGGCATAATAATATAGCATTTGAACTAGTAGTAAATGTTTTTTATTACTTGTTCTCTATCTATATGATTACAAAACTACTGAATATTATAGAGTGCTTTTATTCAAAGAGCCTGAGTGAGACACGGGACTTGAAGTTTATAAATGAAGAAGAACTTGGTAATAGATTTTTCTTCGCCTGTAAATAAAAATAACGATAATAATTTCAAAACATCAAATTGTGAACTGAACCCTATCCAGGCGACGACAAAACTAATGGACCTGGACTATTCAATGGCGAATGATGTGTCAAAGGTAATAAATATAGCGATATAATAGGAGATTCCGATGTACTCGGATGATAAAGCGGTGACGTCGATGATGGGCTTAAAATGATTGTATTTGCTCTGGTCTATGCTTCGATGCGGAAGGCTTTTTCCCCAATCCTTCATATAGACCAATAAGGGTGATAACGACTTACGTAAAATTGTTTTAACTGTATAGACGTTATTACTTTTTGTAGAGGGGTAACTACTGTCAGCCGCTAGTAACTAGTTTTTAAAAATATTGTGAGAAAGTAACAAAGCACACACACATTTTTAAATCCGTCGATGGTCATTTTATTTTCTGATGTCACGTTAGAGAACTGCTTCGTGCGCAATTGAATTTTTTCAGCATTTCTTTGCACCAATCGACAAGAGTTTTATTTGAGCGATTGTCTATGCTGTATCCAACGCGAATAAATCTTTTTGATAGCCACGTTTACGTTCATTAAAAATATTAAAGTTTATGATGGCAATCAGAATTGAAATCTTCACATCAGTGTTGCCATATTTCAAATCTCAAGTAGCAGTCCTCGTACGTCGAATAGAACTTTGCCGAGGTGTAACTACCCCATATATTCAACTTTAGTTGGCTTATCGAATATGAAAATTAACAAAAAAAAAACAAAATAGATGAAAATGCAAATGAAATTTTCTAAACTTAGCACAGTAAATTATATATAGCACCACGTACGAAATTCTCAAAATTAATATTATTGATAACAATTGTGAACATTTGCTAGCCACCCCATATCAATTATAAAAACAACCGTTATATGGTTATTTTCTCCTATAAAAAGAATCGCGAACAAATAAACGTTATTAAAATTAAACGGAACATCCTTATACGTATGAGTATTGTAGACATCTGTCACTAAGTAATTTATTTCATAGTTATTTTTTTACAGTCACGCGAAATAACTCTTGCATGTATGTATATATAAAATATGAATACTAGTTCTTGTTTGCACTATGCGAAGAGCAGAACCGATTACATTATTCACTTCGACAGAGTAGTGGAGAATAATATATTTATGTTATAATTTGCAGTGAATTTTTTGTGAGAGTTTCAACAATCCGTCACGCAAAGCTGATAATTTATTCTCGAGAGACTATTATTTTTTATGGATTGGAAGTATCGTAAAGTGTGGTAGGTACAATTAAAACTGACAAAAACTATGAGAAAATTAATGATAATATGCTTCTTTCCTAATAATAAGCTGAATATGGTAGTATATTTTCAGTTAGCCTTTGGCAACTGTGGCTGTACTTACTACTAGTCATATAAGCTTTGTTAATTATATTTTTTACTCTTTTAATTTATTCAAATTAATAACTTGGCGAATTACCTAATGGGCGTTATGACTAACCTTCCGAATACTTAAAAAAAAGTAACTCAGCAAGTGATTTGTGAGTTCTGTTGTTTCGTTATATTCGTTTCATACATGAAATTATGGATTTCGCACGACATTGAAGTATGGTAAAATATAACGAAGCATATTGGTTTAGATCAAGTGTTCGTACAGATCACATCTTGTAAAAAGATATTTAAGGTTTATTTTCTAGTATATTTTAGTGCTTCGTGCGTGAACAACTTTTATTTGATTCGTTCGTCTTGCAAGACCCATACAGTCGATTGTTCTTTAATTTTGGGTTCATATGCATAGATCCATGATTCATCGCCAGTCACGATCTAATAGACGTTTTTTTAAATCCCACGATTGAATTTCTTCGCACCAATCGACACTAGATTTTTTTTGAGTGATTGTCAAATTATGCGTTATTCAGTACGAACAAATCTTTTTGACAACCATATGTTCATGCAATATTACCTGTATGGGGCTGGAACTAACGCTCAAGTTTTCTTAAATCTCACGGTATATCACAAGACGATATTGTAGCATCGGTTTACAATGACCTTGACGAAATTCATCCTGTAGCGAAGTGACACGAATGAATTCGGAAAACCAGCAAGATGGTGCTTTTATCGCAAAAATTGATCAATACACTGTTGGTTTAATCCAACAACAACTCAAATAGTACTCATATAATAACACGTTCTGAGTACTTTTAAAAGATTAAAAATGTCAAACTTGATTATAGCAATGTCAGATTTGACATACTCACCTTATTTCAAAACTTAAGTAGGGGTTCTCGTAGTATGGAGCGTAAGTTCTTTACTTAATCCTTACAATTGTCGTAATGATAACTGTAGTATTATAATAAAAAAAGAATAAGCTTAAAAACTTTATTTTCTTAAGTTAAGTTGAGTATATTTGACATATGTGTCCAATAAGACTTAATCTTATTTCTTCTACTATTTAGTCTCCTCATCATTCTGTCGACGTGATCACTCTAATATCGTCGTCCCGATCTCTTGAATCGTACTACCGGAATTTTCAGATCTTCCCTTATAGATTTGCTTCTAATTTTATCTCACTCCTCCAATAACTCGAAATGTTTTTATATCTGCTGCCCTCATCCTCTTCGTTTTCTTTTTGTTCGTTAGAGTTTCCCCTCCTTATGTAACTGTAGGTCTTACGGTTGTTTTCTATACGCGGACTTTACTATCGGTTGACATATATTTGTTTAATTTTTCCATGTTAGAGCAAAAAATTCTTGAGATCTGATTTACTTGGCTCGTATCTCTTTTTGTAAGTTTTGGCGCCTGTGATATCTACTTCTAAGTAAGTACATTTCATCCTCTGGTAAATATGGTTGTCGTTCTCTGCTAGTTTACATCTTTTAACCTTCATAGCTATTATCATTGAGTCTGTTTTTCCTACAGATATCTACATATTAAGGTTCCTGGGTGTTGTTTGGAACCGATATATCAAACGCTGTAGGTCATCCTGTTATCAGCATAATATCTTTATTGTTCTATCTATATATCTTAGAATCTGATATTCATATCTTAATCCTAAATATTGTTCGAAATCGAACTCAAAATACCTATAAAATGTGTATGAACATTCTTAAAAGTCTCCCAGATCTTAATATTTATTTTTAATGTTTTTATCAATCCAGTCAATATTCGAATGATATTAGGGTAAATCTGAATTTTACTTAGTTCACATTTTCACAAAATGTCAACTAAAATCTCAACTCGGAAATACCTCGGAGCTTCCCACAGCCCCCTCAAAACTTAAAAATACTAACATTCACGGAAACTCCAGTAACTGCCTCAAAAATAGTCCGATAAGATCTTAATTTTTTTGCTTTATTTGTTATTGAATAGGTTACAATATTATTTAATATGTGAATACTTTAAATTTACAAATTTTGATTGATTTACTAAAGTCTACAACGGATTACAACAACAAAATCCCTTGGAAACTGAATTTGTATCTGACGGTTCCATAAATTGTGACCAAACTGAAGATATCGAAACGAAAGATTTTGAACAGTTAAAGGAGAGAAAGGTATCATGACGCGCAGGAGCCAGATTTCAATCTTTGTCCCGTGTAGTGGATACGATTATTCTTCATAGCAGTACCGAAGTACGTTATTGATTTTAATTTTTTTAGCTTTGATTAATGGTAAGTAGATTTTTAAAAGGTAAGAGGTAGCAACAAAAGTGACAACTATTAACATTTTGTTACAGCGTTAGTTACAAGTGTATTAACGTATGAGAAATTCTTTCCTCCCGCCGTTACGGAGGGTGTTAACTTTTCACAGGCAGTGAATGTTAAAGTCCGTCCTTGCTGTTAACGACGAAAGTACGTGTGAAGGAAGAAACTTTTCAGGAGACCCTCGTATACAGTGAACAATTATGTATTTACCCCTTCATGATTGAAATAATTGTTGAACGCTGTTCTAAATATTAGTTTTCAGAAATACTTAGTTTTACCATCGCCCAACTGGTATCATTTTTATATTTTTCTACCATAAAAGTAATACTCTTGATGTAGTCCGAGCCTGACATAAAACTTTTCATGAGTGTATACAAAAAAGGCATAACTACTTCGTGTACATTCCTAAGTTTGTCGGACTTCTATTAACGTTTTTTTCTCTCTGTTTCATTATTGATACAAAGCTTTGGTGCATGATCATTGTACTTGTGTTAAACGTTATGGTCGCCAAGTTGGTACCACTGTGATTTAGAGTATACCTCAATGGACGAGGTATCGTTAAATGGTAACAAATAGACTAGATCTTATCAGGTTTGTGTTGAGATTTCTTGATAAATCATGTGAAAATTGAGGTGAAGAATTTCTGTGCCTTGTCCGCGTATTCTTTACAGCTTTTAAGGATATGTAGTTATTTTCAAGTGGTATTGTATTTGTTGATTCTTATTATCAACTTCTTTCGACCACCCGTCGAGTGACAATGAACTTGATTCCTTTGAATAAAAGAAATCTGCAAGTTGTTTTCTTCATTCTCAAACTAGTTCAATATTTTTAGAACGGTTCGCTAAATCCAGGAGTTGAGAAAAAAACTTAAAATAATAATAATATAATAAAAATAATAATATAATAAATAAAATAATAAAAATTGAATAATAGATATTTAGTTATCAAATTCTTGTGAATACCCAATAGGCAGTAGAATTATCAAAATTAATTCGTTAGAAATATTTCTACAGAGGTCGGTAACAAATTTTAATTAATAGACAAAAAAGCAACGTCAAAATGAATTTATTGAAAGAAATCACATAATGGATTCAAAAGTAATCGGTCAAATTGATCGCCATCTTGATCAATGCATATACGGCAACGTTTCTCAGAGAGAGACAGGTTGGGCAAAGCAAGAGTTTCAAATTCTTCCTAAATTGGAATTTGGAGGTCGGGAAAAACCACTCAAGGAATCCGCTCCTTCCAGCATAAAAGACGGATCTTCGCGAGTGTTGCATCGTTGTCTATTTGAATCTTCGAGCATTTCCAGATAACTTTGACCCTTCACGTTACTCTCAAGAATGTGACGACCCATGACACCTCTTGCATGGATACCTGCCCACACACACACACACCCCGGGCAGGTTTAATTCTTGTTCAATGAAGACATGAGGATTCTGGTCTTTCCAGTACGCGCAGTTATGTCGATTGACTGTACCGCTCTGTTTGAAGGTTGCTTCATCCGACCACAAAATCCAATGCTGTAACTACCGATCATCCTGACTACATCCAAGGTACCACTTGGAAAATTCCAAACTGCGATCGAAATTATCTCGATAATGCATACAACATTCGTCGTAAAGAACGATCAGATATCTAAATATATCCCGAAGCTGCACTTTAGATTGGTTTGGCTCCTCAACTAACGTCAGTGCCACTATTTTAATATATTCGTTAGTTGTTACAGATATCGGTTGTCCAGAACACGGCACGTTCGCAACAGAGCCCGTTTTTGAGATTTTCCTGTACGTATTCCACACTTTCGACAGCGTTGACAGACTTAACAGTGTTGCCGGACTTATGTTTATTTCTCGAGAGCGTTGCTTGACTTATGCCGACCTCTGCATATAAAGGGTGTCCAAAAATCATGTTAGTTTCCAATATTTACTTTATTTATCAATTATTTATTGATAATCATACAAGAATAGAGGCTCAATATTCGGGGTATAGCCCGTCGTTTTGTACAGTTTTAACAAGAAGTTTAACAAGCTCTTTGAGACCTTGGTAAAATCATTTTTTGAGCTTGGATGTAATTGAGCACTTTCAACATCTCTTGGTTTTTATATTTTTCACCCTGGTCTGAATTAATAGTAATCTAAGGTGCAAATTAAATGCTACATTTTGCGGTATGGGTGCGTGGACTCTATGGCGAACGCTATCCTCGAAGGAGATTATCCAATGCCCAAGTGTTTTGCGATACATTTGGAAGGATTTTAAATGAGGCACAGTGCAGCACCAATGATTTTTGTAAAGATGAAAGTACAAAGATGTTCTTAAAGTATTTTGGATAAAAATAGCATTTGTATTTTTCTTGTTTTAAAGCTACGATAACTAATTTGTTTGGCCTCAAAAATACCTTTCTGATATTTTTGAGGCCATAACTTGATAATTAGTATAATTTTTAATGTATTGTAGCTTTTATTTGATTGACTAGAGACTCATTATGCGCATTAATGGGCAATAAACTCCTTAAGACGTGTACGTTTAGTTTTATTTCAAACGGCAGTCAAACGCTTATAAAATGAAAAAATAAAAAATTGATCCTATTCCAAAATCCAATAAACATTGCACTGAAACATGTACGGTTAAAATGCATACCTCCTTAAATGCACACACCGTTCCCCCTAAGACCCTGTGTCATTGAGTTCCCCTATTTGGAATGATTTCGAAGTAGAAACTTCCAAAACCAACAACACCTTTTGTGTTTTTGAGACACAACCAAATGGTACAACCCATTAAAATATGGGGATTGAGCCTTCCCTGAAAAGGGTTACGTGCGTCTCGAAAGTAAGGCCAAGTCGGCATAAATCAGTGACAGAGATTTTTTAAAACAAACTGCTTTGAATTATTTTTACGAAAAAAAAACTTTGGTCCACTCGGAATGTCCCTAATTCATGGGGGAAAGAGGAGTAACTTTGATGAGTGACAAGTACCCACACATGGGGGGTTAAAAATATGAGAAAGCCTAAAAGTTTGCTCAGTTAAGTTAGAAGTTTTGATAGTTTTGGATGGAAACCTATTAAAAGGCTTGAGGGCACAAAATTATCCAATTCATTTATTACCCATATTAGTGACGATCTAATCAACTCATCAACATATTAGTCCATCTTCTGTGGAATATAAATAACGGGGCTCACTGCTTGATGATTTAAATGCGTACGAAATCGAATTCAACAGAATATTGAACAGGTTTCACATTTAAAACTAATAAAAAAATGCTCATTCACACTTAACTCTTTTGCACTGTAGGGTGCCGTCTTTAAAACTGTTTGCATAAAATTTAATTAGTAATCGGCACACCAGAGAACCATTGACACTGCTGGTAAACGAAATTACTAAAACAGTTTTAAGCTTCTCCCTTTCTTTATTCAAAATATCATGCGGAGCAGCTAATATTCCTGCTGAAATAACAAATATTCAGTTACGAAACAGTTGTTTACCGACATGAGGTTTCATAAAAATAGCTATTGAAGTTTTGTGGGTAGATGATTATAATTTTTTTTCAAGAATATTTCATAAATTATAGGGTGATGTACGAGTGCTATTTATAGAATGGAGAAAAACTATGTAAAGTAAGTACTTTATTATAGTATCTTGATAAATTGAGATACTTATCATAGAAACGAGTTTTGAATATCATACAGTTTGCCGCCTACGATTTCACTCACATAGTGACGCGTACCCGCAGCTTATCGTTGTCAAAGCGTTATGTATGTTATCTTTATTTATTGAATATAAATAAAAATCGCCAAGTGCAAGCTCTGGTCTATTAAAAAGAATGAAGGAAAACCATCCATCTCAATGAATTGAGGAGTTCTTCTGTACACTGTGCCAATATGTTTATCCAAGAAAAAAAACTTTTCTCGTCGCGTCGTTACAGTATAGGGTTTATAATGGCAGCACATCTTGTCAATCTCGGAAGACATCATCAAATTCCTTGGTGATAAAATTTGCAACAATTTTTTCGGTGTTGACGTAAACTTCTGTATTCTCACTGTATGGACTGTGATTTGGTATAGCATCATCCTCTTCTCTTCCCGTTATGAGTAGACTTTGTAGACGTAGACGTAGACAGCTTTAGAGTGATTTTGAACATGAAAGTCCGTGAAATTTGTGAAAATTACATGAAAGTAGCTTAACCAGCCATTGCATTTTTAGCAACCAGTTTGTCAATTAACATGCAACTATAATATTAATTTGATCACTTTACAAACTGAATAGATCATTTCAGTACGAAACTTTCATTCATTACTTACTTTGCGTATTTACATTACACAAAATTTCAATACTACTGTATTACATGTAGAGAGATTTTTAGTAGCCGTGTAGATTTTGAGTTTGAATGACAAAAAAATGGTTTACCTTTTCCCTTTGTGACGACTTGGCACTATTGGAGACACCTCGCAAACAATTACCAATACGTGTGTTTAGTGGCACTACTTAAGTTTTAAGAAATGGAAAACTAATATGAATATGTCAAATCAGACATTGCCATAATAAAGTTTGACATTTTCAACCCGTCAACACCGAGAATTATTTTTTTACTATTTTCTGGAATGATTTTAAAACTGAAACGCCAAATGAATATAAATTTGGTTTATTCGGTAATAAAAAACCTCTCGAGGTATTATTTTTCAAAAATATTGCTGGGTCCATATGGTCTACTTAGGCTGTGTAATATATAGAATTGAAGATAAGTATTAGATCGATAGATATAGGACCAATATAAAAACAGAAAGACATGAATCCATGAGAAACCTCACCACGAAATATTGTTTTCCATATGGTCTGTTCCGCCTATGTTTTTATTGTACCGTGTTTTTCTCATTGTGGGAAAACCTGTCAACGGTTTTGATAGGGGCTACACCAAATTGTGAACTAGCTATGGTAATAGATTTATTATCCAACCAACGTATCCCCGAGTTTTTCTCCAAAGCTGAAAAAAATTTTCTCGCTTTTGTTTTTCGAGAACATTTTTTGAAGTGAGGGAACAATCTATAGAAAATCGGTTGTCTCTTTTAGTGCAATTGCAAAAGTGGGGCTGAACGTTTACCAAATGGTGAATTTCGAAATTAATAAGGTAACCATCAAGCGCATTGAGGCTCCAAACCTAACCAAAACTAAATGGCTTACCCCTAATGAATTGTTTACAACCATGCCGGCCGTAGTACCTTATCATGGATTCATTATAGCAAAGATTTTGTTCAGGCACAAAATGAGTTAAAAACTTTTAAATAGTCTGTAACTGAACGAAGCTTGTACATTTCATCTTTTAAATAAATGTATAAACCTGCATATTTGCAAAAAATTGTAACGTCTCGTGGCATTGGCCACCAACTCGTTTCTCATATTGGGAGGTTTTTCCCAGTAGCTTCTTTTGGTGGACAATTGATAATATCCGCTCAAAATAAGTATTCTTAAAAATACTCTTAGCTCTTCAATAGAAATCATGTAAATTTTTCAAAAGAGTGCAATCTCGCGTCTGCTCCAGAATTTGTTCTAATAACTTATCAGTAAAAAACAATTGGAACAATTCTACACAACTTAAGTGACTATAAGTAGAATAATCCCCCTCAGGAAAACTGTATTTCGAAGATTTATTGTCGCCTGTAACTGAATACTCATTTGCCTCTGGCTTTATTGATAATACAAGTGGTATCCTTTCCTGTATATTGTTATTGAACAAACTAATATTTTTCTCAGCAACTTGAATCTCATTCAACTCCATAGACCCAGTACCTTGCTAAATTGCTCCTAGCCTTCTACTATTAGATAAAATAATGGCATGACATGATTTTATCACACCGTCGAATTGGGCTAAAACGGATATCTGAAGCAATGAATATCTCACGAACGCGTTCATCATATAGCTCACGTCAATTTGGACAATTTGGACCAAAAAATTACTGCAAAATGGATCCCTAAATGTTTGAATGTTGACCAAAAGCGAGTAAGGGTAGAAGAAGCATCGCGTTCGATCTGTGCTCGATTTGAAAACGATGTAGACTTCTTAAACCGCATTGTTGCTATGGATGAGACATGGGTACATTTCTACGATCCAGAAACAAAGCAACAATCGATGGAATGGCGACACTCTGGTTCTCCAAGACCTAAGAAGTTTCGTGTACAAAAATCTGCTGGAAAAGTTTTTGCTTCAGTTTTTTGGAATTGCCATGGAATAATGTTGATTGATTTCTTAGCTAAGGCTAGAACAATAACTGGAGATCACTATTTGACATGACTGATACTATATGGGAAAAAAGTAAAGAGAAAAGATGCGGAAACCTATCCAAAGGTGTTTTATTGTTGCAGGACAACGCCCCTGCACACAAATTTCATGTTCTCATGCAAAAAATTCGTGATTTAGGTTGTGAATTACTAGAACATCCCCCTTATTCCTCAACTGAAAAAAAGTTTAAAAGGTCGTTAATTATCTTCCAACGAGGAGGTAATAAAAGCTAAGGAGGTCTGGTTTGCAGAGCAAGAAGAAACATTTTTTTGAGAGATCTAGAGAAGTTGCAAGTTCACTGTAATACATGTATCCAATTAAGAGGGGAATATGTTGAGTAATAAAATATCTTGACATTGAAATTTTGTTTGATTCTATCGTAGGATAAAAATTTTTCTATATATTCTCGTATAAAAAACAACAAAGCAGAAAAAATGAATATGGCTTTTTAGATCGATACTATGGCAGTTTACCTAGACCAAACACAAAATATATTTTAAAAAAATCACAAAATAACTACACAAAATCACTTACACCAGCTTGAAATCCAATTTTTTACATTAAATGAGTTACACTGATTTTATGAATCATAAAAAAATCACAAAATCTGCGCAAATCCACTAGAAACGCTGTGTATTGTTTGAGCAACTAACTGAACGAGTTTAGGATCACTGTAAGAGAAGTTCAGATCCCACTATTTAAATGCTCCCACCTTTAATGGGTCCATATGGTCCTCTTAGGCGTTGATGGATTTTAATGGTGAACGTGCTCAAATCGAGTTGTAGTACGAGTGCTATATAAGTTGTTTAAAGATACTTTAAAGAAACATGCATCTTAGTCAATAAATGGATTTAAATCGTGAACATGTTTGTACGATGATTTTCTATGACGTCGATCAAACAACCGCAGTGTGCCGATCAACTTGCTTCGACTTTTGTTCATGGGGCACTATAACGAGCAACCGTGCTTAGCTGGTTTTTCGAATTCAGTCGTGGTCGCACTTGCTAAATGTTGGATCTCGTTAATATCGTCTAAGACTGACTGTTGTTCCTGAACACGTCGATACTGTAGGTAAATTGATATTGCAGGATCATCATGTGACATACCGTAAGATTGAGGCATACTTGGGCATTAATTCCACTCGCATATATTCAATATTCCATAAACATTTGGCTGTCGAAAAGATTTCTTCGCGTAGATTACCGCATGATTCGACAATTGTTCAAATAAGCTCGAGTCAATTGCTTTTAAGAATTGCTGAAAAAATTCAATCGCGGTGTTTCGAAAGACCTTTATAAAATCGTGACAGGCGACGAATTATGGATCTATGCATAAGAACCCGAAACTAAACAACAATAGACGAGCCAAATCCAAAAACATTTGTTCGTCTACGAAGCAATTCGAATAATTGGACATGTCACCACCATTCCATTAAAGCAACGTAGAACGGTCAATTCTGAATTGTACCCAGCATTTATTTGCCACAAATGTTCGTAAAAATAAGGAACAATCAATCGCAGAAGACGAATCTTTCTATTCAAATAATTAAAATAACCTGTACAATGTATAAAAATATTGAATTAACCAGTTTTGATATTTACTTATTTTGGCACATCCAACTAGGGCTCTGAACTTCAATTATAAAATGGATTCAAACTTGGGTCATCTGTGTGAAACGTGGGTTGTTCTTGACAGTTGCTCATTAAATATTTATCGCTCTATTTCTCCATATAGATTTTCTGTAACAGTCATAAGTTTTGGTCCATCCTATAGTTTGCATTATACACCACAAATAGAAACAATCGAGATCGATTTTGATATTTATATTTTGAAGAAAATATAATCTGAGCTGCTATCTCTGTGAGTTTTCGGTCACGTTTATTGATCAATACATGTTAGCCTTTTCACTTTATCAATCATTTCTGAAATTCATTAGAATGCGTTTACGGAACTATTTTAATCAGTTGTAGCAGTCAGACGTTGAAAATCCCGCGCTCGACTTTATGGATGGTCCGCAAGCACAGAACATTCGTCTGGACTTACTAAAATGGGGCAAAGCAGGGAAAGCTACACTGGCCCAACTATAGAAGAGCGTCGCAGTGAAAAGGTTAATATTCAGCTCCTGGTTTTCATAATTATTCACGTTGTAGTCCTCGGCACGTCGAAATAGTTATAATTCGGCGGTAACGGTGACTTTTACTGATAGTTCCTTAGTATTAACCATTTTAAAACTTACAAATATAAATTTGAAATATCGGAAACAAATCGAATACGAAATTAACCAAAACATCTCTTGCTCAAAAAAATGTGAATCACAGCACGTTGTTGCGCCTTACAAGGCTAACTGAGACTAAACTTCAATCATAAACACCGAGAAAATAGTTAACCGTTGAAGAATAATAAACAGATCAAAGTAGTACTTGCAAGTATGACTTGTTGCACTCGCCGACAGGTATGCGCAGATATAAAGTAAATTAATAACTGACTTTCGCTTAACAATTAAAGAGAAAGTGTAAAGTATTATTTTGAAATTTAATGAATTGATTATAGGGTGGGAAAAAACTGTTGACCTGTAGTGTATATTGTGTGAAAGAGTGCCTTTAGAAGCAATATATGGTTTTAAAATTGTGTAAGATATTAGAGACATCACTTTTCGTAATTGTAGTTGTAGAGGAAATCCTTTATTCATTGATATCACACAATAAAACACATTTATCTCTAATTATCATTACAAAAACTTATCAATTCGTTTATAATATAAGAATTTCTTTGTTTCTCATTTTAAAATTACTGCTCGACACTGTAGAATCAAATAATTCCACTTTTGTATAACTTCCCTCTGATTCATGAATGGAATCATTCTCTTTTTATAGTATTCCAATGAAAAACAGTTTTTCTTTTTTAAGTGATGGTCATATTTCCTTTTGCATATTTAGTATTCCACTTTTTCTGGGAACTACAATGTATTTTTCTTTATCCAATTAAGTGACTAAAAAATATAAATAAAATAAATTCATCGATTTTAATAAAGCATTGTTCCACAAAGTGGCGTAGTAAATTTTATCAGTGAACACTTTACCTTTAATGAGCTTTTTAACACAGTGCTTAAATGCTCACACATATTCGATATATCTAATCAATGAATCGATGATGAATTCTGAACCGGACGACGACGGTATCGACCATCAGCGGACAAGACGAAGAAGGGACCGGTCCGACCGCTGAGGATTCGTATTTTTTTCTCTGTTGCACCTATGGAGTTTTCTTCTTCTTTTCTTACGTCGAGCTGCCGACAGGTACAGTTGCGACTAAAAGAATTGTAGTCTCTTTAAACTGAAATATCTTCGTAGTTACCTACCAATAATAAATAAATTTTGAAATTTTTAAGTAACGCCTATCTGAGCGCTTTGCGTTGATGGGAAAATATTATTGAAAGTATTTTAATAAGGCGTGTTTAAGATAATATTTCCAAGTACGTGTAAACAAGTTTTAAACAAAAAACATCGCTTCTTCTTAATATGAAAATAACATACGAGGAGACCAAAAATGCCTCATAAAATGGATTAATCTATATACGTCATAACAAAGAACAAAATATTTTATTGTTTGAATAGATGATACTGATGATGATGATGATATGGAGCAGCCAAATGGAATGAATTAGTTGATAAATAAATGAGGATGTGTTGGGAAAAACGAGGAGGAGACCATGATTCTTCGTAGCAATGACTATGTAGATAATTACTCATGTAGGAATCCCCAGACTTAAGCGACGGGGCTTAGCTAGCTAGGAAAGGAAACCCGGCCTTGGCAAACCAATAATGGCTCAAGCCTAGTTGGAGTCTGGGTAAATTAACCCCGGCCATTCTATAGTCGCCCAAGTCTGGCTGAACTCTAGGTAACCTGACATCGGCCATCCTATAGTCAGCCAGGCTAGGCAGAATTCTAAGTAGCCCAAATTCGGCCATCCGTTGGTCAGCCAGGCTTGGTAGAACTCTGAATAACTACATAAACTTTGTTCTTATATCTTATCGTTAAAAGTAATAATTTTTTATGAATAAAACTCATAAAAGACACAAAAAAATAGTATAATTTCTTTATATATTTACTTATATAACTAACATATTCATGTACATTAATTAGTAGAGTGCTTTAATAGAAATAACAATACATTAAAAATCTATTTTCACAAGCAACCAGCCTGGTCCAGGCTTGCAAACCAAGCGAGGAACATTGTTATCATCCCAGAGTCCCACCAGGTCTTGTCCAATAACCGCTTCCAAGCTAGGGCCAGAGTTGTACATACTAGGCCAAAGTTTGGGCCTATGCTGGGCCCATTATAAAATTCTTTATGAGTATAGCTTCGTCATATCGGAGCATAGTCAAAAAATTAACCATCTTGTTGTATGTCTGCGCTTAACTTTCCTTAGACTTATCCAATTCATTCATATTATATATTAAATGGAAGGACTCTATTTACTGAGTGTTCTTAGACTAAAACGAAAAACTTACCTCAAGTAGAACTGGGGATATGCAGCATTGAGTGGAGAGAAATCTCTGAGAGAGAGAAATTGAAAGTGAAGTTAAATATCCACGCTTACTTGGCTTGGACTTAACCAATTCATTACATATCATATATCAAATTAAAGACCTTGATTTACTCAATTAGATCTCGAGATATGAAAGAAAAACATCGGAAATAAAAGGGAATAGTCATATTTGAGTATAACGGAAGAAGGACATTAGTTTAGTGACTTTGGATGCTTTATCACAGATATAGGTATAATTACCCGAGAGTCAAAAAATAAAACATCGGCCCCGGTAGAGGAGACGAAAGGACTGTCATTAGATTTTCATATTTTTTTTAAACATAGATAAGGGCGTATTAGGCACTTAGACACGCCGATTAATATTTTTTTCCGTAAAAAGAAATTATATAAACTGTAGTATGTGACAGTGATCAATACCATCTTTGTTATTTTGAATATTAATTTTATGTACTTCTCAAAAAATTATAGGCACAATCAATATTTGATATTTTATTCCTATCTCCAATAAAAATATTAGAGGCTTTCCGATTTTTTACAAAAAATAACATTACATACATTACACTCAATATTTAGTGTGTAAAAATTGGTAATGCACTCCAAACAGAAAAAATGGTAGGAATTTTGAGATAAGCTAGAACAAGAAAGTAGAACAAACCAAAGATCTTAGGAACAACTGAAAGGTAGAAAATATATCAATTAAGTCAGCCAGGGGAAGTGCTAATCAATGAACTAGATATAACGGAGCACTGAAGAGGAGGACTTTCTTAATGGGGAAAATAATAGAGAAACGGGAAAACAAAGAGAGGAAGAAGATGGAAAAGTGAGAAAAACAAAGTGAAGAGCTTTTAACTGACGGGGAATTAATAGTATCAATATAAAAGTGAAGAGTGGGAAGGCATTGGAAAATAAAATGACAGCTAAGATGATAACGAAATAAAGCGATCTTAATACTGCTAGAAATTTTTAATAGAGTATGTATAGAAGGAAAGATCCCTGAAGCGGCTTTCAAGATATGCTAAAAATCGGGTTGAGATTGTGCGAATGTGTCGGCCAAATCATTTCTCACACTCACACTCACACCTTTTAGACACGAAAACCTCAAATTTTGACTTATCACTCCCTAAAATTCTCTCCCACTTCACTGCCACCTTTTCTTTCATATTGTATTCCACGGTAAGTGGAAGTATTTTTAATACGGCGGCAGTCGTACGGTTACTTATGCCTAAACTATGGAAATTTGTGCCTGTCAGGCGCAATGACTGAACTGTCAGCATAGGTTCAAAATTGATTATTACCATTAAATCGAATGACAGTCTTTTCAAGCCAGTAGGCATAACAACAGTTTTCTAACTTCTTCCGCTCAGTTCCCCAATCGTTAATTCATGGACTAATTGTTTCAGAAATGGTCTTCTCCGCATTGATTCCAAATTATTGATAAGGTAAAGGACTTGAGAGTTGATTCTACCAATATTCAATATAGTAAAAAATATTACCATTGGCCAACGCTTGATATATTGAATGTGGCACACATTTTGACAACAGTATCAACGCCTCCTTTTGTAGAATTATAAAGTAATATGATGTCTGGTTTCTTATGATCAGCTGGATCATCATCAATGGAATTGTCACTGTGTAGCGATGATACGAGAATCACATTCTTGTTTGCCCGTGGAACATATGAGACTAAAGTCTTCCCTTCACTTAAGCCAAATAAGCTACCAAATTGTTTCCTTCCTTTGGTAGCAACAAATTGTGGTGGCAACTGTCTTTTGTTTCTTTGTAAAACAAACGATATTTTTTTCTTCTTTAGTTCATCCACAAGATCCATATCTGTGAACCTATTGTCGGCAGTGATGTTACGTCCAGATTTGAATAAAGGCTCAGCGATCCTTTTTACCACATCTCTTGGTTTGTTACTTACAAAGAAAAACCCAACTGATTGAGACTCTGCATAAATTTCCATATTATATACCGTACTTGCTGGGCTTTGACGGGATGTACTATCGGAAAGGACATTTTTCTCAGAAGCCTTGAAACATTTCATCAATGGTTTCGCCTTCCTGTTCTGTTTCAGAACCACAATCACGAAAAAAACCAAATAACTCAAGAAAAAATGTAAAAAAAAACCAAAGACACAAAAAAATAATAAGTAATAGAACTGTTTTTACTTGCAAGCCTCACTCGTTTTCTCGGTCAAAAAATAACCCCGCTAGAAGCAGTTGGACAAACACATCCCAACAAAACCACAACAACTCCAGCCCTGCAAAGGAAGAAATTCCTATAACAGGTCCGATTCAAACATATCTAAATTTCCCAAAAAAAATCCTCCTCATCCTTCCAAATTTTACACAACGAATCTCTCTCTCTCTCTCTCTCTCTCTCTCTCTCTCTCTCTCTCTCTCTCTCTCTGTTGACAGATCAGTTGCACCGAGGGTTAATGCACGAGTTTCAACCGATAGTTTCTTGGTTTTACCTAGTTGAAAAAGTCTCAACAAAAGGAATTTCAAAAAAAAGTTGAAGCATATTATATAAAAGAGATCAGAATGAATGATTAACTGTCAAATATCACAGCTTTTTTTATTATATTAGGCGATTTTATTATTTATTCATTGAATATAGTTATCACGGTTTTTAAGTGTCGTTTCGTTTTTTACCCCATATAATTCTCCTCAAGTGCAATTCCGGCACATATAAAACTGCCCAGCTACCAAGGATAAGTAAGGAACTCAAAAAAAACGTCGGTATATTAATGTAGATTTTTTACACAATACCTACCTGTTTTTTTCATAAAGCAGATATGTACTGGGAGAATTTTTGATTGATATTAAAGCAAAATGAGGTAAAAAAATATTTTAATAAAAAAAAACACAGTGTATTTAAGAAATGAAGAGGTGAGTTTGTGAAGAGAAAAATTTTGAAAAGATGAAAACAGAAGCCCAAAACTTTATAATTTGAATTTTTCATATAACAGTATGAGGTTTTGTGAGAGAAAGAGTGAATACAAAGTTGTAGCTCTTTTTGTTGCTTACAACTTTGCCATTTTCTTTTCATACGATTTGTAGTTTTCCTGGAAACATATGTACCCTTAAAAATTGACTCTCTTCGTAAATCGCAAATTATTTTTTCTATCGTTGTTTTTTCTTTCTTCTTCAATTCTTTTGCTTATTTTGAAAATTATCAACCCTTGTCTTTATCTTCATTAATTTATCTATTATAGTAACGATTCTGCGTTAATAAATTGTATTTCTAGAGTGCACATATTTAAGAAAAAATACAGATTCAAACTTAATTTCACGTGTCTGTTCTAAACTATAAGCCACCCACATGAATGATTAAAAATATGCCCAAAGCTAATAATAAATAAATTGCGAGGCGTTACAACGAAATTAAAAGTTGTTCATGGCACTTACAAACTTAGTTTCTTTGATAATCGTTAAATCAAGTTTGTACCTCAAACAAAGAATGATTCGACAATTTTTTCCTATTATGTTACGTCTTGGAACGCTATATATACAATTTAAAAACATATTAACCGTGGTGTCAGTAAAAGGTCAAAAAATATAAACACACGTAATTTCGCGTTATAAAATTCCAGTATTCACGTATCGAAAGCGTGAAATGGAATATACACAAGGTTAAAAATCTCGAACTTCTCCTGAATCTTATTAAAGAAGTTTCTTGAGAAAATGGTTGAATTATTTTTTTCATATCTGAGCATCTTGTACGCTGTCTGTATTATCGAATACAAGGATTCCATTAATCCGCAATGTCGTATTTGATTATTTTGAGGGGAAATAGTTTCAGCCAGCTCAATTACTCTTCTATTTTATAACACAAATCTATTCAGTATGAATTTTCAATTCCCAAATATTTAGAATATATCTTCAATAGCTTTTCATATCGTAGACCTATGTTTTACATACCTCAATAAATCAGAAATTGAAGCAAGCTCAATAAAATAAAAATTCTTAACCAAATACGGTAATTTTTAATAGGTACATACACAAAAAATAAACTTAGTGTCGCCTTCTACTCCAAGAATTCTTCAAAATCCTTTGTACCTACTTCCTCTTTCCATATCAGCATTTAAGGAAATTCAGAAATTTAGTTCCAATCAAAATGTTCAAAATAAAATTCAATTGCCTTCAAGACACATGCAATTCTTGTGAAAACAGAAATATGAAAATATAAGTAGTCGATGAAGGAAACGTTAACAAGGAATTTGATATCCACTGACACGTAAAACAGATTCAACAACAGATTATTTTTAGAATTTTTAGCTTTAACTCGCGGCTCCGCTTGCACCGAATCCATTAAATATGTATCAGAAATCATTGTAATAGAAATATATCGATATGATTACTTGATATTATTGCTTGGTTAGTATTATCGATTTTTAAAAATTACTACATACAATGAAGTTTCAAAACATGCTTTATTGAAATACAATAACAAATAAATTTTCCTGTAACAAAAATAAATAGTTTGGAATTCTAACAATCAAAATATTTGTAGACTATATTATAAGTTTTTTCTTTGGGTGCAAATATGTATAAATTCCGGGTATTAGATACACGTGAACATGCTACATATAGTTGGCCATGACACAAGCATGGTTTTTCTAAATGCACTTTCGCTACTTATAATGTCTACCCTTGTGCTTTGTTTATAGTAACAGCAAAGCTAAGCTTGACCGGAAACTGAACTCTTTCAAATTGAAAAGGAAGGTCAGTTGGAATAATTGGTATGATAACACTTTCTCCATTGCCGACACCTGTTAAAATAGTAGCACCAAGTATATTCTGCCCCAATTTTGTTATACGAAGCCTTGTTCCATTACATAGCCGAGGAGCATCTAGATTACGCATCAGCATTACTGGTACATTTAGTTTTAATTGTGACGGTACACCTGACAGTTCAAGGGAATTTAAAAACTCGACAGGATATGAAGTACTTAGTTCCGTATCCATAATTGTAACATCGACAAATATTCCTTCATTTCTCCTTGCACATCTTTTAAAATGTCGCTTTCGCTTTCAGTGACAGTCACTGACGGTACCATTGTATCTAACCTCAAAAATTCCAAACAGCTGAAACTATAGTCAATTGAATTGGATATATAGATTAGGTTTGAACTTCATTACTGTATTTTAGATGGCGCTAAAGTAGTAAAATATTGATATTTGTTGAATTTTTTTTTTATTTTTGTGAAAAATATTTTTTTTTTTTCAATAAAAAGTATACCATGTTACTTCTAGTACCACCCAGAATATGTGTACAAAGGTTCATGATGATTCGTCAAGTAATTTTTGCGTGAAAGCGTAACAAACATCCATGCTTTCACATTTATAATATTATAAGTAAAGATTTTATTTGATGTGAAGGGAGCCTACCTAAATTGCAATGCCAGCATATTCAATATCGAAATAACTAACTGGGTAAAAAAATCCTTTTCACAAATCTATTCAATGAGTCGAAAACAGCAAGTAATAATACAGCTTATACTTAACTTTTGAGAAAATAGCATTTACTTTAGGCGACCTAGTTTCCCATTTCTCCAGTTTACCAATCGTTTCAGTCCAAACCATCCAAGTTATTGGTATTCAATTGTTTTATAGGTTCCATGTTCAAGTCATCTTATATTTTTCCATTTCTTCTTAGATTTTTTCTAATAACACCTCCGACTCTGCATAAGCCCTCCTTTTGATTGTGAGTACCCATATTCCACTACGATGTATGATGATTGGTGTAAATATTGATTCGTACACGTTTTTTTTTGGTGGTTTTTGTTATTCCTTTCCTTCCCAGACACATTCTGTTTACGTAAAATAAAATTAAATTGCTGCGGTGATTTTTTAATTCACCCATGCTTCCTGCTTTTTAATTTCTAATTCTGCTTCCATACCTTTTCGTTTTTAGCGATTAAGAGGATGAAAATAAAAATCATATTCAAAGATTCCAACTAATCCCATATTTCAGTATCCTATTCGTATCGGTCCCACTTTTGTTTCCACTTCTTTTAATATATCATCCGTTATCATAATGAATAACGTCGGACTGAATACTCCTCCCGTCTTAATCCTTCTTTTGTCCCGAATCCTCGGATTAATCATTATTTTCATCACCAATTTTCTCATTGTTTCATATTTACATTTGTTATTGTTCCTCAATTCCTCTTTGGAACTGATGCTGTCAAATGCTTTTTGAATATTTATTGAAGGTTTAGTTTTTGATTTATTCTCAGTTTTTTTTCTATTATATGCCTCAATGTGATCACATGTTCTTATGTACTTGTATACGTTTCTTAAAACCGTTTTGCGATTCCTTTAATTGGTTACCTATTATTTTTCTAAGTCTGTTCACTTAAATACTCGTAGACTGAACAGTAAAACGCTTAGCCATATAATTATCACAGGCAGTTTTGTACCTTTTTCAAATTTCGTTAGAATTATACCTCAATCTGTTGAAATTTTTATTTCATTCATATTCTCTGTTTTGTTAGCATTTGTAGACCCCTTTCTTCCAAATTTCTGATGTGATATTGTTATAGCTTCACCTCTATTCGGCATCTGTACTGCTCATTCAACCTTTTCATCATTTGTTCGATTTTATTGTTGTTTAGATCTATTTTTATTTATTATCTATTTGATTTTGTTCAGTTTCCTCTTTATCAGTATTTTTAGAACTTAAAAGAAAATTTCCTAATACCTTTACTGTCTTACATATTTTTTCACGTTACTTCAACTTCTTTCTCTTTGAACATTGTAACCTTTGTAGTATTCAGTCGTTTTTTTTTTGACAATATATCTTTCTTCCACCATCCTGTCACGTCAATGCCACAAGTTCTGGTAATACTTCATCTGATTTCTATGGTCTTTTATGCATTATATTTATATATACTTCTAAGTTATGGCCTCTATTTTTTCATATATCGCTTTTAGATAAGTTTTTGAAGGAATAATGGAAATCACTACTGCTTGAATATGTTTCTTATCTTGCCCTATTTGACCGAATGATTTTTCTTTTTTCAGAAGATAATAAAACAAAACAATATTATCATCACTCCACAATATGGTGTGGTGATATGGAGAAAAGTTTAGTGTACTTTTAGACAAAGGCACAGAGTTCGTGGGCTCAAAGGTAACATAGAAGAAATTGTTTCCAAACCTCGTCCTTTGCGGCTTGTAAAAACAAGGCAGCACAAAAAGTATACCCAGCATCTTCAGACAATTTTTTGAATAGGATATCTCCATCACTATAAGAATCAGCTAAGGAAACCTCATCACTTCCTAAGCCATCAGAAGAGAAGATAGGAGTAACTGATCTTATTTTATAGTGCTAAATTTGCTAGTGTTGGAATTAACTCCACTAGTACTAGCTCTTACATCGTCTGCTGCAGGAGGGGCTGTTTTTCTCTTAGTAAATCTTCCTTTTTACCTGATTTTTAGATTTAGGTGTCTTAGCAGCCGAGAATGTTTGCTCTAATCCAACCTTATTGGGAATAAATGTTATTACTTCAGATTTTCCGGGTTCCTGTCTTTTGATTTCTATTTTCTTGGTCAAGATTGGGAGTAGTTAAATTTCACTGAGCGAAATTCAGTCAGGGTTAGGCGCTGTACAGGAAATTTTTCGAATTCTTCTGTTTTCTGATGTTGATTCTCTATTGCAGTAGTTAGAATGTCTGTGTGCTGACGATGAAATCTTCTCCGGTGAATCTGTGTCCGTTCATAGAAAAATTCCGGTATTTTCTAAAAACTGTTACAGTTTTTTCCCTACTGTACTTTTGAATAGTTGACGAAGAAACATCTAAATTTCTTGGCTATTATGGCTATCTAATATTAGTTGAGCGAACCTATTCAAAAAAGTGATTGAATCACTATATAAATATACCTCATAGGTGAAAAGCAAATGATTTTCGAGATGACGCGTCTTTTTTCAACATTTCGCTACAATTTTTACGAGAAAAAATCATGAAAGGTGGATCAAAAAAACCCGAGAGCGCTCATGCACAAAACAACTGTAACTAAAAATCCTCGTTAAGATGAAGTAAGAGCTTTCTTTACCTTTCCCATATCGTTGAATAAACTTTGGCTCATTTTAATTGAACAATCCAGTCTTGTCGGCATTAGAACTCTGTATGGTGTGAACTGAGATCTCCGCACTTTCTATTCCAAAATATAAAAAAAGACATTTAAAGATACCTCATTAAACCCGTGGAAAACAAGTTTTAATAGGTCTTCTCAAGCTTAACACATATTGTTGTTTTTTTTCTGAAACAGTGCAACCAATCTTTGCGTGCTTATTCATTTATCAATGGAAAATAAATAGGAATATTGTTTTTTGTTGTAAAGATGTGAATCAATTAGATATATCTCTTCGTCTCATGCCACTTAAAGTTCGGTCTAATGTTAAGCAGTGCTTGACTAAATCTTTTTCTAGAGTCGCCCTAAGAATAGGTTTGCCTCCTAATTTTTCTTGACACGATTCAAGGTTCGCCACTTTTTTTGATAATCGAAACGGGGTTGACCTTGGGATCATAAAATGCTTGCAAGCTTCTATATATCCTATTCTTCTTTCTCGAACAGCAGTTATTGCTTTTTCCATATTACTTTTTTACGCTCAGGTTTTTTATCGTTTCTAGATATTTCTATGAAAAATACACCTTATCAGTTATTAAAGCATGTCTACTAATAAAAAAAATTCTCTAGTTTGGAGGAATACATCTCACAACCACCAGGAATTGTTCTACATTAGGAGGCTAATAAAATATTTCACATTAGCAGTCACGAGCATTTGTTAGTTAGACCGAATGAAAAAAAGTTGATTAAATTGAAATTGAAACAATAAGCATACCAACATTATGACATATTTTTGCAAAAATCAACAATTGTAAAACCGTTTGAAAATTAAAACCAACGAATAAAGTTGTTTACCAAAAAATTATTCACGGCACTTGAATATTTTCAACAATACTGGAAGTTATGTTGTGTTCCGAGGGTTTCTATAGAGCAATCTTTTACTTTTATGTGGAAGTTAATTCTTAGCCTACTATAGAACCAAGCAATATTTCAATGTCAAAATATTTCATTCCTCAACATATTCTCCTCTTAATTAGATACATTTATTACAGCGAACCTGCAACGTCTCTAGACCTTTAAAAAAAATGCTTCCTCTTGCTTTGCAAACCAGACCTCCACTGCTTTTATTACGTCCTCGTTGGAAGAAAATTTACGACCTTTTAAACTATTTTTCAATTGAGGAAAGAGATGATAGTCAGATGGAACCAAATCTGGTGAATAAGGGGGTGTTCTAGTAATTTAAACCCTAGATCACGAATTTTTTGCATGGAAACATGAAATTTATATGCATGGGCGTTGTCCTGCAAAAACAAAACACCTTTGGATAGTTTTCCACGTCTTTTCTCTTTATTTTTTTCCGTAGAGGGGTTAGTAATGTCGAATAGTAAACTTTATTGTTCTACCCTTATCAAAAAAAAAATCAATTATGATTACTCCATAGCAATCTCAAAAAACTGAAGCAAGAACTTTTTCAGCAGATTTTTGAACACGGAATTTTTGGGTCTTGGAGAACCAGAGGGTCGCCATTCCATCGATTGTTGCTTTTTTTCTGGATCGTAAAAATGTACCCAAGTCTCATCTATAGTAACAATTCGGTTTAAGAAGTATACATCGTTTTCAAATCGAGTACAGATCGAACGCGATGTTTCTACCCTTGCACGCTTTTGGTCGACATTCAAAAATTTGCAGCAATTTTTCTCTTGTCCAAATTGACAAGAACTATTCGATGAACGCGTTCGTATGAAATATTCAATGCTCCAGATATCCGTTTTAGCCCAATTCTGACACTAATAAGTTATTGTTGCTATGGTAACGCAATATTTTGTTTATGCATGGAACTGGTCTAGGCTAACTAGATATTAATACATCCTCGTATTTATGCTATGGTATAGAAGTGATTGTGCCCACAGTTTTTTCACAACAGGGGTATTCCACTTTACTCGACTTGTTCGATAATATACACCGCTATTCACAATATTTTTATTGAAGGTAGATGGTTATATATTTTTATTTTTTATAAATAAAGTGAAGTATTTTGAATATAAAATAATATGAAAATAAGACAATAATTAATTTCAATAACTTAAATGATTTTATCAATCTTCGTTCTATACCTCCGTGAGCATTAGTTTTATCTACATCAGAATAAATGTTCAGTGTCGATTTCATAGCAATAAATGTAAGGCAGATAAAGCTACTTTATTGACTGCTTTCTTACCTGAGGATTGCTCTTAAGCAGTTTGAGAATAAATAAATTAATTAATTCATATCTAAAATGATTGGAAGATAATTTGCTTTGGGTGCCTGTAGGGTATTTATCAGTAATGATGGGCAATAAAACCCATTAGTAATGGGTCGTTGTTGTTGATGGGTGTCTTAAAATATATAACCTCGGTCGTCTATCAGGAGTTAAATAAACAAAACAAGGCCTTTATCTCAAACGTTCCAGTGCGGGTCGTACTCACTTAGCGAATAAATAAATTGTCGAGATCCGACGACACCATGCACTACAGGTTTTCGTTCGAAGCAACCGACCACAAAGCATTTCTTATAGTACGGGAGGTATATCAAAAATTTCAAAGTAGAAAGAGTAATGAATGATAATATATGAAACAAAATCAATTACATCTCAGCGTTTATGACTGAACCAAGATACTTGTATTTTTGCACCTATTCTATTCGTTTTCCATTCAGTGTGAGAATAGGGTTGATATTAATATTTTGGTTTTGCTTATAACTATGAATTTAGTTTTTCCAATATTTATAGTGAGTCCTACATTTTCACATTCTCGGTTGATTCTCTTTAATAGGATTCGAAGAGCTTCTTCACTCTCAGCCAGTATAGTAGCATCATCAGCGAATCTTAAGTTGTTTGAATGTTCCTCCGATGTGGATAAAGAACGTAGCCTTAGCGAACTCCCTTTTGAATTTCAATTTCGTATGTCTCCATGTCCTCAACACGCACTACTTTCGTTTGATTGTAATAGATATTTTTGATTAATCGTATATCGCTTGGATCTAAGTTAGTAGTTCTTAAATTCTCGGTAAGTTCATCGTGCTGGACCGTTGCACGTTGCATTCTAAGCACTTCTGTAGTAGTACTGTGATAACGAATAATGCTTCCCTAGTTCCTAATCCTTATCTAAAGCAAAACTGCAAACAAGCCACGACATATTTCATCTTCATAAGAAAATCAAAGAAACCATAGGCTCACGGAAGTATAGTGGGAATAGCAATATTGTAGATAAGAACAGATAAATCATCTTAGATATAGATGGAAAGCTAACTAGGTGGAAACAATCTATATGGAAGATTTATTTGATCATGATAAAGAAAAGGTTCACAGAATAAAAGAACCACTGGTTGGCCCAGATATAACAATAGATGAAGTTAGGAAAGCCATTGCAAATACAAAAACATGGAAAAGCTCCCGGGCCTGATGGAATTCCTACAGAATTGTTAAAAACCCTTGAAACCAATTCTCTTAGACTATTTAGATTAACTAAGATTTTTAACGATATTTATCACAAAGGTGTGATTCCAACGGATTGGTTGAAATTGACTTTTATCAAACTCCTTAAAAAATCAAACGCTAAAAAATGTCATGTATTGAAAATATTTTCTAGTCTTTTGTATGATGTGGAGGCATGGACACATGCCCAATCCTGACACGTATAGTATGTTAAATCTTATCATCTAGGGAAAAATAGAGGGAAAGTAATCCTGGAAGAAGAAGAACATCATGGTTGAAAAATTTACGTCAGTGGTTCGCTCAGGCAACTAGTTCATTCTTCCGAGATAACGGACTCGGCACTATAAGCAGAAGATGTACTGTGATAGAAAACTAAGAGTTTAAATTATTTTAAATCACTGTTGTTAACTTCACCTATCAAAATTGAATTAATTAATCATTATTAAATTTCACAAACAACTGTTCATTTCCCCAAAAAACTATCTCAAGAAAGGCAAAATCTAATTAAATGAATTCTCATGCAGTACATTGGCTTACCCTGTATGTATCTATATTTGTTAAATTTACTATGAAGTGGCGATGAGGTAGCGTAAAATAAGTGACATCTCATGTTTTCCTTGAAATATGCGTTCATTATGGAGTATTCACACGAAAAAAACATTTGTAATATATGTCGTTATTTTCATTTTATCGCGATAGGATCTACTAACCGTTCATAGTTAATTAAATTCTGTTGTTTTAATGAAACTAATGATATAACCGATTTTATGGATTTAGAAGTAAATATAAGCAGATCGTATAACGTAAATATTTCCCAAAATTTCTTCTTTTCCATGTATCTTAAGAAGCAGTTGCCAAAAACTAGTTGCTTTCGGAATAAATTATAGCAAAAAATACTCTCAAAAATAAATAATCTTATTGTTATATGGAAGATTGAGGAATAGAAAGGAATGAAATTATTCATATATTTTAAAATTTTAATTATTCGAGGTATTGCTATTAAATAACGGGACTAACGGTGTAACAGAAGTGCGCATACTCAAAATACCGATGATTATTAACTAGAAACCTTTTGATACGAATCATATGCGTCCTATTATTGTACTGATTAGTATAGCCGTTCGCTATATTCACATCGAAAATGTTTCTTCAGAAAAATAATAAGTACCGGGTGGGCAACTCAGAACGGCTGTTAGCCATATCGCAGAACAGATTGTATTATACATTCAAGGAAAAAATTATTTCAAAAGTGGTCTGGAGAAACACGTGGAAATTATTTTCAAATTTCTAGGTCACATCTCATTACAGTCTTCCAGCCTCTAAGTCACGAAATAAAATTACTAAACCCGAAAAAACCGTCGGGTTCTGTCCTAATAACTGCCAAAATGCTGAAAGAATTTCCACAAAAAGGGGTAGTCATGCTAACATACAATTACAATGCAATTCTAAGACTTTAATACCAAAATCATATAAAGCTGCATCATATTGATTGGTAAACCAAGCAAATACCCAACCAACCAACGTGTCATCTTACCGTTCAATTAGCCTTCTACCTGCAGTGTCCAAACTTCTTAAAACATTACTTCTACATAGAATAACTGACTTACTTTCACAGGAATGGATGCCAGCAATTTGGATTCAGACTCACGTAGAAAATAAATAAAGACCTGAAAAACAAAAAATACTGCTATGCCGTTTTCCTTGATATCAGACAGGCTTTTGACAGAGTGTGGCATCAAGGGCTGTTATACAAAATTGAAAGAGCTTTTCTTCCAAACTACTACCCACTTCTAACCAACAGAATCTTCCAAACAAAAGTTGATGAGGAAAAGTCCGAAAATTTTACTATAGCAGCAGTGGTGCCACGGGTTAGTGTACTAGGCTCCCTACTTTACATACAAAAGCAAGAGAACGTTGGTTGTTAGAGAAAACAAGGTTACTAGAATAATAAAAGGTTTGTGACATGCGCATTTTTTTGTAAACAAACGATCAGCTGCTAGAACACCAGCTACGTCATTATGTTTCCTTTTTTATTTTGTTTATATTTTTATGTCAAACAGAACCTCACTAACATTATGTTCGAGTTATGAGAATTTGTGTTATCTCTTGCTTATCTGGCTATACAAACGAATATATTTTTAGCTAACGAATTTATTGAGACTAAATTGAAGAAGAACCGGTGACGTCACTTGTCTACTGCGCATCTTGTTATTATCACAAACCTTCTATTATTCCAGTAACCTTGGGGAGAAAATCCAAAGTCTCACTTGAAAACAAGAAGACATATGGAATAGAGCTGTGGGATTGCGCTTCCAAATCTAATATAAATATTATTCAGAGATCCTAATCTGAAATATTCCGTCAACCAGTAGATGCTCCAGGAATGTAACAACTCACACCATTCACGTGGACCTAGGAGTGAGAGTACAAGAAATTATCCAAGAGAGGATCATCAACAAAAAACGCCACAAAACTATAAAAATCCACCAAAATCCACTACTAGATGAGTTGTTAACACCAAGAAACGCGAAAAGACTAAAAAAAAGTTGGCCAATAGATCTAATATAAGGTAGAGAGGTTTAATCAACGGATGTGAGCTCCACCAAGACATCATATATGTTAGTATGAAATAGTCTGATTATTAATAAAAACTTGTTATAAAAAAAAAGATTCTTAGGTTCTCAACTGGAGAACGTATAAAATATGAAGTTGAGCCAAAATTTTTGAAATTGACTCAATAAGTGGCACTTTATACACGATAATAGAATTCTCCAACAAATTCTGTTTTCGAAGAGCAATTAATGAAGAGAGATATTTAGACTTCTTAAATATCGAATTGCCACTTAACCCTTCTTCATGTTATGTTCTCACAACATGATGGTTACCCGGCACAATATTCCATACATTTTTGGCATTTTTGCATCAAACATACCCTGATAAGTGGATAGGACTTGGAAGTTCATTTATTTGGCCTTCAGACATAACTTGCTAAGATTTTATTTGTGGGGCGGAGTAAAAAATCTTGTTTACACCAATAGATTCATAACAAGAGAAGATATGATAGGAAGAGGTCCACAAGCACTACGAATTATTTCAATTGCAGAAATTGAAACTGTTGTTCTATCCATCTCTCAGCGACTGATTTCATGTATAGAAAATGATGGACGACATTTTGTATTCATAGGTGACCACTAATTTCGTAGAAAATTATCTAAGTTGTTAATTATCAAATTTTTTAGATGGATTTATTAACGATTTATTTATTGACATGCCAATCGACTTGTTACGCTTTTCTTGAAAAATTTTGAATATTCGTTTGTTCACGTATTGTGGCACATTATTCAGTTCGGATTTATTTATTCTTTGTTTTTGAAGAAATTAATTTATTACCGATTTTCCTCTCCATTCGAGAAATTAAATAAATCCTCGAAATTGATTCGAATTCTTCCTCTACCTATATGCACTGCAAAGTAAATTTTAATAAATTCGTGGTTTTTTTCTTCTTTATATTCGCTGGTAAGTTTTTCTTTGCTCACAAAAATTTTAGCATCTATGGAATGCTTGCAGTTCTCAACTGGATCCCAGATATTAGAGTTGAGGTTGAGTTTGTAGTTTGGTGATTGTATCCTTGTTGTGGGAACTCCCAGTCTGGCAGCTGTAGATCTGCGGGATAAAAATATAATGAGGAAAGAAACGGGAACACAGATGGAAATTACAGAAAAAGGAACGAGTAGAAAGAATAGATTTGAGCAAAACGCGCTTATGTTCTAACATATAAAAAAACTGAATTTATTTTTTTTCTAAATATAACCAAACAGAAATCCGTTCTATTCTATTCGTTCTCTTCTTCACATAAATAGAAAATACGAATTCATATGAAAACTATTACACAAAATTTGTTAAAAACAAAAAGAAATCCAGAAAAATAACTGAAACTTGTGTGCGCACGATAAAAAAAGCAAAGAAAAACTTACCAGTGAATATAAATAATAAAATCCCCACAAATTTATTAAAATTTAAATTTACTTTTGCTTGAAGTGTACATCGGTAGAGGAAGAATTCGAATCAATTTCGAAGATCAATTAAATTTCGATAACAAATTAATTTCTTCAAAAACTCAAAATAAATAAATAAATTCGAAGTGACTACTGTGCCACAATATGTGAAATAAGGAATATTCAAAATGTTGAAGAAAAGCGTAACAAGCCAAATGGCATGTTACATCTCATTGTTAGTAATATTATCTTCACATTTAAGCACTTTCAATCCAGAATACATTTTCAATTTCCGTTTAGGTGAACGTTGTTAACACATTTCTTAAAAAATCTCGGCGAAGAGAAAAAATATCGGCAAGAGCTTTTTGCTATTCAAATATTAATTTGGTTCACTTCCAAAAAGTGCACTTAAACGTTTATGGTTCTATTTAAATTTGTGAAGAGAAACCATAATATCTAAAATTTACCAAACAACGCCCCTGGCATTCACGTTTCTAAATAAATTGCTTAGATTTTGTTTACTTAGTACTGATTTACAAAAACTATCCCAAACAATATCAAGTTTATCGGTTAAGCAGAACTGGACTTACAGGCATTTTTTCATAACAAGATCCCTTCTCTTATTTGAAGAGATACAGTAAAAATATGGGTTTGGCCGTTCTTAAGTTAAAAATAATGTAATTAACACGACTTTCTTCAATTTCTGTTGGAAGGAGGACGACGTTTGATGAACATGGAAAAAGGGCTGCAGACTACATCATATAAAAATATATATTACCGGAAGACAAAGATAATGACCCCAGCAAAGAAGAAATAATCTTAGAGACTTTCAATTTTTGAGTATTTGATCAATATGTGAATATGTATGTGTAAGTTTTAATATTATAAATAGTCTTTTATTTCACGGAAGCGGCAGTAAATTATATTCCTTGTAAATCGCACTCGGCCTTAACAACGTGAAATTAAACTGACAAATTCAATAACCATATAAATAATACATATATAGACATGTCTTTGCATCAAATATTACTTTTAGAATCAAAATAAATCCAGCAACACAACCAAAATAAATGCTGGGTAACCCCAAAGATAAAATACCAGAGTGTTTCTGGTTACAACCACTAATAGTATCCATTGCTATACGTTATTCACAAAGAAATTTTGGAATTTTTGGAAACATTGGTGACATTTTTAGTGGACACAGTATTTCATGTTTAAAATCAATCCACAATGTCCATCTATACAGTATATTCATAATGGACAGTTACCTTTTTCAGATACTTCAGTAATTAAGAATACCTAATAATATGCTAAAATTTATATAAGCACATCTCGACTGATTTCCAGGTACTTCGTTTGATTCAATTTCCACTTAACATTAAAAGATGTAATAATGGCAGGACATGTATTATGAATGCGGCCATGATAAGAGAACGTGAATAGGTTAATTTAGCCGTCAGAGGTTTGAGAAATCTCCTTTGGATAGCGTCTAATCTCTTTAATTTTTTCCCATAGACTGGTCAGTAATGTCGAATAGTAATCTCTAGTTATTGTTCTACCCTTATCGAAAAAAAGTCAATCATGATTACTCCATGGCAATCTCATAAAACTGAAGCAAGAACTTTTCCAACAGATTTTTGGACATCTTCTTAGGTCTTTGAGAACCAAAGTGTCGCCATTCCATATATTGTTGCTTTGTTTCTGGATCGTAGAAATGTACCAGTCTCATCCATAGTAAAAATTCGGTTTAAGAAGTCTACATCGTTTTCAAATCGAGCACAGATCGAACGCGATGCTTCTACCCTTGCACGCTTTTGGTCAACATTCAAACATTTGGGGATACATTTTGCAACAATTTTTCTCATGTCCAAACTGACGTGAACTATATGATGAACGCGTTCGTATGAAATATTCAGTGCTTCAGATATCCGTTTTAGCCCAATTCTACGGTCTGATAAAATCAAGTCATGAACTGAATCGATATTTGCGGGTACTGACACAGAAACTGGCTTTCTCGATCGATCATCATCTTTTAACAGAAAATTTACCTCTTTTGAAGCTTCCAGTCCAATTTTTCACTGTCGCATACGAAGGACATTGATCTCCAAGGGTATTAGGCATATCTTCGTAAATCCGCTTATTTCTTAACCCTTTTAAATACATTTACTTAATGATGGCTCGATACTCCAATTTTTCGATTTTCACAATTACGGTGGACATCTTTTTTCTTTTAATTTATTGCGTATTTTGGTTTACTTTTATGACGTCAAACTTTACACTGACACTTCTAATAAGCTATTGTTCGTTGCCATGGTATCGAAATATTTTGTTTATGAATAGGACTGGTCTAGGCTAACTAGATCAGTTCTCGTATTCATACAAAGTGATTTAGAAGTTTTCTATAAGATAGGTAGGTTTGGAATAAGTATATAAATCTATCAACATAACAAAAATAATTGCTATGAAATTGGCTATAATGATTACGAGAAGAAGTATGTCGGGCCGACTAAAATGTCTGGGAATATCTGGCTTAAAGAGCACATAATACCTATGAAATATGGAGGGACGGAAAAATCGGGTATTCCCGAACAATTCCGTCAGTCATAATCATGAAATAAATAAAAATCATATGAAATAATCAAGCCTTGTGTTAAATAATAAATTTTTGGATGCATTGGGAAGCATTGATATTGTTAAATGTGAAAATAGTACAACCAGGAACAGAGGATGCGCGGAAAGAAGTTTATTGGCGAGGAAATTAACAGATTTCAGCTTACCCCCAGTATCTGAAGACGAATCGCAGTTTAATTTTAAGCGTTATTGTAGTGGTACTACTCAATTTACACAACTTTTTTTTCAAGATATAGTCAAAGAAACTATTGTCAACCTTGAAGAATATTCAACTTAGATTTTCTATGTGAGGAGGTTGATAGAGATAATAATCTTATTATATGCTACGTCAATAAAAAATATTGTAATTAATAGAACGTAATTCTTGATGCACGCTGTAACTATATTATTGTAGAATAAGATAGGTGCGTATTGTAGATCAGCAATGTCACACGTACAATAACATCTTTGCCTGTCTGTTACTATTCAGTAAAATTTCCTGTATTTTTTTTAATATTCCTGAATATGTCTAAACGCCAATCACCTTCACAAGATGACAAATTGATATTCAATATTCTAGAGAAAATAACAGTTATACAGGTTTGAAGTTAATATGTTGTAACATCGTTCAGTGCAGGACTTCACACGATATCTTAGATAAAAATTATTAATAAAGAAATATTTTGTTGATTATATACACATATTCAAGAGAAAGTAGTTTTTTTATTCCAACATACCACGATCTATAAAAAGCTATGGAATATTTTAGCAAAATTCAATTTATTAAGAAAAAATGGAACAATTTTGGAAACAAGTTTTTGAAGAAAAAAGAAAAGTGGTTAAGACGTTTTGAATAACCAATAGTTTTGCAAGTGATAAAGGCAATAAACCAGCTTGGATATATTTAGAGTAGTAGCTGGTTTTCCACAAGGTAGCGCAAATAGATTGATAGTGTACTTGATGTTCACTGCTGACTTACCAACAAACTGATTAGTCACAGCTGCAACTCACTTAGTTATTATTGCCTTCCATACCAACCATGAAGCAGCATCCTCAAATTTGCAGTATAATCTCAAGACAGAAAATAAAAGCAAATGGGTCAAAATCCACCCTTATGACATTCAATTACGCCAAGGGATATATTCACCAGCCTTTTTAAACAGCTAGCAAAGACAGAACGCGTTTTGGACCTGTTCAAAAAGCATATTTCAGTTATATTTTTTACTATTGATCAATTTCGACCAATTTTGTTGTAATAGTTAAAATCATCAAAATCAAGTTATATGTACAAAATTGTAACGTTTCTGTCGATTGCGGCTTTCTAAAAAAATTATTAAAAATGATACGTACGGCTATTTTTATAGACTGGCGCCTTTTCTTTGTTTGTCTACTTAGTATCTCAATAGTCTTATACCAATATGAAACTTAAATTGGCAAAATTTCTCTATTTATAAGACACCCACGTAAAATTTTATGTGATTTTAAGTAATTTTCAATACATATAACTACATTCACGTATTCCAGCTTTTCTAGATGGAATATGAAATATGGAAACTTTTCGCTTAGTTTTTTTCCCAAGGTTATATCTACCCAATTTGGTTCCACAAAACTAATCACAAAAAGTTTGAATAGAGGCTGTAATAACTGTGCTAATGAAACTTGTAAGACCGATGAAAGCCAAAAGCTAGTCGATTATAGTAATAGTGACTCAGAATGCAATGATATTGAGCAGTATAATGAGCAAATAAACAAATCTGATTTAGGGTTAAGAGATTATTTGTTAAAAGTAGGAGGAATAGGAGGGTGGAGAGTGCCAATAAAAGAAATAGGAGAAGCCGATCAATAAGATAATCGTTCATTGCCTACTACTAATATAATCGACAAGCTTCTGGTTAAAAGTTTCATAATCACAGTTATGACAGCCTTCATTTAAACTTTCAGATTTACCTTTTTCTGATTCTTGTTGTGGAGACAAATTGAGTAGGAGCTAGCTACGACATAATATCTTGGAAAAAAAGCCTGAGCGACATTTTGAAAGCTTTTTTCATCATAATCCATCTAAAAAAGCTGGAATACGTGAATGTAGTTTATGTGATATAATATGTATTGAAAATCACTTATTTTATTGAATTAAAAACGAAATTTCACGTATTTGTCTTATGAATATAAAAATTTGGCCCTTTTAAATTTCATCACTTCATGTCGCTTACGCTTAATTTTAATTTATTAAAAAGGGGTACATAAAATATCACTATCACCTCAAATTTGCTTGTTGGGTGATGAGGTTGATAGCAACGTGTCTCGGCATAATCACGTGGCCGAATTAGCTAATATAGCTCCAAAATAACTTAGCTTAACTTAACTCTTTAAGACCAAAAAACTATACAACCCGCAACAGCATCTAATCCTCTATGAGGTCCAAATTCGTGTCTCGTTGAAGTATTGCTTGCACATTTAGAATTACCGACCGATATCTGCAAAATCATTGATTCGCAAGATGCCCTCATTGAACAAATATTTCCCAATGTACACACACAGTACATAAATCATGAATGGCTTGCAGAAAGAGCAATTTTAGCGGCAAAAAATATGAACGTTGACTATTTAAATCTGAAGATACAACAGTTGTTACCAGGGAACTTGGTATCATACAAATTTATTGATACAGTTTGTGATGCCAGCGAAGCTGTAAATTTTCCAACAGTTTTCGAACTCACTGGATTTCCCAGGCATGCCACCGCATAATTTACAGTTGAAGGTTAGATCTCCGATTATTTTGCGTCGTAATTTGAACCCGCCACGGCTGTGCAACGGTACGCGATTATTATATCATTCAAAAATTAATTAAAAACGTTATGGAAGCCAGCATTTTAAAAGGCAAGTTCCGAGGTGAAAATATATTTTATACCACGAATCCCTATTATACCTACAGATGTGCCAATTCAATTTAAACGTATTCAGTTTCCGATTAGATTGGCATTTGCAATGACTATCAATAAGTCCCAAGGCCAAACGATGTCTGTTTGTGGCTTAGATTTGAGCACACCATGTTTTTCACACGGACGAATTATACGTGGCATGCTCTCGAGTGGGTAAACCATCCAGTTTGTTTGTGTTTACTAAAGATGGGCTAACAAAAACTATTGTTCACGCTATACCATTAAGAGGTTGATATTGTTTGTTAGTGTTACTGTCTTATTTAGTTAATGATATATATAATTTTAAGGAATAAATTATAATAAATAAAATAAAAAATGCTAGGTGTTTTGTTATTTACATCCTTACACACTTGCAATAAGTTAGTTATTTTTTTTCTACACTAGATATTCCCTAGAAATAATTTATATGGCAAAACAACGTTTGCCGGGTCATCTACTTTATTTATAATATCGTCGCTTTTTCGTTTGAGCTCTTTATATACAGAGCAATATTTAAGCCTCTACGGATCTATAGCATCCAATTTTAGGGCGGAGAGATCCTACAGCACTTTCAAGACAAATGATATAGACCATAATAGTCGCTCCATGGTACGTCCTTAATAGAATAATAGAGAAAAACTCGAAATTTCTCAGCGTTTAAGAAGAAATGAGCATATACAGTAATAAATACGAAGAGAGTATTCACCCGTGTTTGTAAGTAAATTGTTCGATACCCATGGTAGAGTGCAAACAAAAGGACTAACCTTCCAGATTCTTTAATGTTTGTATAAATTTTAACATTAGTTAGTTGGTAAGCTTTCAAAAAGAAAGATCCACTGGACATCATCCCTATATGTCACATTTATCAATGTTATGATCTTAACTTATTGTTCTATCCAACAAATGAAATTTAAAAAAATTATTCTTGATATTAAATAAGGATTGTGATTTCCACAAATAGTTAAGTTACTTTTTTGTATTGAACTGTTACCTACATCAATCTATACTACCGGTCAAAAGTTTTTGCCCACTGATTAATCCATTCATTAAATTTCAAAACAATATAAATTAACAAAATTCTCATTCACATTGTCAAGTGAAGGTCGAAACGCTATCTTACAAATCAAAAATAATATCGTTTATTCATTATTAGTTGACTTAATACAAGCGTATGTTCATATTTTATCGGTGAGTGCGACAAGTTAAAACTTGCAAGTACCGGTTGATTTATTCTTCAGTTGTGAATGGTTTCTTCGGTGTTCATAATTCTATTGTAGTCCCAGGTCGCCCTGTGAAACGAAAGAACATGCTGTGATGTATATTTTTGGATCAAGACATTTTTGTTCGTATACGAATTGTTTTCGTTCTCTCAAATTCAGACTTGTAAGTAGTGAAACGGTTGAAACCAAGGAACCATTTATCGAAACTCGTATTAATCGCAAGTCATCTTAGTCTAGGCAAAAGTAACCGTACCATGGCCGTCAAATTAAAAATACTTCGACGCACCGCGGACTACAACGTCAAAAACAATGCATCCACCAGAAACTTTGACGATAGAAAATATTTAGGGCGGCCTCGAAAAACGTATTTAGACGAAGAGCATCCTTTTGATACACGACGTGTGAGTTCGTAAACCGCTAGGTAAAAGTTAGTCACTAAACAGTATTTCTGGCTGTTCTTTCTGGCCCCAAATGAAAATGGCAGTCCACGACAATAAATATTGGAAGACCTTAGCTAAGAGCGGTGCAGTAATGTTAGAAATTGGGCTGATCGAAAAATCCTCGCCAGAAGCGAATTATAAGGTACAGACGTGGAAATTTTCATATACGCGACCTCAACTAAGAGCGGCGAAACCTTCGGAAAAATTCCAACAATGTCGACGTTGTTGTCAAATCAAAAGACAAAAAAGTCTTTGCATTCGAAAGCTTATTTTCATGACATCATTCGGAATATCCCTTTTGCCTGCCCCAATTAAAAAAAAATCAGCTAGATACGGTGAAAACTCGCTGAGAATTTCCATTTTTGTACAGTGCGCTCGATTTCAAGCGGCGTTCTCAGTCTCTGGCGCATCGCACCGTCAGTTGATAATCTTCCCTCAGTGCGATATCGCGCGTACGTTTGCACATCCAGAAATTAGATAAAAGATTATATATAATACACTCAACACGCAAAGAAAAAAATTGGGACTATTCTGAATTGATAATAAAGCGGAAGTGGGGAGGTAAAAAAATTTTAATAAAATAGAAATTTTCACGCATGTACCATATCATTTTCTTCCTATGAATTTTCGGAACTTTCAATCCCTTCTGGCGAAGATTTTCCAACCTGCACGATTACCGAGGAATCTCTTTTAAGACGTCAAAATAAAATTAAGAGGTTGTAGTGGGCTAAAGAATATGAAAATTGATCGCATTAAGAGTGGAAGAGAGTTTTATGGAATGATAAGTCAATGATTGAGGGTTTTGGATCTAAGAGATGAATATCATCCGACCTCAACCCGATTGGTTAGGAAAGTCAGAAAGCAGTGTTCAATTTCAACTTCACATCTTTATATATTATAATAAAAGCAAAAGGGGGTTACATCGATGAATCAAAAATTCATATTTGTTACAATTACAGATTGTGAATTATTATCAATTGATTTTCATCTATATATGTTATAAATATCATAAGCGTATTTTTTTGAATTTTTTTTGTATCACACAAACTATACGTTGCGACCAAAAAAATATGAAGTGCTTATTGAGAACTAGCACATTTAGAAATATTTTTTTCCATTATTTGCGAGGTACAATAATTATAAAAATAATTGTTTGAACTGTATTACTAAAATAGTATGGGTGATATCTGATATAAAGTAAAATCTCCAGTGACTACTATTTTTCTATATCTTCTTGGTTAGTCCGGACCTGCAGTTCCACATTTTTATGTACCTAATCACAAACCTACAACAGTTCCTCTGCATTTCAGGTGTTAATATTCTGTGCCTCTCTCTACCTATAGTATATTTTATTTTTTTTTTCACAGTTCGGCTACAAGTGACTTTGATAAATATCGAATAACGTCCTATTCATTTATTCTATTAACGATTATCTAACTGCAGATTATAAAATTGTTTAACCTGCATTCTTGGGTTGTCGATATCGAGGAGAATTATTTGGAAGTTAAAAATTAGATATATACGAGATGTATTTCATTTATCGTATTTAAATATGAAAAAGCCATCAATTAAAAATAGTCACTTCCAATTAGAGCCACTTCAGACACTATGGTTCGTGGCTTCAAATCCCTTTTTCCTTTTTTCGCAATTATTTCTTTATACTGAAAACAATGTATAACGTTTATACAACCCGAAAACAAAAATAAATATGATAAGTATCACGAAATTTCCATACCCAAAATAACGAATCAAAAAAATATCACTCAAATTTTGATTATAAACGATCATCAACAAGAAATGTATGAAAATATATAAGAGCTAACGTAGATTTCGATTAAGTTTGAATTTCAGGAATTGTTGGTGATATAATACACTGTTTAAACCACCACGGCGTTTCGATAAACAAGTTATCTTCTCCAGGGACTGAAGGTAAATTAAAACATAATGACTGGACTTCTGTTTCATACTACATTTATCAACCAATTAACCTGTTCCCTCGAAAATTAATTCCAGCAGGAGCACCTTTTTGGCGGGAACCACATTTATTACTTGACTACTAAACTATAGAGTGGGCTAAAAGGAATTGACCCTTTGTCTCTATTTAGCAGTTTCAATGCTTTCAAATGTATCCAACAATTTATTATTGGATACATTTCTTAATAATTTTGCATTATTTATATTTATGTCATGATTATGACTTGCAGCGTGATCAGCAATACTCGCTATTCCGGTTCATCCATATTTCAAGAAAGCTGTGTGATCTTTAAGCCGGACAATAAAGGATCTCTCAGTCCGCCCATTATACTTCCCGTCACAACCACCACGGCTTATTTCATACATACTATTCTAACTAACTAACTAACCTCTCCTTCTTCCAATCCCTAACATATTTTGTACCGTTTTGTGACTAGCATTCTTATGACACATTGAATAATCAATCCATCAATTTCTCCAATTCTGTTCTCCATTTTGCAGTTTCTTATTGCATGGGAATTATTATTACTATTCTAGTGAAAACTCAATTCGGGACACACTGTTTATAATACCATTGTTTCGAGTCAATTAAAATTGCGTTTAATAAACCACTTCGACACGAACCCGGCTCTTCTTCCCACACATTTTAATAATGACTTTATTTTATAAAAATTATAATGAATACACTTTAAGTAAATACATAAAAAATTGATGGTTTCCTGTTAATTGTGTATCTAAATATACCTTCATTATTTTGATTATAATGTTTACAAGAAAAAAATATGTCATTTAAAGGGTTTCTTGAGCAGTAATTATTTTCTGATCCTCTGAGAAATAAACATATCCGATAGACTGAGGAGAACAAAACATTCGTTATTTCTTTGAGAAGAGATATTGATTTTATACTTTGTAGTCATTTTTGTCGAAGCATATCGAAAACTATAAGAAGTTTCTCATTATTTTTCATACGAGTATATCTCTCTTCTTCTTAATAAAACCCTAGATTTTGCTTAAATAACGAAAATATCTCCGAAATAGAATGGCTACGGTCATGAAAATGATCAAATTCTGAGTAAAATGACATGGCCAACTCAGCGAAAGAAGAAGCATGGGAAGAGTTCAGCAAAACGTAGAAGAAAACATTATACAGCCATACCAATTCTTATTTGGGTTCTTAAAAACACCAAGAAATGGAAAATATAGCAATATAACAATTATATAATAACTCATAGACAAAATAAAAGGCAATAACTTAAGTGTCTTACTTAATGAGGGAGAGGAAAAGCAATGGAAGCTAACAGAAAAAAAAATATTGGAGGCTAAAGAACTCACACAAACAAATTGATATACCAGCGAACCGTTTTTTCATTAACTTGCTTCCCTCATCTTTCTTTACCAACTTTCCCTTCTTCATTGACCCTTTTTACAAATCTACTTTCCAATATCTTTTTATTACGCCCCAACTTTATCACTCTTTGATCTTCCATGGACTGAAAGTGCTACTTTGTTGGACGAATCTGAAAATTGCGAAACGAGCGAAGCGATACGAGCAACAGAAGAGTCCAACAAAGTAGTATTTCAGCCGCGGCGTACACAACATTTTTTAGACGACGTATAAGATCCAAAACTTTTTCAATTACACTGAGGAAAGAAAATAAATAATAGAGAATAATAAACATCTTATTTATTGAACAATATAATGTACCTAATGATATTTGCAATGTCAATATTAATTTATTAATTAGTTACAAAAAGTAATGTTGATTGTACCTCCAGGACAATCATTAATATTTATTGGATTTAATATAGATGGAATATGTATATCTCTACTAGATGTTGATGGAATCTCTGTAGATGTGTTTGTGATTTCGATAATCATCGAAGTGAAACTGTCAAGTGTCAACATTGAAGTGGCTAGAGTCACATTTAAAGAAGTTAAAGTTGTCTACTCCAGAGCGTCCCTAAAGTATTTAGCAGTACGGAACTGTCACTTTCACTACACTCAAAACGCAACTTTCGGTATGTGAATGAATACAGAACGAACAACTTTTAGATGGCATCGTCTAAAAAATATTAATCTCCATGGAGAATAGTTTGAAAAGCAATAAAGCCTTATCCAATTATAAATATTTATTTTTATTTGTCTATCTCAAAACTTAAATAGGAATGCTCGTACTATAAACAAGTTAAGATAAATCATATCGAACGACCATGTAGATAGAAATGAAAGTAGTTATTACGTATACCGTCCATTTTTCACGAAATCATTTGAAATGTATATATTCATCGGTGTTGATATTGTATGTATTTAAATTTGTTAAAGGATATAAGGAGATGCAGTTTGGTTGAAAATGTATGAAGATATAAAGTGCAGCTCGTGCATGAGACATGGCGGGTAGACGAGGTAGAGCGATATCGGACAGCAAGCGATACCCATCTTTCGTCATTACAATAACAAATAAGCTAACAGAGAGAACCCACAGTTTCAGTAAAAGACGAGGGCATAAATACTATTTGCGGTTGGCATGTCGTTTGTACAATTGCTCTGCTTTAGTTCTACACTGGCATCAAAAAGACATTCAACACGCCTGTAATGTAAATGTAGATTTTACTACTCGAAAGAAAAATTGTTTATCACGATGTGTAATTTATTTGTATCGGACAAAGACAGCCGTAACGTTTTTGAGATCTGCAAGTTTTTATAATACTTCCTAGAGGTTACTATTTTCTAAATGAAACAAAATCCGTTAGATGAATGTCTTATAAGTAATGTCGGTTTTCAAATATGAAAATTCCTACGCCTCATGTCGTAACTCATTCTGTTTAAAGTACGATTGCATCACTTTATTCTAATCATAAAAAACAAACCTCATTTACAAATGACAATTAAAAATATTAAATGAATTTCAGCGATTAAATTAAATATACTTCGCAACAACTACTATTTATTTTATTTTTTTGGCTCTAGCAAATCGAAAAATCATCTCGATTTCGATGAATTTTTTTAATCTTTGTTTTTACGGTGGATTCATGAAAAAAAATATGGGAATAAAAAAAATTAAAACATATTGCTTAGGTTAGGTAGGTTAGGTTAGGTTAGGTTAGGTTAGGTTAGGTTAGGTTAGGTTAGGTTAGGTTAGGTTAGGTTAGGTTAGGTTAGGTTAGGTCAGGCGCCGACCCTAAAAAACGCAATAAAGGAAAATATGCGGGAGGTAATTGTTTCCACCAGAAATAGGGGGACAGTATTCAACATCACAGACCTCGACCCGGCGGTCACCTCAGAGGAGGTAAAAGTTGAGGTCAAGAAGCAGACCGGTCTAGCCGGTCTGGTGGAGATAAAACTACTAAGAAAAACGAAATTGGATGGTCGGCATGTATGGTGAGGGAACGAATAGTCCCTTTTAGATGTTTCAGGTGTCTGGAATACGGCCACAGACTGACCTCCTGTAAGGGGGAGGACAGTACGAAGCAGTGCCTCAACTGCGGAGAGCTCAACCATAGAACCCACGAATGCTAGGTCGTATCGAAGTGTATGACCTGCAAAGTCGAAGGGCATAGGATGGACACCATGAGGTGTCCAGATTTCAGAAAACTGGTCCTATTTATTTATTTATTTATTTATTCAGTTATTTATTTATTTATTCATTTCTTTTAATCATTTTATTTCATACAGAATTTTAACCCGGATAGTTTTTTGTATTTATATTTTATTCACTTAGTATTTATAAAGTATTTATTTATTTTATTGTTCTGCATGATTGCCGGGGTCGCGCTCTTAGTGGTGAGAAGGTGGGCTCACATAAAAACAAATGGCCATAGACAAAAAAACTGGGGAAATCCAGATAAACGTACTGCAAGTGAACCTGGGAAGGTCTAAGATGGCGCACGACATCGCCTTCGATGAAACCAAGAAACATGACATCGATATTATGATAATATCCGAGCCAAATAAAAACAGCTCAAAAACAAAGAGATGGCTCGTAGATAAGGAAGTAGACGTGGTGATAGCCATACTAAACAAAAATCTAGGAATCGATAAGATGCTCCGAGGTGATAGTTGTGTGCTAATTGAAACTAAGGGCACCACCATGAAGGCTGCGTATAAATCATCATACAATAACGCTAGAGAATATCAAAACGCCATTGATACAACCTTCGAGATGGCTACGAGAAACAATGGAGATCTGTCCCAAAGTCCCTGGTTGTCGAAAATGAAAATTGCTTTCCTCGCCTAGTAAGTGCACTTGGTTAGTTCTTATAATTCAATGTTTACATAAATATGCTCATTATGCATTCATCAAATTAATCCCTTCTTTACATCACCACGACACGAAGAAGCTGATATAAATATTCTCCACTCAGTTTGCAATATAGATCGGAGAGCAGCTGTGAATATAAAGTGCGATGATACCGATAAAAAAGAAGTTTTTGATGTTATGCAAAATTTTGTATGTACAACGTATGGATAACCAAAGAGCGTGATTGATGTAAACTCTGCTAGAGAAGCAATATTCAAGAAAAAATTTGACATAAAAACCATCGAAGATGAATTTTTAAAACGCTGCTCTAAAGACATCGATGCTAACATGTATCCTCCATGCGAAACTGGACTTTGGCAGCATTTCTTACGATCGCATTACATTGCATCAGTATGGGGAAATGCAGAAAAAAAAATTCCAACTGAAATCAAACCTGAAGAATGTGGAAGGTCAAAAGTTTGTACGAGTTTGTTTATGTTGTTAATTTGTGTTGTGTTCTAGGTAACTTCTAGGTAACTAGCTGAATCTGAAGAAATTAACGATGTGCCAGATCAAGAGACCGATTATGATTCTGATAGCGATGGTTGCTAATTTTTTTGCCATTCACAGATTTTAATATAATTACAATGAAGAAATTCGATTATTTCGTTGCTACATAATTGCAGCGTGACATTTAAAAATTTCAGATTGTTAAGCACTATTTAACTAATTATTTTAAATGTGTAAATTGAATAAAAATTTACTATTCTACTCAACAAATTATGTAATATTAGATTATAAGTAATCACAGCACTAAATTATAAATACTTTTTTTATAATTGAGATAAATTAATCCGCATAATGAATAATTGTGAAGAATGATATGTAAAATTATAATTCAATGATATCTGACTCAATTATGGGGGACAAATGCTTGTGGCTAATTACAAACGAATCGCGCGCAAACGTGTAAGCGTGCAGTAGCTGGGATAGGTAATAAAGAGCTAAGGTGCTTCAAATGTCGGACGCCGGAAAAATAAGCATTTTCTACTTGTCTATTCATCGTATTGCGATAATTTTTTTTTAATTTCGCATAGCTAACCAAAATGCGCATAATGGGTATATTAGTGTAAATATCAAACTGTAAAAATTAACCAAATACACTAACTGGGCGAGAAAAGCAATTTTTTTACCAGGGACCTTGGGATCGTAAAAACGCCAGTCACTGCTGTTTCCCTGCTAGTTATTACCTATTAATGAGATGCAAAAAAAATCTCGCGTGTACCTCATGACATTTGTGAGGTGAGTTTTCCGACGACCGAAGAAAGAAATAGAAAAAAAGAATCTCGCATGTACCTTATGTAATTTTTCAAGTGAGTTTTCCGATCACAATTTTTTACGTCTGCCGGAGACTTGAGAAGAGAAAAAAACGTCTCTAATGTTTTGGCGCTGATATTTACGACTCAAATAATGCTTAGAGAAAAGGATCTTGTGTGTAACTTATTTTTTTAATTTCCTCGAATTTCCACGAAGTTTACTCGGGCTGCATTTTCAAATGGGACCGATCTGGTCCGGTAGACAGAGGTACCATAATGTGTAGGCCGCGAAGCTATGCACTTTCATGTACTTTATAACATGCATTTTTTGTAGTTATCTCTTGGACTATTGCTAGTTATCAGGCATTATCTAAAATAAATCAATAAAATCTAGGAGTACTATAACATTCAGAAAAAATAGTATTGACCTGTAAAATTCTAATTTTCTGATGAAAATAATTGCTCCAAATTAAATGTAATATATTTGTTTGAACTTTAACACTTAACGTATCTCAAAACTAAGAGGCACATAAAATTTTCTTGTTTTCACCCTATGAATATGTCAATTTTAACAATCATGGTTCATGGTTTAAGTCATAAAATCGTTATTTGTGGCAAAATAAGTAGCTATTGCATTACATTCTATTTGGAGCAAGTTGTCTGAGAGACATAAACACACCCCTGCTACATTTTTATCAACAAATCAACTTCAAAACAACGATAAGTCACTCTATGCAGTAGCATTTTGTTTAACAGACCAGGCATTCTTCTACACAATCGGCGCTAATGACTCTAATCACGCTAAGGTCTCAGGTGATATAAAATATATCCAGACTTCTAAACTTTGTGAGTTTGTTAAAACTAATTCTCCTTCAAATAAACACCATTATTCTTTTAAAACTAAGTTGTATTTATTCTCGTTAAAAGAAATATAATTTTGTTAAATTTTCCAATCCCATTGAGACTATCTGAAAACATTTCTATGCAATACTTGTTTTGCGGGGTGTAGTGTAGATGTTTTTTGCGAGGAGAATATGAAAACTTGGAGAACATTATTGCAAACAAATTCACTCTAAAATTATATATTGAGTGGGTACGTCTCTTAATATTTTGTATGCAAAACAAATCCGGTTTCCGATTTGTTCAATCGCAAGCAGTGACAAACAACAGCAGATTATCTTTACCGACGTCAGTATTCAAACTTGTCAATATATGTCACAACTGTTTGTTCGATCTTCAAGTCCTCCAATGAGATCAGCATATTTCAATTTATACCATTGTTTCTGACAGCGGACTTTTTGGTAAAAGGGAATATTGTTATCTTCTTTTCTATTAGTTATTTTCAAATGTTCAAAAATATTTGAGTATTTTTCTTTTTTCTATACTTGGAACAGGATTCGCTGTAATATGGGACATATGACTAGTGATTTTTTTGCTGGTACCTTTGTGGCAACACTGTTTTTGACAGATCACGCGAGAATATAAATAGAATATTTCAATCAGCTCTGAGTTATAGCAAAGTAGGTTTAAAACAGAAAAAAACATGTACTTAATAAGAGAAGCATTAATCATTGAGTTCTAAAAAACTTAATTTAATGTTTATTTCTAATATACACACTTTGGAAAATGACGTGTCAGAGGCCAATAATAGTCAGATATCATATTAGTACCTCAGCTACCTTAATAGCGTTTTTTTATTAAACGTGACTTCTGATGCATACGAAGTAAGTAGAGTTTTGTGCTCATATTTCACCAGAGATTTTAAATTGTAGCAAAAGGCCTTCTACAATTTAAATCTAATTTTCAGATTTTCTATCTGAAATGTGAAAATTCGGGTTTGAAAGCAAACGAGTACTTGTAGTATAACTTAGCTCATTAGATTTTTGAATTTGTACTATTTGGTATCAGTTACATAGTGTAAGACTTTCCTTGTAAAGTCTTGGTTATAACATTTGGTTATATTCTATTCGATCATTTGCTTCTTCTCACTGGTACCTTCTATCTAAAAAAATATTAAATGCATTCTAAAACTCGTTAATTTTCCCTAAACCATTTCATATCCAGAAATGTGAGGAGATTTTAATGGTGAAGCTAAATAATTTTGTATTTGAGAAATATTTCTGCAACTACCGATACTTCGAATTTTTGGCAGCTGTTGTGTTCGCTACTTATATGTCATTACAGGGATTATTATAAAAATTTCCCAGCACTGTCCTTTTCGTTTTTTAAACACTTTTGTGGACCATGAAACCATAATCTTCAAGAAGAAGTATCAGAGGAATATCCTCTATACCAAAATTATATGTTTTTGTCATAAAAATTTGTAAACTGTTTCTAATACTTGACTAGCTTGACTTGACTTAACGAATCATTCTGATTTTTGTACATTTTTTGTACATTTGACTGGAGCTTTGCTAAATACTCTGAAATCAAAACCCAGTAAATGTCAATGAGGAAAATGAAGAAATGATAAGTGGAATCTATTATTTTAAATTTTTTTTATCGGACACCACATGAAGTAAAATTAAATCTGGAATATTATAAGTCGTAGATTACATTCTTCAACCTCTTGTGGTATTACTAGTGAATATTTATGCATTAGCATTGTTAACGTCGTCTTCAATTGAATTCGCGAGCAGTTTTATATTTACATTCATGGTGTCTAGAAAACGAGAAATAATTCATATAAATTATTCCACACATTAATGGCAATACTATTCAAATTAACCCGATACATTTCTCATCTGAAACCAGTATCAATTTACTGAAGGTGTACCTAAACAGAAGCAATGACATCAATCAGAGTTGTCACGATAACAACAATCATTTCTTTCGTAGTAACACATTAGTCAATGCTACCAACACAACGCCTATTAATTCATTGTAGTTGGATGGAAAATTTAAAGGCGTAGAAAAGACGAGGTCTTGAAAAATGATGAAATTCTTTCTCCTTCCACTGAAGAACATAAGTTTCCAAAAATTCTTTTGAGGATATGAAATAATCGATTATTTTATACATGTACTATTAGCAATGGAGTATTATTTCATTTTAGCACAATATTATACTAAGCTGGAACCGTTGGCGATAGTCATATTGAATACACTGTTTAGACTACCACCACCCCAACAATCACAGTTACACGATCTAGCACCCGTTTCGATAACAAAGTTATCGGCTTCAGACACTGAAGGTGAACTGTTTACCTTTAGTTTCTTAGGCTCTTAACACTTTTTGGGTATATACAATTTTGTTTCTTCAGTTACATAAACATAGTATAAACAATATAAGTATCGCTTCAGTAATACCACTGAAGCTGTTAAAATTAAGTAGGAGTGAACACAAGAATTATACAACGTATCAGTTCATGATATTGGTGAATATTTGAGGAGAATCATGTTAAATCAGATAAGACAACATCAGTATACACCTGACGTTAATGTTAATCGACAAATAATTTTTCATTCCTGCAAAAGAAAGCCCGCGGTTGACATAGGCGCTGAACGCCCATGAAAAATTGTGCAAAAATAATTGAAGTATCATGAGAAATCCACGAACCTCACTACTCAAGATTTGAAGTGCATCGAACGTAACATGTACAATAGCAGGTGCAAAATTTTACCAGTGCTACCGTGGTAATGTCTTTCTTCTACGTCAGTAGCAGAAATCTTTTACCTAAGACATTGATGAATGAAAATTTTTTGTTCGTGAATGAAACTGTAGGTTGTCCCAATAATCGGTTTTGCTCCTATCTATATTCTTTTCCATTGCTTTTTCCATTGTTCTGTAGCTGATAGCACACTATTTACTAAATGATAAGGCACAAGAGTCATAAACTGATTGTATCAATATATTAATACATTCAATTTTTATCCAAAAGTAATTGTTCTTGATTTTGAAATTAGGATTATAGTACTGTTCAAATTAATTGTAATGATAAAAATATCAAGATGAATCCACCTTGAACAATCTTGGTGGAGAAAAATACAGAATTCAGAATTGAGCATTAATTATAACAATAAATCTTCCAGAATTCATTATTGTTTTGGTATGATTTTTTAGTAAGTTAACAAAGTTGACAAGGTTTTGTATTTAATTCATTGGATGACTTTATCGGATTTTCTGACTATTTAGTGAAAACTTATGTGTCAGAAGATTTATTTATCTGGGCTCAAACAACAACAGAACTAAATAAAACCACATATGCATGCGAATCATTTAACAGTTATAGTCCAGAGTACCAAAAAAAATGAGAATTTCCATGAACCTGCAACGATTTTCATGAAAATTTGGAATTAAGCTTGAGTTACCCTTATCTTCAAAATCTACCCTTTGTCACATGTGCTTATTACTATTAGTTGTGAAAACTACCCCTTATTGCATAAAATCAAAAAAATTATAAGTATAAGCATTTAATGAGTAGAAAAATACTTTGAAGGTTTGAATAAAAGTTTTTTAATGCTTCAATATAGTATTTACGATGTTTCAATCCTGCTTGATGTATTCAATTAAGCACCCCCTGTCAATATAAAATTAAAAAAAATTATTTAAGTACATTTTGTAGCTCACTTATATTAAACCATCCTTAATTTCGAAAAAAATTGAGCTAAGACGTATTTACTCTTTTTGATGATTTTTTATTTTAAATGGACATCTTTTTATCTGTTTTGACTTGAATATTTTATATTCATAATTTTTAACTCCTATAAATCATCCCTTATGCGAAAAATATGGAAAAATTATTTACATATCGGATGCATACTTTCACTTATACTCCAAAATCTATCAGCTACAAAATTTCATAAACGTTTTAAATTTCTTTAGCCCTCTATTTTTTAAAGGGAAATGTTTAAAGGGTTCGAAAATGGTATCAGTCATATGTTAGGATACGATTTGCATCTCAGTTTTTTTAGAAGTTACAAAAAATGTGGCAAAAGCAAAATGTTTGTTAAAAAAATCAGACACTATGTTATATATCAATGTTCATGTATATCTTATAGTTTTTCAGGAATTTGGAAAAAATGTAGAAATCTTTAAAAATTTGGAAAATAATTTTTCGACTTTAGGCAAATTTTTTTCGAAATTATTATTTTATTACTACGTGAATAATATGAGTCATCACTGGATTATATTTTTATTGCAATTTGGGTACTATTGCTAGGGGTGAAATAGAAAAATACTTTTTTTTCCTTTTTCTTTGAGAAAGTATAGTTTTTTTGGCCTAAACTGAAAAGTGAAATATGTTGCTGTCTTTGGTAGAATCTAAATCTCGAAGATGGCCTTTTCAAGTATTTTTTAATATATTGGATTTAGCTGGAATAAATGCATGGGTGTTATATAAAGTAACAACGGGAGGAGAGATAAGAAGACAGAAATTTCTATTCTAATTGGTCAGAAGAGCTTGAACAATACGAACAAAATCTGTCTGAAATGTACAGTTGAGAAGTCCATTTATAAGAAATGCAACAAAAAAGAATAAAATATAGATTGATTATATTTTTATACTGTTGTTGGTTTGCATTCAATATTTAAAACTATAAATTATGAGAGACTTTATACACGGTATATATTTCTCAACTACACCACTGAAAGTTCAGGGTTCGTCTCTATTTATCTTCGTTTAATTTAAATTGTCTGATACTTGTTTTCATTTTTTTGTTTTATGCCCCTAACAACACATTGTTGATGCATCGCACAAGGTGTGTGACATGAAAAAAAAAAAAATGAAAAATGGTGTTTATAAAAAGTTTTGGGAGTGTCGAACTCGAGATTATTATCGGTTTCCAGAATAATAATAAACAATTCATATTTAGTTGTACCTATTCCTAAGCGTTGAACAGTTTGATGATGATTAAGATAATCAGAAATTTGATTACTTCAACACCACAGTGACACAAACTTTATTCGATATCAAATACAAATTACTCAACTATTAAACCATCACTCACACGTTTCAATCTTTGTTGTACGAATATTAATCTTGTGACTCCGGAGCGGATTTCTTGGCTGCTGTAGATTGTGCAAGATATTTTTCTTCATTAAGTTTATACTTTTACTTCTAGCATGGATGAATTTTAAAAAAAATTAGCAATATATCATATTATGAATATCTTAACGAAGAAATTAAATAAACGACATAATCAGAATATCTTATGATTACAAGGTGTGTACTATTCATAAAATTTATAAAAAATGGGGAATGAAGAAAAATTATTTATTTTATTTTACTAACAATCAAAATTTGTACAGTTCCCTGAGCTAATTGAATGGCTTCAGAACATATAAACCCTACTATGGCGTGAAAAGGTCTTCTCTAAAAAAATCATACCAAAACAATAATGAAGCGACATTTCGATTCTGGAATATTTATTGTTATAATTAATGCTCAATTCTTAATTCTATAATTTTCTCCACCAAGATTGTCCAACGAGGATTCTTCGTGATATTATATGATTATGATTATGATATTTTATCATCATTACAAATAATTGGAACAGCATTATAATCCTAATTTGAAAATCAAGAACAATTTCTTTTGGATGAAAATTGAATTTATTAATATATTGATACAATTAGTTTATATCTCTTGTGCCTTATCATTTAGTAAAGAGTGTGGTATCAGCTACAGAACAATGGAAAAAGCACTGGAAAAGAATGTAGATAGGAGCAAAACCAATTATTGGGACAACCTACAAGGGCTGATACACGTAAAAATTCTTCTGAAAAACTATAAACAGAGTAGATCTGCTAAATGTATCAACCTAAGTAAGAACAATCTACGAGGAATTCTATCGAAGCGCTGTGGTCTCAAAAAACACCTGAGGACGCTATACCTAGCAGATAATGCTGCGTGCATAATTTGTTGCACAGAGGACGAGACCTCTATCCACATTCTCTCGAAGTATGAAACACTAAGGAACTCCAGAGCACAACACCTGGGAGCACTTGAAAAGGAAAAAGATCTCTGGCAATTGATGGGCTTAATGAATCAGCTGTAAACATTGGGCTGTCCAGTATCGCTGCAAGAAATAGGGACACAATAGATCCTTTGGGACGCAGTGTATACGGGATCTCGAGTCTATATATATATATATATATATATATATATATATTCTCGTGACTTTCTCATGATATTTCAATTATTTTTGCACAGCGTCTATGTCAATCACTGGTTTATTGGATGTTGTCTTATCTGATTTAACATAATTCTTCTCAAAGATTCACCAATGTCATGAACTGATACGTTGTATTCTTCTTGTGTTCACTCCTACTTAATTTCAACAGCTTCAGTGGTATTACTGAAGCGATACTTATATTGTTTATACTACAATAAAGGTTTAGCGCGATGCCTCTATGGTGTCAGCAAAGTGAAAATGTTTAAGTAACTAAAGGAACAAAATTGCATATACCCCAAAAGTGTTTTCTAGTATACTATTGTACTGAATACACTGTTTCCACTTCTACTTCTTAAGAGACTGAAGGTAAACAGTTTACCTTCAGTCTCTGAAGATGATACCTTGGTTATCGAAACACGCGTCAGTCAGTGTAAATGTGAGTGTTGGTGTAAACAGTGTATTCAGTATGACAAGATGGCCAATTTCTTTTTAATCTCCTTGCGTCTTGAGTTTCTATAATTAGATGGAGTAACGTGTTTTTATAGTTAGCATGTCACTCATAATGTTTCGTGCTTTGTTCTTTTATGACATATTTAACAGAACTGACGTTTTAGTAGCATCAGTGGCTTCTTTGTACTTATGTTTGATTCATTTCCAGAGCTCGATCCCTTACATAATTAGCCAGTATAACGCTTTCACTTTCCGCTCAATTTGTAAACGTTTTTTAATGATATGATCTTTTCATGCGAGCCTCGTGCATGCAAGTTTTTCGTGTTAGTAGCTTGTGGTATTTGTACATTGTTCATATAAACATGAGAGCCTTCGACTTTTCTCAGAGTAAATACCAACTCTGCGATTTTGTTTCGTTTGTCTTGATTTTCCATTTGCTCAGCCACGTTTGGATGTCATTTAAATGTTGTTTGTTGTTTGCTAATATTACTATGTCGTCGGCGTAGGCGCCCATGGTGGTTTCATTATTAGCTTGTAGATCTGCCGTTTATTATACATAATAATGGCTCCAAGACGCTCATTTGTGGTACGCCTGCTTTTATTGGAAAGTTATCGGAAGTCCCTTCATTATTTTTGGTTCTGATCTCTCTATTGCTTAGATGAGATTTTAAGGAGTTGAAGTGTGAAATTGGAAAATATTTTTTTTCGTGCTTAATTAATTGTGTGGCTCATTCTTCCTTCCAAATTGATGTAGTGATATCCGTTACTCAATAGTTTATTATTTTAGTAATAATCTTTCAAAAAGCATCGGCAGGATTGGTAATAGGTAAGCTTATTAGACGATATGAAGAGATACTTTTTGGGTTTTTCCCGGTTTGGTATCATTATTATTTCTGCAGTTTAGGCCAGTAATTCAGACGTAAAATAGCATTAAATATGTGGGTGATAAGTATTTTAACTTCCCTTTATCAATCTAGGGTTATTTTATCCATGCCAGGAGCTTCTGAAATTTATGCTCATTAATAGCAAACATTTTAGCACTCTTTGCAGGATATACGAAATAGAATAAGGTGATTTGGGTTAAAGGGAACACGTTTGTTTTTTCCGTAATCAAGATAATTAAATTTATAGAAAATACGAGATAATATGATAGTTTCAGGCAAAAATATTTGGGACCACCATGCATCAGAGAACACCGGCTATTTTAGAATCACTTACGCAGCAACTAGTAATGTCTGGACGGAAGCAAAGGTTTTTGAGAGTTATTTTCAAAAAGTGTTCTTAAAAAAATGGGTATTATCAATATATGATGGTCATTATCCTCAAGTTATTATCAACATGATAGAATTGGCATCTCGAAATGATGTGACGATAAATGAATTACCCCTGCATACTAGCCATGTCTTATAGCCTTTAGACTTGGTGTTTTTAGGCCATTAAAAACTAGGGCCAGCGATTAATCAAATGGCAAAGGAAACATATTGGAACACGGGTTCCTAAAAAATATTTTTCCATTATGACTGGATCGAATTTCAACAGTTTTATCAGATGTAATTCCAGATTCAGTCCCTAAAACAGTTAAAGGACACTATAGAAAAACAAACGAAAACAGATAATCCAGAAATAGTCGAAGACCCAATGACTTTAAATAATTTAGAAGCTGTTCCACAACCTCCCATTTGACTCAACTTTCCATCCAATTATGCTTCACATGTACGAAACATTCCTCTGGAAAGTTTCAGTAGCACAATCTCTGGAAAACAGAGTTAAAGATTGTGTTGAATTTATTCCGCCAGAAATAGAAATAACCTTTGAATATGTTCCATTAAGTTCTATTAAAAACAACGCTCCTAAAATTTTTAAACAAAAAAAGTTGGATGTGGAGCAGAGGAAGGAAGGAAAAAACCGATAACAAAGGAAAAGGTAAAATTTTAAAGGAACGAAACATTAAATAACGATTGGAATCAATCTATAACATGTAAGAGTTGGGTGTATGGTATATACAATAAGGGATCAAGAAAAAAACAATACGAATGTGAAGAATGAGAATACGATTAATATGCCTTAAGATGTAAATGTTTCTTATGATTCATCTTATGTTTTATATTGGACTTCAGACTTTGCCATGGAGTAATCAGATTGATTTTTTCGATAAGGGTAGAACAATAACTAGAGATTACTATTCGACATCACTGACCACTATACGAAAAAAAAATTTAAGAGAAAAGACGCAGAAAGCTATCCAAAGATATTTTGTTTTTGCAGGACAACGCTTCTGCACACAAATTTCATGTTGCCATGCTAAAAATTCGTGATTTGAGGTTTGAAATACTCGAACACTCCCCTTATTCACCAGATAGTCTCCGTCCGACTATCCTCTCTTTCCAAGGGTAATAAAAGCTGCGGAGATCTGGTTTGCAGAGCAAAAAGAAACATTCTTTTTTGAAAGATCTAGAGACGTTGCAGGTTCGCTGTAACAAACGTATCCTATTGAGAGGAGAATATGTTGAGGAATAAAATATTCTGACATTGAAATTTTGTTTGGCTCTGTAGTAGGCTAAGAATTTTTCAATATATCCTCGTTTGTTATACTAAAATACAAGCTCTCACCAAATTCATAATTTTTTTGAAATTTCACAACTGATCGGAAATTATCTGACAATGTCAAATTATTTCATATACCGGGTAGTAAACTGAGGCTGTTGGCCATATCTCAGGAGCGAATCATATTGCAGCTTCAGGGGGAAAAATCGTATCAAAAGTGGGTAGAAAAACACGTGGGTTTAGAATTTCCGATCCACTACTAGGGGGCATATTTGGAAACATGCAATGAAAAAAGCAGAATTTTTTAAAATTTATCCATTTAAGTGGCATTTTATATACAATAATCGAGCTATTCAACAAACTCTGCGCATCTTTGATCTAACAACTTTTAGTTTATCGCTTTGAATAATAAGTAATTGTTAATGCACTACTGATTCGAAACGAATCCCCGATGGATGTAGGGAATCCAACATCAAGGTCGTTGGTCTGTAAATGTGTGGTACGAGATTGATTTTAAGTGGATAAATGAAAAAGCCTTTTTTTTAATGATGCAGTTGATAGATAAATATATTTACTTACAATTTCTTTCAGAATACATACTCTCAGTCATTTGTCGTGACATGTGCTTACAACATGACGGTTGTTCAGCACATTATTCCATATATGCATTTTTTAGATCAAACGTACCCTGACAGATGAATAGGACATGTAAGTTACCTTCGGCACTCCAGTTTTCTAGACCTAACTGACTTGAATTTTTATTTTTTTACCAGCCTAATTGACGTTTGGAGAAAAATTCTCGTTGTTTACATATTTCCTAAAATATCTTAGGACAGAGAAATGATAACGACAAGGAACTTTCGCCTTCAATGATTATTAAATTAATTTTGAGAGGACTACCTAAAGGTTTATGCATCTATTAGAAATTGAGTAGAAAAATTATAATATCCAAAATATATTAAGCAACGCCCTCAAGCTCTAGAATTCACGTTGCTAATTAAATTTATGTCTTTTTATTTTTCTGGACAAAAACTTTTTCAAACAACATTAAGTTTATAAAAATCGGCTAAGCAGAACCGGTATTTTTTCATACTAAAGTTCTCACTCTATCTCGACTCGAATTTTGATCAAATAAGCTATTCAAATGTTATATTTTCCAATATGCCCTCTAGGAGTGGACACACATTTCTGAAAATAACTTCCATGTATTTCTCGGATCTATTTCTGCTAATTTTATTTTCTGAAGCTGTAATTCTGAGATATGATCTACGGCTATTCTTAATTACCCACCCAGTACATAAGTTCTTCCACTTATACTTACTTCTTGAATACTTCACGTAATAGCAGCCATTGATGATATTCTAAAAAGAAGAATTTCTAGCACAAATAATATTAATTCTTTTTCGAATGAGCATTTTTACATTGGTGTAAGTATCCACTTAATGTCCTTAGAACCGCCCAACCTTACCCTCGAGCCTGATGAAATGGGCTCTAATCAGTTGCTACATTTATTACTTTGCTGTTATTCCATTTTAGTATCTTAGTAATTCTATCTTTTAATTGTTTCAGTATCATTAGCGTGTGTTGGTTGCTTTAAAAAAAGGAAAAGTGAATGTTTTCATCTATAAACTGCAACATACAACATTCAATCCTCGTCAAAGAATGTAGTTTCTAAATCTCTTCAAGTTATCTAATCAAGGTTGTTAATTATTAGGCTTCAAAGGATTTAAATTATGACGGGTTCATTTTCTGTTCGGTACAGTCAGTAATAACACGTATTTTTTTGTTAAACTTAACGTTTTAATGAAGAAAAATCAATTAATCACCTCATATTCATCCATTACAAATTATTAAAATAGTCAATATATCAATATTTTAAGTTTAAGTTATGATTAATCTTTTCGGCATCATGTTTGTGACTTCAGAAGTTGACAACCTAAAACTTATACAACTGCTAGATTCATTACTTTCATAATGAGAGCGTGGGGATAGAAAATCCGTTTATTTTTAAACAGCTTAGCAAATAAAGCAGTTGTTGACTGAAAATATTATTATTTGTTTCTTGTAATGTAACAGTTGCCAAATGTTCCAAGGATAAACATTACGTCTGCTATAGATTTTGTTTCAAGAATGGAAAATCAAAAAGAGAACGAACAACGTAAAATAATAGCCAAATTTTAAGAACAAAATCAAGATTTGAAGAAATCGTCTGGGCTTAATCACATTATAAGAATGGAAACAACCAGTTCACACATTTTACTCTGACTATGAATAAGGACCAAAAAGCTATATGCTCCGCAATAGCTTCTAATCTTCTAAAAGTTCACGATTCGTCCATCTTTGGAATATGAGGATGCCCAACTCAATACAGAAGAGAGTATTTTGATCCATAATGAACCAGAAACTTAAGCAGCTTAGATAATAGAATAAAGGTGCTGACCTGACTCTCTTTTATCGATACTACCATGGCAAATTGTCTTCCGAGCTGTTCAAGATAATCTCAACTAGAACAGTTATTGCAAAACCTACTCAAGAGGAAGATGTGGCTCATGAACAACGAATTCGCCTGCAGACACCCAAAACGTCAATTTTTCCTTCCATTGAAGAAGTTCAAGCCTGTGGAATCAGCTACAAAAGCATCTTCACTCGACAGACACTACTCGAGCGCAGTAGTCTTCATCATATTATCAGAGGCGAATTTACAGATTTGTCACCTGTAGACTATTCATCTTCTGCCTCATCTTTCATGATGATAACGTTGATAATTTTCATGAGAAGAATTGTCAATAGATATTATTTCAAGCAAGGAATTTCAATCACAGCGTTTCCCAACCGGTGGGTCGCAACCCACTAGAGGCTCACGGGCGGATCTTAGGTGGGTCGCGGCAAGGCTTTTGTAAAAAAATACAAAAATTCATTGATTCTTCAGCATCACATTTGATCATAACGAAGTAATTTTTTATTATTGGGTTGTAATATAACAAATATTTGGTGCAATTTTTGCCAGTTCTTACTTAACAATAATTATTTGCAATTTCTATGATGTACAAAAAACAGTAGCGCAAAGTTGCCTTACACGATCTGGAAACAGGGGTAAGCCAGTCGGACCGGTTTTCTCCCACCACAGGCCTCGCTCTGTCACTCGTCTCAGTTATTTGTTCTGTTCACTCACGCAGTCTGGCACCTGTATTTACTCACGTTAGAACACGCGGCAGTGGCTTGATAATTTATTTGTCTAGCTTTGTTTTGGTTTAAAAGTAGTGATGTAGTGTTATGACTATTTACGGCGATGGAGAATTGGCTGAAATCTGGGTCGAGTGTTAAGAGAAAACAGGAATCTACTAACGAAGGTGAGGTTAATCGTCCTTCTACTAATAAAGACGTTATAGTGCCTGAAACATCATCAAATGTTGGAAAAGTGAAAAAGATTTATCGAAAATATTGTTCTGAATACCTCCAATATGGATTTACGTTCATTGGTACCGATGAAGAACCTCTACCTCAATGTGTAATTTGTTTTGAAACCTTGGCAAATGAAAGTATGAAGCCCTCAAAACTTCAAAGGCACATTTCAACAAAACATCCCGAACCCTTGATATATTTTCAAAAGAAGAAAACAGAACTATTTTCGACTCGGTCGAATATGGACAATGTGTCGTTGGGGCAAGGTAATAAAAAAATTACCATGGTCTCATACCAGCTGTCATTGCTAATAGCAAAAACTGGCGCTCCTCACAAAGGTGAAAACCTTATTTTGCCTGGGGCAAAAATAATTTCCTCACTTCTGCTTGACGAAAAAGCAGGTCAACAGATAGGTAAAATATCGAAGGAAATGTCTATCAATGTAAAGGAGAATTTAATATCTGCTTTGAAAGAAAGTGATTTTTATTCTTTACAATTGGAAGAAAGTACAGATATTGCTGACAATGCTAATTTATTATGTTTTGTAAGGTTTACTTTCATTGGAGCAATTGAAGAAGAAATCTTATTTTGTCAGTCACTAAAGACCAGTGCAACAGGCCAAGATATTTTTGACTCATTGAATAGTTTTATCCACGAAAATGGAATAAATTGGTCCAAATGTGTAGTGCTATGTCAGGAAAATATACAGGACTAGTAACTAAAGTCAAGGAAGTAGCTCGGTTAGTTGTATGGACCCAATGTAGCATTCATAGGGAGGCATTAGCAGTCAAGGAAATGAACCCAGACCTCAAAAATACACTTGAAGATGCCGTAAAAATTGTGAACTTAATCAAAGCACAATCTAAAAACTCGAAGCGATCATAAACAGTTTCTACATTGTTAAGTGCGATGGTTGTCAAGGGGAAAGGTTCTTTCCAGATTGTTTGAGCTTCGAGACGAAGTTAGATTGTTTTTGGTTCAGTTGGATAACGATGGCAAAATGAATTTTTAGATTTCTATGAGCCAACAGTCGATCCAGTAACTTTAGAAATTATACTTGAACACTTACGAGGCTTGTCATCCGAACCCAGGTAATACTTTCCACCAATATTGACCACTAATAAGTGGATACAAAATCCATTTGACGAGGAAAATTTAAAGAATGCCAACTTAGCAGCAGCCCAGGTATATACTAGTTTTTTGATTAACTTTTCTGTTAGAAGTTTTTAATTCTAATTTTTTTATAATTATAATTTATAGTCAGTTATTCCAGTTTGGAACATATTGTTCTGAATTTTACGTTCTCAATGCCTAGCTATTTACGTTCGTGAAAAAACAGTTCATTACTTTTAGAACAGCTGACAGCTGGTTGATATACTTACTGCAGCTTTTAGGCCCAGTACACACGTAACGATTTGGCCTGAAGGTTTGGCCGTTCAGGCCAAATCGGTACGTTTGTAGCGGGCCTCTGAAAAGTAAAAAAAAATATATTCTATTATCAATCTGTTTTTTTTTCTCAGGAAGATGCTTCAATTGAGTTATCATATGACTCCATCATGAAAACGATCTTCAAGGAGAAAAGTTTGACCTCATTTTGGCTGAATGTTAAGCCAATCTATCAATGTTTATTTGAAAAAGCAATGAGATTCTTAATAGTTTTTTCAACAACATATCTTTGTGAGCGTGCCTTTTCAACTTTGGTGCATATCAAGTTGTTCTTGAACAGACTGGATGTGGAAAGTGACTTAAGACTCAAAATATCAAATTTCAACCCTGACATTGTATCACTGGTGCAGTCAAAGCAATGCCAGAAATCACACTAGTCTTAGAGTCAAATTATTTGCAGTAATCAATATAATGAATACACTCTTATTTTTTTCATTACTAAACTGTGTACTTATTTATTGACATTTTCCAATTACCTCGCATATAATATATATATATATATATATATATATATATATATATATATATATATATATATATATAAAACATTAAAATATATTTTTGTGGGCCTTTGAATTTGGAAAATTATCAATTATATTGCGTATGAAATTTTGTTCATTAGATCTGGCTCCATGCATAAAAGAGTTTAAACTTCCTTTTTTTTAACTTGTAAATGCACTATGGGTCAAAAGTAATTGCCCATCCCATAATTCATTCACATCATTTATAAGTCCGTATACGAATTGTTTTCGTTATCGCAAATTTAGACTTGTAAGCTTTGAATTAGGCACAAACAAGAAACTATCGGTTGAAATTCGTGCATTCATCGCAAGTCTTCATAGTCTAAGCGAAAGTAATTGTATAATTGCTGCTGAATTGAAAATATATGGATGTACCGTGGACTATAACGTGAAGGAATATGCATCCATCAGGTGAATTGGCGATGGAAACCGTTCAGGGCGGCCTCAAAAAACCACAACCGCTGAAAATAAACGTGTTGTTTTGATCTGTAAAGGTGATCGATGTCTTACAGGTCCAGAAATAGCAGGTCAGATCAATAAATTTAGAGATCTGTCTTCGACTACTTCTATAGTGAAAATGATATTGACAAAGCCATGCCTTTTAGAAGGATCGCAGTTGAGAATCCCTTTTAAAGACGTTTAAATAAAAATTAAAAAGTCGCGATGGCTAAAGGACGCATAAAGAGTGAGAACGTATTTTATGGAGTAATGAGTCAAAGTTTTGAGGTTTTTGAGTCTAAGACAAGAGTACTTGTGCGCAAGTCGAAGAAAGAAAGGATGATGGATCCATTTGTAATCCCGACCAATAGTTTGAGGATGTTTTGGAGAAAGAGCTACTGGAGACCTGGTATAAATTTGAATGGATCGTTATAGGTTTCTTGCCATTTTACCCGAATTTGATGAAGATACGAGGATGTATTGATATCTATTCAGCCTAGACCAGTTCCATGCATAAACAAAATATTGCGTTACCATAACAACGAACAATAACTTATTAGAAGTGTCAGCGTGAAGTTTGACGTCAAAAAACTAAACCAGAGTTACGCAATAAATTAACAGAAAAAATATGTCCACAGAAATTGTGAGAATCGAAAAATTGGATTATCGAGCTATCATCAAGTAACTGTATTTAAAAGGGTTAAGAAGTAAGCAGATTTACGAAGATACGCTTAATACCTTTAGTGATCAATGTCGTTTGTATGCGACCGTGAAAATTGGACTGCAAGCTTCAAAAGAGGTAAATTTTCCATTGAAAATGATGACCGATCGGAAAGGCCAGTTTGTGTGTCAATCCCCTAAAATATGGATGAAGTTTATGACATGATTTTTTCAGACCGTCCAATTAAGCGAAAACGGATATCTGAAGCACTGAATATTTCATACGAACGTGTTCATCATATAGTTCATGACAATTTGAACATGAGAAAAATTGCTACAAAATAGATCTCCAAATTGTTACTATGGATGGGTCTTGAGTACATTTGTACGATGGAATGGCGACACTTTGGTTCTCCAAGAAGTTTCGTGTCCAAAAATCTGCTGGAAAGTTCTTGTTTCAGTTTTTTGGGATTGCCGTGGAGTAATCATGATTGATTTCTTAGATAAGGGAAGAACAATAACTGGAGATGGGAAAACATTCAAGTGGAAAGCGCGGAAAGCCATCCAACGGTGTTTTATTTTTGCAGGACAGCGCCCCGTCCGACTATCATCTCTTTTCTCAACTTAAAAATCTTATCCAATTAAGAGGAGAATATGTTGAGTAATAAAATATTTTGACATTGAAATTTTGTTTGTTTCTATAGTAGGCTAAGATTTTTCAATATATCTTCGTATGTGTTCCACTTCTCTTCATATCAATGTTGATAACTAATTAACACGGTTCGAGATAAAATAATGTACTTAACAAAACCAGAAACGTTTTTTCGGATCCTCAAATTTCTCAGGACTCACCTGTGGCTTGCCCTAGAATTTTGTCTACCTGTCCTAAAAACAGTACTTTCCGGACTTCTTACGTAAATTACTGTTCTGTAAATATTCTAATTCATAGGAACTTAAAAAAACATAGACTCAAATACTATCATCATACATTAAATTAGATAACTTTCCTAAGACAAATCAACTATAATTATAATCTGATAAGTACTATTTCGAAGAAAGAAAAATAAATATTTTTTTAATAAAATTAATATGTCTCGACAACAAGATCATTGGCACGTGCTACAGTTATGATGCAAATATTAACTTTAACTAAGACACCTTAACATTAATATTAACAAGCTGTTTGCATTACATACTCGTACATTAGAAATTTATGTTTCATGATATATAGTTTAATGTCTCTTAAATCATAGATTAGGCGTGGTTACTGTTCCACATTATTTGAACTTGTAATAAATTTCGATTACTCCATTTATTGGAGGATTGTGAACAACTTGTTAGTTTATGGTTAACTGGCAGTTGCTTTTTTGCAGTGCTGACATTTGGGAGGATGAATGGCGGCTATTAAATATCCATGAGTCAGTCAAGCGTACCCGATACGTACTCTGCGTACAAGAACTGAGTCTCTATCACTCATGGAAAGTAGATTTTTGGAATCGATGGACCGTTGAATTTCATGTAGCTTAATGTTGCAGCTCGCCCAGTGTTTTTTCCAACTTCCACGTATGCAACATCTCATGCTAATAGGGTCCTTGCAGTGGTCGGTAATTTGGGTAATTTAATTTGAAAAATTTATATATCACTTCTTATTTGTGAATTTACGAGAATGTATTGACATCTAGTTAGCCTAGACCAGTTCCATGCATAAACAAAATATTGCGTTACCATAGCAACGAACAATAATTTATTAGAAGTGTCAGTGTAAAGTTTGACGTCAAAAATGTAATCAAGATTGATTTTTTGGATAGTGGTAGAACAATAACTGGAGATTACTATTCGACATTACTGACCGCTCTATGGAAAAAATTCAAGTGAAAGTCGCGGAAAGCCATCCAGAGGTGTTTTGTTTTTGCAGGACAAAGCCCCTGCACGCAAATCTCATGCTGCCATGCAAAAAATTCGTAATTTAGGGTTTGAATTACTAGAACACTCGTCTTATTCACTAGATTTGGCTCTGTACGACTATCAAAAGTTCAACGTGTCGTAAATTTTCTATCAACGAGGAAGTAATAAAAGCTGTGGAGGTCTGGTTTGCAGAGCAAAAAGAAACATTTTTTTTTGAAAGGTCTACAGACGTTGTAGGTTCGCTGTAATAAATGTATCCAATTAAGAGGAGAATATGTTGAGTAATAAAATATGTTGACATTGAAATTTTGTTTAGTTCTATAGTAGGCTAAGAATTTTTTAATATATCCTCGTATGTTGAATGGAATTATATTATAAATTGATGATAATTTGAATACTAACACGTGAGAGAAAACATGTTCCTATTGATTACGGCGGTTGTGACGTAGAAAGTAAGTAAATACAGAAACGTGGGCGCCCCGAGTCTCCTTTCAAACGCCATTCTGCTATTGTGAGTTGAGTTAATTTTTTGTTTAGTGTAATTTGTGTTATGGTAAGGTTTCAAAGACTATTCTGATTGAAATGATGGTCGAAATAGGATTTGTCGAAGCGGACAATCTATCTAAGGTATTCATGGCTGCTATGTTCTTTGCTAATAATAATCAATTATATACTTCGGCTGATATACGTGGAGTAAAATCAGATACATAAGTACTACTAATTGATTTTCTTATAGTAATGTCATTATACCATTTGTTTGCTTGAACTTTATTGAAATGTAGTCATAAAGATGATAGCTTTGAAGGTTTTTTGTCCTCTTAATGCGTACGGACGAGGTGTTTCATGAAATGCCCTTTTCCGGTCTTTCTGGCAATCACATTTGGATGAAACAACAGTTTTTTCAAAATTTTTTTTGTATTGTGTTAGTTTTCACACCATATAATTTTCCAAATCTGTTTCAAGCTACAATAAAAATGACAATAAGTTAACATTATTTAATACCAATAGATAAAACATTGAAAAGGTCTTCACAAACATATACTGGGCTGCCAAGTTTAACGCTCGCTTAATCCCTTCTTATAGATTGAAACCATTGTTTTCGTCGTTTTTCCTCTCGAGGGACTTGCTCGAAAACTTTATTTGGTGTTTTTATTCTAGTATTTCCACATTCTGGTACAATGTACTAACGATACTTCATCTTTTATTTTTAAAAATTGAATACTCACAGCCGTCCTAGTGTTTTTTTTTTAAAGAATTCCATCAATTCTGTTTAAACTGTATTTACATCTAACGTCACTTAAGTTTGTTCACTTACTTTTTACGTCACACAACGTCACAAGTTAAAAAAAAGTTTGCAAGGGATCATTATGGGATCATTGTGAACTTTTATAGAGTGGAGGTTAGCCGTCGAAACTTCTTTTGCAGCTTGATCTTCAAGTTTATTCCCATGTATTCCAGTGTGAGATGGTATCCAGATTGAAGTAATGGTAAAATCAGAGCTTACAAATGATCAATACTGTTATGAATATTCTGAATACTAGGATGTACTGGATATATTTGTCTAATGGAGTTATGTGCACATAGCTTGTAGTATTGCATATAATTTCTGTGTATACGCTAGGGAAACATGGTAGACCTTGTCGTTTGATTATTTGATGTGAATTGGCTACACCGAACCCAGATTTAGATGTATCGGTATACAAAATTTTATTATAGTGAGTGGAATTAATAATATTTGGAAATTTTTGTTTCAGTATATCGCTGCATGTTTAAGGCTTAGGGAATATGTTCAGAAATATATAAAATTTTTGTTGTTGCTTTTTCCAAAGAGAACAGGAAGATATAGAAATGGGGCCTGTTTCAGATAGTTTGATATTGGTTATAAGTGGTGATAGGATTGCTGGAAGTAATTGAAGTTTAGAGCCCAAATGACTGATGTCAGGTGAACGATTTATCAGAGGATAAACTGGATTATCAAGTTGTGCTGAAGCTTTTGCATAGTATGACATAGGAAGTAGCTGTCGCTTTAGCTATAGGGGAAGTTTCTTGGATTCACGATAGATTCTTTCAAAAGGACTTGTACGCGCTTATAACCTCACTATCGCACTTTCTCTACCTTTCCTAGTTATAGGTGTCCAAATTTTTTACATTGTTTGATGTGAACAACAGTGGAATATTTAAGTAAAACGTAATTTTTCATCATCTACTATTTTTTTTTATTACAAAATTCGCATCAACCGTATACTGGTTATTAGCGATTTAGTAAAGATTAAGTATTTAATCTATGAATAATTGTTAAATCAATCTTATAATAGAGATCTGTTTAAGGTAATTTTTAAGGTAAGTAATGTTGTATTTTGGTCCTAAAATTTCACCTATTGTTCCGAGTGGTAGATTTGATGATGATCTTTCTGAGTTAAGAGATGGACATTCTGCGATTATGTGTTTTATAGCAATTGCAGTTGCTACATTTTGGTTCGGGTTTCGCATCAAATAGGTAGCTGTGCGTCAGTCGCGTATGGCCTAGACGCAGACGTGTTAGAAGAACTTCATCTCTGCGATTTTTCGGTAGTATTGACCATGGTTTTATTGAGTCTTTCACTTCACGGTCATCTACTATTGTTATTACCAAATTGGAAAGATATAAATAACTAATTATCAATATTCAGATAGTTTCACGAACATTATTTGAAGAACTATGAGTGATGCAAATATAATTAAGATACAATGACGGCGCTACTAAGGTGCATATATAAAGAATATAAAATTTTCGAAAGTAATTACTTCCTCGTTCATTTTTCAAAAGCTGTTATTCAACTGTGTAAGTTATAAATCCCATGTTGTCTCCACATTCATGAATGTCAATAACTTTAACTCGAATAGTCACTTTAATACCGATTGCTGTTTGAAATTAAATCGATCTGGTTAAGACCATTGCTGTAAGGTTTATGGGAAATTTGATTTGTAGACGACAAGTTGTTCGTTCATTTACAGAGGAATTTAATCATGTCTTTTTGTACACATATGATGTTGTTAGCTTATTAGCTCATTGTTTTACAACCCACTGGTAATATAAATTGGTCAATTCTCATTATTGTTATAGCATTCGTTAGTTACAATTAATATACGGATACAATGAGATATTAATCGATTATGATGCAAATATCCATTTGCATTGATAAAATAATTTTTCCTATAAAGACACTGCATTTATGATATGTCACAAAATTAGATTTCAACACAGTTTTTAGTCTTTTGATTGTAAATCCACGGCTTTGTATATATATACGCACTCGATTGCCGAAATTTTTTGCTGAATTTCGTCGATGCAACGTTGAATCTTCTCTTTTAATGCATGCGTGGTTGTGGGCTTGTTGATGTAGACATGTGATTTCAAATAATCTCACGAAAAGAAATCTATTGGAGTTATATCACATGATCTAGGCGCCAACAAAAATTAGAGAAAGAAATAACAAAAAGAACAGCAAACGAATAAAAACTTTTATCGCGATAAAAACATCTTTTCTAGGAAACGATGAAATATCCAAGGAAATGAGAATAGAAATAGAAAAAGAGAAACAGGAAAATAAAACAACCAACGGAAATGACAGGACCCGATTGGACTCCATAAAAAAATGAGCAGACCAATACATGGAAGAAAATCAACTTAGACCTGTTCGGACCTGTGAGGAAAGGATTAGAAGAATACTTGAAACCAGAAGAGTGAGAGCGAGAAATAGAGGAAGACCAAGGAAGTCCTGGAAGGACGAAATCAACAAAGATATTAAAAAAAGGGACTACCTCAAACAAAATAAAGAATGAAATGAAAATAACTTTGGAAAGTCGAATCGATAGAAAAAGAAATTCAACCCCATTTCCAATACGGAAATTTAGAAAAAGAACGAAAACCAATACAATATAATAATGCTCAGTCCGTTTCTGTGCGGCTATTTGGAAGTGAGAAATTATCTTCTCCAGTGCATTTATTTGAACCGGTCATTAGTTTTATGCGCTCACTGAATTTGTTTCCAATTTGTTATCGTTTTAATTGAAAACGTTTTATTAGTTTCATATTGAGTGGTTGTTTCATTTATATATTAAGCAACCCTTTAAAAACTTACCCGGTGTTTGAATTGAATTGATTATTTTTTCTAGTTATTTGTTTATAAATGGATACAGGGAGAAATAAATTTTTTCCCATAGCTATATGAACACCATGTATAAAATTATTTCCATACAAGATATCCCAAACGAAGTGAAACAAATTGAACATACAATTTTTAAATGGAAAGCGCTATTGGAATTTAGTGAAAATATGCAAAAAATATACAAAAATTTCTCTTGAATCTATTTCAAATAAATAGACATTTCAATTTTTTTACAGATACTAGACTGAACCTTAATATGTATCCATTACACAAAGCCAATTGTCGTAGTCTTAGAAACAGCAAAGCACGAAGTTCTCAATTAACAATCCTGTGTGAATATGAAAATGTATCAATGGGAAAACTTCTTTTCACTTCAACTGATTTATTAGGGGCATGTTTATAATTTCTGATTACTCAGGATCCAAATCAATGAATTAAGTCAATTCTCATCTTAAACAGATATTAATTAGACTGGCATCCAAAAAAAAAAAAAATTAAATTTAAAAGTCCCGGCACCATTACATCCTTGGTGATCTTTATGTAAAAAGATGTCCTAAATCCAAATATAACTGCCGTTTTCTTCCATCACTTCTATTTTCACCACTTTTAAATAATAGAGGAACGAGGGGCACAGGAGACCAGAGTGGTAGAGAGGACTTTTGCTTTAAATCAAACTTATTAAAATGAATTTGTCAATAATTTTACATACGCCATTGGTAATCGAGTGACCGCGGATGCGTGGATCTTTTGTTAATTTTATTGTTAAAAAGTGAATAAATATTGTTTTTAAAGGTAAGTTTGTAGCAAAAATTCATTTAATTATATTTATACAAATAAATATACTAATTATCATCTTCAATATGAATTTCGTGATTGAACTACAACATAAAAAAATAGTAGAATAGTTTTATATATAATTGCATTAACCTGATATTTTATTATAAACTAGTCATGTGTTTCTCACGTAACTTCTGTCTTTGGGCCACAAAGGATTGGAAATTTGGGGTACATAGGACCAGAGATGCTATGTGCACCGCCTGTTTTGGTTTTGTTACATTTCAATTCATTAAATTTTCAACTTTTTTGCAGATGGTGCGCAATTATAAAAAGAAAACACCAAATCTAAATTGGATCTAAATAAATATGGGAAAATCAGTTTTAGCTGTAAAAACTGAAGAAATGTCGTCAAATTTTGCATCCAAAAGATTGGGAATCCTTAAACATGCAAGTTAATTGATTATATTTTGGATTAAGAGAGTAAATTTTATGGCTTGACTCCACGTGATGTTCGAATGTTAGCATTATTTGACATTGCGAATAAAATGAGGATTCCACACACTATAGGACTTGCCAAAAAGGATTGATTATATGGTTTTTGCTAGGTAAATCTGTTGCCTTTAACAAAGTCCAAGTAAAAAAATTATGATATACGAGACCAGATCAAGTATTTAATACCGATGAAACAGGAGTGAATACGGTCCATAAGCCTAGATAGATTATTTCAAAGGAAGGATGCAAATTGGTCAAATTTCAAGTGCCGATCTTGGATTTAACATAACTGTTACTTGCGCAAAATCAGTAGCTGGAAAATATATTCCACATTTTCTTCTCTTCTCTAGACAACATATGCCACCCACAATAATTGAAAGGTGGTCCAGCAGAATCAGTTGGATGGAAGGATGGACATTTTGTCAAATATCTGGAACATTTCGTAACGGTTGCAAAGCCTACTGAAAATAGGAAAGCTCTTTTGATTTTGGATAACCACGCAAGTTGTTACTTTTGGTCGCGAAAAAAACATAATCATGGTTTCATTGCCTCAACCCACCAGCTATCGACTACAACCGTTGGATTATAGTATTTACAGTTTATAAAAAGTCAACATACCCGAGAGTGTGATTAACAGTTAACATACCATCCTTCTCAAAGGATTACAGATATGATATTGTAGAAATATTTTTTCTAAAGTAACTGAAGTAGCTGAGCCCTGTTAAACTGATCCACAGCCAATTATGAATAATTTGATAGGTGAAAATAGTGCAGAAAAGAATATAGAGACCACAATAATAAATTTGCAGTCAAATATAGTCACAACAACAATCATAAAATTACCCTTAATCTTCAACAAATGTCCAAGATATGAAAAATAAAAACAGAATTCTACAAAACGATTTGAATCAAACTTCGCCAAAAACCTCTCTCCCCACGTTCTCAAAAAACCACTAAACGAAACTCAAAAACTCAGCATTCAGAAGAATTGATGTTTTCACCTTTTAAAAATTTGAAGAAAGCTAAAAAAGAACAAAAAAAACGTAAAGAATCACTAGTGGCCTCTAAAAAATTAGGAAAAAATTTGACCGAGAATAAAAAGTAGATAATAATTAAGGGAGACAGGACAAGAACAAAATAAAAAACAAAAGAATAAATATTGATTCGACTTATGATTGCAAATATTATACACAATAATCCTTATTGCATTCACTGCATAGAAACACTTTTTCAATCTAAATTTAACGGAGGATGAATTCAGTATAGATTATGCAAAAATTGGGCCCAAGATGCTTGCGCTGGAACCGAAAAGCATGATAATAATATTGTTTGCATAAATTGTGAAAAAAATTTTTTTCTTTAATTGAAGAATTCCTTAAAATTTTTTCTTATATAACTCTTTCGACAAATATGTCTTCAAATTAAATTTGTTTTAGATTGTAAAAAATTCATTGGGGTACATGTGACCGAACAAACTCTCCTGTGCCCCAAACACAGGGTATAGAGGAGTATATTTCATTACATGAAATTTGTTTAAAAAATACAAATTTGTAGAGTTATGCAACTAAATATTTGTCTGTGTGTACAATGACCTCCAACGTGTAAATGTTTTTCAAATTTGACCAATTTTTCTTCAATTATACTTTGTTATTTAATGTAAAACCTTAAATGATCCTTCTCCTCCTAATAATAATGAACTTATGGACATTGATTTAATCTGAACGGCTTAAAGCAGCTATTTTAGCTGTAAATGATTTCAAATAATGAAGATATCTACCATTAGTTGGTGGTTGCTTTCTTTTCATTCGTGAGGTATAGCTGTATCACCCCAAAAACCAGTAGTACTTCACCAACATGCTTGTATTCTATTTCCCTGAAAATCTCTTCTCCGCGATGTTTTGATGCAACCGTTCCCCGTGATTGTCGAAGACTATTCCTATTTCAGTGATGAAGTCTAGGTGTCAGTGGATGAAGGGTACTTTAAGAGACACGTTACATCGCATGGCCTTGTACGCTAACAGCAATTCCTCGACGCGGGCGAAATAATCATCAATTTTTTGGTTACCCAAAAAGTTCTTACGCACGATTAGGAATGCAAGTCAAGCACGATTTTCTTCTTGATTTCGGTAGTCATTAAATGTAGAATCTTGGAAAAGTTGTCTTATTTGGGAACTCCTTCCTTGATTTTAGCTTCGCTTAGAGAAAAAAAATTAGTTTCAAAATATTAAAACGCGTCGCCTGTCTTGGCCAATGCTTTCACAAACTGCTTGATCAATGCAAGTTTCATGTGCAAAGGTGGCAAATAAATATTTTTCTTCAAGAACAAACGATCGTGGACGACATTTTTGTGACCAGGGGTAAAAGTTTCTCGCAGAGGCCAGTTACTTACGCTGTATTGCTTGTCTCGAATTCGGCTATCCCATTCAAAAAGAGGAATGGACTGATCGAAACAACGTAGTACAATAACGAGAAGAGTAATTGCAAGCTCAAAAATGTCCTTAATTCCTTCTCGAACCTATGGGCGTGTTATATTGAGAGCGCCAGCATCGTGCAGTGAATATGCCTAACTGTTTCTTCATATTTTTATTAATTTTGATATGAATTTGTATTTTATATAGTAAAAATGTTGCCATACACTTTGCTAAGAAAGTTTTCGGATTTTTAACGGCTAGAATTTGAAATATGTAAAAAAATTTTGAAAAATAAGTAGAGGATATCCCCCACAAACAGAGGGTGATGGGAGAAAACTAAAGTAGTATTTTGATTCGGGAGGTCAATTTACATAGGAATCATCAAGAGTTTTCATACAGACCTATGTTATTTATCTAAGAATTTGGAATCCACCATCACATTTATGAATTTTTGAAAAAGTATGTGACTGTGACGTTTTGAAAAGTTGCCTCGAATTGTGTTATTAGTTTTACACTTCGGGTAGTGGAGAATTAGTTTCTCCTATTTGTGTTTTTGTTCTAGAAACAAATCTATAAATAATTAGTTTATATGAACGAAAGTTCTTTTAGTTGACAAAAATTCTCGAAATAAAAATCATCCAAGTGCCCTCATATTATAATGATAGATTGAGATTGAAGAGGAGTGTTGGGACATTTTTTTATAGAACTGAACGCTTATATGCGCTTTGAGGAAGATATTTTCATGTCTGAAATTGAATTATTTACGAAACGAAAATAATAATTATACGAGGATGTGTTGATATCTAGTTAGCCTAGACCAGTTCCATGCATAAGATATGCTTAATACCCTTGGTGATCCATATCCTTCTTATGTGACCGTGAAAAATTAAACTGCATGTTTCAAAAGAGGTAAATTTTACGTTGAAGATGATGTCCGATCGGGAAGACCAGTTTCTGTGTCAATCCCCGAAAATTTCGATGCAGTTCTTGACACGATTTTATCAGACTCGAATTGGACTAAAACGGATATCTGAAGAACTGCATATTTCATACGAACGCGTTCATCATATAGTTCATGTCAATTTGGACATGAGAAAAATTGCTGCAAAATGGATCTCCAAATTTTCTTGACCAAAAGCGTGCAAAGGTAGAAACATCGCGTTCGATCTGTGCTCGATTTGAAAACGATGTAGACTTCTTAAACCGCAGGACAACGCTTCTGAACACAAATCTCATGTTGCCATGCAAAAAATTCGTGTTTTAGGGTTTGAATTCCTAGAACACCCCCTTAGTCACCAGATTTAGCTCCGTTCGACTATCATCTCTTTCCTCAACTGGAAAAAAGATCGTAAATTTTCTTCCAACGAGAAGGCAATAAAAGCTGTGGAGGTCTGGTTTACAGAGCAAGAAGAAACATTTTTTATTGGAAAGGTCTAGAGACGTTGCAGGTTCGCTGTAATGTAGAGTAATAGTATAATTTCATATTGAAATTTTGTTTGGTTCCATATTAGGCTAAGAATTTTTCAATATATCAAGAACAAAATAATATTCGTGTCGATTGACCAATTCAGTAAATACAGAACATAAAGCACTGTTGCTCAAAAAGTTTATTTTTATTTTTATATGCATAGCAAGATAACAGTTAATTGGCAATATCCAAATATTTACTAAAGAGGGATATTTGATGTGGAAAGGAAAGTTTAAATACTTAAAACTCAACATGTAGATATAATTATTTCATTCCTAAGTTTACTAAATTTACTATTAGACTAAAGACAAAGATTTTCAAAATTTGCTCAACTTTTTTCAGGTACATAATAATTAAAAAATTATCTCAAGGATCAGGCATAGGAATTCATAAGTAATGGGATAAGATTTTCACAGAATGTCGTTACTAAGAACACCTATTAAAAAATGGGCAATATTAAGATTTAGAATCGGTAGTTTCATATTAGTACCAAACATAATTAACATTTCAAGATCAACGAAATATTTATTATCGGCATTGTTTGATTCTCTGTCATTTTAATGCATGTTTGTTTTAAAAATGTACTGGGAATATAATCCGGATATTCCTAAAAACAAATTAGAGCTAGTGCACAAATCAATGAAGATTTGTTACCAGGAATAGACTAATTTATACGAAGAAATGAAGTATTACAAAAATTTCTTAACCATTCTCACTTGCAAAATAAAAAAAAATAAAACATCTGCGAAAATTCTGCTTCAACATCTTCTAGTTCTAAAGAATGAAAAACGAAGTGATTACTGCAATAATACAAATTGTACAATAAATATCACGATTCCTAAATATACTAATTATGTTCTTGTTTTTAGGAAATAGGATAAAAAAGAAATTGCCTTTCACTTGTTTCAGCATTGACTGAAATACATCCAATCAGTGGCAGACTGACTTTATTGACAAAAAATTAGCGTACTTTTCCTATTATTTTCTACGCCCAAGTTCAAAATATTAGTTGAACTCAATCCTTCAATATAATTAAGGAATCCACACGACAAAGAATTATTTTCTTCGGCCAATCTACATAAAAATCAGTGGAACATTTTTTCTCATTTCTTATGGATAAGATCGGTAGATCGTCCTCCTTAATCGAGATATTTTCGGTATTTGCTGTCACTACTGCCAGTCGTATGTTAGCTTTAGTTGTCTCCTTCGAATACCTCTTTTGTCGTCACAAACCTGCCAAGATAAGATTGAAATGCTTTCACATATTTTATAACCTCTATTATATAGAATGATTCAGTAACACAGGTGAACTTATTCAATTCGTTCTTTATACGAACTTTTTTTAATTGGAAAATGGCTACAAATTTATAAAATAAGAGAGAGAAATGCGTTATTGTCAAAAAATTGTTATAATTTGTAGAAAAGAGCTTGTAAAAACTGAAAAACAGACATAAAAATAACTAAATAAAGATACAAATACAATAAAATTTTAATATACAGAAATAAATATGCCCTCAAATTAATACGGAAAGCGAGAAAAAATGATATCGATTTGATTTCAATTGCATTTTTTTTGCATTGTAAAATATTGAGCCCTTAACTAATTCTAAACGTGGAGTGGGTAGGTAAAGGTCGTGCTCTGCGTACCTAAGTGAATAGTCGGGCAACGATCTTTCTGAAATTGGAGAAGCGTGCTTACGAATTAGGCAAACGGATTCAAATATGAATACTGAAAGAAGAGTCAGAATTTTTAATCTTTTAAAGAACTCCCTGCAATGCGCCCCGATGTTTAGTCCAAGTAAATATCTTTTGTAGTTAGTTTGTAGATTTGCTCAAATTGAGTCGAACCAGACGTACCCCAGAAGGGAAGGGCATATCAGATATGCGACTCAATAAGGGCATAATAAACTGTTAAGGAGGTCAATAAGATCAATTCTTTGGAAGCTGATCTGAGCGCAAAACAGGAGGAACTTAATTTTTCAGATAAGGCGGCAATATGTAACTCACATTTCAAGGAATTGTCCACAACAAGCAGTAAGAACTTCACAGATTCAACGTCAATCATTTAAGGGTGATTAGGTCACTGGATATGGTCCTATGAAGTACCGTGAGATTAGAGTTGCTCCAAAAGGAACTAGTGTCGTCTGCAAATAAACATATTTTACCACTGACGTCTACTATAAAATAATGATCTATTTATAGAGGTGTTTTTGACAATATTATTTGATTATTTCTATAATAAAAAGCCTAAAATTGTAGCAAATTTTGAATTAACCCCCATTATTGTCCAGAATTACGGAAATGTTTTAAAATGATTAGTGTAAATGTTATGCGTTGAAATAAGATCTTAAAAAATATTTAGAACAAGTTCATGATTTTGACCAGGGGCCGTTAATGACCACTTGGGCACTTGCAAATAAAGACAACATAATGATAGTTTTATTCATTTCTATGTAATGTAAGTACAATTCATGGAATTTATCAAAACATTTATCATGTTATAGAGAGAGCATATTATACTTGTCTGTTGAAAGACTATATAGTGGGATTTTTTAGAAGTTGTATAGTGCACAGAAGTTCTTATAGGTCCAGAAATTTTTGGTTAGTTTACTTCCATATTTATTGAGGAGATACTGTGAAATCTAAAGTAACAATTTTACGTTTTTAATTTTGGAACAGAAGAGACCTAACATCAAGAACATTTAGAAACATGAACTAATTAATATATGAAACCAATATCGTTTGAAGACATTATTTTTTTTATATATATATATATACGTTGGTGATTCTCGGCGTCTATAAACACGTAGACAGTTTCGCGAGTCGTGAGAAAGATGAAATCTGATGAAGCAATTACGTTCTTTTAGACTGACATACTTTTAGTGCCATCTGAAAATGACACTACCGGAATTATTTTCAGTCTAGGGGTCATTTACAATTTTTTGAGCATTAATAGTTCTACAATTATAAATCGATACGTTGAGGAAGGACGATTGGTGTTGATCAAAATTGTCGTCAACTGTAACATTTTAACAATTTTCATTTCTGTGGTCTCCAAGAGTTCCATGTTTCTGACCTTGCTTCTGTATACGACAATTTAACTATCGGTATATAGCAAAATACGTATAGTAAAATCATAAAAATTTCTACATTTGTGTTTTTGGACACGATCTTTTTAACCAAATTATTTTCAAAGATGGCCGTCTTCGGGTTCTATTGGAAATCGACTGTAACTTTGTTATTTCAAATAGAGTACTCTGCATATTAATATATTTTTGAAATCTACATAAAATTTTAGTACACTATTCTTTGAAAACTTTTTTCGAAAAATGCATACTTTTTGAGTTATTGATTTTTTGTACAAAATTTGACCCTTGCAGACCCTTATAAATTTTTTTTTACGAGGATATCGTTGAAGATATAAGAATTGTTTCTGTTCGTTTGCTTTTAGCAAGGTCGGACGTATTTGAAATTATGTTGTAAAAATTTTTTTATTTTATACAAGGTGTGAATAAAAAGTGTTTAACATCATAAATATCAAATTTCTTTATAGAATTTCCCGTTTTTTTCTATTTTAATGCATTCAAGGGTAGAAAGTAAGGCAAATTAATGCATACTTTTCTATACCTAAACCTTACTGTTAGCCAGACATTGAAAGTTTTCCGTAAATTTTTAGAGATGCAGGTGTGGTCTAAATTTTATTTTGACCAGTTGATACAAGCACTAAAAAATAAAAGTTTTTCTCTTTATCTTGTCAAGGTCTGTAAAAAATACAAATCAAATTGTATTTACTAATCCAATTCCAACTTTTAGTCGCTTCCGGGATATTTGAGGTTTTAAATTATTATTGTTTTCTTTTTGACAAGTTTTAATTTCTAATGTGTATTTTTGGCAGGCTTTGTAATAGATGACACTTATTTAACTGCCATTAGTCAATTGTTGATACTTTCGTAAATCGTTAAAATGACTCGTTTTCAATTAAATAACAAAGCTTATGTAAATAGCAGCAAATAAAGCACTTTTTATACACACCCTGTATAAAATGAAGAATTTTTCAACATAGATTCAAATACGTATGACTTTGCTACAAGCAACCGAACAGAAATCATTCGCATATCTTTAAGAGTATCCTCGTACTCAAAATATATGCATTTTTCGAAAAAAGTATACTAAAAATTTTACGTAGATTTCAAGATTGTATTAATATACAGAGTGTCAAATTTGAAATAACAAAAAAAAACAAAGTTACAGTCGACTTCCGGTAGAATCTATTTTAGTTAAAAAGTATTTTGCCATATACAGATAGTTTTAACTCGTCATGGAATACCCTGTATATATTTAGGTCTATTTGTATTGCCATACTACGTTCTGAAGACATCCCGCGACCTTATTTGTTCTAGCTACATTGCTTTGATAATGGGTCATGTCAATTTCAGAGTACTTAAATTTCATTCTTTCATTAATTTTATTTCAATGTTCTAAATTGTGAGCTATTTTGATAGATAGTATTGATTCTTTGAAAAATTAATGTTATCTGATTAGTTTGGTGACAGTTCATCTATGAGATGTGCTATTTAGAGAAATAACAATTCAATTTTCTTATACACCTGCAAATCAGATTGTGAAGACTCGAGTAAACATCGGAAAATGAGATTTGTATGGTTGGATTTCAGAAATAGCATTACAGTTAATAAATATTAGGTGGAATATGAGTTGTTTGTTGCAAGTAACGTTTGGTTATAAAGATCTCGTTATGGAAATCGTGAATGGGATATACAACGTGAAAAGTGTCACCTCCGAAATAAAATAGTAAAAAGCGAAAAACAATATTTGGTCAATCACTTCCTCATTCTATGTGCAAATTTTTATCAAACTTTCATAAATCGACCCCATATATTCGATCCACTGCTTATGGTAGTAGATTCCATTAATAAATTGGGTGAGCTATAACCTATATAACCTTATTTCTGATTATGAGTGACGCTTATTCATGTCCCAAGTATAACTAAAGTGATAGGAAAAAAGCTCAATCCTTTCTATCTATGTAAATTTAAATATAAGAAGTAGCGAGCAATAACAAATTATCTGTCAAAAAAATGTTTAACCCAAGATATTACATTTATTTCGGAAATTTATAGTGAATTGTCCATTCTGTATACGTTTAAACATCTAGAAACGAAGTATGAAACATTATCCTTTATACTCAGCTCATTTGCCGAAACTTTAATTGTATTCGAATAAACAATAAGATTTGATCGACAATTCTATAGATGTTGAACCTGTTCTGCGGGAGGTATTGGTATGTTGCAGGGATTGTCGTCTTTTTTCATTGACTGCCACTAAATTTTGGTTCATACTTTCACAAGCTATAGGAAATATATATTTATACAGAGTTTTGATAAAGGAAAGCGTGCAATTCATAAAACGCACAATATAGAAAAACTAACCAAATATTTGAATTTTATAGCGCAAAAAATTTGTCAAAGCTATAACGTCAGGAATATTTTAATATGCAGCTACCACTTCCTGAGGAAGAGTCTCCAGCCTGGGAAGTGAGGTTACAAGAATCAAATTTAATATTTTCAATTCCATTCTTCGGTACAGAAGTAATGCTTTCTAGTCATTCACATTCTGTTTATTCGGTGTATCAAATTTTCTTAAAATTTTTCCTAATGAAGGCACAACTTTCTTTTATATTCTAAAATAAAGTGGCACAGGCAACTCATTCGCGTTCTTAACAAACAATTCTTCCAGATCCTTTTTTAAAAATAACGATTTTGGAAAAAATTTGTTAGTACCACCAGTTTAGGTTTTTAGTTGTTTTGGTTTTATTTTGTCCTTAATTTACACATACAGAATTAGGTAAAGTTCAATCGCTTGAAATATTTTATATTGTTAACTACTAAACGTCATTACTTCTATTATTTATCGCTTGCACATAAGTAGAAAATTCTATAGAGCTCTTTCAAAATGTTTTAATTTCGTGCGCCATATTTGGTACGTTTTCTTCAATAATCAAAATTGAATACTGGAAACATTTGATTTTAAAAAATTAAAGACAAGAAATTCTCAAAAATCATCAAATAAATTAAAATCAAGTGTGCCAGTGGTCAATAGAACATTTTTCATTGCAGATTAGTTAACAACAGAAATGAACTACCGATCTTTTTTTGCGTTAAATTTTCTTTCAAAGAAACAGAACATTTCAGTATCTATCAAAAAGGATTGGAAGTTTGAAGACAATTCGATTATTCACGATTATTATATACTTCGTAATTTTCTTCAATCTGCTTTCACTAAAAAATTCGCAGTAGTAGAGAAACGTGATGAAAAGCTGGTAATTTGTATTGGAATTTTTTAACTTCGAGTAATTGAGTTATTTTTCATGATCATAATTTGCCTAATTATTTCTTGCTAGTAACAAATTTTATGACAATTAATTGAAGCACCACCCAGGAATCCCTACAGTCAAATTACACTTGGATCATGGATTTTCAGAATGTGTAGAAAGTAATGAGGTACTTATAACTTCTCAAACAACTTCGCTATCGGTCAAAAGTTTTTGCCCACCCTATAGTTTGCGTGACATAACAAATTATAAATATCAAGATCGTTTTGGATATTTGTATTTGAAGAGCATATATAGATAATAACATAGGAGGATTGCTACTTTATTTTTGAGATAGAGAAATAAAAACAGATATTTATACTTGGATATTGCTTCATTTTTTTGCAAAATATTCTCTAAGATGTGATTTGAACGCATCAACTGCTTCTTTAGATATAGAAAAACGTTGACCTCGCAATTTATTTTTCATCTTCGGGAATAAAAAGAATTCATTGGGTGCCCACCAAGGACTGTATTCGATGTTTTAACTCTTTAATGTTGATGTACCATTCAAAATTGACCGTTATACGTGCCTCTAATGAAACAGTGGCGACATGTCCATTTATTCCGAAAAAGAAGCGACTATTTTCTTTGAGTGCTTCGTGCGCGTAAAACTTTTGTTGGATTTGGTTCGTCTTGGAAGACCTATACAGACGATTGTTGTTTATTTTCGGGTATATAAGAAGAATAGAATCATGATTTGTCGTATATCACGATTTTCTGGACGTCTTTTGAAGCATTGCGATTGCAGTTTTACAGCATTCCTTTGCATCAATCGATACGAGGGTATGTCACATGACGATCTTGCAATAAGATTTTATGCACATCATCCATCGAAGCAACTTGTCGGCATACTCCTGTTGGGTCAATCCACGTTGAAAGTGATAGAAAATCATCGTATTAAAATGTTCGTGATTTAATTCCATTTTTTGACCAACACGAATGTTTCAACAACACGTTTTTAGTATGTCCACTATTAGAAAAGTCAAACTTCATGGCAATGTTAGATTGGACTATTCACACTAGTGTTGCCATATCTCAAAACTGCAGCAACAACCTCCCTAATAAAACTAAAGTCTATAATTGTTACATATTTCAATTTTAAATTCAACTTGCAAAGCTTCTTCCAATCTCTTTTTCACTATAGAATGTTTTTTATCGCCAAAGCTCCTGGTGGATGCATATTTTTTCATGTTGTAGGCCGCGATACATCGGCGGTAGTGGTACGGTTACTTATGCCTGATAATTTGCGATTGATACAAGGGATTCAACCTATAGTTTCTTGATTCTACCCAGTTCATAATTTACAAGTCCGAATTTGCGAGAACGAAAACAATTCATATACGAACTTCACAAAAATATATATTGGTTAAAAAAGTATTGCACTTTCTCGCGTCTCACAGTTATAACTGTGACTAAGCTACAACTCACGCACTCACTGATAAAATATGAACATACGCTCGTACAAAGTAAACAAATAACGACCACTATTATTTTTAATTTATAAAACACCTTTGGATGAAATCTATATTTCTAAACAATACTACATGGACAATTTGAAGTCTTATCCTTCGGTATTTTTATGCACAAAGAGTTTAAATCACGAGTGTGCGTGTGTGTGTTAACGAAAATGGCTTGGAAGCAAGGCCACAGAATTTTTCAATGTTACTACTTAGATATTAATATCCTTGATAATATTTACTAATGGATCTAAAGTTTGTCGGTTATCTATGATTAAAAGGAGTATGAGGTTTAGAGGTAGGCATTATTTTTGTTTAACAAGTAACTACAACAAATTGTTTGTTTTGTGATTTTGATTGCTACATCCGAAAAAAATGTGATTGAGATCAGTACAAGAATTATCATCGCAGGTACACTAGCAAGATGGGCGGGTCATCTCCCATCACCAGTCTTCATTCTAAGTATACTTGCTGAGTAAAATTTCGAAGCTGTGCATTTGAAAATATAATTCGAGGGTGAGGGTAAAGTTCTTTCCAATCTTTTGCTAATCGATCAGCTATTTCATTACCATGTACTCCAACATGTCCTTTAACCCAAATGAATGTCATACTCAAATTTAATAATGTAGTTTTGGTGTCACATAAAATAGGACATTTCAATCTTTCGAGATATATTTCTTTTATTGCAGTGCTGATTTAGAGTCGGATAAAATCACACCTTTATCTTTTTTATTTGACTTCAACCAGGAAAGACACTTTAAGATAGAATACAGCTCCGCAGTATATATTCTAGAAATATCGGGTAATTTTATTCGTATAAATTGCTTTATATTCTGAATGTATACTGCACATCCAACTCCATCAGTATATACTATGGTCTTGTCAGTAAACTCTGCAAGTATGGATTTCAACAGGATTGAGTAAATGCGACTAGATTCCGTGTAATTAAAGATTATGATAAGGAATATTATATATCGATAAAGTTCTGTTGATTTTGTATACATTATTGAACTCATTGGTTTGAATGAAGGTTTCTGCAAGTGGAGGTGTCTTTTTAATCCTCCAATATCGATTTGTGAGGTTTTCTATGGATATGCTACATAAATTGTTTATAGTGTCTGCCCTGAGTATGAAAATAGAGTATCATTTGTGTATTTGTTATTTAGAAACCCAAATTGATGTATAATGAGTATTCTATATTCAAACAAAAATGATAAAAGTCTACTTTAACCAATATTTCCATGATATTAGATAACGCGATAGTTTGATATACTCTTTATCTCCTCTCTTATGTAGAGGTATAATTATTGCCGTCTTGAAGCTATTTGGAAAAGTGCAATTTTGAAATGGAATGTTCATCCAAGTAGTATGGTGATTTAATTTGTACTACGGCAGACTCGAAAACTTTTTCAATTTGAATACATCAGTACCAGATGAGAATTTCTCGATGTTTCTAATTGAGGCGTTTCTTAAAAAAACGACCATAGTCCTAAAATTCGAAAATTTCGCTGTTCAAATTGACACTTATATATCAGGCTGTTGTATCAGGCCACCTGTTTGACCGGGAACATCAGATTCTACAAGAAAAACCATATCTTCCTATCAAAAGCACCATTGTCCAGGTCTGTTTGATTAGTAAGCATGGCGAGTGTTAACGAGATTTGTGATGAAAATAATGTTATATATTGACAGAAAAAGAAGAATAAATGTGTAAGGAAAGAAATAGTTATTTTCAAACATGATTTATATGTGTCACACCACATATTTTATTTTCCTTTATAACTGTTTCTTTGTTTACACATTTTTCCATTTTTTCTGACAATATTATTTTCAACACAAATATCGTTAACACTCGCCATGCTAGTTCCGGCTAGAGTTACTGGCGCTGATTGTAGGTATGTCAAAAATTGAATATAATTAGAATAGAATTAGATTAGATAGAATAGAGTAGATCTTTTGTTTTGGGTGTTCGCGTTTAAAGTGCTTTCAAAATATTAATAACAATCGACAGACTTTGATAACTCTGTTTAATATTATGGCGTCAAAGGATGAACAAGATTCTTATTTAGTCGTCTCAATATCCAAGTGCTCCACTTCGTTGTAGATACAGAAAAGTTAATAATACAATTGATGATGAACCAAATGCGGAAGAAGGAAATAGTTTAATAACAGTGCACAGAAACAGTAATAGTTTAGTGCAGTGTTTTCTTACAAGATATGAGTGGAAGGCAAAGAATATCCAGTATGTTTTAACGCGTTCTTAAGCATATTTGGTGTTATTAGAGGGAAAGCACGAAGACTACAAAATAATCTTTTCCTTCGAGGTAAATCACCAAACGATAGAAGAGGAAGGCATAATAACAAGCAAAAGAAAATACCGGAGCCTATAGCGAATTTGATAGAAACCCATATCCAGTCATTCAAAGCTCGGAAATCACATTATTCAAGACCAGAAATTCAAACAGATTGTACCTTCCAGAAACATTTTCTGTCAAAGCAATGTATAAAATGTTCTTAGAGAAGTTTTATATTGTACTAGTACTGGTTCTGAAGTTGAAATAGACAACGATGACAATAGCAGTGGCGCAGAAGATTTCTTTGTAGTTATTATTACTTAACATTGTTAAAAATTAAACATTTCTCTTAACTTTTTGCATATTGAAATCTTTAGTTCCATAGAAATTCCCGTAAAATCAACCATTGTCTATAAAAAAAGGAAAATCTAAGTTCTTATTTGAAATATTACCAAATTTTGATTAATTCGCTAATTATAAAATAAAATATGACATAAGAAAAAACCAAATTAAGCAAAACGTTGGGCGACAAGTTTTTTCCACTTTCCTAAAAAAGTCAAAACTGGACTATGGTGGTTTTTGTAAGTAACGCCTTAATTGTACTGGGAGCTCTGTTGAAAGTACTGGCATAAAGAGGAAACTGTATTAATTCACATTAACATCAGGAAAATATAAAAGCGGATAATAAGAAGAGGTTATAAAATTCGTTAAATATTTGGCTACATTATTAAATTAATTATTAAATTTATCAGGTGAAGTAGGGATTATGAATATTTCCCAGTCGTTTGTCTTATTTGTTGTACCAATAATCTTGGTATACAATTCACACGATTTTATTGGGAATGATTGAAAGTGATCGTAAAATTTTTTATTGTCGACCGTGTCTTGTTAGGTAATAAAAAAATTAAACAAGTCCGCGAATTTTATCAACAGAAATGAATCTTTTTTTTTATTCGAAAAATAATGTCAGCTTGTCGTAATTTTTTACTAAGGACCGTAATTGCCACTCAAGATGAAATAAAAGGTGAAGAGTATTTTTACGCCTTTAATTTAGACCACTAATAAATGTCCGCGGATAACGGTTAACCACATTTTTTTTATATTTTTAATAAGTCGCACCATGTCGGAGCGACGATGGAAACCGCTAACAATGCTGGTTAACAAGGCAACTTGATTTACAAACAATGGTACCACCAGAAGAGTACTCGTATAAATCTATCTTCAGGAAGACGTTTGACCCATGAACGGGACGCAGTACCTAGTATAATTATACAAAAATTTACCTTCTGCTCATTTTTTTAAGTTCTATACACTCTTCTTATCAAATAGAATTCATTAAAATGTCTTGGAAATTTATATCAGTAGATTAAATTGACGTATTAGACAAAAAATACCTCAGAAAGATCCTTATACTTGGGTGTATAGTATTTTTCACAATCTATGTGTCTTTACTACCGAAAACTACTCGTAGATATATAAATTCCGATAAGACTCAAAAATCGGAAAATTGTTATATTATCACAATACCTGGTGAGGAAATGAGTTCAGGAGTATATTTCAAAAAACAAAGAAACCTTAACTCGAAGTTGTTGGTATTATTGGTAATAACTGATCGTGGGCGTTCTTCAGCAACTATTTGTTGTTTTGGAAATTGTGTAACCGCCAAAATATATTGAAAAGAGTTCGTTAGATCTATATTAATTATAATTATTTAAGACGTTTGCGCTTATTTCACTTCCAAAGCCACATTGTGAATTCTGCAAAGCGTAGTCTTTTCCCTATTATTGTAGTTATTATTTTCTTCTGTCCTCATTTTTATATATAGTTAGTATAAATCCTAGATTTTAATGTCCTGTTTTTGATGCATTCCTGGCACAAATAAAACGTTTGAAAATTAACAAAGAAGCTCTAAGCTTCGATAAACTTAGAAACTTCTTCTTAAGCTCCTTATTTGATAATCAACTCTAGTAATCAACTCTTGTTGCATTAGCACTTTGGATTTATTATCTACTGAAGAATTCGTAATTTTAATAGATTTTCATACCTCTGAGTAAGAACTTTGTGTTATTCGTTCAAGTGGATAACATTTTTACATTGTTTCGAAGCATATCCGATAATTTCACAACTGAAACAATTTTTTTCTGCCTGCACTTTTCTTACAAAATATAATTCCATAATCATAGAGGCCGATATTATTTGTTTGATTTTAACAAGTCCATTAATTCACAAAAGAAACCTCAAAACTCAGAGTGTATGTTTCCTATGTCCCAATTTGTAATTGAATTTCTAAAACCAATTTTTACAGAGAGGTGAGGTAATGCGAAGTCTTCAATTTTATGGTATGAATAAGATGATTTTTTAATATGATATAAGTAAATTTAATTATTTGGATAACATCATAACAATGTAAAGAGGCTGCGGAAACACAGAGATTGAAACCAACTTAATATATTGGAAACTCGATTTACCGGACTAATTGTTGTCGCTAGGGATTCAGATAATCGAAAATCTGGATAATCGAATGTTAGAAGAAAAGCGGTTTTTGTGAAATAAAATAAGTTTAATAATAGTATTATTTATTAATAATTAAAAACATTATTAATCAAAAATGATAATATGTTTAATTTGGTTTAAAATATTTGGGAATTGGCATTTGACGTAAGCTATTTTTTCTCTTCATTGCTGTTTTATCACGAATTCGTTTCAGCTGTGATAATCTCACAGTATCAGTTTTAGCTTGAAGTGCTTTATCATGAGATGGTCCTACATCATTTTCCATGTCTAGATTTTCTTCTGTTTCATCTTCTTGCATTTACTGCTGTTCATTTATCTGCAATATGTTTTCTACGATTCCGTCATCCAACATAATGTGAAAGCCTTGATCAATATACAATATTTACAATAACGAAACGCGTGGGGCGGCGATCCCGTGGGGCGCGGAAGGGGTAAGCCAAGTTCCGACACGTTCGTGCTTGCTTTTAGTACGTCTGTTAAACATTTTGGAACTTGGCTCAATATTACTTAATTCCGGATAATCGCGTATCCGTATAACTGATGGTCGGATAATCGAGTTTCTACTGTAGTTTGATTGGATTTTAAGAACCTTTGGTATTTCATTCTACGGTCCTGTAAATAGAAGTCAATGGAGAATTATAACGGCAAAAATTGTCAATGATCACGATTCTTAGTAATGAAAGAACGCCCAGATAGAGGGATTGTTATATACGAGATGGTGCCAAAACTACTGATAATTAACTGGGACCTCAGTTATTCGTGTATCACGTGACCGTCACTTAATTTGAGACTCACGTTGAGTTTTAATTTGTTATATGGTGGTCAGAAGAAGTGGTAAACAAAAAAGAAATTGTGATATTCGTTTCAAATGGAGACATATCTACTGACAAAGCTATTGCTGCCTAAAAAAAATAGGTTTTTGAATTTTTCAAACTGAATTCCAAGTATTATGAAATTCTAACTTAAATGAAGAAGCTAGAGTAGAGGAAGTAGAAGAAAATTTTTGAGATTTAAATATAGTTGCTCTAAAGCTAGTAAACAGACATATGGCATATCAAAAATATAAAGAGAACAGAGTGCTAGACAGAGGAAATAAAAAACTTAACTGAAGATAATTACGAAAAAATAGATGAAAAACTTAAATATAAAAAAAGGAGAAAGGAGAGAAATATAGATCAATAAGAAAAGAGTTGTCAATTGAAGTGAAGGAAGCTAAAGCAAAATCAAGGATAGATTACGAACACAATATGACAGAAAACTAAAATAAAAGATTATTCCAAGGAACACCGAAACAGTTAAGAATGAAATAGAAATATGATATGATACATATGGAATACGAGAAATGAAATAAAAGCACGGAGGAAGAAGAATTGATAAAGAGGTGAGAGTTTACTTAGAAGAGCGTACGATAGAATTGGGCATTAATAAAGATTTATAGAAGATGGGAAAAGAAGAGGTGAAAGAAGAAAAATTAAAGCTAGAAAAAACCAATTAATGAAACAAAGAGAATTAATAAAGAGATAACGGATTACTTAGAAGAGCTTCAAAATGCTATATATATATATATAAAAGTAGGGAGACAAGAAATTGCAGAAACTACCAAGGTATAACAATAACAAGCATACCTGTAAAAATAATGACTAGAATAATACGAGGATTGAGTCTTGACATAGACAGATGAAAACGAATTTTCGGAATTTGATAAGGCTTAATTGTTTTTGATAATATTAGCTAGTAAGATCTACTTATACACTTTTGCATGCGATAAAGCAATTGTCGAAGCATTTCTTCCATTCCGATTGAGATACTTCCAAAACATGTGATTTGAACGAATCAACCGCTTCTTCAGGTGTAGAAAAATGTAAACCTCGCAATTTATTTTTTATCTTATGGAGTAAAAAGAATTCATTGGGTGCCAAACAAAGACTGTACGGCGAATGAACCATCATTTTGATGTTTTATTTATTGAAAAACGTTTTTGTTTGAAGTGATGTGTGAGAGCTTACATTGTTGTAGTGGAAAATTATTGTTTTTATGCGATCCACCATTTGCTTCGAAGTGCTTCGTGCGGGTACAACTTTTAATGGATTGGTTCGTCTTGGAAGATCAGTACAGTCGATTATTGTTAAGTTCCAGGTTCATATGCATAGATTTATGATTCATCGCTTTTCACGATCTGATAAATGTCTTTTGAAGCACCGTGATTGAATTTTCTCAGCATTTCTTTGTACCAATCGACACGAGCTTTTTTTTAAGCAATTATTGAATTATGTATCCAACGCGAACAAATCTTTTTATTGTTCATGCAATATTGAATGTATGCGAGTGGAACAAATACCCCAAACCAAGACTTGAGGCAATTTACCAAAAAGATGGGCGTTAAACAAGGATGTGTGCTAAGCCTACTACTTTCCAGAACAGTAATAGATGGAAGAATGAAAAGAGAGAAGAATCGGAGGGACTGAGAATATTTGCAAATGATTGTGTATTATTAGCTATATTCGAATAAGATCTACATCACCTGGAAAGGTGCAAAAATTAGTGGAGTGAATATGAAACTGCATACATAAGCTGAAGCAGAAAATTGAAAAACTAGGAAAAATTGATAGATTAAATGAAGATATCATTGTTTGGAAAAAAAGCAGTATAAAAAAACTAGAAATGGAAATAGTGAGGCCTACAATAATTTACAGTTAAGACATGGACATTGAATTAAAGCCAGATACCCTGTAATATGGAAAATAAGCAAATAATAAGAATAGTATAAGAAATAAAACAGATTAAGAAAAATGAAGGAAAAACCAGCTAGAAATATATGTGTCCCAATTGAGATAGTTTAGACACTATGCCAGATACCAAAAGATCGTTCGAATCTAAAATAGCAGGCAAAATTATATATCAAGACCAAAAAAGCAAATGAGCCAAAGAAGACGAAATAAGGAGCAATAAAAGATAGAAAAGCACTGTGTGGGATTAAATAAAAAAGATATTTTTTTCAAAAATTATCACATTGCTGAAGTGCTTAATATCTAACTATCTTCATTTCGTTGATAAATATTCATTGAATAATTTTATTGTATAGGCACCAATTTTAAATTATATTTTGGTAATTGTGTTTTTATCAAAATTGTGATTTATACAATAGATTCGATCTTTTTCATTAGGCAAACCACTATGAATATTCAATTGAGTTCACGCAGTGTATGTTTTGGAAGCACAATGATTCATTATTATTATTATTTAAATGTCGAAAAACAGATTCAACGAACGGTGAATTTTTTCATGATTTGAATGTATCTATGATCATTGTACACAGTTTACAATGAGAATTTATTTCTATTATTTGGTATAATTTTTTTGATTTCTCACATAAATCAGCTAACAGAAAACTTGAGTCTTGAGCGCTAAGCATTATTCCTCGAGACTTTCGTTTGATGCGTCACGAAATACGCTGAAGTCTGAGACTCATGATATTATCGAGAAGCTCAAACTTTTGATAGGATCCACGACGTCTATAGGTTGGCCATGACAATTTTGATATCTATTATGTTGTATCGAATTTGGAAATATTGAAATATAATATAATAATTTATTTGGTTTCAAGGAGGAAGGTTTGAAAACATTCTTCAAATTTGCTTGATTTAGTTCATGCGATTTGGGTCAAGCATTGTCTGGCGTTATTTAAACAAAAAACTAACCGTTTAAATGCAATGTTATTACACAATGGAAATTTAAATTCGTCTATAACAGTTGCTCATTTTGTGAAGATGAAGGAAACACAGTATAGTTGACAGATTTGTAGGGACCTCAAGGTGATTGAAATTTTAATCGAACTTCAGACTCGGCTATGATGGGTGTTTACTTTTGGTTTTTAAAAAGAGAAGTGCAACCTCTCAAAAAAGAAAAAAGTAGAGCTAAGTGATATTTAAAGTGATTTTTTTAAAGTTTTTGTTTTTATGAAACATGTTTATAGAAGTAAACTTTAAATATTGTCAATATATACGATTTAAAAAACGTGAAATTATTTTTTTAATAAATATTGAATATTTTACCAATGAAGATTATTCTATGAATGTAACATCATAAAAACTTTACGTGTTACAATATTTTTTTTATTTTTTTTTATTTTTATAGGTCCATTTTATCACAATATGCTATTCATTCTTGTGTTACTACTAAATTTGTAATTTAGTAGTGTAATTTGATTTGATAATTACTCTGAGCCACTTACAGACTATAACGGAAAAGTAACAATTTGGTAAATGAAACAATTCTAGACGTGAAAGACATAAAATGATATTTTTCTGTTTGAGGCACTACCAATAAACTGTACAACAGATTTGGCTCGAGTAATTTTATGTGTTGTCTAATGTAATCAGTTTGGGGAAAGATGGTATGAAACATAAGTGTGACATTTTTTCTACAGGGAATGGTAAAACAAATAGTCTATCAAGAATGATACTGAAATATTGAAAAACAGATTAACTAGCCCAGTTTGATTACTACACAACAAGTAGCGGTAACTTTTGGACAGTTCCGAAAACAGATATAGGAGGAAGTTTTTAACTTACTTTTTGTTAAATTGTCACTAACTAGTATTAAGCTAGAAGTAATGAGTCGAGTGTTTATTTTTTTATGATAATATAATTTGGAAATTAGGTTTAATTTAGTAATTAGTATACAGAAAAATAGGTTTCAGATTTGTAACGACTTGCTTCAGTACAAATGGGACATACTAGTTGAAATAGATATATTGCCAGTATTTGCTGCTATACAAATTAATTTACTTTATTTTCCAATCGCACCCCGTAGAACTGAAGATTAACTCCCAATTGCTCTGTATATATCCATGTATTCGTTTAAGGTAAATGACGATGTTATGAGAATGAACCTGTATCGGCATGTGAATCTTTTGTCACGACTCTTTGCAAAATATTCCAATCATGTCGGTTTTTCAGTAATTAATAGGACTGCATTTTGTATTTAGCAGAAAAAACTTCAAAACAAAGATACGAATTCTTGGAATACGTTTTAAAGAAAATAAATACAAAGAAAGAAACTAGGTTGGAAATTATCAATCAGTAAAGAGAGTATTGTGGTTATTATGAGAATTAGTTTCATAACTGAACTAGTTTCTGCGTCTATTAATCCATACTTTTCACCTTTTCAGAATAAGGTTACTCTCTTACTAAAAGGGATACCATTTCTAAGCATGATAACATATTAAATATTGACTGCAGCTCTCCAGTTTTTATTAACATGTAACATACACAAGCACTTACACTCCGTAGAGTATTTCCAGTTAAGTTTTTTCATTGGTTGATGGATGAGGAGATCTGCAATTAGTTCGTTTGTTTGAAATTTCAACCCGTTCTAGTAAATCTCCTCTAATTGAGCACATTCTTCAACGCACAATCTTTCATCAAGCATATTAACTTTGGGATCTATATGTAGTGTGTAGTTGTGAAAATACCAAGAAGCATTAACCTCTTTAGTACTTTGGATGAATAGGCTGTATCTTCATGATATTCGTTTTGCTAGGCAACCGTAAGTTGTATTCCATGTGACCATATAAGCTTTATAATGTTTTTGTTTACAAGCACCTTGTTCGTGAGATATAACTGAAATGAGTGGCACAGCAGCCAATACAATTTTTTGTAAGTAGAGAATTATATCCCCAAATCCCGAGTCCCGGGGACCTGGGATACCATACGCTTTTATATCACGAAGATTCCGCGATTGTAATTAACTAATCCCAGGATTTTTTATTGAGAATCTAGCCACTTAAATTGGGCTGTATTTTTGTGGGTGGTCAGTTCCATCCATCTTGCAAAATTTGATATTCCCTTCTATTTTTTGGTCTATCGGGCAATCTTTTCGCTGCCGTTTTTCCATTCTTTTTGCAGTAATATCATTTAATTGTATTTATAATTTCATAGTTCGTAAGTCCTCTATACTCATTATTTCCAACTTTCACTGGTCCATTTTTCTAATTATTCTCCCCTCATATATCCTTAGTTATTCTTCGCCCATCTTTGTTAATCTGGTCTCATTTTTTGTGTCATTTTTGTTGCACATCATTGTTCCTAAGTACTTAAATGTGTCGACTACTTGAAGATGAGTTGGTGATCTTTTTTCTTTCTTTCAATTTCCATATATTTTGTCTTCCCTTACAATGCTTCTAATGTGTTCTCTAGACTCTTTCGATCCCTTGCTGATAGAGTTAAATCATCAGCATATGCTATTACTTATATTGTTTTATAAATGACGCTTCTATCGATATTACATTCCCTTAGTATGCCTTTATTAACTACAATGTAAAATAATACCCGGGATTTACGGAGTATAAAACTATTGCATGAAACGAAACGCATTCCTATTTGACTTTTGGCAGTTTGTATATAAATATATATATATATATTTATATATATAGGAGATGGAGTGCTAACTTCAGCATGGAGTCATTTTTAATCGCAAAAGACAATAATACAGCTCAATACAAGCAACAACATCCACAGGTAGTGTTATTGAACCTCAACTAGAAAGAAAAATAGATTCATTCAGTGGTAGACAACTTCAATTGAAATGATATTCTCGATGATGTTTTTGGTGCGAATGACTGTAGTTGATGATTTTTCAGTTAGTATTTTTGTAACGTCAAAAGCTGTTTTTATATAAAGGCTCTACTGATTTACCGAAATATATGAATGTAAACATGCATTCAATTGGGATTCATAGTAGAATTTCGGTCTTATTCGCATTGATGAATCTTTTAATACAGAAACGAGAGCACCTTCTTCAATTCCATATCCCACTGGATACTGATATATATATATATATATATATATATATATATATATATATATATATATATATATATATATATAAATTACCAGATACCACTTGAAATATTTGTATTCATGATTCAGATGATGATGAAGATCTGAAATAAGTTTAATTATTGGAATAGGCAATTTTTAGGGTGTGACGGATGATCGGAATATTGGAGAAAGTTCTGCAAAAGTATGTGAAACGAGTACATGAAAAAGACCTTGTCAACAGACTCTTTAAAATGCTTGACCGCTTCATGCTTTATGTAAATAGCGCTTGTAAAGTAGAATAATCCCACATTTTGATGAATCCGATTTGAATTCATAGATGAGTTAGTTAATGCCTTGGTTCTAATTTAATTATCAGTTTTATCACTCTGATGGTAATTTGTGCACAGCTGAAGTTTTCGTACCAATTATTCATCGAAAATGATTCACGTTTGGTGTATATATTGAACCCAAGCCAACAGCTTATATAAAAACAGATTATCACGTTAACTGAAAGAATTAAGAACAACTACGAAATTGAAAGAGATTATCACTAGACTCATTCAAAGAAAGCGAATTGTTTAGAATCAGAAAATAGGAAATGAATCTGTTCGAGGTTATAATTTGGGGCAAAATTATATTTTGAAACGATTGAGCCAGAGGTCTACTTCAGCGTCTGCATTTTTGTAAAATAAACTAAGGGATAAAATTGGACATGAAACCTTGGATGTATCATTATTTCTAACATTTCATTTTCGCAATCCAAAGAAGTGGTCCATGCTCTTTTCAATTACTTAGTCAAGCCACGACACATGTGTAGGAAGAATAAACATTGAGAGATTTGAAGTTCAACATTCTGTATGCGTACGATTCTTGATTTTGATGTATTTTACAAACATTATTTCACCAAAATAATATTTTTAGTTAATGTTTATAATCCAAGGGTTATTCCGGGATCTCGGAATTGCCTGTATGCAATCCTGTGTTCCCGGGATTAACAATAATGTCCGGTAGAGGTGCAAAAGCTCCGATTCATTGGCCTCCTGAGTCATACGATTTCATTCCCTTGGATTATACAGTTTGGGCCTATCTTAAAGAAAAAGTTTATACTACAGTGGTAAATTCACCTCAAGAATTTAAAGACAAAATTCAACTACACTTTAATGATCTCATAGCTGACTCCCAATCGTTTAGAAGATTAAGGGATTCTTTAGAAAAACTGTATTCGTGAAAACGGAAGACATTTTGAACACCTACTCTAATTGAATTACATTTTATGTTATTAGTCTTTTTTCAAATTTCCATTTTGTGATTGTCTGTTTAATTAATACATTCATCATTACTTCATAGCATAGCATCATCGGTTATTCCTTCATAATTTTCAAATCAAAATATTTCGAAAACGGTACACAGTATCGCGTTTTATTGAGAGTGCCTTTTTGATGTAGAATTGAATGATGATTTAGTTTATTTAGAATATTATTTCTATCATTAATATCATTTTTTAGAGCTGTTTATTCTTTATTTTTATATTCTTATATTCAACATGGTCAATATTATTCAGGTTTATATGTGTTTAATACGGAATTGGTTCGTGAGTATTTATTAGTAATTTTGCATTGATTACCTTCAAATTCACTTTTTATTAAATTAGAGTTTTTAGTTCTATTCAATCTAAATAGTTTAATTAAAAATATTTGTTTGTGGTACTAAAGATATAAAAATAAAGATTTTAAATCATTTGTTATATTTATTTTATATTATTTTTATATTTAAGATTGATGTTATTAGTATCTTCATTATATTTATTAATTATAAATTCAACTCATATTTTAGAATTCAATTTTTTAATATCAAATTCTAGTAATATTTATAGTAGTGGTTTTGTTAGATTGAATATTTGTATTATTTGTTTTATTTATTTCTTCTATGGTAATTTTTTATAGAAAAGAATATATATCTGGAGATGTATATGACAATATACTTATTTTATTACTTTTTATATTTGTATTATCAATAATATTAGTTCACTTGAAATTTTGCTTAATAGATCTATAATAATCTAGTAGTTGCGGCAAAATCGTGAGAAATGTGTATATTTTTTACTGACCAAATCCCAAATATTTTTCACTTTTCTATATATCCTAGAGACGGGATCACCTTTTTTCGAAACACCCTGTATAGTGAATGTTACGAGCACTATTCTATTCTTCTCACTAAAATTATACCATGTTACGTATTAAGGTTCCACATTCGTGACTTGTTGACTAAAACAATGACTAACATTATTTTTTCAGTCAATTTCAGTCAGTGAATTCGTAGATTATTCCATATACATTACATAAATTGAACATTTTAACATTTAAGCTTAACTAGGTTCACCTGCTAAGTGATGCTATCTTCGTAATTTGAATTGAATGCATTTACAATTTGTAAGAAATGATATTTGAATGACTACAATATTACTTGCTGGGTTCTCTTAGATACGGAAATTAAATACCACTATACATTAACCGTCTGTTTAATCATTTTTTATTCTTTCACCTTCTCTCTGTTGGTGGTGATTTGGCATGAGAGATTTCATATACCTTTCCTCTCGATCAAATAAATTACAGTGGGAGTTATTGAACAGACTATTTCCTATTTATTTAATGCGCCATTTGATGATACAGCTTTTTCTTAGATAGGTATGCGGTGTTTAACAATTTTATATAGATAATTGAATATATATCTGCTAAATATGGTCTCTTTTTTATTTATGACCTCGTATAACATATCAAAAGATATTCAGTATTTTGTATTCGTATTCCGTATTCCGTAAGCTAATTTTTCCCTTTTTTTGTTTGTCTATATGAAGATCTATAAGTATAATGTTGAACTTGTATAAGGGTTGTCTGGAAAGTTTCCAGACTCAATATGAACATGTAAACAATTATTAACAAAAACTAGAAGATTTATTTCGCATGCGTTGAGAGGGGAGTTAGACACTGTACCTGGAGAATCTGCAATTTTTGATCAGTTGGATATAAGCGTTGCCGTATCAGCTCAACTGACGACAGGCGCTCGAGAAGGCCGAATATTGCAGCAACCAAAGATGTCATTCTCGAACAAAGATATTTGGCAATATGTAACTCCCATTTCAAGAAATTGTCCACAACAAACAATAAGAATTTTACAGATTAAACGACGTCAATAGTTGTGTTATAGAATATAAAACGCAGCAATGTATTTTTATATGATAAAACTTTGGTTTTAGAAACATTGATACAGAGAAGATTAGGACCGCACCATGATCTAAAGGTCACTAGACATTGTCCTATAAAATGCCTTGAGATCAGGGTTCCTCCAAGAGAAACTAGTGTCGTCTGTAAATAGACAAATTTTACCACTGATCTCTAGATAGGTGATGTCGTTTATAAACCGAAGAAACAAAATAAGGTCTAGCCCTTACAAGCTGACTTCCTTTGCTAAGGTATGACTTAAACCATGCGAGAGGTGTTTCCCTGAAATCGTTGTACTGCAATTTGTTGATTAAAATATTATGTTTAACACAATCAATAGCATTAAAAAATCACAAAAAGTTGTTGCAGTGGAAGATTAAGGAGGTAAAATATAGCATCATTTGTGCTTTTATTACTCAAAAACTCAAATTGATGGGTAGTAAGTATTTTAAATTTAAGGAGAAATGATGAATGCCTCTTTTTGACCAATCTTTCTATAATCTTAGATAACGTGGGAACGAGTACAATTGGGCGATAATTCGATACTTGATTTTCATCTCCTCCTTTATGCAGATGTATAATTATAGCCGTCTTAAGGCAATTAGGAAAAGTGCCATTTTGAAATGAAACGTTAATTGAAGTAATGTGCAATCGGGCCGACTCGAAAACATTTATATTTAATGTCATTAATTTTACTCTAAAGCTCTGCTACAACTACGGGCATAAAGAAGAAACTGTGTAAGTTGGCATTAGCATCAGGGAGATATGAAATCGGATCATGAGAAAGAGTTATAGAATTTGATAAATTTTTGGCTTCATTCACAAAGTAATTATTGAGGTTATCAGGTGAAGTACATATTATGCTCAAGGAAGGAGGCTTATTTCTTGAATGATTCACAATGAATCATGTTTCTTTGCAAATATACGGTAACCTTTAGTGGACCAGGGGTTATTTTACTTATTTTTTAATGCTCCCTATGGAAAAAGAATTGGACGCCAGACTAGTTATTGTTTTTATGAATTTAGGAAATTCGCAGTTCAGTAAGATAACTGTTTGCGTATTGTATGTATGTATGTTAAGGTGGGTTCACATTTGACACAAATTCTTGTGTTGTGCGTCTCAAGGATGCGGCATAAAAATGTGTGCCAGAAATCGAATGATGAAACAGCGTAAATCATTACGTCATGTGTTGATCATTGATGCTTAGTCTGTACGTCGCATTTCCACTTAATCACATTATTGTAAAGTGAAATTTAATTTTCCTCTCACGGTTATGCACTCCAGAAAGTATGTACCTTGCTTCGCAATTTTTGGTTCAATCAAATTCATTAGGGTCTCAAAGTATTCAAGAAGTTTCAAAAAAGACCAGTATTGTCATTCTGGGAGAATTTACTTAGTAAATGATATTTACATACAGATTCTTCATCTATCAATGTATCCTTTATTTAGGCTTGTTTTTGCTAATGAGGTAATTCATAATGATGAAAAACGACACATAAAAAACATAGAGCAAGAATGACAAAACTTGGAGATCTCATCTGACAATAATAGTAAATTTTTATGTGTGACAAAAATTTATACGTAGAAAATGTGCGCGTTACTACGTCTACACTTGATATAAATCATGTGCGTCATAATAAATTTTGCCGAATGATACAAAAAACAAGAATTTATATAAGTTGCGAGTCCGGCTTTATAGGTGCAAAATAGAACAATGTTTTTATCACTCCCTATATTGTAAGCAACGTATTTTAGAGGATAAGTCAAATTTACCAAAAAGTATCTACCGCCTCTGATGTATTTCGTAATATTGACAATTTTATCAAATATCTGAATTAGAACAACTATTTTTTGCAAAAAAATCCCGATAGGAAATAATAATCGACCAATCCCAGTGTTTAAAAACAATTTATTCGAATTATGCAGCTCATTCCAATACAAAAACTTTGTATACATGAGTTATTTAACAATTAATTAACGATAAAATTGATCGTGAGATTGTTTGGATCAATCTCCAGTCTGTTTGACATCGAAATTGTAATTTGAAGAATGTGAAAAGTACCGTAATTATATATGAAATATTTATTGGTGCGCCAATGTATCCACAGCTGCTTGATCGCAGAAATTCTTTAATAACCCGTGTATAAATACAAGAAATTCAATAAAAAAAAAAACAATAAAAAATATAGTGCTTCGGTGTGCGTGGTTTCTTCCACTTGTCAGCTTAATAAATACTTATCATATTTTACAAGCAATTGTAGAAGGTGTAGTTAGGGATGATTAGTCAGCGTTATTTTATCTTTTTAAATTTTTTCTTTCATTTAGATCTTGGATATCAATATTTTAATAATATTTATAACCTCCCAAAATAGCATGGGTTCCGTAATATAAATTATTTGCTATTTGTAGTATCAGTTTCCAATTCCAAGCCACGAATAAGGAGGGTTGAGATACGAGGCTAGCAGTCTATCCCTCAGAAAACAGATAACTAGCTTATACCGATAGATGGACTTGGATATAGACTGATTCAACGATGACGACCTACGCAAGGAAAAGAATAAAGAAGTTGAGAAACAAACACATAAATAGAATAGCCACCTGGAACGTAACGTACCTCAATAACAAAGATCAAGGGGCGAGCGAAGAATTGAACGAGAGGTATATCGAAATCTACGGAATTCTGAAAACAAAAAAGGAAGGCAAAAGGCAAAGAGAATATGGGAATTAAATACTCATATACAGCGGAGATAACGAAAGAGCAAAAAACGAGTAAACATTTATAAAAAATATGAATATAATATTACAACTTGCCAATATATTCGGAATAAATAGGAAAGGGTACTTGGTGTGAAAATCCTAATCGGACATAAAAAACTGAAAATACTTTCTGTGTATAGCTCAGAAGAAGGCAATTCCAAACACGATGCATATAATACCTGGAATTAAACAAGCCGAGAGCTAATGGTCAAATTCAGTGCCTATAATGAACTAAGAATAGATAAGAATAGAATACATTTTTCCAGCACAAAGAAGTATACGAAGAGACATTCAAAAGCCCGAGACAACACAAATCAATGTTCGACTTTATAGTTTCGAACCGAAAAATATACCCTATTCTCATACTAGACGTTAGAACATAAAACTCCGCTAATGCAGGAAATGATCACAGTCTTGTAATGGAGAAAATACGAATACAGTCACCGAGGAAATAACCGGAAATAACAATCTAAAAAAAGACACAGTAGCACAAATCAACAAGGAATCTATTTGAAAAAATCTGGCGAAAAAAATAGAAATAAAGACCAATGAATGCAAAAGAAGAAATGAATAAGAACTGAGATTAAATCAGAAAGAACACAAATGACGCTGCGCGTGAGGCGATTGACACATACATAGTCGTAACCAAAACACTAACACAACTCCATGGTTCCGTCGAGAAGTTAAAGACAAATGTGAACAGAAACGAAAAGCTCTCTCTGTTGTACGCTATAGAACGTTACAAACACCAGAAGCTCACAACAGATACAAATTGATTAGGAACGAGTTAGGCAGAAAAAAATCAATCGTTGGGAACGATTCTCGAAAAAACTGTAGGGAGACTTCTATAATGCCCAACAAGAAAGAAATCACTGAACTTTGTGGGACTGGATAAAGTTCATAATTAACTAATAAAATACGGTAAATCTCACACAAAAACTTCATCAGACAGATGGCGAACCAGTACAATTATACTCAAGTTTAAAAAAGAAGATGAACAAGATCCGACTAACTAAAGGGGTGTAAATTTGCTAGTTACATTATTGAAATTCTTCTTCTTCTTTTTCCTAGGCAGATTGCCTGTTCATTCTTCGCAACATGCCTATTGCCTCAATTGATGGTAAGATTATCACTTCATCTTTTTCGCGGCCTTCCCATATATCTTTTCCCCAGTGGTGAGTGCTATCCTTACTATTGTTTCTCCGCTCAATCTACTTATGTGTTCGTACCATTCGCGCTTTCTGCTTAAAACTCATTCGTTAATATTTTCCATTCTGCATTTTTGCCTTATCTCGTCGCTACGTTCCCTGTCTAGGAGCGTTTTTCCAGTAATTTTTCGTAGGGCTTTCATTTCACTTGTTTCCAGGAGCCTTTTTGTTTTTGCTGTATCAGGCCGAGTTTCTGCTGAGTACGTCATTATGGGTCTGATTACAGTTTTGTAGGCTCTTGACTTGGCCTCAATACTTATGTATTTGTTTTTCCATACAGTGTCATTCAGACATCCGGCTACTCTTGCTGCTTTTATTGTTTGCTGCCTTACCTCTGTCTCAATATCACCATATCCGGTTAGTTCTATACCCAGATATTTGATGTCATTTCTTGCTGGATTATTTTGTCGTCTACGATCAGCTTGCATCTAAGAGGTATTTTTAATGTTGTCAGGCTTTTTGTTTTGGAGGCAGAAACCAACTCCGTCTGCATGGTTGCTGGGTGCAGAAGTAGCTCAGGAGGAGGGTTCCCAGGTTAGGATAGCACCCTGCCTGAGATCAAAAAAACTCATATGCTCATAGAACCGGCAACCTGCCTCGGAACCGGACTGAACAAAAAGACTATTGAAACTTGTTACCAAAAATATGACCCGCAAAACTCGATCACAACACTAGAAGACGAGCAGTAAGGATTCATTTCAAAAAAATCCTGTGTAGATACAGTATTTATCCTACGATAACTGGTTGAGAAATGCTTCATCGACCTCACAAAAGCTTTTTATCCAATCCATCTAAATTTATACTCATGCAATGGAGTTTAAGCTCACATTAATGGCAAAGAAACAAAACCCATTCCAGTCAATCGCCGTATCAGACGAGGAGACTTGATTAGTCCCATGTTATTCAACATAATAATAGATGAAATCATAAAGAAGGTGCGGTTGGCAAAGGTTACTACTTGGGTGACAGAGAAATCAAAATCCTGTGCTATGGCATTGACGCCATTGATAGATGTATGTACAGAAAATGAAGAATAATCTCGAAGATTATTAAGTATTTTCAATTTCACAGGAAAACAATATAATATGACTATCTAGCATAACGGAACAAATAACAGAGACCAGAAATTAAGGCCGGTATTTACGAAGCGACAATCAGACTTATACAACAAACAAACAAACAAAACCAGAAAAAGAAATGAAGCAATTCTTGGATAGCAGATAAATGAAAATTATCAGGCGTATCTCAGGAAAAACACTATTAGACCGAGAAAGAAGCGAATACATCAGACAATTATGTGACTTAGATAACATTAATGAATGATATTATAGCGTAAATAGCAATAGAACCAACAATGACAGAGTATAGACTGACAAGGGATAAATCTCCAATTGGAACACGGAGTAGATGTCGACCAAGAAAGAGTTGGAGTAACTTAATTGTCAGCCAGCCAGGATGAGGAAAGATATCGAAGAAGGTACAGACGTTAGTCTTAGGCATATTTCAAAGTTACTTATTTTAGAAACTAATTAGAAAACTACCAATGTCAAATGCAACAAGTATATTCTTTGAAGTACGAACATCCATCTCCTGTAACGTATTTAGAAAATGTTTGTACACATGCGTGTAATATATTTTTAGCGTTAACGGAGTAAAAGGGCCTACTCTAAGGGGGAAAATTTTTTCCTAGATAGAACCTGTATCAAAAGTTGCTGAAGCGCCCTTCAACCAAACTACAGAGAGAATTAAATTTTTTACAGTAGAATTTTACTTACTTTGACCATATGTGGAGCCCCTCAGGAAGGATTTTATGAAGCAGAAATATATAGCACGGAAACCAAGTTTTTTATCTCAGAATGTTCCAGTTATCCACAGTGCGTTGTGTACAAGCTGCTCCCCGAAGAAATGCGAGACAACTCCTTTCATAAGATCACAACTTTTTATAGATTTTTCAAAAATCAAGTTATGATCCTAAAGAAGTGTGGAAATGAGATGAAATCAAAAATATGGAATAAAACCCCAGGTAGTTGAGAAGCCCGGGAGTTACCCAGCCGTTAATTGTAACGAATAAGAAGATTTCCATTAAAGATAGTTTTTATAAAAATATATCTTTGAATATTACGAGCCAAAACTATTGGGACATACATTATCCTAGCGACACATACTGTATTTATAATTGTGTCAGTAAATATTAGACCCATAAAAAACACCACCTTCCATCTTACTGTAGAGAGCCATTTGGACCTCATCAAGAAAATGGAGAAAGAAAAAAATATTGAAAATTTAATGGGAATTACATTTTTTTGGTTACAAAGAAAATGTTAGTTCAAAAAAGCATAGAAAGCATCCCATGATAGTGACATCATTTTTCTTAGCAGTGATTTTATTTTGATGCTAAAGATTATTTTTCACTTTTTTGTTTGATTATGCCAAAATCGTTTCTCTCAGTTATTTTTTTGACCTCTAATTTATTTTTTATTCCGTTCATAATATTTATTGATTTATATTTCCATACTTCGATTATTCGCTTAATGAGCTAATTACACCGTAATTTACCACCTTCAAGTATTTGAAGACTGTAATTGTAGTAATTTGTAACGCACGCCTCTGTACGGAAACTTTGTTAGACAGTTTTATTCAAAACGTTCACCAGTATTGAGTTACAATTTGCACAAGAGTGAGAACGTCTATAAGATCCATCTTATATATATGTATGTGTATGTGAAGCGAATTCTAATAAATTGCAAACATTTTTCTGGAGTCAAGAGACAGTAAATATTTCTTGCTGTGGCTTTCAGGAGGATATACTTGGTCTTAGTCGTACGGTGTAGTGTAAGGAACGTTAATCGAAAGTCAAACCAGCTTCGATAACTAACTCACCTAGTCATAAGGTCACTGTTTGCGTTGGCGGAACACACTGTTGGGATGGAAAATTGCTAAAAAAAGTACAATGAAGACAAACAAACGAACACCAATAAACTGAAAAATTTATGGACTCGAAAATCCTATAGAAATGTTACATTATAGATAAGATCCATCGACAAGATTGTCAGTGGATAACAAAAATATATCTGTATTATATTTAAATATATTTTAATGATATGTTGACATTGCTTCATATATAATATATTTATTACTGCTATTTTAATTTTTATCCTTTATACTAATATCTGCAAAAATGATTCGGGTTTTGTGGTAACAACAGATCACGAAATCATAAGTCCCTTCTGTTTATCTTCGACGTGTAGTGATCATACTCGCGAACTATACAGCAACCTTCACATTGCTTCCATCGTACACAAAAAGCTTCCACACACCCCTAGAGAGATCATTTATTCTAATTATGTTGCTGTGTTCTTTTAACAATATACAAGAGTTGCTGCTTAAGTTTTATAATTGGATATGGCTCTATGGTTTTTAGAAATATTCCTCATTAAGATCAATACAATTTTGCATGCGTTTGAACTAATTTGTGAAGCATATTTTCCATTCTGACATAGGTACCTCCAAAACATGTGATTTAAACGTATCAACGACTCCTTCAGGTATAGAAAAACGTTTATTTTTGATCTGCGGCAATACGAAGATATCATTGGATGCCAAGCAAGGAGTGTACGGCGAATAACTAATTAATTCTATGTTTTGACTTTTCAAAAATATTTTTGTTTAAACTGATGTGTGAGAGCTCGTATCGTCGTGGTGGAAAATGATTCGGTTTATGCGATTGGTTTCCCTGATTTTTTCAATTACTTCTGGCGAACAAATACTGGTATACAATTCAGTATTAACAGTAAGCAGATTTACGGAGATATACTTAATACCCTTGGTGATCAATGTTCTGTATATGCGACCGTGAAAAATTGGACTGCAAGCTTCAAAAGAGGTCAATTTTCAATTGAAGATGATGACCGATCGGGAAGGAATATTTCATACCAACGCATTCATCATATATTTAACGTCAATTTGGACATGAGAAAAATTGCTGCAAAATGAATTCTCAAATGTTTGAATGTTGACCAAAAGCGTGCAAGGGTAGAAGCATCGCGTTCGATCTGTGCTCGATTTGAAAACGATGTAGACTTCTTAAGCCAAATTGTTACTATGAATGAGACTTCAGAAACAAAGCAATAATCGATGGAATGGCGACACTCTGGTTCTCCAAGACATAAGAAATTTCGTGTCCACAAATCTGCTGGAAAAGTTCTTGCCTCAGTTTTTTAGGATTATCATGGAGTAATCATGATTGATTTTCTGGTAGAACAATAACTGGAGATCACTATTCGACATTACTGAGTACTATACGGGAAACAATTAAAGAGAAAAGACGCTGAAAACTATCCAAAAGTGTTTTGTTTTTGCAGGACAACGCCCCTGCACACAAATCTCATGTTGCCATGCAAAAAATTCGACGACAAAGAAATAAGGACATTTTTTTCTATTGGAAGTACCTCTTAATCCTTGTTATTTGGGATTTGAATATAATTATATTCGTACTTGAAACATGGATACATGCCAATGGAAACAAATCAAGGTCTTGGCAGGATAGTAAAGTTAAACCAGCAGGTTACAACGGTGATCATCAAAAGAATTGTTGTCAGATTATCACGGTGAGATAAACGGCGAAATATTTACAAGATGAAGATTTTGAATCATTATACTTTTGCTTGGAGTACAGTTTGAGAATGAAGAAAGAGAATGATATCAAACATTTTGTTGCTCAAACCGGATCAATAAAGCATGAAAAAATTCATTCGAATATGCTTTTGGTTTAATATGTGAAAACGCGACACCCAACACGCATCCATAGTTCTTCAGTCACCTAACCTAACCAAATTCATTCTTTTGATATGCCAATGTCTCTTCTGTCTCTCCAACTTCAATCTGACGATTGTTCAGTATCAATTGTGTGATTCAGATTGATTTCGGAAACTTTTCAAATAGCCCTCGTAATTAGAAATTTATGTTGCACTATATTATTAGCTCCTTCGATAAAGTTTAAAAATATCATGATGTATGCACTATTCTAAAGTGGAACTGATTTTGAGTGATTTGAATAAAAAAACTTCTGATTCTACCTTCGGTTTATTTTCACGGTAAACTTTCTCGAAATTCCCAGGATTTACATTTTCTCAAATAATACCGGCAACATTGTATCTCTTCTTCAATCACGTTCGTTGAGTTCTGCTAAGCACGAACTATGTTATCTCCAAGAAAGCTTGTGCCGCCCAAGCTAATGTCGTTAAAACCTTAACACGTTTCACGTTCTATTCATCTGAAATCGACTTTCACGTGGCCTTGTTTAATATATATGACAGCTCCTCTAATCGCGAAATTCAATCTAAACAATTTAAATTATTACGTAAAGCGCGTTTACCCCAAATCTACTTTAATAACATGTGAATAAATACGAATGATCATATGTAATTTATGAACATCAATTTCAGTGAATATTCAATTTGAATTGAATATTCTTCTGATCAATTCATCAATTCATCTAGAAAAAGATTCTGGAGCGTTGCATCAAGAAAATTTTAATTTGATAATATTATCATTATCTACAGAATCTAAAATGAGTCAAAATCATAGTATGCACATTATTTGGATGTTTAGTAAATTTGTATAAAATTTCAGCTGGAAGCAATTATTGATCCACAAAATTGTCATTTTTGAGTTGTGATTGTTAACATACTTTGGAATGTTGAAATTTGATTCTGCTGAATAGATCTAAACCACTGACAAAATACCTTACCTTGTTACAATATATTTGCTAAAAGTTATAAGCCATAAATCTTCCACGGTGAAAATTCTTAAGCGCCTTAGCACTTTTCACTACAATAAATTAATTCATTTCGCTAAACTATTTAAATAGTAGTGAATGGTTCTAATCCACACAGTTATGACAAGATTATAATGCAGAAATGCGCTGTAATGAAGTAATCAAACACTCTTTCACTAACTTTTGATGTATAAGTTGTACCTCTATTAATTAAAAATAAGTGCCAGAAGCTAGTACTGAACCAGGAAAGCAATGAATGCAATTTCAGTGACTATTTCCTTCGAAAAATTTAAGCCAACCAAAAAGCTGTAATATTTTATGTTTACCTAGCAACGATCAAATTTCAGCGATAATACTGCACTAGTGCAAATTATCGATAATTTGCACTAGTGCCAAATTTTCGTCTAGGATTAATAAACATCATTTGGTTTTAATTTTATATTTTAAGAAAAGGAACAATTATTGAAAATGCAATTAGAATATACAACTTTACTGGAGGCCGACGATGGTGTTTCTATGCTGCTTCCACCACTTCTTATTATAATTTAAAGAATAACAAATTTTAAACACAGAATTAAGTTTATTTTAAATTAAATTTTTCTCAGGAAATAGTCTGCCAAAATGCCCTCTCGTGCATGTCAAATTGTCTCATAATTTCCTCTCGTGCGCATTCGCGCACTCAAGAAAATTAAATTATCGACAATTTGACATGCACTCGGGACATTAATATTGACTATTTCCTTCGAAAAATTTAAGCCAACCAAAAAGCTGTAATATTTTATGTTTACCTAGCAACGATCAAATTTCAGCGATAATACTGCACTAGTGCAAATTATCGATAATTTGCACTAGTGCCAAATTTTCGTCTAGGATTAATAAGCATCATTTGGTTTTAATTTTATATTTTAAGAAAAGGAACAATTATTGTTTATTTTAAATTAAATTTTTCTCAGGAAATAGTCTGCCAAAATGCCCTCTCGTGCATGTCAAATTGTCTCATAATTTCCTCTCGTGCGCATTCGCGCACTCGAGAAAATTAAATTATCGACAATTTGACATGCACTCGGGACATTAATATTGATAATAATGATACTGTATTGACTTTTGCTACGTTAACACCGGTAAATGATTAATGTACATGTGGTTGTACAAAAACAAATTCAAGTTCTGTCATATCTGACGCTAAAAGCAATATCGAAGACGAGAATCAAGATTTAGATAGTGAAGATAGTTTTAAACCATCCAGCAATGGACAATCTTCAGAATCAAGAAAAGAGCGTGATTTGGATGTTGATACTATTGGCGACGAGCCCGAACGAGAAAATGCTGGATCGAGAAGTGATTTAGATGTAGATATTGATGGTGTTAAGTATATCAAATAAAATGTGGCTAAAAGCTCACTTCAAAATGAAAACGAGATTCACACTCGTGGAAGAGGAATATGCAAAAAATTTAAGATTGGAAGGAAAACAGTACCATACAGCAAGATAAACTGATGTTCACTGAATCTGTGTGATATTATATGTAGTTGACATTATATTTATCAACAATATTTCACAAAGGAGCAGCTAGAATATAGTTTGTCGAAATTTTTTTAGCGAAAACTCCAAGAGCTTATATGGAATTTTATTATAAACATGTTTCGTGTGTCTCGGTGTTACAGTGAGAACAATGACAGACTATCGAAGACTTTTGTTCACAATTTAATATCAAATCCAGTTCCTCGCGAAGTTTGTCAAAAAAAGTTATTCTCCACCCTTAACATTTCCAATAAGATAGCTGTCAGTAAGATTTCTCATATTGGCATAATTAAACCAGATTTTGCTGGGAAAAAAAGCCATTGTGCACAGAAAAAAAGAAAGCCTCCTTGAACTATGCAATTCCCTGTGTTTCTGTAGCTTACCCTCAATTTTATGAAAGTTTGATTTCTACAAAAGAAGTCCCTTCAAGTTCTCAACATGTATTCGACTGAAATAATTTTGCATTCAATTTAGTTTAACCGTGAGTGATCTGAATAAATATTTTCATAATAAAATAAATATCGTTTTTTACAAAAAAAACATTTACGCACTTCACTCAAAACATAGTTTCAGTGGATTAGATACTTTCACCACTAGTGCAACGCATACTGGAACGACTAATGGGAAAAAGGCGACTTTGACAAAAAACAAAAACAATTTTTTCATTAATTTTAGTATTAACTCGTTCTTAAACACTTACAGAATATTCACTCGATATAAAATTTGAAAAAGTATCAATTAACTAATATTTTTTGAGGATAAAAGACAAACGGGGCTAATACCCCAACCGAGAAAAAGTAAATTTAAATTTTAATAAAACGGTGTTACCCATGTTTCTTTCTACTCAATTCACTTTTAGACCCTATTTGAACATAAAAAAATCATCGCCTCGAAAATATTTTTAGGAAAAAAATTATGGGTTGTTTCGATAAAATTTCACTTGTAATTTTTCTGTCAAGGTTTGGCGAAAATCGACTCGTTGCATTGTTTTTCTACTTGAATTATTCGAAGAGATTAGCTGCCACAGCCTCTGCAACCTTAGGCACAATAACAAATACAAAAAGCGGTGTTTGGCTGTTTGTAAATAGAGAGGTGGTAAACAACATATTGTAAAAAAATGTGTATTTGTACAAAATAAAACATATTTATCTCTATCTGTTTTCTTTGTAGGCAGCACACTTCAAATTACAAATTGCTAAAAAAATTAAAAAAAGTAACTGCGATTACAAATTATTCTCAAAATTCCATGTTTTTCCCTTATTCTCACAAAAACAACAATAGGAAACTTCGAAAAGCAAATACCAAAACATTACAACCATACAATGCCGTCCATTCCATTTTAGTGTTATTATGTACTATGTGAAAAAAAAACAGAAACAGGTTGATTTTTATTCTTAAATTGACAATTCACAGATTTTGAAAAACCTCATAAGAAGTAATCGAACGTTCCACGACTCAACATCCGCCTTGCGGTGGAACTCCATCTTTTTGGTAGTAAATAAATCGATCTATCTCATTTGGATGATTAACATCAGGAAAAAGTCTTTGTAATGTCTAGATATAAACTTCACCATTCACTGTGCCCTTAAAAAAATTAGGGCCATTTATTTTATTGTTAATTATACCAGCCCAAACGTTCACTTTTTTACGTTATTGAGTGTAAGCCTCACATATCCAGTGAGAATTTTCTTGCTCCAATATCTACAGTTCTGTTTGTTAACCGTTCCTTTTAAATGAAACGATGCTTTAGACTATTTCGTTCATGAACTGTAAATTTGCGTTCATTCTGTCCATCATCAATTCATAGAATTCTTGCCTTCTATCAGGATCATTTTAATTTAATTCAAGAACTTTCCTCAATCTCTAAAAGTATATTTACCTTCTTTTCATCAGTAAATTGCAGATTTCTACCTGGTTTTTCAATATTCTTCACATGTCCATTTTCAAGAATTTTTTTTTTCACTTTTGCTAACTGTAGACTGCGAAACATGTTGACCAAGGTGTTTATCATTAAAAATTTCACAAACATCCTCTTATGTTCTTCTTTTATTACCACAATCAATCATAATTAAAATGTCTATTCTTTGATAATGAAACTTAATACGTGCACAAATATTATACTGACGTCTTTTAGTAACTTTGAGTAACTTTGAATACCAAAATGATAGCAGCCTACTAGATTCACTAGTTTGATTTCTACTTGAAATGATAAAAACGCAGAGAACAAAGATACACTCAATCAACAAGAAGAAATTGAAACGGTAATAAAGGAATTTTCTAAGACTCTTTCTGTGTCTTGAACTTTGAAAATGATTAAATAGAACGTCCTATAGATTCAAAATTAGGATATAAAGCTTACGCCGTGCTTATCATTTTACATTTGAACACAATATATGATGATAAATTGAAAAATTTTTAGCCTACTATAGAACCAAACAAAATCTCAATGTCAAAATATTTTATTACTCAACATATTCTCCTCTTAATTGGATACATTCATTGTAGCGAACCTGCAACGTCTCTAGACCTTTTAAAACAAATGTTTCCTTTTGCTTCGCAAACCAGACCTCCACAGCTTTTATTACTTCCTCGTTGATAGAAAATTTACGACCTTTTAAACTTTTTTTCAGTTGAGGAATGAGATGATAGTCAGATGGAGTCAAATCTGGTGAAGGGGGGTGTTCTAGTAATTCAAACCCTAAATAACGAATTTTTTGCATGACAACATGAGATTTGTGTGCAGGGGCGTTCTCCTGCTAAAAAAAACACATTTGGATAGCTTTCCGCGTCTTTTCTCTTCAATTTTTTCCCGTAGATTGGTCAGTAATGTCGAATAGTAATCTCCAGTTATTGTTCCACCCTTATCCAAAAAATCAATCCCAAAAAAATTAAGCAAGAACTTTTCCAGCAGATTTTTGTACACGAAACTTCTTAGGTCTTGGAGAGCCAGAGTGTCGATATTCCATCAATTGTTACTTTATTTCTGGATCGTTGCAATGTGCCCAAGTCTCATCCGTAGTAACAATTTGGTTTAAGAAGTCTACATCGTAATCAATCGAGCACAGATATATAGTTTAGTATTGTTGTGTGGTTCAGTTAAGTAACGCTGGATTTTTTTCCGATAAAACTTCATATATTTGCATCAGATGTACACCATATACCTCGATATAGTATGTATTGAATGATTTTGAAGTACACCAAATCTTCATAATCTCCCCAGACATATCAAGACTTTTCGCTATATTCGACTTCTCTTTACGACAGGTTCTGGTAATTATCCTACATCCAGCCATTGATTTTACATGTTCGAGTTGTTTGAATAAATTCATTTTTGATCGCAAGTAACAATGTATCTAAAAGAACGATCATCTTTCGGCAGGATCTGTTTACACATCCACTCGACGTTTCATTTGGATCTCGATTAATTATCATCGCTAAATTTTTGAAGCTACCTAACCTAAAAACTTACAGGGAACTCGTACAGAAGAATAATGACAATTGTCACCAACAAAACTGATGATCTTCTGTCTCTGAACCGCCATGGTGGATGGCAATTTAGCGCAACTGCAGACGGTTATGTGAACGATTCGATAAGTGAGAAGATAGGATTCTCTAAACATATTGAAGCAGCTATGAGATCCTCTCATGTATCCTCCTCAAATCAATCGTCGCCATTTTGTAAAACTATACTTTCAGCACCACTTCCGATACGTATGTAATTCAAAGTTATTGATCAGCTAAGGAACATAAAATGGTCAATAAACGTCTGCAAGCACTAATTTATCTTCAAAACTGTAGTAACTTAACTATAAACTTCAATTAAAAAAGTACAAACTGGGTTTTACTGCGGTTATCGGAAAAATATCGTCTACAACACGTGTTGAAAATTCGATTTCACACACATTTGCTAGAGATTAATTCTTCAAACATGTGTAAAATTTTCCATTCTCAACACTTGTTATACAATATTCTGAAGCTTTTTCTATATTTTTTTCAATTCAGTAAAGTAGTGAAGAAACCCTCAGAAATAAGTATTGAGTGTAATGTAGAAAATTTCTTGTCAAATAATATAATTTCCTTTTTCTAATGTTAAGTTTTGTAATATATCTATAAACATCATTATTCATTTATTACAGAATTTATTCCACACCATACATATGTTAGCCAACTTTAGGGCAAAATTTTAACTTTTTTTAGTTTTACTTTTACAGAAATTGATCTCACGGACGGACCTTCTACTAGGAAAGTATGAATTATAATTGAAAAACTATTATTAAAAGGATTGGAATTCAACTTTACATACCCTATAAATGATATATTTTCTCAAAAGGCTCATAAAATTGATCTATCTAAGTTTGTACCTAGTTCAACTTATAGTTAAAAGCTTGCTTACCGTTTAATTATACGTTTTTTATATTGAATAAGCGAGAATTAAGGAGTGTTGTGGGAGCCATCAATAATAAATAGCATCAATCACCGTCCACTTAACATTCAATTATCACCAACAATAATAATAACTGTACATAGATTTGGGCAACTCACGAATGGAATGTGTCTGCCATAAGCTGTTAAAAAAACGAGATCTGTTTTAGATAGAAATAAAAAATATATATACGAATTTGTACCGGATGTAGGCCTAGAAGATCGATATCGACAAGACAAGGTATATCTTCTTGATGTATGTTCCTAAGTAAAATTAAGAAAAAAATTGTTACACACCACATATCTCGATCAAAAAATATGTACGTTGTTCCATAAAGTTATCAGAGAAATTTCAATATAGTTATGAAAATATTTTTTGATTCGTAGTTACACTGAGTATAATTTAACAATATTTAATCCAGCTCTTTTAATATATATTACATCAATTCGTAAAAATGATTATAATTTTTGATGTAAAATGAAATTTTATTTCAAAAAAAAAATATGATACAACGTACCGTCTATCTTATTTTTGTGGTTATATGTTGAGCAGCCGAAAAGGCTTGTTCTGACTCCACACTTGTTGGAAGTATTCATAAACAAGCTTTAGATGCACCCCCCTAATTTCATGCTCATAAAGAAATTGTTATTCTGTTTATATTCTATTTCTAAAGTTTTGTTTTGATTCTTTGGGTTTGGAACATCCGTCATTGAAGTATTAATAGCAGAGACAGTTGTAACTGGTGTATCTTTATCTTCACTGTCTGGTTCATTACTCTTAACTCCTAGGCGTTTTATTGGAGGAACCAATTTTGTATAATAGAACCTTTCTTAAGTTTAGTACATAAGTCTGTATCCGTTTCGATTTCGTTTTGTGAAGCGTTGTATAAATATTGCAAAAAATTAAGATATGCTTCTTCACCTTTGCATTATTCTATATCTAAAGGCATTCATCAATTCATTACTTATTTCACTTTTTTGTGCAACATAAATTTAAACGTCGAGTCTACAAAAAGAAATTAGAACCTCTTCTGCATAGTGCTTCGACTGCTAATTTTATTGGTGAGAATGCATCAAAGATTTCAAAAATTGATAGAAACTCCTCATCGGAAAGGACTATGTTTCATTTTAAATCTATTGATGCTTTTTGGGCACAACATATCCAACATAATAAGTAAACTATTCCATCGTGTTATGATACACTATTGCAAATTCAATTCTTTTCCAAATTGTAATTTTACATATTTTTGAAAATATTAATCATTTCTTGTTGAAGACCTTCTAAAAATTTTTGTTATCAGCGGGTATAAATTAGCATAATTCAAATTTATTTCAATGTCTCTTCCATTCTTCTATCGTGGGCGTACCAGTATCTTTTTCTTTGGCTCCCCCATCTTGTACCCATGTCTTGTACCCCATAATGTTCCCTGATGTCAGTGTTCCTGATTCGATCTACTCTTCTTTTTCCCACTTTAGTCCTGAGCGTCCTTCACTGGGTCATGATAACCCGGTATTTAAATTGTGAGACTTGTTAGATGATTTTGTCCTGAACTACCAGCTTACATCGTACGGGCTCTTTAGCAAAGGTCATGTTTATCGCTTGACTGATCTGGCAGAATTTGTCTCTGTAGGTCGTCCTGCATTTCCGCGAAAATAGCTGCATCGTCGGTGTAGAATCCCATGCTGATTATTTTATTCTGTCCCATTCGGTATCCCATATTTAGTGATGATACTTCCTCTATAATTCTGTCCATTAAGAAAGAACAGAGTAGGGCTGAGGCTGTCACCCTGCCTGATGCCTTCTGGTGTTGGTATCTCTTCCGTATAAGTGTTTCCTGCCTTTACTTTGGTCATGTTGTTCGTATTGAGACTGCGGAAATGTATTAAGTTCGATCGATTTTTCTTTCATTTGTTTAATAATGAATATGGCGTTCTGAAGCGTTATGCCCCTGTAGTTGTTTGAGTGCGTTTTCTGTCCTTTCTCAAATATAGGATTAGTTATACTTTTGTGCTATTCCGTAGGTATTTCAGATGTCTCGAAACCAGCATATTTTATAAGTTCGGTTGGGGTGAGGTCTGTTCCGGGGGTTTTTCAGTTTTTCAGTTTTTTTTATTTTTACCATCACCTTCGTTAAGTGATATTTGATGATTTGCTGCGTAGTTTTCTATGCTTATGGCTATGTTATAAAGTTTCCTGAAGTATTTTTCCCATACGTCTTTGGTGACTCCTTTCGTTTGCACAAATTCGTTTGTTGGCTTTTTCCTGTTCTTGAGCATCTTCCATCTTATAAATGTTACCCAGTAATCTCGTTTTATGGCTTTGATTCTATTTCTCTTTTCTGTATATTTGGAGTGATTCTCTAGTGTTGGTAAGCTCCTGTAGATAGTGATTCAATTGGTTCAATTTCAGCATCAACAGTGACTAAATTGGAGTTGTTAAGTTGAGATCAAACTGTTGTGATTTTATTTTCAAAATCTCCAAAAATTTTTCCCTAGGCACTTTTCCATGTAAACGGGCTAGTCCAATGTTCCATATGTATCCTCCAGTAGAATGTACGTTTATGTTATCTATCTATCTATCTCCGATTGCGAACCTATGTCCATTCGTCGCTAAATCGGTTGCTTTTCGATTTTATTGTTGCAGCTGATTTTGGTAGATCATTATATCCTCTTGTATGTGGCTTTTTTCTTATACCTTCCTTCTTTTGATTTTGAAAATAATAATTTAATGTTTTGGTAGCTTTTGACTAGAATAAGACACATCGTTTTCATTATCTGCTGCTACGTCGCTTTTAATTTTTAAATTTATTTTATGTCGAGTTTTCAAGTGAGTGTGAAAGCTACTTGTGGATTCTCCCTTAAATTTGATTTCTTTTGTACATATCTTACATTTTGCTACTTGCCCTTGATTAGCAACTAAATTAGAATGCCAAACATTTCTTGTGTTCTTGAAATATATTGGATTCCGAATTCATACTTTTGCTCCTAAAATAATTATTTTAATTCATTAATAATTTTCAAAAAGTAAATATCTAAATTATTATGGAACCACAAAATAAATTTATTAAAAGGAAATTTATTTATATGCAGCATATTTGATAGTGATGATGTTTATGTATATAATATTTATTGGATATTGTATATGAATTTACAATCAAAATTAACACTAATATCGTTCATCAGTGCACGAAGATATTTTTGAAAACAAAACGTAAGTGCAAAATGTTGCACAAGTTTCACACTCAGTTTATGTCTACGTACTTAGAAAACATTCCGCACTTAACTAACACCTTTAGCTACAGCGAACGGGATCTCATTTGATTCGAAGTAAATGGGGGATTCCCCGAATCAAGCTTCCGTATAACGTGTATCAACTAGCGCTAATGATCCAATACCAAAATTACCGGTATTAATACCGGCGAAAATTTGGACGGTATCCCAAATTTCGGTATACCGGTATTGCATTCCTACTTGGGAAGTGAGATTCAGAACCTCCAAAAAAATAGCCTCCTTTGAGAGGAGTCTACGTATTTTAGAAGCAGAACAAAGATGTAGATGTAGAGTATTGTATAAAATATCTTCCTAAGTCATAGGTGCAGAGTGGCTGAAAAGCCAAAACTATTTCTATTTTCCTCTTCTCGTGCTGTCTTCTCATTGAATGTAGGCCACCACGTTTTTAAATGCGTCTCTGTTCCTCGCAACATAAAAGAACTATCCGACGCTGAGATTCGTCCATTCTCTTATGTTACTGTGCCGATGCCTTTCTTTCCCTCTACTCTGCCCTGCATTATGTTCTGCAGTATTAGGTATTTGTCGTTGCATAAGATGTGTCCTATGTAAGATGTTTTTCGTATCTTAATAATTGTCAACAGCTTTCTTTTGCGATTAATGCGTCTTAGTACTTCATCGTTGATGATTCTGTCAGTATCTTCAGGATACGTCTATAGAGCGACATCTCAAATACTTCAAGATTTTTGATCATTTGAGTTTCCAAGGTCAAGGTTTCTACTTTGTATAGCAGTACTGACGACACATAATATTTCATGAATCCTATTCTGACGTGGAGGTTTAGATTTCTGTTTGCGAACATTGAGGAGTACTTGACAAATGACTTTTGAACCATTTCAATTCTGATCTTGATTTCTTCGTCTGGATTTGAGCGACTGAACCAAGATACTTGTATTTTTGCACCTATTCTATTCGTTTTCGATTCAGTGTGAGAATAGGGTTGATATTAATATTTTGGTTTTTTCTTATAACCATGAATTTAGTTTTTTCAATATTTATAGTGAGTCCTACATTTTCACATTCTCGGTTGATTCTCTCTAATAGGATTTGAAGATATTCTCCACTCTCAGTAAGTATAGCAATAAAATCGGCGAATCTTAAGTTGTTTGAATGTTCCTCCGATGTTTACCCCCTCATGTTTCTCCTGCAGCACTTTCTGAAATACAAACTGAGAATATACATTGAATAGTTGTCGAGAAAGATTGATTGTGATAAATATTTTTGATTAATCGTACATCGCTTGGATCTAAGTTAGTAGTTGTTTAATTCTCTATTAGTTTATTGTGTTGGACTTTATCATAGGCGTTCTGGAAATCAAGTTATTCTTCAATTTTTCGATACATTCTCTGCTCGATTATTTTCAAGAGTACTTGTCCTTTTTAAGCAATGGAATGAATACTGATTTAAGCCAGTCTTTTGGAATTTCCCCTGTTTCACAGATTTTGTTGAACAATTTTGTAAAATGGGTCAAGTCCTATCGTCCAAAGCCTTCAAGCATTCTACTGGAATGTTCACAGGTCCGGCTGCTTTTCTGATAAAATAAATATTCACCAGTACACGTTTAATATTCTTTTGAGTTTCATAATGCAAAGTATAACTTTTTGTGACAAATGAACACTTAGGTAATACAAATAAAGCAAGTAATGAGTATCTCCATTAATACAAAAGATCAAAATTATTTTTATAAATATTGTCACTATGGTTATCTTGAAGATTCGTAATCTTTTAACTTATTCAACTGTTTTCAATTTGACCATTAATGAACATTCCACTTATTTCTGAGGAAAAACTAGCCCCAATATAGTTCCATTTGTTAACATGAACTGATTTCTGTCAATTATAAAGAAGACTTCAAGAGGGAGAGGTTCGTTCGGTTAATTTTAGCTGCGCCGAGGAAATTTAGAAGGGAATTTAACATTGGGTTGAGCCCTAATATAGGATTGAGCTCTAAACAGGTCTTGAATTGTGGTAGATTATAGAGTGATGTGTACTACTTTACTGGAAAAAAAAATAAACTAGAACGAGGAGCTAGAAAAAAGAATAAAAAAATTGGATACAAAAAAAAACGGTTCATCCTAGATAGTGTAGATATATTTTTTGTTTTTCCGGTATTGTTTGTTTTTATAGGTGTTTTGTGTTTTTCTGTTATTTTTTTTTGTTCATTATATCATAGGTAATCTGGGTTGATGGGCGGTTACAGTTGCCGCTGCATTGTTTCCTATCGTCGGCCATTTAACTGGTGAACTGATAACAGGAAAACCGCATAAAACCTGCAATCCCGATGACGAAGATCTCAATAGTTTCTGTGAAATATAGAGTTCTATGTTATAAATTTCAATGCAACTATGAATAATTTCATCGATTTAATTGTAGGTAATCCATTGATTCATATAATAGATGTATCTCAATAAGAATTGTCTCATTAATAACCAATAATGTGAATAATTTAAATTAACCGGAGGATCCCGTGTAAACTATGCATTTCTGCGAACATCTCTCATCTGGTCTTGGACGACTTAAACAACTATTTACTGTATTTTCCTAAAAATTTTACGTCTTGATTGTTTCTTATTTTCAGCTTGTCACCAACCGTCATACACTCTGCGAGATAAAAGTGTCCAAAAATCTTCAGTAGAATAGACCTAATGTAAATTAGGGGGGTTATCTTGTTTTGGTACGGAAGGTATGTTATTCAGACCTAGCCAATTTCAAGTTATATTTGCATAATGATAAGACGCTAGGTCCGGCAAAAACAATATATCATCTCCAATGTGATGTTGACATACAAAACCCAGTAATTAAGCTGTTAATATACCTAACACCTCCTCCCTTACTCCAACCTCGTAAGGTCAAGATATCTCTCTTGTAGAGATCGCACTGTTACATATTATCCATATGAAACCCCTCATTTCTAAAAATGTATTCGCCCTAGTTGACGACAACATCTTAGTATCCTTGCTAATTGGCTTGGTGTAGATCTAGGCCAATTTCTTCTTCCGTTATTTTTGATCATTTCTTACTAATTTTTGCTATACGTTACTCTGAAGTATGGTATTCACGTGTTACTTTCCTTAGGGAAATCCCGACTCTGTATTTTGCTCTTCTTACCAGTCTTTATGAACTTTCTTGGGTTTTCTACTAATTGGAAGATTCGGACATGTTCTTACTTCTTCACATTTGGCTATTGCACGGTAGATGCTTCCACGTGGAATATTTTGGTTTAAAAAAATGCATTGAGGAGATCTGTCGTTTCTCAAAAAGTATTCAGTAACTTTGGCAAACGCCATGCAAGCTTCTTCTTCATTTGAGGTGGAAATGAATGCTGGATCTGTAATTAATTCTTTGACATCGAGTCCAATTAATACACACACCTTCATTTTAGCTTCCGTTGAAAAAGGTAATTTTTGTTGTAAAATCACTTCATTCTTTGTCCATGGCTTTAACAAAATGTTTGATTAGTTCTAATTTGGCGTACAAATGTGATAATATTATCTTTTCGAGGTTACCTAAAGGTTCATTTTTCAAATTTTTTCAGAAACGTAAACAGTTCTTGGCAGCCATATTACTCTTACATGATAATCATTTTTCTCTCGACTGTTCCACTCACTAGCTTGTAGCCCCAAAATCTTTCAAATCTTCACAGATTATCCATTAGTATTTGTTGTATTCTAACACTAATTTTATGGTTACCTATGTGTCTAAGCTAAAAGTAGTGATTGAAATTAATTTCTCTTATGAAGCAGTACAACCTCTAGACTTAACTTTAAGGAATCAATGAGTCTCCATTCATCTGATCTATGTACATGACACAGTTATAATATCAAGTCTTCAATGCCATTACAGTACACAAGTTGTTCTTCCATTGTTTCAGTCTTGAACATAACAATTCATCTTTTTTCTTTAAGCAATTCGAAACATCTTATGGTTGAGGACTGTCGGGAGCTGTAAATTCTCTTTTAATTTCTTCGTATTAAGAACAGCTTGAACATAGGAACTTCTTTCGATGAGGGATTAGTTTTGTTACAAAAGTGACCTCCGCGTATTTCTCTAAAAGCCTTTAATACAGTTTGAGCGAAAACAGTCTGTTATGTGATTGGTAGATGTGTGCCATATCACTGTTTACCAAAATACATTGCTGAATAATGTCCATTCAACCAACCGGTCAAATTTCTGTGACGTGAGATGCAGCAGATATGTGATACCCAATATTTATCTTGGTTGCGAATATGCATATCGTATTTAAAAAGTGTAATAGCCTTTTTTGGCTTTTAGATGTATGATCATCATAAATATAACAAAATAAGTCGGGAGAATTAACACATTCGTTTGACATTTTACTCGATTCAGCTTTCAACTAACATCCAAAAGTGACATCGCGAAAATAATTGATAATAACTCTTAGATTTGATGAAAAAAAAATGGTTCGAGTAACTTTGAGTATTATTCAATACAAACCATACTATTATGGTAATTACAATAATGAAACTAATACTTGACTAATTCCATTGGTAAAACAAAAAGCGGTGGTTAAACTGAAATCCCTGTTTAAACGTATCGTCACGTCGTTACGAACCCGTTCAAACCGATATACAGCTAAATATTTTACTTTAAAATCGTAAATATATTCGAACAATACTATTTACATTTCAGACTTAAATATCACGTTCAGTTTACTGTCGACAACAATGGAATTTCTCTTGGTGGTCGGTCTTCACGTGTTCTTGCATCTGCAAATACTACTACAATGTCGAAGTTGTACTTTTTCTTATCTTCGTTTGTATCGATATCACCGATGACCCGCCGAGGTCAATTCTCATACACACTACGTTATAATATGTTCAATATTATGTACCTCATAGTTGGATCCAAAAATCCGCTTCAATAATGATAATTGAACTTAATTGTTTATTATTTTCGAGAAGAAAGTGGATTTATTATCATATCGACACTAAAAAGTGATATGTGGTATCCATCGTATTCTGAATAAACTGGTTCTCTGGAATGACACCAGGGTGCTTTTTTCAGATATATTGTTGCAAAAACTCAAAAAATCCCTAAATGTCTGGGCCCTTAGTATTATATTACTATATAATTTGTTGTCGACATCTCAGTTCATTCGAGAAGTTCAATCAAATCTTGTTGTCGATTATAAAACGTCTTCTATCTACAAAGCCTACTACGGCTTTCCATAGCCGGGATGGTTATCTTATCTTTAATATATACAGGGTGATTGATTATTGTGATAAAGTTCAGTACCTCCTTTTTTGAGATATGGCTTGAACATTTTAAAATTATCTACAATCTTACAAGGTCTTCCAGAATACAGTGCCATAACAAAACTAATTTCTTTTAAATGCAACACCCTACAAGTTCAATACCCTGTACAAAGTAAGAAACATTGGAGAATGGAGATCTGTCGCTCTCAAATCATTCGAATAGTAGTAAACGTTCTAGGAAATCATTTATATCGTCAATATTCATTGATACAAGGTGAATCAAAATAATAAAACATTTTCTGGTTTTTTTTTTCAAACAAATCACCCTGTATTTTATGTGAGATTCGAAAAGTACTACATACTTCTTCTCTATCTAATTATCAGCTCTTGTGATAATTTGATATGATGAACTTTAGCGTCAAGCTAAACAAAAATAGAATAATGAAACATGAATGGTGTTAGTTGTCTTTTATAACAGAATCCCGTAAAATATACAGTTTGTTTCCAGAATCCCTAGCAACAGCTTCAATTTCAACACTTTCCATTGCCTTTTATCGAGCTCTCTTCAATAAAAAAATCACAGTTTTGTGTATTTTGTTTAACTGCATTTTACCAATCTTATTTCTGACTGTATGCAAAATGGAAAATCTGTAAAAAAATATTATTCTTTGTTCTTTTAAGCCCGTAGTTGCAATTTGGCACATTATTCATGAATTTCTATAGGTTAGTAGTATGTTATAGTATTGCTTCGACCATGGACGGGTTTTCCTCAGAATTGAATGCTCTACAAAAGTGTCCATTGCGGCTAAACCGTAACTGACGAGGTAGTACAGGTCTCTAAACTTGATTTTTCCATGAAAGTCGCGTTTTTCGCATTTATCTCGTGAATGATGAGAGCTACAAAAAAGTATATGAAAAACAAACTTAGGAAACTCAATTTTCTACAAAAAAGTCCACAGCACCAATTCGCCTAAATAAATATGTCCGGAAATATTCAATGATAAAGTTTTTGTAATTTCAAATTATTATTGAAAATCATGTCACATTACTTACATTTCTTATTATACATGAAGAGGCTCCAAAAATGCTAAAAGCAGAGATAATGAAATCACTTAAACTCAGTAAAAACGGAAAAGCAACGGGTCCGAATGAAATCTACATAGAAATGATGAAACTAATAGAAGAAGAAAATTTGTTGCCACTGTTCCAGTTACTACAGGAAGTTCTGCAACAGGTAATATCAAGAAATCAAAAGCCAAGAAATGTGATGAGTTCAGACTGATAAGCTTGATGAGCAAAGTGCATAAAATCCTACTAAAAATTATAGAAGCCAGAATCTACCATAAATGTGAGGCTGATCAAAGAGATACCCAAATTGGATTTCTCGAAGTTCTAGCAACATGGGAAGCACTAGCCAGCTTATTAATACTCATCCAGAAATGTCGAGACATGAGGAAAAATGTCTGTGTATGTTTCATAGAGTACGAGAAAGCCTTCGATCGAATTAATTATACCAACCTTCTAATATTACTACAGAAACAAGAGTTAGAGAAACAAAACATCGAATTTATTAGAAATCTCAATTGGAACCAAGAAGTAGCGATTAGATAAGGACAAGAGACCGGGTGTGTAGAGAAGGGGGTAGGACAAGGTTATGTTTTGTCGCGGATGGCATGAAAATTAACGGCATTGACATTAAACAACATACATTATGGACACGGCATGAAAATTAATGTAACAAAAACAAAAGTAATGGCCATAACAAGACGTCCAAACCCACAACTGAACATAAACATCTTTGACACCGCAATAAAGAAATTTAAATATCTTGGCAGCTGCATAACGACAAATGTAGACCCTGACGTCGAAGTAATATCACGTATAGAACAAGCTAGAGCCATATTCCTGTAGGTGAAAAATCTATTATGTAAGGCAACCTTGAACTTAAACTTTAAGATACAGTTTTGTAAAAGCGTACGTGCACTCAGTTATCTTGTTTGGAGCAGAAACATGGACATTAAAAGTGGATGCCATGAACAGACTCGAGGTATTTGAAATGTGTATTTTCCGCAGACTACTGAAAATATCATGGACTCAACATATACCTAACGATCAAGTGCTTAGATGTATGGGAAAAGAAAGAGAGTTACTTGCAACAATAAAGAGAAGAAAAGCCGCATCATCTAGGCCACATATACCGTAACAACAAGTATGATATACTGAAATTAATAATAGAAGAAAAAATCGAAGGAAAACGTGGACCTGGTCTCAGACAACATTCATGGTTAAAAAACATAGGCGAATGGACTGGTATGAACACATCATCTTTAAGTCGTACTATTCAGGACCAAACCTTTATTAAAAGGAGATGGCACCTGAAGAAGAATTATCCATCACTACTTCCCCAACCAATTATTTTTTTAAGGAACGGAAAAAAATATATCGGAAATGTATTAGTATCTCTTCAAATAAGAGATGACAGAAAGCGGGAACTTTATTATGAAAAAAGTCCAGTTCTATCTAACCTATCTATGCAAACTTTTGCAGTCTTTTTGAAGAGAGCTCCTATCTACCAATATAAGAGTTATAATTTCGAAGCAACCCAATGAGTAACGGATATGCTAGAGGGAGCTATTTTTTTATTTTTTTAAATCTACCTATCCTTAAAAAAATTTGAATGGAAACATGCAGTTTTAATTAAGGAAAATCAAAGTGGACCAAATTAGCAACAGAATAGCGAAAACCGCATGTCGATATCTTTTTCGTATTACGAGATATCCTAAGAAATGTGTAAATTTTAACCATTTTCCTTTAAACATAAATTAGTCCGGGTTGACTGAACGGATTTTAACATTTTTTTGACTCATCAAAATTGTCTTTCCTAGTTTTATTAATTAGTTCCAATTATTATGTCAATATTACTTATGCTGTCACTGGGAAACTGTGTTATGGAAGTTAAAATGGAAATATATAAAAACAAGTAGTGGGCTTTGAAAAAAACAAAACATTGCGATTTGTGTGCATGAAATTCGATATAAAATTTACTTAAAAGTTATATCTAAGATGATTCTTAAAAACGAAGAAGCATTTGATATGCAATGCAACTGTTGTGGCTAGGGTATATGCCATACAATATCCCCAAAGACGTCATCCTGGTAGTAAAGTTTTTCGTCGACTCATACACCGTTTAAAAACGGCAGGAAATGTAAATCTTCCTGTATTTAGAAGACGCGGCAGAGGTCATATAGGAAAAAACACAATAAATCTTTTGGAATATGTGCAATTTAACCCGCATTTAAGTATTAGAGCAATAAGTAGAGACTAGGAAATAAGCAGAGCCACCGTTCAACGTATTTTGACAGGACACAGGTAAATTATGATGTAAAAGACATGTTTCTTAAACAAAATATACCCGCATAAGATTATTCTTCCTTATTCATCTTTGAATCCGTTTTCTCATTTTGATTTTCTTCTGTATATTGAAATTTCATATTATTTGTATCTTTATTAAGTTATTTTTATGTTTGTTTTACAGTTTTTAGTAGTGCTACATGTTACTCTTCTACCGAAACTATGGTGTCATTACTTGTTCATTTTATTTTTGTGTAGCTTGATGCTAGAGTTCATTATATCAAAATATCGAAAGAACTAATAATTTTATAAAAAATAAGTATGTTGGTAGTACTTTTGGAAACTTACATAAAATGATTGGTTTGAAAAAACCGAGAAAATACTGTTTCAGTATTATGATTCACCCTGTTTCCGATTGAATGGATATTAACGAAATAAATGATTTCACAGAATTTATACGAGTTTTCGAATGATTTGACCGCAACAGATCTCCATTCTTGAATTTCTTTTACCTTATACAGGATATTAAATTTGTTACGATTTTTATGGAAAGTTGGTTACACCTTACTAAATTCCCTATAGAACATATTACAACTCTGTATTATTGTAATGGGGAAGTCAAGCTGATTGCAAATATGTATTGAAATATAGGGTGTCGCATTTCAAAAAAAAGAGATATGGCATCTCTTTATGGAAGACCTTGTAAGATTGTACATAATTTTAAAATGTTCAAGCCATATCTCAAACAAAGGACACAACTTTATCACGATAATCAATCACCCTGTATATATTAAAGATAAGAACTTGCACATATCTATGGAAATCCGGGATGGTTACTAACCCCAACTGAGTTCCAAGTTGATGGAATAGATTTTGATGTGATTGTGGTGCTTGATTGCAGCCAAACTCCAACATGGCGGCTGTAGAATAACGAATATAAAGAATAGTCTCATCAAAAATTCCCAACTTCTCCAACGAACTGGGAGATCGAAAACAATTAATTTCTTCAGAACTTGAGTAAAATAAGAAAACAGAAGTGAATCACCATAAGTAAACAACGAAATATGGAAAATAATGAAAAGATAAACGGAACATGCCAAATGGAATGTTACAATATGTGATGTTAAAAATTTTACTAATGTTATGGAAGATTTTTTCAATGTAAAATTGTTTTTAAAAAAGTCAAAATATGTAAATTGGCGTTATTGTTATAAGAGAGACAATACAAGAGTTATTTTTATTCAATCTAACATATTCTCAATCAAATATTTGCAATAATGTAGGCATAAAATAATTGAGTTTTACATAAATTCGTGATCAAAGTAATAACCCCTTGAAATATTTCTGTTGTTAAGCTAATCCTCCGTACTATATAATGTTCAGTTCGGGGTCAACTTTTCCAATTAACACTAACGGAAAGACATGATTGATTTGTAAACTCAACAGGCGTCTTACTGAAGACTTTCAATTTGTTATTCGTTTTGTGTATAAAGAACCAGGCGGGAGCAACCCCAAGACTTATTTTCTTTTCTTGACGGGCTTCAGTATACTTGAAAAGTTGTAGGTTGTGTGAGGATTATCTTGTTAGCGATCGACTCTTCTACCAACTTCAGGGAAAAATTAAAAACCTCGTACAAATTGAATTGATCTATAGTAATGATATTCGTAGAATCTTTTCAAATCGAAAAATGGAATGCTGAATATATGAAGATTTCTTAATTCTAATGAGAACTTTATAACAGCCAATCAAACGTTACATCGTATTTCCTCAAACATCATTTATTTCATACTAGATACGCTTATTGCGTGGTATATGTGGATTATATTCGATTATTTTGACGTATTTTATGATGCGAAACAAACTAAAATATCTTTTTATGTACAACATTTACAATTTCCGGTGGTTCACCAGTACAAAATAACATTAAAATGGTGCCTCAACAAAACGTCGATGTAATAAACGCGCTTAAGTTTATTTTAAGGCACAAAAATTTTTTACCTGAGTTATTAATTAACATTTTATGGTGTAGAAAATTATAATTTTATGCATGAAATATTTGAATTTTCAAGTTGTCAAGGATTAATACTGAGGTATCTATAGCTATCCAATTATTGGAATATCAGTGACCAATTTTCTTATGGATTTGAAAAAGTAACGTACCGACAATTCTCGGATCTATGGATATATAGTTCGATAGAGCAAGACAAAATTCTGTAATTGGTCAAGTGTATTTTGAAAAAAGAATAAAATCTGGAATAATCAAACATGAAGGCGCCCCAGGAATCAGTCCTCGAACTAATTTTATAGAAAGTTCTATATGATGGCGTCCTTAGATTCAATTCGAAGGAATCACATGTATATGCTAATGACTTGATATTTCTGGTAGAAGGGATGTTGACGGAAGACAATAAAATCAGTGTGGAAAGAATTGTAGAGTGGCAGATTTAGAACTAGCAACATTTAAAACAGAGCTTCTAATAATATAGGGAACTAAAAAACATTGTTCTAAGCTGCAAAACTGGTTGAACACCTTGATAGCAGTACACAGGGAAGTTGTGCTTACAATAGCGTTGATATGTAATAAGTATTTGAGGAAGCAGACGAAATGATAGTAGGATACCTACCAATTGATCTGATGGCAGCTAAAAGACGTTTTTTATAATAAAACATATTTTGATCCCTAGATAAAATGAAGTAAATCCAGTGTATGATCAATCTTATTTTTATTTACAATAAATATGTTACTAATGCTACTACTTTTTTCTATTGTGCGAATCTTACTTCGATAGCAGGCGATGTTACCCCTATCCGCACAACATGCTTCATTTGCACGCGCCTATAAAATCAGTAATACGCGTTTCTTAACGTCTCTTTTCTAATAATTGACGTTAATGGTGAACAATTTGAATATTCAATTTTATATTACTGTTAGAATTATACTTGTATTGAATTTTTCAATAGAATGGAAAGTTTTATGATATATAAAATGCTGAGAAAATGTTATCAATTGATATTCAATAAAAAATACGATTACTTAAAAAAATTTCAGATTCATAACCGAAGATTATATTTATTGTTGCCTTGAAATAGTTTTTTATGTAAATAATCATTTTGCATTTATTGTTGAATTTTGATTTTTTTTTCAAACAAAATTTTATGGACAATGAGTTAATTGTAGGTAACCGATACCTGTTTCTCGTTAATTAGTTGTTAATTTCTATAAAGTTATTAACAGCTGATATCAAAATGCCACGTAATTATAAGCGTATGACTGATAGTCAAAGTGAGGAATCAATGCGTAAGGCTATAGAAGCAGTTAACAGTAATAAAAAGGGTTGCAAAGGGTCTAGGATGTTGGAAAGCTACTTTTACACCCAAGGTGGAAAAAAAATAGTTGTACATTTGAAATTATTTGAATCTCGTTTGTTTGGACTGACACGAACGTCTGTTCAAGAATTTTAGCTTCTAAGTTGGCTGAAAAAAACGATTTTGCTCACAAATTTAACCCATAAAAACGAAAAGCTGGACAAGAATGGTTAGAAGAATTTGTAAGAAGAAATAACGCAAACCAGAAGCTACTTCAGTTGCTCGTGCTCAGGCTTTTAATCGACCTCAAGTCAAAAAGTTTTTAGAGATTTACGGACATCTGCTGGAATCTCAGAAAATCGGGCCACACAGAATTTATAATACTGACGATCAAGCCTGTCTACTGTAAAAAAACTCCAAAAGATATTGGCTACTCCTGGAGGGAAGCAATTTGGCTTAATAACTAGAGCAGAACATGTAACTAACACCAATGTTGTTTTTTGTGTTATTGCTATTGGTACCGTTGTTCCGCCGATGATGCTCAACCATCAGGATGGATGACAACGGATTAACTTTTGAAATGGCTCAAACACTTCCAAAGTTTTGTTATATCATCTATTGACGATAAAGTTATATTGATTGTTGACGGACATGTAAGCCACAAAGGGGTTGAAATTTTAGAATATGCGAAACAAAACGGCATTATTATCGGCATCGTCCCCAGCCTTTGGATGTCTTGCGCGGAAGTTTCTAAACGAACCAAGCGGGTCATTTGCGAGTTTTGCTTTTAATTTTATAACTTTTGCCGTGTATGTCATTTAGTCCGTATGTGGTATGCCATTTTTTCCATAGCATATGGACAAAATGGATTTCGTTGATCTCTGTTAAATTTAAAATTATTATTTTTCCTAGTTTGTTTATCACTTAAGTATCTATTATAATTCAAAGATATGAAACCTAAGGTTAATTTTGTGCAATATGAATGCGCTCTGATTTACCATTAAAGAGTTATGACCCAAAACCAAAAATATATGTCATTTTGTACGTGCTTACCTTACTATAAAATATAGAGAAATCAGAAGAATAATTGTTTTCCTCAACATATAATAAGCTACGAATACAGAGCGTTTATTCCCCTATTAATTTCTCAAAAACGTATCCATACATCTTAAATAATGTTAAAAACCTTATACCAAAAGCTTAAAAAATATGAGCACTTCGAATTCGTGCATAATAGGCGACTGCGCATATTCCCCGCTCAAAAGCTTTGTCACTAGCGATTCCAACAGGTCATTTCCGGTTGAGTGGCGGTCACATGAACGGGGCTGTCAGTATTAGTTCTTTATGAGTAATGGCGTTGATCGAAAAGATGACCGAACTGATGTTTGAAATTTCACCATAAGTGAATTATCTATGGAATTTCCGGAACTTTATAGATGCAGCAAAATTGTCCAACGAGATCCACAAAATTCAAACCAGCCTTCCAACAGCAATTTCAATGGGACATTTTTAAACACCCACCATACAGTCCCAACCTACAACCAGTTATTTTCATCTTTTCCCTGAGCTGAAGCAGTAGATTGGAGAGTGGTGCTTTAAAACTTATGTGGGGCTCAAAGAAACCGTCACAAAACACTTTCAATCATTGGTGGTTACATTTTATGGAGAGGATATCGCAAAGTTTGTTCATAGATATGACATATGCCTTAATCATCCAGATGACTATGTAGAGAAGTAAGCTGCATTGTATTTTCTGTTTTATTAAACTGACGTTAAAAGTGACATTTTTAATTCATGCTGACCTGATTAAAAATTGAATTTTATAACAAAACATGCGTATAAATACTTTTAACACTAATTAAAAAAAGATTTTCAACACTAATGTTGAAAGTAATAATTTTATAAAAAACTAGTTTTTTTGAATTAGCCATTTCTTCATTCACAGTGAAATATGTATAAAAAAGTTTATTTGTGAAAGTTTCTAAGTACTAAGTTTTTGATAATATTACCAATCTTCTCTTATTTGTCTATAGCAATATTGAGAATGCAATTGCTTATGCAGACTCTTTGGGAAAATAACGGATTTCTTATGACATCTTGACATATATTGTTGCTACTTGTAGATGGTACTATTTCCGAAGGGTGTTTATCGCTATGATGTAACAGTATACTCATCGAGCGGATTGGAAACTAGAAGAATGCTGTCAGAAATTTTATTCTCATTTCCAATGTAGTCCTCAATGTTTCCTTTAGCGACAATTGAGGACCTCCATCCTCCGCCTCGTTTGATCGTCGTCAGACTCGCTCCTGAATTCGCAAATAAAGACGATGAGGATCTTTGAAAGCATTGACCAGTGAAGAGCTTCTGATAGGATAATTTCAAATACATAGCAATCGTACCAAACGTGATTATTCCAACAACTCTACACAAAATTGTCGATGAGAAGTGCTAGAAGAGAGTAATGCAGCATTACGTTGGACATTGGACGTTGATTTTCGATCCGGAATTTTTCTATTTCATTTAATTTGAAACTGTATAGCTCTTCACGGCGACATGCATCAAATAGACTAACAATGCCGCTCTGTTCGCTGCCTGTTCGATATACAACGGCAGAGTCGGCTTAGGTTATTTTTTGTTTTCTTTGTTATAAGAGTTTTATGAAAAAGTATGTATGATACTGGTTAAAAGTGATTTTATTTTTTTATCATCTCTTCTCACAAAATATAATCTTACTTTTAAAACTTGTAACCTAAATAACTATTTTGTATATTCACTCAACCTTTCGTAACAGTCCATGTGATGTTGAGAAAACAACAACCTTCGTATCTCTTGAAATAACTCATTTACTGAAATGAACTCTAAGATTTTTACATCCTGTATGTAATATTACGATTTAGAATCTATTAGTTCGATAATCCTATCTATGTTATTTTTTTCCAATAGATTCTCAATATGTCCTGGACTTTTATTAATTGCATATGTTTGTTAATAAAATATGAGTGACGTTCTTTTCACAGCCACTAGGAAATCCCACATTGATCAATATCAATCTAATCACATAATTTCAACTCCTTGTTATTCATAAGCTGTAAATATTCCGGATGGCATCTTTAGATCTGGAATGTTTTATGTCTTCGGTTAATATTTAACAGTAATTACTTCATATATGTACAAGTATCTTTGGCCGTTTTCACAGTTCCAATCTAAATTCAATCTTAGGCAACAATTCTCTGCTATTCGCAGCAGATTCAAAGTTCGATTTCTTACGATAAGTAACAATATGTATGCAAATTGCAGAGGTATTTATTACCATTTTATGGTCAACTGTGATTGGTACCAACAACTTATATTTCATGTGTAATGGGACACTGAGTTGTATATGATTGTGTGGGTGGATGTTTGTAGTACCTCAGATGGCGATCGTACGTTATAGGGAATAGGGAATAGAATACATCAATTTGATTCATTTACAAGGGTTGCTTGGAAAGTTTCCTCTAGTTTGAACATGTCATCACTTATCAATATAAGTTGGAAAATATATTAGCGCATGCGTTGAGAGATTCTCTCTAGAATTTCAGCCATTTTAGACGTTTAATTTTTTTGAAAATCGTATAAGTTAGACGTTATGATGTTTTTTCTGAGAACGGAAAAATATTAGTATCTAGCTGTCATAAAATATATCATTTTGAAAGGCAATCTTCTTCTTCAAATACCATACACATTATTATCTGAAGGCACCCCTCTTGCCACACCAGTCTCTTATATTCCGTAGCCAGGCATGTTGTTCACCCCCTTGTCCTTTCCTTCCGTCGATGTTTCCCGTCAGTATGAGCTTGAGAGTTGAATATCTCGCTCCTCGCAAGTTCCCCAAATAAGATACTTTATGTTCTCTCTGCAGACCTGCTCTCCTCAGTACTTCATTCCTCATATGCTCGGACCATGAGATCCGTAAAAGTCTGCGTAACAGCCATATTTCCATTCCTTCTATTCTATTTAAGGACCTCACTTTCAGGGACCACGTCTCTATAACATACAAAAGGATTGGCAAAATATAACATTTTATCACCCTCAATCTAAGGCTTAGGGGGACTTCTCGGCAGGATAGGAACTTATTAAACTTCATAAAAGCTGTTTTTGTAATTGATATCCGCGTTTTCACTTCCTCGTAGCAATCCCATCTTTCATTTAATATACATCCAAGGTATTTAAATTTATTGACTCTATGTTATTTCCATTGACAAGTAATTGAGCTTCGCCGTATTTTTGTCTGCTTACGACCATTAGTTTGATTTTATACGCGTTTATAGTTTTATTGAAAGGCAATACACCTACGAAAATACACACTGGCACCATAATTTACAACCGTATATTTTCGGCAGCTAAATTCAAATTTGGAAGACAAGCGGTCGAGAGTGTCTAAAGTGCGACAAATAAATACATCATGGAAAAAGTTCGCCAAAGTTGAAGATTATTATGAAAATAAAATGTCTCGTTTCTACGTAAACAATTTTACGGACAATTCTTGGATGATAATTTGTTCAGTATTTTATGTTTGTTGCTGTTAGGTGATATAATGATTTTTTGATTTGAATATGAGCAGAAGTTTTGACGTGTTGGTCTATTTAGAAATTTTTATCGTATGAGTATGAGTATGAGAGTTGCTACTTTAGCGTTGTCATACGAGTACGATTTGAATTGTTTTCATATACTTGGAACGTTTATCCTGGTCAAAAAATGGAATTTAATCGCGAACATTTTCATGCGACGCTTTTCTATGACTTGGACGTGGATTAAACTAACACCAGTATGCCGATAAACTTCGATTTTTGGTGATGAAGCACTATCTCGAGACACCGGTTTTTTTTGTTTTCCGAATTCGTTCGCTACATGATGAGCTTGTTGAATGTTTTCAAAAATCGGATGTTGTGCTAGAAAACATCGATGATGTGCGTAAAATGATTCTGCAAAAACGTTAGTGACATACAAAAAAAATCAGATCGATTGACGCCGGGAAATGGTTGAAAAATTCAATCGTGATGCTTCAAAAGACGTCTATAAAATCGGGATAGGCCAAGAATCATGGATTTTCAAAGACGAGCCAAATCAAAAAAAAAGTTATTTGTGCAGGAAGCACTTCGAATCAAATGTTCGCTTGCTTTTGTGGAATAACTGGACAATCGGCACCGTTCCATTAGATTAGATTCCATTAAATTAGAGAAAAAGATGAATTCTGAATAGCACCTCAGCATTTGTTTTTCAGAAGTCAGACTCATGAGACGAAGAAGATACTGATCCAAATCATTTGAGAAGCCGGCAACTCCAAGCAGAAAGATAGCTTATATATAGTAGCGTATTTTATTTAGTATCGAAGACGATATAGAGGAATATCCAAAAGATAATTTGCTTGAAATTTTGAGCGAAACAAAATAAATTTAGATCCGATAATAATCAATCTAGTAGTAAACACGTTCAACCTGTTAAAAAAGGCTGAGGTAACGTTTCAAAGAGAGAAAGGTGACTTAAAAACGACGATTCCAAAAACCTCAATACCATTCAATGGTACCTCCTTCAATATTGAGCATATTGAGCTATTTATGAGCCAGTCACTTATCGAATACCTCGTTAAATATACTATTGCGTACGCAAATCAAAAAAATATTCTCGGATCTGAACTCTCAAGCAGAGAGATGTATGTGTTTATTAGAATTCTTTTGGTTAGTGGTTATGTTCCCTTTCCAAGCAAGAGAATGTTTTGGGAAGGAACTGAAGATGTGCATAATGCATAATTACGGGGACGAAATGGCTAAACCAATTATTGATGTTTTAAGTAAGAAATCTTACAATATACACCTTTACAGCCCAACTTATCCATGTACTCGTATGTATGTTTGTATGTATTTGGAGCCAAAGGATCTATCCATTGATAAATCGATGACTCCCTATTATGAAAAACATGACTGCAAGCAATTCATACGTGGTAAGCCCATGCGATTTGGCTATAATGGTTGGGTTATCAGTACTATGCCTACTAACGTTATTGCCATAGAAGTTGCCAATAGAACTAGGCTAGATCTTGGAGAATCAGTAGTGCTAACTTTGCTGATGTTTTACAAAAAGAATACAATGGTTTACTTTTTCCATTTTATTTTGATGACTTCTTCACTTCAGCAAAACTAATACATTAACTTACTGACATAAATATCGGAGTCAATGGATAAAAACATATCCAATTACAGGATTGCCATGAGAGACAAAAAATGGTACAAGCCAATATTGCATTGGATGATCTACTTATGCGTAGCTAATGCCAGTCAATTGGCACTCGCTTATGAATACGACAAAGACAATCTTCATTTTAGGAGAGAAATTTCGCAGTACCTTTTAAAAAATTTGGAACTAAGTCAAAAATGCCTGGACCCAAGAGAGCTTCTATGTATTATACCTCTTCAAAAGGGCGACACCTAATACTTTGTCAACAAACAAGACGAATATGTAAAAATGAAACAACTAAAGCATGCGAGAGTTGTCAAGTTCCTCTACATCACAAGTGTTTTGATGAATTCCATACCAGTGAATAATAACATAGAAATTTTAATAATGCATTTCTTTTATTTTGTTGGATAAAAAAATATATTAGACTTTTTCTATTAATTTTCCAAAATGCCCAAAGGGTCACTAACGACCCACTCTCAAAATCAAAAACTATAAGTCTATAAAATTTTAATTTCCTTACTTATGGCATATTTTAGTTCACCTCTAACAAAAAACACTTATATTAATCATCGCAGAAAGAGTTCATGATTCTGAACATTAATGGGTTAATACCTCACAATATATAATATAGTCTAGTTAGTATAGGGGATTGACCTCGGAATATCGACATACCCAGTATATTATTGTAATATGTAGTATATATTATTGTAGAGAATTCAATTTTCTACAACTATTGTATTTGATATTTTTTATACCTCGAACTGTTTTCAAGAGAGGGCGTAGAGCGTGCGTTTAGAGAAATATCTGAGGTCAATTGGTAGTCCCGATCTAGAACTCGTAACATTAAGGTTATAATTTATTGCTAAATATATAATTATTATTATTTATTACCTTTTAGATTTGATCCAATCTTTTCTAAAATTTATCAATTCGGTAACACTCATAATCTTTTTAGATAATTGAAAAATTACATTTAAGTGCATTGTAATTATATTCTTTTTTACACTAATTGTACTCGAAGTAGAAAATAATTAAGTACGTCTTATTTAGAGTCCGTAAACTCTTAAATTCTTTCATAACTTGAACAATTATACTTAGGAATCGGACTCCTATTATATGCACTAAGTCGAATAAGTCTGTACAGTTATCAAATATCCCACCAACGAGTGGAGCAGCTCAATCGCATTAATTATCAAATTCAAACTTGTCTAGAGCATGATTTGGAACCCCAGGAATTAAGTTTGACAATGCGTAACAAACTCCTCGAACCTATCATCATGACTATTTTACCACCTGCACTAGATGAATTACTCGATACAAAATTCTGTAACTGCAAAAGCCTCAAGATGTAGATGCAGGGAAGCGGGGTTCCAATGCTCTTTAGTTTGCGACCAGTGTAATGGAGCTTGTCTCAATGCTGTACCATATCAGACCGATATTAATGATAATAGAACCTTTGACTTAGAAATCATGAATGTATTGGAGACAAACGTCGTTGAAGACGGTAATAAAGAGGAACTTGAAATTCTGCAGCAGACGGACGATGACGACGATGATGAAGAAGAAAAAGAAGAAAATTGAAATTAGAACTAGTTGTCGAATTGTAGCAAGTCATTAATATGAATTATATTAGACCTAAAAAAAATTTAGTCGTAAGTCTTTTCCTTAACAATTTCCTAATTACATGGCCACGTAAGTGTTATTAAATAAATTGACACTTAATTAAAAATAGATAATTTACCAAGAAGAAATGTTAATGAAAAATGATAACTCATTGACCGCGCGCTTTACGCCCTCTATCTCTTCAACTTCTCACTTCTTGGAGTTAATCATATGTTTCTGTTGATAAATTGTCTTGATTTTCAATTCTCTTTGAATTAGAATATTGTTTTTAAAACCTAAATAAATATTAATGTTTCGGCATTCATCAAAATATGATTTGATATTGACAATTTACATAATTATATTAATCAATAGATAACATACAAAAAAATACGAAAATAAAAATTTGTTTTAATTACAATAAATAAATTTTTATTTCATTAGTTACCATATCTCAAAAATAAGTAAATATCAATTGAAATATTAATAGTAGCATCGAAATTTTTAAAATATATTTTACTTAAATCGGTCTTTTTTAAAAGTGAAAGCTTTCTTACATACAAAAAAGGGAATTTTCAAAAATGATTCCCGAGATTATGCTTCTCCTTTCCAGAAATCACATTATTTTGTCACTTACAATGAACATTCACCTACAGCTTTCGAAATCATAGAAAAAAATTTCATTCTCGAAATTGTTGTTATTGCCTGCGAAATTCATTGTATTAAATACAAATATATTATGTTAATCAAGTTAGTGTGTAGGTATAAATAGAATATTTGATAATAACGAAATCCATGAAATCTGCATTTTATATCGGGACATGCTAATTTTCATGCACGACTGTGTTGGAATATCTGGGCATGTCTCTTTAATATACGATCTCATAAAAGTTGCCTTACTGGAATATTCTAAATTAACAAAGATTTTATGTATACCACGGTAACGTTCGACACTAATGAGCACCTGGTATTGTTTATTGAAAGTTGAAGATAAAGAAACACAACCCTTTTTCAACAGAAAATCACAGGTCTTATACAATTTATTTAAAAATATTTGATGGTAGAATGGAAGGTACATTCATTGGTTTTTCATATGTTCGGATTTAAAACGAACTGAAATTAGTATTTTCTATCAGTTCATTCTACAGCCTAATTTCGAACGAACGCTAGTACTTATAGTCTATTTTCGCTGTAGTTGATTGTCAATCCCTATACTTTGTACAAGGTTCGAAGAATATAAGCCCTGCAAAGGATTTTAAGTGATGAATTGATTACTTTCATGATTGCTGCATAAAACATTAGATACCCCACAAATCCTGCTTTGGTAAATGAAACTAACAGATACGAGGGTTGCTTTTTAAGTTTTGATATACGACAACACTGATATGAATATGTCAAATCTGACATTGCTATCATAAAGTTTGACATTTTTTATGGCAAACGTAGTTAGAAGTGTTGTCATACGAGTGCTACAGATACTTGAAACATTCATATTTGTTAGATGAAATTAAAACCCGAACATTTTCGTGCTATGATTTTCTATGACGGATTAATCTAACAGCAGTGTGCCGATCAACTCGCTTCGACTTTTGGTGACTAAGCACTGTGTTGAGTCACCGTGTTTCGTTGGTTTCCCGAATAAATCGTGGCGACACTTCGCTACAAGGTAAATTTATCTAAAATCGGATGTTGTGTCAGAAAACATATGATATGTGACATAACATGAGATTGAGGCATATTTGGGCATTAGTTCAACTTGTATACGTTTATTATTGCATAAATATATCTGAATAAAACAACTCACCACACCTGGAGAGAACCTTTTTTAGACTTTTTTCTTCCTTCTTTGAATCCTATTTGATCGTTCGTTTTTTCAACCTAAATCACTTCAATCAGAAACAAATAACCACAACCCCAGTCCTGCAGGGAAGCGAGTCCTATAACAGGGCCAATCCCAATGAACCTTTTTTCCTATCAAAAATTTCCTCGTCTCACTGAAAATATACCCAACGAATCTCTTTTTCTTTCTCTCAGTATCTAATTTCGAACTCTGTCAAATTAAAATCTTTTAACGAAATATGCGAAATATTGAGAAAATATCAACATTTTCAGGCCATTTCTTTCTAATACATAAAACTGCTTATTTCTAAATTCAAATAATTATCTTCAGTTTCCAATAAGAAATAGATATAGAATCCACAAGTGTGACATGGCATCGTTGTAATACACGAAAATCGGAAGAGGAACGTCATTACTTTCATAGAAAAAATACTAATGCCCTTTCTTGATCATACAAAGCGAGTTATATAAGTTGGAAGTTATGAAACAAATTTTGAAATTTCAAAGGGGGTACTCTTATTCTTTGAAAATAGAAAACCAAATTGTTTCGAACTCTGCTCAACTTCATATTTTTTATACTAAGAATTGATGTGCTGAATAAATTACATCGTTGTCAAGTTTAATTCGGAATTTATCACACTTACACTAACACTTTTCCCGCTTCCCTTAATCGGTAAATATCACACGTTTGTAAAGGTCCAACATGTCTACCATCCCTACACATAGTTTCGAAAATTTGAAATTCCAACAAAAGGGCTATTGCAATCAAGTCTTAATCTGCTATTTTCTACGTATTCAATGTTATTATTATACTCTAATAGGGTTTCCGCACACCACCTCAGCCTATTTGCTGCAAATTTCGGTATTCTCCCGTGCTTCATAAGAAAGTATTAAGGTTTTTGATTTGTTATGGATTGAAATTTTCTCAATTATAGGTACTGATAAACTGAAAACTGAAATTATTGCTAGTATCTCTTTTTTGATCTGATACTCTCCGTCTCCGTCTTCGACTGCATAAGGTGGCTAGCTCAGTTCCTATGCCTGGTGGTAAAGCATCCACAGACAATCTAAGTTCCAAATCAAGATAGGAGAGCGATAATAAAACTTATTTCTTCAAAATCTTGTTCTTGCCTTGAGCCCATTCTCGTTTGACGTTTTACTTTAGGTCAACGTTGACCTGCTTTACTGCTTCCAGTATACCATGCTTTTTATCAATTGTTAATAAGAAATAATATTTCTGTGGAGCAGTGTTGGCTCCATTTATTTTAGAATAAGTTTTATCGAAAGCTTTGGATGAATCGAATAACTGCATTGAATTGAATTGCTTTCTTTCGTTTCCTTGTTTGTTTCTGGATAATTTTTACTGATAACTAACACTTTGATTGATAATAAATATTCTACACATTCCATATTTGTTTATATGTGACATATATATGTATATATATATATATATATATATATATATATATATATATATATATTTATCAGTGAAATGTCTCTATATCTCACTTTATGAACGTCATATTTGATGGAGATTCATATATAAAATGAAAAATTTTAACAATATAATGAATGTCTAAATGAAATCGACATGAACTAAGGTTTCCAAATTAATAAATATTTATTTGGTGATATGAAAACGAAATCAATTTATGTTAATTATGTTCCTAGTTTAACAGAGTTTTTGTACCGTCTCGTATCGTTTACGATCAGGTAAAGCGATATCTCTCTAAAAGGTTCCCAAAAAAATTAAATGAACAAAATGGACGAAGCTGTATATATAGAAAAACACATTAGATGTTCATCTAAACGATTTATCTTACTAAGATTTAAAACAATTTTGATAAGTGGAATTTTAAACTAACAAGTCTGGCAGCTTATCAGATTGTTATAGCTGTGGAGACAGCTATTTTTAATATTCTGGTTTTAAGCAAGAACCACTCGAAGTTCCTTTTTCTAAAAAACCAGTTGATTCACTAAGATTTGAAGGTGAATAGAGAGTTATTTAAATTAATATCAAGTAAACTCGAATCTGAGTGCTAAAATACTGATTTTGATTGTCTGATTAAAAAAACACAGATTATCTGATATAGAAATTGTCAGGTTTGGTTTCAATATTACAAAAGCAAAAAATCTTATGATCATAGATAAATGTAGAAAAAACTTTGAAAGTTTTTTTCGTACTTAGTCATTCATTATGTTGTCATCATGAAATTCAAAGTTGATCTCATCTTGGTGATTTGTCTTTAACTGATCAAAATGAGTATGTAATGTAGTATAAGTAATTTGAGGGACATTCTGCAGCCCATTAACGCGAAATTTTCAAGCATTATAGAAATGAGCTTTTCATATGATGCAGTCCTACTTTGAGTCTGTACCAGGATTATTTTATATACCAGGAAACAACCTTCACAGATTGTTTTATTAGGTCTAATTATATGAGTAGCCTTCGTCTTTCTTCACCAGGTGATCTTGTTCGCAACGAACTGTGCATATAAGAATAGCGAATTTTACTGCCTGGAAAATGAAAGATTCTGATACCATTGGAATAACAAACGAGATTTCTGGGACATATACTCCTGCCCCTACTTGTGCAATTTCGAGCCTTCAGTGATCTCTATGTCTGTTTATTGATATCGACTTGTTATTTTGATTTTATAATTTTTAATACAGCATAGATTTGAAACTCGGCATCCATGATCATACCTTCCTTCATATTGCTAGATACCTATACTTCATTCGGAAAGAGTGTAGAGTAATAAATCAATCCCTCACTTAAGAACAATTTATTATTTTATTGTATTAAACCTTAGCAAATGAATCCAACATTTATTTTCTAAGAAATTTATTGCATCAAGTTCAAATTTCCAACTATGTTTACTTATCAGCCAAAACAATTCCTTTGGGGTATTTTAAGAAAGGAATGATGTTGACAGGTAAATATTTCACCGCCTTCATAGTATATACCCATACCAGACAGGTTAATTTGAAAACGATTTGTAAAAAAAATGATAATTAGGTACATTTTGCAAGAGGGTAATAAAAGATTGAAATATGAGGTATACTTAAATGGTTATTGACAAGTTTCAGTTTAAGAAAAAGTCCTATAAAAGAAAATTCCCAAAATACAACTGCATTTCTAGCACAGTGTTTGTCACAGAAACTTTTACAAAACTTTAGTGAATATTCAATATGTCGACATTTGAAAACTATACTCCAATTCATAAAGCCATGGCTTTAAATGTATATGGTGCATTAAAATATCAGTACCCTTCAGTGAGTGTGGTTGATCAAACAAGTATGTGTTCGAAGATGACAGGTCTAGGAAAATCAACGGTCTGCAAACTTCAAGGAAAGGAAAACAAATGGATGCTTAAGTGGCCCAAAGTCTCGGTCAGGAAGGCCAAAGGTTTACATCGATGAAGATTACAAATATGCAATCCGCAGGAAAGTCCACTCATTTTACTTTAAAAAGAAAATTTCTACCAGGCGTCCTTTTTGGGAGACGGATAGCCACCAATCAGCAAAAATTAGCTTTGGCAGATTCTACATGAACTAAGTTTTTGTTGGGAAAACAACGTAGAAATTCATATTCCATATTTAAAATATTTCGAAGAAATCGTGTGTTGGAGACGGACGATTAAGAAACTCCGGGAGGAAGGAAAAACTGTATTTTATTTGGAGGAGACTTGGGGCACACTGTAGTAGAAATATGGCAAGATAAGATGGTTAACAATTTCGGACAAGCTTTCTTGGAGGCACTATCAACAGGATTAAGTAACACATATTGGCAATTACAGTGGTTTTGTTGATGGTGGCCTACTGTTATTTGAATTAAAAAGACCGGTGACTATCACGAGGATATGAATGCAAATGTGTTCGAGAAATACTCTATAAAAACGCTAGATCTTATTCCAGCCGGTCTGTAGTAACGCCAGTTACCACTAGAGACAAGTGGAAAGTCTACCTACGACGTCATGGAGAAACCAAGACATTATTAACTGGTTAATAAAAAAAATATTACATTCAATAGAGGCTCAATTGTCAAAATAAATGAAAATCCCCACAAGAAATATAATATTGATGAAGTGGCAAGAACTCGCCAAATTACTATTATTCGTCTTCCTCCCTATCACTGTGAACTTAATCCGATCGAATTGATACGGGCCTAAGTTGAAGGCGAAGTAGCTAGGAAAAACGCAACATTTAAATTAAAGGACGTTAGAATATTACTAAAGAAAGCTGTTGAAAACTGGCAAAAATGCATTCAGCATGTTATCAAAGAGGAAGAAATATGTGGGAATTAGACAACATTATTGATCAAACTGTTCCAGTTCTTCGGAATAAAATACATATATTGCAAATATGTATATCCTTTAAATATGTTACAGGAAATATTTGTAGACTGTTGTATATAATATAGTAATGTGTAGAATATAAGTATGTAAGATGGTAAGGATCCTCTTACTTTCGAGGAGATTCAGAGGTTGGTGTGCTAGTATTAAATAACTCAATTCACCAACTTGCTTTTTAAAAAAAAATTTATTTAGTAAACTGGGAATTTAATAATTCAAAGTTACAAATAGTTACACTAATCTGACTAAAGTACTAGACGAATATCAAATTAAATGAAGTCAGAATTTAGAGTTATAATTGGTTACACCAATCTGACTGGCACACTAGACGAATATCAGTTTAATGAACAAAATATTAGTTTCACAGATTTCTTTATATATTAGTTCTTATCTTATACCATAATAATTATAAAATCATCATCATCATCATTATCATCGTATAGTTCAGTTTCGGTTTCTCTTCTTCTTCTGCAGTAGTTCCCATGAGGTTGATTGCCAACTGTCCCGTCATTGTTTTGGTGGTCGTCCAACAGTCATTCTTCCGTGTGGGATGCCGTCAGTTTCGCATTTTTCCCTTTCTTTGTCTGTCATTCAATGTGTAACCCGTTATAGTTCTTAGCGTTTTCATTTCTGTTGTTCTTAGTATCTTCTTTGTTACCGACGTTTCTGCTCTTGTTTCTGCCCCGTATGTCATAATTGGTCGCTCACATGTTTTTGTAGATTCTGGATATGCTTCTTATACAGAGGTGTTTATATATCCAAATTGCTTGCTTAAGATGTCCCGATACTGTATCTGCTTTGTTCACTTGTCTCCTCACTTCATCTTCCAGGAATCCTGTCCTTGTTATTTTGCATCCTAAGTATTCGAAATACATGATTTGGTCTATAGTAGTGTTGTCTATTGTTAACTTGCAGCGCAGAGGTTCCTTAGCTATGGTCATGCATTTTGTCTTGCTTGTTGAAATTTCCATATTTAAATTTTCTGCGTGTTTGCTAAAGGCGTGTAACATTCTTTGTAGGTCGTCTTCTGATTCTGCAATGAGTACGGCATACCATAAGATGTTAATTTTGTAGGTTCCCATGCGGTATTGTAGTCCCAAGTTTTTACCAGTTGGTCCATAACAGTATTAAATAGTAGAGGATGGCCAACGTTGTTCCGAAATGCTGTGTTAGGGTGTGGTTTGTTTGTATTTGCGTTGTTGTATTAGTGATCAGATCTTTTATAAGTCTCATTTATTTTTTGGGTACCTCTTTGTTTTCCAATATCTTAATTACATCCTTCAGTTGTACTCTGTCGAAGGAATTATAAAATTAGATAAATATATTTATGGTTCATTATTGTCACATTAATAATAATTAACTGAAGACGATACTTCAATGGGGTTGAAGTGGAAACTATAAAACTTACAGACAGACTAAACATATTCAAAATTTATAGCAAGATGAGTTAAATAGGTTAGAGTTCATAATAATAAATAAGTAATTGATGATGATGGACCGCTGTGAAGAGGGTTGTTTTGGATTATTTAACTATAGTGTTAAAATAGAGAGAGAAATAGAGATATCCTTCAATTTTGGAAAGAAAAGGATGGCCATTCGGATTATCTAGGTAACTGCTTTCAATTTAGTACGGTCAATTATGAGGAAAATATATCTCTGTCCAGTTACTTCTTTATCATTGGCATATTTGAATATTCCAAATTCTTTTGGACGTAAAGTACCGTATTAATAATTTCAGGGTTTTGCATTTATGATGAGCATTTATTACTCTACGCTCTTTCCAAATAGAGTATAGTTAGTTTGCCGGGCTTAATGTTACGTTCCTTATATGCCTTCATTGTCCAATTCATTGCTCACTCCCTCACAAATTAATAATGTAAAATTGTTAAAAAATGTATACAATAATAAAATGTTGGATGCATTTGAAATTGCTAAATCTGAGAAAAACTTAAATAGAGACAAAGGGCCAATTCTATAGGGCCCACTCGATAGTTTAGTAGTTAAGAAATAAATGTTTCCGCCAAGGAAATTTCGCCGTTGGAATTAATTTTCGTGGGAGGAGGTTTATTGGTGGGAAAATTTAGTATAAAACAGGTAAGATTTTAGTTTACCTTTAGTCTCTGAGGACGATAACTTGGTTATCGAAACTCGCGTCAAATAGAAATTCCAAGTTAGTTAATAGGATAGTTTCGTGTCGCACCTGTTATTGCAAGGTAAGTTGCCCTTTGCAGCTTATCTAGAGTTATTTTCCCACTTTTGGCTTTTGTTCTTGACCACAATATGAAAACTGCAGAGCTTATGATAGGTCGCACAACGGACTTTTACATTTAGTTTATCATTTTGAATCTCAAGCCCCATATTGCTCTAGCTCTAGACAAGAAAAATAAATTTACCCCACAATAGGAGCAAAACCAATTATTGGGACAACCTACAGACTGGCATAAACTTTCTTGGGAAAAACTATAACAGTGAAGATCTGCTGAATGTATCAACCTAAGTAATAACAATCTACTAATACTAACAGGAGCCCTATCGAGGAAATATCGCAAACACCTGAAGACGCTGGACTTAACAGGTAATGCGGCGTGTAGATTTTGTTGCACAGAGGACGAAGCCTCTATCCACATGTGTAAAACACTACCGAACTCCAGAGCACGACACTTGGAAGCGTTGAAAAAAAAAAGACGTAGATCTCTGGCAACTACAGCTATCCCTCATTTTGTATTGTTTAAGATAAGTGGGATTAGCATATCAACTATAAACACTGGGTAATTTCTGCTCATTCCATATAAGAAAATTATTTTCTAAAATCTAAAATACCAAACATCCTTTTATTCTTTTATATTATATAAACAAAGTTCTTCTAGAAAAAGAAATTTGAAAAAGCTTAGTGTGTGTGTATATATGTTGAATTGATGTCTGAACTGTTCAACTAAGAAGGGCATTGGGTGTTATCTTGAGTAGTTTCAAAGAATTTTACTTTATAACTTTCCCTATCTCTGTAATAAAATATTGGACTGTGCCTTAAGTTCTTCAACGGTGAATTCCATCTCTTGAAAATCTACTTTTGTTTATTCAATTTACAACTATTATCATTTGTTCTTATTCAACAGATATTCCAGACACAATTCATATTCACAACAACATACAAATACGTTACATATTAACTACTTTTATGCATAACAATACACAATTTCACAAAATCTCTCGATTACAACGCTGACCTCACGGCCACAGAGTGAGGTAATTTAACCCCCGTGAAATAAGCCCACCCCGCTACCCTTATTCAAATTTGGAAAAAATTTGTGGTAAAACAAATTTTGATAGACGATTAGGTTAAGTGAAAGTTTCAGGTGCCTATTTTTTGGACCAAAGCTCAAAAATGTCGACATTATTGAACTTTAAAATAACTATGGCCAACTTTTTAGCGATACCATTGAATTCCAGAGTCGAAACAACGACTTCGATGTATATTTCTTCAGGGAGACTATTTTTGAAGAGAGAACTTGGTTTTTGAGAAAAAATAGAAGATTTAATAAATGTCTCATTAATTTTTTATACACCTTATATAATATAATATAATATAATATGTTCTGTATCCATATAAAAACTAAGTAATTTGAAAAATGTTTAGCGTCAAACAAAGACATTCTTTGGTTGTGAACAACGTCCAAATTTAAAATAAACCAGTTCATTCATGTGTAATTAAGACTTTGGTATAATATTTACAGAGATTGTTTTTGTTGTGGTGTTAACTTGTTTGATACTTGTAGTGTCTCTTTCAACCGGATTTATTTATGCTACGATATAAGACATATAAAAAAACGCCTAGTCATTATTAACAAAAGATAATGTCATTATTAAAGCATAAATGACAACGTCTTCTAACGAGATCATTTTTAAAAATCCTTTTGAAAGAAAATATTATTATACGATGATGATGAATGATGACATAAATAAATTATTCTTGAAAAAATGAAAACAATTGTTAGCCATTTTGAAAAGTAGAAAATAGTTATTAATTAGATTGATAGACTGACGATAAATTTAATTCCACTGTTCTAGAATAGTCGGTGAGACTTCAATATGCAACCATTCATTGTAGAAATAAAAAGGGGCGAAGTCATGAAAAAGTGTTTCTGCAGTTGTAATTGGACAAAAAAGGTATTGAAACCAGAAAATTATATAAATAATATATAATTTGAAAATTAAATTGTTTGAGATAACTTTGAGAGTTTGATACGACACGAGCCTAATTTGACCTAATCTAATCTAACTTGAACTAACTAACCAACTTATTTTCAGAGAGGCTTAGGAAATCTGCTATCAGACTCCCTCGTAAGATGTTCGAGTAGCAAAGGGTGTGAGAGCGTCGGCCGACTGACACTTTTCCCCTCGTTATAACGCTTATCCTATCTTGAACCTCTCTCGTATTACTTCAGATGGGGACTATTCGTTGCTTTTTTGTCCATTGATGTTGATCTGCAGTTTCTTGTTTCTTTTCGGTTCCATAATCTTTTTTATCACTTTGTCTATTGCTTCCCATTTTTTCATATCTCCAATCACCTGTGTTATGATATTTTCCTCTGTAGGTCTGATATTGATCCTTGGTCTCTCTCTCTTTTTTTCAATTTGAACAGTAAAAGATTGAATGTTGTGCAATATCCACTTCTCATCATCATCATTCGTTTTAGCAAGTTTTTATGTAAAAGATCGATAGCTGCCATGGCATGTGAGGAATTGGGTGATATAAAAATCAACGTTTCCATGACTAACCTCACTTAACGTAACCTAACCCAACCTAACCGAATTTTTTTTTCTTTTTAGATTTGAACGCAAAACCGCAGGTTATGTAAGATCAAGCACCTTTATAAATTTGGCTATAAATGTCCAGAGTACATTATAATTGTCAAAAAATCACATTGGCATAGCTTAACCCCCAACTGCTTTCGCATTTTTATATTCTAAACCATCAGTTATTGGTATTCTACGGAAGTCTAGCCAAATAGTCCAACCACTGAATCAATTCCTAAAAATTTGGTTATAGTTTCTATTTCAAAGTCTACAGGGGTTGCTTTTTCGCTTGGGGTGGATCTCACCCCTTTTCGATGTTAAGCAAGTTATCATCAAAAATGAGTAAGAAAATAAATAAACTGACTAATTCTAAGCTAATTTTGTTTTTTTCCTAAAAGTCAATATTTATTCGCTAGTGAAATTGTCGACATTCAAGCAAAAAACTACGAGTCAGACGTTTTTGTGAAAATATGCATTGAATTGAAAAATCTTCAGAAAGCAAAATCATAGCTTATGACAAAACAAAAAAAATCGTGATTTACGATATGAATTTTTCAATAGTGTCTACATTTCAGACTTGCAACGGCACGTACTAAAATTTAAAATATAGCTTAATAATGTTGTTTATTTAGATATATTAGAAGGACTGTGTAATACTCATGGTAACAAATTTGTGTATTCACATAATAAAAGCAAAAATTATTGCTGGTGAAAAATCCGGCGAAGCCGTCCAAGCTTCTGGTCAAATCAGGATTGCCCAAGTCGATTTGCTCCTTTCTTTGCTGATTCAAGGTTTGTTTAGCAATATTCCAAAGATGGACGAATATGGGCCTTGTAGAGGATCCGAAGCTATTGCGGAGAATAAAGCTATTCAGTCTTAAAGTTTTGTGATATAGCTAATTCAGCCAAGTGACTATGGAGGGATATATTGCTTCAAACCTTATACTCAACAAGCGAAAGGACGACCGAATCTTGAACTGCAATGCGAGCCGCATATGTAAAAATAACAGTTTGATTCTTTCCTACATTGAAAGTTATTAGTTTGTTCCACCCTACTACACAGTGCTTCTAAGATCAGTATTGATGGTGGTTACCTGTTGCTGCCTGCAGATTTTGGTGCTAACCGAGTTTATTTAGGCAGTGCTATACCAGTGTGCTATAAATCGGGTTTCCAGTTCTGTTGAGTATATTGAAGATCTAGGTGATCCCTGCAGAACTCCGGAAATGACTTCAAACCTTTCTGAGAAAGCTATTAAGCCAGTCGATAAGTGAGGATAACAAACCGTACGATTTTGATTTATTTAAAAGTTTGGCATGTCAAACTTAGTCAAAAGCCTTCGATATGTCTAGTGCGTTGCTCTGGATTTCCCATATTTCTCTATAACTTCAGCCCATACGTTGGTGACATGTAAGGGGATCCCCGATTTATTTATATTTAAGGAAGCCGTGTTAATGGTGGCTGATGATGTTAGTAGGTTAAAGATATCTCAAGATTTGCTTGTTTACGACTTTCTCCATGTCATTAGCAACGATTGGGACTATAGCAATCGGACGGTAGTTGATAGGAATATTTTTTTGCTTAGGGGACTTTTTAGTTTAGCTGTGCATTTCTTCAATGTGATATTCCATGTGGTTCAGTGGATTCTTTGATGTCCAAGCTTAGAAGTTTGCAACATTTTGGTGTCGAATTTGTATTTCTGTCATCAAGATGCCAACTCTAGTTAAACTGGGTGGTAGTTTTCCTCACGAATCAAGAGTTGGCGTTGAAGAAAACATGCAACCTAACAAACAAGTCCGCATTGCCCGTCACTGTGATTGATCCGTCTTTTTCAACCAAAGGTGGAATTTTTTACTTAAAAAAGCCTTTATTATAAGCTCATATACAAAGTGCGCAATTCTTCATGACTTACACCTTGAATAAGTTTGAATTATGTATTTTTTCTGAAATTCGACATGTTAGTTATTTAAATATACCTAGAACATAATTTTGATTTGAATTTATCTTGGATATTATGGTTCATCGTATATTTGACTCTTCTCTTACTTATAAATATAATAAAATATAAATTATGGTTGAGTTCATACTTAAGTGGAAAGGCAATGGAAGAATGTAAAATTCATATTAATTGAAAGCTAGCATGTACGTTAGAGTGAGTTGAAGTATCATAACGTCTAAACTACAAATCGATTACTGCATGACAAACTCATTATTGCTCATATAACATAGTTTACTTCATAAAAAATATTATTGCCTGTTGTTAACTGACTGAATATATAATTGCATCGCATTGATTTTTTTCTTAATGGAATTAATATACCGTATCACGGATGTTTATTGTTAATCTCAATTAGGTGCGAAATAATAATATTGTACCAATACTGATTTCTGAGATTTTTATTTGATTTTAATTTAATCGCCATTTTGTTCGATTTGCTCCACTTCAGAAGCTCATTATATTTACTGTGGCGTATCTACGGAACATTTAAAATTCAACTAAATGTTAATAGTTGTCACGATTACAATGAAATTCTCATTATTTGAACAACAAAATTATTCGGTTTACTGTTAGATTAATTGTGGGGCTCGTACGCAATACTCGTCCCCGATGCCAAGCTTGTGGAAAGTGGCAATAAATAAATAAAATATTTTCAAAATTTTCAACTAACGTTTGTCTAGAGCAAGCGGTAAAGTAAAATGTTCCTTCGGTATTTTAAGTAACAAGTGAATTTATGTTTTTTTGATCTTTCGTGGTTCGTTAATGCAGTTTTATTTTTTTTATCGTATTGATAACCTTTTAGTCAATTTTCTAGATACTGAAATGTCTGCCCTATGTAGACATCGTCACAATTAGTACAAGGCACTTAATATACAATATCACTTCTTTTGTTTTTTGGTGTCTTATATTTTAATTCAGTGAAATATTCAGTTAATATATTGTGTCCTTTAGGACTTATACTAATATCATATTTATTAGAATATTTCACCGAGCCAAGGATTTATCTGAGGAAAACGCAGTAGCAATCATAAAAGCATGTTGCGCGTAACACAATTCTGTTCGTATAAGAGATGGCTTCAAATTTGAGGATACTTTAACAATAACAGGTTTATCTGATAATCAAAAGAACCAACAAGATAACCGTGGACATAAGTCTGCTTACAAATATAGAGATGCTTTCGCCGACCATTTTAGTAGCCCTGCAGGAGCTGTTTCATGGCAGTACAACAAAATATAATTATATGTATATACTTTTATATTGTACTAATAGATGATACTGCTGATAAATGAATATATATATATATATATATATATATATATATATATATATATATATATATATAGAATGTGTTGTTAAAATACAACCCTAGCGAATAGACTAATAAAATACAATGTTTTTCTTTTTTAACGCGCTTTTTTCAATTGGCTGTTTTTGTAATCTTCTGATGATGAATCCCACAGACATGTTTTTTTACTATTGCGTCAATAAAAAATTCAACGTCCAGATTTTCCATGGTACCTCTACACACATCAACACAACACTGGAAACTGACTGTTCAAAATGACAACGACAAACGATAAAAAACGAGCTGCATAAAAGCACCAATTGAAATCGATGTACTTTTGAAACGCCTATCGCGACGCGTTTTGTAATTCCACGCGACAAAATTTCAGTACGCCGCGACACAGGCGGGGTGCGGCGGCCGGCTGATTTAAGTCGATGTATAAAACCGTACTTTTAACAACGTGCGACAATAAACGCGTGCATAAAAGAGGCCTACAAGTTTTGTGTCAAATATTAGAATAATTAGCATGTATTATTTTGCCAAAAAAACGAGGAATTTCTTCAATTTTACTAATAAAAAAAATGAGTGCTACATCGCAAAAACGTCACTTGAAATACGCTAAAGCAATCGCAAGGTTTATAAGTCTCTTCTTCCATATTGTGGCATATTTAGAAGATCTTATACCAAGCCAACACGTAACAATTCAATAACTGTTCAAAGTTGTAGAACATACCAATGAAGCATTTTCCCTAAACATTGGCTAGGCTTTTGACAAAGTCTGGTATAATGCCTATTATGTGAACTAAAATCTTGAAATCCTATATTAAACATACACCCAATAAATTTTGGCAAGACTGTTAACAGTCGAAGATCGGGTTCATGGAAAAATTTATTCATTGGTTTATATAAACCAATAGGAAAGGGGCAGAGACTGATAATAGTACACATAGACAGCTCAAACTGTTTTTTTAGAGGTGGTTTAAAGCCTTTTGAATCTACTCTAATATTATTCTCTTTTTTCGTATTATATTTTCTAAATTATGGTTTAGGTTTACGATCCTGAGTTTCGCTTTATTCAGTTTAGAGTGTGGAATTTTTTAAACAGTGAAGCCATTTCTTTTCATTAATAGATCTCCGTCATCTTCTAAACCAGATTTATTCCTCTTATGTCAAATAGGTACTAGATATATAAAGTGGCGGAAATTTTTATTGTTATCCAAGCTTAATGAGGATACAATATTCCTGCTTAATCGGTTGAATAAATCAGCTTCGAAAGTGGGCTCCAAATCCTACCCAAACATGGGTATACTAAACGTTTTAACCAAGTTAACACTATTATACTCACCTATAGTTATTGAAGATGTACAAATAATTGGTACTTACAGTTTTTGTCCTAGTGAAAATGCGATATTTTTGACGCATTCTTTGATCATAAATTTTTTGTTCTTTTCATCTTCATAATCAAGAATTCAAGAATCTAACAGCAAATATTTAGAATTGGATATAGGTTAACTGCTATCCAACATATTCTCCATTATCAATACACTTTGTCATACGTTTGAACAAATTGTCGAAGCATATCATCCATTCCGATTAAGGTACCTACAAACAACTACTGTACGGCATATGAAGTTTTTTTTTTAAACCTATGTGTGAGAGCTCGAGTTGTCGTGGTAGAGAATGACTCGTCTTCTGCGATTGGTTTCCCTGACCTAATGGAACGGTGGCGACATATCCATGAAAAATCTGGCGACCATTTGCTTCGAAGTAGATTCAACTTCAACCCCATTAAGGTATCGTCTTCAATTATTTATTATTTGATTATTATTAATGTGATTATAATGAACCACTAATATATTTATCTAATTTTATTCTTATTATTGTATAAGAAAAGAACTAATATATAAAGAAGCCTGTAAAATTAATACTGGATTTATTCAATTTGATATTTGTCTAGTACGCCAGTCAGATCAGTTTGCTAAATAAATTGTTTTTAAAAAACAATTTGGTGCTTTGAGTTATTTAATTATATTGTAAGATGAAACATTGAGATCCTTTTCAAATGAGGTGTTATACGATATCCAATAGTATTTTCTCACTAGATCGGTACATCATAGCTGATTACGTGATTATTGCCGAATGTAATCTAAGACATACTACGTGATTTTCACAAAAATGATTCCGTTTCTTGAATATCCATTACATTCTTCACATCAACCGTTCACTGTATAATCCGCAGGAACTTGTTTGTCAGTAATAACAGAGAATACCGTGGACTTGAAGTCTGAATAATAAGAAGCAATAAATTTTTATTATTATCTCATTTTACTTTTTTCGTTAACGTTTAAAATATCCTCACGACGTATATATCCAATATGTATAGCTAGTATTTGCGTGTGACTTATGGCCAAATGTTCGGTACTTTACAGACTCTTCATCTAGCGTACTGGCACTGGCAGGAATTAAAAATGAACATGGGTGCAGTACCGACGTACCACTGTACCATCGATTTATTAGATTAAGTGCGGAATGAATCTTAGCGTAATAGTCATGTTCGAGTAAGGAAACGACAACAATTTCTGATATATACAAATTGCCTACAAAACTGAGAGTGGATTTCTGGTGAGAGAAGATTATGTTGTGATGACATTCAATTGATAAAATATACAGAGTGAGTCATGAGGACCTTTACATACTTCGCCATATGTAGATCTCCTAAGGGAGGATATCATGAGGCTACTAAAAAATGCCAATTCATCTTCTTTATTAATTTATAGGGTGAATTGTGAAATTGACAATTTTAATTGGCTATAATGTTTACACAGATTATTTGATTTTTGAATTTTTTCATGATGTAGTAGTACACTACTATCAAGCATTCGACTGGTATTATCTAAACCAAGAAATTACAATACTGTATAATATATTTTTCAATGTAATAAGTGATTTTCAAACTAAATAAATGAATAATGAAAACTACATATGCGACAAATTTGTCGCATTTTGATTAATTTTTTCTACGCTCATCTGTGTAAACGTCAAAAATCGCACTGTCAACATTCCTTGTAATTGACATTTAACTATAACATGCACATAATGAGATCTCAGAACACGTACGTTTCGAGAAGAAAGCTTAAACTTCTTGGTTTAATTAAATTACAATCAAAGTTTTATTTACGTAAGACTTTATTTGGTCTATTTACACAAATTCTGTCAATTAAAAAACATAAAAACTTTTAGCATTTGCGAGATATATTGAGTATTGAAAGATTGATGCCACTAAACGTAGGCAGCAAACTATGCAATTTCTTTAAAAATAGGACATGTTTTTTTAAGTAGCATGCTATAAACATAAATGTCATGTCGTTTATATTATCAATTTATTGAACAAAATATGATTGTATCCAAAAATTTTCTCAACTTTATCTAAGAATATGTCTGATAGTAGTGGAAGTGATGAAATTATGAGAACTCCACCGGAGATTTTAGAAAAAGCTGAAGCTGCTACACATAATTTGTTACCGCTAAAATTCAGGTACGAAATTACCTATCAAAAATTTATGGATTGGCGACACAAGCATAACGTTAAATCCTTTTTGTAGAATGTTTTACTTGCGTATTTTAAAGAAATATCAAAAACTATGAAGCCATCCTCTCTATGAGCCATTTATTCGATGCTAGGAACTACACTAAACATTAATAATAACATTAACATAGCAAATTATCCAAAACTAATCGCACTACTGCAGCGCTAATCGGATGGTTTAAAAGTGAAAAATCGAAAGGCCTTTCTACAGAACAAATTAATAAGTTTCTTAAAGATGCCCCAGACGATATACATTTGTTGTCAAAGGTAAACAATTAAAATGTTATATAATTATCATTACATAAAAATGATTTTTTGTTTTTTGTTTTCAGGTTATCCCATTATTGATTGAGCGGGGCTGGCCGTAAACAAAAACTAGAAATATATATAAATGAACGCATTCAGGACAAAGGAAAATCATTGATAATTGATACTCCAGATTCTAAAACTAAAACGAGACGTTCATTTGTAGTACCAAAAAGATTTTATATCATATTTCAAAAATACATGAATTTGCGTGCTGCTGAAATGGAATTTCTGGATATTTCTTAATTATAGAAATGGGCAATGCATAAAACAGGTTGTGGGGATAAACACAATCGGTTATATATCACGTAAAATTTTTAGTTTATGCAGGAAGTGATTTGACATCATTAAAACCACTTGGTGACTGGCAATCTTCTACAGTAGCGGAAGGCTGTGTGAATCAATCTCTTAAAAATAAAAATGACAACGCATTGCAAATATCGGAAGCAATTATCAATCTTCGTCTTCTGATGTACCCAGCAGTACTACAATTATAAATAACCGTTCATCACCATTAAATAATAAGGCACAATCGGTTTACAATAATTGTTCTATTGTTATTAACAACTATTATAATGAGTTTAAATAATTGCGATGTATTTAATGGAAAAAATGAATGAGCTTAGAAAAAGCATAGTATCTTACACGAATTGTAAGCCCATTACGCGGTTTCGTGCCTAAAATTTCTCACTTTGTGCGTAATGCGTTACTTACAACTCTTGTTACGAAATATACTATTTAGTGAACGGTCAAATCTTATCAGACATAGAACAATTGTAATGATGATGAAGTATCAAACAAAAATGTTTAATTTACACAAATGTTATAAATTTTGAGTATTTCAAATGAAACGAGTACTTATAACATAATCAAATATGTATGTATGTATTGAATTATTGATGAATTGAATCACACTTTGGCAAATACAGGAATGAATGTGAAATAGCCACGCTCGGCAACGCGCGTTACTAGATGATGGTAGTAGGGATTAGTACGGTCCCTCAAGCAGGCATACTCTATTGTCAGTTCTATTGTATCTGTTAAATAGTGAAGAGCACTACCTTCATTATTTACCGTACTAATTTGCCAAACTGTACATCTTTACTATCACTTTGTATTATCTCTAAAGCAAAATCATTAGTTTCGAGTTTTTAGACAAAAATCAAATTGAAGCGTACCTCATGACTCACCCTATATACTCTCGATCAGAGTTATTAAATATTGAAATTAGATTCCATTATACAAGGTATTCCAAAGAAAGTTGAATTGGCCTCTACGAAACGTAACTCAAAAGGGGTTTGATCCGTAGAAAAATTTCGAAACACTATATGTATTCAAGATAAGTGCGATTTATTCTTTCATATTCCTTTTATTTCATACACTTCCTTTTTATAGATAATACTCACTCATCTACGTTCGAATCTTCTTCATAGGAGGAAAGCATTCTAATTTCGTGTACTTTGTGTTAAAATCATATTGTATGCACATAAACCAATTCGCGGTTATTCAAAAATGGGGAGGACCACCCGCTCTTTCTATAGAAGCAACGTTCAGTATTGATATTCCTCTTGTTACTTTTACTATGACTCCTAAATCGAAGGTTGATTGTAAACTATAGACCAGTTTGTTTTAAGTCCAGCAATCATGATTATCATTATCATCAGCATTCGATGGTTATGGAATAATATCATTAATTATAAGAGAACCCGTACTGCTACGTATAATTGAGTATGTGGATAATTACAGCGTCGTCTCAAAATCAATCAATACCAATGTCGTCAAAGGGATACAAAAAAGTATCAAGGCACAGTAAAAAAATCAATCATCTTGTTTGATGTTCGCGCTTAACTCTCCTCAGACTCAAACACTTCACTTATACTATATCTCAAATAAAAGGGCTTGATTTTTGAGTATTCTTTAGACCAAAACGAACATTCAACCTCAATTAAAACTCGAAATATGCAGCAAAAATCTCAGAAAAATTTAAATGTGAAGTGGAATGTCCGCGCTCAACTCTCCTCGTACTAAACAAATTCACTTATATCTCAAATGATCTACTTAGAGTTCTTAGTTCAAAACGAACAACTTACTTCGATTAACTTAAGATACGGAAAAAGAGTTTAAGTATAACTTAAGGAGGGTATAAGTTGAGTGGTTCCAAATTCTTGATGACAAATGTAAGCATAAATATGTTAATAAGTTTTCTTAATATATAGATAATATACAGTTCGATAGAGACCGACCGGTCAATACGTCATCAATTCACCTTCTCCTTATTCTTCCTTTTTTTTCCGTAAATGGTCTAACGTCTGTTCCTTCTTCGATATCTTTCCTTATTCTGGCTCTAGATTGTTCATCTCTTTCGTGGTCGACCTCTACTTTATTTGTGACAAGTATTCTAACAGTGGTAAGTATCCAAGTGTCAAAATCTTATGAATTTTAGACCGCTAGGTCAAAAAACAATTGCTATCAGACGGCAGTACCGCCATCTACATTTTCTTTTTTAAACTAAGTCTATATATCGGTTTAATACAGTTATAGTTACATTGGCGAGATGGATGCGAAAGTAGAGTTTAACAGCCTCACGTTAATAAAAAATAATTTTAATATGAAAAATCACCAGTACAAGTATAACTACTTCTTACAAATACAAATCAGAATCGGAAGATAAACTGTCGCAACCAACGTATTATTAACTGCCTTTTTCCAGTTTTCTGGCTTCACTTATTTGCAGCGTCCAAAAATAACTGTTTAACATCACCCATTCCAAAAGAATTATTTATTCTTCTTCTTCCTTGATCTGTGCCGGTTGCAGTTGAATCGGGTTTAGTTCGCAATGATGTGGTGGATATCTAACCACCGTCATTCCACTATTTTCTGCAATTTCATCAAATAAATAGTTTTTGAATTTATTTTTATGAAGGGAACACAAAGAATACATTTATGTTTTCTCAGAGCCGAGATGAAACTCAATATTGTTTGAATTGAGGTGATTCTGTAAATTTTTTTCAACCACTTGGTTATGGACAAGTGAGTAATCGTTCACATTATCAATTGCTATTATAAAGTTCGAACCTCTCTTTGAAAATATCAGCATTTTTTTCTCTGGAACGAGTAGATTCAAAAGTCAATAAATCATCTCTAACTAAACCGTTTGATATACCGATGTAGGATACTATTTTCCCTGTACGTGGAATTAAACTAGTGGATTATGTTATTTACGTAACTAGTTATGAAAAGAGCAATATTGTTCAACAAGATTAATATTTGCCAAAACGAGCGTCAGTGTCATAACGTGTTTATGTACAACGTTCGCGCTTTTATAACGTTTGATAGAATCTTCAAATACAATGAAAATATCAATGTGGTATTAAATGGTGCTAGAAGTATTGTTACTATGGAAGTAGGTCTTTTCAAAATAAGTTAAATTGAGTAATTACTCCAAATGTCTTCAGATAGCGAATCAGATGTTCCATTTGAAGTAAGCATACTGCAGAAAAATTAGGAAATAGATATTCCCTACCTAAAAATTGAAAAATATGGAAAAAATAAAAAAAAAGTACCACTTGCTTATTTTGAAAAATTAAAGACATTAAAGGCGTTGATTTTGTCGACTATATATTCATTGTTGGGATCTGAACTCACCGTGCGCAAAAATGTACAATATGCTTTTGGCTCGACCGAAGAGCCGATTAGCAGGATACCATGCAAAAAAAATCGGAGATTTTGACGGAGGGGAATGTAGAAAGATTTATAAAAGATACTGAAGACGATATCTATTTACAAAAGTACGATTTAATTTACGATATGTTAATAATTTACTAGGATGTATTGATATCTAGTTAGCCTAGACCAGTTCCAAACATAAACAAAATATTGCGTTACCATAGCAACGAATAATAACTTATTAGAAGTGTAAGTGTAAAGTTTGACGTCAAAAAAGTAAACCAGAGTTACGCAATAAATTAAAAGAAAAAAGATGTCCACCGAAATTGTGAAAATCGAAAAATTGGAGTATCGAGTCATCATCAAGTACCTGTATTTAAAAGAGTCAAGAGATTTAGGAAGATATGCTTAATACCATTGGTGATCAATGTCCTTCGTATGTGATCGTGAAAAATTGGACTACAAGCTTCAAAATAGGTAAATTTTCCCTTTTCCACTATACGAGAAAAAATTAAAGAGAAAGACGTGAAAAGCTATCCAAAGGTGTTTTGTTTTTGCAGAACAACGCCCTTGCACACAAATCTCATGTTGCCATGCAAAAATTCGTGATTTAGGGTTTGAATTACTAGAACACGTCCTTATTGACTATCATCCGTCCGACCGTCCGACTATCATCTCTTTCCTCAAGTGAAAAAAAGTTCAAAAGGTCGTAAGTTTTCTTCCAACGAGGACGTAATAAAAGCTGTGGAGGTTTGGTTTGCAACATTTTTTTTGAAATATCTAGAGACGTTGCAGGTTCGCTGTAATAAATGTATCCAATTAAGAGGAGAATATGTTTAGTAATAAAATATTTTGACATTGGAATTTTGTTTGGTTCTATAGTAGGTTAATAATTTTCCAATATATCCTCGTAGTATTAAATAAATTTGTTCCCTAGGTTGCAATAATGAAAGGGGTTGCGGGAACCTGCAGGAATACTGAACTGATGTTCCTACAAGAGGGAGACATATTTGATGATGGCATCTTTTTTAAAATCACAACACCAGAAAAATTTTAATTTGTTGACACTGCCTGAAATATTGCTAGTGTCAATACTATTGATCTCAAAAAGTATAGAAATATTAGACCTCTTGCTGTAAAGCACAACATATTTTTTGCGCGATATTACAATGGAAAATGTGGCATGCAGTCCGTGAATACAAATACCATTGGAAAATTACCAGCAAAGACTGCTCAGTAACTGGTTTTACCTAATGTTAAAGGATACTCAAGATATTATTTCATATGCTCGTCAGCGTCTTTTCTGGCAGACTCAGGAGCAGACATTCTAAAAAACAACTCAGAGGATAGATATCCATTCTGGGCCAAGCCCTTGGCATATACTTGTATTAGTCAAGAAGTTCAAGAGAATATTTATCTAAAAAATGAACCTATTTCAAATAACTGTGTCTTCAGTAATGTGGTTTTCAATGTTTATATATCTTAAAATACTATTGAAACAAAATAATAAGTTAATTGTCAGTATACATAATGAAATAATTGTCAGTAATTAATAAATTATTCTTTGAAACTTATACAGTTAAGTAAAATTTTTCCATAACTACTTTTCATAATTAATATATGACGATTATGAAAAATTTGACGTTTCGTAATGTCAAGGAGTGACTTTTGATAGCGGAATTAAATAAATTATATAAAAAAAGCCTGTTGTTCGACTTGTAACAGTTTTATCTTGCCAATATGGAATACTTTTTCAGGCGAAAGCCTATTACTTTTAAAAGCTTCCATAGTGTATTTCACCTCAGTCCAGACCAACAAAAGCTTGTATTAGCTCAGATACATTCCTGACAAATTTAGGAAATATTCAGATTATTCTGTGATAAAATTTGAAAGTTTTGGAATAGTAAGTAGGTTTTATTTCTCTCTCGAACATTAAAATAGACTATAGTAACAGAGACTTGAACATGAAAACGGTTGATAGTCATTAAGAGTTTGCAGGGAGCTAAGAACTGTTACTAACTTACTTTATCAACATGAACGTGATCCAAGACCATATGGATTTGACTATCATATTCAAAAGTACCAAACCCTTTGACTAAGTAAATTAATTAGAAAGAAAGCGGAACCAAGTGCAGCTGGTTCACGAGTTTGAATTGTTATAATTATTCTTAGAGACTAACTTGTTGTTAGAAAATATGTTAAATTAATGGATACTATACAAAACTTGTCTGTTCACTTATATCCTTTAGAAAGGTAAAATCTTTTAGAAGTAACTATCGAAAAATAATCATCGATTACGAGTGTTACTCCTTATAGTGTTGTTCTAAATAACCATTTAATAATTTTATTTTTTTATTATTAATTTATAAATATTTTTTCTAAATGTATCTGTGTCATTGTTATTTCTGTCAGATAGTCGTTGAGAATTATAAGATAAAAATTGAAATTCAAACATAAAAATACCGTTAAAAAATTGTAAATCAGAAAACTCAAAAACTGGCTCAAGTAATACCGATTCCGGTTGAAATTTATTACGTTAGCAGTTTTTCGGACAAGAAACAAAAACGATAACGTCTGCCGCTACCAAATCACAGCTGAGATGATTCGGTTGAGCAAAAACTTAGCAAAGCCACTTAGTGTCAGATATAAAACATCGAGGAGAGTAAAAACATTACAGATTTCAAAAATTATAACGCTCAGTGCGCGCGAAGTTCATTGTACTCGAATGAACACGGATGAAAGCAACGGGAATATCATTCAGAATCTTTTGTTTCTAATTTTCAGCATTGTGGAATAAAAATATATAGTAATAATTACTAAAGTATTAAATTGGTTTGTATATAATTGTTTATTCTTGTTAATTATTTCTAATCTGATTAATATGGGTCTATGCCTTTTCAATTTCTAAATTTAATTGTATGAATTAAAATAAATGAAACGTAGCTCGTGAAAGTTATGATCGAATACGGGTTAAACGGAAATTAAATACGGAAACAGGAAGCAAGCTGCAACCCTCCAATTTCCTCTTTAGCTTTCATCCTAACCCGAATATAATTTAAAAACCTAGTTTTTTATTCATTTTTATCGTGCTCGGCTACTATGGCCCCTTCCACAGGTGCGATTACAATTACAATAGGTAATATTATATACATATATACATTAACGCATTACCAATATACAATTGTTCTATATTTTATGGTAAAGTTTCTCTAAGGAATGTGTACGGAAGGAAGTACGAAAGAGATTTGCCCCGAGTCATTTGCTGGGATGTTTTTTATTGGTGGAGTAGTTGATCTATGGTATAAATTTTTAGCGGTAGTCATAAATAGAAGGTAGACAAGGCTGAAAGGTTTATATGGTTCAGAGACAGCATGGGAAAGAAGAAATTGCTGTCGTCAAATTAAAAATGTAAATTAACGATAGAGTACCATTAACAGAGACTTTGAAAAATCCGATAGTTATGCAAATTCTGGAGTAAATGAAATATGTGACTGTAGATATTGAGTGATGTTAGTTTATTTAAAAAAGCACCAACAATATCGAATGCTGCTGCAATGACTTCTTGTTTTTTGTTTAGTGTCGCACATAGATGGGATTATAGAACAACTAGATTTTCTTGGGGTGATCTGGTTCGTCGAAATCCGGATTACTTTTTTGATTAAATTATATTTTTCAAGAAACCAGAGAAGACGTGGATTTGCCACTTTTGCAATAATTTGCAGATGGTACAAGTGAGTGATATAGGGTGGAATGATTTGGGAGAAGTTGCAGCTAGGTCTGGCTTTTTAATAGGAATTATCGTAGATGTCAGGTTTTGGTTGATGTTCCATATTAAATTGTATAATTCTAAAAGCTTTTAAAAAATTACTAAGGGATATCATCAGGTCCAAAGGCAGTATTTTTGCAGATTGATAGAGCTGAGGAGAGTTCTAGTTCAAAATAGGAGAAAGAGCCAGTCAAGAGATGTAATATCTTGCAATTTTGTCAAAAGGTGTGAACAGCGAGAATCATTACAGGCAAGAGAGGTTAGGTAGGCTTTATTTTTGAGCTTGTTCTTTATACATAATACATACTTCTCCATATGTAAAGCTCCTCAGGGAGGATATCATGTGGCTACTAAGATGTGTCAACTTCTCTTCTCTATCAATTTATAGGGTGATTTGGGAAATAGTGTTTATTCATTTGATTTTTTTTTCAGGATTTAGAGACGTAGAGAATGAAGAAAGAGAGCAAACAACTAACGCCTTAAGAATAGCAGCATGTTTGAACGAAACCATATGGAGAAATAAACATATTGAAATAGTAGCCAAATTCAGAATATACAAGGCCACGGTAAGACCCATAATGACCTTCACCGCAGAGACACGGCCAGAAATGGCGAAAACGAAAAGAATGATGGAAACAGCAGAGATGAAAGTGCTACGCAGGATAGCCGGAAAAACCCTACTGGACAGGGAAAGAAGTGAGAACATCAAAAGATTGTGCAATATAGATGACTTCAACGAATGGGTTCTATCAATAAAGAAAGAATGGAGCAGGATGGGAGGCAAGGATGTTAAAGATGAAGCAGGTGACTAGACCTAATACACGGAAGAAGAAGGAGATAAACCACAAATAATATCCAATATGATTTTTGTATTGTAACACTTTCGTATTAATCCTTTATCTATTATGCAATTATAATATTTTTTTCACTGTCCAACCAGATCTGTCGAGCCAAGTTAAACTAGAATAAAAAAAATCTTTTATATTATCTCTTATTAGTACTGGTTTTGAAATTGCACTGTTTCTTAGTGTATTTCTACAGCTATTCAATAAAATTTTTAAAAGAAAAGTTGGAAATTCATTACAAACAACTCCAAACAGTTGTCTGGCATTTGAAGAAATGGCATTTATGGTAGTTCCCATCAACTCGAAACATTATAGAATAGATCTATATCTTATGGAATTCTAAATCGGTTTTAACTGAATTGGAGACCATTTTAGAATTTCATGGGTCTTCTATACGACGCAGCCAGTTAATTAATAATCCCTATCTGTCAAGAGTCAAACATGATACAAGGCAATTGAATTAATATGTCTTTCATTGGATACATTTAGTTTCAAATTCTTTTTAGTTTATTCTTATTCAAGTAATATGAATGCGTGGAGTGAAATAGAAACAAAATGAACACAAGTTATACAAACAACTTCTGTAACGGAAAAGATCTTATTATCATATATTTATTCAATTCACTTGCAAATTCTGTGACTGTAAGTTTGGCTTTGTTAAATATGCAGCGGTTTTCGATGAGAACAGTTATTATTCCTCTTTATTAGAATCCAATTTGACAATATCAATAAAATAAACAATTTACGTTCTCATTTTTTTCTGCTTGAATAGAATGGAAGTCACGCTGGGTCTTATAAATCATTTATTGCTCACTTAAAAGATTGACATATTTGTTTCAAAGCAGATCTAATACTTCTCTTCAATTACACACTTCTCCTAGAGAGTATTCATCTAAAAATGTTATTTTTTGAGCGAATCTTTAAACTACAAAAGAGAGCTGTTAGATATTTACTCGGACAAAACAGCAGGGCTCACTGCAGGAACCTCTTTAAAAAATCAAAAATTCTAACTCTTCCTCCGTTATCCGTTTGTTTTATTCGTAAGCACCCTTCACCAATTTCAGAAAGATCGTTGCACGGCTATCTACTTAGGAAATCAGAGAACGACTTTTACCTACCTACTCCACGTTTACAATTAGTTAAGCGCTCAATATTTTACCTCGCAAAAAAATGTACAATCACTTGCCAATTGAAATTAAATCGATATCCTCTTTTCCCGCATTCCGCAATAGTTTGAGGGCATATTAACTGGAAAGTGCCTTCTAGTCTGGAAACGACTTCTTTCCTGATAATAATATTTAATTCCGGACATGCCACATACTGGTTTAATTTTTACTATTATATACTAATTATCAACTAATAATATGACCAATAATTATGTTACTCATTGTAGTTTTATTTTGTATATTGAAATTTTATTGTATTAGTATATATATTTAGTTATTTTTATGTTAGTTTCTAATTTTGACAAGCTTTTGTCCACAAATTGTAACAATTTTTTGAGAATAATGCATTTCTCTTCCTCTCTCTATTTTCTGTGAGAAGGGAAAACCTATCAAAGATACCACGCTCTAGAAAGGCTGATCGGTATTGTAAAATTTTACAATTTTATTAAAAAACATCCTTTGTTCCGTACGAATATACGGGAATAATTGGATCGGACTATGTTAGCATTACAGTTCATGTGGCGTCTATCATCTGCTCTTTTTTCAGTGATCCCTCTCTTAAATTTTGTTATTCAGAATAATTCAGTATAATCTCTAGTCTTGCCCATGGTTGTTTTGGTGGTGGTTCTATGATTCTTCCACAGTTTGCATTCGAAAGCAAAGTAATAATTGGACATTAATATCTTGTATAGGATCATCGACGTTTGGGGTAAGCCCAGTTTTGATGTTCATTGTCCGGGAATTTCTCCATCTACTCTTGACGCAGTTCTTTAATATGTCTTTCCAAACATACTTTATTTGACTTTGAGGTTGCATAGTTTCTCCCTTAAATTACTAGGATGTCTATAAGTGGAGAACTATCTACAACAAATGTAGCTACTTCCGACACTTGGTACTTCCGCAATATTAACTCAATAGGTTTATTTCCTCAAAGTATCTCCTCATACTTCCGCTCCATTGACAAGGATTACGAGAAATACTTTCAAAAGAACTGATATTCTCTTTCGAGGTTAAAAGGCCCATCGTGTTAGTCAAGATTCCAGATAGATTTTCTATTTTCTAGCTTCAGTGCATAAATTTCCAAGGTGAATTAGAAAGGTCAGAACCCTCTGTACGCTATCCACAGCTAAGGTGGTTGCGATGTTCTATAAGTGTGTACCTATCACCCATCTGGTACTTTGCATATTACAAAACTATTCAAATACCGCCTTTTCTGATAGACAAATTGGTTGTGAAGTCAATTTAATTGGATACTACGCTGTCTAGAATTTAACTCGCTTATATCGGTTAAAGGAACAAATGAAGATCTAGCTTGAAAAAAACTTATATATAAATTTTTCTCATTTAGGAAAGAATTTCCGACAGTATAAAAAGTTCTTACCACGGTTCAAGATTATAAGGATTACCCTGAACTTAGTCAAAGCACACTATGGAATCTTTTAAAAGAATTAGGTTTTTGCTAGAAAAACCATTCCAGAAAGTCTAGCTTGATACAAAAAAGTAATATTGTAGTATGGAGTAGAAATTACCTGAGGACTATAAAAAAGAAGAAATATATTTTATTAAGAGGAAAGATGGATTAATGAGGAACTTACACAAAATAAATTTAATACAAGTCGAAGAATGGCAGTGATGACAGACCAAAACATCCTAGCATAAGCCTACCCACTGAAAACTTATCCGGCTCTCCCATTATCCTATTATAAGTGAGGTAGAACACTTCATAAAAGTATCAAAGGTGGGTAAAGCTACTGGAGCAGATGACATTCCCACCGAGGCTTTAAAGCTGTTCGAAGACGATAACATTGACATGTTAGTAAACCTTTTCAACGATATCTATAGCACAGGTCACATTCCAAACGATTGGCTCTACTCAACTTTTATAATAACTCCTAAGATATCAAAAGCGGTAGAATTCAAAGATCATCGACTGATTAGTTTAATGCTCAAGCTATTCCTCCGTATCCTCCACAGAAGGGTGTTCCGAAAGTTATAAGATCTAAGTGGAGAGACCCAGTTTGGTTTCAAAAGTGGTATGGGTACACGCTAAGCAGTTTTCTGCCTAAATTCCTAAATACCCTCGTTTATAACTGCATTGACCAACGAAAAAAAAAAGCAAGCAAGACAAGCATGACACTATGATCAACAAAGTTTTAAGATGGGTACGCCATGGGTGTATTTTGTCTCCTATGCTGTTCAACCTCTATGTAGAGAATGTCTTTGCTGAGGTTCTTGAGTACTCTGATTATGGCCTTAAAGTTAATGGATACCCGCTGAATAATATTCGCTATGCAGACGATACGGCAATACTCACAGACAACATAATCGAGATACAATTATTACTGGATAAAATGAATAATATTGGGAAATCATATGGCTTGAAAATAAATGCAACAAAAACCAGGTGCATGGCAATAAGTGGATATGCAAATGCCCTACTGCATATAGATAACACGCCTATCGAGCAAGTGAAGACGTTTAAATATCTGGGGATAACTATAAAAGAGAAATGGGCCCCTCAGCAGGAAATTGAATGCCGCATTGAACACACTAGACAGGCATTCATTAAATTTAAACCGATGTTGTGTAACCGTACTCCCTCCTTTGACCTTTGGTATAGAATGGTCAAATGTTATGTGTGGTCAATTTTACTGTACATTTACATGGACATTAAAGATACCGTCCATCAATAAACTAGAAGCCTTCGAAATGTGGAACCTTTGAAGAATGTTGCGTATACCATGAACAGATAGAGTGAGAAACGAGGAACAAATGTCATGGCTTAGCTATATAAAACACTGGACTGGCATAAATAACACCGATGAGCTGTGTCTTGCCGCTCTAAATAGATGTCTGACTATAAGATAATCGCCAACGCACTGTAGGTGCAAGGCAGTAGGAGAAGAAGATGAAGAATGGCTTTTTCAATTAATTTTTATACTGGTTCACTTCCATCAACAGGAAAGGGGCGCAGACTGATAATAGTACGCATCGGCACTTCAAACAGTTTTGTTAAAGGTAGTTTATTGGCGTTTAAGTCTGCCTGGACATAATGCTGATATTTTTTCGATTAAATGTATTTATCATAATTATTGTACTAACTTAAAGGGTTTAATACTGTTAGGTCTTCTGGTCATGTTTGTGTTGTCTAGGAGCTGGATTGCTTACACGTTCACATGATGAAGCAACCGTTGTTCACGGCTACAATTTGGTTGTGATTTGGTTAACAGTCACTATTTCGGCAGTACCAGGGCGCATCGATGATGTTCCATGGTCTTATTATAGAATTCTTGAATAATTTCAATGTCACAATCCCAGAGTTGTATGCTATAACTCGAAATAGATCACAATATTAGCTTTTGTTATACGTGGTTAACCGGAATTTTGTCCTAGTAGCCAAAATGAGTTATGTAAATGTGCGGAGCTTGAAAACTGGAAAAAGGCAGTTAATCGTACAATTAAAGAAGAAGTGAAAGAGAAGAAGAGAAAAAGTGCAAGTTTAACCATATACTGATGAAATGATCGATCCACTCAAGTGAATATTGTTTTCAATATATATGGCTTTACATATACTAGTGAGTTTTTTAAATTAAAATTATTTTTTAAGAAATTCAGGTTGTTTAAAAATCAAAGTTTAAGCGTTTGTACCTATATAACCAGTATCACATAATGTTCTTCATACCATGTGAAGAAATGGAACATTTTATTAAAAAATGCACTTTTTCATATTCAGCTTTTTGGAAATTATACTGAAAGTATAACTTGAGAAAATATTCTAACTGTCCACTAAGAGAAGTGAAACGCCTATGAATTACTCTCTTATTCATAAAAGTAGACTATAATACTCGCTATTTGCTTAATTTAAGAAGAGGGTCTATTTCAAGTTAATAAAAGGTAAATAGAGTGTTAAAATGCTCACATGTGAGCTCGGACACGCCAATAATAGGCGTTATAGAAGTTATACAAGAACGAAGTTTTTTGTTAAACATATAAAATTCGATACTTTCCAAAGAGGAGCTATCGGAGAACTCTTCCAATCAATCCATATATTTCCGTCTAGTTTATTTTTCGTAGTACATAAATATTTGATATTCATTTGCATGTAATTTTTTTCTGTCTTAGAGTTCTTCTCGACATTTTCCTTTCTATTATTCTCAGTTTTTCTTCATCTTTCTCTGTTTAACTCATTACTTCAGCTGCATAAGTTATTGCTGTTCTCATTATTGTCTTACTGAGATTTCTATCGTTCAATTTCTGATATTTCCAGTACACTGCTCTCACATATCTTTATACTTCTCTTGTTTTTTCCGTTAACCAATTACTGCAAGGTATTTTATTGTACTTTAATTTCTGTCTTATTTGCTATATTCTATCTTGTACTCAACTATATTTTGTTTTGATTTGTCTTCATATTCATTTGCCCAGTTGATAATATTAAGTAATTGTTTCCAGTACCAGGTTTGATAAGTACTGTTGACAATTGTCTTACTCAACTTTCTAGGTTGAGTACTCCTTTTATTTGTTCTTATTACCGCTGTTGATTTTGCAATAATCATTTTAGTCATATCAATTAATTTTCCTGGAATTTGATTTTTCCCCATTTCTTTTACCGTGGATGCTGTCGAAAGTAACAGGCGCTCATATCATTATCTCCAGATGATAATGTGTGAATATACCATTTGTTAATCGCTATCCACCCACCTTTCTATGGTATTATTGTAACATATTATAAATTCAACGTGAGGTTATGAATTCATTCATTAACATATTATAAAAAATTTGTGTGATTTCATCCACAATTATTTCCACCAAAACAAAATAATATATTGATGGACATAAATGATCTTTAAGCCTTGAGCAATATTGTAAGTATAAATGATTAGATAATATTAATTAACCATATCTCACTGACGTAAGAATGTTATTTAAATATGGTGCCTTATTTTATTTAACAATGTTAAATAGAATGTATTGTCTAAATTAATTAAATGTATATTATGGTTATATAAACAAATATAATATAATGTTATTCTTATACATATAATGGCTTCTCTATATCTTTCAATTCGTTGAATAGCTACGTCATAGAGTGATTGTTTGATAAATGAAGATAATATCCTTGGATTTTATTCACAGACTGACAATTGCAATGGTTCTATAAATGAGTTTGTTAATTTTAGTAACATTATGTGTTAATCAATTCATTGTGGATGGTATGAATCACTTTTTTGTGATAATAGAAACTTCTCAGTAAATAGAAATTTTTTAAATACGAGAGAGATTCAGAAAATGAGGAACATTTTGGGATGAAAGGAAAACTAAATACAAAAAAAATCTATGTGTTGAAAATAACACATTTCTCTTTAGCACAGATGTTCTTTGCTGATGTAGAAATATATCATTTTTTCACGTGTCGTATACTTGTACTTTTGCTACAGATGAGCTGTTGTGTTGTCTTGTGTGCAAAACGAGTTCAGAATTAAAATGAATGAATAATTTTTGAAATTAATTTTCTGGTCAGTCCAGACCAAGTTAGTTCTGGTTTTGGTCTTGCGTATGTGATCTTGGACTTGATATACCAGTGTAATAAGGGATCTTGGACTTTATTTTGGTCTTATGGCCTTGCAAGTTCACAATTTTTTGACCACCCCATAGTTCATTGATTGAATTTTAAGATGACACATCGTAACAAATTTCTCTTTTATATTGTCAAGCGAAGGTCGTTAAGGTGTCTTGCAAACCAAAAATAATAAACAAATTAAAACATATCGGTTGAACCGATTGTGGTCTTACATCCATGTGTAATCTCGACTGTAAATCACAGCGGAGGCTCTGTGATGGTTTGTGGAGGCTTTCAGCATGATAACCAAGCATTCCTTGAAGCTGTGTAAAGAGTATTTCAAAAAATTGGAAAAAAAGAATGTGTTGAAAGTAATGATTTAGCCCTACCTCAATCCGATTAAGTTGTGTGGAAAATTGGACAGGGAAATCATACAGCAGTTTCCTACTTCAACTTCACATCTTTGGAATATTTTGAAAAACGAATGGAACCAAATAGCCAATAATTATTTTTCGAAATTGTTACAGAAAATATCCGAATTGTGCTCCGAAATAATAAAATAGAAAGGGGGTTATATCGATGAATCAAAATTGAAATACGAGGATGCTCCCAGAAATACCTGACCTGATCTAGAGATGGTGGTAGTTGCTTGAAGTCTATAAGAAAGTATACAATCTATAATAATATACAGCATATGTTTCAAGTTTGAAGACGTCACGTTGCTGGCAGACATCAATAGTGAATGTTTTCAGTGAATTTCTAAACATGGAATAAATTGCTAATCGTTTTGTGATACAATACTTTGTTCGACCAAATGGGGTGACGAAATGTTGATAAAAATTCACAAAGCGGTACTGGACAAAACAATGAACTGAAAACGGGGAACAGGCTCTAAAGAAGGCGAAGACCGTTCCATCTGCAGGCAAGGACATGGCGTCGGTTTTTTGGATTACACGAGGGATGATTTGACTATCTTGAAAAAGAAAAAACTATTAACGGCGAGTATTATAAGAACTTATTATGATGTTTGAGCGAAGAAATCAAGCAAAAACGATCGCATATGGCTAAGAAAAATGTGTTATTGCAATGGCCAAAATTAATAATTTGAAGTTTAAATTGCTCACATCTAGTTTTTTCAACAACGGTAAACGTAGCTTCACAAATAGAAATGTAGATTAGCGAACAGATAACAGAAAATAAAATTCGTGAATTAACAATTTGAACCGTTTCCTCAAAAGATAAACCTTTTCGCAGCATGCCAAATTGTGGTGGTTTTTTTATCACTCACTCCATCACTATTAAGCAGAATTATAAATGAAAATACAAGAATTTATTCTTCTGGAACCGAGGTTTGGTTTATTTGCAAAAACAGTGATATCAATTATAATAGCGGGCTACCTAGCGCTTTGGGTATCTAAGCGGTGTGCGATGGTTTTAAAATAAACATGATTCTATGAGTACCAAAAATATGCTAATTTGAGTAGAGCGAAGCTGAACGTATTAATCTATCTGAGTATAGAGAACCAAAGTGGCGAATAATTGAGGATTAAAGGTGAGAGCTTCCAAATGGGAGCGCTTGGCCTAATTAATCCAAATAAATTTGTCTACATCAGTCTTGCGATTCATTTGTTCAAAATAGTATAGCAAAACGCAACTAACAGCTAGACGTTATGTTAATTATCTATGGTTAAGGATAATCGAAAATTTCATAATCTCAAGAATTTTGAAGTTGACCGATGGATTTGTTAGTTTCTAGTTTCTATTACCTTATCGTGCCGATATTATGATTATCAATGGCTCCGATCAAAACACTTAATTATTCGGATATGCTTGGCTTCTCAGAACGCTGGGTTGGGTACGTAGTAATTATGCTTCAAAACTTAAACTAATCAAAACTATTCGGAACGCGTTAGGTACTAGGTAAATTGTTGAACAACGTAATTTATGTGACGATACTCGAATAAAAATGCGAAACTGAAGAAGTTCTCGTTCCGAGGATTTCGATGATCCCAGACGTTTGAGTTTAAACAACTTCAATTCCAGATATGATTTGCTTTCACCATTACTATGAAAAAATCTAATCTTTTAAAATTTGTGGTCTGAATCTAGAAAATCGATATTTTCCCCATTATTAATTATATATAATATATTATTGATAGTATATATATATATATATATATATATATATATATATATATATATATATATATATATATATATATTACTTCTAAGGCGAAACAAAGGTTACCTCCTCCACGGTGCAAGGGAATGCATTTAAATGTGTTTTACAGTTTATTTGGACCGTCCTGGGTCCTTGAAATACTTTACAATTGGTCCATCTAATTTTTTTCCTTTATTTTCAACTTGTAAAACAAAAACTTAAATTTTCCCTTTTTTGCTTTTTTCAGCTTAATTCAAAAAATAATTTGATCAAATTTTCATTTTTTGCTACCTCCACATTTCCTCTATATATTTTTGGTAAATCTTGTTTTTAAAAGTATAAAAATAACAAGTAAAAAAAGCGTAGCTTGTATTATAAAATATTGGTAAATATGAAAACAACAAAAAATTGTTGTTACAACCACATTTATCTATGTTTTTCCACAAAACACTAACTTCAATGATGAGCTTCTCTAAACCACAAAGTAATCATTTCTTTAACTTTGGATCTTACAATAATTTTTTCACCTTGTTAGTTGGGTCTTCTTTCTTCACCAGGCAATGGTTTTTTTTTGTTTTGGCGTCAATTGATCAGCCACACTCGTGGTTTCTTGCTACACTAACACCTTCGCTACACTGATTTGGTAATTTTTTATTGTTATTTTATGAAGAATATGGAATTTACCATTGGTGTATGGTATATGGTATAACAGCTCAATAGCAATTTCTCTATACCACTTCAATGTCGTTCAAGTGTTCTAGCTTGCCATTTGACTAGACAGATCTATAGATGTTATAGCCGACCACGGTTTGAGGCATGCTTTGTAGCATGCCTCAAAGCATAAGCATGCTTTGTAGAAAGCATCAACACGTCGCGCTTATCTTCAGTTTCAGCATTATTAATAGTTAAGTGAATATGACCTCAACCAAAAGCATTATTTTTGATCTCATATAATACATCGTAAATTTTTGTACCCTTTTCCACACTGCACAAAAGAATAAAATAAAAAGATTTTTTTCGAATAAGGAGTCCAAAAATCATATTTTTTGTATGTGATCTATAGGAAGGGCATAAAGAAAGCTTTAGCTGAACTGTTCCTCGGGCCTCCCGTACAAAAAAAACTTTTTATTTCAAATACATTTTTTCTCCACATTTCATATCGAGAGTAAAAGCACACAAAAATTTTTTGAGCCAACGGAAAAGCTTATTTTTGGTTTTGGTTGGGGTTCAACGTATTAACTATTTTTTTTTCTCTTACTTTGTGATGACCTAAATACCTACATTTCTATTCTTTCAAGAATTTTTTGTGCAAAGAACCCAGGCCAGGATGGTGCTCCCATTCATAAATTTTTAAAAAACGTTAAATAAAATTCCTCTATTGTTCGATTCAGAATGTAGAGCAATATTTGAACGTATGAAAATTGTGAAAAAACGCAAGACCATAAGAATTTTGAAATCAAACTTTATTACTGAAATGATAGAGATCCAACTTAACTGTTAGCTAGTATTGAAATATACTGAGAGAATTTGTTAGACCTGCAATTGAATAATATATATAGGGTTTTGATAAAGTTATGCCCAAAATTCATAAAAGGTTTGTAAAAATGTGAAAGCCCCTCAAACAGTTCATTTTATTCTACGTTTTTTGTAGTACATCCAAAAGTCATATTCTACGTTTATTTTTTATTATATTTTATATATAATATATTACGTTTATATTTTATTTTTTGAATTGTGAAAAAAAATTTTAGACAAAAGAAGAGAAAAATACAGCCCAGTAAAACCAAAACTATACCACACAGGAATTGTTCAAACCTTGTTTTTCTAATGTCCCCAAAACAAATTCGTGGGAGATAACATGAGGTCGCAAATTGGTTATTGAGAAACCTTTGTACATCAAATGCATAATGTGGTGGGGCACCAATTGTTGGAACCAAATTAGGTTCGGATTCACAGTTATACGAATAAGTTTCACAAATGGTTCAGCTGTTGAATTCCTCAAAAGAAATAACAACCAATAAATCTTCCCCTGACAATTCTGGTTCAACCGTACATTTTTTGAGGGCGCTGAGTGTGTTTGATCTGAATCTATAGGGGTTTATCTGGGCCAAATAGCGACCATTTTGTCCATTCGCTGTACCATTTGAATATCACCTCGTCCAAATATACCACACTAATAAGAAAACTCGAATTTTCAACATAATGCTTCATGGATATTTCCTGAAACTCCAGCTTATTTGAATCATCTCATGACAGTTCATGATCAAGACGAAATTTGTATGGGTACAGATTTTCTTTCATTATAACTTCAAGCAATTCTTCATCAACTACTCCAAAAGACTGACTAACATTTTATAGGCAACTTATGTTGTAGTTCCTTGAAATGTTTAGACACTTATTACTGATCTTTGAAAGTTAGGAAATATGAAACAGGAAAATGTGTAGTTAACTAAGGCACATATTTCTTCATGACCTCGAAGTACTCCGTCCTAACCTAGCATGATTAGAATTTCTATCCTCCTTTTTAAGCATCATATTGACAATAAGTTGTTTTATTAAAACAATTGAAAAAAATTTATAAAAACAATAACAGTTTTCAGAATTTTCTGTTTTTTTTGTCACGTGTTTTTCAATTTCTTTTCTCGAAAATAAACCTTGTACGTTTGAAAAATTTTGTGCACCACTCTATTCTGTATAAAAATAATGGATCGTTCATTCTCCAAACATATTAATTCAACCGTTAGCTCAGCTCTGACGAAAACATTTATTGAGCTGTCCTCGTACAAGCTGTAGCTTGATTTATAAAATACATCGTAGTACACGATAATTTTATAGAGACTGGAAGGTTTTTAACATATTTTAATACCAACGTGTTGTAATTGTGCTTCTGTAAACATTAGAACGCTTAGTTAATTTAAATTTAACAGTTCATTTCAATGAATTGCCGTTACATAAACGATTAGGTTAATTTATTTTAATATTAAGCAGAAAAAAATAAAATTCCCCAGATGATATGAAAAATAATTGAGTTTAAATTATTGTGAACGTAGATAGAGTTGGTTATTATATAATATGGAGCTCCAAAGAAAAGGTAAGTAGCACATGTTTTCTCACTCACATTTATTCATATTATCTTAATTCAACACTTGGTAGCAACTCCATATTTTTAATTTATCATCGAGTTATCATGTTTATACATTAACAAACAGAATGATTCACAGGTATAGTCAGTTTTTATTTTCATGAAACAAACTTTAACAATATCTGATTCTTCTATTCCGCTTCCGCAAATATATCGTATATTGTTCATTCTGAGAAAGGGTTTATTTTTTATATACAAAGCTTCTTCCACTTGCTTAAGTAGATTGTGTTTTTTATTTCCTTCTAGCGCTGTATCAACTTCCTACATCCATGTCTTCATCAGCTTTCCTTTACTTTTCCAGTAATCAAAATGTATGAGAAGATTTTACATTGTGGCAAATACATTCATTTGATATTTTGAACTAAGCTGAAAACAGCTACGTTTGAATTGAGTTACCCTGTATTTTACGGTCTCAAGTTATGGTGCAGAATCTTCGATAGGTCTAACGCCTGTCCCATCTTCGATTATCACATGATCTCTTTCGTGGTCGACCTCTACTCCGTGTTCCAATTGGGGATCTGTTATTTTTACCAATCTATTGGACTCATAATTGTCTGATGTTTTCGCTTTTTCCTCGGTCTAATAGTGCTTTTCACGAAATCCGTCTAAGAATTTTAATTTCTCCAACGTTTTGTTTCGTTGACACTTATCCTCTTACCTCGTCATATGACGTATTTGATTCTCTCTTCACATTATTTGATTTTCTAGCTCTAATTAGCATAAAATGAGCTTTTTTGATCTTATCATGCATATGGTTTTTTCATTCGAGATAGTCATATTACACTGTTTTCCTATCAGATTGAAGGTAATTAATAATCTTTGAAGATCATCTTGATTGTCGGCACTTATGGCGTCATCGGCATAGCGCAGGATTTTGATCACCCATTCCGTAACCTTGGCCTAAAAAAATGTTGAACACAAACTAAGAGGCCAAGATGGCTGAGCTTTTAGTGAGAATTTTCTAAAATACAAAATAATTCTCAATTTGATCAATATGTGCTGACATCTTCGAATTGAGTTCGGAAACATTTCAGAAGAGCCTCGTATATATTCTACGTTCATTCATCTACCACTAACGCCGGATATGAACAAAGATAACCCCTCAAAAACAACCTTACAGAAGAAACTCTTCATGCCATTTTAAACAAAAGCATATCTCACATTAGATATTCGTCATATAACCAAAATATTAAGCAAACGATTTCTATCTCCCGTTTTTGTGTCAAACAACACATTCCTTGGAGAATTATGACTATACAAGCCAAAACAAAGTATTAATAAGTCAAAGAGTCCTTCCAGATAAGTCAATGGTCGCATTCAACTTTCGAAACCGTTGAGCAGCTGTTATAATACTTTTGTGGAATCATTCGGTCGCGCATACGTTACAAACTCAGCACGTTCTGCAGCGGAAGCCATGTTTGGAGCAAGTACAATTTATGCTAGGTAGTAGTAGCGGAGGTGAAACATAAAAATAATGAACAAAAACTGAAACTGAGCGAGACATTTAACAAATGTGTTCTGCTATGAAACAGTTAAGTTGTAGCCTTTCTTATGAAAAGAATGATCGAACTTGTTATGTTGTTATGAGGTAGAGGGAAATGTTAATATTTTTTATATATTCGTACCACTTCATAATGTAACACTTGTTAAGTAAAATAAAAGTAATTTCGTTTGAATCAACTAAATACAACAAAACGCAACCAAAATAGCGTTTAAGTTCCAAATCCTCCTGACGAAAACTAAGAATGGACAGAAAACAAAAATGGCTGCTGCGTTTTCGACATCAGTTTCTTCTCCTCAAACTTGATGGACATTAAATATTAGTGAGTTTGGCATCATATTAACCTTGATTTGCTGATCCTAGTCGAAACATATTATATCTTCACCTAGTGCTGCTATTTTTCGGCATATTTTTCCATACTATTTACCTAAATATTTATGTAATCATACTTGAACTTACGAGAGTTTCTTCTGTAGCTTATTCTGCATTTACCTATTTCATTTCAGCATTGGTCGCCTGAATATTGAATATTCTACATTAAAACCAATACACTATTACATGCGTTTGAACCAATTGTTCAAGCGTTTTTTTCATTCCGAAGAATGATTCGTCATCTGTGATTTGTTTTTCTGATTCTTTCAAACACTTCTGGCAAACAAATGCTGCTGTATCATTCTGACTTGACCATTCTCGTTACTCTAATGGATCGGTGGCAATATATCCAGTTATTCCGACCAAACAGGCGACCATTTGTTTCGAAATGCTTCGTGCGCGAACAACTTTTGTTGGATTTGGCTTGTCTCTAAAGATCCATACAGTCGATAGTTTTTCAGTTTTGGGTTCATATGCATAGATCCATCATTCGTCATCTGTCATGATCTTATTGGCGTCTTTTGAAGTACTACGAGTGAATTTTTTTAACAATTATATGCATCAACCGACGCGAGCACCTGTCAAGGTATGCAACATCAATCGCTAACAAATATTTTTGACAGTCAAATGTCTGTACAATATTGATTGTATGATGATCACATTACGATTTTGGACAACAACCGAACTTCACGGAATTCATTCTGTAGCGGAGTGAGACCACGAGTGGATTCCAACAACCTGCGAAGCACGTTGACTTGCTTTGGTGCTTCATCGCCAAAAGTCGAAGCAAGCTAATAGGCGCACTGCTGTTCGTTTAATCCACGTCTTAAGTCATAGAAAATCATCGGCCAAAAATGTTGACGATTTATTTCCTTTTTTGACCAAGATAAATGTTTCAAGTATGTGTAAACAAATCAAATTGCACTTGTATGATAACACTTGAGCTGAGCATTAAAAATGTATTTGTAAATTCTGATGGCAAATTTGACATATTCACATCAATGTTGCCATTTTTAAACCAAAGTAGCAAGCCTCGTAGGAAACATAGTCAATATGAGCCAAATTATCGTAAATGTCAAGTTTATATTGGTACACTTTTTCTTCTTCATTTTTTACTTTGATCATTGAAATACGTAGCTCCCATAATGACTTACATCTTCTTTTATGTGAAGGCCGATTCGTTTACTGTTACGTCGTACATATATTCTAACAAACGTTATTACTAAGAAAACGTTAATTTTACGTACAGGAATATGAATAGGACAAATCCAAAGGGAGACTAATTATTGCCGTATTTTACATTCCTATCAATTCTATAGAATTTTATATGGGTTATTATTCCACGTTAATATAGCATTTTTAGTCATTTTTAAGATATCCAAGAATTTTCATATTATGATTGCGGTTTCGATCGCTTAATTTTAAAATGAATATCCTATCATTAATGTTGTAAGCGAATATTTCTTGGGCATGTAATAATGTACTTTTATAGCAAATAACGCTTGTTCACATATAACAGTAATAATTAAAGGGGAAAAATAAAGCTATTTTCAGAGAAAAATCAAAGAATATAGTATGACGTAGCCAACACAACGGATGTTTCTATAGATTGTTTTAGAAATTTCTATGAAAAAATCAAAATCCGGTTTGTCCTATTCCATCATTCCACTTTCTTATGTAGTCGGCATACACCGCTATGTAAATCAGACTCATTTGTATCTTATGTGTGTTTCCTTCAATTCATTGCTAAATTGATTGGATTTCCTCCATGATTCATAAGAATTATACCGAGTTTTAAAAGCTTCCTTGTTGCACTCCTCTGGCAATTACAAAACTAATTGTCATCTTCCAGCTAACTCATACTACAGTCCATGTTTTCATATATTCCCAACCATGTTTATCAATTGTTAACTATTTTATCTATTTTCTATTATTTTCCATATTTCTTGTGTTTATACTCCTCAAGGCTTTCTTCAAATATTTAAATCATCTATTGTACATATTCTTGTTCTATCTTCGATTACTTTGAAGTATCTATATGGTCCAAGTGTGTCATTTAATAAATTGTCTTTCTCTTGTCTTACTATATCATCAATTCTACGTTCATATAACTTGTTAAAATCTATAATTTTTGCAATAGGTTGGAAGGATGCGTGCCATTATTGTTATTTTTCACTCCTCTGGACTCCATTCCATATTCAATTTGAATTCCACATCCTTACTTTCTAAGTAATCTAGTATTTACTTCTTCATTTTAGTTATTTTCAGTATTTTCTATCGCTTTAATAACTTCGTTTATTTTTATTTCTGCTACTGGTTCTACTGAAGCAGAACAAGAAATATTTCGTTTATTTGCTGATTATCCTCAGTTCATCTTATTATTTTACTATTTTATTTCAGGTAAACCTGGAACTACTTTTGAGGATAGTATCACAGCTACCGAGTTCGGTAAATATAATTTTGTATTGATACTTATGATAGCAGGTCCTTGTATAGCACAGATGTTGAATACTGTCGATCTCTCGTATGTACTACCAATTGCGGAATGTGATTTGGGGCTAACATTAGAAGACAAAGGAATACTAAATGTTGTAACTTTTGCCGGTGAGTTAAAATATGTTAATCTATTGTAATTTTTGTCTATAGCGTAAGGTGCATAGAATATTGTAATTCAAACATCACAGGGAACTTGCTGGAGGCAGCCGTCATATAATTTTGTAATTGAGAAAAAGTGGAGCTGGTACAGGATTCGGCAGTGTGTCCACTCTGGAAACACACTAGTCTGTAGGTAGAAATAAATATACGGTAGTGAGTGTTTTCGTGGGTAATTAGGAGTGAGGCTTTTATAAAGTTGTCGTTATCCTGAATAACGTAAGTAATTGTGCGGAAACTCATAACATGGGCATATTCATTCCCATGAGCATCACATGCTACAAATAGAATCTTCTATAGCTTTGATGTAATCATATAGAACGGTATTTGGAATGGAATGCATGACAATTGCTTGCTCACATTTTGGAAATTTAAAGGCAGGGGGCTTTGTTAGAGTTGCATCAACATACGATTTTGTGTTATGGAGTGGGTTTTGTTGTGATAAGGATGTTGGAGTTTGGTTGTTTATAGTAGTCATTTTTGTGCGTAGTTCTGGATGCCAAGACTACAATGCTGAAAGTGTGGGAAGGATCAGGAGTCCTGAAGACTCTGCGAATTATATTGTAGGAAAGGAAGTTACCTGATGTGTTGCTACGGCACTGCAGGGTTTCTTATTTCTGCTGGTGTGTAATTTCAACTCACATATAAATTTTTAATGGTCACATACAGTTATTTACACGTAGATAACATTAATTACCCAGATAGACAAAATGCGTGGGCACTCGTTGGCTACCTGACTAGGAATCCTGAATTTACTTGTTATCAGAAAATTTATATTCTGTTCATTACTTTCTGACTGACCTTATAGATAAGTATCCTCCTTTTCCCGTTTTAAGAATCCAGAATCTGGGACAAAAATACAATGTATCCTTCGTCGGAATTTTTCTTTGAGGTTATTTAAATAACAAAAAATTGAAAGGTCCGTTGGATTATTATTTTAATTGAGTGAATAAGAAAAGCCTGTACACAATAATTTTGAATAGGTTTGGTAATAAAGAAGCATTTAGTTCCAACACTTGCTGAAAGAAACTGATTCCATTGGTAAAAGATCTTGAATTTGTTGCAAGTTATAAATTCTTCCAGATCTTCCTCAAGTTTTAACTTTAGGCCGCTGGCGACTATATCCAATATTTCAGTCACTTTCCAAATATAGAAAAATATAGAACACTTTTTATAGCAAAGTAACATTTTTTTGCTGTCAAAGTATCGTGTCGTGATAATCATGCATTGAATTAATCTCACTAGGTTGTAATTTTTCAGTAATAAATAGATTTTGCAATAAAATAGTAAAATAAAATTTTACAATAAATAGAAGATTAGTTTCAATCCTACAACCATAACGTAGAATAACTGGAACAAGAACCGTAACATGGGGTCACTGGTGACTAATTACCAAGTATCAAGTCACTTTTCTCAAGAGGATAAAAATAAAGTAACCATTTCAAATAGGCTTTTAAATTCAGTTAAACTTTTATATAAAGATGAACGATGAGATACAAATATTCATGAACAACAATATAAGAAACAAATTTTTCTAAATAAAAAGTCAATTTTTGGATAAAAACTTAAAATTAAGCTTCATTAAGCTGTACAAAAAATGTTGAATCGATGCTCTGAACACATATTTCTTGAACGAAATCGTGGGCAAAAGTTACAACGGGTTTCAGGGTTGTTGTGGTAGAGCATTTTCTGAATATCCAGGCTAGTCACGAAGATATTGCTGCAATTGCTTGGGAAAACGTTGAGATTTTCTGCTCGTCTCTCCATTTGACTCTACCAAATCATCAGCTAATTTTTTTAAGAAGTTTGTTCGAGTATCATCATTGTGCGATGTTTGAAATCCACGCAGTACAAAAAAAATGATACCATCAGCTTCTAGCATATCGTAGAAAATTCAACTGTTCCTGTATACAAATTAATAATAGACAATGATATAAAAGTAATAGTGTTTTGTTGATAAATTATTTTTTTTCAATTGAAATTTGTTTTAAAAGCATATAATATTGACGTTTCGACCTACTTTAGACGAAATTTTAATTGAAACGAGAGATTTAAGAAGTGAGAAATTGAAGATATTTATTGTATACATGTTAGATGAAGAACATAAAATGATATCAGTGCAAGCTTATTCTTTTGAAACTGAATAAACTGAATTAAGTAATGTGAGTTGCCTCCTTGACCTGTAATCATATTACGATAACGCCCTGACATATTTTCGATCAAGTCCTCCAAGTAATTTTTACCCAAATTTTCCCAATTATTCATTAATGCCTCTTGCAATTGTTGAAGGTTTCCTGGTATCAAATCTATGGTTCGCACATTTCTCCCAATTTTGTCTTACGAATACTCAATAAGGTTTAAGTCCAAGCTACGCGCAGGTAAGTCTAAAGCTACAATATTTAAGTCTTCAAGTTATTTGTTATCTTCCCTTCTATAAGTGATATATCCATGGCATCAGAACCATCAGCTTTCTCACTGTTTGCTATTTCAATGTAATTTGATCAGGCACTAAATTTTTGTCTTCATCTTCGCTATCCTCTCCACCCAAAGTCTATTTTTACTATGTATTTTCATTCTCGGTGAAATAGTTTGATGATACCGTGAAAAAAATTAGACGTAAACCGCAACGCGGGGTCAAAATCTATCACCCAAGGAATATCTGGAGCAAGTACAGCCTTGTACTTTTCACGCACTTAAGTGTATTGCAAAAATCAGTACGAATGGGTCATGTGGTGACTCCACGTTGTGGTTCTAGGCTTTTGAAATAATTATGGAAAAGTTTTGGAAGTTAGAAACTCATATAAATATATAGTAATATGGACAATTTATTTTTACAACTTTTAGGGATGATCACTACTGGCATATACTGGGGTTATTTATGTGACGCCTTAGGTAGGAGGACTATTATTGTTTATGGTTACCTAGCTTCAGGTTTATTTGCTTTAATTGCTGCTTTATCTACTAATAAATTTGTGATGATAACTGCCAGATTTTTAGCCGGTGCCATGTAAGTACCTTTTTGATATTTTTTCATTCATTTACTGAAAGAATAATAAATTTCCATACAGAGGACTTGTTACCATAATTTCATAAGCATTAAGAAAGAAAACACTAGTTTTTATATATGCTGATCATCAACCATGTTTCACTTCAATTCTTTCTTTATCTTCTGCTGTCCTTTTTAGAACTTATTCGTGATATTTTTATCTTAATCTTTTTTAGTTCCTTGAATGTATTCTAAAAGAAATCTGTTTCTGAATTTGTGAATACGACGTACTTAACTCCTTTGCCTCTCTTCTTTCATTTTTTTTATCGTCTCAACTATCAATTGTGTTATAATCACATCATTTTTAGATCAGTCTCTTTATCTTTCAACAATTCTCGCTTACCAAAAATATGTCGTGAGATTAACTATTTCCATTTGCATTCCTTGTTTACTTTCCAAAATATGTGAACCTTCTAAATTCTACATGAAAATTGAATTACATTCTGAAAGATAAAGCAGTTGAAATTAACCTCAACTGCCAACGTTCTCGCATGCATATAAAAACATTTAAGTAATAAAAAAATTATTAAGGACTATAATCGAGCCACTATTGAAGAAGATGCTGATACTATTCCACAAGCTTCCGTTGAATAAAAATCCATATATCACATAGAGGACTATTACTTGTGATAGAGTACAAGGCCCACTCCATATATTTTGAGATCCTACGCAACTAGGGAAGCTAGAGCTAGCAACACTTCATTATCAAATACCAAGTAGTAGGCTTTGATTGCATTTGAGTCGCCGATGTAGTTTAATGATGAGAAACGTACTGGTAAGCTTTGTTCCTCGGTGATTGCTGAGAACATTGAGAGAATTGGGCCAAAATCCAAGAAGATACAAGATACATCTATCAAACGATTAAAGCAATTCTTGGTGTTAAATCGACTTTAGAAAATTGGATTTTACATCAACATCTTCATGTGAAAAAATTGTTACTTGTTCGCACCACATACTCTTAACAAATTCCAAATGGCGTAGTAATTAAGCATTACGCGAATAACGATATTCTGAAATAGTGATAGGTGATAAAAGATAAAAACCATTCTATGAAATTCCTACCCGCCACTACAGTCTTCTGTGGATCTACAGATTCGTCAATACTAACAATGGGTAAAAATAAAATTTTATGAAGAAAGTTACAATTTTCTTCCGTAATACACATTGGAAAATAAATAAGCTTGAAGATGAATGCAAAGTTACAGCAAACTGGTACACAACAAAATGTTTTCTTGACTTAATCGTGAGTTGTTGTTGTATCACAATAATGCATCATCACATCATGCACAGCAGACAGTTGAATTTTTAGGTGAAAATAACAGTCATAGAAGCTTCGCCGTTTTCGCCTGAATTAGTTATGTGTGACTTGTGTAGTTATTGTTTATTCTATTGAAATATTGACGTAGTCAACGTTTCATGCCAAAGGATAAGTTAACTAAGTTGTAATTTATGGAACCGTTGGTGATATTCATACTGAATACACTGTTACATCAACACTCACAATTATATTATCTGACGCGATGAACCTTCAATCTTTGAAGACGATAACTTATCGAAACGCGCTTCAGTGATAGTGTGAACAGGGTATTCAGAGAATAAGATAGACGAAGAAATTCATTTTTGGACTTTTTAGAAGAAGACTTCATACTGTAGAAACGGTTTTGTAGAAACATGAATAAAAATCATGTGTTTGAATAGCTCCAGCCTAATATTAAAATAGAACAAAAATAAATCTGCATAAATCGTTATTGTATCAAGATTTTAGTTTCCCCATTTTAGACAATACTCTTGTCTTTATTTCAATACCGTAAATGGTATTTCTGTTTCGAGTTACACCTTTCTGTTTTTCCGGAATTAATTTAAGGCATGTTTTTGAAGATTCCATACTGTTCTTTTGTAATTTTCCGTTACTACAATTTGTTTGGAACAAGTACCATCTTCTCACCACACTTTATTAAACTCACACTGTCTGATTGGATGATACAATATTTGAGTAATTTTCCTTTGAACAATAAACTTTAAATTTCACTCTCTATTACAATACATGAATCAATTAGAAGATCCATGAATTAATAAACCAATTGGTGGAAATTGAAGTCATATTTCATATGAAGAAATTTGTTCATTATTTCACCAATAGATGGTAATAATATAATTTCTATATAAATTGCAATATATGGCGCTATTAATAAGAATTAAAATACAAATTCTCAATAATTCCTTTTGATACAAGGTCTTCTTCTTCCTTCTTGTATGGTAGGTTTAAAACCTGTTTCGTTTTAGTACCCAGTCAATTACATTTTCTACCTTGCACGTATTTCTTATGTTTCCACTTCTTTCTCCGTCTTAAAGTGTTTTCCCTGGTATTTTCCTGAGTACTTTCATTGCCGTTGTCTCTAGTAGTCTTTTAGTTTTAGTTGTATTGGGTCTTGTCTCTGCTATGTATGTCATTATAGGTCTCATTGTTGTTTTTTATATTCCGCTTTTTGTTTCTTTTGTGAGATTATTTTTCCAAATAGTGCTGTTGAGGCATCCTGCTACTTTATTTGTTTTGACGACCTGCTGTCGCACCTTATTCTCGACATCTTCATAGCTCGTTATGTCTATTCCTAAATATCTAAATTTTAGTACTTGTCAATTTCTATTTTGCAGCGTAGATGTTCCTTAGACGTGGTCATGTCGTCCTTTTTTTATAACTTCGTCCATTATTATATTGAATAAAAGGGGGTTTAATGAGTTATCTTGTCTGATGCCGGTATTTACAGGTATAGAATTTGTCAACTTGTTATTAATTCTGGCTTGGACTTGGTTATGGAAATAGATGTGCTCGATGGTCTGAGCTATATTTATCGGAATGTCTTTATTATATAGCAGGTGTATAACATCTTCAAGTTGAATGCGGTCAAACGCTTTCTGGAGGTCTATGAAACACATATATGCTGGTTTGTTATATTCTATAGATTTCTACTTGTCTGAATACAGCGTCCACGCATGACCCTCCGGATCTAAAGCCTTGTTGTTCTTCCGACAAAGATGTAATTGCGTTAATTTTGTTTGTTATTACGATTGTGACTAGTTCCAAAGTTGTGTCTAGTAAGTTTATGCCCCTATAGTTATTTGGGCACTTTCATTTTTTAAACATTGGAATCATTGTACTAGTTTCTCCACCTGTCAGGTATCTTGCAGTACAGTATAATTTTTTTGGTCAGATTGGTAAGTGCTGTTGTTAAACTGTCTCCTTCATATCTTAGTAGCTCGTTTGGTATACCGTCTTGCCCGGGTGACTTCCTAGTTTTCAAAGCTTCAAGGGGATTCTGTACTTCTTGCTCCCTGATATATAATTCTTTTTTTATTTGTGGTATATTAGTAAGTTTATGGTTGTCAATTCCTTTAAATAATTCTGTCAGATATCTTTCTCATTCTTCTTGAGGTATTCTGTTAGTTTCTGCAAATTCTGTTATTTCTTTTCCAAACAACAAGGCGCAGACAAATGGCACTTTTATCTGAGGATTTGCGAGGATTGGGCGCGAATGAACGCGGGATTTTCAGTTTGATAGGAAATGCCATATGTACGATACTGATGGCGTTAAGGCATTGAAAGGTGGAATGCTATTTGATATTGTAGAAGTTCGCTATTAATTTTCTTTCAAGATAATATGATAGCCAGCGACATATGTAGCGTAGTCGAGCTACTCTTTACTCTGGATACAAAGATTGTCCGATCTATCTGCATTTAAACATGTTGGGTCGCAGGTTGCTCAAGAATTCGCAGCATCCTCCACAGACTTCAACAGCAATTTCTTAGGTGGGTTCGGATTAAAGACCCCAAGAAGTTATCAACTACCCTATAAGAAGTGTCATAACACATTATTAATCTAACTCTTCTAAATGGAAACTACTTGTTAAAATCATCCATTTCTTCTCTTAGTAACTTAAATAATTTTTAGCATTAACGGTCCATTTGCTGCTGCAACCTCTCATATTACAGAATTTCATTCCAACAAATACAGAGGGAGAGTAAATATAATAAGAGGAATATTTCTGAGTGGAGGGAGCTTGTTATTGCCCATATTAGCATGGGCTATTTTACCAAGAAACTGGGACATTAACGTATTTGGATTATTTGGTAACGTATAATAATTGTTATATGATTACAATTCATATTTCATTACATTAGCGAATACCTGAATTATTAATAAAAAGTGAGTTCCGTTCGGTTATTTAAAAAGAACTTGTACGAATAGAGAAATAATATTCATTGTACAAAAATCTACGACTGTTGAATAAATTTTCTACATAGCTTTGGAATTTTTGTAGGTACTTATCGTAGTGTGATACACGTTTTGTATGCCTTTTTCTGTTGCCGTCTGTGTTTTCAAATATGTAGTAACATGTTCTTTTAACTCGTAATCATCGTTGAAGTTTTGACCTCCTAAGAAAGATTTTAAATGTAAGAAGAGATTAAAGTCGCTAGGAGCAAGGTCTGGGCTGTGCGGAGAATAATCAAAAACCTCCCAGTCAAAGGAATATTGTTTATCTCATTCGCATTGTGAAAGAGCGCATTATCGCGAAACAAATATCACATGTCCGCTCTTCTTCTATATTGTTCTTGAAGTGAGCATGCGTGGTGAGAAATTGATAGAAAAATAATGTTTTTTCTGTCCCAAAAACCTAGAACCTATGAGTTTCAGAAGTTTCAAGATTTGCTTAGACTTTATTTTCGTTCGGGACGAAGTGAGCCTTAATTCCATCGATTGCCATTTATTTTCTGAATTTTGTAACTACCCATCCACTTGTTTTTGTGTTGCTCAGTAAGAACTTTACTTTCGGTATTGCTTAAGCATTTCTTCAATTGTTAGAACCAGTTCATCAATAACGAAAGACGGACGTCTCTATCGTGGAGCACTTGCTCAAGTCCTTGTTTGTAACATGTGACCCATTTGCTAATTGTTGGATCACACGCAGATTTCACAATCCGCAGCATTTTCAATAAATGATGACTTCATAACGAAGTACTGTATTACTTCTGTATGCTGCGCATGCTCGGAATGCGATCGTACAACTGACACTGATAGAAATAGAAACGGAAATTATATTGTGGATATAATTCCTAAGAACTTAGTTATAATGTGAAGATAGATGTGTATTTATACTTAATAGTCAATAGTGTCTTGGAAATTCCCACTACGGCATATAATAAAAGTATTAATTATTTCCAGCCCACAATAAATTGATAGTTAGAAACACTGGAAAAATTTGACATTGGGAATTGATCTTCATTTTCCAGCTGATTATTTTTAATGAGGAACTATTACTTTCCTACTATATATACTGCTAAAGCCCTACATGTCATTCAAATGTAAATATACTGAGCTTCAAGAATGCCTAACATTTTTCTTGTCGGCAATAAGGAAATCGATGAATTATGTCACATTTTCAAATTAAACATTAGTATTTTCAAGATACAAAAGTCAATAAACGTTTCCACAAGATAACAATTTTGAGCCTACAAGTCTTTCAGGCACGTTTTGTTTTAACTTTATAATTGATTTGTCCACCAAATATGGAAGATGACATAAATGAAATTAGAAAGAAAAAAAAAGATCTCAGAGCTGAGACAAAAACGAAGAAATTGAAAAACAGTGCCAGCATCTGCAAAAGAAAAATAATGTTATAAAAACATAAATAAATAGTGTCAAAAAACAAATGTAATGGTTAGAGAAGGAGAGAAAAAAAATAACATAACCATGAACTAACGACACGGGAAAGAGAAATGAAAAAGAAAATTAAACAAAGGGCAGAGGAAGAAAGAAGCAAATGAGAGATGGTAAAAATTAAATTCAGCAAGCTTATAATAGAAGACGAGGAATGGAAATGGAATGAAAACAACGGAATGTTGTAGAAAGCAAAAAACTAATGACGTATTTAAGCATGGACGAAAATATAAGATGCGACCTGGCAACGAAAACGGAAAAGGCAAAAAACAATGAATATAATACAAATTTTGAAAGTAACATGAAAAAAAAACAAAAACTATGAAATAAAAGCAAAAGCCAAAAACATGTTTAATGTGGCCACATGGAATGTAAGAGGTACTTTCTACGAAGGAGGTACAAAGATACTGATGAAAGAAGTAAAAAGATATAACGTATAATAGGTAAACACAGCAAGCACCATGAAACAAATGTCAAGGGAGGAAAAAGTAAAATCCATAATAGCAGAGTAAAAAAAAACAACAACAAACCGGGGAAAAATGAAATTACAGCTGAAATGTAAAAATACGGAGGAAAAAAATGCAGAAAGCAGAGAGTTATACGAATTAATTCAAATTATATAGGAAGAAGAGAGCATTGCCAAAAATGGAGGAAAGTACTAATATGTCCGATTCCAAAAAAGGTGATAAACTGCTTCGAAAATTATTGGGGAATTGCATTGTTAGGTACCTGTTATAGAGTGCTAACGAAAATAATAATGAGCAGACTAGAAAAATATGCCGAGAAAATACTAACGGAATATCAAGCGGGCTTTAAAGCTAATAGGTCAATAACGGACCAGATTTTCTCCATAAAAGAATTACAAATCACCTGCTATGAATACAAGATATCACTTTATTCCTTGTTTATAGATTTTAAGCAGGCATATGACAAAATAAATAGGAACAATATCTACGCAGCACTAAGCAAATTAGAACTACCGACAAAAATAATCAGATTAGCTAGACTAACCTTAGATAAAACAAAAAATGAAGTGATATGGAAAGAGTATAAGTCTGAAAAATTTCATGTCAAATAGAGGACTTGGACAAGGTGACCCTCTCTCCACTGTATCATTTAATATTGTTTTAGAAGTAATTATCCAAAATTCTAAATAACGAATGCCAATGTCTAACTTTCTCAGATGACGTAGCGTTGATAGCAAAATCCAAGGAGCACTTACAGAAAGCAGTAAAAAAATTGAAAGGGGAAGCCAAAAGTTTTGGACTTGAAATAAATCAAGAGAAGACAAAATATATGATCATGGGACATACACAGAGAGAAACAGAAGATTACTTGTCCTTTAGGACAACCAGACACAAAGAGTACAATTTCGAAAGAGTTTCCAACTTTGTGTATGTAGGAGCAGTAATAAAAGACAAGGGAGTAGAATAATTAGAATTGAAAGCCAGAATAACTAAAGGAACACAAAAATTCAGAAGTATTAGATCAGTGATGAAGTCAAAATACGTATCAAGAAAAACAAAAATAAGAATATATGAAAAGGTAATAAGACCCACCGCAACATATGCATGTGAGACATGGATATTAAAAAAGGCAGATGAAGCCACGTTAAAAAGATGGTAGAGGAAAATACTGAGAGGAATCTATGGAGGAGTACCCATAGAAGAGGGCTGGAGGAGAAGAACTAATAAAGAATAGGAGGAACTTTATGGAGAAGCTACAATAAGCTCGTTTATTAGAGACAGAGAGTGAGATGGTTGGAGCATGTTGAGAGATTATATAGAGAACTGATGCCAAAATTAGTACTGCAAAGAAGACCAATAGGGAAAAAGAGAAAGGTGCAACCAAGTTGGTATGACTGTAATGGAAGACTTAAAAAATAATAATGTGAAAGCTATGAACAGGAAGGAATGGAGAAATATTATGTGGAATGTGCAAAATAGAGGAATTTGTTATATAATATATAAAACTATGTAATATTACCATTCTTGCCCTAGGTCTACATGGCCTGTAGAGCATATTAAAATATATACTTGATTTAACTCTTAAGATGTCGTGATCAACGTTTGTTTAGAAAGCCATTTTGGTATTGTACTATTATAACCTATTTTAAAACTCTTAAATTTTGTTCCAAAACTATTGCGACACATGTGACTCGGAGCTATGGCTCTTTCTTTAATCACTAGATAGTAAACCAGATATTTGTAAGCTAGTTGTTTTTTATTACATCTATTGTCACCCTATTTGACACCGTGTGTGACTTGTAGAGTTGGGGCCTCATAAATGATTATATATATATATATATATATATATATATATATATATATATATATATATACAGTGCGGTATGGAATAAATTCAATAATTGCTAATCCAAGAGATATTTTCAAAAACCCTCGGACACGTCAATTTTATTTTTCGACGAGGATTTTTTTGAAGAAAAAATTAATATACAGGGTGTTCTCAAAAAAGCTGGGCAGGTAGCAAATTTGTTTTTTTAAATAGACACCCCCAATTTTTTTTAAACATTTTCGGATACCTTGTAAAATTCTAAGCATTTTTCATGTAACACTTCCTATACCTAACTTTAACCGTTTTGAAATTAGAGGAATGAACAATTTACTATTAAATTATAAGTAGGCTATAACTTTTTGACACAAAACAGCACTTTATTTCATTTTGCTTTTAATTCGATATTGCCTAAAGTGTCTTTCAATTTCTAAATATCTATCAAAGTATCTTTTTGCATGGTCGCAATAGTTTTTTCTTTTTGAAAAAACATTTTTATAATTAATTTTATTATCAAGATGCGGCTTACTGAGACGCAAAGGATAGAAGTTTTAATCATGATTGGCTATGGGAATAGAACCAGAACGCAACAGGAAGTATGCGAGTTATTTAACCAAAAATATCCCGATCGGACTCCAATTTCGCAATCAACAGTAAGTAAGATTGAAAAAAAATTTCGAGAAATTGGTCATGCTCCAAAGTCTGGTAGACCATCTGTTTCAGAATAAACACAATTGGATGTTTTATTAAGTGTCCAAGAACGGCCGCATGTTACAACTAGAGAACTGGCCTCAGAATTAAATGTTAGTAAAACAGCAGTGATCAAAACATTACATAAAAGCAAATACCACCCTTACAAAATGCAAGTCCTTCAAGAACTTTATGAAGACGATTATGACAGACGTCTCGAGTTCTGCGAACGTTTACAAGCTATGTGCCTTGAGAATGAAAACTTTGTGAAAAATATTGTGTTTTCGGACGAGGCTACATTTAATTTAAATGGAGAAGTAAACACGCAAAACTACCGTTATTGGTCGGACGTAAATCCGCATTGGATGCGCGAAGGCCATACTCAGTATAGGGAAAAAATTAACGTATGGGCGGGTATTGTAGGAAACAGTATTGTAGGGCCTTTTCCCATTGAAGAAAGTTTAACTAGTGAAAGATATTTGCAGCTTTTACATAACGATGTTCTACCAGCCCTAGCAACGTTATAACCGGGAGAGAATTCACCTAATGTAAACATTTGGTTCCAACAGGATGGCGCCCCGCCACATTATCATGCACAAGTTCGCGCATATTTAGATCAAATTTTGCCGAATAGGTGGATTGGAAGAATGGGGGCGATCGAATGGGCTCCAAGGTTCCCGGACTTAACCCCTTTAGACTTTTTTCTGTGGGGTTACATAAAAGGAAAAGTTTTTAAAACAAAACCTGCAGATATGGAAGAATTAAAAAATCGTATTACTCAAGAAATGCGACGTATCACACCACAAGTCATTAATAGTGTCCAGAATGAATTTATTAATCGGTTAGGTTGCCAGTTAACAAATGGAAGACATTTTCAACATTTGTTAAAATCAAATTATATAAACTATATATATATCTATATATATATATATATATATATATATATATATATATATATATATATATATATATATATATATATGTGTGTGTGTGTGTGTGTGTGTTTGTGTGTGTAAGTGTGTGTCTCCACTAACAGCTGACTCTCCGAACTAAGCATAACACATATAGTCTTGATAGGTGTGAGAAATGGTGCTCACATTGAACTCTTATTGGCTTTTATGTGAATCCGATTGAGCTGCTCTTTCGTTTTATGTGTGATAAATATCACGAAACGTTGAAAAGTACTATTAATTCTAAAACTGGTACCCAATCCTACAAGTTTTAATAAAGTTATTTCCAATGTGGCAGAATCATTTATCTAATAATCGTGAGCTTTTGAAGAAATAAACTCAAGACAATCTTATGTCACAATATGCTCATTTTAATACGCGTTTTTAAAATTCGGATACATAATATTTTTCACTTAATACAAATACAAATACTCAGTAGCGCTTACTTATATTACAGATCTCCATTCTTGGAACATGTTTCTGGTGTTATGTTCAATATCGACTATATTCAGCGGAATTGTATATATTTTTATACCAGAGAGTCCTAAGTATCTTATGTCTACAGGACGAAACAGGGAAGCTCTAAGAATAATGGAAACTATGTACTCTGTTAATACAGGTAAAAGAAAGGAAGATTTTCCGGTGAGTGCAGCTTGACATATTAAACGAAGGTGTTTCAGTAAATGTATTCACTCTAATCATTCACTCATCTTTCTAATTATTGAATTCATGATAGATGGATAGCTGGAATTTACGGAGTTCGCACATGTACGGTGATCTAAAATATAGATTGTGTCCCTCCTTACCTAGAGTTAGAGAAATTTTTACCACATCACTTCATTTAGTCTTTTCAGATAACCTAAGGCAAATACACGCTAGTCTCTTCACCCTGCTCAACTGTCAAGTTTCTCTATTAGGTGATTTCCTTATTGGTAAAATTATTCTGAAGTGAACAAAGAGGTATGCGTGTATCAACTTGCCCGTCTAGGTATTCCTTAAGCTTCAGTCTACACATAGATTTCTTAACGTTAGCACTTATTTACCCAGTTAGTTTTTCGGCGAATTACCCTTTTAGGTCTTTCAGACCGAGGTTACAGTTTGTGCGTGATTTTTAGGTAAGACCAAAAAATTTATAAATTCTGAATAGGTTATAATTAGTAGTATTTTTCGATATAATTTGCGAAAATGACATACGAGGAAACCCATGCATGGCACCAGAAATTCGTAGATGAAATGTTGATGGAAGAAGATGATGAAACAGTCCCCTTAGATGGCGATGAGAGTTTATCTGACTTGAAAATACAGATTCAGAGCAAGACATCGATAATGAAGATGTCGAAAATTTGGCGAATGAGTGACAGGAACCATACAGAATTCCGTATTTTATTTCTAAAGACGGCTCAAAGTGGCGAAAACATGTTGTCTACAAAACAAATGTGAAAACAGGCTCGATGAACATAGGGCGAAATTAAATTGGAAAAAAAGCACTATGTTAAAAAAAATAGTTTCTTACACGAATGAGTACATCTGATCTAAATCATATGACACTAAGGACTTAAGGACTTATAACACTACCGATCCAATAGAACTGAAAGCCTTTATTGGTCTACTATACATTTATTTAGAGGCAATGAGATGGTGATGGAAATATTTAGATTAACAAGATTTCAGTTTCACTTGGCCCACATCTGTTTTGACCAAAAAAACACTGAAAGAAAAAGTTTTGACAAATTTGCTGCATTTCGTGAGATTTTTGACGAGTTTGTATCAAATTTACCCAAGAAATATAATCCTTTAGCTTGTCTAATTATAGATGAACTATTAGCTTCATTTAGAGGTTGTTGTGCATTCAAGATATACATACCAAGCAAGCCAAATCGGTATGGTATAAAAACTTATGCCTTAGTTGATGCTAAATTATTTTATGTAATCAAGTTGGAAGTATACTTGGGAAAACAACCACAAGGACCTTTTGCTGTTGACAATACCAATCTTGCACTAGTTTGTCGGTTATGTGAACCTGTCCGTGGAAGCAATTGAAATATAACAATGGACAATTTTTTACTAGTAAAATTGTTGCCGGCACACTTTTGCTTGATTATCATCTGACAATAGTAGATACAATGCGCAAGAATAAGCCACAGATACCTTGAGAACTTATTATGACCCGAAGACCAGAGAAGAGTTTAATATTAGCCTCTGTTTGCCTTTGACGAAACGTCCACGTAAGAACAAATGTGTCATAGTTTTGTCGACGATGCACCGTGATGAAAAATTGGATACAATAACAGGAGAGCCTGAAATAATCGTAGATTAGAATCTCACAAAAGGTGGTGTCGATGTAGTGGACCAAATGTCTAAAGCTTACAACTGTGCACGAGCAACTCGTAGATGGCCACTTGTTGTTTTTTATGAACTTTTGAATGTGGCAGGTATTAATGCATGCCTAGTATTCAAGAGCAACAACCTAACATCAATTCTACGCCGAAAATTTTTAGAGCAGCTAGGATATGAGCTTGTTCAGGATCATATTTCAAGAATATGAGACTTCCACGTACAATTCGACTGTGCCTTCAGGAAATATGTGGAAAAGAAGCTGAAAATGTTCTTGCAAACCAAAATCAAATTTAAGGCCGATGTCTGCTATATCGTCCAAGAAAAATAGAAAAAGCAGGTACAAATGTAACCGGTTCCTTTGCTTAGAACACCTCAATGGAATTTGTCATGACTATTATACAGGGGAACTGGAACTAGAGTAGTTCCAATTATAAATGTTAGTATAAATGTACTTATATGAATAAAACATATTTTCTGTTTGGTTTGTAAATTAAATTAATCCTCCTAGAAGCTTTTCAACTGAAAAATATTATTTTGTTTTATGCATGCCCATTATCAAATATATTGCTGTTCTATGGTATGTATGATTACATATGGTTATTGTGTACAACAAAAGTATAATAGAATGTATCAAAAACTTAGCGAGGCTTAATAAAAGCTGTATAACGGACTTATTACCGCAAAAAAAATAACAACTGACAATATTATTTGACTTTTTTAGATATCGGCCTCTCAGACCGACGTTGCAAGAATTTTACTTCTACAACACGTTGCAGGTGGAGGGTTAAACAAAATGAGACACTACAAAATGTTTACATGCAGCTCTTGTAATTATTCTTTATTCTAATGAAATATTCATGTAGTCAACATTTCACGACGTTTCTAAGAAAATATACCGTACCAAGAAGTTGAAATGTGTTACACCTTTCTGTTTTTTGGGAAATAAATTAAAGAATGTTTTTGAAGATTCTATACTGTACTTTTGTATTGGTCTTACAATAATAGTGTACGTTAATCGCAGTACGTAGAGGCTACATCCGCAACTTTTGTCTGCGTCAGCTCATTATTATGAATGATGTAGCTTTGATGTTCCATAAAAGTCTACTGTTCATGATATGTCCCCAACGTTTGACTTCCTTATTTGAAATACCACCAGCGTGGTATACCACAATCAACTTTCGTTGGATCTTAGTCCGTCGAAGAGTTATGGAATTTGCTGCTTTCATCATGGCATGTTACTTCTGCCACATCTTTCACTCTTGGGGTAGTTGAATGTATGAGTCAACCGCTGCTACATTAAGTGCGTCCAAGTACCATTTTACCTTCGAGTGGTGTTTATAATGTCGCATACGGTACCTTGAAGATTACCCTCGGCATAATATCCACAATGTGTATCTAAATTTTTTTATTAGCTCATATACTACTCGGCTCAACGGTATTGAAAATGTTATACCGAATTGTGGGATACCTCTTTTGGTGGTTTCATTGCTAATCTGATTTTGTAGGGTTTTTATTGATAGCATCATCAGAAGTAACGAATTTTAGTTCCATTAGCAATTCTCATCTCCAATCTCCTATATTTTAGCAAACACGTCTGAGAATTTCAACAAAGCCCAGATGAAATGTAGCTCTTTCTGTGGGACTATATGTAAGCTAACCGTTAGATAGATGTCTTCAATATGATTTTTCGGAATATTTTGCTCTCTATAGAGATGATGTGAATCTGAAATTACTTCGCTGATGTATCAAATGTTCAGAATTCCATTATAAGTGTATGGGGGGTTCTAGCTATGAATATGTTATTTTTACATTATCGGCCACTTTCTAATGCTCTCTATGGAGATGATGTGAATCTGAAATTACTTCACATGTTTCTTTCGATACATTACCTGTAAATTGTGGAGTGAGTAGAGGAGTGTTTCCTCCTTCATCTCTACGTGAAGGTTCCATCATATCTTTTAGATGACATGATTGAGATCAGGCAATCGTTTTGTATTTGGCTGTTTGTTAAAGCAGGGTGCTAATGTTACAGAAAGATCGAAAGTCCGACCTTCTCCCTCTGTTTGTCTTTGTATCGTACTCTGCTAGTTCCCATGGTATACCACCATTAGTTTCCGGTGGATTTTGCTTCCATCAAGACATGTCACTTTTTCCACGGCCTTTACTCCTGAGACAGCTGAATGTTTGAGCTCATCATTTGCTAAATTGATTGCGTCCACCTCCCAATTGAGCTCCAAGGGGCATTGTATGAATTTCCAATTCATATTCCGTATGGTAATTACCTTGAAGATTGGTTATTCAAATATATTTTTACAAATGACTGAATGTTGGTGCCATCTTTAATTATAAATTAGGTATTTAAGGTGCAACAGCAAATTATTATTTCACTATCTATCACTGCCCTATTTGATCATATGCTTCACAGTATTCTCATTGTGTTAATTGTTTTTCTATACGGACTCTATAAAAAAAGAAACTGCTCTAAGAAATATATTTCCCAAGATACTTCATTAATTTTCTTACTGAAAGTGTGAGATTCTTAGTGATAATCTACAGGTAGGATTATATTCACTCGGAAAATAAGACACTTTTCCATTTTAGATAAAAGAACTAATAGAAGAAGTGGATAATAAACAAGTAGTAGGAAACGTTGGAGGAGCCTTAAAAAAAACTTTCATTGAAATAAAATATCTTCTGCGCCAACCTCATAATACGAATTTATTACTAGCCTGTTTCAACGTTTTTTCATTGTTAATAAGGTAAATAAATTATCTTCAATAGAACTCGGTATTAACAGGATATCTAGGATGTCACATATACATGGTATTTAAGCTATATGGGTGATTCCGTTCTAACTGTGATTTTTTGTATTCAAAATTTCAAGATTTTAAAATTTAACTTTTCTAACTTTTTTATGCATATTATTCATCTATTTTACTGTAAAAATAAAACTCTAAGAGGAATTTACTACAACTTCAAAGTATCACGAGCAAGACACAAATGTCGGATTTTGAGTTCCACGGTACTGACTCATTTATCCACGGTACTGACATGGTAACTTAAGATATTAAACAACAAGTGCATCAATTTTCCTCAGTTTGATCATAAACATTAGAATTTATAAGGTAATTAGTTTAAATCATTTGTTACGACAAAAAAAATTAATAATTTATCGGTAAATTCTAGGAATGGACATGACACGGTACTGACATGGTAACTTAAGATATTAAACAACAAGTGCATCAATTTTCCTCAGTTTGATCATAAACATTAGAATTTATAAGGTAATTAGTTTAAATCATTTGTTACGACAAAAAAAATTAATAATTTATCGGTAAATTCTAGGAATGGACATGACACGGTACTGACATTCATGTGATGTAGTATAAGTTTTCTTTAAGTGGCAAGTTATATTGTATAAAAATAATGTTTAAATATCTTAAGAATTATTCAATTAACACAAAATTTTTATTAATTGATTATTAATTAATGACTAGTACAAAAAAACAATACAGGACATTGAATATCACAGTTAGAACGGAATCACCCATATGTCAAAGTATGAAACTAAATACTAAACACACTGTTCACACCACCACTAAGTTAGGTGTAAGGAATATGCCCATGCTGTTAATATGCCCATCCGCTGCCATTCTGAATAGTTTAGCTTGTCTGCTAATAGTCTGCCGAGAGGCTATAAGTGATTCACATGTAATTTGCTTACTATAATTGTAAATACAACATCCTAAAATAGTTCTTTTTACCATTATTTTAGTAATAGACTCAAATAAAAATATGTTGAAAATAACCCAAAAAGTATTAACTCTCTATGTTGTTAATATGCCCACTGTCTATTAGAGCCAATATGCCAATATGGGCATGTTATCTCCGGTTATTAATTAAATGTTTATTTCTATACCAGCTTGTCTTGAAGATGTCACCTTATCAAACAAAAAAATTCGTTCTCAGTGGACAGAAGATGACCTTAAATTGGACTTAGTAGCAATAGAAAAAGGAGGGTCAAAAAACTGTGCTTCAAGACAATATAAAATACCTCGCAGAACTCTTAATTGTTATATTAATCAAAATATCATACATCTAAAATGTTACGAAGATTTGTATATAATTATTGTGAACGAAATGGTCTTTGTAACCTGTTCTCGCAAGTAAAACGTCTTGCTGGCCGTCACTGGTTGAAAGCATTCTTAAATAGACACCCAGAAATTTCTCCTAGACGAGCTCAAAATATGAATCCTGCTAGAGCACAGAAGCTCAATAAATATATTGTTTCTGATTATTTTGAAAAACTTAAAACAGTTCTTCTAGAACTTGACTGAATGGATAAATCTGAGAGAATATACAATATGGATGAAAAGGGGTGTAGGTTAACTCTACATAACCAACAAACGATTCTAGCTAAAAAAGGTCCAATTAGTGGCACCAGAACACGCCAAAAATTTCACTGTCGTTGCTTGTGGCAACGAAGAATTATTCCCCCAGCAATTTTATTTAAAGGTCAAAGAATGAAACAAGAGTGGCGTGACAACTCACCATCGGGAACTATGGTCACCATGAAGAAGAAAGCAAGCATGACCATTCAGACATTCAACGAATGGATAAAACACAAATTTAAGCTTCCAAGAAAATACGACATGGACAGGTTTTTTTGTATTGAACTCGTCACAAAGACCGATTTATAACTAAACAAAAGTTTGGGGAACTATTCTCTATCATTTGGGATAAAGCAGTAATCTCACAAAATATAATATCAGGTTTCTCTTCAATAGGTAACTATCCGTATAATCCAAATGCTATTGCAGAAGTAGCTTTTGCGCCTAGTGTTTTAACAGAAAGAAATCTAGAAGATTACAATAATATCGAAAAAAATTGCGGAGTAGAAGAAAATCAAGAGTTTGGAAGGGAGGCCTAGACATTCCAGTTGTCAACCGAAGAAAAACATATCGCAGATTTCTGGTTGCTATAAATTTGAATCGAAGCGTCACAGTAATGGTCGTCATCATGTAGCTCTTCATCGGCAGAAACTTTAACAGGAAGCTTTTCTTCGAAAAAGGAAGCAAAACACAAAATCGATAAGAGAACATCGGATGAAAATAAGATGAAGATAAATCTCAGAATTCCAACTTGGAATAGAAAACAATAAGAGGAAGACAAGTAGTCATAAAGATGAAAGCTTCCTGGACGTTAGTTTTACCGAACTGTTGGAGACACCCTTTAAGGATAACCCAAAACCAATCAGAAAAAAAAAGTTGAAAACAGTAAAGCCCTTATTGTGAAGAAAGCAGTTTTTTCTACTGAAAGAATTGTAAAAGTTACCAAAGCGCCAGTAAAAGTCACCAAAATAGAAAAAATCGTTTCAAATATCTAGGAGAAAAAAATAGGCACAAAGAATCATGGTACTACAAAGCTTGCCAAGAAGATGTTAAAAAAGTTGATGCGATTGTGGTCGGTGTGTTCAGTGTACTTTTACGAAGAATGCGTAAGACTCACCAAGAATGATAAAATAAATTTTGTCTGTTTAGATTGCTGCTAATTTTGTCAGTGTACAGGTATATTTGTTGTTTTGTTGTGATACATTCTACTTATTTTTTCAGAGCGTGTTTACGCACGAATGAAAATGTATATTCAGTTTTTCCGAAGTATTATTTAGTTTAGTTTATTAATTTGTTGTCATCATAAATCTGATTTTTGAAATAAATATATTCAATTAACGATAGATTTAGGTTTTTAACCAAATTTGACCATATTAACGACTGGGCTGGTAATACGCCCTGAATCATCAGTATCGAAAAAAAAAACAATATAATGAAAAAATAAAGAACAAATAATCGTGTTCATATCCATAAATTATATCTTCAAGAATGAGGGTACGCTTTCTATAAAATATCAATGTACATATTTACTTTTTTCTAATTTGTATCAAGGTTTCTGCTTAACATATGAATATTTACTGCATCTACCTTACACCAATAATACTCACAGTAACACAATTACTTTAGACTTTGAAGACGATAATTTGATTTTCGAAACTCACGTCATACAGTGTAATTGTGAGTGTTGGTGTCGTGTTACTGTGAACAGTGTGTTCAGTATTCATATTCGCAGTTATAATATTTTATTTAGGAAAAGTATTTTAAATATAGACATATAAGTTTTAATGTTTAATTTTCAAGTATATATAATATTTGCTATTATCAGGGATCAAATCATGATTTATAAATTTCCAGCGTGAACACTTTGAAATTATGGCTTCCGGGAATTTTTCAGTCCATAAGCGATTACCAAAATATCCATAATGGAAGTAGCACTCATTTATGTATCATGCTAGAACAAATGTCACCTAACGAAGAAACAACCGTGGAAAACTGTGATGTTGTATGTAAATTATTATTGACATTTTAACATAAGGGCTTTTCGGAAAATAAGATTTAAGGTCAGGTAAATAATCTATCAGCTGATTTTGTATCCTAACCCAGAACCAGATTTTTATCGTAGTTTCCGAATTTTGCATTCAGGTTTCCGTGGAAATTTCAAATTTCAAATTTTAAGCATCGCTTTTGATTTTTATAATTTTTGTGTACGTTAATTCTTCTATGATATTTATTTTAGTCGTAATATATTCTACATGTTCAATAATTCTTACTAAGCAGTTATTGAACACTGTTCACTATAGTTTGGTACTAATAAGTAGATATAGTAAGCTATCAATTACGCTGCTCATAAGAAGTAATACTATACAAGGAATAAATACTTTTCAAAATTCAAAAAACCATAGACAAATGGAACAATTAGTCATACTGGCCTACCAGGGTAAAAGGGTCATTTCTTATAACGACGACCCCATTAATTCGATTAGTTTTTGAATAGTCTAAGAGCTGGTCGCCACTTCGTCTAAGGTACTTTCACAAGACAAAACCTTTTTCTATATCTTATACAATATATTTAAAGTAGAAAAATCAACTTCTGGTAGGGTTAGCCCACTGTTTTTTGCAAATTGCAAATTATTTATTTAAAAAAATGTATCTCCACAAATCTGGCTTTTGAGTATATTTTTGCTCGGTTGCAAGTATCTGTAAAATAGATCGAAAGTTGCTAATTCCTGAAGAAAATATCTTGTGAACTATTTTGTAAAGTTAGGCATTTATAATAAAATATCATGATATAGGTAATTTCATATATATTTTTCTTCGATTAAAAAGGCTTCATTGTTTAATTGCAATACTTAAGAAATTTTTTTTCCAATAATTCATCATTCATGAAAAATAATCTTATTGAATTTTCAATTTGTTAATTTTTTATGTTCTTTTGCTTTATCTAGTTGGAACTCTCTTATTTTATAACAACAATTAATTTTAATATTCGATCAGAGAGATAAGTGGTTTTTTTTATTTTAAGGGATTGTAAATGAACAAATTTACTAATAGTATTTTATGACAAAATTTTTATTAAACATTAAATGAAGAACATTAAAATAAATAATACTTTTCAAATCAAAGCTTTTAGATAACAATTTTAAACATAATTTTTGGTTAAGAGGACCAGAAAGTGTTTCACACTTTAAATAAAATAAAATTTTTAGGACGCTAGGTGCCTGAGAACTACAAAAAAGAAAACAGTTTCAAGCTATTAATCAGACCTGTCATTTGTTAAAGTTGTTCCATTTTTTTAATTCAAAAACCAAAATAAATATAATTTCATAGCGTTTAATAAAATAGCATTAAGAAGATAAAAAATTATGGACAAGAAAAAATTGTTATTTAATTTGTCAACAATAAAATTCAGGTAGAAAGACTGACTCGTAAAGGTTCGGCGGTCGGCCGCCTCCCCGGAGCGAGAAGGGTCTGGCCGCGTAGGTAGGCGACCCGAAGTTAACATGGTTAAATGGTAACTGAGAAATCCTATGGCCGGTTTCTTCAGAAACATACTGTATATGGAGTCTGTAAAAGTTGCTGCTTTAATTCTGATTCACAGGGTGGTAAATTGGATGCATTATAATCGACATATTTTTTAATAAAAGGTTTGGAGCGCGTACGATTCCCGTGGCGCCTGTGGATGGTGGATGCGGCTTAATTAGGCCAAAATAAATCGAAAATGAAGAATGAGATTTTTTGATATCTCGCTTCGTTTTCGAGATATCGATACTTAAAGTTATAATCAAACGTTAGCTCAAAATTCGCTTTATTGAACAGATGGTGATCAATACTTCGTATCAAATGAATATTTCCTCACTTCACATTCAATATGAATCTTGTAATTCAATGAAAAAAAGATTTTTTGTCTTATTTTCATATTATTTACCCTGATACTCCAAAAACAGATTTTTATAGCAAAATGAGCCATTTTTGATAACTTTCATCAGTCTGTAATGAATATAACTCAACATACGATAAATACATGAATAATTTGATGTTTTTCATAAAGAATTGTCGGTTGTTTCCTATTATTTATAAAATAAAAAAATATATTTAATGGTAGTTTGAAGATTTAATTAGTAATTTAATGTAAAAATATCCTTTGTCGAGCAAAAGGTACGTTCCTGAATGCTTTTAAAAGTTATTTATTTTTGTTTATTTTATAACTGAAAAGCTAGACTATTGTAGTATTTCACAATTATCCTCAAAAAGTTCTCTAGCAATTATTTTTGCATCATTTATCCTATTTTTAACGACAAAATCAACCGAATAAAAAAATGACTGAAAAATCGTTCCAAATCTACCCGCTCCGAATGTATCTACCCCGAAAATCCCCTCTCCAAACTCACCCATTCCTCGCGGCCTGTGGTTTTTGGGCAGACCAGGGTCCGGGGTGCAGGGGCGGAGATAAAAATAGTAATAATAAAATAAAACTTAAATAATGCTCATATGAAGAAAATCTTTTTTAGACAATTTTGGCTGTAAAAAATTCACGATTTCCGCACTTTTTGCACAAAGTGCACCACGAGAAGGTTAGGTTAGGTTAGGTTGATATATAAAAATATTGAATACAAATAAATTTTTCCAAATTCACGTATCGATATCTAGAAAACGAAGCGAGATATCGAAAAATTTTGTTCTTCATTTTCAACTTATTTTGGATGGATTTACAAAATGGCATAGTCAAATACATGGCCATCCAGGCGTATGGAAATCGTACCGTTTCCAAGGTTCATTTTCATCATTTGCATTGTATGTTCAGATGAATTTGAAGTATCGGTCTTCCCTACCTAAGAATGTATTACCTGTATGTCAACGTTATATTCGAGTAAAAATAATTTAGCTGGAGGGTCGACAGGGTCGGTAGACTTTTGTGCTGAAAATACTGTACTATCTTTCTTAGCAACTTTCGATCCATTTTACCGATACTTGTAACCGAGCAAATCATCTGGCAATTTTTTTTGTACTCAATCTAGTCTAATAAAAAATATACTCGAAAGCCAGATTTGTGAAGATACATTTTTTTAAATAAGAAAATTTGCAACATGCAAAAAACAGTGGATGTTGTTGCAACCGCGCTAACCCTGCCAGAAGTTGAGTTTTTCACTTTAAATATATAAAAAAAACATATAGAAAAAGTTTGTGAACGTATCTTAGACGAAGTGGCGACCAGGTCTCTGACTAGATCTACAATGAACACCATCTGGTTTAGTTTCCGTACATTCAAAGCATGATCGAGTTATTCTGATTATAGTTTCCGAAAAGTCCGATTACATGTATAGGTATAATCCAATTATAATTAGACATTTAATTTTAATTCTTAATTCACTATTTCCTCCTTCTATGTCCAATCTCTGAACTGTAGATTCTAGACCTCAAAATATGATGATTCTGCTCAACATGCCTCATGCAAATATTGCTAGTTTCCGAGATATGGGGTGGAATCACCTTGTATAATATTTTATGATAAACGACAACACTTGTGCTCATTGTTGTGATATTGTGCAATATCGTTAGAATATAAAAGTTAATTGTTAAGATTTCACCGTACTTTAATTTACTCACGCCGGTACTAAACGATGCGTCCAACATTTGCGCCAATATTCACTTTCCAACGTTCGTTGACTATTAGTCGAAGGCTGTACCTTACTTAAACTTACCTAAAGAAATGAAAACGTGGCACAAACGTGATGAACAGCATACAATAGATATAAATTATTTAAAAATAAATTTTAAAATATAAAACAAGTAGCATTAACGCACAAGAGAACAAGAAGTGTGCTTAGTTGTACCACAAGTGTTGTTCCAACTTCGTTCCAATGTTGGGTACTCCTTTGATGCGGATGAAAACAATCACCAACATTGGAAGCAAAACTTTAATCGAAAGACGATTAAATTGTGTAGAAATTTTATCTTATCTACTTAAGCTGGAGCCACATGGAAAACGTGGTTTTATGAAAAAAAGTTATTCTTGTTCAAATGTTTTGCATGGTACGTAAGTTGAAAATAAGGTATCAATTTTTTAAGAAGTATTCAAGATTTGTCAAAAAATTTGAATTTTTGTGCAAGAGGAAAGTATCCTTATTTTTCACAATTCAGAAAAATGTTATAAAGTAGTTTTGAATTGAAAGTTATATTTAAATATGCAATTACAGCCATTCATTGTGATTATATACTAATCATTCCGTATTCATTTTTTTTAACAAAAACAATATTTTCCGATGAGGCAACATTTTCTTCAAACGGAACCATCTCATCACAAAATTGTTGCCGGTGGTCTAACATAATCCAAACTATGTAATAAAAACTCGGAACCAATATTCTTTTATAACGAACGTATAGTGTGGTGTGTACAAAAATAAATAAGTTGGACCTTTTTTTTTTCAATATTCCTGAAATGCCGCACAATACTTACAATTATTAGCAGCAGGTTTATCAGCGAGGACTATTTGATAATGTAGACCATTTCGAGAGGATTATTTCTAAAGATTGCCAAAAAATTACTCCAAATATGATACGGAATGTAATACAAGAATTTGACACAAGAATAATTAAATGTTCACAAAGAGAAGGTGGATATGTCGAAGCTGTAGGACATTGAATTAAAATTTAATTATGTTTGTTTCTAATTTAATTATGTTTGATTCTGTTTAATAAATATTCTTTGTATGGATTTTTCAATTTCTACAATAAATAATTATTCTGCAATCATTACGTATGTAAATTTCAAGGTTGTTGAAAAACAGTAATAAATAGAAATTTTTAACAGATAAGAGAAATTGTATCTAGCTGGAATAATTAATACTGAGTGATTAGTAAATAATCACAAAACCCAAATTTTCATGATATATAGCTATAATTGCATATTTAAATATATCTATTAATTCAAAACACATTCACCTCAAAACATTTTTCTGAATTGTGGAAAATAAAGATATTTTACTCTTGCACAAAATTCAAATTTTTTGACAAACCTCGTATACTGCATAAAAATATTGACATCTGATGGTTGCATTTTAACTTTTGGACCATGTAGAACTTTTTGTCAAGAATAATTTTTTTTATAAAACCACTAATAAAAAAGTTTTCCATATGGTTCCAGCAATAGAGGGTGGTATTAATAATAAAATGGAAGGCATATTAGCTCTTTCAGGACCCAGTAAATCGTCCCCTACACACATAAAACATTAAAAATACTATAAAATATCATATGACCATCGTACCAAGCCTGATAACGATAAACATTAAACAATAATTAATAAGATTCATTAAAATCTGAGCATTTATATTATATAACTGTTGCTACTTTGATTTCAGTTTTTGTTCAAATTCAATAATTGAATAACGAAACGTGGTTAAGCTCATGCAAAAAATTGTGGTCTATGTTATGCCTCTGATGTTTTTTTTTTCAGGACCTGGATAACCTATCAGTTTACGTCAATACATTTATAGTGTCAGTAACTCGAATTGTTGTGTTTGCATTTACTGGAATTTGCATAAGATTGTTAGGACTGAAGAGATTAACCAGTGAGTAAATATTATAATAAAACATATTTGTTCACGTATAATAATAATAATTCAATTTATGTATAAACAAAGGGATGAAACTAGTAGTCATCATAAATGTAAGAGTTGAAGAAATGTTAATGTCAAATAATTTACACCTTTTCTATATATAGATATTCATACTGAACACACTCATAATTGAACTGTCTGACAAGCGTTTCGATAACCACGTCATCCTCTTCAGGGACTGAGGGTAAATAATTTACTACTACACAAAACGGAATACTCCATTTAGCTATCAATGAGAGAAATATACTGGAGAGTAAACCTATATCTATGATGAATGGAATATAAATAGTGTTAATGACGAATGAAATGGACCTCCGAAGAAGACCAGCTGACAAGTCCAGAAAAGACAGGATAAGAAATTAGAGAATAAGGAAAATAACGAGAGTCACAAATACATTAATCGATGACATTGAAACCAAACAACTCATTTTGTATTGCCTTGTACAAAGAAAACAAGACAACAGAATACTTATATAAGTTCTAAAGTGGACATCACAGCTATTGTTACTTTTCGAACACAAAATATGCTGACATAATTTTTGTAATGGTAATGGTAAAGCGGCTGCTAGAGAATATTAGTGGAGATTTTGTGATCGAATTTCGTCGTCGTCGAATTTCCTTTCATCCAATATTTAGGTGAGTTTTTAATCATTTGTGAGAAAATGGCACAAGATAAGATTATTAACGCTGTTACTATGAACCCTTCAATAAGCACTAGACATTTTCTGTACCATATTCTATATCATATTCAGATGAGTCAACAACTACATCCTGGAGTTCAAATCCGCAGGCTGCAATTTTGTAGAAGAATTAATAATCATCGACCAACGTTATACACGACACTATTTATAAAAGAAACCTAATTTGAAAGATACGGGATGAATTCTTTCCGTAATTCATATGTATGAACAGAATGCTATTCGAGAATGTCATTACCACTTGAGGTTTTCTGTTAACGTGTAGATGGGTGTCAAAAATGATGAATTAATACGTCCCCTCACATTTTTTAATGATCCTATAAAAAGACAGGTCTGAACAAAATATTTTGCCGAATTTGCTTGATAATGAGAATTTTGTTTTCCAGTGTATGTATTTTCAGTATGAAGGGGCATTCTCCTACTTTTAACTGGCAGTGAGATAATATCTAAATAATTTTTATGGTAACAGGTGGATAAGACGTGAAGGTACTATATCATGGCCGTCAAGTACCCCGATTTCAATCCCGTTGATTACTATATTTGGGATTGAAACAACTAGTTTACACAGAGAATATAAATGACCGATAACAATTAATTGATTGAATTATACTTTAATACTATTAGAAACGATCCCCAGAGTATTCGTAATTCAATACGGCAATTAACAATTCGGCAATAAAAATGTCTGGTACTATTATTTTATTTCGGCCAGTTCTTACTTATGCGTCTTAACCACATAATTTCAGTTATTATTATTAAATTGCTGATCTTTATTGTTGTTAGTTACTGTTTGTTGTTGTTTGATGTCTCTTGGTATTATACGTAATTCAGTACAAGTTATAATTTTAGTTGAAATACTCGAAATTTATAGACTTTGTTTAAATAAAAACTCCGTTATGTGATACGTCATTATGGGTGTTCTATTTTTGATAGTAATGAAACAATTTCAAAAATCCAAAGAACTGTGTAAACACTATAGCTAAATGAAATTTATACTTAACTTCACAAATTAATAAAAAAGAGGAGTTGAAACTTTTATGTAGAGACATGATAATATCCCTGAGGAGTTCTACATATAGTAGAAGTATGTAAAGTTCCTCAAGACTCACCCTGTATTGATTTGACCCGTTAGACCAAACTAATTCAATTCAAATATTTATTACAGTTGTTTTATCTTTTTTGACGGCAGCTTTCATGTTTTGCATCTACTTCGCTAGAGATTCGACAACAGTTACAGTATTATCAGCAGCTGGTACATCGATTGGGAGTGTAGCAGAAAATTTATTAGTTTCTTTAACATTAGAGTTATTCCCAACTACTTTGAGGTAATATTAAAATATTGTACGAAACGAGAAAATCCTCGTTTGAAGACACCAAAAACGAAAGTTATATTCATACATAAATTCATTTTCCAGAACTATAGCTCTATCCATTCATTTGACGTCAGGACGTGCAGGCACTTTGATAGGTAATATCGTATTCCCGTATTTACTTCATTGGGGATGTTTACCACCGTTCCTTTTCATCGGATTATTTACATTTGGTAAGACTTGTAATTTGGTATGTTTATTATTGTACCAAAAAAATTTTTATTTCAGCATGTGGGTTATTCTCCTTTTGTTATCCTAATGTAGAGAATAGAGCCTTACAGTGATTTTTTTATATCTACAGACACTTGTGATAAACTTTTACGTATTGAACTTTAGTTTTATTTAACACTTACACTAAAGGTCAAACGGTTTGCATACCCCCATAAGCCATTCATTAAATTTCAATAAACATTAACAAATTTCTCTTTCATATTATCAAGCGAAGGTTGGAACGGTATCTAATAATAATAATAGTGTCCGTTATTTGTCAGATATCGAAGATATCAAAAAAAAATTCAATTATAAAGATGCAAAAATTCTTGGAACGGAATCTAATACACGGGAAAGAGAATTTTTAGAAATGGTTGACATTTATAAGATCGAAAAAGCTATAAATGATAAAAAGACCTAAATATATTAAGTAAAATTTATAGCTCTATTTTGTAAATTAGAATACAATACAGTAATTTAATTGATGACTGATACGTCTTTGAGTTGTAAAATTAAGGAAAAATCAATCTTTCTTTTTAAAATAAATTTCTACTTTGATATTCACGATGTAAGTGATCTATTTAATATAAATACGCTTCGTATACGAATTTTTTTCATTCTCTCAAATACATACTCGTCAGTTTAATATGGGTAAATTCAATAAACTATCCGTTGAAACTCCTGTATTAATCACAAGTCTTCATAATCTAGGTTAAAATAACCGTATCTTTGCCACTGAATTAAAAAGACATCCACATACAATGGACTATAACGTGAAAAAATAGGCATCCACCAGGAGCTTTGACGATAGAAAATGTTCAAGGCGGTTTCGAAAATCCACATCTGCTGAAAATAAACGTATTGTATCGATCAGTGAAAGTGATCAATGACTCAGAGGCCCATAGATAGCGGAACAGGCTTAGAAATTTTAACGATTTCGACTATTTACGTGAAGAATTCATAGGACCTTCTCAAACATATAATACGTACCAAAAATGGATGTCCTTTTTGTTTCTATCACTCTACTCCTAACTCACTTTAGCTATAATTGATTTAAAAAGATCTCATAATTTGTTCGTAAAATCAATATTTTTTGCACAAATAGATACTTTTTATTTGTTATTGAGACTTTTACGTGTAACATTCAATATATATCATATATTTAGAATTTATTTCACTCACAAACTTCTCCTTTTTTCTTTCAATAAATTTTTCAAGTTTTTCTTTGTCTGCGAAGGTATATTCAACAATAAATAATAATAGCGTACGGTAAAGCTTTTAAAAGGAAAGGTATTGATCAGCTGAGAACTCTGGGTTCTCCAGTATTGCAGCAAGAAAGGTGGACACAAGGGGGCTGTAAGAACAAAAAATCCATACAAACTGTTCTCCACAATGTCTGACCAAAACACAAAATTTCCTTCATTATGCTTTTTCTCTATCTACTGCATTAATTTAAATCTAACACACTTTTTTTCATATACTTTCGAGGTTACAGAGTTTTCAGAAGGGCTGAAGAAATAAATATTACTCGCCGTCGATAATGATTTTGAAACCTTTAGCGTGCAAAAACTCGTTTTCACTGACGTTGATTTTTGTTACAACTGTTTCTCAAAATATCTGAATACCGATTTTCTTGATTTGTGAACTAAATTCTGGTCATTTAGAATGTAGCTTACATATTTCTTATCTATTTTGAATTTTCTACCCAATTTTCCGTGAGCAGCTTCAACCTAAGCTTCCCTCTTCTTTTTTCAACATTTTTTGCTTTTCTGCTCATTGTAGTATGAATTTTTTGACCCTACACCCATAGGTACCTCAAATAATTTCAAGTCGTTATTGTCAAGATGAAATTTAATTCCTAATAAACAACAAATTATTCCGGATGTTCCTTTAAAATTTACGCTTTAAGGTGAAACTGAAATGCATTAAATCTGGAACCGTGTACATTCAGCTCGTAGTTTAATAGATAAGTGAAGGGGTGAATATAATTGTAGATTACTGAAAATTGACGAAAATTTGTGTAATTTGAATAATATACAATCATAAGTAAATTGTCTAACAGTATTAAAGGGAGATTTAATTTATTTAAGAGACGTATTCAGGTTGGATTGAGGAAGAATATTTTTAAGTTCATTTTTATTAAAGTGTTATTAGAGATATAACTGGAATATTCTAGCAATTTATGGGTTACTTTAACAAGTATTATGAAAAATTGAGAGAGACAACGTGTATAAATGTAATAAATAATATCCTGTCTGACTTTCCATCATAAAATTATGATACATACACGTTTTAAACATTCAATCGACATAAAACTAACTATTTTTTAACTTGTTCATGTATAACAAGTTCTAGTTATTGAAATATTCATTCCGATATTTGAATTAAACATGTCAAATGAGTAAGAGCTGTTAAATCATATCGAATTCTCGTTGAGCCGCTTTGATTAGAAATACATAATCCAGTTTCATTTTTCGTAATTGTTAAGCAAGCTACTGATCTTAGACAGTATCAATAAATAATTCAGAATTGATAGTTAGGAGTTCTGTAATACAAATACAGACAACTATAATCATATTTCTCGTGTCAGAATAATACGGCGTCACTGTATAAGGATCTATCCAGACGTATAAGGTAATAGTCATTCATTTATTTTAATCGAACCATTAGATTATGGATAATGTATTTGTTTACGATATTGAGAATCAAATATGAATTAATTGAACAGCGTCTATAATAATCCTCTCACTTCGATGTTATATAATAGTATATTATTCACGAGTGTATAATTAAAGTTATTATTCACGAGGTAAAATTCACTCTAACGAGTAGTAGCCAGTGGCATAAATCACTGAGTGAATAATAACTCATTATACGCGAACTCATATACTTTATATACGACTACTATATATTTTTGTTGAAGTTTTGTAATAGTTTCACAAATACTGGGTGTGTATTTAATAATATGTTAGTGCTCTACTTTACCGTTTGTCACGTGATACTGGTCACATTGATGTAACTTTAGAAGCAAGTAGTGCGTGAGTTTTATTGAAGCTAATAGTTGTGAAATATGTGAAGTTTGTGGTGCTGATTGCTTAACAGATCTCACTTGTCAGAATTGGTACAAAAAATTCCGTTGTGGAGATTTTTCCCTCAAAAATGAGCAACGTTTTGGTCGGCCTACATAAGTTGATGATGACCAAATCAAAGTCATAATTGGAGAGGATCGTCATATAACTGTTCGAAGATTGCGAAGAGGCTACATGTATTGCTCACAATAATTGAAAAATACTTAAAATGTCTTGGGCTAGTTAAGAATCTTGATGTTTGGGTACCTCATGAATTGACACAAATTCATTTAACACAAAGAATGCATTTTGGCATCATTACTTGTAACTTTTCAACTTAAAAATTGATAGATTTCACGTTTATCCATTAAATCCGTATATCCCTTTTTAGTTGGTATTGACATAGTATATTAAAGCACTGAGAAATCTAAACACACAATAATGTTAAGTTTGAGCTTAATTGTTTCAATTTATAAATTGTTCTAAAATCCTTGTCGCCGATAGCTCAGTGTTAATGCTCAGGCCTTATTACTGCTGGTCTCAGATTCGAATCTTGTCTAGAAAAATCTAGTTTTTCAATTGTTTTTCATGTCTACACAATTAAATTGGAAATACTGAATAGTGTTTTACTTGAAAAAATAATAATTTTTTTTTAGTAAAACCATATAATAGTGCTGAATCAAAAAAGTATTTAACTGTAGTGATAAATAGTTCATTAACCGTGTGCTTATTATTAAGGTCGAACAAGGAGATGTATAATGGGTAAATTATACAACAGTCCAACGAAAATTACGATTTTGGTGTATTAACTCATGCTCTGTATTGCATTATTTTTGACTCTTGAAATACGTTTCGTTTAATGTAATGATTTGATACAAGAAAACTTTATTATCGCCTTTCTTGAAGTGAATTTATATATACTGCATGGCATTCGAACTGGGTGCGATTGATGCAACTCGTTGGCGATTCCACCATAAAAATATTTGGCATAATTGGCAACTGGAAGTCAAGCACTCTTGAACCTTCTCAAAGAAAACATGTCTTCTGCCTCCTCACAAAAAATTTCCTTGTCAGCTGAATTGAAACGTACAGTTAGGAGCAACGCTATAGGACTACTTATTAAATTCAAAGTAACTACACCGTTATCTGACTACTTTTAATCAGTAATGTGGTTATTGTGTGGTTCTCGAAATACATGCACTTCTCGAAAATGCAAGATCAGAATGCACAGTTACAAATTGGAAATAACCACATTGAAAAAGTACAGAAATACAAATATCTAGGGACTTGGATTAATTCGAGAAATGACGGCACTGAGGATATAAAAGTAAAAATTGAAATTGCTTGCAATGAATAACTTCTTTCGATGTAAAAACTTGAATAACGAATTGAAAAAGGAAATGATAAAATGTTACATATACTCGATCCTTCTGAACGGAATGGAGAAAGCTACTTTAAACAAAGCACAAATGAAAAAACTGGAAGCCTTTGATATGTGGATATTGAGAAGAATACTACGAATATCATCAACAGATAGAATTGAAAATGAAGAAAATGACAACCCAAAGAGAATTATTGGCTAGTGTGAAAAATAACTACACACTCGTTTTAAAGCTAATATAAACAAAACCAACATTTAAAAGTGGGGTTTTGTGATTGACATTTGACATTTCTTATTTAAGAACTAGTAGCTTTCAATTGTTTTTCCGGTTACTTCTAGTTTCATATCGATAACGAAGGTTTCTATAAATTACTTTTTCCTAACTTATGAAGTATCACGAAAGAACCAAAAGTTTTGTTGTAATAATAGCATCGGTAACACATCGGTGAGTTTCAGAAGTTTTCAAGGTATTTATGATTACTTAATGTACACATCTCCAAAAGTCTTGGCCCCCTTGGTAATTTTTCGCAGGTATATTTTAATTTGAGGATTTTTTGTTTGCAAATACTTGTTCATCTTATCAAACAAATAAAAACAATTACAAAGCAAAAACTTGTATTCGTGTAAAAATAAGCAGAATTTTCTAAAATAAATCCGAAAAAAAAACAAAATAAAATCTTTTAAGAAAAAAATGCGAATACTGAAAATAACATAACTTAATAACTTGTGTTTCCACCTCTTCTTGTAATTAATTCTCCAACGCGTCTTGTCATGCCACGAATTAGCTCACCAATAACATAATTAGGCATATTGTTCCACTCTTCTTGAACAGCTGCTGTTAGGTCCCGGAGAGTTAAAGGGGGGTTTTCTCTATTGGATATTGCTCTGCCAAGATAATCCCATATATATTCGATGGGATTCATGTCTGGCGAGTTTGCTGGCCAGTTTAATCTTTGGATATTTCCCTCTTGTAGCATATTCTGTACCTTTGTTACGAGATGTGGTCTGGCATTATAATCTTGGAAAATGAAGTTTGCTCCATATTCATTGCGCAAAGGTTGCACGATTGCTTGGATAATGTTTTGAGCGTATATGGCACCGATCATTATTCGCTCAATAAGAATAAGTGGAGTGAGATGACTATACATTATACCCCCCCAAAATTAGTCGCTCTCGTCTACTTGGGCCTCTCCAAATACTTTCCCGGCGACTATCACTCTGTAGGCCAAATCGTGACTCGTCAGAAAATAAACGTTGCGCCATTGGAGTAAAGCCAATTCTGATGCTCTTCGGTCCATTGGCGACGTTCAACTCTATGTTGATGTTGAAGCATAGGTACCCTTGAAGGTCTTCTTGCCCTGAGATTTAAAGGATGTAACCTGCTTCTTATGGTACTTCTCGAAATTACTCACTACTTTGAAATAAATAGAGAGTAAAAATTTTATATAGCTATGAATTTAGTTATTATTACCTTTATAGGATTATCCATTTAGTGCTATGGGGTTTTTTATAAAAGTAATGAAAACGTTTCGTGAGCAATTGATAGGTTTTTAGGTTTGATAAAATAAGTTATTGAAATGTAACTGAAGGGGATTGTAAAATACTATTCATATCATGTTTGTCTGAATTGATAGATTCTAACTGGAAACTCACCCATTTTGGACGCTCAGTTTCTATTTTACAATCATATATATTTTCACTAAATATTTGTTTTTGGAAAAAATATCCTTATGCAAAAGAGGAATAAAGGAGATTGTATAAAGACCATTATTTACGACCGAAAAATTTTGGGCAGCTGAGTTCAAACGTCGCCGTATTATTTTGACTCACGACGAGCTTTCGATTGAGCCAAAAATTGCGACAACTGATATCAAAAGTTCACCAAATAGTACACAAGACGGCCATCGGATCAAGGTTAGATCGATAAAAAGGCATATCAAAGAATATATTTGCATATACCAACTGAAGAATTATTTATGCGTGAGCTATCCGCACTTTGTATGTTGACTCAAAGTAATTAGAGCGGGGCGACTAAACATACTTTTTATTAAAAAAACATTACAGCTTTATCGAGCATTCCTGAAAGTACAGTTTGGAAAATTGTGAATAATTCGAAAGCTCCTAAAAAACCCGAAATCACAATGGTGTACCAGAGTGCTTTGATTTCTTTCAAGAAGACACAATTTGTAGCAAACTTTATGAAGTGTATGCAAAACGAAAAGTGACAACATTTTTTTCACTTTAACGGTGACTGTTCCAGAAAACTGGTAGTGAGAATAATTGTTCTACTACAACTTTGTGGCGTATATCACGTCATTTGGGATTTTTATTCAAAATAATCGACAACAGGGAAATTTTAATGGAGTCAAAGCGCTTGCAAAAACTCCGACGACACTCAAGATACACCCACTAAAGGTTGTGTTGATGTCTCAAACAAATAATATACGAATGCTTCGTCTAATGAAGCTAAAAGAATATATATTCTACATGCGGGATCAGAAGGAGGATGGATACCAGAGTGTCTGTTTTTAGCTGGCAAGAATATTTCGGATTTCAACCTGGATTACTGCGCTACAACCGCGATAGTTTTCGAAGATTAGTTTTAAAATAAATTAATGTCAAATACAATACCTTTTGTGCGAAAGTGATATTTATATTTCCACGAAAAATATAATGTTCAGTAATTGTTAGAAAAGTTATAATTTTTGAAAGGGATAGGTTTGTGGCAAAGGAAGCGGTTCACGATGTAAAGCGGCTTCCATCATATTATTATATTTTTTAACAGTTGATAGTTGATAAAGCATAAATTAAAAGTTCACAATGAATCACCTACTTTAAACAGTAGTATAGTCGAGTTGATACAGACGGAACTTGAAAATGTTACCGCTGGAACCTGGAGAAACCGTAATCAACACGTGAAAAAAGTTCTCATATATGTAAGCACATATAAAATATAAATAGTTTAGAATCCATAAAAAAACTTATTATTGGCTCGCAAGATAATAACGATAGCGAAATTGAACTGGATAATATCTATTAATAAATAAATTAATGCATCTAAATGTTCTTGATTTTAGGTCTCTTCTGTTTTAAAATTAGTTTGAGTTTAAATATCTTGAGGACCAAGTTGGTTTCGTATACCGTTCTTATGTTATTGTTAATTTTATATAATCTTTTTCTTTACTCTTTTGTAGTTGCAGTTCTATTTCTTTTCTGTTCTCTACCTCTCTTGTTTTCAGTTTCTGCACATTCCATTTTCTACTTTTTATCGCCTTGTTCACTATATTTACCATTTTCAATTTCATTTTGATTATTACTAAGTGATGATCAGTCTCCACACCTGTCCCTTTGTATGATCTTACATCTTGTATCATTTTTGATCTTCTTTTTGATATCAAAACCTGATCTATTTGGTTTCCCTTGGTACTTCCTGGTATGATCCACTTAATTTTATGTTCTTTCTTATGTTTAGAGCTAGTGCTACTGATATACATATTGAATTCCTCGGCTTGACTACATATTCGCCCTCTAATATTATTAGTTGCTTCTTGTAGGGTGCGTTTTCCTGCCACACTCCTTAAGAAAAGTCTTTTTTTCCTATGTTTGCATTCATATCTCCAATAATTAATAATGTATGTCTTGTAACGTCCTCGCATACCTTAACCAGGTTTTCATAGAATTCATCTTTGTCTTCGTCTTTTGCTTCTTCTTTTGGTGCGTAAATATTAATTATGGTGATGTTTCCTATACTATTTTTTATTCTTAGCTTTTATATTCTTCCACTTAAGACTTCATATTCTAGCACATTTCATTTCATTCTTTTGCTGATTATAAAACCTGTACCGTTCCAACATATCTTTTGCAATTTCTTCACCTTTAGCCATTATCCATTTCATTGCGTTGTCGCCTTCCAATATATTATTGTTCTTTTCTTTAATTACTAGTTTTCTGACTTCTTCTCTTTCTTTCCCCTTTCATTTTCTGAGTAAAGGTCGATGGCTGCACGTTTTTTGTCATAATTTTCCCACGTCTTTTCCTCTATATATGTCTCTGCTCCATATATTTCGTTATTTACAATTAATTTCTTATATTTGAACCTTGCGTTGTGTCCTTGTTCACTGGCTAATTTCAATTTAGGTAACTTTTTCCTTTCTATTTGCACTTTCTTTGAGTAGTCTTCATCAATCCATATATTGGTACCTTTGAGTTTTTTAGCTTGGTTCATAATTACTAATTTATTTTTCGATTTTAACCATAATTGGACTCTTTTTGTTTATTTTAAATGCTCCTATTCTGTAGCATTCTACTAAATCAGTTTCCAGGTCGACTTCTACCAATATTTTCCCCATTATGAATTGGATCTTTTCTTTTATTTTTTGTTCCTCCATTTTCCCCGATTCCTTGAATTATTATATTATTGCGCCTCATTTCTCTTTCTACATTTTCCAGTCTTTCTTCTTGTTCGGCTATTATTTGATTTGTCCTTTGATTTTCTTGTTTTAATACTTCTATAATATATGCATTTCTGTCTATTTTTTCTTTCATGCTCTTGAGACAACCTTTTATCTCTAAGAACATTCCTTTAATTGTTTTCATATCGTCCTTTTCATTTTTATCATTAATTTTCTAGTATTTTGTTTAACGCACCTTAACGAGTTCCACGTTCCATTCAGTTTCGCTAGGCATCTACTCAATTCAGCTCCCAACTTCCCCGAGCTGGCAAAACTTGTCTAGCTACATAATTGTGGTTTAATTTTGCTATTCTATTTGGATTCAGTCCGTGTCTGTATTTTTATCAATTTGGATTTTTATTTTTATTGGTTTTAAAACGATATTTATTTATGGCGTTTTTTGTTGGTATTTAACAATAGTTTTTCTCTTATATTAATGTTTCGGAATTACTCACCAGTAATATATAACTTGCACTTACACAAGATATTTCTGAATTTGGTAATTGTAGATTATTACCTTATTCACAATTTCTTTTTATCACTCCCATGATTTAACTGTACACTTCTTACATTAGATGAAGGACCGTATCACCAAAGAAGAAGCCTTTATTGTTCAGTAATCATTAAAGCTAAAAGAGTGAAATAAATTTTAGAAAAACAAATTAATATGTTAAATGAAATAAAATAACAGATTATGAATTTGTGAAAGAATGTAATATTTTTTTATTGATTGTTGTGTTTAGAATGTAAAATATATTTTACTAAAATACATTGTAAATATGTATATATATATATATATATATATATATATATATATATATATATATATATATATATATCGATATATATATATTTGTTTTTCACTACATAATTAAAACACTCCAGCTGCATAATATCCCGTCACGAGTTGTTTAATCTTCATGACAACCACGATCACGAGTTGGTATATTATAACAGAAGTTAAAAATTTTGTGGCAGGTACTGAAATGTAAAGAAACAGCTTATCTTATTCTTTAACACATAAAAGTGTCCCACTAAAAATATAGATTCAATTAAAAACTAAGATTTTTTGTTCAAAGAATTTAACAACTACTAACAAACAATATCATTTGTTCAATCTGAATTCGATACAACCTGAAGCTTCTGTAAAAAATACTATCTACGTCTTTGTAGACAGTGCTCTCCGATTATCATAAAGCGCTAAACAAAAACCGACAATAATTGATGATGTGTTAAATGGTACCTCCTTTGATGTCAAACCAGAGCAGCCGCATCGAGGACTTTTTCATCACTGAAAACTAGAATGAACCGATTTAGTTTTGTAGTCACGCATTACTCCGTAGGTGGCGCGGATGTATTACCGTTATTTTTACTTTAGAGGCAGCGTTAAGAAGCGTCGAAAATGGTAAACGGTAGTAAATTCCTTTTACAACTTTTATTTTTACGTATGTGAAATGATACTTCCACTGGTAAAGTAGATCGTTAAGAAGATTTGTTGACCGCGGACGGTAGGAGCACTTATAGCGATCATTACTTTTTAGAATGGATTTTATTCTACGCAAGTCAATAAAAACCCAATGTAAATAATAAGGTGGTTAAAGTTTATGAAGTGCCTTAAAGAATACCAATTCATATGAATGCGGTGGCAGCAAATGTAGAACATATTTCTTCACTAGAAGAAGTTTATTAAAAAGGTATCCAATGAATTTTTACTCTAATTGTTAAGTTCATATACGACTACAATGCAGAGAAGCACAACTGACAGGGTAGTTTTTCAAGAAGAAGAAGAGAGATAATTGGCGTAAAAAGTGAAGATTGTTATGAGAAGAATTACTGGAGGTAAGCCAATGTTAAAACTTTCCATGAAGAATCAATTTTCGTTTGAGTGAACCAGCTTAATAGACATTTGAAGAATAATTCTCGCCGCTTACATTTTTAAATATAAAATATATGAAATAACGCCATTTAGCATTCACGTTATTAATTAAATTGCTTAAAATTGATATACAGAATCGGACTTACTTGTTTTTCATAACAAGGCTCCCACTCTTTCCCATCCCTTTTTTGAAGAGATATACCAAACCTTGTCAAATAAAAAATATTTTTGTTGATTTTTTTGAAGAATTCGATTATCGTATATAAATTGCCTCTGAACTGAGTGTATTCCGAAAAAATTTGCGTTGTTTATATTAGTTTCTCTTATATTTTCAAATACGCCCCCTAGTGGTGGACTTGGATATTATTTTTACATGTTTCTCAGGGCCACTTTTGTTATAATTTGTATTCCTCCGAAGCTGTAATATAGTCTGTTCCCGAGATATTGACGGCCGACTGTTTGTTCTCAAATGCCTACCTGATGTAACAAAGACTGATAACATATTGTCTTAATATAAGAGAAACTGAACGTCTTCACATAGAATGAAAAAGCCCTTAATAGTCAGTTTCGACTAAATACAAGATGCGTTAGTAGTTCTATAACGTAGATCTTAGTCCGTGTAACTTTCACAGAAGATATATTGTTTAGTATCGTTTTGTTGTATGAGATTCTACTTTCGAACAACAAAACCTTGATATTACCCAGATACAATTTCATACATTTGTATCAGTTGTCCTGTATACCTTGGTATCAATAGCTCGACCATCAGGAACTATTTCGAAGTACATCAAATCTTCATAATTCCACCAGACACAAACCAGCCTCTTCGCTCAATTTCACCTCTCTTTTCAACAGGTGTCGGTAATTGTCCTTTGTATAACCACCTAGTTGTTTGGAAAAATCCATTTTTCATCGCAAGTAACAATGAACCTTATGAAACGATCATATTTCGGTAGGACAAGGGGCTGTTTACACATCTACTAGACGTTTCGCTAGGATCTCGGTTATTTTGTATCACACTATTCAACAACTATTGATCATAGCTAATGATTTTAAAAGGATATGTTTCTAGAGCTAATAAAGCAAGAAAGCCGAGACAAATCAATGGATCAAATGCTGGACAAAGATACCCCATTTGAAGTGGTAATTACCGAGCACCAATCATGGGTCAATAAAAATGTTGCAAGCGCAAGGATCTGAATTGAGGATTTCTGGACCAAAATGTAAGCTCAAGTTTCTGTATAGAAACCTCTCTAAATCGCACATCACATTCTCAGATAATCAAGCGGCCTTGAAGGTCTTCAAAGCTATTGAGTACATATCCAAACTAGTGTGGGACTGCAAACAAACTCTGAAAGCATTAGCCAACAAAAACAAAGTAACTCTAACTGGGCTTTCAGGCTACCTGAGTATGCAAGGAATTGAGGAAGCAGACAGACTTGCCAAAAAGGGACAACGACTCAATACCTTGGACCATAACCCTACTGTGGCCTCATGATGCCATATCACTAAAGAGCTGAACGGATTGCTAAAGAATCAAATGGAGTCTTGCTAGAGCAACAATCAAATCCTAAGATGAACTAAAAACTTCATAACCATATCAGATAAGAAGTGTTAAGAACTTTCACGATAACCAGAAACGAAATAAAATTGTTGGTCCATCTTCTGACAGGTTACTGCCCCGTCAAATACCACCTTAAGACGATAGGGATGGCAGAAGACTGCAGATTCTACGAGCAGGCCAGAGTATCAATTCTGCAAATTTCCAGCCCATTTCGCTAAAAGACTTGAGTACCTTGAAGTACAAACACAAGAACCCCCAAAAAATAGCCTTTTTTGGAAGGAGCTTATGTATGCTAGAAGAAGAACAATGAGATGTAGAGGCTTGTACAAAATATCTTTTATGTACAGGTGCAGAGTGGTTGTAAAGTCAAAACAATCCAAAAAAAATCTGCAATCTTTTACCATGGCTGCTTTGAACTTTTGTTTCCGATAAAGATAAAATTATATTGATCGGATCCCAAACTATTTTTTTAAACCGTATCGCGTTGTCAATTAACAAAAAAGGAATGTTTGAAAGAGAGTGCAGTCATTATCCTCCGTAGAATTAGAGGCTGGTATTAACAATTTACTATATGTTCCAATTGAGGCGTATACATTTTCACATATGAAAATCGACTCCTCATAAGTCTCCCTATGTAATTTAATGTTCATTTTGATTTTTATTATTTTTCTCGTTTTTCCTCTTGACGAAAAAACAAGCTTTATCATTTGACTTAACATTAAAAAAAATCTTGATGACATCATAACTTTGAAAAATTTGACGTTCTATTTTTTAGCTTATGTCAATAGACGCAGAATGAAATAATCTACTGGACATGTTTCTACACTTATCTTAAAAATAAACATGTCACATTTTATGATTATTGTGCTTCACTTCATCATAACTCTAATCCATAATCAACGTATTAACTCTGGAGTTGCCATAAACAATCTAGCTTTTAGCATCTAAAATTTATTTTCGTAATAAGTCTCTAAATTCAAAAGATTCAAATCACAAGCTTTGATTTCAAGTCTGTGAATAAATTCAAGACATTCTTTTTGCGAATTTGTTCTTATTTTGTTTCAAGTTTGGAAGGAAGATATTCTATAATTACATGGATGGTATTTTGAGCTCGTTATTGAATTTGAAACATTTCTAATTGAGTGTAAATTACCACTTTTCTTATACCAGCAGCCGGTCACGCTTCCAAAACTCATTATATTGGTAATAACATTTTGAGGACCCAGTGCAGTACACACATTTACCACATAATATCTTAATATTAATATTTTATTCAAAGATTCGTCATTGCTGGAGCAGCGAAAAACCATTTTATAAGTGAAGTTGTGGGGTTTCCTACCACTTTTATTACTGAAGTAGTTCCAATAATGTGAATATGTGAGGACAAAAATCCGTACATTTCTTAATTAAGATAGGCGGTGATTGAGAATGTTATCAATTTTTTCTCGAAATTTGGCAATTGTCAAATGTCCCAGGTATAAACATCACGTGTCTCTTCAAGATTTGTAGAAATCGTTCACTTTGTAGGAATGGAGATAGTCAGACAAACAATTCATAATAACTGTAGATGTATTGAGACAAATATTTCGATTAAAGGGATATCAGGAATGCCAAAAAAATAAGAGAAAAGCTGTGGTTGAGGCAGCTCATGGAAAACTGATGACTAATAACAAATATGTTGGGAAAACTCTACAGGAACAAAAATGGCAAAAATCCAGAAAATCTGCACTCAAATATTCTGAGAAGCAACAAAAGGAACAAAAATCTCATTTGAAGTTTCAGTGACAACGAGTTTTCGCCCGTTAAAAGTTTGGAGATCATTATGGAAGACGAATCATATTTTACTTTTGTCGTGGAGATTCTGTAACCGCCAAAATTTATGAAAGAGAGTGTGTTAGTATAGATAAATGCAGTTCATAAAGCAAAAGCATCCTGAAGGACATATTGTGCTTTGGTCAGATATGGTAACTAACTGCTCATTAACTAAAGGAGGTTGTGAGAGCTTTTGCAGAGTTGATTATTTCGCTTATTGATAAGTATAGGAAAGCTCCTAATGTTCCTGGACTGAAGCTAATTGAACGTTTTCGGAGAAATTTGAAACTAAATGTATAGTTTGATGGTTAAGGAGCAACTATTTATGAAGTAGGAAAGAGAACTTTAAGAAAACTCCGGCAAAACAAAAATTAAGAAAACCAGTCAATTGGATTCAGATTCAATTATATAAAATGTGAGTAATTATAGTGCAGTAACCATTGTTTCATAGAGTAAATTGAAAACAATTAAATTAAAACAGTTTGTCTCCAAACCCTCATTTAAATTGCGACAATTATTCCAAGAAACCAAAAGTGTTTTTCTATAATTTTTAGTTAATACACACAAAAAATGTTTACATTTTATACCTTAACAAGTTCTTGATGCAAACTCAAAATTATTAAAGGAATAATAATAATCTTATATATTAAAAAAATTGATGATTTCCGTTCCGAGTCCGTTCAGGCGTTCTACCCAACCGATTTGCTTAATTTTTTTTTTCAATGAAAGGTATTGATGCACAGATCAGCCATCAACCATCGGATTTCATCTAATTTTCACATTTCTCAAGTTATACTCAAATGCGATTTCCCCCTGTACATTACTTATGGGAGATTTTCACATACACACGTTCTATCCTCGATATCTCAGGTTCTATTCAAGATAGAGACTTCGTTTTGGTTTAAGAACACTCGCTGAAACACCCTCTTTCTTTTGAGTTTTTGAACACTTAAATCGGTTGAGTTGAATATATTGAACTATACAAAATAGGTTTAAATAGTTTTAAACATTTTATTCTTTAGGGAAACATCTGTCAAAACTATAGATGACGAGCTGGAAAATAAAGAAATACTTTCTACTAGAAGTACCTCATTATCAGTGTTATTAAAATATTGTTCCGAAACATGGTCATAAAGTCTAAATACTACCACACTACCATTGCGAATTTAATGTCTTTAAACTCATTTGTTGATAGTAGCTCAACAAACATACATCAGTTAGATTTTTCATATTGCAATGAAAAATTTTAGTAAGAAAAGCTTGAAACTATATTTTAATGTAATGATAAAAACGGAGGAAATAGATTTCTGATCATCTGATAACTACAAATTTTTTTACAAGAATTTTCTCAATTGTTTCCTCATAAAATATTTCTGTCGCGCCTTTGATGATAACCTCCTGATATTATGCGAGACATGCATTCAGACCCTCATTTCGGCTATAATTTGATCAACATTATTCATTATTCATGAAATTAAAATGAAATTAGTGAGTAACAATCTAACAATATGGTATTCTAAACCAACAATACTAAATTCTTGTTGAGCTACTTTTAAATTCAACGAGGCTTAAAAAACCAACACGAAATATGAACGTAGAAGTTGAAAATTGATTTTTTTCTTCACATTGTGCAAATGACCATAATGCAATTGAATACATAAAATTTATTCTTAATTCCCAAACGAACTATAGACTATGGGTAGCAGAAAAATAAAATAGAATGGTTGGACTACATTGTTGATGATTTCCATACCTTTTATTTTTCTTCAACTTTCTTCTTCGACACTATTGCATAAATTTACTGTATGCACAATCATATTGTTTTTTTTTTTATTTCTGAGGCAAGAGATCCAATGACTGCTGCCTGTTCAATGTCCAAGTGTTAACTTGGCGTCGACCTCGCTACACATACGATCAGTCTCAGTTTCGGTTTTCCCACTTTGTTGTTGCAGTTCAATACTAATTATTAATGGAAACACACAAAAAAAGCTTTTTAAACCAGTGTTTCCGAAAGTGGTTCAGTAGGTACTCGACTGGAGTCCACGTAAATTTTCTTCTCTAGAACTTATCTTCATATTGTTTGACGAATTTTGAAAATATGACAGAAATGTACCAGCCTCATGAAACCAGTAATATTTCGTAAAAAGGACCTACAGCAATATTGAATCGAAGTCCGTATTTTTCAATTGATTGATTTTAGACAATTATTAATTAAATGTCGAACATCAACGACTCCTAATCGATAAACCTCTTAACTACGTAGATTTTAATAAAGCTAATAATTTTTTGTTTTCTTTGTAAGAAGAGTTTTACAAAAAATTATGTATGATATACGTATTAAAAGTGATTTTATTTTATGAATGGAGACGATTTAGAAATGAGGGTATCATAAATAACTATTTTTTTGTAGGCTTTGGTTACCAATAGGTAGTACCTTTATTAATTTATTAATATGCTCTACAGGACATGTAGGCCTAGGGCAAGAATGGCAATATTACATAGTTTTATATACTATATATCAAAGTCCTCTATTTTGCATTTTCTACACAATATTTTTCTATTCCTTTCTGTTCACAGCTTTTTCTCTGAAATTCTGAACATTATTATTATTTGATTCTTTTATTACACAGTCATACCATCTCTATCTTGATCGCTCGTTTCTCTTTTTCCCTATCGGTCTTCTTTGCAGTAATAATTTTGGCATCAGTTCTCTATGTAATCTCTCAACATGTTCCAACCATCTCACTCTCTGCCTCTTAATAAACGAGCTTATTGTAGCTTCTCCATAGAGTTCCTCCTCTTCTTTATTAGTTCTTCTCCTCCAGCCTTGTTCTGTGTGTACTCCTTTATAGATTCCTCTCAGTATCTTCCTCTCCCCTCTTTCCAACATGGCTTCATCTGCCTTTTTTAATATCCATGTCTCACATACATATGGTGGGTCTTACTACCGTGTCATATATTCTTATTTTTGTTTTTCTTGATACATATTTCGACTTCATCAGTGACCTAATACTTCCGAATTTTTGTGTTCCTTCAGTTATTTTAGCTTCTAGTTCCAATTCTTCTACTCCTTTGTCTTCTATTACTACTCCTGCATACACAAAGTTGGAAACTCTTTCGAAATTTTACTCTTTATGTCTAGTTGTCCTAAAGAACAAGTAATCTTCTGTTTCTCTCCATGTATCTCCCATGATATATCTTGATTTATTTCAAGTCCAAAATTTTTGGCTTCCTCTTCCAATTTTGTTATTACTTTCTGTAAGTGCTTCGTCATCTGCGAAAGCTAGACATTGGCATTTATTATTGAACATTGTCCTATCGCTTTTTAATTTAGAATATTGGATAATTACTTTTAAAACCATATTAGTGTGTTCCGCGGAACCCTAGGGTTCCGCAAAACCTCTGTAGGGGTTCCGCAAGAATTTAGAACTCAGTCGCCACCCAGCACAGTAAAGTAATTTCATTCTAACTTGAAACAGTGCATTTGACGAGGAGAGTTTAACATCACGCCGCTCTTCAATAAAACTTTATGGCAAACCTATTGCAAGTTCTTTACTTACACCGATCCCTGTACTAAATACGAGAGTCAGAGAGGCTCACCTCTCTGCATGTTATGTAGTAAACTGCTTCCTAATAGTTCTATGGCACCTGCCAAGTTGCGCCGACATTTAAAAACTGTACACCCCGAGTCTAAAGACAAGAATAGAGAATTTTTTGTACGTAAAAAAGGACAGTTATTGGAAAGTCAAAAAACTATGATACAAGTAACCCAAACTATCAATGAAAAGGTCACAAAGGCATCATATTTAGTTAGCTATCGCATTGCACAAAAGGTGAAGCGCACACTATCGCTGAGATTTTAATAAAACCATGTGTGTTAGACATAACAAAATGTATGCTTGATGAAAAATCTGCAAAGCATCTTTCTACTGTGCCACTATCAAACGATACTGTTTCACGTCGAATTCATGATCTGGCAAGCTACGTCAAACAATAGCTAGTTACACGTCTACAAAAAACACGATTCGTCTTGCAAATGGATGAGTCTACTGATGTCGCTGATCTGGCTATATTGCTGGTTATCGTGAGAAATCCATATGAAAGTTCTTTTGAAGAAGACATGCTTATGTGTTCACCGTTGCCCACAAACACTACAGGAGAAGAAATTTTTACTAAAATAAATATATTTTTTGAAGAAAATAATCTCAGTTGGAATGATTGCATTGACATTTGTACAGATGGGGCCAAGGCGATGACGGGTAAAACAGCAGGAGTCGTGTCACGAATACAAAAAAAGCACCTAATTGTGGTTCCAGTCATTGTCTCCTGCATAGACAAACACTAGCAATGAAGCAAATGCCGTCAAACCTAAAATTAGTAATGGAAGCGGTAAAAATTATTAATTTTATCAAATCACGACCACTACAATCCCGATTGTTCTCATTATTGTGTGAAGATTATGGTAGCAAACATAAAACACTGCTGCTCCATACAGAAGTGCGATGGCTGTCTCGGGGTAAAACTTTAACAAGGCTATTTGAACTTAAAGCCGAGTTACAAATGTTTCTTCCAGATACTTCTTTTAATTTGAAAGACCGTTTGTATGATAAAACTTGGTTGTTCCGACTGTCTTTCATGGCGGATATCTTTCAAAAACTGAACGAATTAAATTTATCATTGCAAGGTAAACAGACAACAGTGTTCTAGGCCTGTAACAAAATAACTGCCTTTAAAAGAAAATTAGATTTTTGGATTATTTGCGTTAGTAAGAGAGAAATAGAAAGCTTTACGTTACTCAGTGAGTTTGTTAGCGATAACGACTCAGAAATGTTTCAAGATGATGTATTTGAAGAATTGGTCCAATATCTCACTTCGATGCGCGCATCTTTTGAGAAGTATTTTCCCGAAGAACAGAATACAAAATTGAAACTGAATTCATGGATTCATAATGCTTTTTTACTCACCTTGCAAAAGCCCGAAAGTATGTCAAATGAGATATATGAATCTCTTTTAGAAATGTCACCAAACACAAGTATGGAATCATTGTTCAAAACGACATCTCTCAACGATTATTGGTGCAGAATCCGTGATGAATACCTAATGCTTGCCAAAATGGCTCTGAATATTCTTCTTCCATTTCCAACAACATATTTGTGCGAAACAGGATTCTAAAACCTATGCAGCCACGAAAACAAAATACCGGAATAGACTGGACGCCGAACCTGATATGAGACTTCAACTGTCTTCTATCAAACCTGATATCAACCAATTAATGAAAAATAAAAAACAGTTTCATACCTCCCATTAGTTATTTTTTTTCTTTTTTAATATCTTCTATTTCTATTATTATACTTGTTATGTAAGTAAGTAATAAGTATATGTTACATTCTACGTTTATTTTGCTTATTAATAAAGAATATACTTTTAGAGACTATTGTTTTATTGTAGGGTTCCGTCAAGTATTTCACTTTCCAAAAGGATTTCGTCACTAAAAAAGTTTGAAAACCGCTGAATCGTGGATACAGCGGGTCACCTTGTCCGAGTCCTCTATTGACATGAAATTCTTCAAGCTTATACCATTTCCATATCACTTCATTTTTTGTTTTATCTAAGGTTAGTCTAGCTAATCTGATTATTTTTGCCGGTACTTCTAATTTGCTTAGTGCTGCGAACATGTTGTTCCTATTTATTTTGTCATATACCTGCTTAAAATCTATAAACAAGGAATAAAGTATTCATAGCAGGTGATTTGTAATTCTTTTGGGGAAAAAATCTGGTCCGTTGTTGACCTATTAGCTCTAAAGCCCGCTTAATATTCCCCTAGTATTTTCTTCTAGTCTGTTCTTTATTATTTTCTTAAGCACTTTATAACAGATATCTGTCAATGCAATTTCCCTATAGTTTTCGCAAAACAGTTTATCACCTTTTTTTGGAATCGCACATATTAGTACTTTCCTCCATTCTTGGGGCATGCACTCTTCTTTTTATGTTATTTGGATTAATTCGTATATTTCTATCTGCATTTCTTTCTCCTCCGTATTTCAACATTTCAGCTTTAATTTCACTTTTCCCCGGTTCGTTGTTGTTTTTTTACTCTGCTGTTAAGGATTTTACTTCTTCTTCACTTGGTACTTCTACTTTAATGCCGTCTTCTTCTAGATTACTTTGTTCTATTACCTTGCTTGTTCTGCTTTATTTCCCATTTCCGTTTAGTAATTTCTGAAAGTGCTCTTTCCATTTCTGCATTACTTCTTGTGGTTCATGCACCATTGTCCCTTCTTCTGTTTTAAGGTAGCTGGTTATTATTCGGTACCCTCTTTGCATTTTTTTCGTTTACTTAATAAAATAATATTATCTCTCTCTCTTGAAATTTTCCCTCAATTTGTTTTAATTTCTCTTCGTTTTATTGCATTTTTTTTTCTCCTACATAATCTTTTTATTTCTATTTTCGCTTGGTTATACTTCAAGTCAATACTTTCATCCCTATTTGTTAGCTTCAGGTTCCTTAATTTTCATTGCATTCTTTATCAAACCATTCCTTATTTTTCATTTCTTCGGTTTTTGTTCTTAGATATGTTTTGTTTGTCTTTGTTATTGCTTTTTTATTTTGTTCCATTTATTTTCGGTTTCTAAATTTTATTCTTATTGATCGAAGTAGTACATACGTATAGGAAATTAATTACTAATTAGAGATTTGTTGTTCCTTTTACGTCATCAAGAACCTCTGGTTCTTTTGTTAAATGTTGTAGTTCACTGAATGGTCATAAAAACATTGGGTTATACTCGTATGAAAAGTTTTTTTGTGTTCGTGTTAATACTTACTTCAATATATGCTAGAAAAAATTCGCTTTTAAAAAAGCTTGTGAAACAAGTATCTACTGGAAGACAAATATGCAAAGCATATATTTCACATATTGCTCATTTATTGATAGGTGCTCGAAGCGACGACATTTTACCAAAATCTTAACTTATTGCTTCTAAAGAATTAGAAAAAACAAATGCACCGATAGTGTCCAGATTTGTATAAGAGATTCTTTTAACATCTTTTTCTTTCTACGCCCGTTCCTAGAGATAATTTTCTGCTCGTTTGCAGATGCAGCACCGTACATGAAAAAGGTTGAGCAAAATCTTCTACTCCAACATGTCTTGCTCATGCTTTGAATAGGGTCGCTGAAGAGATTAGGAAACATTCTCCTGGTTCAGATAATTTAATTTTAGATATGGAAAAAATCTTCCTTAAGCACCTATTATTACAAGACTTTTTTGAAGTTGCTTTTCTATTGAGAGAATTTTTTCGACTAGAAGAATTAATTTCAAATTTAGTCTGACGAACTTTCCCTATCCCCTACTTATGTTGAGCCATTATTCAAAAACACAGAAATACAAAAACAACGAAAGTTTGTTCCTTTCTAGAACAATAACACCGTTAACTCTAAGTGTAAAACTAATAAAACAATCTGAGATAGACAAAACGAAAATCATAATTGCTCAAATTTAAAAATGTGATTGAGAAAAATTTTCGATTTCATGTTTTAAGACAAGTAGCTAATATTTTAGATGGACAATTTATATTTAGAGAGGAGACAGAAGAGCTTGCTTTGCGTATTGAAGTAAAATAATTATAATGTATATTAATTGAAGTATGAGAATTTTTTTGAATATTTTCAACATATTTGTGCATATATTGATTAAATGGTTTGCGAACTTTTGTTTATAATTCTATCCAGAAAAAATTTCAAATAATTTATGATACTTTGTCAAACATGTAATATAATTCATAGGAAAAGTAATTTATTCTTGGCGGTGAGAAATAGTCAGTAACGTAGAGGCGCGCCTAAAGTAGTTTGCCGCTTAGATATTATTTATTTCCATCGTGTTGTGTACAAATAGGAAGGTATAAAATCTTTGTATATGGTCTGTTGCAATTCGTTGCCTCCTGGATATTTGTCTTGACTGGTTTATTTATTCACTGATTCAGAAGTGACACCAACTTGAAATGTTTTCCCTTTAGGTCTAATAATAGACAATACAAGATCAGGAAAATTTTCTATTGCTTCATACCATACTATAATGCTTCGATTTTCGAATATTGAATGTTACGAATAAAAGATAAATTACCCCAGTATCCAGCTAATAAGTATTGGGAGAAAAATAATTTGATACTTATATTAGACTGATTAAGAGATTGCAATACTTTTATGAAAGAAACTCATATTTTGTGCATATTATTAAATTGAGAATCATTCTAGAAAATTGTATTCTGTCTCAAAGGAAAAAAGCAGATGAACATCAATTTAGATACAAAGTTTGATTTTTTTGGATTAACAACTCAATGCAACTTAAAAAAAATTGCTGACATTACGGGTGGTCCTTCTTTTTAGTTTTATTTAGTAAAAACGACAAATTTATATCACATCTCAAAATATTGTTTTTCTTATTCATTTACATAATTTCTATTCGTGGGATTAATTAATAAATACACTCTCTTACGTTCTTAATTTATTGAAAACGGAATTTTAGAATTTTAGAATTTCAATACATTTTACTCTATTTTCTTGCCACGATATTTATTACAGGGTAGTTGTGAAAGATAATAACAATAATGTTAGGATAAATCAACACAGATGAAAATGAATACAGATAACCTATGAAGGTGGAACTTGGGAGGAAATATGAGTTAATAGAATTAAATATAAAACAAAGAATAAAATCATTACAGCATCTAGAGGCCAGGCAGAAGCACAGTAGCTTTGTCAATGCTATACTCGGTTTCGGAAGGTCAAATAAAAAGAAGAATGCTAAGATAAAAGTGGTTGGAAAAGTAGAGAAAGATCTGAGCACAATTGGAATCGAGAAATGGAAAATTGGAATCCCACAAAGTCTATATATCAGATGTCTAGGTGAATTTGATGTTTTGACTCATATTTTTAGACCGAAATAGATCGAAAAGTCAAATTATCGTGGAAAAAACTTGTTGAGACCTGAAACTGAAAACAAAAGAGACCTGCACAGCACAGACCTGCTTTTCCAAAGCAAGTGTTCTAAGGATCCTATATGAGCCTTTAAATATAACAAAAATTAATGCGGTGGGTACTTCGACTTCGCACTGCAGTCCAAAAGCAATAATTTAATTAAATTAAAACCCTATTTCATTATTTGAGATCCCCTTTTGTTTGATGTTTTTCCAAAAAAAAAATAATTCGATAACAACATAGACCAATCATTATAAAACTAAGACTAAAGCTTTGATATGCTAAAATCTATTGACCGCGAGCGTGCGACTTAAGTCAATTTATGTTCCCATTTCTCTATTCTTCATTTCATGTTTTGTAAATCATTTTAGTATCTTTAAAAAAAAGAAATCATCAAACTAGGTATATTGTATAGAACCTCTGCGAATGAATAAATAAATATACACTTTTCTCATGATAACAGTAGTACGTCAAATTTTTTTTCTCATAGTTACATAACACGTCTTTCAATTAACAACTAATCAAATAACTGTTAATAAATTTTACAGTACAGTATGAATTTCATGAATAAGATTTTTTTTAGCTTTTGAGTAATCCGAAAATATTTGCTTAACGTATTTTATGGATTATTTCTTTAATTAGCCTTCCGTTTTTACTACTAATCAACCGTCATTGTCAATTTTATATTCCCGCACATGACTAGATTTTATCCAAAATAGTTGGAATATCGTTCAATCGACTGAATTTTCCATTAACCCCGAATAATTTCTTTGCGAGGAGACTGATTTATTATTAATTAATTGAACGATAACGCGAGCAGTTCACTTTTTGATTAATTAGTGGATGCAATAAGCATTACAGAATTAATCCATCTCAGTCATTATACATTAACTGCTTTTTTCTTGGTATATAATTACAAGAGATTAGCTGTTATGTCGGCAATTATTTCGACGATCTCGTATTTTTATCAATCCACTTCAGACGTTGTGGAGATTATGTACTTCCATATCTTCGCAAAACCGATTCGAAACTTTCTGTTGAAAAGATATTAAACATTGTAAAGAATAAAACAGCAATACTTCTGTGAGAAATTCTAAATTATTCGGAGCCAACAGCACGAGCAGAAAAAATATCCAGTAGTTCATTGAAAATTACAAAAATATACCCTAACCTTATCAAAGTCAGCAATTTTTTCGTGCATACGGTATGGGAAATTTAATGCTCCAATAATTTCCTTTTTCAATAACAAAGTTATTAAAAAAACACAAAAATCGAGGGAGCAAATTGCTTTTTTTTCAAAACAGATCCGGATCAGTTCGAGAAAAATAAATTCCACTCCCGATTTCATCAATTAAGTTTATTTTTATGGATTTTACAGAGCCTCGTAGTTAATATCACTTCAATTCAATAGTGAACTTAAGCTTTTAGGACCTCCCCCTCTATGCATCGGAAAAAAATTGCTGACTTTGATAAATGCAGATGTCTATGTAAGTTTTCAATGAACTAAGGTATTAATGATTATCTTCGACAAGTGCAAAAAGTAAGAGTTTATTACACGCAACATGAATTTGTCTAATAAGGCCGTTAGTGAAATGAACACTTTTTGCACCAATTGCTTACAATATTTTTCCTACGTTCATGGAATAAAAATATGTTAATTGGGTGTAAAAAAATAGAAAGCCTAATTTAATAGCGAAATACTCGTATTTAATAATTAATTACGTTAAAAACGTTGAGAAAGTAGGGAAATAGTATTTAGGAATAATTTAACTTGAACATTATTTGTACCATTAATATTAGAAGTTTCAATTTTAATATTTCGTAGTGAAATATTTTGTAATTTCGTGTATTTACAGTGTATATTGTTCAAATTTAATTCTTCTTCAACCTCACCTCTAATATCAAAACCTCGTTCCTTGTCAGTATTTAAACGTGTGGCACTTTTACAATTAATATTTAGCCTACTTCTTCTATATTTGTCTTCAATACTCAATTTTTGGAGCTAATCTCTACGACATATCTCTGCAATGCCTATTATTGCAGAAACCTACAACAAGTAATTTTAAAATGTCTTACAAACACTGAACAATAATTACTGACTCACTTTTTTCATCAAATACAGGGAATTTCTTTTAGAAATTGATAAATATGTCACCTGTTAAATACTTTTGACTTTTTTGACCGAAATCCTGCAAAATTTTTCTTCATAAATACCATTAGTTTTTTATAATATTTAATATTCCTCATCTTCTTTTGTAGAAAAGTAATCTCTCACCATTTAGTAGTCAGACCAAAGTGATAAGGATTAATATCTTTCGATCTTTTTGAAAAATATGCAAAAAGCACATTTTTTTGTATATCGAAACACCACTATAAAACTATAAAACGATTATAACGAATTTCGAAAAGATTAATTTAATAGGTAACAAGTTTAATGACGCTGTATTTGCTATTACACTAACTTCTGATAGGGTCCCAGCAAATTCTTCATCACTATCATCTATTTTTCCAATAATATCACACATTTTTAAACTTTGATTAATTGCGATCGCGAATGTTTGAGGCATCAAAGTGAAAGCCTCTCTTACATTTCTCCTAGATCTTATGTCATTTCGCAATTCAACCAGACTTGTTGACGTACCGAAAAATTTCCTATAGCTTGATTGATTATTAGGTATAATGCTAGACGAGTAGACGAATTTGCTTGTTCGTTCGTTGTATATGTGGCTTTCTAGGGTTCGTCCAAAGTCTTTTTATTAACAATTGAAGATTACAAAATGAAAAATAATACGTGGAAAAAAATTTTTTACACATCTTGAATGAAGATACTTTATTACACTATTTTTCAATTTTTCACTACTATTGTTCAAAATAATGTAATAAACAAATATATTGTTTATGAGCGAATCTAAAAACTTTTTTGTATTACATTAACTGATAAATATGGTTTTCTTTTAAAATTTCATAAATTATATAACTTTTAAAAGATAGAAATAAAATAAGGTAATAGCCAAGGGAAATAAAGCCTTTACATACGGAAGTGAAACATATGTTTTAAGAGAGGCTAAAGAAACGAAACTGTTTATAAGGGAAAGGAAGGTATCGAGGAAGATTTTTGAGGGAATAGAAACAAAGAATTAACTAAGAACTGAATGATTTCAATGAATACCTATCAATTACAAGATACATAAAGGCCCGAAGAGTAAGATGAATAAGTCATACTAATAGGATACCGGAAAATATATTTTCAAAAAGGGTCAACCAAGAAGGTTGTGCAAGACAGAATTAGGGCAAATGAAGAATTGTTGGATGCAGTTTTGAAGGATATTAGAAGTAGAATGGAACTGAAACGCAAAAGTACAGAATCGCAACTTGTGCCTAAAGGTATGTAGTACTGTGAATATATGTAAGAAGAAAGTGGTGAATGGTCAGTTTCTATTTAGCCTTTTAAGAATAACTTCACCAGGGGGAAAAATATTAAAGTGAAGTGAATTTTTTTATTCCTCATTATTCATTCTGAATATGTTCAAATGAATGTTTTTTGTTGTTGTATCAGAGTGACACCAGACTACCCAGTTATAGCTCTATTTTCAGGGCTTGGTAAAAATTATAAATTATAAACTACAGCTTAGGAAGTCGAAAATTTTTTAGTAGTATTTTTTATCTTTTTGGATATTTTTCCAAAATATTTAAAAACAACCAAATCTTATCAAACCTACATAGTATATAAAATCGTATTTTATCGCACTGTCCCCGTAGATATTATTTGTCTATCTTCTCTCTTATCAAATATTGTGATCTGCGTATCTATTCATGATACATTTTAACATTCTACGCTTACACGAAATTGGCGTAGGTTACCGCCTCTGGTGGTGCTACAGTAAATCTGTCATGTTGAATATTAACGTCAAAGTTTATATCCCATCGCTAAAGCAGCACAATTATTTATTCCCATTAAAATAAATCTACACACGAATGTTCTCAAATCACGACAGACACCAACCAAATGATTGATCTCACGCAATCAGCACGGCATCAACTGAAACGGCAAATTTCAAATAAATGATTACAATCCAAACACGCTCAGAGACGGACTTTTTATCATTATTTTACGATAACGAGAGGTTTCAAATTTGTAGGTGATGTGATATTTTTTTATGTCGGAAAGTATTGTTTCCCATAGTTCAATGAGCTCGAAAAAAGGTGTATAATTTCCACAGTTTACGGTAGAATATTAGTGTTTTGAGGTCTTAAGAAGCATTAATCAATTGTGTGGAGAAAAATTGATAATTAGGTGTAGTAATTGAATTTTTGTATTTTCTGATTCATATTATTTTTTATCATCAAATCATCTTTCATATTTCACTTGGTATAGTTGTTATCATTATTAGTGATTTTGATAAATGGCATCATGTTAGTTCTTAAATTACTGAGATTAAGTCTCATTAAGATTTGTTATAGTGAATTCACACTTAAAAAGTAAGATGCAAATGATGAAGATAACATGAGATGATACAAAATAGAAAAATAGGGCGTTGAAACAACGAAATAATATAATAATAACAAAGATTTGCATATGCGAATGTATGTTTCTCGTCAACAATTTGGAATATTCCATCTTAAAAAGTTTTAATTTGCAATATTGATTCAATATTTCTATCAACGTCAATTTGGATATTGAACTTTGAATTCTATGAGTTTAAAATTTTTTACAAGCTTTAATAACAAAATCAGCGGAAATCTTCATTAATTATTTCCCAGACGATGAATATATAAGTATTCGAAAGCTCGGAAAATATATTGAAGTTAGTTTACTTTGGTGTTTCCTTGCCACGTTCCCAATAAAAAACTACTTGTACCGTTTTAGAATTATAAAAAGGAGTGCAAATATATCGCAATAATTTTATTTTTACATGAAAGCCTGTACGTTAATATACTTTTCTACATAATTTCCTTGAATATTGAGGCACTTGTCATAACGTGGCACCAGTTTGTGAATACCCTCCTCATAAAATTCTGCCGCCTGACTTGTTAACCACTGTATCACAACTATTTTGACTTCGTTATCGTCTTAAAGACGCTGACCGCCCAGGTGTTTCTTCAAGTGCAGGAACAAATGGTAGTAGATTAGGGCTGTAGGGAGGATGATCTAGAGTTTGCCATTGAAAAGATTTGATGAGATCTTTGGTCCGATTAGCCACATTTGGACGAGCATTGTCATGCAGCAAAACGATACCCTTACTCAACTCGCCACGTCTTTTGTTCTGGATTGCACGACGCAAATTGTTCAATTTCTCACAATAAGACGCTGCATTGATTGTCTCATTACGAGGCCGAAACTCCACTAGCAATACTCCTTTTCTGTTCCAAAAAACTGTGCACATAATTTTCAGGGCAGAAATTGTTTGCTTAAACTTTTTTGGGTGATAATGAATGTCGCCATTCCATGAATTGTTGTTTCTTCTTCTTCACAGATCTCACGATGAATATTGAACGGTTTTACACCTTAAGCACCAAGAAATCGCATAACAGCCTGTACTTCACAATCGGCGCTACTCACGATTATCAGAGGCATCTTAAACACTCAGTAAACAACGTACACAATGCAGAATCAGACTGTAATGGCGTCAGTGCGTAGACAAGAGATGTAGGTAACCAGCGCGCATGTGCAGAACGCCGACCTTCGGATTGCGGCGGCGATATCGCAAAACGGTACTTACTTAAAAAATATGCCTCGTATATATATATATATATATATATATATATATATATATAAATTAAATTTTCCATTACAAGTACAAGAACTCATTTGAAATAAATAATTAAAAATATCTGTATGTGATACACTTCAGTAGAATGTATTTATTTATCATCCTTATACTTCTTATAGAAATATTAAGTACGTTTATGGAACAGGTAATTTCCAAATGGTATAAAAATATGAGTATTTTCGATAGACGTCATTTCAGTACTTAGCAATCAGGTATAAAAATAGTTTAATCATTGTACCATTTACACAATTTTTCATTAAACATTATTTATAACCGAACAAAAAATCCGATCCTATTTGTAACAATAAAAAGATGCACATTGGAAACACCTTCGTTACGATAGTTTACAACGTGAGCGGCGAGTATTTCAATATTAACGTCCTTAAGGTACAAAATGTATATTTTAAATTTATTTTATCAGAAAAGTGATGGAAAAATCTAATTAATTATGCAAAAGTGTATAGAAATCAAGGGAAAATTCTACAATTCTACAAGTAAGAATGAAATTGATGATGAGAAAAGGGTCTAAAAATATGGGAAATAAACACACACATATATATATATATATATATATATATATATATATATATATATATATATATATATATATATATACAGTATATGAAAACTACTAATTAAATTGTCTATTAATTATTAACTCAAGGAACGCTAACTAAAATTATGAAGTTATAAATAATTATTCATCGAGAGTCTGCCTCATTGTCATAACTAGAGAAAGAAACGAGTATCGGTTCTATAAAATCATCCACAATCCTATCTAACTTGAACTTCTTATTTACGACATAAGCACTACAATTTTTGCCACATTTTTCAAGGCTTTCCCAAAAAGATCCTTTACATCTTTTAGTTTGAAAGTAGTATTTTTGACTGCCATTTCATTTTTTACCTAAGCCTGATATGGTGGCAGCCTAAGTACAATTCTATTATTTTGTTTTTTTTTTCATCGGTAACAGAGGAATTGAACTTATCTTCATACTGTTTCATGATATATTATATTCATTTCAAATTGTATATTCTTAGATTAAAACCATTTTTGCATATCTTTTTTCAATTTTGATGTTGTTGAAACCTTTTTTACCCCACGATAGTGATAAGATACATTTTTCACTACAATTTCAGCTCCGTTTGGAAATTTTCAGTCAATTCAGTCAATTTCATACAAAAGTGCTATTTTCGATAAATTACCCAACGTTCTAACAAATAAACAAAATTACATTCACCTTGTCTTTGGGTCATCATCTGAGATTTGTTTATACAAATTCCTGTAGACGATAAGTTGCTCAAAATTACAAAGTTCTTTTTTGGGAGAGGTTTAGCGAATGATATCTTATAGTACTTGGAAATATCTTATAGCACTTGGAATATCATCTGTGTACATTTTCAAATTAGTCCTGACAATTGTTGAATTGTCCACAACGCATCACATGTTCCTTTGATACTATAGGGAAATGTCCTTTTCGTACATAATTATTCCATGCAGATTTTTGCATATCTATAGTGCCAAGTGAAAATAAAATGGTAAAAATAATATGGTAAGCGACAAAAAATAGAAAACTATGAAAAATATAGACTACTGAGAAAGAGAAGTACAAAGTTAAACGTAAATAAGAGTGAACTTTGGATCTATAAAATAATGGAAGAACTAAACGAGGACAACAGAAACAATTCAAAAATCTACGAATACCTCAAAACAGGAAAAAAACTACAGTATTGGCAGACAGCAGAGCTTGGTAAAAACACTTCGACAATATAATAGAAGAATTGAACAGGGAAGAGGTTTTTAAAGACGCAATAAACGTAGAAGAACAAACACCAACGCTCAATGAAGTAGAAGATACAACAAAAAAATTGAACCTAGCAATGCAGAAGGAACAGATATGATCATTGAGAGAGAGAGAGAGAGAAATGTTTTATTGTCAAAAAACTGTTACAATTTTTAGAGAAAACCTTGTCACAACTAAAAAACAAACAAAAATAACTAAATAAAGATACAAATAAAATTTCAATATACAGAAGAAAACCAGAATGAGTAACAAAATTATAGGTAATAATAATAGGTAACAATTAGAATATAAGTCCATAGCAAAAATTAAACCAATATGCATCATGTCCGGAATTGAATATTATTATTAGAATAGAAGTTGTTCACAGAGTAGAAGGCACGTTCCAGTAAATATGTCCTCAAATTATTGCGGAATGGAGTGAAAGATGGTATTGATTTGATTTCAATCAGCAAGTGATTGTACATTTTTTTACATTGTAAAATATTGAGCCCTTAACTAATTCGTGCTTACGAATTAGGCAAACGGATTCAAAGATGAATAAGGAAGTAAGAGCCAGAATTGTTAATCTTTTAAATAAGTCTTTGCAGTGAGTCATACTGTTTAGTCCGCTCTCTTTCGTAGTTTAAAGATTTGCTCAAATTGAGTAGAAGCACACGTACCCCAGAAGGGAAAGGCATATCGGAAATGCGACTCAATAAGGACATATTAGACTGTTAAGGAGGTGGATAAGTTCATTTCTTTGGAAACTGATCTCTAGATAGGCGATGTTGTTTATAAACAGAAGAAACAAAATAGGGCCTAGTGCTGAGCCTTGGGGTACTCCACATTGACTTGAAGAAGACAGCGTTGTGTCAACCCTTACAAGCTGACTTCCGTTAGTAAGGTATGATTTAAACCATGCGAGAGATGTTCCCCTGAAACCGTAGTACTGCAATTTGTTGATTAAAATATGATTAACACAATCGAAAGCATTCGAAAAATCACAAAAAGTTATTGTAGTGGAGTGATGGCTGTTTGGGCTAGAGTAGATATTATTTAGGAGGGAGAATATAGTATCATTTGTGCATTTGTTACTTAAAAACCCAAACTGATGGGTAGTAAGTATTTTATATTTGAACAGAAATGTTAAAAGCCTCTTTTTGACCAATCTTTCTATTATTTCATTTAACTTGGGAAGCAATTGGAACAAGTGCCATTTTGAAATGAAACTTTCATTAAACTGGTGAGGTGATTTAATGTGCAATTGGGCAGACTCGAAAACATATTCCAGATGAGTTCTAGATGAGTATTTATTTCTTACGTCATTAATTATATAGCATTAGCATCAGGGAGATATGGAAGCGGATCATGAGAAGAAGTTATAGAATTTGAGAAATTTTTGCTACAATTATTGAGGTTATCAGGTGAAGTAGACATTATGCTCTATGACGAAGGCTTATTTCTTAGATGATTCACAATGAACCATGTTTCTTTACAAACACTACGAGAATTGACGAGTCTCCTATCATAATAAATATGTTTGGCAGCTTTTATTGTATTATGATACATTTTTCTGTTTCTGTTTCACATAATTTTTGAAGAAAGCACTATCCGGGAATTTTCTTAGGTGAGATAAAGATCGCATGTTCTTTAAAGATATACGTAAACCTTTAGTGGACCAGGATTTATTTTGCTCAATGAGATGGTGAAATTTGGTAAAAATGAACTACTGAATAGATTACACCAATTTATAGAGTGAGTCTGGAAAAATAAACAAATGTTAGACGGATGGAATTGTGGAGCTTCTTCAAAAAAGGAACCAAAAGAATGTGCTCTTATTACAGTCCTGCTACCTTACTAAATACAATCTACAAGAGTTTTACTCCCGTCGTTAAAACGAAAGTAAAAAGTATACGGTCACTTATCATGGAAAATGTCTATATAGATATAGACCCGAGAGTTCCAAAATGCTATTCATATTTTAAATAAAATGAAAGAAAAATGTTACAATTGAGACATTCTTTTTATAAACTAAAAACAAGTTTGTACTTGTTACTAAAAGCCATGTCAAAATTGCATGTCCCAAAAACAATGATAGAGCTCACCAGAATAATGATGACTGAGTAAAAATAATATGTAGAAACCGAAAGAATACAGCCCTAGTCGAAGTAATAAAAGACTGCGAGATGACAGGTACAATTATTACTAAAGGCGTCCAAGTATTGGCATACGCAGATGATCTGGAGGTAATAACGAGAAGTGTAAAGAGTCTAAAGGAAACATTCTTGAATACAGAGCAAGAAGCTTTTAAAAGAGGACTAGAACTAAATGAAGGGAAGACTAAGTATATGGAATTTAAAATAGAAGAGAGAGAAAGAGAAAGAAGGCAACAGCACCTCTGATGATGAATAAGAATGTTTTTGTTATGGCCAACACGATAATAAGTTCAACCTCTCCAGCCAAAGATTCCCGAATTGATACCATTCTCTCTAAAAAAAGCCTCGCTTTGCCCCTACCTCTTTTTTTTTCAGAATAGTACTGCTTTTGTTGTACACTTCAACAATAATCAGGAAGCGTTATATTATAAAGGAACTCTTATTTTTCCTTGTGAAGGAATACCAATAGAATCGCCTTCCAAATACAAAAATTCGGTTTAGGGTACGAAAAAAAACTTTGAATATTACAAACGAATCAATGGAAAGTAGATATGGAGTTTGTGATAAACTTCAAACGGTATTATATTTTTTCAAGCAAGAAGACACAATTACACTTGTATGCATGCTGGTCACCGAATGTAGAGGTCTAAATAGATAGAATGAATTGAATAAATTTAGAGCTGTAAATTATTTCTTTCTACATTTTTAAGTATATATTTTAAGCTTTCCATATTTTTTAGTGGTTTTTTTCCAATAAAATGAAAGATTGCTGTTTTTCAAACAAGGCTTCTACTTTTATATTTTTGAATATTTTTGTCAAATTGGTATTTGGTAGAATAACAAAATTAGAATGTTTTTTGAGAAATCTTGAATATTAAGTTTTTTACAAAAAATAACACAGTCGAACCTCGATATATCGAACCTCGATATAGCGAATTCCATGATAAATCGAAATTTTTCTATTCCCCTTGAATCTGCCTATCTTTACCTCTACATATCGAAGGATTGGTTTAGAAGACCTTGATATATCGAATTTTCCAAGATTCCTTAGCTTACACCGCACGACGTTTTTGTAGGAAAACCTCTATATATCGAAGCCCAGTCGAAAAAATATGAAGCGTTTAACCTGAACAGAACGTCCTGAGAAGCATTGAGCATTCTGAGAAGCATTCCCTTTTTCAGAACGGTCTTTTTTCTCAAGTAAGCCTGTAACTACCCCACTCACATTTGCTTCCAGTTTGGTTCAGTTTCTGTTGTGCAATAGATTTCGTCCCGTGAGGTACTACGTTACAGTTTGATGTTCAAAACATGGCAAGGTATAAAACCCTTTCCTATGAAGAAAAACTGAAAGTCGTTGAAGCCGTAAATGCCAGGGTTGAAAAAAGTTCGATATCACGAATCGGTTTGGAATACCCGCGAACACTCTATCTACAATTCTGAACAATAGGAAAAAATATGAAAATCAAACTTGTTCGTCATAAAAGAGGATTAAAGGGCCGAGTTCCAAGACATCGACGTGTGTTGTGAAGTGGTTGAAGCAGTGTCGCGACAAAAGCTTATCGATAAGCGATCCAACCTTACAGGAAAAAGCAACAGAATTCACTGAAGAACTCGGTAAACCAAATTTCCGTTCTAGTAATGGTTGGCTTCAGAACTTTAAGAAAAGGAAGTGTGGACGATAATGTGTGTATACAGTGGAGTGAAAAACTTTTTGAACTAACAGGGTACAATCTTGAAGATATATTCAACACTGACGAAACTGTACTTTATTAACAGTGTTTACCGGACAAAATCTTAGCATTCAAAGGGGACATGTGTCTACCAATGGACTACACATCAAACCAAAGATCTTGGATGAAATCTGACATTTTTGGCAAATAGTTTACGGACCTAGGCAAGGAGATACGAAGAAAAATAAGAGAATTTTTATGTTTATAGACAATTGTACAAGCACATGGGGATCTTCCCAAACTCAAAAATATAAAAATTGAGCTCCTAACTTCGAACATCACATCCAAACTAAAGCCTCTTCATCAAAGTATAATAAAAAACTTCTTTACAGGAAAGAAGTGGTGCGCCAGTTTCTTCTTGACATCGACGAGAAAAATCCGACAAAAATTAACTTGATGCCATGTGGATGGCTTCAAAGGCGTGGACAAATGTGACAGAAAAACCATTGAGTATTGTTTCAAGAAATACTAGTTTAAACGGAAAGATCGTAAAAGAACAGTTGAAGAGGATTGTATTGCTTTTGATGCACCACTTAATGTAGATGAAACTCCTGCACGATGGAGCGAAATTACAAAGAGCTTAAGAACTGAAGAGCTCATTTTCAAGGAATTTGTAAGTTTTGACGATGATCTGCCTATATGCGGAGAGTTAAGCGATGTATCCGTTTCCACAAACGCAGAAGAAAATGACAGCGAGGACAATGTGGACAGCCAGGTCGAGGAACCGAATTCAGACGCCACACTTCGTGATGCTCAATGTGCTATTATCATCTTGCGGAAATTCTTGCAAAAGAAAAATGTAATGACTGATCGGGCAATCCAATCTATTGCAATATTGGATGATGCATTTCAGGTAGACAAACTACAATTTCCGATTTTTTTCAAAGCTCAGCTTAATTTTTTTCACATATTCAATATGTATCTGATTTTCAAGTCAATTGTTTTATTGTGAAATGATGACCAAGGATTGTTCTTATTCTAATTACGTAATTATTTTATTTCTAACTGTTTTTTTTATGTTTGTCATTAAAATTCCTCATTTAAGTATTCAAAAAATAGCAATCTTATCAATGTTAATTGGCGTAAATTGTATTGTTGTATATGTACAATATTTTAATAATACAGGCACATTTTTTCTATATTACATTGAGTATATTCATATTTATCATGAACCTCTATCTCTATATATCGAAGTCAGAAATCACCTCAATAAATCAAACCTCGCTATATTGAAATCCTCGATAATTCGAATTTTTTCTGGTCCCCCTGAGCTTCGATATACCGCAGTTCGACTGTATATAAATATGGAGTATACTATAACCCAGTATATCAGTTTTATTATCATTATTTTTTTTTTTCGGTGTACCAGTACATGATTAATTTCTAGTTTTCGTGAAAATTCAATACTATCTGAAATAATTATTTTATTCTATCATTCAGTGGTTCATTGTACTACACCTATGAAAATCCATATATCGATCTCCTAAATTATAATTAACGTTCTGAATTATAACGTCGCAACGTATAATTTTCTATAAACGCTGCCAATCTAGTTACTTATTTGATGAGTTTAACAGGTTTGAGTTTTTTTTTAAATGTTCACGATTCTCTCCGCCTAGATTATAGTCAGGTCATAGTTTCTCGAGCTAAAAATATAAACTCCGTCCCTGCACACAATAACAAGTCATCTAATAAATAATCATCGTACCACGACAACTACAACACGTCTATGTAGGATATTATGCAACTTTTTCACGCAAAGTCTACCTCGTCGGTATCTATTGCTCATTTCAAGCCGCTTCGCTACATCGTCGTGTCAGATTTACGTTAGAGAAATACTCTAACCACGGTAAAATAGTAAATATACCCAACAACGATGGTACCAAATAAACATTGTGGTGCTAAGATAAGCTCACTTTCTAATTAACAGTTGACACAATCACAGGGGTACTCGACACGGAAGCTAGACCTGGCTATAAATCCGCTAGATGGTATCGAAAACACCAATTGTACCTCCCCTGTGCTCATGCAGACACGTAGGCACCCTACAAGCTGAATCGTTATGTTGTTGATAATTACTGTACGTTGTTGTATCTCGATTCATAAGCTTGTTATTTGTAAAGAAAATAGGCCCGTACCGTATATTTTTTAGTAAACAAATTAAATTATATTGTATTTTTTTCAAAGAGTAAGAGATGATGAAATAGTTTAAAATGTAGGTATATAAGGGAGCTCATATATCGTACAAACAACGGCCCTCAAGAGGACACCCCCAACACGGTAACTCCGCATTTCATAAGCAAGTGCAGAGTTATACATCGGGGACAGCTGTAGAAAAGGCGGAGGACCACTCAGATTAGATATTTTCTTGCCGAACAAGGTTGCAAGAGGTTTACCCGAGGCAGCGAAACTCACACACACACATTAAGACGTCCAGAACAAGAAGCCAAGAGTGTATAGTCAACAGGCTAATCTCTTAACAAAAAGATAAGACATCCCAGAATCTCCCATAGAACTCAGGGGACAGGAAGGAGTCTAAGCGCGAAACTGCGACGCGAATGAGGATGAGGACCTGTCGAAAAGACAGGGGGTGGTACAAATGTCCTTCTTCGCACCCACTCGTGGATTTATCCGGGAGTCGATGCTTAGAGGGACGGGATTTCTCACGCGTTCGTATGTGTGTACAAACAAAGGAGATCTTCCATCACATCAAATCAAAAACTCAGTACCCACAAATAATCGTTATGACTAATATTCCAAAGGTCGGCTTTTTACGTATTGGTGAGTAAAAAAACTCAATAACTCAACTTATTTAATTGTTTGTATCCAATTTATATGGTTAAGATCAATATATATTTAGCAGAACTCTTTTGATAAAAATATCAATATACTGGGTAAATAAATTACTAGGTCTATTAATATTATTGTGCTATCAAGAATTAAATTTGTTTCAGCTGCAAATATAATTTGTCTTCATATTTTCGAAAGAAACATGCTCTTTGGCTTGCAATATTTTTTCGATCCCTTAATGCTTTTCTGTTGTCTTTTCAAATTTAAATCCCAAATGTTCCATCAACACCAATAAAGACGTACTTCTAATAGAAATAATTTTTTTATTTTCCAGTTCATCATTTATGGTTTTGACAGTAACATGTTTCTGTAAAAAATAAAAAGTTTGAAACTGTCTAACCTGTATAAATAAGTATATTCTATTTTCAATACGTAACGGTTGAAGTAACACGGTAACCAATTTTTGCTATCGATCTAGACATAATTTACTACTCCATTAAAACAACATCATGAAATGACAAGACTCAGAACCTATATGATCAAACTTACATTAAATTACTTGTTTTTTAAAAACTTCAGATACCACACTATAAGCAATTGATGACACCAAATGTAGATGTCACAAAAAGTAGAAGTATTTTAAACGTCACATTCAGTGTTTACTTGTTAAAAAGGTGAATATTTTTAAACCATAAACTAAAAATGCAATTTTCTTAAAATCATTCAATTTTAGAGTATACTTTATTAGACATAATTTGAAGGGATAAAATAGTTTTATAAGATGGTAAAATATACACTGAATGTTCTATTTAAAAAACTGAAATCCTACGTAGTTACCAAACAAGTTTAGTTACTTCTCACTGATAACGTTCACTAGGCAGCATTTGAAGTGCACCAATTTTCGTCAAATCTTCATATTTTTCGCTCCAACTTGGCGACATCACAATTTGTGGGAAAAGAAAAGACAGAGCTATATGCAGAATTTTGCGCTAAATTCGATGGTAAACAAATATACAGGGTTTCTCATTTAAAAGAACTTTACTTCATGTTGTCACGCTTACGCCTGTATACCTCAATAAAAATTTTGTTTGTATATTTTATCTTAAGTAAGTTATTGCACTTCTACACAGTAATAGGCCACCGTGTATAAGATTCCATACTGTCAGTTTGGTGAGCTCAGGTACATTCAGCGTTTTTAGTTTTAGTCGAGTGGTATTGGAAAATATATAATATATAATGCGGTCCATAAGTATGGAATAATTTCAATTTTAGCTTACTATGTACTATGTGAAAAAACCTGAAACAGGTCTATTTTATTCTTGAATTGACAATTTACAGTATGAAAATATTATCCCCCTCCAACACCCCCTCTGAGTTATTAGCTTCCCACACGCTAATTTTAAATAAGAAAGGGGGTCATGGGGCACCTTGTCGGAAAGTTTTTTAAATTTGGTGCAATCATAACTGACAAAATTAATTTTTAATTTGTAAAATTTTGTAAATGTCTCTATTTCAAAACTTTAAGTAGAATGGAGTTAATAATGTCGCATAGTATTTAGAATCAGTTTTTCAATGTACTTTACAATCAATTAAATGTTCAAAAGGACCACCATTCACTTTTTGACAATTTTGGAATTCTCGTACATTTGATTTTGTTAATTTCTTCCGTTATCCTAACTTTTAAATCAGCTATAGTGTCTGGTCTATTGAAATAATCAGGTATTTTCAAAATCTGTTCTGCTTCCTAGATAATTACTTCCGAATATATATTATTAGTGATAATATGCAACCCTGTCTTACTCCACATTTTATATGTATTTGATCTGTAAGTTTAGGTATCAATTTTTCTTTCAGTATCTATATCAATTCTTCCTGTCGGACTCTATCAAAAGCCTACCATTAATCAATGAAGCTCGTATGAACTTCTCTGTTAACAACAAGGCAGCGTTAAATTAATACATTAAAACTGAAAAGGGCATCCCGAGTATCAAGTACACTTCCAAAAACAAATTCAGTGTCACTCATACCCAGTTTTCGTTAAATTCTATTCTATGAATGTCTTGAGCGCGTGACTCGTCGGTGATATAGTCGGGTATTTGTCTTTTTGGGGATTGTTATGAAAACAGATGTTAACCAATATGATGCCATTATTTTTAATTGGTTCTCATTAAACAGCTTGAGTAGTCCTAAAAAAGATAACGTTTTAGCTGGTATCATTAAAAATAAAATTATCGATCCTTATTTTTTTGAGGGCACAGTTAATGGTGAGGTTTATCTAGATATTTTGATCAACTTCTCAGTGCCCATATTTCGAAGACTTTTTCCTGATGTTAATACTCCAAATGAGATAGATCGATTCATTTATGAAGTATATTTTAATAGACCAGCCGATATAACTGATTTAAAAGTTAAAACAGATGGAAGAAATTTACAAAATAATCCCTAAGTCATACAAAATGTTGTACGAAAATTCCAAAGTTGCCTCGGTTGCCTCGGCATTGTATAATATAAATATAAATGTCCTTGAATAGATGTTAACTGAACAGATGAAAGAGGTTGAAAAGCTCCGCTGTTGATTTTTTCCATGTCAAAATATTCAATTACGTCTGCCAGAGATTTACAAATTGTACAAAATCATAAACACTATTTACCACTAACAAATAGTAATATAAGCATTGTAATCTTTCCGTCTGACGGCATTTTAAGTATTATATTATGTCAAAAGTTGATGATCTATTATATTTGTATTTACCGATATAAAATTGAATAGAAAGTTGTTAAGAGAACTGATTTTAACAATAAATACCTACACGTGTAATCTAAAAACTCACTTAAAACACCACAGTAAACAAAGCCCACGTCTCTCTCAACTTTTAGTATAATCAGTTATTCAAGTTATTTCAATTATATAGTTGTCTCTTTTGAGGTTACTACTGTCATTTTAAAAAAACTATTACGTAGGTCTTCTAGTTGATTTTGTGAAGAAGACAATCGATCTTATGTTGTTATGTTTAATTTCTATTGATAGAAGAATAATATATGAGGAAAATATATGTTTGATAAATCGTAGATTAACTCACGTGATAAAAGACTTCCACCGATTCTACTATAATATATAACAAAGCAAACAGGCCGCGTAAACCCATAGCTTCAAATTTTTTTTATAATGTTTTGAATCTTCTTTATTAAATTTCACAATTAAATACAGTCATATGCCTCTTCTGCCTTTTTTCCTATACCAAAATTTTGCATACCTACCTTTACCTCTTTTATACATTTCTTTTTTGGACTGATTCCAGTCAGAATGTTTCAATGCTATTAAAAATAATAAAATATGAAGAATATCTATGACAGTGGCTCTTTGGTTTCTTATTGGGTTTACAAGACGGTAATACTCATGTTTCCTTTGTCTGTGGAATAGCAAGGCCAGAGAGCATCATCATTATGTAAAAAAAATAAAGGTCTATTCGAAGCGAGCATATCCCGGACAAAATGATCAAAAATTAGTCGTTGATAGAAACCTACTCCACATATTAAATTGGGAAAAAGTAATGATGTATACCGGTATTTACAAATCTTACAGGAGAAACTTGTTAAAACACAGATCCATAAAGTTATGAAAGATATTCAGTCTTTCATCTTTCAATGGAAAAGCTGCTTGAAATCCATCCAAAGAAATTTTTAATTAGATATTAGCTTTATAGGGATAGAAAAATATAGTCACTCAATTATATTTTTCTTTATTCAATATTCTCTCAAGCTGTTATTCATAATTATTCAAAATTTACCTACTATTTCTTTAGATTGCATGAGATAAATTTAATAATTTCGTTACTATAGACAATTATTAACATAATATATATGAAGGTTGGCAGGCTTCAAATAAACTTATAAATACAGGACAAGATCATGCTATACTGAGAATTTACGCATCACGCATCACTATATGAACCTTAGGAGGTGTGGATTTTATTACTACAGCATGCCACTTTCTATTAGAATCGAAATTTTATTAAAAATCAAATCATATCTTTCAAATTAAAAACATGAATATTCGAAATATGGTAAATAGATAAAACGATGACGAAACTGATACGATTGACTTAGTATTTGATATGCTTCATGAAATCATAAAGCCTATCAAAATCTATAGCTCAATAAGATGGTGTGTATCTATGAGCAAAGAAGTAAATAAAAGGAATCTTACGAAAGTGTAGGGGTTAGCGGTAGCATTGGAACTCACCGAAACCTTGAAAAGTAACTACATAAGCTGCAAAACATAAATTATCAGTCAAAAACTCACTTATATTAACCACAACTGTTACAAGAAATTCAAAAGTATACTCAGTTAATAATATAATAAAAATTATCTCAAAGTCAAACTAATTTGTACAATTTTGGTTTGACTAATTTCTATAAAAAATATTGATGACTAAGCATCGAAAGTTCCATCGATCGTTCTTTGATCCTTATGCAGTCCGATGCAAGTAAGTTCAATGTACTGTAAGCACTAGACGGCAATCCTGATCCTGCAGCCTATAGAATTTTTCACGAAAAATGTAAACTCAAGTCTCCAGAAGAATGAGTAACCTTTAAAGGTAAAAAGTTATGAGCATACAACTATCCTACGAATAGTTGTATGAAATAATGAAGAATCTTCCATAAATTTTCGATGGAATCAAACACCAGAAGTCTAAATGTGATATCCTTAAAGTAAGCGCAATAGAGAAGGTTATTGAACTGTTGAGGGAAAGTAGTGAATAAAGTAGAAGCACAACAATCTAAGCAGTCCAACAACAGTATAAAAAATAGTGAATAAAGAAGTAGACTTCTAAAATCACTTTGAAATGTAATGGAGCTCTAAAGCGAATACTTGCAATAATTAGGACGAGAAGAAGATGTCGAGGAGACAGTTAAGGCGCTACTATATTAGGATATATTGTTTTGTATTATTTCTGCTACTTGTTCTTCAGTTGATCCTAATATTTTTCCTCGTTGTGTGGCGTTATATTTGCGATATGTTGTATTTTTTTTCAGTATTGCAACTTTTCAGAATATTTATGTTGCTTTGTTTGCTTTTGATGACAATTGCTTTTATTGCCCTATCCCTCTATTCCTTGTTAATTTTTGATAAAAGTTATTTATTTCTTCATTCAAAAATCTATCTTCAATGCATTTGATCCTGTCTTCTATTTCCTGTCTTTTTTTGCTCGCTCGCTCGCTCTTTTTCGTGACTTTTCTTTGAGTTTCGTACTGTCTCTCATCCCCATCAGTATTTTTGGATCAACACGTTCTCTCTTCTCCATCTCTTTTTCACATTCTTTGTCGAAGTATTCCTTCTACTTTTTTGCCATCTTTAGTATTAGTTTATCAGACGCTTTCTTTATGGTTTATTGTTTTTATTAAGGCTGTCTATTTGGGTTAGTGTTTTATCAATTTCCTCTCCATATCTGCCTTTCATTGTTTAATTGTTTATAAATTTCTCTATTTGAAACTTTTTGTTGGGATTGTTATTTGATTTTCTCTACCTCTGTTGTTTTTTCAGGAGGTTGTTATAAATAATCTGCAGAAAGGAAAATATGAGAGATTGATTAGACAGTTTCCAAATTGTGAGAAATAAAATAACTAAATAGTTTATTAAGTGGAACAAGGCCAGGAAACACTGAGAATGTATTTTGTGAGTTAAGACTTGAAACTACAGCTTGGACGTAGTTATTTTCCAAAAAAGACAGCAGTTGTTTCTATCTGAAAATCAACCTTGTTGGATAGTATATTCGATTTCCGCAAACAGAAATACATTTATTTTTATAGTTCGAGTTTTAAGATAAGTTGTATATCTGCTACATCACATCACAAAAAGAATTATATGCTAGAAAAAAGATTCATAAACAAAATCAAATATTCACTACAGGAAATGACAACTTCCAAAATTTGAACTTAAAGGAAAAGACGAATAGAAAGTAAAGAAAAATTGTGTCTAAATATGCATATAATTTGAATATCTCACCCTGTTCTGAGTATATATAAAGCTGAGTAGGACGGGGAATTTTAAAAATTATATAAAGCCATAGATAATTGTTCGTTATACGAAAGGTGAAATAGTAATTACCATTTCCTAGTTTTTTATAATCTCTAATGGTGTTGAATGTTTATCGAAAAGTTTTAAAAGACAAAATTGAAAACAAAAAGTTTCAATATCTCCAAGAAGGTTCCATTCGATCAAATATTGTTTTTATTGTTTTGTAGGAAATGTGTGTAAAGATCTAAGAATCAATAATCTTATTATTGTGAATGAATTTATCTCAAAGGAGTTAAAAGAATGAGTATTTATAACAAATAGGAGCTTCCTTATAAGCAATTTAACCGCTGAGATAATCACGAAAATCGCATTAACTTTCACTGTATCAAACAAAAGTTTAGGGTATTGATTAAATATGATTTTAAGATCTGAAACAAAATAATTTATTGATATTTTTTAAAACGATATAGATTTTCTGAGTGTTGAATGCCAAAAACAAATCATAATTTCTTCGATTATCTCAGAATACTGAAAATTAAATAGGGTACTAATATGGAATAGTGAAACAAAAGAAATTATCAAGGAATTCAATGAACCAAATTTTTTAAACAACCCCCATTTGCTTTTAATTAAATTGATCAATAAATTTTGTGCTCATAGCTGTGGAAAATTTCTAAGCTCCTGTATAGTTTCTGTTCACGGATTGTAGTGTTCAATGGCTTTTTTAAACTGATTTAAAGCATGCTTTATGGAATTCAGATCAGGCGATCGTGGTGGGAGAGGTAGATGATGAAAGCCTTAATTTTCTATTTCTTCTAAATCTACTGCAGCTTGATGTGATCAATATCATGAACAAAAATGAACTAAGGGCCTATATGGCATAAAATTGTGGCAGTTTGCCACCACTTATAACCCCCTCAGTACAGACAATGGAATAAATTCTCGTTCAGACCATAATTATACCTACTAGAAAGGAGTAAATTTTTTAGACAAGCCGTTGCTTCAAGGGTGTTAATGGATTAATCCATTTTCGTTTTAATCCATTGTGTAAAAACAATCCATAACGAGAATCATATGAGAAGATCGCTTTCCTCAATCCATTATGTCCGTGTTGGTATTCCAATGCTAAAGTTAATCTTTCTTGCTTACACACAGGTGTCAATGGTACTTGGTACTGATATCTTGAAAGCTGCCTGGATCCGAAATTAGTATAAAAGATTCTTCTACTTATTATTGACATATATACAGAAACATCTCCAGTATTCTTGCCAGGATTTTGTAGGTAAAACTAGGATTTCTATGAGCCGTAAAACAAGATAACGATGATCAATATATAGCCTCACAATATTTTTATACAAGTATAATTGAACAACTTTGAATTCAAACTGATTATCACAAATCCAAAAACTGAAATGAAAACTTCCCAAATAGCTATACCAAAATAAAAATAATTCCATTTTTTGCAAATGATAAAAAACTTCAAAATGATCTATTTAATTCATATTTAGATATATCTCTAATTTTTGAATAGGTGTACGAGGGTTGCTACGTAAATTATGAGATAGACAAATAAAGCAAATAAGAAATTAATAAAACAAATATTTATAATTGGATATAATTCATATTACTGCTTTTCAAAATATTCTCCATTCTCTTTTTCATTCGTTTGAACCAATCGTTTCATTCCGATTGAGGTACCTCCAAAACATGATTTGAACGCATGAACCGCTTCTTCAGGTGTAGAAAAACGTTGACATCGCAATTTATTTTCAATCTGCGGTAATAAGAAAAAATCATTGGTTGCGAAACAAGTACTGTACGGGGAACGATCCATTAATTCAATGTTTTGACTGTTCAAAAACGTTTTTCTTTGACCTGTTGTGTGAGAGCTCGTATTGTCGTCAGGAAATCAATGACTGTAATTGGTTTCCTCATTTTTTCGAACACTTCTGGAAAACAAAGGGCGTTGTACCATTTAGAATTGACTGTTCTTCGTTGCTCCATGGTCCATTTGCGACCATTTGCTTCGTGTGCGAACAACCAGCGAAGCATGATAGCTCGAGATGGTGCTTCATCACCAGTTGAAGTTGAAACGAGTTGATCGGTACACTGTTGTTGGTTTAATCCACATCTAAAGTAACAGATTATCACTATTATCGTGATTTAATTCCATTTTTTAACCAAGATGAATGTTTCAAGAACTCGTATGAGTATGTTCATCATTGAAAATGTCAAAATTCATAATAACAATGTTAGATTTGACATATTCACATCAGTGTTGCCATCTCTCAAAACCTAAGTAGCAGCCCTCGTATATATTCTTGATACATAATATAAAGTTTAGAATATTAATTCATAATATTAAAGCTTCTACAATTTTATCAACATATACTAAAAGAAAAATTCATCAAAGCTTTAGCTGAAGATATAAAATTGACATGAATTATGAACTCTTCATACTTGCCAACGTTTAACGAATGAAGTGAGCTAATTAAGGAATTCAATGACCCACCTTCGAGTTCACGGCTACTTTACCACAGGAAAATAGGTGTGTCTTGCGCCATTTATTGGTTATATTTATTACAATGTTACGATAACGTCGGTTTCAACCAATCCTTAGCTTCTGTTTATCCTAGAAGGGGAGGACGACGGACGGAGCCTTGTATAATAATAAAGAGTTATTTATAATAAAAGGTACGTGAAGTATAGCGTATTGCTATAAGTCTTAAAGGGAGATCATTATTTTTAGATGAAACAGCTTTATAGAAATATTCGATACATTTTTCTAAACTTTATTTATTACTTTGTTTCAATGTATATTTTCTATAATGAGCTCATCACCTATTTTTACAGAATACGAGCAATTAGAATTTGTCATTTAAACAATTAAATCGATAATAATCAAACAATGACAATTATTCATAACACGAATGAGGTTTCTCTACGAGAGTTATTTGAAAAGAGACATACACCAAATAAATTTTGGCAATATGGAACAGTTACAAATTGAAAACGGACTTCTTCAAATACTTTATCCACTAACAAGAAATAGTGTTTTTAATAGTATGTATCGGTAGTTCAAATGGTTTTGTTAAAAGTGGTTTATTGACTTTTGAATCTACTCGTTCGAGTGACTACCATGAGGATATGAACGCTAATGTTTCCAAAGAATGGTTAGAACCAATAATAGATCTGCTAGTAATGCATAAAAAGTTATCACTTTTAGAAAAATTATCCACATTCAAGTGGTTAAGAAAGGATTTACCGAATTGGCTCAATTCAAAGAATATTAATTCCATCCTGGTTCTCTGAGGAAAGGATTCTTCATGTTCCCCCACAAAGAGAAATAAAAAAATATGAATTGATGAAATTGCAGAAAATCGCTGTATATCATTGAGAACTAAACCTGATTGAACTGGTATAGGGGCATAGATAACAGTTGTCTTTGGAAGCTGGGAATACTGTGAAGCAGGAAAACTGGAAAAAGCAGTTAATCATGCAATTAGATTCTAATTTGGAACCCAGTCCAGTCACTTGGTAGTTCTACCTGAAAAATTTTCCAAGAGTTTTGAAACTAAGTGAATCAACTGATTTTGGGCTCTAAGTGAATCAATAGATTTCCGAATTTTTACTTTGTCATCTCATATCTTTGCGTAATGCGTCAAAATCTACTTTTTTTCACAATAACTCCTTTCCAATTCATTTTACGTTGAAAATGTAATTGAAGTAGAGAAAATTTCCTACAATTTATGTAGTTACCTGTTATTGTACAATCAATAGTTTTAGAGCCACAAATTTCACTCCAGCACATGTTTTGACCAAATAACTCATTTCATAACACACCACCATGAGTTAGAGTAAGTAGCGCGTTCTCTTGTGGTATCCTCAGTAAGCATTATCCACTTGTGATGCATTATTACAAAATTTACAGCATTCTCTTTCGTTCCACTATTATTGATGGACCAGGTTTTGCAAGTTCTTCGTCTTCAGCATGCAGCGAAATATCACAACAGAAGCGTTATAGGCATTGAAGGCAATCAGAATATCGTCACTATATTTTGGAAAAGTTGTTCTTTCCCTGTTTTCGTGTGCGGGCTGGCTGTAAACACCTTCAATTTTGGCCATCAGTTTATCCATATAAAATTGACACTTCAGAATTCTCCAAAAGTTTGTCCCTGTCAATTTTTCATTAAAACTTATCAAAAGAAAGGTCTCTAAACCTTTGTCCATGGCTCTAAAAATGTGAACGACACTCTATAACGATTAACTTGATGATTTAGGTAGAATATTTGATCTCTGTCAGCAGATGCTCGCATAATGGATAGGGAGGCGACACGTATCTTTATATCTGCGATGTCACGTACAGGCAGGACGCAGGTAGTTTGGTTTGCGGCTCTTGTATGCTGAAATGATTGATTTACAAAAAAAATCAATACATAAAGTGTATTTTCTTCAGTTTAATTAATTTAGTAACTATTTCCATCGTAAAATGAGCTGGAACCCAGTTATTTTCAAAAAACTGGTTTTGGGCCCCATTTTCCAATATGGCGTCGTGAGAGGCAAAGATACGAGTTGAAAAAAATGAAAATTTAAAAAGAGGACCATGAAATCTACTAATTCACTAAAATTCAAAACTCCTGGAAATCTTTCCAGGTAACCCACTTCTTGAACACCAAATGACTGTACTATTTGTAAGATTATTCTAGGTTATTGAAATGTCAAAGTTTTAGCCCTTATACTTATATAACCAATGTGACACAATGTTCTCCATACCTTGTAGAAAAATGGAGCATTTAAGAAAAAATCCCACTTTTCTACATTCAACGCTTCATAAGTTATCAGCAGGTTAATTAGGTGAAAATAGTTTACAGTCGATATATTCATTATACTCGTATTCATATTAATTTTATTTCATATGGAAATAGTCGAGGAAAAACTCAAAAAAATATTTTAACTGTCTACTAAAACAAGTGATACGCCTATATATTAAGAGTTCTTCATCATTTCATTACTCCCACACTCATAAAAATAGACTATAGCTCTACTTTTGAGATTATCGGTGGATAACTCATGCCAGTATCTCGTAATTTACTAATTTCTTTCAAGAATAAAATATGTTTTTGAAACTCAGTATGCAAATAAGATCATTCTTCAGCAATTCCAATTATTATTTCCCATCACATCTTTAAAAATAGATAAATGCCATACAATTTAAATGTGGAAAAAATCGTTATGCAACAAATTATAATTATTATCTTAACCCCAACACAATAATAATTTCATTTGGTTACGTCTATGTACCTTGTTAGCATTGGCGGGTGTAACAAAATATTGTATATCGTTGGTTGTTACTAGCAAGTTGTGGTCAGTTGGTATTCTCATGACGTTCGTGTGTTTGTTTATACTATAATCAGAGGAGTAGACATTGTAATTACCTGGAGCTCCAATTAAAATAATGGAGAGATGCCACGAACCATTAACATTTCATCGAGAACCTGTAGGGGCGGCTTCGCATTTCTGTTATTAGTACATTTTTGTAGTCGGTTTTGTTTTGATAAAATTAACAAGGAATCTATTTAGTTTTCCACCATAGAAGCACATATGTAATAATGAAAATCGAAGGTGTTATTAGAAAGTATTTATCAATGAGATAAGCACACTAAACAATCATTATTTTTAGATAAAGAAACTTCAAATAAATGTTTGATATATTTGTTTAAAATTAATTTATTCCTTTATTTCAATGTAATGAGATCATAATCTATTTTCACAGAATACCAGCAATTATAATTTGTCATTGAAACTACTAAATCGATAATAATCAAATAACGACAATAATTTGATATTTTGTTGTCCCATGGTACAATTGAGGCTTTTCTAAAAGAGTTTGTGAATACTCATCAATACAGAGACATACACCAAAGAAATTTTGGCCAGATGAAACCAGTCGAAAACAAGCTATTTCAAATAATTTATCCATCAACAGGAAAAAGGCGCATACAGATAATGGTAAACATTATTAGTTCAATTGGCTCTGTTAAAGATGGTTTATTGACTTTCGAATCAACTCGTTCAGGTAACCATGAATGCTGATGTTTTTAAAGAATGGTTCGAAAAATGATAGATCTTCTTCAATCAATTTGTGATTTTAATTTCTGAAAATTCAATGAAAAAATACGCGAGTTTGAACTAATTATTAAGAATATGCTTATCTTTTTTATTAATTATTCTATGAGGCCAATAATCTGCAAGTGGAGCGAAACATATAAACTGAAAAAGATGAAATTATTGATGTTTTTATGGATAACGTGTCACAAATACATGGTTGAAGACAGTAATCATATTACAAATGTCGAAAGGATAATTCAGGAGAAATTTTAGTTGTTTCAGCACATTGCTTCAATCTAGAGTCCACAAACTTACAGTATACCTTATGTTACTCTATAATGCTGACTGAACTTGGCATTATATTTCATAACACACCCTTTAGACAGTATTATTATATTTCGACACCTTGGAAGGTAATAAATGTAAACAACATCTTGAATCAGAGGAATCAGCACTCAAAGATTCTCAAGCTTATAAAATTCAAGCTTTTGGTTTGTTGCTCATTTATTTTTTATGATATAAAGCTGAAATTTTAGTACGTTTGTTTATGTATTCATCTTTCCAATATTTATCACCTATAAATCAGAATTTCCGAGATTATGTGGCATCTTACAGCCTATAAACACGAAACTATTTGGAATTATTAGAATATCTTTTCTTGTAAACTCAGCAGTAAAATCAACATTAATTTTTACCTCACCACAATTATCATTACTTATAAAATAATATTTTTCATTTAAAATAAAACCAAAAATGATTTTTAAATATTATTATTGACTCATATGTATAAAATTATTACAGTTATGATTTTTATACGTTATCATTATCCCTCTCAAAGTAGCTACTGCCTTAATTATAAATTTTATATTTTACATCTAAATTTTCGTAGTTGAAAGTCAAGTCATCTTGGCCAAATTAGGTGAATATCTCGGAAAATAGACATACCCAGTATATTAGCACCTAGAAACTTATATTTTGGCATACTAAAACTATGTTCAAAATTCACATATAATTGGATGATCGAAGTTTGCAAGTCGGGGGGTCGAAGGTCACAAAAATCGATTTTTCTTATATTTTTGCAAATATCTCGTCATCTATGAGTTTAACTTTATTTGTACTCCATATCAATATTGTAAAGAATTTATTTCTCTACAACTTTTGTATTCAGCATTTTCTTATATCTTGAACTGTTTTCGAGATAGAGTGCGTAGAGCGCGTGGTCAGAGAATTATCTGAGATCAACTGGTAGTCTCGATCAATAACTCGTAATATTAAGGTTTATAGATTTATTATAGTCAAAATTTATAAAAATCTCGAGAACAGGCTCAATTCCCTTCTTCTTCTACTCCATCTTCTTCTTCTTCATTATCGTCGTCCGTCTGCTGAAGAATTTCAAGTTTATCTTCTTCTTTTTCAACATGTGTCTCCAAGTCATTCATGATTTCTGGGTCAAATATTCTATCATCAATATCGGTCTGTCCATTACGCTGACCACAAGCTTAAGAGCACTATAACCTCGCTTTCCCGCCTCCACATCTTGAGCAACAGCTACTTTTGCAGTTACAATACTGTATTGAGTACTGTATTGTATTGAGTGATTCATTTGGTGCAGGTGGTGAAATAATCATGATAGGTTCCAGGAATTCCTCACGCATTGTCCAAACCTATAGCTGGTGCTCCTTGAAAATTAGAGTCAAATTTTGATTCAATACCTATCATTCACGAAAGGCTATTTTTCCTGAATATCATTGTCTATATTTTCTTCCACAAATATCTCGAAAAGTACTCCTTCCTTTAATACAATGAATTCTAGTAATCGATAAATTCAGTAATTTTCCTTGGAAAAATCCAAATAAAAATACAATACATAACCGGTTTTTCTCGGTATAAGCAGTGGAAAAGTGATCAAATAGAGAATAGTATCCCTAAAACGGACTACCGCCATTTATAGGAAACAAATACTCCTAGTTGCTAAAGACAGTGATCTTCTGTCTCTTTCCATCATTATACTCGCGTACAGGTTTCATAATACGTAGTTGGGAATAATATTGTATTCATGATTATATCGTGTAGCTAAAAAAACTGATTGTACGTTTTGATTAGTTAGAAATGTCTAAATATGGATAGACCGTGGGATCTAGTTGTGAACTATTCCTTATTCCGAATTTAATTTTTAGTGTTAGAATAGCGTCTTCGAGTTCAAAAGAATAAAAAACAGAGCAGAATGGTTAGAAGAAAAAAATGTTTTATTTTAAAGCGAAAAAACGCTCTGAAATACCAAGAACTACTCTGTCTGTCGATTGTGTCAAAAAAATGAGTTATCTCCAGAAGAAGTTACAGCCACTAAATGACGAAACGCAATCATTTTAGAATCCATACGGCGACGGACCCATTTTTAAAACGTCGTAAAAAAAACTTTCGTTGAGAAGACCCACTAGCATGTCTTCTGTAAGAGATTTTGATTTCAGTATGAAAAAAATATACACTTATTTTGATCTCTTTGAAAAAGTCTACACCAATGGCAACTATACTCCAAATCGCATATATAACGTCGATGAATCAGGGCTGACAGTGGTTCAGAGCAAGATACCCCAAGTATCGTTCACAAAGGAAAACGCTTGACTTACTTCAGCTGAAAGAGGCTCTTTAATGACAATATCTTTTGCCAAGAACCTTATTGTTCTTTTTGTGTCTCCTTATATCATTTATCCGAGGAAAAATATGAGCGAACAGCTAATGAGAAGCAGTGCTGTAGGTGTTACACATCTATTAGGGTGGTTCAAGATTGGTTCAAGCATTTTATCAAACAGACCAACCCAACCTTAGAATCAAGAATTTTCTTGATCCAAGATATTCATTATTCGAGGGGAAAACAATGTCAAAATTATGTCTATACCTCCACACACACACCCCACAAATTTTAACGTTCAATCAAACAAGAGAAATTGCAACGAATGGCTTTCGCGTTACAGGTTTTTGGCCATTGAATAGAAATATATTCAGTGAGAGCGACTACATTGCTTCCCAATGAGCTGCAAATAAAAATGGTTGCACAACCAATGCTCCCTGACAAAACAATCATTAACAAATGATGCAAGACCACCTACTAGTTTTTTTCAACTGAAACTTTTTTCACACCAAGACAAGACACAGAATTATATTCAGGATCCTCAACTTTTAGGCTTGCTCCCAGTACTCTAAATTTGGTGTCGGAAACATTCTAATATGGGAAGAAAGGCAAATACTGCTGAAATAATAACATCTCCATAAATCAACACGTTGGCATTAATAGAAAGAAGAATGAAAAAGAGAATAGATTATCAAAGTCAAAAAATAAGAAACACAAAGAAAAAAATCGAAGGAAAACAGCATAGAGAAAACCAAGTCTAATAATAGTCCCATTGATTTGATACATACAGTGCGACTGTTGCTGCCATGGAACAAAAAGCTCTTGACTGATTAGATGCAAATATTATGGACATGGATCAAATGTCTTAAGTGCGAGTTCTAGCCCCGTGGAGTAAGTACTTTTCAAAATTGTTACTATAGTAGCTCATAAAAGTAGAGGTATTTTAATTATAGTAGTCCATATTTGATTACATCTTTTATGTTTGGGTACCTTTCTGTTGATTTAGTTTTTGTGAAAATTTTATATTTTAAATTAATATATGTAAAACAACATTGTCAATAATTAATAAGAATCAAAAAAATTTCATTTTTCTTTCTATAACCCAAAAACAAAATGCTATTCCATATTTGGTCACTTTCCTCTGTATAAATTCTGTGCTATGATCGTGATATTTTGTTTCCGGAAGTAGGTGATAATGTTGATAATTGTGAAGCGCTATTTAAAGAAATGGATACATGCGAAAATCAGTTAATCGATGTTAGAAATCTTAAAATTCGAATTGAGAGTGCAGAAAGGGACCAAAGAAATCAGGTAATAATCAATGGAAAATTACGTATGAATGTCGAAATCATTTAGGAATAATTGAATTGGATTGAAAATAATTGAAATTAGTTTGGAAATAGGAGGAATTTATTATAAAATTATGCCACTGTCATTCCAATAAATTTTATATATTGCCTTGACAGTTGATGTTGATGGCATCAGTACGTCTTCACCTTCCAGGCAAAATTTTTACCTCGAAAACATTGTTCTTCATTTTCTTGATCAAGAGTCTAGTTTCGTTGCAAACGGCTAGGTCGATTTTTGAAAAAAAATATCACTGTCATTGCAATTAATTTCATACAAACAACGAACGATTTACATTGAAAATGTGCGTACCCATTTTTCTTTGATACATTAATGCACCACTCATAAACCTTCATTGGCGCATGTAACTATCATCACATGATCAATTGCACAGTTCTCTAAAGGACATACAGGACAAATATTCTAGTAGATTTTGATAGTAATGGAATTGTAGAATATCACGAACATCAACTTTGAAATATAAAAATGATACAGAAATAAAGTTGTGAACAATCTCATACACGTCTTGGGGTGTGATTGTTCACACACTTTATTGCACAGGCTGCAAGCAGGCTAAACCACTAATGATCAATCCCAACCACGCTGTTCTACGTCAAGTACTTTCGAAATTATAGCTGTTTATACTGTGTGGAGGGGGGAGGGGGGTGAAATTGTTCAGTGAGGGTGAGATTAATCATGAGAATTATTTATCACACATTACCCTTTTCCTCCAAATTAAAATAGATTCTTGATTATTATGAAACCTTTTATTACATTATAAAAATGAAAATACATGAAAAAAACTGTTCTCGTGTATTTCAAAAGAAAACTGAACTTGTAACATTAGATACATCTGACATGAATTCGTCACCGTCTTCAACTGCAAAAATCTTTTTGGATGTGTCCAAAAAGTTCATACCCAATGAGTCAATTTCCCTTCTTCCTTCTTCGTCCACTCTCGCCTGCTGTAAAATAGCTGTGTATCGATAGATAGTTTTTTTCTTGATCCACCGTAAACCTTAACCAATACAAATTTTCCCACAGTAACGTCATTGTCTTCTGGTTCGAAATATTATGTTTCTACTCGCACGTCATCACTGTCATCTTCCAGGGGTTCGTTGTCGGAGTTGTCATTGGTTAATGGATCATCTACATCTGAATTGCTAGAATCTGTATCAGTACTTGCTGTAACGCTTTTGCCAGGTTGTACAGATATTTTTTGTCTTTTAATATCCCTTCTTGTTGGTCCTGCTGTAAAACGTGGCTGCAAGTAACTCAAAATGATATTCGCAGAGCCATCAGTATCACTGCCAATATCTTCAGATGGGATTTTCTGCAAGACTCGCTTGGGATCAAAATTTACAATTCTTGTCCCTTTAAATGAAGCTATGAGATCTTTTCTCCAGTAAATGGGGAAAATCTTTGTTGTGGACGGATTTTCTTTCAATTCAGTAACACCGACCTCCAAACCATTTTAAATGGGCAGAAAAACCCAACATCAAGAGCTGGGGTGAGGTGTGTCGAATTTTTTGGAAGGCAAACAAAGGCAATGTCATTTTCTTGGCAGACAGCGTCCGTGAAGTGGGATGAAAGGTTATCGTCCAACAGCCCTTTGCGACCTGGCAAACGTTTCGCGTGAGGTAAGAATGTCGACTCAAATCAATTGGTGAAAGTCTCGGCATCCATCCGACCATGGTGGGTACGATTGTAACGAGAACCTTTTGGACCCAATAATTGAAATTAATGTCTTGGTAAAGTTGCATATTCGCTCTGGATAGCAAGTTACAGGCTGGTACATTCTGTAGCGTTTCCCTCAGATTATTAAAGTATTCAACCATGATATCTCTTGAAATATTAAGTAATTTTTTGCCAAGTATCGTAAGTCGATAAGTGTAAGAGGAATCTCCACTCTCCACTGCAGTTTGCTGCCCTTATAAATGCTTTTTCTGTGTCAAAACTGTTTGAACTACGCTTTTCTTAATACAGCTGCCAACGTACTTATTGCTTAGCGTGCCAAATGGAATTTTATATTTAGCGGAACCACGACGAATAGACCAATCTTCTTGAGTGATTTTTGGAGGTGCCAATTGAAGGTTGGCGTCTGGATAATCCATGTATGAACTTTCCCCAACTTTGTTTGGTACTTTCTACCTGAAACAAACAAAAAATATAAGACGAATGAAGTAAATTTCAAATAGATATATTCTATTATGTGGGGGGAAATTTATCAACGAGAATGATAAATCTCACCCCATATACATGATCAATACGACCTTACATAATAAAATGGCAAATATTATTAAAATGGTTGAGCCGACTGTTAACATTAAAACACACGAAGGTTACAAAGCATAAATACACATGTTTATTTATTGGAAATTAACAGAAACTAGTTGAATTCTGACTTACCGGACAAATTTCTGAACGTTCACTTTCACAGAAAAACAATAACTATTAATGACTTGCAGTTTTCTCACTATACAGACAGCCGTTACTTACTTGCACATATTGTCATATGCCATCTTTGTACTATCAATATTGGTCGAAAGAAGCGTGTTCGCATGGTTGATTTAGGCGCTAAATTCAAATATATGTATGAATGATTTAGTGAACATTCTCGGCCCGGATAATCAATTTCACTCCAAATTACCTATTAACTAAATGACTTTTTGCTAATCTACATGATACAATCTCAATAAAATAAGTTTATTGTCGTAAATAACAAAAAATATTAATAATAATCAACTAAATCCGACAATTGTCATTTAATGCTGAGAATTGAAATGATTGATTGAAATAAAAAAATAGCTTCATTTTGTGAAATATACTTTCGCTGTCACCTCTGGATTTTCTTCGTGCTATATAATGAAAATCGCACTTCCAATAATATATTTATTATCATTTTTATTTCTTGAAAAATGACTAAACTATGTTTGCTTTATGAGAGAATCGTTAAATTTTCAAGAATCCATCACTGTGCAACTGTGGAAAGTCTATATTGGGTTAACCTTTGACTGTATTTATTCGAACGGAATCATGCAAAAGTCATAATTATGTGAGAACGAAGGTAGTTACATAGTTATTACAAAATTCAGTTAAAATCACTAACAATTCAGTGTTTATCAATACAGAATTATGCAGGATTACTAAGAAAATTTTTCGTTCGAAGCTATGTTAATAGATATGTTCAAATTATTTAAATGTAAATGAATTCAACACGCAAAGATTAAAGTAGCATTTATTCAAAATGTATGATTATCATTTTGAAGAAGCTTCTTCCAAGAATTCTTTGATTGTGATGACAACCAAATAAAATAAATTCTTTGTGTTGCTCAATCAACACGTGTACGTCTATTCAGCGCAATATTTATTTTGATATTCATTTCATGAACATGATAATTTCACGGAATTAAATAATAGAAAAACTTAGCTAAGAAATTTTTGGAAACCCACACTTATTTCAAATTCACATCAAATTTAAAAAAATATGATTCTTAGTATATACCATATATATGGTATAATTGGTCTTAGAATAATTTTTTTTTCATGTGAAAAGCAAGTACAAGAGGCTAAACCTTATTACACAGTAAAACAAAACAGGGCTTAAAAAAATTAACAGAGCAGATAGCCATCATGAAGCCTTCAGTCTCTGGAAAGACATTGCTGAATAATTCTTATCCGCTTTGGATATAATCCGGTGCAAATCTGAGACTTCCGATTTAATATTCACGTAGAATTCACGTAGTTTCATTATCTGTCGAGAGTGCAGGTTGATAAAATCAATCAAGCTCTTCCACCCTCCTTTCGGGGTAATGTTGTTCTAATAGTGGATGACTTCGGGCGGTGGTTGTTATTCTTAGTCATCATTGTTCGTGTTAACCTCTGAATACCCTCTAGCTCTGTTTTCGTCCACTTCAGGATTCTAAAAGAATACGTTAAAACAAGTATGGCGATGTTGATAGCCTGGACTAAGTTGCCTGTATTGATCCTGGATTCTAGCATTTGCCTGCTTGTGGTTCAGCAGCTTAGCCTGTTGAAATCCTAGGTATTTGTAGTTTTCTCCGTTTTCCATTGCCTGTACAATATCTCCGTTGGGAAGTTGCACATCTCCATTCATGATAATACCTTTATCGATAGAGTCTTGCACTTAGACAGTCCAAACTCCATATGTATATCGGTGGAGAATCGATGTGTTATATCGAGAAAGTGATTGATTTGATGCTTATTTGCTGCGTATAGCTTGATATCGTCCATATAGAGAAGATGGGAGATTGTACAGTTGGTGTCTCTGTTCTCTTTAATGTTGAATCCGTACTTTGTATCATTGAGCATGGTAGATAGGGGATTCATTGCAAGGCAGAACCACAACGGACTCAGGGAGTCGCCCTGGTATATTCCCCTACGAATGGGTATTTCGTCAGTACTGTGGGAATTTGGACCGATTTGAAGATGTAGATTCGTTCGCCATTTCCTCATAGTTGTTGAAAGGAAGCTTACAATAGTTGGGTGAACTTTGTAAATCTGCAAGATCTCCACAAGCCAGGAATGAGGTACACTATCAAACGCTTCTTCTAGTTCACGAAAGCAGTGTGTATATTCCAGTGATCTTTCTGAGCTTGCCGAAGTATCACAGAGTCCATGATAAGCTGTTCTCTGCATCCTTGATGATCTCTTCTGCAATGTTTCTTTTCCTCTGCTAAGATGTTATTTTCTCCAACGTGCCTATAAATTCTGTTAGTGATACAAGCTGTAAGTATTTAATATAAAGTCGGTAGGCACGTGATAGGTCTGTACTGAGTAGAATCATCCGTCTGGGAGCCCTTTGGAAGCAAATGAGTGGAACCCAGTGCTAAAAACGTTTGAATATCTTTCTGGGTTATGTAGGAGGTGAGAGAATTGCTTCGCTAATTCCCTGTGTACGCTCAGGAATTTCTTATACCAGACGTTTTGGATTTTATCAACTCTCGGTGCTTTCCAGTTGTTAACATTTTGGATTACGTCAGTGATTTCTTTCAGTGTGAAATCATTAAACTGCATCAGAGCAATAATCAATCGAATCTCTCGAACTGCTATCCAGTCGGCATTTCTCTTGTGAATTTTGGGAGTTGGCCATAATGAAAACCAATACTTTTCCAATGTCTGCTTCGATGGTATAATTTGATTGGTGTTTTTATTGGGCGTAGCTACAAGTTTCCTATAAAATAATTTTTGGTTGCCATGGAAAGTGTTATTCTGTAGCATTTTCTTTGTATACTTAATGTATCTTGATAAACGTTTGAATTTCGCTAAAGCGAATTTTCTTGAATATTTTTCTAATGTTGTTTCTCAAGCATTTAGAGGGTTGTGCACAATTCTTCTACTCCGTTAGGCGTCATAGCTCACTCCTAATGGTACTGCGCTACGATCGCATTATGCATTGCGATCAAATTCAGGGAAATATTTTGTTAGTTCTTGTTATTATTTTGCTAGAATAATGGGCTCTTCATTATTATTATTATCACTATTTTTAATATTATTACATTAAGAGGAAATTATTGTTTTAAGAATTATTGGCTCGGCTCAATAAACCGTTGACATCAAATTTTGTATGAGTTGTATTGAATCGAATGAAGGTACGTATTCAACTTTTCTTTAGTTTGTACATTGTTTTAACGATTATTTTATCATTATTATTGTAAATTTTTATTTATCACAGTTTTTTTTCTGTGCTTCGATCGAAAATTGATATTTTACAGTACTTTATCAAAAAGATTGTGAAACTGAAGCTATTTAGCTTATGTTTCGACATATTCAATATAATTATGGCCTTACATAAATCGAACATATCTGTTGTGAAGAGGGGTTCCAGAAAGCTGGTTTATGTCATCTTTTCTGATTATGAGACTGAAATCCTTTCTTAAAAATTTCGGAGTCGTTAGCGATAAGTATAGGAACAAGTTCCATCAGATCATTTCACAGTTGGAAAAGCGGGCAAATTAGGGCAAAAGAAACCCAACGGTGTTGGTCGATTATTGTTTGTTTTGAAAGAGAGCTAAATTTTGAACCAAATCCTATATTGTTGGTTCATAATAGAACGTTTTTTGTTTCACTTACTGAAATATTAAAATACAATAAACAATTGATTCTTTGCAAATATTGTTTTCAGTAACTTATTTGCACTAAAAATCATAAATCAAATTGAAAATATGAATGCAGTTCGTGTGTTATGGCAAACTTCAAACTATTTTATGATTTATAATAAGTATTCCAACTATTCAAATCACAAAATAGCATTAGACCACCAATCCTTAGAAACCCAGTATTCATAAGATTTATAAAAAAAGATAAATACTTCGAATTTTATTGACGTAATTTCAATAAAGCTTCCATCCCTTCAAATTTGATCATTTAAAATAACCAGCGCTACGAAAATCCTCTGCGGCATAAAACCAAAGACGTGTCTCCAATCAATATGTAAATAGGGGAATCAAAAACAATTTATTAATTTGAATGTGCTGCCTGACTCAATTTAGATTAATTATCGATACGTAAGTCGAGTCGAAGATCCGGAACGCATTCGGAGAGCAGGTATTGAAAAGTGTTTAAATATCTGATCGAGTTTGTGAAATGAATATTTCTATATGGCGTTTTTAATCCTTTTTATTCAATTAAAAAACGATATTATTTCCAAAGTTATGAATAATTAGAAAACTAGAATTTGAATAGGAATACATGAATGATAATATATCATTATGTATCTTCTTTAAATATAAAGGAAAGGAAACATAAATATAAAGGAAAGGAAACATAAACATAAAGGAAAGTTTCCGCTTTAAAAGTGAAAAAAAAATTCATACTTCCGGAAACATGTTTTTCCTTTAACCATCCGGAAACTTCCTATTTTCCGGATGTTTATTCTTTGAGAAAGTATAGCTTTCTCGGCTACGTCATCTCCGCACTAGGCCGGAAAGTGAAATACGTTGGATGTTATTGTATGTACTTTGTAACCAAGTATTATTATGACAATTTAGATAGGCATAGAAGAATGCAGTTCATAATTAGAGGAAAGGATAGTAATATAAGAGCGCCTATTATGAGACAACTTAAAGTTGCCACCTAGCGACAGCCCCCAAATTTGATTTATGGTAAGGTGATTTATGGAATTAGTTGAATTGATTTTAGTTGCAGTTGAACACAGAACGCACATATGGTTTTATGCATTTATGGAATTCTCTTTGACGTGATTTTTTCTTAGAAAGGTAAGAAAATTTACAGGTTTCGATTATTTAATTTGTAGTGTGATAGTGAGTTTATATATATATATATATATATATATATATATATATATATATATATATATAAATAGAATGCATAAAACTTGTGTGGTAATAAGTAAATAATTTTTTCATAAAATTCGTAATTTAAGATACAACGAGGATCTTAATATGAGCTATCTCTTATTTGGAGCGCTTTTAATTTCTTTACAATTTTAAGTCATTTTTGGCAGATGACTGAAAATAAAAACAAAGGAATCAGTGGGATAAAAATGTCATGAATAGCGCTTTAGCGATTATGGTTTCCAAAGCATTCACTGTTCCAGAAGCTACGGGGATGTATTGATATCTAGTTAGCCTAGACCAGTTCCATGCATAAACGAAATATTGCGTTACCATAGCAACGAACAATAACTTATTGGAAGTGTCAGTGTAAAGTTTGACGTCAAAAAAGTAAACCAGAGCAACGCAATAAATTAAAAGAAAAAAAAATGTCCACCGAAATTGTGAAAATCGAAAAATTATAAATAGTATCGAGCCATCATCAAGCACCTCTATTTAAAAGGGTTAAGAGGTAAGCAGATTTACAAAGGTATGGTTTATACCCTTGGAGAGCCTTCATATGCGACTGTGAAAAATTGGACTGCAAGTTTCAAAAGAGGTAAATTTTCCGTTGGAAATGATCACCGATCGGAAAGGCCAGTTTCTGTGACAGTCCCCGAAAATATCGATGCAGCTCATAACATGATTTTATCAGATTTTCGAATTGGGCTAAAACGGATATCCGAAGCACTGAATATTTCATACGAATGCGTTCATCACATAGTTCACGTCAATTTGGACATGAGATAAATTGCTGCAAAATGGATACCCAAATGTTTGAATGTTCACCAAAAGCGTGCAAGGTAGAAGCATCGCGTTCGATCTGTGCTCAATTTGAAAACGATGTAGACATCTTAAACCGAATTGTTACTATGGATGAGACTTGGGTACATTTCTATGATCCAGAAACAAAGCAACTATCGATGGAGTAGCGACACTCTGGTTCTCCAAGACCTAAGAAGTTTCGTGTCCAAAAATCTGCTGGAAAAGTTCTTGCTTCAGTTTTTTGGGATTGTCATGAGATAATCATGATTGATTTTTTAGATAAGAGTAGAACAATAACTGGAGATTACTATTCGACATTACTGACCGCTCTATGGAAAAAAATTCAAGTGAAAGTCGCGGAAAGCCATCCAAAGATGTTTGGTTTTTGCAGGACAATGCCACTGCTTCGAATCTTATGTTGCCATGCAAAAAATTCGTGATTTAGGGTTTGAATTACTAGAAACCCCCCTTTATTCACCAGATTTGGCTCCGTCCGACTATCATCTCTTTCCTCAACTGTGAAAGGTCGTAAATTTTCTTCCAACGAGGAAGGTCTAGAGACGTTGCAGGTTAGATGTAATAAATGTATCCAATTAAGAGGAGAATATGTTGAGTAATAAAATATTTTGACATTAAAATTTTGTTTAGTCCTATAGTAGACTAAGAATTTTTCAATATATCCTCGTCAATATATCGATAAAATTTTGCTCATTTTACTTTACTCATTTAAGGAGTCCGTGTGTGAAAAATGGCTTAAAGGGTTTTAACGTTGCACGTTTTGAAATATTTGGAACGTATATATAAAAAATTAATTTTGCTCCACACAAACTATTCACCGTTGACGGAACACACATCACGGTTGTACAATATAAAACAAGTAAAATCATTGGCTTGGAAGGGGAAAACATATTTTTGCCATAACATCTCAAGAGAAAGGAAAACTCTCTACCGTTGTGACATCTATGGATGCTTCTGGTACTTTTGTTCCACCCTTATTAGTGTTTTCTAGTAAAAACATGGCGGAACATCTTTTTGAAGGTGCACCTACCGGAGCAATATGCGCCTGCCATCCATCTTGATGAATTCAAATCGATATTTTTACATAGTGGTTGTTTTCTAATTTTATTAAATTCACTTAACTATCTAAAGCTTCAATTTTGTTATATTATATTCCCACACAAGAAACATAGAAATCATAGACGTGGCGAGAAAGAATAATGTTTCAATTGTCTGCTTACTGCCACATGCTACCCATAAGATGCAGCTACTTGATGTGTGAGTTTCATGACACCATTAAAAAACTATTACAATCAAAAAATAGATAATTATTTAAAAAACAATCCCAGAAAAGCTGTTACATACAAGAACATTTGCTCACTTTTTGAAAAAGCTTATAATCAGGCTGCAGCGATGAAAACTTCAATCTAGTAATGAAAATGGGCATACTTCAGATTTGGCTTTGGATCTTCCTAAGTGAAAGGAACAGCGGATAAAAAATCCAACATCAAGCAATTCAGATTGAGAATATTATGTACATTATGACGACTCCACTGATGAAAAGGATAACAATGATGCTGAATGTTTGGTTCGTCAGGTGAAATTCTCCGAAGACACTCGAGGAGAAAAGTGGGCTAGATGTACTGCTTGCAAAACTTTCTATATTGCTATATTTGTGGAGAATTCATGGTGAAATCGCAAGCCAGGCTATTTTCCAAAAATGTGAGAAAAGCCTAGGTATTTAACATATTTTGGTACTTTAATTGGAGACCAAGACAAGCGTGCTGTGTTAGTTGTAGCGTGTCATTGGTGCAGTGGATGAATGGGAAGAAAAAAAGCATGCTTTTTGCAAATCCAATGGTATGTTGGGAACCTACTTACCATTTTGACAACTGCTATTTTTGTCTAACAAAGACTGAAAATTATTCTAAGGAAAGAAAGCACAAGATCGAATATCCAAATTTTCCTTCTGATATACGTCTTGTTCGCCATAACGAAGATTTACCAGTACCTATTGCGCCTTTAGATACACAAAATATTGTTTTAGAAGATACTGGAGATAACGTATAAAAAGCTTCGAAAAACAATGCACCGACCCTATTTTTACTCCAAGTACCAGTTCCGGCGAGCCATATTTTATTGTTCAAAGTGAGTTAATTAATTTAGCACGTGATTTGGGGAAAATTTGGGAGCTGTCAGTGATGAGAAGGGTGAAAGTTTCCACAAAGATATTAAAACAATGAAAATTCGGTATCAAGGACGATGGGATTCGGCCATGATGGGAGTTTACTGTTAAAAAGAAAAGTGCAGCCCCTCAAAAAATAAAAAAGTAGAGATAATTGATATTTTTTAGAGTGATTTTTTTAAGTTTGTGTTTTTAATAGATGTGAGGCATATTTATTAGATGTAAACTATAAATATTGTCAATATATAAGATTTAAAAAACGTGAAATTATTTTTTTAATAAATATCAAATATTTTACCATTGAAAATAGTTCCATGAATGTAGCATCATGAAAACCTTACGTGCTACAGTTATTTCTTTTATATTTTCGTATTTGTATAAGTCCATTTTATCACAATATCACAATTCATTCTTGTGTTACTACAAAAAAAAATTTGTCGACCAGTAATTATCAGTTCAAATAAACTTAACGTTTTAAAGTAAAAGGTGTCTCATATTACGTGCCTCTGCCCTACTATAGCAACTAACCAATTTGATATCTTTTCAAAGTTTAATTGGTTTTGTTCACGATTTTTGCAATAAATAATGGGAAGCAGTTAGGCTGAAAATGTGCTGTTTTTAATTTTGATCTCTAAATAAATGATATAACATATAAGAAATGGGCTTCACTCAATTTTATATTAATGTTAATAACTAATCCACACGGTTGCCGAAAAAATAATGTACTTAACACGACTTCAAACTGTTTTTTCAGACTCGTTGACTTCCAGGACTCTTACAGAATCTCATCTACTTGCCCGAAAAAATAGTACTTATACAGCAGTATTTTGAGGTGAACATCACTAGAAGCACTCCCAAAACTCCCAGAGAAATTTCATCAAAGCAGCGACGAGCTGTATTGTCACGGAGAAACACAACACCTACAATAAATATTCCACGTCTTTCTTTGTATAAGAAGTTGCAATTTCTGCAGAGTTTCACAGTGTGAACAGCAGGTACTTAGTGCAACAAAGATCATGATAACTGCATGAAATTGCTGCTCAGCTCGGTAATTATGCGCCCCATTTTGTTCCTCTCCTTACTGTCGTATTTTTCGGTCTGCTCCAACCAATATATACCTTCCCTTCCTGTCATAATTTATTATTCTTAAAGTATTGTCTCCACTTCTATTTTGTTGCCAACCCTTTACTTTTTCTTCTTTTCAAAATGAACTCAGGGTTACAACGTTTTTTTGTTTTTGTTTCTTCCAAAAAATAATCGTCATCTGTTTTCCCGTTAATGAAACTGTCCTTGCACATAGAGCAGTTTTGCACTTTTCAATCTACTGTCTTGATCTATACGATTGTCAAATAAAAACAAAACATCCAAATAGGTGGACCTTTAGTTAAAATCTCTCATCGTATGCGCAAATATATTCTCCCATTTATGTTGATAAGTACTGACATCTCTGGATTTAGATTACGGAGCTTTCCAAACAACCCTCGTATTATGAAGAAGTAGATGATGTATATAAAAGATGGAATACGTAATTACAATCATGTTAAAAATGTGATATCCAATGTAAATATTGAGAATTCCCACCATATTTCATTTCGAAACTAATCATTATGGAATGTAAAGAAAAGCATAGTGTTCAAGTCCCATTTTACAATCTATTTTTTCGTATAGTAATTACAACCTCGAAGCATTTTGTTAAAAAAAAATTACCATCTATTTGATCTGACATAAATCTAAGATATCGAAGCATTTAGATCAACAATAGTACGGTGGATTGGAATGCCACCATATATTTATACAGGGTGATTGATTAGTATGATAAAATTCAGTTCAGCTCCTTTGTCCTTTGAGATATCAATTTGAAAATTTGAGGGATTATGGCCATCATTAGTCTTCTCATATTAATATTGTTCACAATCTTATACGGTGATCCAGGTATTCCACAAAATGAAAAATTGTTATTAGATTAAGATTTTTAGTTATAGGCACTTTCAACTAGCACAGGAGATATTAAAATTATAGTTAACACTATGTATTGGATGCTTTGAATTGTACACATAAAAATCTTAGATCGAGGATGAGGAAATGACAGTCTTAAAGTTTTCTTAAATTAATATCAATCTCTCAATTAATATCAGTCAAAAAGTTGATATTTTAACATACCACCTCAAGTTGCAGAAATTTAATATTAAATGATGACTTAAAAGCGTCATCTTTCAGACGTAAAACTTATTTCAGAAGACTAGTAACAATGGATGGGCTATGCATTCATCACTATGATCTGCAGAACAAAATACAGATTAAAAAATGGAAATTCGCGAGTGATAAATTCTCCTGAGAAAAAATTCCGTACAAGCACGGGAAATTCCATTGTAATGAAATACTTTTTATCATATTCGGCGGTGATTTGCTCACTCTGAGAAGACACAGAGGATGGCGTTCATTGTAGCAGAAGTGTACATAAAAGAATCCATACGAAGAAAAATAGAAGTTTGCAAAATATAAGATTTGCGACATTTCATCAGTAAAATCAAAACATCTGCGAACCATCTGGTTCGATATCTTTAGTTTTAAAGAATGAAATATCGAAGGGACTAGACTTCTACAATAATACAAGTTTTACAATAAATGTTACTACCAACACTAACGATTTCTAAATATACTAATTATAGTGTTGTTTAATGAAAAGTGTTATAAATGAATTTAATTATTATAAAATATATTTTTTTCATTAGCGCACGGAAAAAAATCATAGATCTGGAAAAATTTTCTGTGCGCTGCTCACACACCTTCACACCTTTCTAAAAACAGACTGTTTTCGAATGATAACTATATTAAAAATTGCTTTTTGCGATGCTGAGGGCGTGATATTGTCAAATTATATTTTAATGAAGATCCAAAAAGTTCCAAACGTCAATATATTTTGTTTGTTATTCACAGCTCTCAGGCTTATTGTTTACTTCCAATCCTCATATGTTTCCTTTTGTTCTGTATCAGGAATATGTTACCATTTATTGATGCCTTTCAATCGTATTCGAAGGGGTCAATGTTTTCATTTTTAATCATCTAAATTCGTAGTTAGGACTACTGGGCACCCCTGGTCTCAACCCAAAGCTGTTCAAAATCACTCTTAAATCTGAAGAAACATGTTCTAGTAGACGTTTCCAAATTTGATCGAGACTATAATCTTACTAAAATGTTATTTTATATATATGGTACTATATACGACCTTCTGAATATTGAAAAATTACTAAAAATTAGATAATAACTGTTCTTTCCAACGATTGCTCGATGGTTCTATGACTCTTTTTTACCATTTATTTAACACTGAAAAATACTTATCGACCGAACTAATGGATTAAAAGGAAACATAGTTGACGGATATGAATATTCATGGTATTCAATTTGTTATATAATCCAAAAGCTGTCATCTGCTAGAACATCGTTAATCAGTTCTTAAAAAAGTTTACGAGGAAAAAATACTAACCGATTTCAAAGATAAATGATGTGCTTCAACAAGAAAGAGACGTATTGTGAATGTTTATAATTTTTCTTGTTCGTGAGTATTAGTGGGATCTTTAGATACTTTATTTTAGTGTAGATTTGGTATAAACTATTGGAAGTATCGATATATTACGGATGTAGTTTGATATGAAAATGAACCCGTGATTATTTTTGTTATAATATAATTGAACTAAGCTGCACTAGAAGATTGGTTATCTATTTATAATCATTAGGGAAAGGTGATTCTCTAATCGGAGAAAGTCATGAATTGTTAGAGAACATCGTGAAAATTTTGAAAGCAGTACTATTATAATTTCTACGTTCATTATAAGGTGAGCTACTCTAAATAGACTTAGAATGTGAATGTAAAGTTTATTTTTTCATCAATAATTTATTTGATAGATATGAAACAAACATTTTCATAATTTATCCATCATAATTTAAGAGGTATTTTTACCAGCTGAATATGCTGTGTTCAGTTTACTACACCTGTTAAAAAATACATGAACTTAGACCATAATTTTTGTACAATTTACATGTTAAAATCACCTTACTTAATATGTAATGTTCATAACCTCTGAAAAGTCTTTCTTCCATCTCGTGATTCGTCAGTGATTTTTAGATGTATACCGTCTAAGAAATTCTTAAAACAGATAAACAGAAACTTGGGAAGTTAAGGTAAAGTCAAAGTGCCCAGAAATAAGGACTACCTAATGAAATATTATGTTTATTAATGTTTAGTATAAGATGTTTATGTACAACAAAAACGAGGAGGATGTACATACTGGTTAACAGTTTTTGCCCATCCAATAATGCATTCATTAAATTTCAAAATGATATACTTAAATAAATTCGAAATGATGTCATACAAAACAAAAATAATTTTTCTTCATACGATAACATGTTTATATTTGTGCGACAGAATAAAAATTCCAAGATCCGACTTGTTTGTTTATTGTTCTAATTTTGACTTATTCCTTCGGTGCTTATAATTGTAGTTTAGTCCCAGTTAACCCTGTGAGATGCAAGAGAGTACTGCGATTTATACTTTTCGGACCAAGACATCTTTTTGTGAAGTTCGTATACGAATTTTTTTCGTTCTCGCAAAACCAAAAGTAACCGTACCGCTGCCGCCGAATTATAATATACCTCGAGACTACAACGTGAATTAATAAGCATCTACCAGTAGCTTTGGACAGGGAACACGTTCAGGAAGGCCTGGAAACACCACAACCGCTAAAGATGAATGTATTGCATCAATCAATCCACGTAATCGACTACTCGACGGGCCCAAAGATAATAGCTCAGATTAAATAGAAATCTACCTTTGAGTACTTCTGAAGTGAAAAGGAGATTGAGAAAAGCTGGTCTTTTTGGAGGGGTGGCAGTTAAGAAATCTCTTTTAAGACGTCAAAGTAAAATTGAAAAGCTGCAAAAATTGGACGTTTGAAGATGGGCAAAAGCTTTTGACCAGTAATGTATATAGTTTTGAAGAAAATATCATTTGTTCGAATCATTTGGTGAATACATCAGCATTCATGTCTTAATGGTAGAAACCGGTCTGAATACTGTCTGAATAACCGATGTATACCTACAATTATCAGTCAGTTCATGATGGTGCATCTAAACCAGTAGATAAATTATTCAAAGAAGCATGACTTTCTAAAATTTATTATTATGGATTTTGTATCAAAAAATCAATCAATAACAGGAGACAAATTACTAATAAGTCTTATCCTGTGTACCAGCTAAACCATCTTGAAGGAAGTTTTAAATAGGTACTGCAATACCTAATTCAAAAAAACCGTATACCTCATATTTTGTAATCATCCTTGATGAATTCCTTTTCCCATCCAAATTCGACATCAGTGGTTCGTTTCATTATTCACGACTAACAATTTTTTGATAACGAACAACAGTTACTTGGTAATTATGTATATTCAAAAATCAAATATCAGCACCGAACATTATAAAGGAAAAATCCGTATATTGCCTTATGTAACAAGTTCCAGTTAATAACGGGTTAGTGTTCTCGATAAAATCGAAATAAAAAATACGGAGAAACCAGTAATGCAGTAATAAGCGGTCATTACAATTTTGAATTAACACTTGCAATTTATCAGATATGTCGTCGTTACACTTATCCTTTCAAAATTGAAAAATTAGGTATGCCAACAAATACTCATTAAAGAGATAATTTGATGCTTTTATAGTATTTTCAATAGATATTTGGAATAACATCAATTAGTTGTTTTGATAATGGTGAGCCTGCAGACATTTATTATAAAATTCCATTTTTCACTATTTCTGGAATGAATAACAAGATGAAAATGAAAAAGAAGTTTAACAAGATTTGAAAGATGGAAGGAGAATATTGAGATTAATTGAGAAAACATAATAGTGGAACTAAAAAACCAGGGATATAAATAGAATGAGCAAGGTTCTTAAAATAGCTTGATGTAAATCTGCACAATCCATTTCCATTCAACGCTACTGTACAGTTGTCTTCCAATTCTTGATCGTGAATCAAGTCTAGGTTATTAGTGACATCTTCAAATTAGATAATCCTATTGGATATAGCAGTCTTGATTATAATGTTGGAATTTTTTCGAAATCATTCTTAATATATAAAAATTCAGTGTCCGTGTGTATGTTCCGAATGAAATCAAAAACGAGTCTACTGATATTCATGAAAGTTGGCATATATATATATATATATATATATATATATATATATATATATATATATATATATATATATATATATATATATGTAATTTGGTCCAACTTAAATGATAGGATAGTTATTTTCAAATTAATGGTCTCAATCATTAATAATTTATAATAAGCTGATCACCAACGTTGATTAAACTGTAAAATTTTGTCCTTTGCACCTCATAAATTGCGCCACACTTTGATATGATATATTTTCTTAGACTACACACTATACATGCAATTCATTTAGAGAATAAACCGAGAAAATCATCTAGCCAACTGCACAGTAACACGTGGGATCATTTCTTTGTCATTTATTATGAACCAGACATCAATTACTCGGCTGATTCCGATTACTGTTGGTGCGATGGACAAAATATGCAATTATTGTCAGGCGTTAGAATTTTGCAGTGAAACACCCGGCATGTGTTGCGCATCAGGAAAAGTTGTATTGTCACCACTCCCTACTCTACCTGAACCTTTGAAATCCCTTATTTCTGGCATTTCGAATGAATCAAAATTATTTTTACGTAAGACACGAAAATTAGATTCTTGCTTCCAAGTAACGTCGTTTAGAGCATTCAAAGTTTGTGATTTGTCATCTGATGGTCGTAATTTTGACATACAAAATTCAAAGCCAGGTATATCATAAAATTTGCCAAATGCCAAAATTTCTTCAGATCTATTTTATGGGCAATTGTGAAGAACGTGTAACAGCTCGATGCCAGTATAATTTCATTGAACAAGCAGAAGAAAGAGCAATTGTTTTTTCTTTAGAATTATTTCAAATCAAATCACTCAGCCACACAACGCGTGGCTGGGTCTGTTAGTCAAAAATAAAATTGATCAATAACTTCTAGATATAATAAGGTTTCCACTTAAGTTTTGATATATGGTAACAGTGACGTGAAATGTCAAATCTGACATCGCGTTCATAAAGTTTAATGTTTTCAATATCAGTTCAAACAGAAACGTGTTTGTGTCAAATCATCGAATTTATGAGTCATCTGGCATGCATTCTTTGTTTGGCTCCCAATGCTTTCTTCTTATTCTCATAGATCAAAAATTAATTGCGAGGTCAACGTTTTTATATATCTAAAGAATCGTTCAAATCTAATGTTTTAAGGTGACACAAACTGATATACAATCAAGCGATGTCCAATCATAAATATTTGTTTTTATTTGTCTATTTCAAAACTTAAGTAGCAACCCTCGTATTGTGATTTTTCTTGAAGAATTGAAATAGTAGCATAAAAGTTTGGTCAGATTTTCTAAAAGTGAACATAACTAACATCAAAATTGCGAATACCACATATCGGTATCTTATGGAATGTGTAGACGGCGAAAATTTTTCTTAAAACGTCTATTAGTCTGATTTGTCTATAATATTCAATAAACAGTTGCAATAATCCAGCCTGCTATCAAAATATCGATGATATAGGTGTAGATCGATAGAATGTGGTTGCAATCTGAAATAGTATAACCAGTATAGTATAAATAGTAACGGCAATAAGATTTATTGAAATCCATCGTATTCACTAAACGAATCCCTGTTGGATGAAGGAGATTCAACATCAGGGTCAGTGGTCTGTAAATATGTGATACAGGATTATAGGCGGACATATAATTGGGACATTATTTAATAAGACAGTTAATGGGAAAAGATATTTAAACTTTTTAGAAAAGAATTGTCACTTTTTATAGTCATTTGTCGTGACATGCTCTTAAAACATATGTGAATTGGACGTGGAATTTTATTTATTTGGCCCCCAGATCTTCAGACTTAGCTAGCTCAGATTTTTATTTGATAGTCCGAATAGAAGATCTTTTTTACATCAAAGACCAACGACAAGAGATGATATGATTGAAATAAAACGACATGCAATACGATATATTTCATTGGCAGTAATAAGATTCGCTAAGTTCAAATCACTGCAGGTGGTCCAATGTAAGACTTTCCATGCAGAATGAATTTTTGATTTCAATTTGGGCGAACCAACTTTATGAACGTTTGAAAAAAAATTGTTGCTGCATTTCTTAAGATACCTTGAAACAGAAAAAATCTATCGAAATACAGTTGTCGCTATTTGAATGTTAATGTAGTTTTTTTTATTAGACTCACTTAAACTTTCATGCTCCTATTTAAATTTGTTAAGAAAAATCGTAACGTGTAAAATATATTAAACAACGCCCTCTATATTCACGTTTTTAATTAAATTGCTTAGAAGTTATATATTTTGCATTGCTGGACAGAATTTTGAGAAATATAAGCTTTTTTAATTTTATGTTTTCAATCACTCCCTTTAGTGATGACCTAAAATTCTAAAAATAATTTGACTTATTTCGCCAGGGCCATTTTTGATACAATTGTTCTTCCCTGAAGCTGTTACATACTTCGTCCCTGAGATATACCTGAAAACCGTTCTTAGTTTCTAACTAGGGTTTGTGTAATTTAACAACATCTCAAAATTACTTTCCTGTAAACAATAAAAGGGCTGCAAAAATTATGTAGCCCAGTGTTATCGGACAGAATATAATGACAGAGGTTCAATTGGTCGCTAGGATGACTAATGGTGTTGGATTGGATATTTGCTCAACCTATAAATTCGGTTAGAGGTAGTAGAAAACGTCTTGAGCTACACCCTTGATAAATAGTAACGGTAACGATGAACAGAATTATTATTGAAGTAAGATCTGAAAAAGTCCGTTTAATGGTAGAATAAAATAAGTTGCATGTCATAGCTGAAGTAAGTATGTTAAAAATTACATTATAATTTTATTTAAAAATAGAATTTACAGCATTGATTTATATTTATCCAAAAAGCACTAAGAGTTTATTACAGCCATAAGTGAACGAAAGCACAATTGAAATTAAAGTATCCGAAATAAGTTAAGATATGACACATGGCTCTACTCGATTTTCCATACCTTTACAAGTTTGGTTTGTGATTCCAGCAATAGAGAAAGTTCTAAAAAAATTTCATATATGTTAAATGCAAGTTTGATAGGATTATTAAGAAAAAGATAGTTATTATTTCACTGATGTGTGAGAGTTCGAATTATCGTGCTGGATAATGATTCATCTTCTGCGATTGCTTTCCCGGATTTTTTCGAACACTTCTGGCAAACAAATATTAGTGTTCCACTCAGAATTGACCGTTCTACGTTGCTCTAATGGGACGGTGGTGACATGTCCTGTTATTCGGTAAAAACAGGCGACCATTTGCTTCGGAGAGAACTTTTGTTTTTTTTTCAGCATTTTTTTACACCAATTGACATTAGCGTTTGTTGGGCGATTGTCAAAATATGCGGTATGCAACGCAAACAAATCTTTTCAACAGCCAAATGGAATATTGAAAGTATGCGAGTGGAATTAATGCCCAATTATGCTCATGATATATTATATACGATCTTGCAATATCAGTTTGTGTACAGCAACGATGTTTTCTGGCCCAACAGTCGATTTTGGTTAACCTTCACTGCAGAAAAGTACCACCACGATTGAATTCGGAAAACAGTGGCTCCAGTCGGTACACTGCTGTTGGTTTAATCCACGTCGAAATCCATAAAAACTTATCGCACTAAAATGTTCACTCAAATAGAACTCGTGTGACAAAACCTTCTGAGTGTGTTTACCATTAAAAATGGTAGTGTCAGATTCAATATTTACTTATCAGTGTTACCATATCTCTAAACTTATGTAGAAATCTTGGTATAAATAAAATAGAGACGAAATAATATTATTTTTCAAGTACAACTTTGTTACTGCTCAGTTCATTACTTGCAACTCGATTTGCATATAGAAAGTCAAAAAAATGTTTCTTTTATAAAATTTTCATATCGTACTAAAATTCTTCACCACAATTTTTTGCATTAATTTTTTGTTAGTTGCTATTTGTTTATGGATGTAGACCAATTTTAAAATTCTAATACGTTAATTCGTAGACTATTCAAGTTATTATTTGTTTTTAAGATTTAATTATTTAAATATTGATCACGACTTCCCCATTATGTCCTTACGATTATATATCTCAGAAATGTACACGAAAAAAATTTACGATGATTCAACACGGGACAATAACGAGTCGAAATTATATAGTCAAATAATGATTTTGGCAGATTGTAGCATCACCTAATTGAGAACATCAAATCGAAAAAGTCACGTTTTTAACAATTAAGGGTTATGAACTTTATCAATTTCCAATCAACAGTATCTACTTAAAATAACAATGATTTATGAAACCAGTATAGCATTAATTTGTTATTTTTTCACCAAGGAAAAGATTATCGTGACGACGGGTGTCGAGTATTCATTTTTAAAGATGAAGAAATCAACGATATCTAACGATGTAGTCAATATAATAAAATTCATTTCAAAAATTTAGCAAATCATTCAACGTATTCCAATAAACTAACCTTATTGTGGTTGTCTTTCAGATTTATGATATTGATACTGTGGATAAAAACATAAACGTAAAAGGGAAGCAAAAGAAAAACTGGAAGCATGTCACCTAGAAATAAGAAATATTCTAGTAAAACCAATTGGGTTCCCCTAATTATTATATATATTATATATATATTATATATATTATATATATATATATATATATATATATTATATATATTATATATATTAAAACTTCGAATTTGGATTTTTAAAACCAAAAATTACAATTACAATATATGTTTATTAAGCAACTTTAGAAGAAAGAATAAATTATTAAAAGAAAGTTTTTATTATCTTCTGCATTTCCGCGAAGTCATCACATTCGTTATAGCTGTAAGCTGTTACTTCATATCTAACTCCCTTGTAAAATGCGAGTAATCTAATATACACATCATGGTCAATACCTGAAAATTATATATACGAGGATATATTGGAAAATTCTTAACCTACCATAGAACCAACCAAAATTTCGATATCAAAATATTTTATTACTCAACATATTCTCATCTTAATTGGATACATTTATTACAGCGAACGTCTCTAGACCTTCCAAAAAAAATGTTTCTTCTTGCTGTGCAAACCAGATCTCCGCAGCTTTTATTGCCTCCGCGTTGGAAGAAAATTTGAACTTTTAATCTTTTTTTCAGTTGAGAAAAGAGATCATAGTCGGACGGAACCAAATCTGGTGAATAAGTGGGGTGATCTAGTTAAAACCCCAAATCACGAATTTTTTGCATGGCAGATTTGTGTGCGTTGTCCTGCAAAACGAAAACACCTTTGGATAGCTTTTAGCGTCTTTTCTCTTTAATTGTTTCCCGTAGAGTGGTCAATAATGTCGAATAGTAATCTCCAGTTATTGTTCTACTCTTATCCAAAAAATCAATTACGATTACTCCATAGCAATTCCATAAAACTGAAGCAAAAACTTTTCCAGCAGATTTTTGGACACGAAACTTCTTAGGTCTTGGAGAACCAGAGTGTAGCCATTCCATCGATTGTTGCTTTCTTTCTGGATCGTAGAAATGTACTTGAGCCTCATCTATAGTAACAATTCGATTTAAGTCTACATCGTTTTCAAATCGGGCACATATCGAAAGCGATGATTCTACCCTTGCACGCTTTTGGTCAACATCCTAACATTTGGGGATCCATTTTGCAACAATTTTTCTGATGTCCAAATTGACGTGAACTATATGATGAACGCGTTCGTATGAAATATTCAGTGCTTCGTATATCCGTTTTAGCCCAATTCGACGGTCTGATAAAAAATCATGTCATCAACTGCATCGATATTTTCGGGGACTGACACAGAAACTGACCTTTCCGATCGGTCATCATCTTCAATGGAAAATTCACCTCTTTTGAAGCTTGCACTCCAGTTTTTCACGGTCGCATACGAAGGACATTCATCACCAAGGGTATTAAGCATATCTTCGTAAATCTGGTTACCTCTTAACCCTTTTAAATACAGGCACTTGATGATGGCTCGATACTCCAATTTATTTATTTTCACAATTTCGGCGGACAACTTGTTTCTTTTAATTTATTGCGTAACTCTGGTTTACTTTTTTGACGTCAAACTTTACATTTAAACTTCTAATAAGTTATTGTTCGTTGCAATGGTAACGCAATATTTTGTTTATGCATGGAACTGGTCTAGGTTAACTAGATATCAATACATCCTCGTATGTAAGTTCAGTTGTTGAACACTAATTTATTCAACTCTGCAATGACAAAATAAACCTATCGAAACACGAATATGAAATATATTAGATCACAGATCATAAAAACATCAACAAGACAAAAGATTCAAGAAAATATTGTATTTTCAACTTTTATAAAATATTAGGTTTCTTCACCAAATTTGACCTGAAAAATGTTAAGAGAACTGCAGCAATATTTCACAGCAAAACTGGAAAATAGGTGTATCTTATATTGGAACGAAGCCGTGTGATAAACTTTGTTATATCTTTTAAAAAACATTAGATTCATGAAAATTCAATATTCAAATTGACACTTGAAAGAAATTTGTATGAAAAGGAAGCATTCAAAACTTATAATAGATGTCAGAAGCTACAGAGATGCGTACGTGAACTCAGACCAAATATTGCTGGTAATGCAATGATCACATATCTGAGTAACAAATGAATATGGGAGAATATTGAAATGGAGTGGACAGCGAAAGACAGCGATTGTAGAAACAATGAAGGATGCAATGCAGCAAGAACTGAGAAGATTGGAGGACAAGACAAAACAAATTGATTTGTTGAAGACTGCAAACAGGCATTAGAAGGAAGAAACTAACTAAGACAGAAAATATTGAAAGACCTGAAGGAGGGATTAAAAGATTAGTACACACAGTAAAGGAAAAAATCAAAGAAAACTTACAGTGGGAGAAAACGAAAGCATCTAGAGGACAAACTGTGAAAAATTGAAGAACGTCGTATAAACAAAGAAACTAGAAAGTTTTATCTGGAGGCAAAAAGAAGTAAGATACCACACAACCGGATAGAAATATTAAAAACACAAAACGGCTTACTCATAAGGAGAAGAAAAAAATCCAAAGGTAGATGGAATATTTCAATAAACTGACTCAATCATTTCAATTTCATTTATAATTACTTCGCAAAACTGATACTATTTATAAGAATCTTCATAATTATTCTTGGTGTAATAACATATTATAACAATAAAATTCATTCCTCTAAGCATTTTTCTCACTAATATTTTTTAATTTTTAGGTTCTCCCTGTACGCTCATAATAGCATTCTAATTATCTTCACTTGTGGCTTTTTTTATCGTCCAAAACCAAAAATATTTTCCACATTGCCATCATTGAATTTCCTCAAGGTTTGGGACACGGTCTACTTGGAAATTTTTAAAATTCTGTCAGGATATGTATCATGAAACGAATCAATCATTTAAGTAATTAATTCATGTTCACTTAGTTCCAACATGTTTAATTTCATATATATATTGTGAAATCAAATTTGCTGCTGTTAAATTGTATTCCGTAAGTCGAGGACCGACTAAATCTGCTCGCAGTAAATACAGTAATATCATATCTACTCGATTTTTGTCGTTTTTGTATATCTTTTCTGCCCTATTCCATTCCAATTCACATTGCGCGATCACTGCTCAATAATAAAATGAAAACAAGGACTCAGTTGAATTTCAACGGTTTCGTCACGTACAAACTAAATGAATACACATTTCTCGTCTCTAATCAATTCGACCACAATTCCGCAAATTAACTCTTCTCATTAACTACGCTACTGTGTCAAAAGCTCGCATACCATGAGAACAAATTTAAACTTTACAAAAAAAAGACACCCAAAGTAATTATACAGGTCAAGAATCATTCACTACTTCAGAAATCATATGTGCTTCCTTTATCACCTCATTAAGGTTGTAACAGTTGGCTGAAGGGTCGGTCTACTGGAAAATGATCATATAATATAAAGAATTGGGATTAAGGACCTCACGCTTTGTTCCAAAATTTGAAGAAGGACGTCATATAAACTTTATATCTAGTTTTTTTAATTAGACGCGACGAAATGATCTACCGTAGTTAACCCACCCCATACAATTAAAGTATTAACATAATATTATCGTTGGTTTCGAAAGTTTTGGTATAATCGTTCATTATAAAATAAGTAGAACAGATGTAAACTTCAAAACTAGATAAATAATTGAAATACCAATAAGAGACGTCAAAAAGATACATCTGTATTTTACAGCAAACGCATCCAACAGAGTCAATGGAATATCCTACAACGAAGATGTATAGAAGACAAACTAATAAACAGGGTATAGGCTTTATGTAAATAGACAGAGTTGGGTAAAAGGTATAGAAAAGGTAGGAAACAACAAAAGAAGTAAAGCAAAAGTGTTAAATGGAGGAATAAAAAAAGAAAATAAAAAGAAATGGATAAAAATGATAATAATGACAACAAATGAGAAAATCTTAAAAAAATTCAATGATTGTTTACAGGTAATGATAATGAAAATGAAGGAACAAAAACTAAGACGATGGTAATAAGCCAAAAGGAGAAGTAGACACATGAAATAAAATTGGGGAATCAAATAGAGAGCAGGTCAGAAGCTTTAAATACTTTGGCATGATGAAAGCCTGGAACAAAAGATGAACGATAGACTGGAGCAGCTTGAAGATTATTTAAAGCAATTAAGCCATAGTTTCTAGCACAAAAAGGAAATACCCGAAAAAATAAAAACAGAAACCTACAGAAAGGTAGCCATATTAATATATGCATCAGGGACATGGACACTTACGCAGAAACAGAAAAGAAATGAGATTTCTATAAAAAATAGAGAATAAATCAAGATACAACAAAATTAGAAATTACTCTATGAAACAATATGAAATCAAAACAAAATCGAAGAAAGAAATTAAGAATGATTTGGTCATGTTGTGAGAATGGGAAATAGAACGATTTATACGGAAGATTTATGGACCAAAAAAAGAGAGATCAGGGAGTAGCTGGAAAAAGGAAATTAAAATGACAGGAAGTAAAATAAAAGCAAAGGATATGAAAGAATAGAAACCGCTGTGGAAGAAGGAGCTCATGTAATGGCTTACACTTGAAAAGGTAGGATCGCTCCAGGATTAAGTAAGTATAAAATAAGTAATAATAAATATATGCGAGAGAAATATTGTAAGAACATTAGTAATTTCTTCGTGGTTCTTTTTAACGATGACTACACCTAACAAAGTGAGATATGTACATTCTTTTCCACAATTATACGAACTGAGGGAATCTCTATACAAATTCTTTCAAAATATAAGAGACTACCAAGCTTTGGAGCATTACATCTAGGAACGAAAGAAATGGAAGATAAAGATCCTTGGACATTTTGGAACGAGTGAGATAAATAAATCAGCTGTAACAACTTAGCACTCTTAGTGCTACAGCCGCAATAACTTACTAAAAAGCACAAATCTGTTACACCGTTCAAAAAGCTGCTTTGTTCATTAAGTATTTTTTTGCTCCCATTATTTCAGTCGATATCATATTACCTCCCTAGCACATACCAGAGGTATGGAGAGGTGCTAAAATAACCTTCATATCAGAAGTAGGGAAGAAGGACACCACAAATCCTTCACACCACTCAGCTTCACTACGTTCCTACTCAAAACTATGGAAAAAGCTGTCGGCAATTATATTAGGACAGATATTTTGGAGTGTAAACCTCTCCATCGATGTCAATTTGCTTACCAAACAGGCAAATCTACAGAGACTGCGTTGGTACAATTGACAACTAGAATTCAGAACTCTTTGACGAACAAAGGAAGCGTAGTTTGTGCCTTCTTAGACATAGAAGTCGCCTTTGACAAAGCTCCACACGACGCTGTCAAGAGAGCATTAGATGCAAGAGGAGTAAATAGGACAATCTTCAGATATGGATAGCACAACTACTGTGTACTAGAACAGCAAAAACGAAAGAAGAGCATGACAATATTTCAATCACTGCAAACAGGGGATGTCCACAAGGGGGATCGGGAAATCAACAACTTAGCTATTCCGCGCTACATTAAATTAAGCAGTGATAGTCAATGTGATAGCCTAGCCAACGATCGAAACGGAAAAAAATGCTAAAAGGCGCTAATTTTTCTTTCAATCGGTTGTATTTCGGCCTGGGCAAATTCAATTGAGACTTTTGAGGATCCATTTCAAAGAAAATATTTTTCCCTTCAAAACGAGCCCTCATACGTACATTTTCAAGCATTTGGAACAGTTTTATAGCACTTGGAAGGAAAATGACACTTTTATTTTTTTATAGGCCATTCGTGTAAAGAACATTTTCAAAAAAAACAAGCGCCATTCTATTCCGCACTATAAAAGACAACTTTTAATCCCACATTTGAAATTCCATGACAATTGGTTAATAAACTACAACCAATTTCCGGATTACGGCCGGTTGCCGTCCTATGCGGATCATAGATGTTATGTATTTCTGTCACAAGTTAATATGGACAAATATGAGTACATTTGCTAATTTTGTAGTAGTATTGTAGTTGTAATTTGATCTCTCATTCGTCAAAAAATGTTTTTCGACTAGATACATACGTAGAAAATTCAATAAAAATTGGAGAAAGACAACATTTATATAAGTCTCACTTTATAGAGCTGCAAGAAATAAATTTCACAGTTACCATGCCGAAAGACAACACCTTGTTTTGCTTCAAAACTTTCTTCGTGAATATAATTTTAAAAACTGTGAAAAATTATGGCCAGGAATTGAAGTGATATGCAGTGCGGCTAAAGGAATATCTTGCCAGTCTAACATAGCAACTGATAACGTTAATTTGAATATATCACAAGAGAACATAGAAGAAGCAGATTCAAGAATAATTTTACATGCATTTCATGCAAACATTGAACGCAAAAAAAATACTGGTTCTTTCTCCCTCTAGCAGCAAAAAAGGACAGTAATACTACAAAAAATAGTCCACTGATGCTAAATTTGGCGAAGCCAATATTTGGACCCTAAGATTAAAATCTAATCATTCGAAAAAAGGTCATTGTGGTAGTCATCAATAACACTTTCATTAAGAGATGGGGCACCGTCCTCATGACAGAGTTTAGGTGATGCGTATACAAGAAAATGTGAATTTCATTCCTAGTATGGTCCAAAAATATTACCATAACATAATGTACACAGCTCGAAACGAGCTGAAAGAACTAGTATATTTTATTTGAAATCAAATTAAAATTGTCAACATTGTGAAAATACCTTTTGCACCATATAGGGAAGAGAGAAAGCTGTCGAAACTTATAATGTAGTATATTTTAGAGTTAACGGCAAGGAACTGTCGAAGTGTCAAGAATGGATGAAGTAGATCGTTCAAATAGACAACCGACTATTCAAGTACTTGAAGAATTCAAAATCACGTACGCGTCCCTGAACGCACTCACGAATAGATTATTAATTTTTCCGAAAATCTAATTATTGATCGAGAAAACGATCGGGTTTCAGTTTGTAATGTCATCTTTTAAGAGTGCACATAAAAACACCATAAAAATAGCCTCTTTTTGGAAGAGTCTACGAGCAGAACAATAAGATACAGAGTCTTATAGGTGAAGGTACAGAGACTGAAAATCCAAAGCCACTTCCGTAGCAATCTACAAGAACATACCTATGCACATTTCAATATCAAAATTGTTTCTGAAGATAAAAGATGCATTTATGCCTATGACATTGAGGTACAAATATCAATGGAGAACCAGTGAATCACCTTGCTTCAAAATAGCTCGTCAAACATCAAAGTAAAACTTAGTGACTCTAGGGAAGTATTGTTAAGATTAATTTTTTGAGAAAAAATAATTCATGTAATCAGTTACGCTACTGATTTGAACACAAATCGCTTTTGTTTAGAGTCACTAAACCTTTCAACACTTAGAAAAAATAGTAATGACTTCCAAATGCTGCTTTGTCTTTAATAATTTAACCCCTTTTAAATTAATGACAGTGTTTAATAAAGTGAAAAGAAGTTCTTGACTCCAGGTTTATTATTATTACACGGAAGAGTGAATTTTTGAATGAAAAATATTCCACGGAATTGAAATGTCATAACATGATGTACATTTTCTGAATTTACTAAACAAGGCATTCCATATTCGTTTAATGAAATAGAAAATTGAAATATTTCAATATGATGCCTTCTAACAGAGACGAGTCGTCTTTTCTTTGTACATGTCCAAACTATCTTAGTACCTGTACTTTTACTTCCTTTATTATGTCTTATCCTTCCATCTTATTTCTTATTTTGTAGTTACAAAGTATTCGATATTCTTCTTCTTGTAGCTTTTTTTATCCTAGGATTCTTCATATTATTTTTTCCCCTATTATACTCTGTTCTACTTTATCTTTCTATATTGAGTTCATCAATTCAACTTCATGAATATTATTATTTTTATTCTAGTATTTTCACTAATATGCTTTTATTACGTCTAATATTTCTAGTATAGTTTATTACTTGCTATAATTCTCTCATCTATTTCTATACTTCCTTCGTTTTTTTGTCTACAATTACTTCAAAGTATCTTTTATTTATCTGCATCAAAATATATTTTATTATGTTTTGATCATTGCCTAGTCTTCTGGTTCCTGCTTCCTTATTTATTCGTTTCAAAAATTTGTCTTGTCACTTACCATCAACACTAGGTCACCCTCATATTCTATTATTTGTGTTTTAGTGCTTCTAGTGCGAAGTTGGATAGTACTTGTCATAATTTCCGCTGTTAAAGTTGCCATTTTTGTCAGTCTGATTAATTTGTCGTGATTTCCATTTTCCTCTGATAAACCCTTCATAGCACCTATACAATTTTGCGATATCAGATACGGAATTATAGAAAAAGAAAGAGAAAGAAGATAGGTAGAGGTAAAACCAGTTATTGGGACAATTCACAAAGACTGAGAAATACTCTTCTGAGAAACTATAACCAGAGAAGATGTCTCGAACATATCAACCTAGACAAGAAGTCTATGAATACTAAAAGGAGTCTTGTTAAGGTAGAGGACAAAACCTCTATCCATATTCTCCCGAGGTGGCAGACTACGAAACTCTGGAGCATTACAACTATAGTCGCGTACGAAATAGAAGACTAAGATCTTTGGCAGCTACATCGTTGACCTCTTTTCCATTTAAATGAAAACAAATAATAATAGTTGTAAAAATGAATATGAAGTTATGAAGAGTGGGAATTCACCTATGACAAAAATTTTATAGAGCTACTAGAATTAGAACTGCTTCCAAGAATTCCACGGTATTTAAGAAACAGAGAAAATATTTTTTTAGATGGAATAAGAAAAAATTCTTAGCTTGATTTCAATTGCAGAAATAGGGAAGGTATAAGGAACATGAGAGATAAGTAGGTGTAATAGGAATATTTTACTTTTCTAGAAAATATTAATCATTTTTATGTTTTCCTCTTCATGCAATTACTAATGGAGAAAAGGTAATACTAACTTCAAGATATATAACTACAGTATTAACCTAACAGGAACTAGGAGATTTTACACGTAGTTAGGTGTAGAAACTGTTACAAAGTCTGGGAAACTCTGAGAGGTTCATATTACATACTTATTTTGTTCACATGAGATGGAAATTGTCAGTTGATGTGAATTTGTCAAATCTGAGATTGTCAAGATAAAGTTTGACATTTTTGATGGTGAACGTATCGTCATAAAATGGAATAATATCGGGAAAATTTTCTTGCAATAATTTTCAATGACTTTTCGATTTAGATTAAAGCAACTGCAGTGTGCCAATCAACTCGCTTCTACTTATAGTGATTTAATCGTGGTCGCTACATGATGAATTATGTGAAGGTCATCCAAAATTCGTCATGTGACATACCAAGCATATTTGTTCGCGTTGGACACCGCATAATTCGACAATTCGTCGCTGCGCGTTCGAAACCGCAAAAGAGCAGTTTGTAAATACCGCGTAACAGCAAAACGCGCAAAATTCAAATATCGTGCTGGCCGCTTCTAAACGCCTATTGGCTTATACTAGACTTCATCTGATTTGAATTATCCAATGAGAAACGTCAGTTGTGCTATCGAAACAATACCGCGGAACAGTAGGAGGCCTGAAATTAGCAGCAAGTTTTTTCTTCCTCCTGTAAAATCAATGAAAAGCAAATACGCGGTCTTTACAAATTGTTCTTACGCGGATTCGCACGCCCAGCGACGAATTGCTCAAAAAAGCTCCTTTTGATTGGTGCAAAGAAATGATAAAAAATTAGCAAATTAACAAAAAAAGGAAATAACTGGAATTTTCACTACCGTTCCACGGTCAATTCTAAATGGTACATGAAAATTTGTTTGCCAAAAGTATTAGAAAAAATCAGGGAAACAATAGCAGAATCATCATCAATCAATCTCGACAATGCGTGCTCTCACACATCAGTTCAAACAAAAAATTTTTTTGAATAGTCCTTCTTTGGCACCTGACAATTTTTTTTTAAATCCAAGTAAATTCAATGGTCAATGTTTTCTCCACTAGAAGTAGCGGTTTATGAGTTCCAATCACATGTTGTGGAAGTATCTCAATAGGAATTGAAAAAATACTTTGATAATTGATTCAAACGCATGAAAAAGTGTACTGATCTTAATGGAGAATATTCTGCAAAAAATGGAGCCAATTTTGAGTATTTGATTTTATTTGTCCATCTCAAAACTTAAGTAGCAACCCTCGTATTCATAGCATTATTTATTTTATGAAAAATTCAATATCGTAAAATGACATTAATTTACTAGAGGAATATTTTATGGTCTGTAAAATAATCTTATCCACCACTTCAAAATTGAAATTTTAATTTCATGTTCATTTTCTCTATGCTTTATTTCTTGTCTATGTTTATCTTTGTTGTATTCCAACTCTAGATAATGTTTTTCTTGTTGATGTTTCAGTCGCAGCCTTCTTCAAAGATACATTGCTCTGGAACCCTGGACAATGGTATATTAAATTAAATATACATTTTTTCTTATAGAATGTTTCTAATGAATTTTTACACATCAATTTTGTGAAATTTTCTCTAAATAAAATTCAATTTTATAAAAACAATTAATGGTACAAGTGATTTTAATTAATTAATGATATCAAATGTCAATTTTGATTATTGAATATTGAAATCTATGAATTTTTTTACAAAAATAACACAATTTAAAGCAGCCGCCAATCCTAATTAATTAATAAAGCTCGAAATATATTCAAGTCAGTACACTTTGGTGTTTAATTTTGCTACATTCCCACTACGAAAACTCTCATATATATATATATATATATATATATATATATATATATATATATATTGTCGATTTTCAAACATTATACCCCTCCAGAACCCCTTCTAAATTGTAAATACCCTCTCGAAAATTTTGATTAGGAAAGGGGGTCGTATGGTACTTTTTAGGGATTTTAGTTCTCTTTTCAGCAATTTAGTTTTTTGAATTTGGTGCAATCATAACTGAGAAAATTAATTTTTAAGATGTGAAATTTTGATAATGTCTGTCACAAAATTTAACGTACAATGGAGATAATAATGTCGCATAATATGTAGAATGTATTATTCAATGTATTTTACAATTAAATTAAATGTTCAGAATGACCACTATTCACTTCTGACAATAACCGAGACAATTTTGGAATTCTCGTATAACATTTTTTATTACCTCTAAGACTATTTTGTTAATTTCCTCCTTTATCCTAGCTTTTAAATCAGAAATGTCTGGTCTACTGAAATATACACTAGATTTTAAATAGCCTCATAAGAAGTAATCCAGGGGAGTCAAATCGGGGGATCTAGCCGACCATTCGATCGTCCCATATCTTACTATTCGTCTATTAAGGAAATCTCGTTCAAATAATTTCTAGCTGTACGAGCAATATGCGGTGGAGCTCCGTCTTTTTTGTAGCAAATAGATCGGTCTATCTAATTTTGATGATTAACATCAGGAAAAAGTTTTTGTAATGTAGGCACTAAAAAGTTAATAAAAAAATCTAGATAAAACTTACCATTAACTGTGCCCTCAAAAAAATAAGGGCCAATAATTTCATTGTTAATGATACCAGTCCAAACGTTCACTTTCTTAGGATATTGAGTGTGAGCATCACACATCCACTGAGGATTTTTTCTGCTCCAATATCTACAGTTCTATTTCGTCATAAATTGCAGAGTTGCGTTCTTTCTGTCCATCATCAATTCATAGAATTCTTGCCTTCTATCAGGATAAATTAACAAAATAACCCCTGTGGTCATACATAATTTGGTAGATTTTGGAAACAAGCTAATGAATTCTAATATCAGTTAGTGTTTTCTTAATAAAATTATATATTAAAAATTATGTGGTGTTTAATTTTTCTCTCCCAAAAGCAGCTTTTTATCAGTACGTATACCTACACATGTTGTAATCAATTAAAAGATCCACAATAATAAAATGAAACGAAACTCGTCGGTTGACCATATCCCAATAAAGGAACACACAAGTAGAAGTAATTTATGCCATTATTTAACTTCAACACTTAGTCCTGTTACAATTTACAATTAAATGTACTAATTACAGCGAAGATATGCCGTAACGTGTTCTAGTAATTATTTTTTGTAGACGGTACTTTATTGAATAAAAAGCTAATAAACATTAAGATGACGAAAGAACCAAGTGTATGTTTTTTGATATAACTACCTCGTTTTACTGCTTTTGTCTACAATGATGTGGAACTAATTACGTCTTATGGTTGTCGTTAAAACCTTTTCTAAAAACTGCGTCTACAAGAACTTCATACGGACTGAAAATTTCTCAATCGTATAATATAAATACGTATGTATATCGTTGCTGTTTTTTATGGATATAATTTGATATGTACTCTTATACCATAGCCCAACAAACAGAAAATGAACTTAGTCAGATATATTATGTGCAGATGAAAATTTTGGAATTTAAATGACAGAGATGAAGAGATTACAACTAAAAACTATAATAAGTAGGTAGGCACTGCTTCATTTGGTATTTTGAAATGTGAAATTATTTTAATGAATAATTGGGGAAATATAGACAAAAATTGAATTTATCTTCACTAAACAGAACAACAATAATTTTTCACTATAACATGAGGTTGAAGGGTGTTTTCTCTCGCCAACGCTATTCAAGGTCTACTTTGCACTCAATATGTGGAAGCGGAAATGCAGGGGGATGAAAAAAGCTCTCAGTGATAACACTACACTATACACGCTTTGCTGCACTATAATCCGATATTTATATATTACATGACGCTGAATAGTACCCTATACGAGGGTTGTCTAAAAAGTTTCGGACCAAATTTCATGGCTAGGAAATAAGAAAAAGATAAATCTGGTGAATACAATGCTTGGTCAACCTCTAAGGAATGCAATCCATGAGTTTTAGCAAAGGCGAATAAGGAAGTGTTACCCTGATGGGAAAACGCTTTCTTTTTCTTTGAACGCGGTCGCTCTGTTGTAATTTCTTATCTTATCAATTATACATAAAGATCTCCTGTTATTGTTTCACTTTTCTTAATCACTTTTAATTACGATGAAATTGTCTTTTACTTTTCAACAGCAGTTTCTTCCTTTGCAATCCACTGTGTTTACTCTTTCTTCATTTCAGTGGTTAGTGTTGGATCAATCATTAAACTGGGAGGAACTGAGGTCCTCGAAGCAATAACCAAACTCTTCAATAAATGCTTGGGAAAAGAAACAACCCCACAATACCAGTATTGTTAATATGCATAAAAAAGCAGCATCACAGACCTACAGAACCATAGACCGACAAGCCTGAATATATTTGGTAAATATAAATTATTAGTAGTATACACAACAAATGACCATTTCGAGGTGATAAAATCATTCATAGCGAAAGTCCCATAGCATTAGTATTCGTTGACTATGAAAAGGTTTTTGACAACATAAACCACAATTAATTGTTTAAAGCTATTGCAAATTCGGGTATAGACAACAGTTATATTTGTTTATAACTGTTCTATAACTTGTACAATGTGAGAGAACTTCAAGAATGAAGATTTGTTGATGTCAAAGCATTCGAATAGTGATAAAAATTCTGGAAAATTGTTTATTTCGTTACTATTCACTGAATCTGATACAGGGTGAATTAAAATACTAATACATTATTTTCTCGGTTTGTTCAAATGAATTTTATGTGACTATCGAGAAGTACTACCAACATAATTTTTTTTAACAAGCATAACCTAGATCTAAAATAATTAATTCTTGAGATTTTTTATTTTTCTGTAAAAAATTATTATATATCTATATCTAATCATTTATCAGTTAATCATTAGTTGGCTACGATTTATTTGTCATAAAGCGACATTTTATAATTGCTTTTCGGTGCTGTAGAGGATGTATTGCAAATACAGAGGAAAAACGAGTATATAACATGTGAACTACAGGATTAAACGTTATAAAACTATCCTATTCACTACAGTATACGTACACGTCTATTATCACAATAGGTGTTCGAAATGACCTCCAAAGACTTCTTCGCATGCTAGAAAGCGATAATTGAAAGAGCTACTCCTCACACTACAAAGCATTTCTATAGAAACAATCCGAAATAAATTCTGTATTCTCTCCATCATGTCATCCCTTGTTGTTGGAGGTATTTTGTTTATTTCATTCTTAATGAGGCCCCAGAAAAATGAGTCCATTCTATTGAAATCTGGTGACCTTGGTGGTCACTGTACCGGTCCATTTCTTGCGATTGTGAACAGGCGCACCATCATGGAAAAACCACATCGTTTGACGTGTACCAGGTTCCAATAAAAAAGGTAATTGGTTTACACTAGAAAATCTATATATATATATATATATATATATATATATATATATATATATATATATATATATCGTAGCATTTAAATGTTCCTTCAAAAAATTTGGAGTTTTTAATCATTCATCATTTTCATAATTAACTGAACCCGTACGATTGAGCCGCTCCATCAATCTCTCCAAGCTTGCTTTTCTAAATTGCCGCCTTTCAGGAAAACGTTCATGTGGTAAACTCTGGTAGTATGGCCCTTTTATTGTCCAGATCATATTAATCATCTCATTACAAGTGAAATTCATTTTTTCCCTAGTGCACATTCTTCTAAGTACAAAAAAAATGTACCGAACCGCTAAATCAAAAAATTATATGGATATTGAGTTAGAAGTTGAGAATTACAAATATGTAATAAAATATTGGAAAAAATATAACTTTAATATGGCACAGTAAAAATTTTATCTAATAATCTAATTTTTCATTTGGTGGAAAAGCTCTTTATGCTTGGACCACCCTGTAAGGTTGTAAATAATTCAAAAGTGTAAAGATTAATGAAGGCTATAATATCTCAAATTGATATCTCAAAGAACAAATCAGGCACTGAGCTTTATCACACTAATATAATTACTCTGTATATCAGCAGGTAACAACAAAATTCAAAATACACGCAGAAACAGATCGGTTCAGGGTTAAAAAGGGCGTCCTATAAGGTGTCACAATTTGGGTATAGAATAATCAAATGAATCATACACGAATAGCATTTGCTCTTTCTGATAATCACCCATTTCACAAATAATACTAATTTTATTAACATCAAAATAGTTTATAAAATAATCATGTCATTTCATAACCTGGTATTTTAATGAATAATATTTGGAGCAAAAATCTACAACAGTGAATATGTTGATGTATGATTAATTCCTCGCAAAATATAATAAACTGCTCAAACTTACATACTAGGTTTGTTGCTGCAATATGCTCCGATCATATTTCAAACTGGGCACTAAGCATGACTTGACTATAATCTTTTACGAACACGTACCCAACAATTGTTGCTGGAACGTCTTTAATACAGTCATTTTTGGTCTTATATAGTTTTACTAGAATACTTAATTTTATCTCCACTACAATCTAAATACTCTAACTCCATCTCAAATATATTTTACCACCTATTTTACCACCTGATAGAAGTAGTAGTAAGTACGAAACATTTTTTTTGTTTTTGTTAACAATCAGAATATTTTATACATTCCATGGGTTAATTTGCTTGCGAGTGTTAGATAATCTAGCACCTATAATATCTTGGTGAGGATTACATCCAGTGATGCAACCTCTTATACCTCATATTAAGTCTATTGGCCAACTTTTTTTCAGTCTTTTCGCGTTTCGAGGCGTTAACCTCTAGTAGTGGATTTGGGTGGGATTCTATAGTTTTGTGGTATTTGATGATTCTCTCTTGGATAACTTCTTGTACAGTGGGCACTCCCAGGTCCACGTGAATGGTGTGATTTGTTACATACCATGGAGCATCTACTAGTTGACAGAGTATTTTAGATTGGGATCTCTGAATAATATTTGTATTAGATTTGGAAGCGCAACCGCACAGCTCTATTCCATATGTCCATATAGGCTTGATGACAGAATTGTAGACCTTATTTTCAAGTGAGACTTTGAATTTTCTCCCTATTAACCAATATAGTTCTCTTGCTTTTATATCAAGTTGTTTCCTTTTTTTATGATGTGTTGTTCTCAGTTAATTTTTTTGTTTAGGTGGATTCCTAAGTATTTGGCACTATCTGCTTGTCGTAGTTCCGTATTGTTTAATTCAACTGGCGGACATGTTCCCTTACGTAGCGTGAATGTTAAATTTATTGATTTGGTGTCATTAATTTTAGTCCTCCATTTTTGTAGCCAATCCTGTAATTGGTCAAGATGAGTCTGGACATTTTTGCTGGTGTTTGTGGTTCTTAATCAGTAAAGAGGATGACTGTGTGGCCAGCAAAAGTTCCTGTTGTATACTGTGTCTCTAGAATATCTGATGTATCCAGTATGTAAAGTAGCGGGCCTAGTAGGCTACCCTGTGGCACCCCTGCTGCTATAGTAAAATTTTTTGTGCTTTTCCTCATTAACTTTTGTTTGAAAGGTTCTATTGGCTAAGTAAAATTTCAGAAGTGGGTAGTAGTTTGGGGGAAGAGTAATTTTAATTTTGTATAGCAGCCCTTAATGCCACACTCTGTCAAAAGCCTGTCCGATATCAAGGAAAAAAGCAGAGTAGTATTATTTGTTTTCCAGGGCTTTATTTATTTTCTGCGTGAGTCTGTTGCACTGTCGAATTTTTTTTTTCAGAATCAAAATTGATGGCAGGGGATCCTATCCTGTGGAGGTGAGTTTTAAGTTATTTTATGTAGGAGTAAGTTCTCAAGGAGTTTGGACATTGTGTGTATAAGGCTTATTGCCTGGCTTCCCAATTAATATGAATTGTGTAGCTTTATATGATTTTGGCCAATATCCTAGTATTTTTGTGGCAATTCTTTCAGCATTTTGGCGGTTATTAGAACAGAACCCGGCATTTTTTTTCGGGCTTAGTAATTTCTTTATTCATTGTATACTTCTTTTGGAGTCAATGCTTTTAAGGGGCTTCTTTTGTTTATTGCAGTTGCTAAGTTTTGCTCTAATTCTTGGCTGTTTCGTGACTTAGTAGCTGGAAGACTATAGTGAGATGATTTGCAAATAAATCTGCTTTCTTTGTCGCTCATATCCCACTGTTCATGTTCGTTTATTCGCAAATCTTGAGATTTTTTGAATTCCTTTATTGGCTTTCAAATGGAATTATCTGCTCTTGTTAATTTGGATACAAATTGTGCATCCCTTATTTCTTTGAGTTTTTTCTTCAATTTATGACTAAGTCGATTTAAATTATTTTTGTCTGCAGGAATGTGGCTTCTTTGTAATCTTGCCCGAGCCCGTCTCTTTTCTGCTATTAGTCTCTTTATTTCAAGTGGGACATCTTTGTTTCCTTGGTACGAAACATGATCTAAAACATACGCGGTTTCATATGTTCAAAAATGTATTCCAACTATTTTTGGTCGACTCGAACTAGTACTGAACAAGTTCAATTTATTCAATTTGCTGAAACGTGAAAATTTTTGTTTTGTTCATTCTACTCTGATTTCATCATTTATTTTGAAGCATTAGTTTTTTCAAATAATTGGTAAAAAACACGATCATATTTTCTGGCCGTTTGTTATGCCAAAAAATAAATAAATATTCATAAAACGATGTTGAAATGCTTATTTTTAATATATTGGCTATTCTTTTGTCGGTTATATGCCATGCAATTTACATCTTTTATAAGCTGAAAGATAAGCAGCTTATTCTGACCCATAATTAAAGTCAAAGTTTCATTTCTGGAATAATGTACCCTATAATTATAGTGTGAAGAAAACAAACATCCTTGTTTTGGGTTAGATTTACGACCTTAATTAAAAGTGAATAATCATTTTAAAATTTACATTGTTGTTAGTTCAGTCTAGCCCTCTGCGGATTAATTAATATGTACAGGGTCCTGAAATTCACGTCGTAGTTCTATAAATCACTCTTTATACAGTGGGTTATCACATATTTAAATTATTATTTTGTTGTTAACATAACATAGGCTAATGAACAAAAGACACATAACAGAGTAATAGCACTAGAAATGAATTAAGTATGGACATTGGCAGAGAAAACGAATATGTACAGGGTTACAAATGAGGTAATTATAAAAAAAGTTTAAAGAGAAGCCAATAGGAAACAAAATAGTTGAAATGTGTTTTAACTTGTCCAATAATATATAGTTAATAATACAACAAAGCTTAGTGAGAAACGTGACAGGAGTAAAGAGAGGAAAGAAAGATAGGCGGACCCAAAAAAACTTGGCTAGAACAAGTCGCACACGAAGAGGGAAGAGAAAAAAGTAATACGATGAGTGAATAAAGTAGAAAGTGACCGGAAAGAATAGAAAAAAAATGTTGGAATAATAGTGAAACTAAAACCCCAAAACTCTGACGTTTGGAAAGACATAAGGAGTTCTACAGACGGACAAGTTTATAATATATCACTACAGTAGGTAAATTGAGGAATCTCAGAATTATTATAAGAAATTTTTGGGTCATTGGAATGATGAATTTCTTTCTTTCACACCAAATATTCTGAAACTTAATACCAAAAAGGTCAGAAGTAGTTTAGAGAGTCTAGATAGTGATCAAATTTGACCTGGTCTGAACAAAAAAAAAACTTTTTAGGTATTTTAATACAAATCTTTATAATAGGCTCTAAAATAAGTTCTTTTCGAACCAGTACATATTACACTTGTAAGCTTCCGCCAAAACGGACTTCAGTACCTTAAACGAAGTACTTTTTACAGCTCCAATGGACTTAAATCCTTTTTCTCGAAGAAAATAGGGGAGATTCACGTAAAGCCAAATCTAGCTATTACTTTTGTTTGGTGCATATTCAGAAAATCAGTCAAATCCTGCTAGAATTTGGTGACCAATTATGGTTCTGAAAAATGAATATAAGTGTCAAAACAACCCATAAATAGTACTTCTTATTAAACGACCCCTTGGAATGCAATTCCGTGCTCCGGTAATTGAAGAAATCGTTGAGTACCACATTGTTTTTCGGCCGACTTTGGTATAATCGACTTTTTAATTATTCCAAAAATTCATTTACTTCAAAAATCATTATTATACATATTTTGGTTGATAATCCAGTATTTGACAGCAGCATTCCCATAATTTCAACTTTATAATCAAGTTATTTTTACCAGCTTTCAGTTGCGATATTACCAGAGAATTTTTTACTAATTTCACAACAATTGCAAAACATATGGATGGAGATTTTCAAATTTTGATCTGGATTTCATCTTATGTCACACGCATTCAGTTACGTTGAATGTACAATAGTATAAAAGTAGTTCTATAATAGATGATCATCCGTTTTCCTGTATTAAACAATGCCTTTAAAAATTTGCTTCACTGTAGCTTGTATCAAAGTAAATGCCACACAAATATTATTGCATTTGTTTAAATCTTTTGTTTTATTAGGTGCTTTATTTACAAGTCATATGTGATAATGTGCAATGTATATCACAATTAATCCGTTTCCTCTGACGAAACTTACCAATGAGGCAAGAGGAAATTTTTTGGATCTACATGTTGACCGTTGGATGTGTTCTGATTGTTGCTGGATGTGTTCTTATTGTTGCTTCAACTACCCAAAATTACATATTAAATCATTTAACTCCTTCTTAACAATAAAATGTAACTAGATGGAACTGAAACCAGGCGTGTATGTAGAGTCACACTGTTCTTCGAAACTTCCCGAAAAACTATTATTATCTCCTTTATTTTCCAAAACAATATTTAACCAATTCAAAGACGCCGTCAGTAGTGTGAGGGACAGGTCTTATGAAATGGTAAATTTGGATATTGATCTTACGCTTTCGTTTTTTTGAATAACCTTTACTCTATGTCATTCAAAAATAGAAATCATTTAATTAATTCATGGGTTCTAAGCATGCCTAGCTACACACAACCATTAACTTTTAAACTCAATTTTAAACTGAATGAGCCAATAACTGATCCATTCTATGGAATCTTTCTGTTTAGTAATTTATTTAGTAATATGTCAAATCTGACAATACTATCATAAAGTTTGACATTTTTAATGGTAAACGTACTCAGAATGTGTCTATTTGCATTGTTTACAGATCCTTGTAACATTCAAAACCGTAAAAAACTGGGATTAAATCGCAAACATTTTCGTGCGATGATTTTTTCGACATGGCTTAAACCAGCAGTAGTGTGTCAATCAACTCGCTTCGACTATTGGTGATGAGGCACCAACTGGAGGCACCGTGTCGTGGCACTTCGCTACAGTATGAATTTAATCTGAATTTAGACACTGTCCAAAATCGGCTCTTGTAACAGAAAACACCTATGCTGTGCGTACACTGATACTACAAGATCGTGAAACTAAGGCATACTTACGTCAAAAAGAACTAATTTCAACAGAAGTTGATCGCGCACGAAGCACTTCCAAGCAAATGGTCGCTTGTTTTCTCGGTCACCGTTCCATTAGAGCAACGTAGAACGGTCAGTTCTGAATAGTACATCAGCATTTGTTTGACAGAAGTGTTTGAAAAAATGAAGAAACCCAACGTAAGCAAAAGTGTATTGATCTTAATGGAGAATATTTTGCAAAACAATGAAGCCATTGTTTTTATTTGTTTCTCTCAAAACTTAAGTAGCATCCCTCGTATAATGTAGTACGTGCGGACAAAAAGAATCTAAAGGGCATATTAAAATAAATAACTTTGTCATGTATTATCAGTAAAGCTTAAATTTCAAAAATGAGAAACCACGATAATATTGTCAATTTGAATACTTCCAATTACTAGTAAAACATTCTGTGTAACATTAGTCTGAATTATGAAACTTGACTGAACGTTTCTCACTTGAACCTGAATTTTAATTATAGTAAAACTAAAGTATCCCATCTTTTATCTCAAATTCATGACGTAATAATTGAGAATTTCAAAAATTCCATATTATCTGAATAAAAGATAAATTATCATTAATTTGCCACAGCAAACAACCAAACTTGAAGGTATTTTCGAACTTTGATCTACTAAAATAAATAAATACAGCTTATTGTTACACTGTAAAATTTATTCAAAAAAAATGTGAGCTATGAATTTACCAGAAAATATATTTCAACAATATGATTTTTGATGTTATTTCAAAATTAAATATTCAGAAGCATTCAGCAGAATTCAAAAATTCTCAGAAGCCTAATTATATTAAGTTACTTCATCTAAATTTGACAAGATTAAAATATGATATTTCACAGCGTCATGAAAACCAGTTGGTTTACATGTCAATTTACAAGGGTTCTCCAAAAAATTCCAATCTTACGACAAACTCCTGTATATGGGTTATTTTATTAGATATCAAAAAATGTTTCCGAGAAAAAGAACAGTTGTCTACTAGGTACATATTTTGAAATTATCTTCAGCTATACAGAGTGTTATATTACTCCACTACAAACCAAACATGTGATTTTTGAAATGAGAAGCTCTGTAAATTACGCCGGAAAGACCCTGGCAGAATAATGATTGAATTTATAGAAAAATCTCACATGATTAGCTCCGTTTCTATTTATACTATCAGAAATGTACTATTAAATACTTTGCACCCACCAATTAGGCGACAAAAAAAGGAAAATACCATGATCTAGGGAAACTTATACCTTTTGCAGAAAAAAAACACTCCGAACGAACAAAACGAGCCGCGCGCGCTGTATCAAATTCGTCTAATCAGTATGTTGCGCCGAACATAACAGAACGTGCAAAACATTTTCGAAGGTTTGTCGGTAAATAGGACCTACTCAACAAAATTTAATCCTTCGCCGGTGTTCAGTGAACGTTCCTTCCTTCTCAAACCAACCATCTACTCCTAATCAAACCTATGACAACCAGATTGAAGAAATATTTTTTCAATTGATGTTTAGAATAGAATCAATTTAATAGAAAAAGAACATAAATAAATCATAAACCTTTATTTTTATACTTAACTTATTGTATAAATGCGTTGCAGTTTTCAATAATTATAACGCCAATTCGTTGTTTCCAAATTTTAAATAAATTTTGTAGACTACTGTACAAGTAAACATATTAGATTATTGAAATCTTCTACAGCCATCTTTGAGAAATTTTTCATATGCTTATAATCTAGTAAGTAAGGCTATATTTGGACTGCGCAAAAAAGCGTCATACCCACATTTTTCGTTCTTTTGTTATCTTCCCTTTTTTTTACACACTAATGCCTCTGAAACAGCACTACCACAAAAAATACTCTGCGCAAAATGGTTTGTTGCAGACTGCTTAGACCGTGCTCGGAAATTATGATGTTTGGAGTGCGCCGCGCGTTTGGTTCGTTTGGAGTGTTTTGTTGCCAGTGAATTAGTACCTCTACAAAAAAAATAGATTGAGAGGAAAAAAAGCCAGATAATAAAAATTCAACCAAAGAAATGTTGAAAGAAGGCAAAAAATATGCCTACAACTTAAAGCTGAACAGTATGTGTAGCAATAAGAAAGAAGGACAGTGTGAAAATTGTAATACGTAATTTGGTCGTAGTGAAGGAATGTGTGATAATAATAGAAGATGAAAGTATATCTGGAAAATAAGATAGACACAAGCAGCGAATAGAACACATAGGTGCAAATAGAATGTGGAAGAGCGAAAATATGGAAACAAAACTCATAATATATAAAACCATAATATAGCTTATCTTGTCTTAACAATTATGCGTACTATTATGTGACCGACAATAGAAAACAACGTAGACAGAACAAGAAAAACGATTAAAGATATAGAATAAGTGCTGGAAGGAGAGTATGCGGTGAGGTAAATAAAAAGCAAGAGGGAGATAGGTGGGACATATGAAGAGATTTGGACAGAAAGCTAGGAGGAAAATGATGGTAGTAAAGTGCTATGGATAAGCAAAAATTGGAGGAGCTGAGAAACAAGCTGATGTAGTAAGATAACGAATACTGAGCCTTCTCTGAAAAAGGCTGTGTAAAATTCCAAAGAGAAGCCGAATTCTACATTGAAGACGCTATGTCATTGTAGATATAATAATCTATTGATTGAGAACGGAAGGATAGTTTAGAGTTTATACATAAGTTTTTTATCTTAGATTAATTTCACCTATTTAATATCACGCAAAGATCTTTTGAAAGAGTTAGCACTCGACCGTCTTTTCAAATTTCAAATTTTTGTCCTGGAAGTAACTTTGAAGGTTAGAAAGTTACGTTACAAATATTATGGCAAAATGTTCCCCATTAAAAGCAAGATACGCACGAGGATTGTCCATAAAATAAGGTTCCCAAAGAGCTGCGTACACTAGGAATGCTGTTAGACGGGATTTGGTAAAAGAGGCGTGTAGTTTGTCTCCCTAGCTGTCTTTTTATCTTAGATTAATTTCACCTATTTAATATCACGCAAAGATCTTTTAAAAGAGTTAGCACTCGACCGTCTTTTCAAATTTCAAATTTTTGTCCTGGAAGTAACTTTGAAGGTTAGAAAGTTACGTTACAAATATTATGGCAAAATGTTCCCCATTAAAAGCAAGATACGCACGAGGATTGTCCATAAAATAAGGTTCCCAAAGAGCTGCGTACACTAGGAATGCTGTTAGACGGGATTTGGTAAAAGATGCGTGTAGTTTGTCTCCCTAGCTGTCTTTTTATCTTAGATTAATTTCACCTATTTAATATCACGCAAAGATCTTTTAAAAGAGTTAGCACTCGACCGTCTTTTCAAATTTCAAATTTTTGTCCTGGAAGTAACTTTGAAGGTTAGAAAGTTACGTTACAAATATTATGGCAAAATGTTCCCCATTAAAACAAGATACGCACGAGGATTGTCCATAAAATAAGGTTCCCAAAGAGCTGCGTACACTAGGAATGCTGTTAGACGGGATTTGGTAAAAGATGCGTGTAGTTTGTCTCCCTAGCTGTCTAAAACGTTCGTTCTTGTCTTGATAGCTGTTGAATATAGAGCTTTTAGTTCAATCTCACGCCAACTCGGACACAAAGAAAATGGTACCTCCCATACAAAAATGCAAAAATGCATCGATTATGCCGATTATGAAGAAATTCTAAGCTTTCCCAACATGTGTTATTCAATGCCAATAGACTTTTCATTGTAAAATTTCGTTATAAAATTTTGTTGTAAAATTTCGTTGTAAAACTTATTCTATGAACTTTCTTAAAGAGTAGATGTTAGTTTCGCTGTTATTTTTGTTGTTTATAATGATAATCAATTTTGAAAATCTGCCAATAACTATCAAATGTGTTTGCATTTACTTCTACGTATGTATGTTATCTCGGAAGAGCGGTATTTAAAATTATCGAAAGTGTTATCATCTATCAACATTCTTTAGATCTTTCTCATTCAAATTATTTCCAACTCCACATCTTTACCAATTTTTACTGTGTATGAATATGCCATGAAATAAATCAAAAACTTGTAGTTACGTTTCCTACAAAACGTTAACATCATAATTTATGGGATCGCCGTCGGCTAATTATATATGATGATAGCCTGGTTCGTTTTGTTGAAATATAAAATAACTTGCTTTACCTCAAGAACCAATCTCTTCTTTGTTATTAGCGGAGATTCTGTTGATTCTATACATAAGAGCCACATCTTCGGGACGAAATACATGCATTGTACACAGCCTTGAGTAACGTTCTTGTTAATACAATACGTAGATGGTCGTCCCTATTAAGTTTTTATAACAACACCAAAAAAGAAGCTATTTTTTTATGCTGATGAATTTTTGGTTACTAAACACTCACATCTCTATACTATATCATAGTTTGTCTTAAAAAGAGAGATCAGAATATGATTTGCATCAACTGATATCCCCCATAGTGTGTAGTAGAGAATTTTATCGACAGTATTAGTGAAGTTAAAAGTATAGTTACTTAAATTGAGAACTTTCTAAGAAGCTTCATAGATTGATATGTACCGAATTTTTTTTCACCTTCGTGAATCATTACATTTTAATAATGTAACTGTTGAGAATAGAATATTTTCATAATTATACAAGGCGCTAGAGAGCTCGTTGCCAAGATTAGCTGCTCCACTAATCCGACATGTAAATTGGTCGCTGGAATGAGAGGATTCATTTAATCCCTATAGAAAAATTGGTTTTAATGTCGGAACCAAAATAAAACCACTTTACTTTGACTAGATTGTTATATAATAGTACCTAAGCTCGTGAACAGAAAAATGGCCTCTATCAAAAAATCTGTAGCTTCCATTATTTTTCTAACTTCAGCATCTCAAAGCCATTAGTATTAGCTTTATAGTGAGTGATCTATATTGTTATTTTTTGATGAGAAGAAAATATCGAACGACAAGGAATTTTAAGCAAAGAAATCGCTTTTTCATGTATCGTTCAGGTCCAATTGCGTGACTTGTACAGAAAGTCTAGTCCGAACTACGCGAATACGTGCTAAGCGCTGGGCAATCCATAGCGGCAATTTCGATATCTTGTAAATACTTCCTACGGAACCTACATCATGTGGACGGGTATTGTCTTGCATTCTGATAAAGTTTTCGGCGGTGATTTTGGCGTCAGAGAAGAGAAAAATGGAACTCCATTGTATTCAGTTTAATTAATGTAATTTATGGCACATGGTAGCTGCTCAATGGCCTGGGGTTAATTTGGGGCAAGAAACTGGCCTTACTGGCACAAAGTTAGCTGCCTTAAGTTTTGTTCTGACTCTCCAGCCACTTCTCGCGTTTCTCTGAGCTCTTTTTGGACAATAAATCGGTCATCTCTGCCGGATGTGCACCTTTTTCTTTCGGAACTGCATCTTCAATAAAAGTTAGCAGTCTCTTGGTAACTACATCAAATTCTGGAAACAGCAGACTGATTTATGTCCTGCGCAATAACTACTTCTTGCTCTCAATGGTGTGACCGCTTGAGAAGCTTATTACGTGTTCTGTCTATTTTCAGGTGAAATCCTGGTTTATTGTTAATGGAGATGTATATCGGTTGACGGTTCATGGCTAATTGATGATGGTGGATCGGGTATATAAACTTTTATAAGGACAGTAACCCCTATACACTACTATTATAAAAAAGCATAAAAAGAGTAGTTACCAACCATAACATAGGTATTGAAGGACTGTGAGATCAAGATCCGTTACAATGTTTTATATCATTTTGGAGCTATTATGAATTGCTTTAAGGTTTTCAATAGAAAAAAATAATTTCGTGTTCAGTTTTTTTGCCAGTGACTTGCTATTACAGGTGTCGTCGTGTCGGTTTTGTTGCTCATAACTGTATTTTTATTTAAAAATGTCTTTATTTTCTTTTATGTTTCCCTATTTACAATACATCTAAAAGATAACAATACATGAGTTGGCCGTTGTTCTGGCGATCTCTAGATGTATTGTGTACGTCTTAAGTACTGTTGTGGTTCCTTGCATCGGGGCATTATCCACAAGTTTGATGTAGCTACAATAACTCTGTCCCTGGTATATAGTTGTGACTCCCAGAATCTTTCGGCTGAAATATCCCTGAAAAGCAGCTGAAAAACAGGGTTTCAAAAATCGATCGGGGTTCTAGTTTTCGAGTAAGCAACGTGGCTGACATTGAATAATATGAGTATGAATATATTTAAGTTTTTATTTACTATGATTTCGGTATATATAAATTTGGATTTCTCCAACCAAACTACGTGATTAGTGAACCATGCTCATAACTGTAATTTGATTAAGTTATGTTATTGGTACTAACTTCAAAACTTTATATTTTTTCGAGAAATGTGTTACGTAGAAAAGAAGAATTAAATTTTGCTCGAAACGATTCGCAGGAATTAGTCGTACTTATAAACGAAGCACAAATCTAAATGTCATTAAAATCCACTTTTATACACGAGAGAGTAATAAAATCTAATCAGTGATTTCTTAAGAAGTTTGGGATTCAATTTTGAAGAAAACCACAAAAAATTGATGAAATCGTCATTGAAATCGATAGAACGATCAGTATAATTTAATGTTTAAAGATGATTTCATGCAAATGTTGGCCGCGGTTCCACTTTAGATAGCCCATGCACAAGGTTCAATTTTGGCACACTCTCTCCAACATATCAGCCGGTATTTCACGAATAAATGCTCCAATATTGGCTTCCAGTGCGTCAATCGTTGCAGGTTTATCCCTGTAGACATTAGCCTTAACATGATCCCACAAGAAATAGTTCAAAGGCGTTAAATCACACGATCTAGGCGGTCAATTGACAGGCCCTAAACGTGAGATGAACTGTTCAGAAGGCGACTCTCAATTTGTTTCGCGTGCCGTGTGGTATGTGGCACCGTCTTGTTGAAACCACATGTCAGGCAATTTTTCCATTTTGGGCAAAAAAAATCGTCAATCACACGGTAGTGCTCGCTATTCGCAGTAACGTTCCGGCCATCGTCGCCCGTACGGCCCGATGATGCCACTGGCCCAAAATACACACCAAACAGTGACTTTTTTGGACGAATTGGTAGCTCTTGCAATGCTTCTGGCTGGTCTTCACTCTATATGTGACAATTTTGCTTGTTGACGTATCCATTCAACCATAAATGACCTTCGTCGCTGAACACAATTTTTAGATAAAAAAGTGGATCTCCATCCAACTTTGCCAGCGTCCATTCACCAAATGTTAGACGTTGTGGGAGATCGTATCTCTTCAATTTTTGCACCAGCCGTATCGAATAAGGCTTTACAATCAAATCCTTTCATAATACTTTCCACGTAGTGAAGTAACAGAGGCCCAATTGCTGCGAACAGCGGCGAATCGACATTACACGGTCATCAGTAACAAATACAGCAACTATATTTTCTTCTGTCCTTACTGTACGTTTGTGTGTTAGAGGTTTGATGTCCAATTGTGCATAATTATTATTAATTTATATTATTAATCTGCTGTATGAAACCGAGAATTATTTCTTAAATGCGGTCCTGTTACATGTTCGGCTTTGACGTTTTCAACTTTGATCGCTTTCACTATGAGCGAATATGTTTGAGTTTTCTATTTTTCTTCGATAAAAGAACTTAAGTGAAATTCATTACTCGAGACTTTTAAAAAAATTACCCACAATCAAGTGGTTAGAAAAAGATTTTCCGAATTGGTTAAATTCTAAGAATATTAAGTTCCATCTCGGTTGTGTGAAAAAAAAATCTTTTTTTTTGTGTTACTTAGATGAAGAGAAATTAAAAAATATGAAGTTGATGAAATTGCTAAAAATCGTGGAATGACGGTGGTTAAGGTACAGATAAAAGGGAAAGTTTCAAGAAAAAATATTTTTTTAAATGATTCATATCAAGCAGTTGCAAAGTTGTTGCAAATAATGTGAAGACTAAAAACTGTGAAAAGTTAGTTAGTCATTCGATGAAAGAAGAAGAGAAAATATGACTGGACAATATTACTGATAAAATGTCCGAGCAACTTATCGTGAATGTTAATTACAACAGTTAACCTTCTAATTCCGATTCTGATTTGAATTTGTAAGAAGTAACTCTACTCATATTGGTGAGTTTTCATATTAAAATTATTCTTTATGAAAGTGAGGTTATTTAAAAATCAAAGCCTAAGTCCTTCTACATATATAATTAGGATGATACTTTGTGGAAAAATTTTTAGATATTTTGAAAAAAAACTGCACTTGCGTTAATTTCATATGAAAATACTGGGGGGTAAAATATTTCAACTGTCATCATTTTATTACTCTCTCATTCATAAAAATTGACCATAATACTAAACACTCTCTATTTTTCATCAAAAGCAGTGACGGGACCAGATTCTTTCTGGAATTATTATATACTATGATAAGATAGAGGACAACCGGTTTATAACGCATTTTGACGGGTGATCGAAAAAGATTACAATCCGATATTCAAGTGGAATAGGCACAACAAGGAAAGGAGCCCAGACTGGTTCTTTTTGTCTTATTAATATTCGGTGTTGGCTCGAACCGTGTAACTAGCGCCCTCCCTCTATGAGAGTCAGACATAAAAACAAATACATTAGGTGTATCAGCTTCCAAAACATATTCGTTTAAAATTTCCCTAGAATCTTTCGCTAGTTTCGGTAAATTAGTAAGAATTTGTATAATTGTTTTTCTTCAACGCCCTATATCTTGAATACGGATGGGTTCACGTAATTTTTTTACTCGGCAAACCCCAATTATGTTCCAGTGTCCTACCGATTCTAGAGACAGGGTCACCTTTTTTTGAAACATCGTATATGCACGCCATTGGACGGCGTTTACTATCAATGGAATGAAAATAAAAACATTTTCCGTTTGACCGTTTCATTTTTAAGAATAATTTGTAGCCAATTGATGAATAAATTCAGCATTAGGCGAAAAATTCTTCCTAGTAATTCATTGACTTTCAAAATATAATGAAAAACATTTTTCTCTTGTGTACTAATTGGATATAAAATTCATTTTTATTTTATTTTAATATACCATAAATGGTTCGTCAAACTTCATAACCTCAGTTATATTGCAGTACAAATAATGCTGTCCAGTGTACAGGGCGTGTTAATTTCGCTTGAGCCGAAATGAGAAACGTTCCCTTGTGTAACATCGACAAATGACGGTATACAGTTTTGTTTATGGGCAGACCACCGCCGGTTCGATCTGATCTCACAACTAATGGTCGCCTGCTTAATGACGGCAATTGTAATCCATGTGTTTACTGACTTTAATTGGTCGCGTCAGATGCAGAACAGTGTTCGAACGTTGTGTACAAGGATTTATGGACAGCTCGATCCTGTTAATGGCTCCCACAGGACTGCATTGTCTTTTCTTACATTACGCCAAGGTCTTTAAAGGTCCACGGTGCTGCCACATCTCGAATCTTATTAGCTATACAATTAAAATTGTGCTAGTATCCTTCAGTATTTCCGTTTATTATTAGTATTATGAATTTCCCGAAGATTATAAGTGAAGATCGGATTCAAATTGCAGGCAATTTTTCATATTTCTTAAAAACATCCATTTATAAGTATATTAGCATAATTCCTCACTCAGAAGCTATCTCGAGCTTCATTACATTAGTGGAAAAATGTTGTGTAGAGCCTATATTGAATTTTTTTCGCGATTTTCTTTTACTTTTCGTTTTGGTAAATATTTTGTTGGTTCCCGAATATTCAAAATTCGAACAGTTTGAAAAAAATGTATGTTTCCATTCTAGACATCAACCCAACGGAAATTTTTGATGATACAACATGTCAGGACTGAACTATAAAGGAAATTTGCAAGATTATGAATGACTAAGTGGCGAAGATTTGTACAAACTACAACTACAAAATGTTTTGCAAAAATAGAAAACTGTTCCCGATAACAGTACCTACGATAGGAAAAAACTTCCGACCGATTCTTCTGGGCCTCAGAACCTAACCTAACCTAAACTAAACTAACCAAAAATGCATTCATTTTTATAAAAAAATTTTTTTCTATCAATCTATGTTCAATATTTTATATAATAATGAATATTTGCTCATGTTGGACAATCTTAGATGTTGCTGATGTTTTTTCGTTTTGTCTTAATGATATTCAAATATTCAAAAGTTCGTATGTATGCCCATCTCTAGGTTTCACTTCGGCAGATCAAATTTTCTTGTGTGCTCGTCGGACGATTTGACACAAGTAGTGTGTGCTAGAAACACGTTATATTTTCTAAATGTGCCTGTATTCTCGATGCACGTGTGCTCCGTGCACCTCACCGTTATACGAGGGTTGATATTTAAGTTTTGAGACAAAGAAAAACAAATATTTCTAATTGGATTTGACTTTATTGTTGTGCATGCTTTTGATCCTATTATCGAAGCATTTCTTCCTTTCCGATTAGGTACCTCCAAAGCATCTGAATTGAACGCATCAATCGCTTTTTCAAGTGTAGACGATGACTTCGCGGTTTATTTCTGATTGTGAGAATAAGAAGAAATCATTAGATACCCAACAAGGCTGTACGGCGGATGATCAATTCGATGTTTTGACTTTTCAAAAATGTTTTTATTCAAAATGATGTGTGTTATAGATGTCCTTTAATATACGGCGAATTAATTTCTTTACGCCAATCAACGCGAGCTTTTTGAGCGATTGTCAAATTATGCGATATCCAACGCGAACAAATATTTTCGACAGCCAAATTTTCATGCAATATTGAATATATGTGAGTTGAACTCATACCAAAGTATACCACAATCTTTCGCTGTGTCACATGACGATCTTGCAATATCAATTTACATACATCATCGATGTTTTCCGGAAATGTTCGCTATTTCATTCCAGCACGTTCTGAGTATGTTCACCATTAAAAATATCCAGCTCTATGATTGCAATGTCAGATTGGACATAACACATCAGCATTGTCACATCTTACAACTTGAGTAGCAACTTACAACTTGAGTAGCAACTCTCGCATCTTAAATTTGTTAATAGGACCTAGCAGGGAGATCAACCTAGTGAATCTGATATCATGCCGACGGCTACAGAAAACTACCCATTTCAGTCTTTCAAGATCTGTTAATGAATGTTTTATGACTTTTTTGCTCCAACTTAGTTTCTATTAAAAAAGTTATTAGTATTAGATGCCGCTCCTCACAAGGTTAAAGCTTTAGTTCACGTGATTTGACTAGCTCATGGCTGCAACTATGAACAATTAGAAAAGCAGAAAGTATCTCCAATGGAATTAATGAAAATTGTTAAACACTCGAAAAAAGTATTTCAAAAGTTTCAGGCTAAATTGGTTTTTCTGATAATTAGATCCTTTGGTGACATTGTTAAATTTAGCGCCAGAATCATACTATTGGCTGCGATCTCGTGCCTCAGTCTTGTCCAGTGAAGCTTTCATACGTATACGATACGTATATGGTGACGTGTGCCATTTTTCATCTAGTTTTTCGGTAAAATAGCTATTGATATTGATGAGCTAATATCAAAGATTAAGTACTTCTACAAATATAATCATCACTTTCTTTATTTTGCCCCTTTATCCTGTAGTATGTGAAAGGAAACTGGGTTCTTGAAGGTACAAAGACTACAGTGAGGATACCGTTGACTAGACACTGGTGAAGATCACCGAAGACGGATGGAGTCTACAGAAGGCTTCTCGAAACTACGACATTAATTATGGTTCGCTAAATAATAAATACTACTGTCACCATATTAGAAAAAATAAAGGCCAAACCTCTTTTACTTACAACGGAGAAAGGGTAGCAAGTGTGCGTGGAGACCAGGGTTTTCCGTTAGATACAATGGATTAGAGACAGTTGGTCAATAATTATTTGGATAACCAAGGTCGCAACTTTGCTATGTTTCAAAATAATTTACCAGGAATGACTGGCTCTATTATTTGCTTCAACGATATATCGATCCAGTTTTGAAAAAGGTGGTCGCAAATATTAAATGCTTTCGGGCTTCTATTTCCAGATAATTAATAACGGAATATTTTAACAATTCATAACAGACGGCTCAAAATAACCAATATTTTAACTGTGATGGTAGAAGCGTTCAAGGTGATCTAAAAAATAACAAAATGTTCATTAGACAGGAAATAAAATATCCCGAGAGAGTCTGAATTTTACAACTGCTACATCCATTATGATGTGTAGCTCTGTATCGGGAGTACTGCTGCCTCTATAAATTAATTACAAATCCGAAAAAATGTGGGTTCAATTGACTGAAAATGACCCAAAAGAGTAGCCTTATTGCAATAGACAAAGTTATGGATCAGGACAAAGGTATATCCGAACGTCCCACAGGTGGATGGACGTAAAGACGTTCACGAACTGGTTCATATCATGCTTCTCATCTCACGCTAAAGAATTAGAAAGGGCTGTATAATCATTCAGGAAATATGCGACGAAGGAGTGGAAATAATGGTTATGAAGTCCATTAATGTTACAAAATGTTAAAGCAGTAGAAGATTATTAATTTATTGTAGATGAATTTGATATTTTAGCTGTACTTCAAAATCCTAAAATAACAGACCAAGTCGGTATAATTACATATTTCAAAAACGTATCGATGTCAAAGATATGTAGACAGTTTGCTTAAATTTGAATTAACTATTAAGTTCTTTTCTAGAAATTATATATATTGTTTTGGCAAAACTGGTTATGATTTTTTAACTTTTTCCTATCTTACCTTGACGAATGATTTGATAAATATATATTATTCTGGTAACAACACTCTCCTTTTCTTATTTAATAAAGATATGTTTTTTGTTGGCTGCAGTACAAAGTGTTTGACAGTGATCAATTTCACCTAGGCGATCAATTTGACCCCGAGATATTTGAGTACAAATAACTTTAAAAGTGACGACACTTAAACCGGAGTCAAATTTATCATTCCGTATGGTCCGATTGGTATGTAGCAGCAATATGAAAGAGGTGATCAAATTCGCCACAGCAAGTGTGGATTTGGTCAGCCCCATTTTGGTATTTTCTAAAGAAACTGGGGATAATTTTTGAATTGTAGTTCTCATAACCTCTATAAATTAATCACATAAAGCCATCTGAATTTAAAAAAAATATGTTACATTTGAGGTTTCATACCAAACAAAAAGTTTAATAATCCATTTAGCCCCCAACTACAGTAAATAAAAACAACAAAACTCACGAGAAACTTTCGAAATTTTAAATAAACACTTTGAAATTGATGTGAGTATAGAATTTTCAGATTTAAGTCGTAAATTATAATAGAAGATGGTTTCAGTTTTATTATAATAATATACAAATTCCCCATACGAGAATGGGCCCAGAAGTACCTGGCCCAACGAAGAAAACAAAAATTTTGGACAAATTTTTTTTCTGACCGTAATATCCTTTTAGCTCAATACACTTTTCCCAGGAATTTTCGATAAGTTCGATACCTTTTTCATAATGAGAATCGACAAGCCCCTCAAAATAGAAATTAACTGCCGACATTACCTCTTCATTGTTGGAAAATCTGTAAAAACCAAGCCATTTTTTCTAGTCTGGGAGCATAAAATTATCCGAAAGGTGCTGAATGCCAAATGCAGTCGTTTTTGCTTGATTTCCTTGCTCAAACGTTGTAATAATACTCACCGTTAATAGTTTTTTCTTTTTCAAGATAGTCAATGAAAATTATCCCTCGTGCATTCCAAGAAACCGACGCTATGACCTTGACTGCAGATGGAACGGTCTTAGCCTTCTTTAAAGCCTGTTCCCCATTTTCATTTCATTGTTCTGATTGTTTTTTTGTTTCGGGTGTAAAGTGACGGACTCACGTTTCATCCATAGTTATGAAACGGCACAATAATTTGCCTTTATTTCTATTGCCAAGCACTCGATAGAAACATCTTCACGACGCTATTTTTGTTCCATTGTGAGCAAACGCACAGCTTTCTCATGTCAAAATTTTCAGTTAATATGGATTGTACCACACTTTTAAAAATGACTACTCGTCCACTTTCAGTCGACGATTATCCAGTACCGCTTTGTGAATTTTTATCAACATTTCGTCACCTCATTTGGTCGAACACTGCGATGCTGTTCTCGCCGGTCATACGGCCTCGTTTAAACGCTATTCCCCAATATTTTACTGTTGATAACAAAGGAGCAGTCTCACAAAGAGTAGAATCTAGTTAATATTTTATATTGGTTGGGCTAATGCCTTCCAAATAAAAGTATTGTGCCACATAACACTGACCAAGTTTTTCCATGTTTACAAATTTACTGAAAACTTTCACTATTGATATCTGCCAAACAAATTCTAAGCATCTTGGCGTCTTTAAATTTGAAACATATACTGTATAGATTGTTTACAGTAATACAGTGGTACAGTAAGCAACTACTATGTAGGTATTTAGAGCTTTTTAAATAATTGTGAATAAATTGTATTCTTTTAAAAAATATATGCATATATAAAATGTGTATTTTCCAAATGTTTGTATTATTTTTAGAATATTTTGCCATACTTTAATACAAATAGATTAGCACAGATTTTTACATTGAGAACATACATTTCTCTAATAATAAGCTTAATTAGATGCAATGTTTATAGTTGTTGAATATTAGGGATTTCAGAAAACTAACAACAATTTAAACCACCTAATAGTCTTCGACTGAAAAAAATATTATTTACAGTAAAACTCGTGTCATCTATAAGCTAATGTGTCCAGCTAATTCCTCTACCTACTGCCAGCAACACAGAAGATACAATTGATATTCTTCTTTAAAGATAACTACAGATCGACGGGATTTTTCAAATATTTCCAAGTTTCAAGGTATTTCTCAAAAGCTGTAAACTGCTGAGTGATGTTAATTAATTCTGTGTTAGTTGAGCACTAATGTGAATTTTATGAAATTCTTTCATTGTCAGTACGTATATGGAAACATTTTTATAAATTAACAAGGCACCGAGAGGTTTTTATGTAATTAAGTCATGTCTCATACAGTTATGAAATTATTTTGTCAATGTTTTCCATGAAACTTCATTTTCGGTGTCTTTATGCAATAATTCTTGTTATTTATAGTATCAAGAGTAAAACTTCGATTTAACGTCAGACCGTAGCCCAATAATAATAACTATATAAGTATACATATAATATGGAAAACAACACCACCTCAGCTAACAACTAAATAGACAAACTGGGATGCTTTTAAAAATCTAATAAATACATACATTAGACTAGATATCAGAATAAAAAGGAATCAAGATATTGAGCAGGCTGTAGACTATATAACAAAAGTTATTCAAAAAGCAGGGTGCGAAGTAACACCACAACGCTAAAAAAGTGTACAAGAAAACGATAACATTCCCCATTCCCAATAAGTAACAGACTAAATAGAGCACTATATGAAGCAAAGAATGAATCCTTCTAGACTCATGTTCCGAATCTTTCTCGGGAAGACAACCACTTTTGGAAAGCCACAAAAAAACTTAAATGACCGACAGGAATCAACTCACTTTTAGTAAAATCAGATATGACATGGGCTCATACAAACTCAGAAAAAGCCACAGTTTTTGCAGCCACACCTTTCAAATGTATTCTCAGTTACAGATAATAATAACTACTCTACTTGTGATGACATTTACCCTGTCAGAAGTTTGATAACAAATAAAACTTATAAATCCCAAGAAAGTTCCTGGGTATGATCTAATAACAGGGCAACTACTACAAAAGCTACCAAGAAAAGCAGTGGTGCTGTTAAGAGTAAACTGAATTAGTATATTGAGCCTCCTATACTATCTAATACAGTGGAAATATGCCCAGGTTATTATGATTCAAAAACCTGACAAACCTGCAACAGAAGCTAGTTCATATCGCCCTATAAGCCTACTCCCAATAATGTCAAAAGTACTAAAAAGATTCTACGTAGAATCCAAACAGTTTTAACCATAAACGAACTAATACCACGATTACAGATGCGAACACTCCACAATTCAACAATGCCACAGAATAGTTAACATAATTAAAACAACCCTCGAAGAAAAAAACTGTGCGTTGGAGTATTTTCTCGATATACACTAGGCATTCGACAGAGTCCTGCATGGTGGTCTCCTCTATAAACTGGAACTACATTTAACGGTACAACTATACTTTATTTTGAAATCTTATATCAGCGACGGCTACTTTCAAGTTAAAGTTAAAGATACCTACTCAAATTATCATAAGATAGAATCTGAAGTACTTCGTGGTAGCGTTCTAGGCCCACTTCCAAGCACAGACAATACCTTCATAGCAACCTTTGCAGGCAACATGGCAATAATGGCAATAGATGTAGACCCAACTGTAGCTGCAGAAAAAGTTCAAAATCATCTAAATTTGCTAGAAAACTGTCTCCATCAGTGGAAAATTAACGTCAATGCCAGTAAATCAGATCAAATAACATTTACAAGACAATCTGTTTGTCCGCAAATGCTCATCAATAATGTTCACATTCCGATAAAGTCAATTGTCAAGTACTTAGAGTTGCATTTACCGGAAAACTTACATGGAAAACACATTTCAAAAACGAGAGGAAACATTTAGAATTGAAACTAAAAAATATACACTGGCTATTCAACAAAGGTCTAAGCTAAGACTCGAAAATAAATTGCTCATCTAGAAAACTATATCATACCAATCTGGTCGTATGGAATAGAACTATGGGGTAAACCTTTAAATATGAAAATACTTCAAACATTCCAATTCAAAACACTTCGTACGTTACTAACCAAACAGTTCATAACGATCTGAAGATCCCACTAATCAAAGATGTGATAAAGAACTTTTCCATAAGATATAAAATTCGATCCAATGACCACTACAATGAATTAATAAATCATCTATTCGACCAACTACTAGCAAAGAGAAGATTGAAGAGAATATGTCAAGAAGACCTCCCACAATAATTACTCTTAGAGTACCGTCAAGGGATGGATCCTGACTCACTTTAATGACTTATAGACAATTTACTTAGTACTCTGCTTATAGAGTAGATTGTAAAAGTGCTGTATATTATTAATAAAATAAATTTATAGTATCACGCGAGACTGGTACCTATTGCCAATTTCTTTCCTCCAACAATTTTTTAATGCAGTAAATGAAGGATCCAAACTCGAAAAAATTCCATTCAAGTTTTAATTGGTATAATCTGACAAATATTTTAAAATTGGAAAATATTTTTGGAGAAAGAAGGCGAGTAGGGATCTAAAAAATGGCCACAAACTTTCGAGAATTTGTTTTTCGTGACATTTAGAGAATTTGCAGGTAGTTAAGAAATTAGTTTACTATCTACAAGAATAGTCCCCATCTTTCCCACATCTGCATTTCTAACTCCTAACCTAACCGCTGCATTTACTGGTCGCTAGTCGGATAAATCGTTCGAAGTCTCGAATGTTAATTGATATATTTTGATGAATGAAAGTCCATTTGAAAGGGAGAATCCATAGATCTCACTTCAGCCTTATTTTGATTGCTTCGGAATATAGCAGAATAGGAGGTTCTTCTTATTCAGATTTTTTCCGACTTTTAGAAAATTTCCCACTAGTTTTTCATGAATTGTTATTTATTCGGATCTTTTTGAATGATAGGTTCTTGAAGGGTTCTTCCGGGTATTTATTTTTCAACACAATATAAATTAACTTTTCAATTTTAGTTTGTTTAGTGTTTCGAGCTATTGGATCCCAAGCAGAACTCAATTAAACAAGTTTAATACTTACCGCTGAAGCTACAAAGCAATACTCCTATCGGGTATATTTACAAGCCTAGCAGTGGATGGCATGCGCACTATCACTTGGGTGATAGAGATGGCAATATGAAGGGGGTGTATTCATGTCAATCCACACTAAAAAACTATTGGTGCAGCTGGGACACCTTAAGATGGGGACACCTGTTTCGTATGATGGACTGTGGCAATAGATGTTCATGGAAGAGAATGACACTCCAATGTTGATCTATTTGTGTTCATATAAGTCTAGTCTATTTTCAAATTATAAAGATAGTAAAAGTATGATGGAAGAAGAAAAAAGAGGGGTAGACAAATGAATATAAATAGAAATAGAGGGAGAGATAAATGAAATGGGAGAAAAAAAGGGATGCAATGGAGCAAAGAGAATGTAATTGGGCCTGGTGATTAACTGATGTGAAACTATTCATATATTTTCAATTTGGTGTATATTTTCATCTTGCAACAATTTGGCAATTGTAGATGGAGAAATTGAGAGCTTAATGCTGTTTTCACTTGGCATAAAGTGATTTCCCCAAGTTTCCGATGAAGCTACATCCCCATAGTATAACGCTCAATTGTGAATCTACTCTAAATCATTATCTTGAAGCAAAAAATCACGTAGACAACCTCAACAATTATTGCCAAATCGACCATGTCCATATCATTTATAGATTTCCAAAGAGGAGCCAGCCGTAATATGTCTTTATATTCCATAGCATGACAGCGTGAATTCCCGCCCCTCGGTTTTAAATTTGAAAAAAAAACTGCTTCACTTTCTTAGTATCAAATTATGGATTTTTTAACCCTCGTTTTTGTTTGAGTGCATGAATATCACAAAAACCATTGGTGCAACTTTTGGAGATAAAGATTTTTTATCCAAAAGGAAATTCTCAAATTGTTTTATTTTCAGAAATAGTGGCGAAAAACAAATTTTTAGGAACATTTTTCAGGAGCGCCTTTTTTCCCAGAGCATATCGAATTTCATCGTACCAATCGCGATCTACTAATTAAAATTTTAATGAACCCTCTACTTGATTTTACCAGCTTGGTTAATATTTGCACATTTATTTACTAGACTATTTCATTGAATATCAAAGTATGTGTACCTACTTTAAATTTCAAGGTATTTCTTATTAAATGTAGTTGTACGGGGGTTGCCTGAATAAAATTCAGTTTAACGAACGAGCAGAGACATTTCTTTGCCATAATCATTTTTATTTTTCAACATAGTCCATATACTCAGTTTACTTTCTGATAAAAATCAAATCTCTCTTCGGCAACTGAAACTTTGAGGTAAGATAAAGAAAAAAGTCGCTGGAGCCAGATCTTGTGAATACAGTGGGTGGTAAATAGATTTGAAGTGCACTTTCATCTTCTTCAAGTGCGGTCACTTTTTTACACGTTCTCCCTTTATCTTATCAACCAATTATCCATAATTCTCTCTCTTCTCTGATTATTGTATCATTGTTGCATGTACATATAAGAGCACATAAGAATTTGTTATTAAATTATCATCATCATCAGTATTTTTAATATAGAAGTATACGTCGGAATTGTATGTAGTTGTAAATTTATCAAGTAATGCACAAATACAATACACTGTGCAAGACCAATGGCAGACATTATCAAAGATTCTTCTTCTTCTTAAGACCTCAGCTGCCAGGGCTATTCCGCCAGTTTTTAGTGACTTTATCCGACTTCCTCTCTATGTATGGTTCTATGTTTATCTACTGACCAAGTTCTAGGATCATATTCTGATGTTTGAGCACTTAAAATGTTGATATAAGTTTTGTGTTTTCACTGCTTGAAAATTTAAACACCATGTCTTGCACATTGATGAATTAATCGTTAACTCCATTCGTAGTCTTTAGAGAACTATGGAGAGAGTAAATATAGGAATAATTTAAGGAGCAGTGGGATACGTCTTTCTTTTCGCCGCATGAGCATAATTCCGAGAACACTTTGTTAATCTTATGCAAAAAGGCTAATGTAGCACAGTAGTTGGAACGGATTCTTGATACGATACAAATCACTACAAATCACTTATCTGGATAAATTAGCCACCGCAGAAAACCAAGGGTTTCTTCTCGGAAATATGATAAATAGCGAGTATAAATTTCCTCTTCACAAGGTAAGTTTGGTCTGATGGTTCTTCCTAGTTTCTGTGATTTCCTTTAATATTTTGGGATCCAGCAGATTCGAATGTCTTTTCCTTGCTAATACAGCTCATAAAGCGGCTCCCTAATTATAAGAATGAAGATATTCAAGGATAAATAGAGGGATGTTTTAGATATGACATTAACGGCGTACTGAGAATCAGAGATTATAGCACTCCAGATACTTGAGATATCTTGTAAAGCAATCATTATAGCATGACATTCTGCTGAAAAGATAGAGAAATAGAAAGGGAGTTGATCACACAAGGAGAGTAAATTAGGAGAATATATGAGGCGCCTAGAATCAAAATCCATCTCTCAAGTCCATCTCAGAAAATTTTCGGAAAAGTGGAAAAAACTGTCAGAAACAGATGAATCAAAAGGAATTATTAATCTTTTCTCGAAAAAATCAATAATTTTTACTTTATAACAGAGACAATGTTTGATCGAGATCTCCAAAATAGTTTCATAAATCCTTAGAAAAATTCAAAATCAACATTTGGATTTTGATACTAAGATTGGATAATTTTTACTAGATCACACAATATCTGTATTAATTTTCACTACAGCAATAATGTTTTCATCTTCTTTATTGTTGAGATCTTCGGCTTCTTGGTTTTCCAGATCCCGATAAAATTTTAGCGTCTCGTGGTTTCTCCACCCTTTTCCAAAATGCTTTATTAGCAGTTTCGCAACATCCTTTATTTTTGCAGCTTTAAGGCTAACACACTTGTTAATAGCTTTTGGGTGTATGTGAGACATATTGAACTTTGGTTTTGTAACAGATTTTGCTTGACAAGCTTCAGATCTATGAAAGACTTCATTCTGAACCAGAATGTTATTTTTTCTTCTTCTTGTTCTTTTTTAGCATAATCCTGTTTGATGGATCGAACTTAAAATACCAAAAATTCGTTTTTTTTGCACATTTCCAGATTTAGATTTCCAGTCTTCAAACGGGACAGTGACTCCAACATGATGAACAGTGCCATGTTTTCCCAGAATTCCTTCATACTCTTCTGGCTTAAGAATAGTGTCCTTCATTTTCAAATCTTTCTCAATAAATTCAAACACCCTATGGAAAATAAAGCATAAACAACTCGCAGAGAATCATGAGTAGTGACGTGACGTGACGTAACGAAACTAGGCGCTCCTATTGGCCGATTTAGATTTGGCGGATTTTGAAACTGAAAACGGCATAACTGCCTTTGGACTTGGCGGATACTGCAACTAAATCTCAACTCTGACCTCATAATACACTAGGATGTGGTGGGATTTGCTACAAAACTATAGAAAATTCTATAAGAAACAATATCAAACTCAACTTCAAAAAAATATATCCTACCTTTCCCAGAGAAATTGATAGATTCCATCTCGGAGCTAAATAAATAGTTGATTACAGTCGAAGTATTTGGAAACCGATTGAAAAGCCCATATGATGGGGGAAGTGTTTTTGCATTTCCAATACGGCTTCTCATAAATAGGGTTTTGTATGCTTTTGCTTTAGATACATATTTGACTGACCATATTTCTGGACGTGTTTGCAGAGGACCCTGCCCGCAATCAGATAACATAACATTATTTTAGGTAACCCTCGACTTTATGGTCTGGTATTGTAGTCGATCTAATTTTTTTAGTAGGTGTTTAGCACAACCACCATATAAAGTGCAGGCGTTATCAAAACAGGAAATGGTTTTGTATATGTTTAGGAAAGAGATCTGGTGGCCACCCCACCATTTACCACACCCAATTAAATTGATGAATCTTGAAACTTCACAGGAAATAAGTTCAACATGCTGTTTCCAACTAAGCTACTCGATACCTCCAGGGAATGGACTGACCGTTGATCATTATGGAAGAGGATGTAGTAATCTTATATTTATTCTCAAAGACAACAGCAGCTCACTTTTGACGGGACAAGTCAGCCCCTCAGATCAGAGATGGAGATTGAGGTGTTATTTAGGAAAGTTGGTATTTTCGACAGAAATCAATGATAAATCATCTGCATATCCGTTGATTTTTATAGAGTGAGGAAGAATGTGCTGATGGAAGTTGTACGTTATGTTGAATAGTAGAGGACTGATAACTCAGAATACATGTCAGTTGTCAGATTATGTGTGGGACATCACAGCACACACGAGAGATGATACGTGACGGGTGGATCATAGACAAGAAGATGAGTACGATCACACAGCATACACACGACAGGTGACAGAACAGACGACACTTGACAGGTGGCGTGTATGATGGATGACATTACTTCCGTTGACAATGACATCCAAGACGAATACCTCCCATTCCTTATGACGTAATTCCTGTCCAGAACGTATATCTACTATTTATAATTTTCTTGCTTAATTTTAAGTATTTTCCAAGTAGCAATATCCATACTATATTTTGTTGGAGGAGGAAGTAAATAAATGAAGTACAATTTTCATCGGTAATATATTTTATTATTATTTTTTCAAACAACTACTTTTATAATTCTAGTAATGCACAAGTTATCAGAACATAAATATTTTTAATATTATTATGGTCATTTGCTGACACTAAACCTAATTTACAAGCACTACTATATAATTACTACTAAAAATGTGGATTTTTTCAATATTTATACTTTTAGTATATATTTTTGAGATGCAAACAGCCTCCATTTTCTTAAATATTTTAATATCACCTGACCTCTTATCTTCACTAAGTTATAGCCAAGGATCTAAATAGACACTGTACATAACACAACATACCATGGTATTATTCACGCAAATGTCCGACAAATAATATCCAATTTATTATATGGAAAACAAATGCAATTTTATTTCAGAAAAAAACGTGATCATTTTTTATGTAATCAGAATTTGGGTAAATTATACAAGTATTTTTCACGGATATTGGTCTATAATTCAATTCTACATTCTTATGCTCTGGTATTGTATCTTAATCGTGTTGCTCTTCTTTTATATTCCCTTCAAATTGACTCTTTGCATAGTATATCACCCTTTAGGTTATTTAGTATAAATAAACAGCATTAAATCTAAAATTTCAATACCAGACACATCAAGCTCTTGATCTATAAAGTTTTTCAGAAGTAAGATGATTGTGAATAGGATAAAGAGTAGATTGAAAAAGAAAGTAAGAAGAAATATTTGACTTAATGATATTTCATTGTCATAAAAAATAACAAATGGGAACTGCAATAATTAGTGAAATTTCGTATGTACCAAAAATTATTTACAGATGCAATCGAATCAATGGCATTGGAGCCAACGTAAATACGAAGTTACCATTAGCTCTGTTGAAACAGGTGAAACGTACCCGACACAGGATGCTCTAATATTCGCCAGAAATTTCATTTATCAACATATTAGTGATCATCGATACAATTTAAACAAAATGTATATTACTCTTTCAGTATCTACTACTTGGAAATAGCTTTCCTGATACCCATAAGAAATTGTAGAAGAAAGAAGCCATTAGATACGAGTGTGTCAAAAATTCTACTATCAGTGAAAGAACAAACATTCATTTGTGTAGGAGTTATATTTATCAAAAAAATTGCATTTTTTCCATCGGAAGACTTTTACCGTATGGTACTTGTCAGACATTTGAATATAAGCTTCAGAAAAATATAGAAAATTAAAAATTATGTCAAAATTATTTAGCGTTAATTTGGATATGACTAATCACAGTAAATATATTCCCATTACTATGTTTAAATTTGTTCATTTTGTTGTTTTTTATCATGGATTCCAAATTATTCTCCGTTCAATTTTACTGGAGCGTCTTTTACAAAACACTGTTATGTCGGTGAAGTTTTAAGTCGTACAGTCACTAGCTTGAATAGTTAGTTTAGTCTAACAGGACAATATTAAATTAATTGAAAAAAACCTCTATTGAAAACTTCTACGTAGATACCAGCAAACTTCGATGATTAAATTTTGTACTTAAACAAGCTAATACCGACTCTAAATACAGAACTTTTGCATAGAGCTATTGTAGAATTGATTTTTATTCATCAGAACGAAATATTGATATTTTGACTACTTCGTATATTAGATCAAATTAATAGGAATTTTTCATTTTGCTTTTCGCAGATGAAAATTTTTATACTTTCATTCTCTTTTGTTGCATTGAAATGAATTAGGATTTGAATTCATTGTTTCGAAGTTTTGATGTCAAAAAATGTAGAGCTGTTGTATAAGATGGAAAAATGCTGAACAAAATCTTTTGAATGAAATTTTGAAGAAACTGAAAGAGTTCGAAATACTGAAAACTCCAATTGGGGAAACAATCAGAAAGTTAGTAGATGAACTGGATGTAAATCACTTCTCTATAGAGGGTAGAGTATAGGTAAGCAGAATGATCTCATATATGTAAAGAGATCAAAAAGTGCTCATAAGTCTGTAAATTACAGCTTAACAACCCACTCCTGCAGATATATTGTGTGCTATGACTGAAGATGTAGACGAATTGAATTATGAAGAGCTGAAAATTACAGGCATTTCGACAGACTTCTACTCACGTTTACCTTCCATACAGATCATTTAGAACTTCATTTATAATACCCGAGTAGTTCCATTTAGATAAAAGGTAAAAAACTAACTGTCTTAGTGCAAATCGAATTAGAAGAATACGTGATTTAACTGCATTTATTGTTGTTTCAGATGCCTAACAGATACGTGGGTGAAACAAATCGTTCATTGAACCGAGAAACATTGACAGAAAGTTTCTGAAGCAATAGATTCTGACAAAAGCATCCGAGACATTCATGAGGTAACTTCTGTGGTTGTATCATTTCCAATTGTTTGTAAATTTCCTAAAAATGCTGACAATAAAGAGGAAATAACTTTTTGTGAATCTATAGAAATATTTAAATATGCCTGTATTAAAATTGAAACAATGGAGAAATCTATATCAAGTTTAGACTTATCTGGATTCCAGTCATTTAATACAGAGAGTCTGCTAATCAATTTTGTTGTATGAGGGGGGAGGACACATACTTCCGTAAAAAATCACTTATAAGGGAATCTTATGAGCAAATTTCAATTTAATTGCTAAGATATGTTTTATGTTTGTTTCATATCAAGGTTAATGGCATACAAATTATGAAATTTGGGTTTACCCACTTTATGCCAAACCCTTTTATTTTGTATAAAATTTGGAATGTCGACTTTAAAGTGAATATGTGAATGAACGACTGTGACAAATCTGTGGTCCTAACTGACTCTTTCGTATCCTGTATTCAATAAATTTTTAAACCTTTCATATATTATCCATTTTACCTCTATTTGGTCGAAAATGCATTGCAGATTATGAGCTTAACTTTTGATAATAAAAACCCGAAATATTGAAATATTTTAATATTTTTGATTGTATTTGGAGAATGGTCATGGAAAATGTCATTCTATTCAAAACTACAAAAGACTAAGCTTTGCGTCGACTGACATATAAAATTTCAAATCCACCATGTACGTCATGAATAGTGGATAGGGTACCCCTCAGAATACCTTCTATTTCCCCACGTACTTCTTATTAGATGAAGTTGAAGTTTGTCAAACTTCTTGCAAGGAACACGACACTACAAGAGACTGTCAAGGTTTCTCAATAAGAAAATGCCGATCCGGAGGTTCTCATTTCAGCAAGTCAACGGTACGAGACATTTTCAAGATCACTAACTATCTTCAAATCCTGGGCTGGTATAATGTACCAAAGAATCCCTTGAGCTTGAGATGGAGGAGAACGGACCTTGGCCTCCTCTCCATCATAAACACTAAGGATCCAGCTTCAGTTGAAATCCTCAACACTGTTACCTGCAAAGGTACAAAGGAGTATAAAGAGAAGTGCTGACGTATTAAGAAATATGCCTCAACTGCAACTGCCAGTCATGCTCGAATTCAACATCCTCCTAGGATAAGAATATAACTCATATTGCCGTGGAAGTAGAAATTAGTAAGGATAGTCTCGTTAAAGATAATCTTGATGAAGAGGATCTTGATATACAACCACGCTGTTCGATCTTCTCTAATGAAGGAATCCCTTCAAAAGTTAGTTATAAGCAATATGAAGTGCTGATTTGGTGCAAAACGTTGATATTTTTTCACTTTTAAGGACATAAAATTACTCAGAATGTCCAACAAAACTTTTATTCCATGGATTTTTTTATAGGAGTATCTGTTTTCAACATATGTGGTCTTGGAGAGTCGCATAATGTAAGGTTCACGAAAATACGAAATATTCCTCGTTGTTAACATTCGACTTTGACTGAACCAATAAACCGAATTTGATTTTCTAAAGTTAACGTAGAATTTAGTCCCCTGTGTTTTAAAATAGAATGATATAAAGTGCAAAAATTTGGCGATTTTTCAGCTACTAAAAGCTAAGCCGACTAGTATGGTACAAACTTGATTACACACGTTTTAGAATAATTTCCTGCTTGCTGAAAATTAATTCGTCAAATCGGTTTTTTTCAACTTTTCTGTGATTGATAACACGCCTTGTAATCTTTATACCGAAAACTTCACCAATAAAATTTTTTTAAGTGTGTTTTGAACACTGTCCAAATGGCGTTTGTATAACGACACCCAATCAACTAGACAAATTTTCAAGATGATTGAGATGTTACTAGTACACTACTATACTATATACATTTACTTACAGGTCAACCTATTTACATAGTCGTAATTCATATGCATCTTAACACTTTTTAACAATTCTTTTTTTTTTGTAAACGTTAACATTTTTAAACAACAATCGACTTTTTTCTACCAAAAAACGTGGACTAGTAACATTAATAACGTTGAAAAAATTTTGTTGGACAAATAGTTTTATTGCTTACAGAAATATACTCTTATTTTTTTAACTGAAACATAACTGTTATTAAAGTTTTTATACTTAGTTCTAATAAGTTAAATACTAGGTTTTTGTCCGACAAAAACTTTTTAAATACATACAAATATACATACACATAGAGGACTACAAGAATGTTCGAAAAACTCAATGAAAACAGCCCTAAAAACATATAATTTGATTTAATAAACCACATAAGTCCACTAGTTTGAGTGATGATTTAGTTAATAGACCAGTGTAGAAGTCCTTGCAAGTGATAAAAAGTAAATAAAATAATAGTAGGATGAACCCCTTTGGAAAAGGAGGAGAATATAGTAAATATGGAAGAATAAATAATTTACAGGCGATCTGAGGTCTGGAAGTAGAAGAGGGTGAGTTTTTAATGGTAAAAACCGGTTTATCTCGATTGCCAGCAAAACTATAAGTACTATAGATCTAAAACTTTTGTACTCATACTTTTTTCACATAACCTCAAAATTTATGCGAAAAATTTAATTAAAACTTACCATTTTATGACCCAACCACTGTAACTTATTTGATTTGAAATATTTATTTGTTCATCTCATTTTGACTTTATATCGAAAAAGCACCGTAAGTAAATTTCAATCGAAAATTACAGTCAAAATATTTTATTTTTTTTTAAAGTCGGTGAGTTGTTAGAGGAAATCTTTACTTTCTGATGGTATAAAAAATATCACTATTGCCATGGTAAATTTCTTTAGAAAAGGCAAAAAAGCGAAAAAACTCGTACCCAAAAACTTTTTCTAATTAATACGTACAATTTTTAGATATTTATAAGAATTTTACAACCCTTATGTTTGATCAAGTAACATGGAATCTCACGTTTTTCGTGTAATTAGAGCGTAATATTTTTCACACCATCAGAAAGTAGAGTAGATTTCAATGAACAAAAATCACCGACTTTTCAAAAAAAAAACTGATATTTTGACGGGAGAATTAATAATTACGGTGCTTTTTAGATATTGAGACCAAATAATATTAGAAATTGAATATTTCCAATAAAATAAATTGTAATGTATTTGGGACATAAAAAGGTGAATTTTCACCTAATCCAGACCTTGGTTTTTGAATTTCTCAAAAAGTTGTAGATCTTTTCATTACCTACAACTCACCCTCTTCCCCACCACGACCTTAGATAGTCCGTAACTTATTTTTCCTTTTATTTTTATTATATTATCTTCTTTTTTCAATGGATCATATCTCACTTATATTTTTTTTGTTTCAAAAATTGTCAACCCTTGTGGAGACTCTAAGTCTCATCTATAAGTAGTAGCCCTGATCGCAGTTGAAAGAGATTAATAGAGATCTGATACCCTTTTAGAACCGCGATCAGGGCTAATCCTCACCTAATCATACCCCTCATAACAGTATCTCAACTAAATAATCGAAAGATAGACCTACTAAATCATCGCTTGAGAATATCACTACAAATTTTGGTTAAATAAACCACGACATTTACAATAGAATATATTGTGAAAATTAATAATATTTAAAAATTACTGTTCAAAGTAACAAACTATAGGAAGTTAATCAATGGAATTGATTTTTCAAAACAAAATAATCACTAGATATGGTAAATACATGGTATACCATCAACCTTTTTTCATTAGGGCGAAATGAAACCCGTTATCATATAATTTTATTTCCTAACGAACCTATAATCACAGTCTCTTTCTTTATTTTGGCAGCTAATATACAACACATTTCGCATTATGAAAAAAATTAACAACAATGTAACTTTATCACAAAACAAAGATTAATTATTCTCAAGAAGCTAGACACAGATACATTTTATTAGTTAATATCAGTGGAGTTAATTTTGGTTCATCTATATTTTAGTGTTGATCATGGAACTGAATTGAAAATATAAATTTAGTAAGGTAAAATTGGAAGGATACATTCCTTTCCACAGCGGATGCCACTAAAAGAATTAAAATAATAACAATATTTTCACAACCTTCAATGTCTGCTTATGAAAATTTAACTATACATTTTTCGGGCTTTTTTCATAGATACAGTAATTTTAAATTTGAGAATACATTTGCTTACTTTGTTACAATACAATACACATTGATTTCAGTTTTATATTTTGATATTTCCAATTAAATTAGCTGATATTTCCGTTCAAATACTGTATACGTATTTAAAATGGAATCTAGAATTATATAATGAAATCTAATATAATTTCCATTGAGAATGAAACTAAATCTTTAGAAATTATTACCACTATTTAATTGCAAGATTATGTTATTGCATTATTACTTTCACCTAGTACTGAAAGGGTGAAATTAAATTATGGACAATATTTATTGTGTGTGTTAATTTGTGTTGATAAGGAAAAATTTCTTCTGTTATGATTGAATTTTTCAGAACTAGCAAAATTGAATATTACCTACTCATATAACTGTAAAAAGTTCATCTTGGATTGATTTTTTCGAAAAAAAAAGTATCATTGTTAGAAAGGCCTACAAGCTTTACTCAACTTTTAAAATTATCGTAATAATTAACAAAATAACAAAGTTGTGTATTGATATTCCGAGATAAATTCCACACTCTTTTTACATTGGGGAAAAGTAAACACCCAATATTCTTTTGCAGTATTATTTTTAATAATTAACGACTGAGAAACATGTTTATTTAATTCTTTAGAACTTATTTCATCAAGTTGAGTTTATGTTGATTTGGCTTTTTCAATCTGTCTTGCCAGAACTTCAGACGGAAAGCTTTCGCTTCCTGACAAAAATTCCCTTCAAGGACTTCAAGAGTCTGAGGCTTATTGATGTAAATCCCAAAAAAAGTCTCGAAGAGTCTGTAAACAGCACACCACGCCGTAACTCTCAGCGGCTGTAATGGTTTTTTTGGGTTATACATTGATTTTCGATGTATCAGAAACGATTATTTCGTTTATTCACGCAACCGCTAAGATGGAAATGAGCATTATCGCTCATGACACTGTTCTATGAAAAATCGTTTAGCTCTCCGTTGAGATTCGCAAAATATTGAGCGTACGTTACACGCGGTAAACAGCTGATGCACTATTTGCACTTTGTAAGGAAATGTATACAAATCTTCCTGCTAATTCTCAATGGCGTGGAACGTCGTGTGGTCAATATTCCTGGCTTCTTTTCAACATATTGGACAACAAGAGTGATGTTCTCAACAGTACAGTTGCTCCGAGGAAGAACGAGAAGGAAGGCCAGAAAATCTGCAACGGAATTCATGGTATACCAATAAAACCTATTCTGCGTTTATTCATGCCACAAATGTCAATTTGGCAGCTTTTGGGAAAGTTATAGGGTTTTCTAATAGAGTGATTAATTTTACCCCAATGTTGTTTATCCTCTGGTTATTTTTATACCTAGTGTTATAAGCTATCCTTTTAAAACGGATAGTATGGCTAATTGAGTAATTCTTTACGTGCAGACATTCTCTGAATCTACCAAACTTCTTTACCTACTTCCTTCATTCCCGTAAGTAAATTTAAATATATTTGAGGCCAAATTTCACTATATGGCAAATTTAACGTTGGGATTGTGAGCTTTAGACCTGCCAAAAATTTCTTAGAGCAATTAACATAACGCATAAAATTTTCTTACTTCTTAGACGAAAGACTCTCAATAAATTGATATGGAAATATTAATATTTTCTAAGATTCCTTTTTACAATAGCTAAAAAATATTTTTCGTGATATCAATTAGCGTTTGAACGGAAATAATCATTTTGTGGTTAGAAAGAATTATTAATCCCATATCTGATTGAAATTAATATACTCTTCTATTGATATAACCTTCAACTAACTCCATGGAGATAATCAAAGCTTTAAGATGCTACTATTAGTAATGAATTAGTCTACATAAATTTGTGAAGAGAAGAATGGCATATATTTTGTTTATCTAAAAAAAGTTCATAAAAAAACTGGAAGTCAATATTTAGAATTGCGAGATTGTGTTTTTGAAAATACAAAAATAGTCGAAATATATCAATAACACATGCCAACAAAGTAAAGAAAATAAATTGATGCCAGAAATATAACACCCAAATTTGAATATTTTTAACGTGCTGACGCCAAAAAGTCCACCAGATTTTATCTCTCAGCTCACGTTTTTGAGATAAAGGCTAGAAAATGTAGGGGGTGTTTCGGCCAATATGTATCTCGAAAACTATTTGAACTATCGACAATGACATGTGACAGTTATAAACTGTGGATAGTATTACACGTTTTAAGCAAGCAGTTACTTTGTTACAAAGTCATATTTTAAATCTGTTATCATTTTTAAAAAAATTATTGAAGCATCCTGTAAAAGCAACTCTCACAGTATTTTGGCGATACCTATTTTTATGGTAGATACGTAGAAACGACAAATAGAGTTTTATTTATTTCATTTGAAAAACAAAACGATCTTCGCAAACCATAAATATATCCTAATAAAAAATATTCTAGCAGATCGAAGCCGTTGGAAGAAACAGCACACGTGCTCCATAGAAAAATCATTTTGCTTTAGAACGAAAAATTAGGTAATGGTTGTTTTTCCAAGCGGAAAATATTCAAATTTTCGCCTTAAACCTTTTGTAGCAGAATATAATTGAAGTCAACCCACGGATTTCAAATCATATCATATAAATATATAAATATATAAATATATATAAATATATATAAATATATAAATATATATAAATATATAAATATATAAATATATATATATATATATATATATATATATATATATATATTAATATAAGTATTAATACATAGAGAAACTTTTTAATAAGATATTGGATAGTGAAGAAAACCGCTTTCACAATATCGGTATAACTAAGTCACTATTGGTTGGCTTAAAATCTCAGGTGGATGCAAGAAATATATGGTCCTCCTCCATGATTAAGGGAATTCAACTAAATGAAAAACCGAAACAGCAACAGAATTCTCATTCCGAGAACTGTTACGTTTGGATATATATTTGCAAGATGGATTGGAAGATATGACGGTTGTTTGACCAAATTTATCCCTGTTAGATTCTTTCCTTGGAAAATTTTTAAACAGAATCAGAGCAACTTCCCAATCTACAAACTATTCAAGCACTACGCTCAAAAAATTAACTTATTTGAATTTAATGCTTTTTTTATTTTATTTTGTTTTTAAAAACAATAAAAAATTTTGTTTAATGTCTCTAAGTACCACAAAAATATAGTTCTAGAGCAGTATCACGTTAAACAGGTTGTCTTATTAAATTTTCTAGAAATGACACTATTTAATCTGAAAAAAGCCTTCTAGGCTACTATTTATATCTGATGCTAATAAAGAAGAAATAAAAATTTACTTTTTAGATGACTAAAATTCAGTATTTTGCTTAAGTAAGTAAAGATGTGATATTATGTTGTGTAAACTTTTGTTGTTTTTATATTATAATATCTAAATACTAAACTAAATCAAGGGCATCTCCAAGCAAAAGTAGCTCAGTGAATCATATCGATATTTTTTTGTTATGTAAATAGCAAATATATTTTGGAAGAAAAAATCACTTTCGACTTTGTGAAAAGAGCTTATAATATCATTTTTGCACGTGAAACATGTAAATCACATTCGCGACAGTGAACAGTTTGGATTTTGATACATCATCTGATTGCAGCGACTTTGAAGAAGATACAACAAACTACGCAGTTTTCAAATGAGAAAAATTTGTCATAAAAATATTTGCTGCCTATTGAATTATGTAAAATAGCATGGAATTCTGTGAGCCTCACAGTTTAAAACATATTTTAAAATGTATACCATGAAGATAGAATAGGAAACAACATTTTTGTGAAAGAAATTAAAAACCTTCGATGAGTAAGTTGTGGTTTGTCGATTGAAAAACGGCAACAAAGTGAATAAAGAAATTGGGTTTGACCAAAGAAATGTAATCAACAAAGATTTGTTACTTAAGTGAAGGTTATGAAGCTTCAAATCGAAATGAAAATTATTTCGGATAGTTGTCAGTTGACTAGGGTTAAAGAAAAATGAAAGCCAGTATATCTCATGATCCTCAAACAAGACAACTTATCAAATATCCACAATTTACTTCATCTCAATTCATATAAATATAACGTTTGATGGGTGTTCATGGGTAAAAGTGATACAAAATCTCCTTGAAAATCATTCCTGGTTGTAGATGGCTCTCTAATTATTAAATAAAATCACGGAAAATAATTTCCTGTTATACAAAAAACAATTTTTCAATCATGAGAGAAGCAGTCGCGGGAGAATTTTTTCATGTTTTTACTTTTTTCATACTGTACCAAGCTTTGGAACGACTTTGCATCAATTTTCAACGCTGTAATAAATGTTTTACTCTTTTTGAGAAATTTCATAAAAACTAATCTTATTTTTTCCTATATATTTGTTACCAACTTTTCTGAGTTGATTTCTTAACTCATATACAGGGTGTATTTAGAATTTAATACAAAGGGGTGGGAGTATTAAATTGTGAATACCCCCGTATACAAGTCAAAATAAGTTGGTAACAAATGGGTAGGAACAAGGAAATTAGTTTTTATGAAATTTCTCAAAAAGGAAAAAAAGTTTTTCATTCCAAAATAACATTTCAGTTTTGTTATAAAGATAATTTAGCTCACAATATAATTTAAATTATATGTTTTCCTGTGAAATTTCGCGATATTGGTTTCGTCTCATAATTTTAATATACAAGTTATAACAATTTGGAAAATGATTATTTTATGAACCAGTTTCATTTGGTATTTATTACAGCTTTGAAAATGGATGCAAAGTCGTTCGAAAGCTTGGTATCTATAGCATAAAAAAATTCACAAAATCAAAAAATTTTCCTATGACAGATTCCCCTATAAAAAATTAATTTTTGGATAACAGAAAATTGTTTTTCGTGATTTTGTTTTTCAACTAGTTGGTCGTGACTAATCACCAGTTTGGTTTCTAATTATTTATTTATTTCTACCACCACTCTGCCCAAGGGTCAATTAAAAGGTTGGAAGATACATACATAAGAATTAATAATTGAACAATTAAAGTTGACAAGTACAAATAAATAATAGTACATTTGGAAGATGGAATACCTATATGACCACCCGTTGCTAAAGCCTACAGCAGGAATACCCTACTAAAGTGATATGAAATAAATTTTTCAAGTGATCAGTGATAAATAATGGACTCCATTAATAATTATTCAAAATTCATTGTAAGTGGTAGTAGGAATATTCTTATTCTTCTCTAAAAGTTTTTATGTCCTTCCGAGTCCACCAGAGTATGGATTGGTTTGTAGGGAGCTTCGGTATTAATCTAAAACACCTCACTGTTGGGTTGGATATTATTATCGGAACTGAAGCTTTTTTAATCCCTATCTGACAGTATTTAAGTAATTCCCTTGTTAAATGGCTGAAGGAAATTAAGATGGAGCTTATTTAGGTCAAAAGTTAAGTTTACAACTTATGGGACTAATCTCTGGACCCATATTAGGAATAATCATAAAGTGAAAGCTTTTTGTAGCAAATCTCGAAAAATACATTTGGTAGATAAAATCTGAGGACTATTTTGAATTTTGTACCAAAAAATGAACCAGGAATAGTTGAAAAACAGCAGAAATATATATTTTTGTTGGCCTGTGTAATTATTTCGAAATATACCTGAAAAATGATTACAATATGATTGTAAATTGTGAATTTGCGGCAACAAATTCGAAAACAATATTGGTATTAGGTATTCAATATGCTAATAGGTATAATAGTTTATTACAGTACAGGGGTCAAAAGTTGAATTATCGAGCATCATGACACGCAAGATCGAGATTTCATTTTTTGACCCGTGTAATGTATTATACTATTTTTCTTCATAGCCGGTCGAAAGTACGTACTTTCGTGCAGTGATGAAAGTTTAACATTTACTTCCTGTGAGAAGTACAAGCGTGTATTATGCTACAAGAGCCAAAAGCTGAATTTTTGGGCAGAGCCGAGATTTCAGCTTTTGGCCCTTGTAGTGTAATGTGTCCCTGCTATTAGGGATGAAAGTACACACTTTCGAACGAGTTATGAAGAAAATATAGTTAAAATCTTCATCATATTAAAAAACTGAATAATGAAATAATTCATTTATAAATTATTGTGAAAGTGATTGTGATTAAAAGGTATGTAAAAGTGACAAATTTATTGTATATGGAGAATTGTTTTATTTTATTTTGCAAGATTTATTTAAATTCTGACAATATAATAATATGAATGCGATTTCCATTCCGATTCAATTATCTTTCTGTTGTACTCGTATATAAATGTGTTGGGATAATAATCTTTGGAAGATTCTTGGTGTTATCAAGGACAAAACTTGAAATCCCATACTTTACTAAATTGACTATTATCATAGTTGTAGGTATTTATTAAGAAAAGTAATCTAAATTTCTAAATCAACATAAATATAATTAGCAATTATCTGATTGAATTTCAGGTTAGATTTGTATATTAAATAAAGGTGAAGCGTATGTCACGACAAATTAATATTATTTGAATATAAAAAATTCTCCATACGATCGTTTTAGTTTTCCATAAAAAAACATTGATATTATATGCTAAATATAAATGGAATACATCTTAACAAGTATAAGGTCTCGATCATTGTTGAAAACGAAATGTGGTAAAAGCAGTACTAAGAACTAGATTTTTGTGCAAATGAGCATGAAATTGAGTTTATATATTTAACAATAACCAATATTACTGGCTTCGAAAACTTATATGAAGTACGCTCAAATGATGATATAAATATTTAGGTTCACTACATAGATCATTGATTACTAATTCTCTGTTTATTTACCATTCTCTATAGACCAATAGCTATTTTATAGGGTTGATGTTTATTCCGTACCCCCTAGAGCACATAATAATTCTGTGATACCAGTACAGTTAAGTCTCTATAATCCAACACTTCCATAATTCTCTTTTCCTAGAATATCTCAGGAGTATTAAGATTTATACATAGTCTTGCTTATGTTTGGAAAAATATTTCAAGAGGTTGTGACCAGATCCCAGGTTATTAGACAATTGGAAACTAATAAAAAATATGATAAAATAATAGTTATTGTATATGAAAAATTCCACGATCAAAAAAACCCATTCATGAGTTTTAATTTAAATGAGTTAATCAAAAAATAATTAGCCAATGCTTGAAAAAGATGAAGCCTATTTCTATACGACTTCGTGATGCTGGAAGCGCTTTCAGCTCATACGTTAAAGAAAGCGATAGAATAACTTCGAATAATTTAGTTTTAAAGATATTGTACAAGCATGATTGAAAGTCTGAATAAAAACCAAACACATATTGATTATTTCTTCATACATAATGTATGAGGTGGGTCGAATAGGAATTATCATTATAAATGAACATAATTTTTACTTTCTAGCGCATTTTTTACAAAAAAGAATGCGCTATTACTATCGTTTTGCCATCCGTTTGTCTGTAGCAGCGGTATATTCTCTCAGGGAGCATGTAGGGAGCTCAAGATTTTTGCATTTAATTCCAGTATAAATGTAGAAGTGCCGAAACGAAAGAAAGTTTGGGGATTGTTAGGAAAAAATATTTTTTGTAAATGTCAATATTTTGATGAAGACCACTACGTAACGTCAAATTTTTTATAGAAACCTACGTAATAGAAACTATGTGTCTCGCGAAGAGAGAAGAAGAAAAACTTTGAAGGAAAAATATTAGTTTCGAAGAAAATAGATGAGGAAGAATGTAGAAGGCTAATGAACAAGCAATTGGAAGAGATAATAAAAGAACAAAACATAGTAAATCTCCAAGACGTTGAATTTCCATGGTCATGTAGAGTGTATCTCATAAAGAAATAAAAGACAACCTCATAATATTTGAGGGACAAATATTAGTCCAAAAGATAATAGATTATAACGAATGGAGAACGTTACTGGATAGGGAATTGAATGACGAAAAGACAAGACATAATTGAACTCATAAAATCTCGGAGGTTGAAATGCCATGGACTTGTAGAGAAGAGGAAAACATCGAATATTCGGAGGAAAATATTAGGACCAATGAAGAGGGAATAAAAATAAATAATAGAAAGGCGAGACATAGTTAAACTCATAAAATCTCAGAGTTTGAAAATCCATTGACACATAGAGTGTTTCACGAAGAAATAATGAGAAAATCTTATGATAATCGAAGAGAAAATATTAGGTTCTGTTAAAAAATAATTAAAAGAGATATTAGAAGGAAAAGACATAGTTAAACTAGAAATTCCAGAGGTTGAAATGACATGGACATGTTGAGAGAATCTGTAATAGAGAAGCTAGAAATTGGTGACAACGGAGGGTAGAGGATAGACCATGGGGATAACCAAGTGAGAGAAGACATGAATATGAAGTTTTGAAGACGTTATATACAAGATCAACAATAAGAGAGAATAAACCAGAATAACGGAAGATGCTAAAGATGCTATGAGTCATTCAAAGTGATTCATAGCATTAAAAGAATCAAAGAGCTCCTGTCCAATTTATTCGGAGATGTATAGGAATCATATACATGTATGTATCTATATAAAATATCTTGGGAACCAACATAGTTAAAAATGTTATGTATATACTTTTTTTAAAAGTTTCATTTTTTAAAAGACTATTTCATTATTGTATAATATTTTTGTTCAAACGTTCAGTAAACCGACCATAGTCTCATATATGTGGAGTAGAGACTCAACTGTATTTAAAAAATAGGAGGTACCTCTGTTTGCTTTTTCGAAAAATTTGGGTTTTTTTCGATACGCCTGTGTTGGTACACGCTACGTCATTGGTTCTATTAAGATGAAAAATTCATATAAACATGTGTGATAAGTATTGTAGTTAATGAGATACAGAGTCTTGAATTGTTTGTAATAAATGAGCTCTGACTGTAAGTGAAATTCATTTTTCCTGGTTCTGCTACTAGAAGTAATACGAAAGAACATGCTTATTCTAAGTGGCCTTTGAAATAATGTTGTCAAATGCTGAGTCAAACACAAAAACTATCGCAAATGCCAGCGTTTAATGCTGAAATGGCTAATAAGTACTTTTTGTATGGATTAGCGAATCTTAATGTCATGTTCTGATTCGTTTACTAAGATACATAATTGTTTACAAGAGAATGAAACTTTTGCTAAATCAGAGCATATTATTGGACGATCCAGAAATGCGAGACCTCCACACTTGGAAAACCAGATTTTTTAAATTATTGATAACAAACATCCAGAAACGAGTACCAGAAAAATTGCTGATGAAGTGAATATTGGTAACAGAACTATTTGGAATATTCTCAAAGATAATTCATGATATCCATTATCCATATTATATCCTCCACATTTTGCAGTAACTGTGCGTGAGTTTTTAATTGACGTTTTTCCAGACCATTCAATCGGACGAGGATCTCCACACCCCAGCCCCCTAGGTCACCTGGATGCAATCCTCTGGATTTTTGTGTGTGAGGATATCTAAAATCGCTCATTTACACAATCCCTATATTAAACACAAATACAATTCTGTAATGTTATTCGTAACAATCCTGGTATCTTCGAATCATACATTTATACATACTCTGAAATGTATTATTTTTCCTTTATGTTTAACCTATGTAGTTGCTTCGAATAAAATAATAAAACAATTCGACACCCTGTATCTCATTAACTACAAGACTTATCACATATGGTCATAAGAGCTTTCAATTTCAATGATTTTCAATTTATATTTATTGTAGATTATCTGTCTGTTAATTCAAGATCCCACTGCTTGAATCTATAAGTATCTGTTTTTTTTATAGAATTAAGTTTGATTAAATGTTTTGGCAGTATGCAAAGTAATAAAAATCGGTTGCCTATCATAAATTAGCCGCAATTACCTGTAATTAATTTTTTTATATAAATGGCAATTATATATTTTTTCAATAAATTTCACGACACTTTGGAAAAAAAATGTGAAGAATAAAAATATGATAACTAATAAGCCACAACATCAGAGTTTCCAGTTGTAAACAGGTAGATTCTTGTTAATTATTTAGTTAACATTTTTTTAACAAACTCTAATCGAAACGTTTAATTTCTACTTTTCACGAAAACCCTTGTTCGTAAATTTTGCACAATGATAGTTCAAGATACGCTAATTAAGGTCTCTATGGGTCGTCAATAGTGTAGGTAAATTGCATAAGTAACTTCATAAACATTCCTCAGTCAATTGAGGAGAGATGAAATAGTCCCGGCCATTTAAGGCAAAGTTTAACAGTTCCGGTCACTAACTAACCTTTCTCAAGCATTCCTACGTTTTCTATGTAAATAAGAAAAATTGTTACTTAATCTTAATATGTTTTCGTTGTGCCCACATATAAAACAGGTATTAGATGATGCTTGCCGTAATACATTTAGACGAAATGCCAGAGGATCATCCTGAAAAGCTCTTACTTCATTCACTATAAAGATGTTAGAGTTGTAACATAATATATTCACAACAAGAAGACCACTACTATCAGTATTTTTTCTCAACATGCTACCTTTGGACTTTTCAGGGGTAGTTTTGAGGTTTCATGCCTATTTAGACTTTTTATCAGCTTGCTTTAACTATGATTGTGCCAAGATTCAGAACAATTGACCAAAACCAATTCTCTTCCTCTCAGAGTATCTTCGGACTATTCAGAGAGGGGCAGTTTTGACAGGGTTTTGGGGTTTTAAGGTTTCGTGCCCATAGAGACATTTAATTATCTTGGTTATAGCTATTATTTTGCCAAGAATCAGAGCAATTCGCCAAAGCCAATTCCCTTTCTCCCAGGGTATCTTCAGACACTTGGGGAGTCTTAGTTTTAGAGTTGGGGAGTTTTGAGGTTTCGTGCCGATAAAGACTTTTAATGAGCATGCTATAAACTATCATTGTGCCAAGTTTCATAAAAATTGGCCGCAACCCAATTTCCGTAGGGATTGAATATAATAAAAAGAGATATTTCCTCATTCGTTGTCAATGGAATCCTTCCTTTGCCGTTTATGTATATTAACATTTTATATTATTGAATTAAAACTATTTATTTTTAATTTATAATAAAGATTGCCAATAGTATTGTATTTTGTTTCAATAATTGTAACTATATACTTATTTTAAATCTATTTTAGAAACATTTTATAACAGAAAAAAAATAACCACTGAACAATGTCGTCAATTGTTCACAAGCTTACTGATGTCAGTGCTATATTGGAAATGAACGTTTCAGTGTAAAGTTTAAGCCAAAAATTCAAAAAACTATTTTAAAATGAGATAATATGATGATGATTTAGGTCTCTTCTGTTTTAAAATTAGTTTTTTTCTTATAATTTTTGAAAGACAGATAAAAATTTCAAATTAAAAAAATTAAAGAAATGTCAAATACTTTTTTGTTTGAACTAATTTTAACCTATTAGTGACCAATTACAACTAAATTTGCATGACAATTCAGAAGTTTCTAAAAAAAATTTACAACTTTCAGACAATCTTTTAATGTGAAGTAAAAAATGAATAGATGTTTTAGTTGACAATCGTATGTGGCTCACAGTGGAAGTGAGTTGTTGTGGGTAACTAACTCTCTTTTTTAACCAGTCATCTACCTGAGTTTATTGTGGAAAATTGAAAGTTATTTTTTTATGCGAAAAAACTTGCTGCTTTTTTTAGAAAAAACTGAAAAATGTTTTCTTATTTTTCTATATCTTTATTATCTACAGGCCTAATACCATTTTACAACAAAAATTATGTGAAAAAAAAATTATATTCTTGATACACTGAGAATATAATTTGAATAAACTTAACAAAAAAGTCCTGTGGGAATATTCCATTATGTGGAAGTAAATTATAGAAAACTACAGGATAAAGATTCATTTCCTTGAGAAGAATGGGGTAAATATCAAATGTGTTCCTATGGAAAATTGGATGAAATGACAGTAATGTCCTTACAGTTTTGATAAATTGTGATTTAGGGCCCCAAAATTTGCGAATAGGTAGTCTAAAAATGACTCTAATTCATATGGGAGCAATCGATCTGATCGACCAATTCGTACCCACATATAGGATTGGAATAGGGTACAAAAAAATATATAAAATATAAAATAAATATGGTGTATGGTATAAGGCAAAGTATTGCATTGTCGGTTATGTTCTAACATAGACATTTCACAATTTCAGAGGGAATGTTCTTCTAAATTATTGTAATGAATCACACCTAGCTAATACAGAAAGAGATGAGCTTGGTCTGGTGCAGCTAGATCATTTATTTCTAAAAGGAATCCAAATATAGAGTGTGTGTGTGTGTATCATGTGAAAACTTAATAATCTACTTATATAAGAAATGCAATCTTTCATTCAATTCGAAATGTTTTTTTGTCGGTACCATAAAATATAAATTGTTGACGTTTAGTGAAAAGAATTGATGAAATATATAAGTAAAAATGTTCGATTTCAAGTCAGACTGTAGATTAATCATTTTGTAATAACCTTTTGATCGATAAAATCAATTTCAAAACTATTTGAAGTCATTATCCTAATTTAAATCCTGAATTGCTTGCTAGTAATTACTCCTTAAGTGATCAGAAGCATCTTTAGTTGCTTGGTCGTAATTCCACTTAATATTTATTTGTTCAAGACCATTTTGAAAAAAAAATAATTTAAGAAACAATTGTAAAAAAATTTTCGGGCATTAAACTGAAAAAAAGTATACCAAACATCCCCACCACCCCATATTGATAAATAAGTTTAGTTTTTGAAAATTACCTAGAGTAACGTAAAAGATATACATTGTGGGACATTATTTTATTTATTACAATGATTTGAAATGATTGAAAGAACAAACAATATGTGCTTGTTTTAAAATCTTTTTAGAGAAAGACTCGTTATTGAGACGTTTATATTTTTTAATTTTCCACCATTTTTAATGTGTTGCTAGATTTTCTATCAAATTTTCCGAATGAAGTTCGAAACATCTTCTTGAAATTCTATACAACATTTTTGTAATTACATATTTAAGTTACCATAATTTTCGAAAGTTCTGAGTCACAGTAAACAAATGTAAACCACGATATTGACACTACCAACTTAGAAAATGAAGCTCCTACTTATTATACCGAATATAGAACGTTAACAAGTTTTCGAATCAGTAGAGTACACAATGTTTTTTTACCACATTCCTTTTGCTTCAACTCACATAAAAATACAATTGTGAAATTAATATATGTGCAAACTATTATTTGATCAAGCCGATTAACATCTAGAATTGAGAAAGAAGTATAAAAGGCGACTTGAATCATCCCCACCACTCTCTCTCTTTAGGACTTAAGAAGTTTGTTGGCACGCTGGTTGGCCACTGCAATGCGTGTTTCGTTGCTCTCACCCTAACCAACATTAACATATAACCAGGTGCCGTTTTTAAAAATTATGAACATTACTACATATCAACACGTTCCTACTAGAAAAATATCAAGTGTCGAATATTTCAATTTTAACAAATAGACTATTTTTCCCCGTTTTATTAAAAATTGTCTCTCATATTCCTATTTTAGAGATTGTGAAAAACGACTTTATGACGGAATCATTTATTTAGATTTTTTCAATACCATCAACTTGCTTCAATATTTTTGCAAAGTTTTACGAGTAGTTGAAACTGTATAGATAGTGTGTTTTGAAACTCTACCACTAAACGTAGATTAAAGATACCAGATGCAATTTCGTGTAACTTAATTTGTCTTAATCATAAAGGAAGTATCACTGTTTGTAGATAACATTGATAAATCCTGATGTTAGCATATCTCAAGAAAACCAGTAGTTACAAACGTTAGTGCTGCAATGACGAATTATTCACTATCTAAATCTACAGACTCAACCAGACAAAAAAAGTCATCGTATCTGCCACATTATCTAAAAATAGTAGAGCTGATAAAGCTAGAAAGCAGTAACAAACCAATGGACCAAATTTATAGCATGATGAACAACATCCCATTCAAAGCGGTGATCAATGACCCCCAATTATGGATCAATAAAGATCATTTGCAAGCATGAATACATCTAGTATACAGATGGTTCGAATATAATGTAAGCTATTTTTCAGGTAAATTTGACAGCAATAAACTTTTATAGTCAGGTGCACTTGAAAAGAAACCTCGCATTCTTTCCGATAGCCAAGCAGCCTAGAAGGCTCTGAAAGTTTGCTGGAGAATCAGGTGAAACCTTACTGGAGAAACACTCCAGGCCTTCGACAACCTGAACGATCCAAGTATGAATTAAATTCACATATTATACATTCCACATTGAAAACTATTAAATGTAACAGGAAGCACTGTTACATTAACCTTTAAAGACGAAGATTAAGTTAACGCATACGTTTATTATTTTCGTAATTAATATTTTTTATTTTATTTTATAAAACGTAAGCATCTTTGCCCGAAGTAAAATCGACATACTGAAATCGTCATAAGTGTTTCAGCTAGTGTGCGAGTGTCATGATAACACGTGTTTGTTGAATAGACGCATTTTCAGAATTAATAACCGATACAAGATCACGCTTCAAGAAAGAATTTTTCTGTAACGTATCTGCGTATGCGAATCATTTTGGAGAATGGATGGGCAGACGAGGACGAGGATGTTTTTCCATGAGAAACACGCACCTTTCCTGACCTCCGAACTGCAATTGAAGAATAATTTTAAACTTCGTGAATAGTTTGACATGCTTCGCTGGTTCTGGCTTTTCGTTAAGAAACGTTGCCGTAAATGCAATTGATCAAGAAAGGTATCAATTTGACCACTTAGCGTAACCCTTTTGTAATTTCTTTTAATAAATTTTTTTCTCTTGATGCAAACTTTATACTGACTTATGCTGACGTCTGTACAATTATAAGCAACTAGAGAAAACATTGATAATTATTAAAATGTACGTGACGTGAAAAGGTCCTCAAGTTGTTTCAATGATTACGACATAATATGGCAATCCTGCCTTGGAATTGAAGGAGCTACAAGATAATAGTGCATAAGTGTAGAAGAAAACATAAGGGATTCGAAGAATAGAGTACAGCAAGAAAATGTTTTGCTGTTGTTGTTCCTACTAAAGTGGTTGCAGATATATAGAAGAAAATTGAGGAAGCGTTGGCAAAGTAACATTTCCAGAATCAGAATTGCAGCTGTCTATTGGTTATTCATTTTCCTGCGCAACTCGTGGGACTAGGGTATGCCGACGAATTTAGATAACAAACAATTTTATTTTGTGTGTGAAAATTTTTCCGTGCTGTAGCTGAAAATATATATATATAGGATGTTAATGAAAAACGTGAGTTAAGGTTTAAAAATTTATCAGTGCAGGCAAATACAATTCAATAAGTTTGTAGTTGTCTGTTTCTTTGAGATATACTTAAAAACTGGTTAACTATTAGGAAAATCTTTTAGAAATGTTAATTAAGTCAAGTTGGCACAAAATGGCATCTAGTATCTGTACTTTACATATGACAGGAGAGTTTCAAGACGTCCTGAAGTATTCACCATCAAATCTTGAAGATTTTGTAGGGCATTCAAATATATGCTTCACGAATATTTGTACATTTTATCATTAACTAAACCGTATATATGGTTTTTCAAGTTTAGATTCACTTCATATTAGTATAAATTTCATTTACTGATAAACTGAAATTGCTATAGATCAAAAACAGATACAGAGCAGACTGGTCTGCTTTTAGGATATCCACATTGTGAAACACGGTGATGAATGGAAAAAGAAGAGCGACTAATACAAACATATTATTTTTTCTGGAACCATTGGGGATATTCTTAATGAACACACTGCTTACTTCCACTATACCAACAACAGTGACACTGTTTAACATGATTTTTCTTAATCGAGTTATCGTCTTCATAGTCCGACTATAAGACGTTTATCTCTAAGCAAAACGAGCGCCAAACAAAGTAATGAATGTAGTAAATATTTTGAAATATGTTTACTACACTACTTGTCCCAAAGTTAACTGAACATCTAAGCGCGCGTCTACACACTCGTGCAATCTCGCGAGGAACTCTCTTGGAGTCCGCATACTTGGCAACATGAACATTCAAGTAGCAGCTGCTGGTGCACTGCACTCTCACTTACTAACCATACAAATATAATGAAATAAAAATGGAGAAAAAGAAAATGCCGGATGATTGCAATGCACTGTAATCTGAATTGTATGTAAGAATGTAGACGTATTCGAACTTCATCTCATTTCAAGTCCTTTGAGTCGGGCGCAAAGCCTTACAATGATCAGGAGATAAGTGAGGCAAGACGAAGTAAAGTTGCCTCCTCTTCTTCGGTCAACTTTACCAGCAGTGTAGTGTACGCTTTCAGTACAAAACCTCAAAAAGGCTTTGAAGTGCACGAATATCATCATCTATTTAAATCCGTGTAGCTTTGCTTATTTTTAAGCTATAGAGGGCACCAGAAGTAGCTTTCAATTTTAAGTGGATATAGAGCTGTAGAAAAAATAATAAACTACCAGAGACAGAAATTATGCTCATTTACCCCATCTTCAATGCCGTTCTACGTTAAAACTATTGACTAAAGCTCTTAAGAACTCGTGAAATAATATTGAGCTCCAAAGATGGAGAAAATCTAAATAAAACCAATAAGCCCATTTACAATCGTATCCAAAAGACTATTGCTATAAAAAAATTAGCAAAGACCACCAATTTCGTTTCCTAAAAGAGCACTCTAGTGTACAGCAGGTTCATTGAATAATATTCAGCATAAATACTGCAATGGAAAATGAACAGTACTACATAACTATTTTTTGGATGGTTGCATTAAACAAGATTTAGCAAAAGGCATTGGTGAGGTCATTTTTGAGCTAAAGAGAATTTCAAACAAGATTGATTGGAAGTGTTTCAAAGAAGTTTCCAATCAAATTTCGTATACTTCAAGGCAGCGTTTTTGTACCTCTACTATACGTGCTACATACAGCAAATCTATCAACTTATAATGAAACCATCACTGGTATTATTGCAGATGATACCGTCATTCTTACAGTCCATGAGAATCTAGTAACATCATCTTACAGACACGACTATAGGATAATCAAAACGAAATCTGCTCAAAGGACTTTGAGAAAATGTTAATATCCTCTAGTTCCACTCAACACAATTGAACTTCTCCTAGTATCAAATATATAGGAATATACTTCGACATAAAACTCAACTGGAAAGAACACATACTTTAAAAGCGAAAACAAATAGATCTAAGAAAAAAATCTGATATACAAATCTGTAACAAAGCCGGTTTACAAATATGGTTTCCAAATCTGGGGATATCATAGCAAGTCATATTTACTGTGGAAAGTTTAATGACGTATGAAATGGATATACTACGCATGATAACTGCTGCCCGATTATTTGTATCACATCAAACGCTCCTTCAAGACCTAACAGAACCATTCGTACAGAAAGTAATTATAGAACAAAATACCAAACACCGACACTATTAAGCAATTTATTATTTGAACAAAAATACAATAGAAGCTTCAGAAGTAATTTGTCAGCTGATTTGAAAAAAAAACTGAAGGAGTCGGATCGTGGAAGATCACCTGCACCGAAGTAAACCAATGCGCAACTCCTTCTTTTGATTGCTTGCACTAAATATGAGCTACAAGACAATATAAAATTTAATAGGAACTGGCAAGCTGATCTGCGAAACAATTAAAAGAGTCTTGTCATTGGAAAAGACCTCCCCACGCTAATAGAAGATCACCTGCTCCGAAGTAAACCAATGAGCTTATAGAATTTCTTGTTTTTATTGCTTTGAAAAATGTTATAATAAAAAAATTTCTATTGCAAATTGCTCGCTGGCTCTTCTCACACTTTTTGAACTTAGGAACAAATAGAACAATTTTTTGATATGTTGATGTACTAAGTGATTCTACTAAATCACTTAATTTCGACGCCTATTTTTGTAAGACATCCTATATAGATTTTACAAATATGTGATGTTAGTTTATTGTATTCAAACATTAAAAAAAACTAATTTATATGATGCGTGTTGTTCCATAAATAAATAAAATAAAATAAAATGTGAAATAAAATATATTAACAAATAATTTACAAACTCAAAATCTCAAAACATTCTCATATAAACCTGGTCCCTAAATTTCTAGCTTATCTCACTTAAATATATGTTAAATATAATTATAGGTGAATAAAAGTAGATACTGAGCAAAACGTGATGACGTGGATATATAGGAAAAATAATTAATTATTTTCAAGCTGCCAAAAATTTATGTTGAAAATGATTTCTGCTTTGTTAATTTTAACACAGGAGCAGTGAATAATGATCTGTTGTCTCATTATTCTTAACCCTTTAACTCGTACATGATTTGACATGTTTATTTATTCTAAAAATGAAGACGTATAAAAACAGCTGATCTACGTCAAACACTCGGCCGTGGGATAAGCAATCGATTTGCTCGTGTAGCTTTTCTTGATTTTTTTCGGTAGCGAGCTGTTTTGTATCGATTTTTGATGTTAAGAAGACTCCACAGATACTCTTTAGATCTATTTCAATGAACTAATACAGCTGAAACGTATATTTGAAGTTTTTTTTAACTATGTAACACATTTTTTTGAAAATTTTCACTGTTGGGTTCAAGTCTATCAAACATGAATGAGATCTTTTTAAGGTTTTAAAGTGGCAACCAAGTGGCATCTGAAAGGCACAAGGACAAGCTTAAAGATTTAGGTGGAGTTTATCAGATTAAAAGAGCTTTGGTCAGACTATTGTTCTTTTTCCACCAGTTTCAGACTTTATTTACCGCTCACCTATATATAAGCATAACACAAATCCAGAATTCCTTGAGGGAAATTCCGCATTTCATTGAGGAACTATGTCGCAATAAAACTGGATCTAAAATTCAAGAAATAATTTCACAAATTATACAGAAAGTTACGGCAAAAGCATTTGTTCACACCGCGGCGGCAATTTTTAAATGAATTTCAACAATTACTTAGATTGCTCAATGGGGTTAGTTTATCGAATCATGAGCAATAACAAAACTATTTTGTATACTATCATTTGACATTATGAAACGATTGTTGAACCAGAATATCGTTTTAAAATTGATGAAGTCACGATTAATCAAAGACGTGTAATTTCAAGTGGTTAAAAAGGTTACTGGAAGGCCAAGAATTAGTGAACGGAGACCAAAGACGCCCGTCGCCATCGCCTACCAATGAAAATGTTAAATTAATTCGGGCTTGCTATACCGCAATCATAATTATGGCTGATGGCGTTACTCTCCCAAACAATCAATCAAATCACGAAATTCTAACACAAAAATTTTAAATGGAGAAATTGTTTGCGAAAATTGTACCGAAGCTCTTGACTCAAGAACAGAAAGTAGAGGATTGAAAGCTATAAGTATTAGTTTGAATCAGAGGAAAGGAGGGACTTTCTCAACCCAGTTATCACTGGTTCTACGAATTCGAAGTCGAGGTCAAATCCCCAAGCAAGGAATGGAAGCTAGCAAGAGAACTGAGAACAAAAAATCCGCGAAAATCAAGTTCCAATGTGAAGATAATGTTTTCTTTCCTGTTTTTGTTTCAAGGGGTATAGTTCACAAGGAATTTATTCATCCCGACCTGAGAGTGAACGGAAATTTTTACGTGTTGGGACGTCTCAAAGCTCGTGTGGCTCGGGTTCGACCGGATTTGGCACAAGAAAGTAGGTGGATCCGTCATCACTACAACGAGTTCGCTCACATGTCGCTAGTTGTGGTCAATCACTGTGATAGACCATCCGCCTTATTTACCCGATTTATCCCCTTGTGACTTCTTCTTGTTTCCGAAATGCAAAATGGTGCTTAGATGGCGACTCTTGGAAGATGTGGAAGCTATTGAAACAGGAACAACACGGCAACTGAACAGCATCACAAATGAAGACTCAGCAATGTGGAAACGGCGTTGGGAAAAGTGCGTCTTGTCTCAAGGAAGGAGATTACGTTAGAATACCTGAATAATTGTAAAGAAAGTTGTACAACTTTTATACGTATTTTCTGGTCGTGATATTGGAGGCTAGGATCTACTTATTTCACTAATTCATTTGAGATCATAAAAGTGGTATAAGACGATTTTTTCCATATGATAGACCTATGCGCCGTAAATGTGTGGATTTTATGGTAAAGAAACAACGAAGACTCTTATTTATCACAACATTTGCGTAAAACAGGAATACCCCTTCCTCGTAAACGAGAAGTGACTGGTTTACCTTCTACGAGAAGCCATGGAAGTTCAATTTGTTCAAGGCTTCTGACTCCAACCCAGGGGAAAAAATGAGAAAAACTCAATATCATCAGCATCAGGACCTACTATTGATCTCTCTACGGACACTTATCGAGAGTGGCAGAAAATTTGACAGATTTGTTCAATGAGAACCTATACTAAGTGTTCCAAATTTAAGGTATATTTATGTTATAACGAAAAAAGAAAAAAAAAATAATTTTGTATAACATTCTTTTTTGCACCATTGTCTACAGATATAATAAAATTATGATATCACACCATATATGAAAATAAAAACTTACTAGATATAATTTTTAAAAAACAAACAAAATCTGTAGTTCATTTTGTAGTTTTTAAAAAACAATTCACTTTAAGAAAATTTTTTTTCACATATTCAATATCATGCAGTAAAGGGTTAAGAATGATTACAACAAAAACCAATTTTTGTATTACTTAAGCCAAGTGTGTATTCTCTTATAATATTTGTAGTACATTATTTAAAAATAAAATTGTTTGTTACGTCACCACGAAGCTATACTACAATATATAAAATTAGTTTTTTGATAAAATTTGTTAAATGATGTTCGTATGCTAGTAAGCAGCAAAAAGCGATAATTATTACATTTGAATCGGATATTAACCAGTAGGAATGGGTTGGACAGGCAAAAAATGAAAGGTATAAACTTTTCAGTGTTTTTTTTTGTGTAATGTGTCTACTTGAGAAGGTCGTGTGCCCGCTGGTTGGCCACCTCTATCCTCGTTGCGTTGGAGTCAGCCTGATTTATTTCACCATAAATGTTCGCAGTGTACAAGTGTCGTGGAGTGAACGTAGTAGCAATGTAAAAACAAACATTGAGATTAATAAAAAAACAAGCAAGATTTCAAAAAAAAAACAAGCATTTTCACATTTTTAGTTGCATATAGAAGATTGCTTTTAACTTTACTCAAATGTATTCACAAATCTTTTGAAAAGGATTCAATTACTCGTTCTTTATACTCTCCCAAGTAAACTAAACTAAAAATTTAATATGCGGCTACTGTTGGATTTCTATTCAAAACTATAAAATTTGGTTATTTGCCTGTGAGGTAGACAACCAAAACAACAACTAGTCCACAATCGATTTCTTATATTCGCGGTTGACAGAGGACTTTACATTCGAACAAGTAGGAGTATTTTTAAAACCATACTTAAGTTAGTCGATTTCTTATCCTTGTTCAGCAGTTCAAGAATTTTTTCTTCGGTTTTCGAGTTATATAAAAGGAAAGAACTGCCAATGGTTGAAGAGAAATCTTAGTGTAAAATAAAATAAAAAATAAAAGGATAAAATCAAAGGTGAATAGATCTCTAATCGTTACCAGACAACTTACTCAAAACATGTTTAGAACGAGGTCTATTTGAGTTGTTTACAGATACTTGAAATATTCAACTTGGTCAGGAAATGAAATGAAATCGTCAACATTTTCGTGACATAATTTTCTATGACTTTGCGAATCAAATCGCTTCCACTTTTGGTGATGAATTACCATCTAAAGCCACCGTGTTTCGCTGGTTTTCCAATTTCTATCGTGGTCGCACCTCGCTACAAGATGAATTTTGTTAAGTTCGTCCAAAATCGGCGATTGTCTCAGAAAACATCTTGCTGTGCATAAAATTATATTGTAGGAGCGTCATGTGATATACCGTGAGATTGAGGCAAACCTGGACATTATTTTCACTCGCATACATATGATACTGTATGAGCATTTGGCTGCCGAAAGATTGTTCACGTTGGAAACCCCATAATGTAACAATCGCTCAAAAAAATACTCGTGTCGATTGGTACAAAGAAATGATGAAAAAATATGATCGCCGTGCCTCAAAAGACGTCTATGAGATCGAGACAGGCAACGAATCATGAATCTATGCATATGAACCCGAAACTAATCAATAATCGAGTGTATTGGTCTTCCAACATTAGGTTGTTGGCGCACGAAGGACTTCGAGGCAAATGGTTGCCTGTTTTTTTGAAATAACTGGATTTGTCGCGTACGTTCCCTTAAAGCCACGTAGAAGTATTCAAAAAAATTAGGAAAACCAATCGCACCACGACAATACGAGCTCTCACACATCAAACGTAAACAGTAAAAAATCGAATTGATGGTTCATCCGCTGTACAGTTCTTGTTTGGCACCTAATGATTTCTTCTTATTTCCACATATCAAAAATAAATTGCGTAGTTACCGTTTTTCTACACCAGAAAATCGGCTGATGCATTCAAATTACATGGTTTGGGGGTATCTGAATCAGAATGGAAAATATGCTTCGACATTTAGTTCAAATGCATCCAAAAGTATATTGGAGAACATTTTGAAAAACAAATAAAGCTATATCCAATTCTAAATATTTGTTTTTATTTGTCTATCTCAAAACTTAAGTAGCCACCCTCATACATGAAAAAAATTATTGATTACTGTCAACCAGTACTCGTATTAGGTGGGCTGAAAAGTTCGTAGAATGACGCATAGATAGCGCTACTCGAATTTCCTAAAGGCATGTGTGTGAATTTGAAAGCTGTCGTACTATAGTTTGTGAGCATTTGAGTGAAGAAACTTTTGTTAGATAGAAATTTCGCATGTTTATAAAGCCCATATTTAGGATTATCGAGCTCATAATAGACCAAAAACAACGAATTGATAATTCTGAGTAATGTTTGTAGTTATTCAATCATAAAAAATGGATAATTTTTGGGTCGCTATGTGACAATGGATGAAACGTGGCTGCAGCAAATCACATTGGAGTAAGCAGAGTGGACTGCACGTGATTAACCGAGTCAAAAGCGTGGAAACAAGCAAAATTTATGGAGTATTTTGGAATACATGGTAGCGTCATTGGAGTGTTTAAATGACGAAATCGAAGAAAAACGGACCCATTTGAAGAAGAAGAATGCAAAAAAAAGAAAACGATGGCAAAATTGCAGTAATCAAGCTCAACTTGCTTCTACGTTCACAGTTGCTTTTCCTGTTCTCATGCCTTAAGAAAATGTTCGCTGGTCAAAAGTTTTGCAAACAAATATTAAGTTTTCAAGCCAAATCAACAAGGCAATACATAATTTGATAATGCACTTAAGCAAGCAGCACTATATGCCACACCAGCGATTACAACAGGAAACAACATGTACAACATTCCAGTAAAGATTAAAGAATTAATAGCGCAAAATAAGCACGTGCAGACCGGCACACACAATTCATGCCTTAGCAGATAGAGAAATACTAAACAAATTAACCAACAATGTAGCTTGACTATTTTTGTCCTATTTCCCACCCCAGTTCTCGTCTACAACATTCATTCTTATCTTAGTAGGAATGAAAGATGGATCTTCCATTTGAAATTCACGCCAGGTGCAAATTATGCTGTGATTTGTTTTTTGTGTTCAAAAAATCTCTGAAGATTTATTAAAAAAGGTTATCGAATCGCCCGTCAGACAGTGTAATTGTAAGTGTTGGTATAGTGGTGGTGTAAACAGTGTTGTGTATTAGATTAACTAATTAGAAATATAACAGATCTTCCCATCCATTGTATTTAACGAAAACATGTTTCCCAACTTGAAATATCACGATTCAATAAATTTTCTTTAACCCCAAATTAATTGGTATTAAAATCGAATTTAAGAAAACATTCTATATGCAACTAACCCAGTACTCAATGATTTCAGGATTTTCAATTTTACTAATACAGTAAACATTTTTTTAACTTGTTAGATTAGTGAATAATTCTGATACCATCAAGTAAATGAAAAAATATAATTGCTTGAAATTTGACAACAAAAAAAAACAAATTTTTATGATTTTTTTTATTTTCCAAATAACTTTATTTACACAACCACATTTTATTAGGGTGTCAACTCAAATTCTCGTCAAAAACAGTTCGACGATAACTCTTTCCACTTTATTTAAAATTAGACACCTTTTGGAATGATGGATTATTTATATGGATTAAAAAAATATACGATATTAATGATGTAGAAGAAAAATTAAATAGATAGACATGGTTCTATATAACTATTGAAATAATTTGATGTGGTGATTATATTGTGAGCTCGAAGTCAAATACAGGGTGTTCCAAGACTTGATTCAAAAAAATAAATTCAGGAGTGAACAGATGACGTGAAATAATGCTGTGACATAAAAAAATTCTCATTCCTTTCTGAGTTATATGCCTTCAAATTTCGTCCTCTTTCCAAAAGGTTTATAATTTTAAGTAATATAAAAAATAAAATTAAAAATAATCTCCAAAATTAGAACTTGAGAAAGATGAATAAAAGAAATAAGATGGAATATTAAGAAAGATAAAAGGAAACAGGAAGATATGGCAAAATATATGAAGCATAGATAAGATGTAAGACACAGCTGGAATTAGAATTTGAACATATCAAAGACGAGAATGATGCAATTAAACACAAGTTGGAATAAAAACCAAAAACATATAACTAAAAATAAAAATCATAAATTTCACTAAATTTTTTGTGTCTTAAAATTGGAATCTTAGATAATACGAATCTCCTAATATGAACATTTGAATAATTTATTTCGAGAATAATGACATGATTACAACATTGTCTGAAAAAAAATTGTAGTGGGTAGATTTTTTGTTCAGATTTTTCAAATCCAGATATATTTGACTGAAGCAAATATACCGTTCTCCAAGTTTATTTTTTGTTGTCGTCATCAAAGTTGCTTTGAACTGAATATATTCTATAAAATCTTGATTTTATTACATTCAAATCTCAAATACCAATAAAATTACTAATACTGCGTCTATCAACTAATGATAAAACAGGCCAATTATAACGATATAAGTTTGACATCCGCTAGATATCATTTTACTGGTTATTTGCAGAAATTTATGCTCAAATAATCAATTCGTATATCAAATGGAGGCATATTTGACGGATTGAATAGCATTATTAATTCTATATTGGGTTCGTAGAAGCAGATTTGTTTTTAGAGCGATGCTGAGTAATCTGAGTAGCTAACATGAAAATCTCGTTATATTTTTTCTAACAATTCATTGGATTTTGCCTAATGGCTACAACTAGTGTTAATACCTTTAAGCAACAACTGGTGTTAATTTGATGAATTGTAATTATCAAGACATTATGGATACGAATTCTTTTAACAAATAACGTAGATTAATGGCACTTGACATTGTTATCTTCCTCGAATATTCTAATTGTGTTACTATTGGCCTATTTTATTCATTTAAGTTATATTGATTATGTTAATAGCAGTTTACCAGTCTCTTCGATTTTTACGATTATATTCAGTTGCATTTTTTTATTCTAGTGCAGATAATTTCGATAAATAACTATATCATAAGGTGCTATTGACAATAATTGTAAGTTTCGTTTTTGACAATTCACTGATTACGTGATGCAGCTTTGCGGTATTCTTCCACGATTTCCTTGGATTTTCATTGAATTTTTTCTGGGAGCATCAGAATTTCTTATTCTTGACATAATGAATACTCTGTTTACACCATCACTCACAATTACACTGTTTGAAGCGCGTTTCGATACTATTTATCCTATTTATACAAAAGAATTGGAAGGAATATTTAGCAGAGTGGATTTTAAATTGGTTTATAAATCCAACAATACATTAAAACAATTGTTGGGCAATCCTAAGGATAGAATAAAAAATTTGGAAAAGAGTGGTATATATGGAATTAGCTGTGGTGATTGTGACGGAAAGTATATTGGGTAGACTAAGATATCCGTTATTGTCCAGTTTAAAGGGCACATAGCTCATTTAAAATATGGGAGGACAGGAAAATCAGTCTGCCAGACACAATCATGACATAAAAAATAATCTAAAATTGTTACAAAACGTATCCAATAATAAATTGCTTCAATAGGGACAAAGGGCCAATTCCTTACAGCCCACTCTATAGTTTAGAAATCAAGGAATGAATATGAAGTTTCCCGCAAAGGAGGTTATCCCGCTGGAATTAATTTTCGCAGGAGAAGGTTTATTGGTGGGAAAATTTAGTATAAAACAGGTAAGTCGAGTCATTAGATTTTAGTTTACCTTCAGTCTCTGAAGACGATAACTTGGTTATCGAATCGCGTGTCAGTGTAATCGTGAGTGGTGGTGTAAACAGTGTATTCAGTATGAATATCACAAACGGTTTCAGAAATTCCAACTTTGTTGATTCTTGGCATGGTTATAGAGACAGTTTACGATGGTTGCTTTCTAAAGTTTTGAGATTTGGCAATACCGATGAGAATATGTCAAGTCTGACAATGCCATTATCAAGTTTGACATTTGTAATGGTGAACCTACTCAGAATGTGTTGTTATACGAGTGCTGTTTGAGTTGTTTACAGATATTTGAAACATTCATCTTGGTCAAAAAATGAAATTTAATCGCAAAAATTTCCGTGCGATGTTTTTCTATGACTTTCGATGTGGATTAAACCAACAGCAGATCAATTCACTACGAATTTGGGTTTCAATAAGGTTTCTTCGCTTTGGATACCGCATCGTGTCGTTTGGTGCAAAGAAATGCAGAATGACAGCCGACGAATTATGGATCTAAGCATATGAACCCGAAACTAAACAACAATCGACTTTCAAGAACAAGCCAAATCTATCTCACGAAGTACTTCGAAGCAAATAGTCTTATTCTCGCAAATCAGAAGTAAATTGCGTGGTCAACGGTTTTCTACACCTGAAGAAGCGATTAATCGTAAAAGACGTCCTGCCAACATTTTTTCTGAGCACTTTGAACGAATTATGTTTTATTGGTTTATTTTGCAGGAATAAAATAATAAAGTAAAATCGATAAATTTCCTCGCATATTTTAGATCCTATAGTCTATTTCAAAAAGGTATAGAGTAATAAAATGAAGAATTCCGTTCAGTTAGGCTCAATTTGGGTGTCGGCCATAGGCGTACGTCTTGAAATATTGTGTAGGGATTACTTATGTAGTAGATTATACAGTTACGTTTTGCGTTTAACGGGTACCGTTTAACCTTCTATTAGTGCATCTACCTAATTCCAAACCTATTTCAGATTCGGCTTTTCTTTTTACGAGAATCCTACCGACTCGCCTTTGGCACACTATTTTCAGTGTTTGTGAATGGATAACAATAGGCTAAAAACAAAAATTGACACCAGCCCGGATGGTACTACCTGCACTTGATAGAAAGAAAAAGAATTTTACAATGAAATCAATGCCAAACTAAGAAAATGGCTTAAATATTCGTTGGGTCACTCTGTGGTCCCTTTGCATACCTAATGAGGTTTTATTACTCTAAACCTTTCTGAAATAAACTATAGAACTCTCGCAATCCTCCTGCTAAAAAATTTTGACAACAAAATCGATGATAAACTATGGTTCTATGAACATGACAGGAATAAGAAAACCGCGGCAGTGTCCATTTTATCTAAAAAGAAAATGTCTTTTTTTCTAGGAAAATTTCAATGAAAACCCAAGGATTTTTCCAGGAATCTTTAGTACTTTCTATTCTCTTACAGTACTCCAAAAGGCTGGAGTCACAAAATCGCGGACAATCACTGGTCCCTGGTACAATCTATCCAGATCTACCAGCTTAAGGTATATTGCAACCACTATCACAAATATTTTCAGCAGCTTCACATAACGTTAGAGGCCTCTTTAATACCAAAAAGTTATATAATCATCAACTCTAGGGTTAGATTCGGTATAATTCCATCATGAGTAGTATTTGCAAGATCCAGGTACTAGACAAACATAAGCAACTTATGAACGATTACTCCTTTTTTTGGAGAAGTGCAAGTGGAAGCAGCTACCAACGTACGTCTTTTCCCAGCACTACAACCTACATAATTTTAAGACCAATATCCACAAACACCTTTTCCCTGCATTTTAGATTTAGGTGAATCAATTTTCTTCCTATTGCACTTACTACTTTCGTCGATCTTACTTACTACCTGATCTGATTAAAGGCTTTCTGAGGCAGTAGTGCCCTGCAAGGAGGTATAGCTTGCATCCAAATAATTTTTCGATATAGAGATTTCAGGGTTGCTATTGGGATATCTAGGGAGCTTCATTTAGTTTCCTCCCTTTTACAAAACTATTTCCTTTAAGAACATTTTCCTATACTAGAAAAATATTTGTAGCCCATAAAAGGCGTTTTTACTCATATTCTATTCCTTCACAGGAATCGAGATTGGAGAAACTCGTTTTTTGACGCTCCTCTTTGATAACATGAAAGGTCATTGCAATGATACGTCACATTTCCAGATTACGTGATAAAGGTTTATCAGTGTATGCAGAAACTTTTCTATTTGAATTTTCGCAATTTTGTTGGAAAAATCTTCGTCTAGCGATTCAAGAGGTATCAATATTCCTAAGATGTCCTAATTGTGACGATATTGACCTTGGAAGAGCCACTGAAGCATCATTCTTTATTATTGTGTTGTATATTGTATTTTTTATGAATTGTAGAAATTACAACATAATTGGTAATGAGAAATGAGTGCAGCATTTGATCAGCTAAATTCAAGTGATTTTAAAAAAATTCGAAATGAAAAAAGTAAAGAAACTCTGTAAAAAGCACATTTAAACTTACCAACATTACCCCTAGTTAATTTATTGTTCAAATTCAAAAAACGAGACAATAAAATTACCTTGAGATTGATACGATCGATTTGTCTGTTCTGATTTTCCAATTCTGAACCCATATCGATCGCCATGTTACGTAAATTACCTATCATGGTATTCACTTGGCCTACATTCTCTTCCATTTCGTCCTCTCTTGCATCGTTTGTAATCCTGCCGATGTATCCACCTTGTGGTCCCATTCCGTTGCGGTCGTCCATCATCCGTTGTGGTTGGTTATTAACGACTTTTCCGTCATCGTTACCTTTCCACGTACCTTCGTCCTCTTTGAATGAAGATCCCCTATGTAAATAGAAATTTATAGATACATATGACTAACACATTTTCAACTTCATATAATTATGAAAATATTGTAGTTCTTAGATACGTTAGCTTATTTATGAGGGAATCAATGAAGAGGGAATGCATTGAGTGGAAACATCTTATCAGAATCAACTTGCTGAGTACCTAAATTAATGATAGTAGTTAACAAAGTTTTTATATTTCTAGCTGAAAGTTATTAATTGTTAATGTAAGTAATGGTTAGCCAGAAAGAATAATAAGAATGTTCTGGCTAGTTTGATTTTAGAAATACTTTATTACTCATGGCACTTGCTACAAACAATAATAGAATGATTAAAAATGACAAATTATAGAGTTCCTGTACTGTTTTAGATGAGATTTTTTATTGTAGACTAACAGTAATCCCGTGATATGTTTTTGTCCCAAAATACATATTGACGTTATTTAAAAATCTTCATTAATCTTTCCCTTTTTATAACTCATAATTGAAAGTTAAAAAAAAATTTAATTGGACGGGCTGAAGATACATTAGGGGGTCATATCGTTTTGATACAGAAGGTTATTTCGATGTAGCCAATTTTGAGTTGCCTTTGTACAATGGCAGGATGTTCAGTCCAGCAAAAACATAATATCGTCTCCAACGTGATGTTTATGAAAAAGATTAACTGATTTACTAAGACAGTTGTTAATTTAAATTTCAGAATCTACAGCTTCCCGTCTGGATATCCCTCTTGTCGAAAAACCGCACCGACTAGACCTTTATCAATGAAATTTCCTTTTTTTTCATATTTTACATTGTTAGGGCACCTTTCTGTATTTACACTGTAAAAAGCATCGTTCCCTTTGATTTTTAAATTTGAATGATTATGAATAATATGAAGTATTTTTCATCGTCCGTAACATCGATTTTTTCATTCGCAAAATGTATCCGCCTTAGTTGACAACAGCTTTTTTTTTGTCTGTATTTTGCGGTATTTTTTCACAAATTTCATACTAATTCCCGCGAAATTATTTGAAGTATGGTATTCACGTAGTAATTTTCTGATGGAAACCCCAACTCTGTCTTTTGTTCTTGTTACCAGTATTTCTGATCTTTCTCAGATACAAATTTTTAGTTCCACTATTTACGAGGTTTATAAGGGTGGGAATTTGTATTTTTTCACACGTTAAATGCTTTTGCGTGAAATATTTTGATTTTGGAAATTGCGAACTATGTCAGGCTTTGTGATCTGCTCAACCAAATTTTGAATGCTTCTATTGTTTTCTATTCTGCATAAATCCTTCTATTTTTAATTCATTCCATGAATGCTGAACACGATATCTCGGGACAGAAAGAATATATCGACATGCGGTTTTCGCAATTTTCATGTTAATTTTGTTTACTTCTAAAAGGCTTACTTTAACTTTCATGCTTCTATTCAAAATTTTTGAAGAGAAATCACAATCTGTCATGTAAAATATATGACACAACGCCAACTAGCATTCACACGCTAGTTGAATTGCTTAGAATTTATAAATTTTATATTGCTGGACAAAAGCTCTTCCAAACAACATCAAGTTTATATACATCGGCGAAGCAGAACCGGACTTACAGATATTTTTTTCATAACAAGGTTCCCACTCTCCCCTACCTCTTATTAGAAGAGATACAGTAAACCTGTTGAAATGAAGAATGCGCAGAATGTTTTTGTAAACAAAGTGGATAAATTTAAAAAAAAATCTGCTGATTTGATTTCTGCGTTTCCTCCCTGAGACATTAAACTATTTCCGGGGAGAAGCACATTATTTTCCTCCCTTGATACGTATATAACTATTACAGCGTCAGTTTCGTTAATTACTAGCCAAATCTCGTAAAAATTCAATGTATGTAATCAATTTAATATAAATTCACTTACTTCTGACACGGTAATACACATAGTCCACAACATTTTTCCATTCCGGTCAAGTTCTTTTCGGCTTCTCGCATGTCGGTATTAATTTGATCCATTCCATCCTCGATTCGGTCCAATTGTTCTACACAGAAATATAGTTCAATATCCAGAAATAAATAATCTCCAAACACATTTTACCATGTTTCTAAGAAATGTGATCTTAAATGAAATATCATGCTCATGCTTACATTTAAAAGAAATGGGAAGTTGAAGCCAAAAGTTTAAAAGCAATAATTATAATTTTTCTTGATTTTAGAGTAAATCAAGTATGTTATATGGTTTTACGTACATATAGTATATACTTAATTTCTGTATTTTTTTTGGTTTACGATACATACTTGTATATTTGTAGGTAAACAAGTTTCGCATTAAATTAAATTCAAATAAAATCAAATTAAATTAAAATCTATTTAATTATGATATGGGAAACTAAGACTGCAATGATTGACTTATATTTTTATTATAGGTACAGTACGATATTTTCGATGTTAAAAAAACAATACGTAGTGCGGTTCGTGAATTTTTGGCCTCATATAGCATAAATATATTTGTCTGCGTCAGTGACAAGTATCAACAAGCTTTACACAATTTGCTGCTTCGATCTATTTTAAAATAGAAGAGGTCTAACGACCACTCAGTCAGGTTGTTTTAGAAAATGTCTCAAATTTTATTTTCGCGCTGTTCTACTAAAGAAGGATAAACACCAATACAATTCAAAAACAGAAAGGAGGCTGTTTACGGTGACTGTGTCCATCATTTTCAACAATTGAAATTGGTCTAAGTTATTTCGCTGAGCACGAAAATCATTAAAGATAACCAACATGCAGGAGGTGACTACTCCAAGTGTAATCCAATCAATTGCAAGCGGTGATTAAACTATAGTCTTTTACTATGCTCCGACATCCAAGAGATTCTATGGAATGATATCGGTAAGGAGAGTTCGTGCCAAAAACAGCAAAGGTCACAAAAAGCGCCAAAAATGTGATGGCTATAATATTTTGGAACTACGCGGGTATCTTTTTGATTGATTTTAAGGTATCCAATATAACCATGAACGCGCCATATTACTTCGACTTACTAAAGGATTTGCGTCAAAAAATTATCGAAAAAAGGAGCGACAAAATCAGCGCGATACGAGCGCTTGCTTCATAACAATGCTCCAATCCACATTGCTTCGCTTTCCAAGGCTACTGAAAAAGAATGTGACTTCACATCCACGTTGTAGCCCTGATCTGGTCTCGTCAAAGTGTTTTTAGTACACCAAAACTTGCTCAAAAAGTAAAAAATTGTTATTAAAACCTTAAAGTAATACATAGAGAGTATATGAACATATCGCAAACCAAAAACCTTTTTTAAAATTACGTCAGTATACAAGATCAATTTCTTCGGCTTGGGTAGTGAATAGTTAAACCTAACCTAAATCTAAGATCATCTAAATATTATATTATAATGTAAATATTCATTAGATGCCTTTTGGCGTACCAAAGTTAGCATATTATAAAGCAATGTTAATTACCACTAGAAATCTAGTTATCTAACTTCACTTCAAAGCACTGCGTCCCAAAATTTTGTACATCTATCTAAAACTGTTGTATATTAAAATAGTTACTTTGATATATTTTCATTAACATATGATCTAAGTATAGACAAACCCCATTGTTATTTATAAAATTAACAGAAAAACTTTATTCGAATGAAATATATGTACAATGTGTGCCGAAGAGGTGCAACGACGAACCATTCTCATTTCCAGTTTTTATTTATTGAGGTTTAGCCCTGCGCAACACAAGAGTAATTTCTTGGTCTTAAAAAGACATGCATGACCCTAAGAAACATATTTTTCTGTAAAGTGATATATACGGAAAAATTATTGAGAAAACTTGTTTTAAATCAACATCTAGACCTGTATCCCAAATTACAAAATCCGTTTTCAATTTTTATTTATATTTATAATAAAAAAATTCATACTTGTCTTCTTACTACTGGCTTAGCAATAAGCGTTGATGATCTAATAAAAGACACACGATATTTCGAAATTTGAAAATAAAGAAAAACAGTCGTAGATAATTTTATTACATTATGGTAATCACAATAACAATTGGGTGAAAGTATAGTATATTCCACCTGGCTTCTGTTAATATTAAACTTTTGGCTATTTTAATTTGTCTTCTATTTTCTATTCTAAGTATATTTGGCGGCATTGCATTGAAAGCTTACAATCTAACACATGCAAAGGTATGACATGATATTTGATAATTCAGCATTAGCGGAAAAAATAGTGGTGTGAAATAAACGTTTAAGTTTGGAGTTAGTGTTTTAAGACTTACTTGATATCGTGTTAATATCCTTCAAGGGTAGTTATTGTAGGTGTTTTTATAAAATCTTATAAATTATATTCACTTTATAAAACCTTTTGAATTGGAATAATATGAAGGGTTCGATTTCCATGTATAAAATATCGACAATTAAAATCGTATTTATAATACTAAAGTACTTAAACTGATTGATATAAATTATACCATATATTCAACACTACAATATTAAATTTTTTTCTTAAATTACCTTGGTGGCTAAAATTTCTCATCAGTTTGTAAAAATACCGGGTGTCCCAATAAGAGATATGGCTCTCGGCCATTATCTCGGGAACCGTTATAGTACAGCTTCGGAAAAAAAATTTATAACAGAAGTGACCTTGAGAAAAACCTGGAAATTATTTACAGACTTGTAGGTCCCCCGTAAGAGGGCGTAATCAAATTCCAAAAATTATAAAATGAACAATTTACAAATTTTGTCAAATTAAGATGCATTTAAACTATGATTATCGTATTCTTCAAGAAATTCAGCGTATATTCGATTTTAGTCTATCTCTTCAAATAAGAAGTGGGGGGAAGCGGGAACTTTATTATGAAAAAACGCATGTAAGTCCAGTTCTACTTAACTTATCTATGCAAACTTAGTCTTTTTGAAGAGAATTCCTTTCTACCAATGTAAGAGTTATAATTTCGAAACAACCTAATGAGTAACGTATAAGCTAGAGGGCGCTATTTATTTATTTTTTTAAATCTAGCTATTCTTGAAAAATGGACATGCAGTTTGTATTGAGGAAAATAAAAGTAGACCAAATTAGCAACAGAATAGCGAAAACCGCATATCGATATCTTTTTCGTATTACGAGATATTCTAAGAAATGTGTAAATTTTAAGCATTTTCCTTTAAACATAAAATACTCCGGGTTGAATGAACGGATTTTAACATTTTTTACTCTTCAAAATTGTCTTTCCTTGTTCTATTAATAGGTGTTCCAATTATTATGTCAATATTACTTATGCTGTCACAGGGAAACTGCGTATGGAAGATAAAATGGAAATAAAAGATAAACGTATTGTATTGATCAGTGAGCGTGATCGACGACGTGACCAGATATAGCAGCTAAGAACAATGAATCTAGGGATCTACCTTTGAGAATTTCTACGGAGAAAAGGAGGTTGGGAGAAGCGTGCCTTTTTGGAATCGTCTGTTTGAAGTATCAAGTATTGTACATTGTGATGTCCAAAACCGTTTCTCGTTTTTAACTATCTTATCTCCACTTTTATATTTATTGTCTCTTGTAAACAGCATTCAAAATTACTAGACTATCCCCATAAATAGAATTTAATTTTTCGTGAGCTAAAACGGAAATAGTAACAGACTAACAAATCGGAAAGGGTCACAATTACCAGCGAAATCAAGCCTTTATATCATGTTTATAGATTTTAAGCAGACTTATGCCACTCGATAGAAATAAAATGTATGTTGCCTTTAATTTACTGGGAATCCAAGAAAAAATGTGAAGCTAGTCAAGGTAACATTAGATAACACAAAAAAGTAACGAGAGATGGAATTGTATCAGAAAAATTTAGGGTTGGAAAAGGGATAAAAACAAGGAAATTCACTATCGATAATGTCTGTTAATTTGGTGTTGGAAAAAATTTTTTGAGATACCAAAATACAAACAACAGGACATATTTACTAATATAAACAGCAAATAATTGCGTATGCAGCCGATTTATAGCATCCTTCGATAATTCGTGTGACTGATACACTGATGGTGCTGGAATTTTCAAATCCATATGACGTTTATGTAGTACCAACTTTCGAAAGACTATGTGTGAAATTTTATGGCATTTCAATGAGTCAGAAGAAAGTGAGTAATTTCTATTTGTATTTGATGGAAAAAAATACTGTACAAGCTCAGAATGGTTTCAAAACTGTTGTCCGGATTCTGTTCCATCGAAAAGAACCATTTGTTATTTGTTTGCTGAATTTAAACGTGGTCATACAGACAGCGATAATTGTGAACGTTCTTGTAGTCCAATTCAGGTGGTTACTCCATAAAACATCAAAAAAGTTCACAAATCCATTATATCAAATCGTAAATTGAAATTGCTAAAGCCGTAAAGATATCAGAAGGTAGGGTGTTTACAATTATGCATGAACATTTGACCATGAGAAAGCTCGATTAAAAACAACAACGTGTTAATGATTCAAAGCAGTGTTTGGTCATGTTTACACGTAATAAATCAGATTTTTTGCGTCAATATGTGACAACGGATGAAATATACATCCATCACTTCACTCCGGAATCAAAATGATCATCATTTGAGTGAACTGCAGCCAGTGAACCATGTCCGAAGCGTACAGAGGTAAAACAGTCAACTGGAAAGGTTATGGGGATGGAATATTGTTCATCGACTAACTACAAAAGGGAGAGACAATTAATAGCGAATACTACATAGAGTTGTTGGATCGTTTGAATGCAAAAATCAAGGAAAAACGGCCTAATATGTCGAAGAAAAAACCATGTTTCACCAAGAAAATGCACCGATTTACATGTCGATGACAATGATGGTTGAATAGAACGAATTACACTTCGAATTGCTTCTTCATCCACCGTTTGGACTAGATTTGGCTCCCAGTGACTACTAGCTATTCTCAAAAAAATGCTCACCGGTAAGAAATTCACCTCAAAAGGAGAAGCGAATGCTGAAACTGACGATGATGATTGTATTTCCCTTGAAGGAAATTTATTGATGAATAAAATCTATTTATGGCTAAAAAACGTATTTTTCTTAGTTAGTCACACGACTTATGTGTTAGCTCTAATAACAAGAGCAAAGAAAGAAATGGAAAGAGCATTCTGTACTCTAAAAAAGGCTGAAAAAAATATGGATAAAGAATAAACCAAGAGAAAACAAAGTATATGGTATAGATATTTAAATGGTCAAAAAGGGAAAAAAATATACAATAGACGAAGTCTATGAATTCGAATGCCCTAATTGGCACCAAATGGTAGTAAAACGAGTTTTATTAAAGGAAATTTTTTGGGGGAATACAAACAAGTGGAGGAATAATAACGAATAACGGAAGGTGTTGAATAAACACCCATCATTAACAAGATTCGTTTATGAATCTTGTTAATGATGATACCAAAGAGTAAAATGTAGGTATGGTGCATACTAAAAAGAGGGCCGGGAAATAGATTTGCAGAAAAGGTAATTGAAGAAGGGAAGGAGGTACGAGAAGGAAAGGGAGACTAAAGAAAAATATAGATGCAGATATCAGAGAGGTTATTAGAGAGAACCGAATTGGAGTGCAAAAGTATAGAATCTTAACCTGGGGAGAATTATGGAATTATTTGAACATCAATTAGAAAAGAAAAATATTTATGGCCTTTCTGAGGTTGTAAATATCCTGATACGATTAGTAAAAATGACACCGTTTCGTTGGTTTTTGAATTATCATTCAAAGTAAATCTGTCGATTATGAAAATTAACTTTTATCATATTCTTCTTCTTCAATTTATGGATCTAACCTTATGATAATCGATGTCGGAGCCTTTTGTACGAATATATTGGTAATTATTTCAATATTTTTGAAACTAAAAGCAAAAAATCACATTTGAAAATAGATAAATGTTTGACTTTACGTTATATTTGGTGATGAGTAATCTTTGATAGTTGATATTTGTGATAAATAATAAAAGTGGATTTTTGCTTTATGAGTTTTTTAATGCATTCATAAAATTCAGGTTTGTTGTCAGTATTACTTTTTGTTAACATTATACAATGACTTGAATGTTAGAATTATATATTGAGAGCTATAAAAACGCATCATTTCACACTATACACTCGGTTTTATACTCATTTAAAAATATAACATTACAAGTAATGTCAATATTTTATACGTGAATACCGATTAATGTTGTTGGTTACGTAAATATGTGATCAAAAATGTATATCATGACGATACTGATTCCTAAAAGTTTTTTATAAAACACACTATCACTAACCGACATATTGACACATTAATTATTATTATTCATGTTCAGTATTATACATAAAAATGAGTCGTAGCAAATAAGTGATACTGCATTCCATAGTCCACTTGCCTAGCGTCTTTAGTTTGCCCCTGTCAGAGCATCGAACCATCTTATTGATTGTGCAATAGTTTTTACATTTTAATAATACCACTTTTCAACCTTTCGTCCTGATATTGCCCTAGAAGACTTTTTTACTTCCCAACATGATGTTACACCTCGAAGAAACTAATCATCGTGGGTCCAAGAAGCAGTGACCATGTTTATGAACGGGTTAACTTCAGACGATTAACAAGGTTGTTTTTATTGTGATAGCAACGTTGGAATCATCGTGTTCAATCGAATTGAGCCTAGTGTGAAGATCGATGATAGAATTTTGTTGAAAACTTTATTAATTCTAATTAAGTCTTTTATTGACACATTCCTGAAGCTTAATCGTATCATATTGTAAGAAGTAGTCGGACATCAAACATTGGTCAAAAGAGACTTTTTTGTGTTTCCTAACTATACATGTTCCCTTGTAGGAGAGAGATTTCTATCAGGCGAAGATAGTACCGCATATCTAAATGGTCTTCTGAAGAAAAAAGCCGCAAATGACATTTATAGGACTAAAAAGATTGGAGCTTCGCTGGACTAAGTGTATAGACTTAGAAGAAGGCATTGAAAATTATTATGATTGAACGTGATTTTGGAAAGATATGCCTTGTTTCTTTTTTAGGTCGACAATTTTTTAGACAAAAATTTCGTTAATGGGAGAAATTTTATTTGGTAAGCAAGGTTATTTCATAGAGAAAACTTTGTTCGTTGAAAGCGCTTAACAAAGCATTACCATAGAAACTCGGGAGGTAATCATCAAAATTTTAAACAAAGCCATAATACTATTTAAAGCACAATTTTCTTTGGATTTTTCCCTATGTTTATTTATTCAACATAATATGGAACACACATTGAAATGTTGACAATAAAATATACGATACAGCTTTATTGTTATTGCACTAGATCATAATTTAGATGAACTCCAACGGAAATAGTCTTCTTTAAATATGAATAGCAACAACCAATCTTCGATAAGAATTCCTTTTAATTATTTTTACGTTATTGAAATTTTTAAATATCGTGGATGTATGAATACTGAACGTGAATTTTACTAGTTAAATTTCGTGATAGTGATCGATATGTTGTTGAGAAAAAAGAATGGAAATTATTATTCAAAGAAGCATAATCCTTTCATTTTGTAGAGTAGACTTTGGGCTTCTAAAACATATATACTGACGTCTAAACTGTATATTTTTTCATTGTAGCGTATTATATGGTCAATAACAGAGGGGTACATTTTCATAACAACAGAAACAGAAATATATCGTTGATAAATAAATCAAAAAGAATATCATCATAATTATTGAAGAAATAATTCTGGAAATATACAAAATATTTGATACATTCATTTTTATCCATGCATGTATCTTCTCTTAAAGATTCAAACAGTTGTTGAATTGTAAAGAATTTTGGAAGAGTATGTGATGCCTAATAATTTTATGATAAATTAATAATAATAATTTTATTATGATAAATTCTTCTGTATAGTTTCACGTAATTTTTAAAGAGTACGGTATTCGAAAATTTCCTTAGGTGCGATAAAGATCGCATGTTCTTTGCAAATTTTGCTTATTTTTTCCCTGAGGAAAAAAGACTCATGTCTTCATCTTGTGTCACATCAGGTATATCTTACCAACAGACTACTGTGAAATGTGATAGCAGCACTTATGGCTACATCAAGAATAGGTTCTGAGTACATTGGTTGATTTGCTGATCCCAAACTGTCGAGCGAATCAGTCTTGTTGCAGTGCAACTAAACCAGCTGAACCTTACCAGTTATCACTAACCAGCTAGTGTAAGACGTTTCACATTCTAGCACCAGCTTGTTATAAAGTAACATATCATTCGTCGGTTACTACGAGTACTTAAATTTTGAGAGTTATCAACACAGAAGTTTGACATTTTTGTTTGACAAGTTAAACGTATTCAGAACCTGTTGTCATACCAGTGCTCTTTAGCTTATTTACAGATACTTGAAACATTCATTTTGGTCAAACAATAGAATTAAATCGTGGGATGATTTTATATGACTTTCGACATGGATTAAATCAACACCGATGCCGATCAAATTGCTTCGACTTGTTGATGAAGCATTATTTTGAGTATATCGCAGGTTTTCCGAATTCAATCGTAGTCGTACTTCTACTACAAGATGAATTTCGTGAAGTTCGTCATGTGACATAGTGTGCATTTGAGGCATATCTGGACATTATTTCCACTCGAATACATTCAATATTGCATGAGCCTTTGGCTGTCAAAAGTCAAAACGATTTGTAAACGTTAGATACTGCATAATTTAACAATCGCTCAAAACAAATTCAATAGCGTCACTTCTAAAGACGTCTATAAGATCGTGGCAGGCGACGAATCATGGACCTATTCATATGAATCTGAAACTAATTAACAGTCTAATAGAGGTGAAAAAGAAACGCTTATGAATATGTCGTGAAAGCTCCCCAATAATGTAGCGAATAAGCCGAAACCGCAAAACCACCATATTTATATTTAAATACGGAAAAATTTTTTTTATTCCTCTGAAGGGAACTATTTGGCAATCATATAAGTGACTCGTTATGAAGATTTTCTTCGTAACAGTTCGTCAAATGCCATTTGACGATCGTCTCAGATTAAGGTTAGAGAGACAGAAGGGGCTATCGGAATATCAGAAGGTATTTGTAATAGAGAAAACCTGTATCTATCACTACATCTCTAAGGCGAAAAAATAGTCAAGACAGTGAATTGCAAAGGAAGAACCTGCTATGAAAAAGGCAAATATGGTTTCATCGGTCGGAAAACTGATCGTCTTTTAAGAGATATGTTTATTGACTACCTTCAAAATAAGAGACAAAAATTACAAAAACGGACGCACCTCATCACCTGATCACCATTCAAGAATTGGTTCACCACCCCTCTATTCATCATATCATCCGATCTGGTGCCTCATTTGTTTTGACATTTGTAATGATGAACCTACTCAGAACTTATTGTCATATGAGTCCTATTTAAGTTGTTTACAGATGCTTGAAACATTCGTCTTGGTAAAAAAATGGAATTAAATCGCGAACATTTTCTTGCAATGATTTTATATGACTTTCGACGTGGATTAAACGAGCAGAAATGTGCCATTAAATCGCTCCGACTTTTGCTAATAAAGCACCATTCCTAATTTAATCGTGGTCGCATTTCGCTACAGGATTAATTTCGGAAAGGTCGTTAAAAATTGGCTGTCGCTAAAAAACATCAATGCTTTACGTAAAATGATATTGCAAGATCGTCATGTGACATACCGCGCGATTAAGGTATACTTGGGCATTAGTTCCATTCGCATACATTCAATATTCGCGTTGGATATCACATAATTTGACAATCGCTTAAAAAAAGCTCGAGTCTATTGGTGCATAGAAATGGTAAAAAAATTCAATAGCGGTGCTTCCAAAGACGTTCAAAAATCGTAACAGACGACGAATCATGAATCTATGCATATCAACTTTTCGGAATAACTATATATGTTGACCAACGTCAAAAACAAAAAACAAAAACGTTATTGAACAGTCAAAACATCGAATTGATGGGTCATCCGCCGTACAGTCCTTGTTTGGTACCCAATAATATCTTCTTATTCCCGCAGATCAAAAATAAATTGCGAGGTCAACACCTAAAAAGACGGTTGATGCGTTCGAAATACATGTTTATGAGGTACATAAATCTGAATGGGAAATTTTCGGCAAATTAATAATTTGGTTGGATTATATATCTCTAAAAAGTATTTTTATCATCAATTGGTCCTTCCAATACCATAGAGCTCTCCTAGTTTAGTCGTTAGGTCTACTTAGAAAAGTAGAAATAAGCGTTTCCAAAATTGACGTCATACTAATACAAATAAGTGAACATTTCAGGCATTTTGTCTATTATTCTATGAGGGTAGGTAATTGAGGCAAGCTGAAAACTTATCATATAGCTCCCTTATTATATCCCTACACAGAATTGATGCATGCGGTACGACGCTACACACTCCAGTTTGAAAGGAATAAAATCCCATCAAAATGATCTGTCTTCTTGAGATTCTTATTTTTTATTTATAAATAATACCCCATTAAAATTTCAAGTTGCCCCAAATACATTTTTATATTTCTTTTCAAAATACTTTTACAAGTTACTGGTAATGTTGAAACACCGATTAAATTCTCTGGCTTATTTTTTTATTATAATATTTTACTATAATATAATTTTGGAAAATAAATATTTTCAAAAATGTAGGGGTTGATTTACTCACCAGCCAAGTTTGCAGTTCCGTGTTGGGATTTAATAAAAGAGCTTCATAAGACGTTTTCAACTCAACTTGTCTCAAATACCTTCCCAAAAATTAGTAACAACTCTATTACTCTAAGTTTCATTGTGGCTACGTAAATAAACTATGGAATACAACAAAATCTAACAAATGTTAAATTCAAATAATTCATCTTAATTGTTCTCTTATTATAAAAAATAATACCCCTCCGTTATTTTATAGAATTTAGTGTACATCAATAACACCTTAAGAAAGGTCAAATATCTTATTGCATATTTACTATTTTTTATTAAAAATACGCTAAAATGATACTTTTGAGAAATTTTCGTAAAGTATTATAGCTTCTTTATTTTACATGATGTTAGCGGTAATTTACAGCTTTATTATATTATAGTAATCATTGATTCACTTAGTGTAAATGTTACTAAAAACTTACTAATATTAACTATTATTCATAATTTATTAACTATTAATTAAGATTGTTTAGTTTTCAACTTATAACTTTATCATAGTTAATAGCTTCTTTAGTACGAATAATATTAGCTGATATTCATTCAATCTTTATAGTAAGTTTGATTTAATTTACGACTTCATGATAACTTAAGAGATTACCTATAACTAGATATTTTTACTAAATTATTAACAACGTTACTTGTAATGTGATTATCGTTAGCTACAACTTGCTTATTTGGTAGTATAATTGCAGCTAATATTAACCGTAGCTTATACAAATTATTAGTTTATTTAATGTCACTTAAGTAGCTGTAACTTACAGCTTGTTCAATATCACTAAGATTACTAGTTGAATAATTATATATTAAAAATTGTTCAAGTTAGTGATGTGATTGTATCATCTGTTATTTTCGCCAGGATTTTAGCAGAATAATTCTTAAAAGTGAGATCTTGTTAATGCATTGAATAATTCAATCATTGTCCGAAAATATTTTGAAAATTCAAGACGCATTAACAGTACAGGTAAGAATCCTTCCAAGGATATTTTGGTCGATTTTCTTCTAGAGAAAGAAACGTTCACCTCGTCAGAATCTAAATGGGAAGATGATAAAAAAGTTTCCGCACTAAGTAGTAAGTTCAACGAATGTCTAGTCTTTAAAAACTGGACTTCTTCTGGAACCTCCTTTGTGAAAGTAGAATACTTTTTGAGGATGAATTTGAAACGATACTGTAAAATCCTGGGTTTTTTATGTGTGCTTCCATTTTGTAGCTGACTTTTTTTATAGAAATTGTTATTGTGGGTTTTTATAGAATTTCTTTAGTAGCAAAAAGCTGGATCTATTTATTTTGCATTTTACAGGATATCACATACAATTCAATTAGTAGCAAAAGTACGATATTTTTGTTATTTCTTTTTGCGAAACAAAATGCTATAACGCAATTATAATTTTTGTTTTAATTTTCAAAATCTTTGAATGTACCCTGTATATTTTAAGCCGAAAGTTGAATAACAAATAGACTGACGTCAACCAATTTAGTTTATTCACTCACTCAGAATATGTTAGGTATTAAAAACTGAAAAAAGAGTTAGTCCGCTTCATTTTTTAATGGAACAATTCAAGAAAAAGAAGAAAGTAAACACTTATTAAGAGGGCTGTTTGAAAAGTTTCCGACATTCACATAATCTCTCTTTTAACTTTTCTTCAACACATCGAAATAATATTTGTTGCCAAATCTGGCGATTATGGCGGGCGGTCAAATTTGTGAACTTTAGCCATAGTTTTTATGCAATTTCTCCAACTGCCTTATCAAGCAATGAAGGTAGTTAATGAACACAATACCATAAAAATCGCCTCCAATTTTTAATTGAATTTTGCCATTTTTGGATCCGACTCAATTTGTTCTGTTCATTCGAAAACTTAAGGTCCAAAATGAATAAACGCGGTACCCAACGAGCGGATAACTTACGCATGTATAATATTTTAGTCACTATATGCTTAATATACCGATAGCCTCTACTACCACTCTAACCTTAACAAGACGTTAAATTTTACAGTCATGGTCATACAAATTATGGAGCAGAATCCTCGTAAACAGTGTATAACTTATCTTTCAATTGCACAGATATATTGTCTTTCGAAAACAAATATTGAATGACAGTACATTATTTTTAAGAAAAATGTTCACAACGGCACACTTCACTTCGCACAATAGTCAAAATGTTGGTGAAAAACGCATACGCAACTTATATTGCTAAGTTTTGACATGTTCAGGTAAAGGTCGGAAATTTTTCAGAAAAACTTCGTATTCATAGCATAATTTTTATAGGCAATAATAGAAAGAATAGAAAGACGTCGAAACTACCTCCGAAAAATTTCACAGAACAAAATTGGAAAATATTAAACAAAACAGGTTTTCAAGCACCAACAGGCAAAGGACAGCAGTTAGTAACTCATGTTGAAAATGTGGATTTCTTGAAGAAAATAGCATTTATGTAGTAAAAACTTTCAGACTCTCTGTGAAAACATTTAGTACTCTCAAAGTTCAAACTTTTTGGCTACGGTAAGGAAAAAACGAAAAAACGATTGAGGATGAACCACGGACGTGTCTGTCGTCAATAAGCGGAACACCAGACAGATTGAGCAGGTACGAAACATGCTGACAATAGATCGGTAACTGACTCTACGATTAGGGGCGGAAAAATCAGCAAGCAAACCATTCGCACCATCGTTCGCGAATGTTTGTATGAGAGTCGCTGGAGCTCTCATTACTATATGTTATCGGGATCCGTCTTTCCAGCGAAACATCGTCACAAGGGATGAGATTTAATCTTACCATTTAGATCCCCATTCCAAAATGCAATCGATAGAATGGCGATCACCGTCTTCCCTACGCCATAAAAAGGGTCGGTGAATCATCCATTAGGATCTGTTTTTATGAGTAAAACCGTGAACGCCGCTCCTACGTGGAGGTTTTAAAACGCTTGCTGAGACCCATCCGGCGTGAGTTGAGTGAGGTCCTTTTGTACGGTAGCACGCGTGCTCACTCTGCAATCCGCGTGCAACAATGCTTGATTAAACGTGGAGGAATAACTATTCTCGATAATCCACCGAACTGGAACATCTTTCTGCTTCCCCGCATGAAAGAGGTGCTAAAAGGGGCACGTTTTGCGGACGTATAACATATGTTCTGCGATCGATTCCGAAAGAGGCATTTCCTGACCGTTATCATATATTTTATGAACATTTTGTACAATGGCGATTACTTTGGAAGCAAATAAAAGTAATACATTTGTAACGTCTGTTTTTCTTTCTTCCAATTAACCGAATTTTTTAGACCGACCTCGTATATGCCTCGTGCCAATTACTCTAAATACGTTCTCGGTGGAATTACTCGTAGACGCGGTATTACAGTTGAACCCAATAGAACTTGTTTGGACGTAAATAAAAATAAAACATACGTGACGCGCCGCAATGTAACAATGAAAATTATAGATATGGAGCGTTTGCTACTTACTGCAATAGCTAAAGTTAACATGGAAAAGTTATAAAAGAGGAAAATTGAGTGCGGGAATGATTTTTTTTTAAGATATGGTTATCGAATCAATCGTTTTTCATTTTTTAACCGTAATGAAAGGTAACGATAGTAATAGTTCCATCTTAACAGAAGCGGATTAAATCTTTTTATTGGGATAATTTATCTGAATATGAAATATATTCTACTCTATCCGCCATTGGCACTAGAAATGTACCGATAATGTAGCTAACTAATTTGAATTTTAGTTTCTTAGAAAATCATTGGATAGGTTTTATTTTGGGACTCGTTTTAAAATAATTTGTTCCAGTTTAATTGGAGAAAAATTTAGTAACGAAGTTGTTTTATAAGAAAGAATTTTTTTGATGTACTCCATTTGCACTGCCATACACACAGAACAAAATAGTCTGTTTTTGAAGTTTTCAACTTCTTCTTGGTTTTCTTACTTCCATTTTACATTACTCTTCTTACAATTGAAATATACAGGGCAGTCATTTAAAGATATTTTGACGTAACTTGTTTGTGACAACCCTGCGTAGCTTTTTGTTTAGTTTAATTATTTTTATATTGATTCTCGCCAAGAATTTGTCAACATTCAAAAAATTTCAGCAAACAGGAGTAGATTTTGGTTTTGAAGGTAAATTGTCAAACGTAGCCGAAAAAAATACGGATGGAATATGATAATAATAAACAGAATTACTAATTTTTCAAGAAAAATTTTTCTTGATATTAGATTTCTTTTGATAGAAAATCAGTTCAAACGAACAGGTTAAAATTTGTTTCGACCTATTTCATATTTTATCAAAATATCACTTGACATTTTAATGAAGAACATTTTTACTTATAATATATTGAATTAAACTGATTTTCTATCAAAAGAGATCTAAAATCAATATATGGAAAGGACTAGGAAATAAAAAAATAGAAAAAATGACGAATGAAAAAATATGTCAATTTAAGAAAATATGTCCAAGACCACATAATGAAGATGGAACTAATAATACTTGGTAAAAATTCAATACAAGGAGCTGAAATGACAATTTCTGAATGTATCATACCAAAACACTGGTAATATTTTCAAAAAATATTTAGACTATATTTATTGTTTGATCCGTTGAGCATGGTGTTCAAAAATTTCTCCAATAATGCTAAACAGGTATAATGAAAATTGAGGTACGAACATATATTCTTCAAGTACTTAGTTAGTGAGATAGAGGTTGAACAAAAGTTAATTTTCAAATATAAAAGGAGACCAGAAAGTAATTTTTTGAATAAAATCCAATCGAACAAATTGTTAACGATGGTTCACTCGATATAATTGAGCATAATAAAGATGTTTACTGATAGTCTGTCTAAGTTTCACCACTTTAAAATGAATAATTCGTCGTAGGTTCCCCAAACACACTGAAGTGTCTTTGTGGGATATGCACTGGGCTTTGCAGTACTTCGTGATGATTCATTTACAGAGAGTCGCTACCTTTTGCGTTTCAAATTATCATATAGAACCCATTTTTAGTCTCTGTAAATGATAATTTTGAAAAAAAAAACGGTTCGGTATGATGCCTTAAAAAGAATCTAACACATGTGATGGATCGGTTGGTTTTGTTCTCTTCTCGAATATATTATGGAGAATCCAAACACCTGCACTGCTTATTTATTTATATTGGGTGAGAGTTCCTCCAGAAATCAAAATTACCGGATATGAAACATATTAGGGATTTAAAGCTTAAAAGTTCTTAAAAAAATTCAAGGGTCCAAAAATTAGTCATTGACAAATTATAATAATTGAAATATAATAATAAAATGTGTGATTTCTTCGATTTAAAAGTTTCGTAAACTATGAATTCCATCTAGCCTGGAAAAAATATGTCACTAGGGTTCAGCTCTGTGATCTCATATGCTCAAATAATGCTTCACTATTAAAATAATCGATACTCCGTCTTGTTGAAACCATGAATTGGCTCTAATAATTAACAGCAGTTTATCAAGAATTTTTTTAAAACGTATATAAATGTTTAAATGTTAAAACATATTCTACAATCAACACGAAACTCAAATACAAAGTTCGAACCGCAGAGGATCTTGTGGCTTGAAGTACAATCAGTGAATTTGAAATGTTGCAGCATTCGCTTATTACTTATTCAACAATTTAATTAGAATTCGCGTCCCTAAAGACGGTCACTCAGAAATATTATTCATTATTGCTCCTCCCATAACTACAGTTCCAGTTGTTCTTTGGTTTTCTGAGTTATTCTCTCTAATTATTGAATTATGAAAATTTCCTCAATATTGAATAATAAAGCTATACGAGGATATCTTGAAAAATTCTTAGCCTACTATAGAACCAAACAAAATTTCAATGTCAAAATATTTTATTACTCAACATATTCTCCTCTTAATTGGATACATTTACTACAGCTCCTCCACAGCTTTTATTACATCCTCGTTGGAAAAAAATTTAAGACCTTTTAAACTTTTTTTCGGTTGAGGAAAGAGATGATAGTCGGACGGAGCCAAATCTGGTAACTAAGGGGAGTGTTCTAGTAATTCAAACCCAAAATCACGAATTATTTGCATGGTAACATGAGATTTGTGTGCAGGGACGTTGTTCTGCAAAAACAAAACACCTTTGGATAGCTTTCCGCGTCTTTTCACGTTCATTTTTTCCGGTAGAGTGGTCAGTAATGTCGAATAGTGATCTCCAGTTATTGTTCTACCCTTATCCAAAAAATCAATCATGATTACTCCATGGCAATTCCAAAAAACTGAAGCAAGGACTTTTGCAGCAGATTTTTGGACACGAAACTTCTTAGGTCTTGGAGAACCAGAGTGTCGCTATTCCATCGATTATTGCTTTGTTTCTCGATCGTAGAAATGTACCCAAGTCTCATCCATAGTAACAATTCGGTTTAAGAACTCTACATCATTTTCGAATCGAGCACAGATCCAACGCGATGCTTCTACCTTGCACGCTTTTGGTCAACATTCAAACATTTGGGGATCCATTTTGCAGAAATATTCAGTGCTTCGTATATCCGTTTTAGCCCAATTCGACGGTATGATAAAATTATACCATGAACTGCATCGATATTTTCGGGGACTGACACAGAACCTGGTCTTCCCGATCGGTCATCATCTTTAACGGAAAATATACCACTTTTGAAGAGACATTGATCACCAAGAGTATCAAGCATATCTTCGTAAATCTGCTTACCTCCTTAACCTTTTTAAATACAGGTACTTGGTGATGGCTCAACACTCCAATTTTTAGATTTTCATAAGTTCGGTGGACATCTTTTTTCTTTTAATTTATTCCGTTTACTGATTTACTTTTTTGACGTCAATCTTTACACTGACACTTCTAATAAGTTATTGTTCATTACTATGTTAACGCAATATTTTGTTTATGCAGGGAACTGGTCTAGGCTAACTAGATATCAATACATCCTCGTAGACTGAAATATACGTGATTTGTACTTGCACATTGTCAACCTTTGGTTAGAATTACGATAGATAGCTATGTAACTGTTCTTTGAATTCTTGCAGTTCCTATGTATACAAAAAATATCGTTGTTTCGCACTTCTCCACAAAATCTGAAGATGATGGTGTTTTTTATCTCTCAAGATGAACATTTAATCTGTTCAGTCAGGAACTTGTGAGGAAGCGTTGTTTCCACAAAAGTCGATGTATTTGTTAGACTTTTCGAGATCATAATTTTCGAATATCCAAAAACAGGTATAAAATATTATTTAAGTGCTAGGTTGTTTTCTACATTCTTCGTTTCTGATTTCTAATTGATTATGCCTTGGAAAAGCTTCTGGTTAGGTGAAAACAATTTTCAGACTTTCTTATTCGTTCATGTGCTGGAGTATGCTTTTTTCAGTTCATATATTGTTTATAGACATTCCATGATCAACTTTGTCTTAAATATTTGTGACTTGATCGCTATTACGACTGCTTAACTGTTGGATAAGACTTTGTCGCATTTGCCGTTTTCATTGGTTATTTATTTAGTATGGAAATCACTTATTACATTTATAAAAATTTTGTACAGGATGCATATTCAATAAGAATCCCTAAATTGATTTATCCAAAGCTGGAATTTCTAAATTTAGTTAATACCAGTCGAATACTTGATAGTAGTGTACTGCATCATGAAAAAAATTTAAAAATCAAACGAGCTGTGTAATACTATAGCCAATTTTACAAATCGCCCTGTAAATTAATAAAGAAGAGGAATTGACACTTTCTAGTAGCCACATTGTATCTTCCCTGATGTACTCATGAGTTTCTCTGTATAAACGTATCCATATTTCTCAAATGACTCTTATTAAAATATCTAAAAAATATGAACAATCGAAACCGATATAATACACAAGGGTAAAATCGGTAATTTTATTCTTTCTTTCTAGAAAATCGAAAAATCATCCGATTTCCATGAATTTTTTTAAATCTTTCTTTTTACGGCGGATTTACGAAAAAAATTATGGGAATATAAAAAATGAACTTATATTGGTTCCAGGGCTTTAAATGTTTATAAAAATGCACTCATTCACGTATAATTGTTGATGAAGTTTTTCCAAATAATCAAATAAAGTTTTTATATTTTTCTTCATAATCTACACAAAAAAAAACGAACAAAGTGAAAAAAAAATTATACAAAAATGTTGATTTATTACGTTTTTACAATTAAAAATAATAACAATTTTTCTTAAAATTGACCTTTTATCACATATAATCGTCTGTATCTTTTTTATTAAGTAATCATTAAAGTTATATGAATAAAAACATTTTTAACACCATTTATTGTAATCAAGTGTACAATATTAAAAGTTTAAAAAATTGAAAATTTTCACCATCTGTTAGAGATAAAAAATGAATAAACAATTATTTCCCAACTTTTTTTCCAGAATGTTCGTTTTTTGTGTAGATTAACAAAAAAAATATATGAACTTCGTTTGATACTTTGAAAAAAGTTATGAACGATTATATGCGAAGAAGTGCGTTTATGATCAAATTTAAAATCGTAAAACTATCTGAAATCTCCAGGTGAGATATTTCCCATATTTTTTTTCTTAATTCCGCCGTAAAAACGATGATTTTGAAAAAAAATTCTTCGAAATAGGATGATTTTTCGATTTTCTAGAAGCTAAAAACGAGGGGACCGCGAAACTATAAAATTACCGTAAAATCATATGTTTGGCTTTACAACTAACAGTACAGTTAATAGAATTCCAAAATAAGGACCTGCTAAATATCATTTTATATATTTTAGATCAACCCTTATACCAAAGTTTTGCTAAGATTGGTATATTAGAACTTCTGTAAAAAATACTATGAAAAATGAAGATTTTTTCTAATTTAAATGATTGAAAAAAAAAGAGATAAATATAGCGACCGACAGAGTTAGTTCCAGAAGATATGATTTGTAAATACATTTTTTCACTAATTAACTAGTAACTGAGATATAGGGTGCTCAAAATTTTAAATCAAAATGAAAAATTTGCCATTGATCAAGAACGCGTTTAACTTTTTTTTCAAATTTGGTGACCAATATGCTCCTTAATGAAGTAATGACATAAATAAACTTTGGAAAAATTTAACTAGTGGCGCGCTGTCAGGGTTAGTTGTCACTTTTGTCCCCCTATTTTTTACGTCACTGGAGTAAATTAATTTTTTAAATTTTGTTTTAAATTGCCCGATTATTTTTAGTTAAAAAACTAAAAACCTTTCATGGAGCTGAAATGAACGGTGTTGTAGAAATTTGCCTCTAAATAAAAGTCTGCAAGCACGTAAGTAATTTACAAATTAATTAATTATTCATTTAATTTCGAATATAATGATTAATCGTAAGTAGTTCAAAACAAATGAAAATTATTTATAATCTCAATTTCAAACAAAAATGTATTACAATGATAACAAAATTGGCAATGGAAAATAAAAATAATAATAGCACAAATTAAATTTGAACAAAATTGTATTACAATTACCGTTGGCCGCTTACTTCAATACACTTATTACACCGACCGTTTTGTCATTGAAAAACGTGTCTGAGAATAAATCTGGATGGGATTGAATTATTTCTACCGCAGCTTGAATTCTAGCTATTAGATCTTGTTCAGATTCGATGATTGTTTCGTACACTAAGGACTTCATATAGCCCGATATAAAAAAATCGACAGGATTTAAGTCAGGTGATCTTGGAGGCCAACAATTTGTTCACTTCGACCAATCCATTTTTCTCTAAAACGTCTGTTCAAGTAATTTTTTATCGCTGCAGCAAAATGAACAGGCGCGCCGTATCGTTTTGAAACCACATGTGTTGTCTAATATTTAACGGCCATTTTCGAACCATTCATCAAACATATCTTCCAAAAACTGCGTATAAATTGCTTCATTTAATTTAATAAGTTTATTGGATTAAGCGTCCAACAGTTATTGTTGTAATAGTGTTGTTTAAATTTAATTTGTGCTATTATTATTTTTATTTTCCATTGCCAATTTTGTTATTATTGTAATACATTTTTGTTTGAAATTCAAATTATGAATAAGTTTATTTGTTTTGAATGACTCACGCTTAATTAAACGAATAATTAATTAATTTGTAAATTACTTACGTGCTTGCAGAGTTTTGTTTAGAGGCAAATTTCTACAAAACCGTTCATTTCAACTCCGTAAAAGGTTATTAGTTTTTTAACTTAAATTTAAAACAAAATTAAAATAATAATTTGCTGCAGTGCGTAAAAAATAGGGGGTTCTGTTCATGTCAAAATATTACTTCATAGTATATTGGTCATCAAATTTTAAAGAAAAAATTAAAGGTGTTCTTTATTTATGACAAATTTTTTATTTTGATTTACAATTTTGAACACCCTACACCTCAGCAACTAGGCCCCCTAACGTATTCGTATATCAAAATGAATCAAAATTTATTGAGATCTTTCTGTGGTAGAGCGATGTAGTTCGAATATAGAAACACTCTATATATTTTGTACTATTTCGTGGCAGAAAGTTGAAGCTTCACATTTGCCCTCAGTAACAGTAGGAACAAAAAATGCTTTCATTACCTCGAGTGACATTAGTCATTTATTACTATGTGTTATTTACGCTGGTTTTCATGACTGATGGTATCAAGATACAGTTTGACAGTGGCGTATGTAAAATAGATCTACTTTATTTATTTAAAGAATCATTTGAAAAATATATCTCAACTAACTAATCTGCAGGCGGAGATGGGATATTGATATAAATACCCCACAGGGGCAGAAGTTTGAGAGCTCTGCCCTACTCGCCGTGATCATCTTAGCGCCCAACGCAGAAATATTAAGCTTTCTGCCCTGTTATTGTAAAATAATATTCATTTTCATTCATTTTTTTTGTATAAGAATTTTTCTTTTCAATCTAAGTTCATATATGGTATAAGATTTGAATAATTATTGAAAAGAATGTCAAAAAATTCATTGACGAGAATTCTTAAACATTTAGGTCTAACGCATTTATAATTTCACAAAAGCATATATAGTATGTACAATTTGAATACACTCTTTTTATTATACTTACAATCCGGGGGCCAATTATCAAAATTTGTGGAAAACTCATGATTATTATTTCGAGCGTGTTTATAAAAAAATTAAGTTAACATTTAAATCGCCGATAAGATTCTTAATTCCTTCAAACAATAATTTAAACATAAAATGAATTTCACTACATATTCCATTATGAATTAAGCCGGTATCACACGATGCGTCCAATGCTTCCAACTTTGGACGCTAGCATGATTGGACGCATCGTGTGGTTGTAGTGCGCATATCATTCGATGAATGTTTTACTTCCAAAGTTGGCATTGGAACTTTGGAAATGAGAAGTTGTTTCTTTGACACGCGTGATAGGAGTATCCAACATTGGAACGAAATCGAAACCAATACTTGCGGTACAACTACACAAACTTGACATCTTGCGCGTGAATGCTACGTGTTTTATTTGAAAAAACAAAATTGACAGTATCTAGTTTATATCAAATGAATTTATATCTGTTACATGCTGTTCATTACTTTTTTGACAAGTTTCAGATTTTGTCCAAAGCTGGAAGCAGCCGAAGTTGGAAGGTTGGCACAAGCGTTGGACGCATCGTGTAGTTGCAGAACTACATCCAACCTTCTTTCCAATGTTCTACCGTACGTTGGAACGCGAATGTTGGTGCAAACGTTGGTCGCATTATGTAGGACCAGCTTTATAATAATAAAAAAAAGCTTTCAAAATATAAACATTATTTCGCTACATAATTTTAATGAAGTAGTGAAAAAAAGGAAAGATTGAGTACAAGTAAGAAAAATCAAAGATTAATATTAAACAATTACTACATTGTCGCAATCAAAACTATGCCAAGATCTAGTGTAATTATGACGAAAAATCTAATTTATCTTTTTTGGTAGTAAAATTGCACCTTAAAATCTGGCACAGCCGTACGATAGGTAGCTTAGAGTCTGTTGACGATTGGGTAATTTTGTAACAATGAAATTACATCGTTGTAGACATGTTGAGTATGTAACATTGGATCATATTGATCTGAATTTATCGATATATGATATTTTAGTGCACAGGTTAGATAATATCTAAGGGTTGGACCTATAGATATTTTCTTCGCACTAAGTGAACTGAGCCCCAATTCGTGCGATAGTTGACGGCGCGATAAAAAAAAGGCTGGGACAGAAATATCATACACACCGATTCCGATTCGATTGTACCCCCCTAAAAGCGGATCGGTGGGGAGTTGGTATGATTTTTGGTAAAACTCAGTTTAAAATTTAACAGTATAGATAAACAACAACATTACACAAAAACTTAGTCTCTTGGAATTCCTAAATAAAACCAATTGCTAAATCGAATAATAATTAGAAAATAAGGTACTATACATAATTCGAAAAGTTTTTTCCATAATGATCAATTTTGTGTACAATTAAGTATGTGGCATCGTAGCTTTAAGATCAATCATCAGTTGATGTCAATTTGCAGATTCGGTAAGCGTCCTACTAATGCCTTGCACAGAGAGGGGCCAAACAGAGACAGCAACATCTATAAATAGATGCTCAAAAAGTGATTTTCACTGTTTTTAACCGATTTTTAGTCAAGGAATATCCAGAAGAGATGCTATCAAGAAAACAATGTTTTTGACTAAAAATTATCAGATTACACTCTACAAAATTGAAAAGCAAGGTGTAACAATAAGAAGAAAAAAGCATGTTTTATGAAATTTTAAAAAAATATCAAACCTGATAGATTAATTCCAATTTTCGACATGTGAATGTTGCAATTCATATTAAGTGCGAAGTAAGTTAAGGATAGTTCTATAGATTACCACCAAGTTATTGAAGGCGAACTAGTCGAGTCTTGGTTCAAAGAAAAACTGGTACCAGTACCAAACAGTGTAATTGTGTTAGATAACGTCTCTTCAAGACAAATTCATAAAATTCCAACTAGATATTCCTCCAAAGAAGACTTACGGAAGTATTTACTTCAACAAGATTTATATTTCAAAGAGTTTTAAGATTACCTGCGTAGTACTTATTTTAGATCCGGTCGAATTAATATGATCCCAACTAAAAAGACATACGAGAACACTTCACCCAAAAACTCTTCCTCTGTTGTGGAACTGAGAATTGGAGATATGCCATAAGTCACGTAAATCGAATTGAAAATCAATATATGCAACATGTATCAGTTTTAAATAGACTGGTTATTGATTCAAACGACAGTAATTCTTAGGAAGGTGGTGATTTAGAATAATTTTATATGTATTATAAATGAAGACCACAAGGACAAAACTTGGTAAGTCGCAATTTTAGGATTTTCCACGAAATTGTCATAACTATGAAGTTGAGTTATTCACCATTTTGATTTTATTATTATAAAATATTTACTGCATTCACTACATAAAAAAAAAACAAGAAGAAACAAAAAAGGGTATAAAGAAATTTTTCTACAAAAGAATTTTTAGCTCTATGAGTAACTTTCTCACTCTCAGACATTCGGCCGACTGTATGATCGGAGTCGGATCGGAAATATGTATAATATATGTAATCCCATCCCACAGTATGAGTACCTCAGAACTAATAAAAATGTAAAAACTGAGTGCAGTATGACAATTTGTTTGTCAATTGACAGTGTTTCGTTAGTTGTTTTACCGGAACTCATATGCAATCAAAAGTGAACGTCAGCCATGATTCATGAATCTAAGCGGATAATACAAAACAAAAATGTTTTTTGAATCTATGCACCCTCGATAGGAAAAACAAAAAACTAAATAAAATAACAATAGCTTGAAATATTGATTATTTCTGGACTATTATAATTCGAAAACAGAAAATTGGAAAACGAAAATCATTTTTTTAGATACTATTGGTCCAAATTCCTTAACGGGTTACAACTGTATTTTTTTTCTATTTAGCCCCTATTTTCTATTTTAAATTGAGAGTAGTTGTTCGAATTTCATATTAATAAAATTGTGATAACTTAACCCTAATTGGGGGGTAACACTGTTAAACAAACTATATGAACAATTGAAAGTTTTGTAACTTTATTGTTGGCATGTCAAAGTTTTGCACATCAGAAAAATAAGTAGAAAACCTGCTTTTTATTTTGGTGAATTATACTCCTTGTATTTTAACTGTTTTCGACCGATTTTGTAGTCAAAGAATGATCAGAAGAGATGCTATCAAGAAAAATTATCAGACTACATTCTACAAAATTGCAAAGTAAGGTGTAACAATGAGAAGAAAAAGGAATGCTTTACGAAATTTTGAAAAATCAAATTATACTTCTTGAGCCCGGCGAAAAATTTTTGACAAAAACGTTTTGTATCTGTTATTTGGGTTTGTTACGGAGATGTCAATTTTATCACAATTGTAATTTCATTTGAATAAATAGTTGGACACGCCGAATATGAAACACAGCTGATACTAACAGAATTTACCATAAAACATTTTTGTAATAACCTGGTAGTCTTGTCCGACGTTTTATGCGGGAATTATGCGCAGTCATTTGCACCCAAATTGTCAATTTCCTGCAAATCTTTTATCAACAACATAGATTTCATTTTGTATTTGTACTTTTACTTACGTGTAATGCATATATGCATCGGTTGTGCGACAAATTTAATGGGTAAATTGGAATTTCTTGAACCGTTGGTGATATTCATACTGTTTACACCAACACTAACAATTACACTGTCTGACGTGCGTTTCCATAACCACGTTATCGTCTTCAGAGACTGACAGTGTAATTGTGAGTGTCGGACGTCGGTGTAGTGGTGGTGTAAACAGTGTGTTCAGTAAAAATAATGGGGGTTTTCGATACAATTTAAGAAAAAAACACTTTTTTTCCTTTCTACTATGTATGATACTTATAATTATACAAACGTTTACTTATGTAATATATTGCATACACTTATTTATCGGTGATGATAACAATACAGCTTTTTACAAAAAAGGGAAAAAACCATTTGACATTAAAAAAAAATCAGATCAAGATGCTTAAGTCAAATTTTTAGACATGGAACAAAAGTATTTGGGTATAGATATGAAATATTCAAATTTATGGAGGATTATGTGTGCCGATTGTATTGTTTAAAGATCAAAAAGGACGTTGATAAAGTTTAATTCGAATGGTTATATTTTTAAATACGGAAATTAAAAAAATCGAGTAAAAATGAACGATTTATATCAATGCTCATCTGAGGCGACAAACGGTCCTTGAAATTGAAGAGTACGGGTGGATGAATATAAATGGCAAAAATGTGCACATCAATAGTTTGATCTTCAAAATACTTACTGTCAGGGGCCTGATAAAAAGCTATCGATACATTTTGAGATGCCAACGAAGTTGTAAATTATCCAATTGAACTGTCAAATGCATTGGATTTATCAGGCATACCACCCTCACCATTTACAATTGAATGTTGGATCTCTGGTTATTTTGCTTCGGTATATAAGTCACTACAATATGCAATGGCACCCAATTCATTAAAACATTAAAGAAAATCTTTATCGAAGTCAGCATTATGAATAGAATGATTCGGATGGGTCATATTAATAATGGACATAGATGTTAGAGTTTGTTTATTTTTGTTGCTATTCTTTTGTTTTTTGAAATTGAAATCCGTCCAATCAAAGGTTAGATCACTTCAGACAGTTATAATTTATTTATGAATTTATATGGGATTTGTGTTTCCCTTCCAATTTATATACAAACTATTTTGAGAACTCATGCTTAGCAATTGAAAATTCAAAATGATGGTCAAAATCAAACTCAAAAAAATCTAACAGAATATGGTTCTTCTTACAATGTCGAAAAAAAGAATATTTTTCCCAAGCTTCTACAGATTAACATCAAATACATAGAAAAAATATTCATAGGTCATGAACAAGAAACAAAAAATAGTTATTTCATCTATAAATTGAAAATGATCTTTTGTATTTAAAAAATCAAATCATTGATACACATAATGATTTTATTTTTATAAATTTCTTCAGCAACTAATTTAACAAGCAGAAGAATCAGCATAATTTTATTAACAAAAAAATTACATTCTTAAAACACCAAAACAATTAAATAACCACTCAATAAGTCGTGTGTTCAAGAGCAATACAATAATTTCAACGCTTCTCTAATTTCTCGATGACGTGCTTGTAGAAGGATTTGTTTTTTGCCTCAAAATAGGTTTCAGTTTCAGCAATTGCTTCTTCATTTGTGCTGAATTTCTTACTGGCTAGCATTTTTTTGAGATCAACGAATAGCCAGTTATCATTGGTGGTCAGATCTGGACTATACGGGAGATGAGGAATCAATTCGAAGTGTGATTCGTTCAATTTAACCATCGACTTGTCAATCTATGCATTGTCTTGGTGGAACAGTGGTTTTTTCCTCGACATATGAGGCCGTTTTTCCTTGACTTTCGCATTAAAACGATGGAGACAATCGATGAACAATATTCTATATTTTGATTACTGAGTGAAGTAATGGACCCTTATTACATCCATTGTCATATATAGCAAAAATCTGATTTATTACTTGTAAAAATGGCTAAAAACTACTCTGAATAATCAACATGTTGTTTTTGATCGACTGTGAGTTAACGCGGCACCCATTTTGAAAAAAGCCTTTCTCGTGATCAAATGTTCATGCGTAAATGTAAACACACTGCCTTCTAATATCTTTATGGTCTCAGCAATTTCACGCAATTTCAATTTACGATTAGATATAACTAACTTGTGGACTTTTTTAATGTTTTCTGGAGTAACCACCTCAATTGGACGACCAAAACGTTCAGTATCATCCGTGTCGGTACGACCACAATTGAATCCAGCAAATGGAGCAGTGTGCGGATAACACTTTTGAAACCATTGCTGAGATGTACAGTATTTTTTTTTTTTCATCAAGAAGCAATGATAAATTAATACTTGAAATTGTTTTAAATCCATTATTTTGATAATAACAGTAGTAGCTTCACTTAAATGGCTGCCATTTTCTGCTAACTAATCAAAATGTCATGACATTTTACACAAGGTCATTTGAAAGTTGGTACTTTATAAATGTCATATGGATTTGACAATGGCAGCGCTATCTGTGTGTCAGTCACACGACTTATTGAGTGATGAAATAGATTGAAAATATTTTTCAAGTACTGAGATACCTAACGATATCTTATAGTTTTTATGACTAGACTCTAAAATTATTATTAAACCTATAATTCCAAAGAATATATTAAGTGAAAAAACCAATATTGAATTCAAACAAAATAAACAAAGAAGAAATATTGTTATAGCAACCAACACTTTAACTAATCATATAGATGAGCCTAATAATCTTCTGTTGTTAGAGAACTAGTATATAAAACAAAAAAGTTTTTAAAAGAAATTCGAATTATAATGGAGAAATAGCAATTTTTAAGTTTATCTAGAGACCTAAATGACAATAATACATCATATATGCCAGTTTTTCTGGTTCGATTGATATGGTTTTTCTTTTAAAATTTCGCATTGTACATAAAAATATTGTGTACAATCGATTGAAATGAAATTATTTCGATTTAAAAAAAATTGAAAAAATTACTTGCATTAAAAACATTTTTTTCAGATACTTCATTAGAAGATTTCGTAACGTTTTTTAATAAAATCTTTCATTTACAGGTTCCATTTCCAAAGATAAAGAAGAGTGGGAGCTAAATGGATCTTCCGACATGAGTGAAGATGACAAGGAATGGGTTTTAGTGAGTGATTCCGAAAACGATGTATCTGTTTCTGAATAATATTTACCTAATAAATGAACTATTTAATAATATATTTAAAATAATAACCATTAACTTACTCTTAAAATTTAAGAACGTCGATAAGAATGGAATTTTTTTGTACGTATACCCCAATACCCCAGAAAATTTCATTTATTATTTAAGAAATAATTGTAAACTTTTAATTTTGTCCGAAAAATTTTTGTAAAAATAAGGTATGCAAAAACCCTGTACAGTTTGCGAATATCGATTACCAATAAATTTGGCTCTTGGATTTTTTTATTCAATAACTTTTAAAAGATAGATAAAAATTGACGTTTCGCCTATTTTTGAGTTTTTATCAAAATATGATATTGACACTGTGAATAAAGACTAGTGAAATGTTAATTTTCATCTATCTTTTAAAAATATTTATTAGAAAAACTAATTTTGAAACAGAAGAGACCTGAAATCAAGAACTATATTAAAAACTTCATTTTTGTAGGGGGAAATGTTGTAAATAGAAGATTTGCAAGAAATTGATCATTTTGGTGCATCCGTCTGCGCATATGCCCCATAAAAATTGTCTGACAAGGTTACCACGTGATTGGAAAAATTTTTTATGGTAAACTCTGTTACAATCAGCCTTGTGGTAATAAATTTTTGGTTTCCACAAAATTGAAATATTTGGCGTGTTCGGCGCGTCAAGTGCCCATTATTTTTGATGCTAATTATATAATAAAAACCATTGATTAAAATAAAATTACCAATGTGGTTATGAATTTTTTTGCATGAAATTGACAACTTCGTAACAGCTTCGGTATTTGTCCGCTTCCATCCAAAAAGTTTCAACGGTTTGATCCTGAATAAAAAATTTGTCGCTGGGCCTAAGGACTAAGGACAATATTTTTGAGGTTTTCAGTATTTTGTTCTATTCTGCGGAATTCCATTGATATTTTATTTATTTTCAAGATAAAAACGTTTCTAAATATAAATATTAAAAAAATATAACCGAAAAAACACTACGATAAACTTCAAATTGAATTTCATTATTATTTCAAGTGTTTTTGTAATTTTTGTATCTCAACGAAAGTTGAATTCATAAACGTCAAAAATAACGTATTAAATATTAAAGCACTTTTCCTGACAACTGCATCCATTGTACATTCGATTTTTTTTTTTCGAAAAATAATAGTCTTTATTTCGACACGACAAGCATCGAAATTATTCAATTTGTTGACTTCTACAACTCGTTGAAAAGTCATTAAAAGTTTAAATCAGCTATAATGAAAAAAGTGTAACAAATTTAATTACATCAATAATCTATTTTTTAAGCTTATTAACACTAAAAATTAAACATTAAAAACGCCTTCTTAATTCGTAGAAATAGTATAATTACTGACATTTATTTTTAATAAACAAGCTCGAAACATTTGAAGCATGATATTTATCCACACATTTCGATAATTTCGTCCCAGGAGGTTTACAATAAATGAATGTAATGCTTACCGCCCTGTTCATCCAGCATGACCAGGGTCTTCATGCCAACTTCGTGACTCTACAAACGAAAAAATGTTAGCCAGCACCAATCATTAATTTGTCCATCGCCAAATTTTACTAAAAGGTGGAAAATAACCGTCTTCTGGTCCGAAACTGAGTGACAAAGTTAGTGTACCTGTGTACCCCACAAAAGTTAATTGGTAGAGCTGTCTTAAAATTTGTTGTAGTCTTCAAAGTTTTCTTGGTATATATTGTTGGAGAAATAGAGTGAAAATAAAAATCGAAATGTAACTGTATTGTAAATAATTTTATATTGTCGCGAAAAAATGTTTTAACAGGCAACAAAAACTACTCCATTAAACATTATATGAAAGTATATTGTAGAACTTTATAAAATTTAATTAAATCTATTGTAAAACATAAAATATTATCATATAGTTGGAACGACCTAAATTTTTGAAATAATCAAAGTATTCAAACGCATAGATCCTTAAGTATATCGTTGTTTCAATTTTTTTTCTTATATTTTCATTATTTTGAAATATAAATCGAAAAGGAAATTCTGTTAGCAATTATGGAGGGTTACAAAGGAAAAAATAAATTGTAATACACTTTAGAAGAACTTTCATCACCTCAAGAAGCTGTTGAGGACTTTCAAAACCATGTTTCTATGATATCAGCTTCAGAGTGGAAAAAATGTTTCCAGAATTGGTTTGAAAGAAATGTATAGACCCCGAGGGCGAATTCTGAGAAATATCGATACTGTGCGCAACATGATTAAAGAAGATCGACAAGTCACTTACAGACAGAGAAGGCGTCTCTTAGGATATCGCAGACTGCAATACAATCGATCTTGCACGAATAAAAAATCTCGCATCAATCAGGTCAAACAACTGAACTTTTAAAAGAGAAAAACGTCGGTGTAATTGCCCGTATTAACCCGATATATCGTCTAATGACTTTCAAACAAAATATGCACGGACAGCGATATTCCTCACCTCAAGAAGGTGTTGAAGATTTTCAAAACCATCGGCTTCAGAGTGGAAATAATGTGTCTAGAATTGGTTTTAGCGTATGTAAAAATGTATAGATCACAAGGGCAAATATTTCGGAAACATTTTATTTCAAAATTGTTTTGTACCTATTTCACTTTTTGTGAAATTTTGAAAGGTAATCCTAGTTGCCGTCTTTCTCCTCAAAATAGGCGTCTACGTATCTTCTGATGGAAATATCTCTCCTGGACGTAAAGTTTTAAAGTTGAGAAACGGAAAAAAGTCACTTGAAGTCAGATCTGGCAATACTGTGTGTGGTCAATCAATTCGAAGCTCAATTCGTCAATTTTAGCCATGGCGATAACCAAAGTGCGCGGATAGCTTACGCATACATAATTTTATAGTCAGTATATGACAACAATATAATTAGATAAACTGAAATTTTAGAGAGAATTTCTGAACGCATGCGCATATATATTTCCCGACTTGCAACTTTTCGGACAACCCTCGTAGTGACGAAAGATAAGGTATTTGTACAAGATGATGTCATAAAGCCATTACTTATAGGTTTCCACGACCATTTTGAAAGATATTCAGTTAAATTCATTTCTAAAAAATAGGTCCAGCAATATGGTGTTTCAGAATCCTCTCTTGAATAACCAAGTAAGTGTTTCACGAAAGATGTGGGAATTTGAGTCACTTTAATACTTCACAACTGTGTATTTACAATTTTTATTTCAACTGAATTGCGTCCTCTATTTGGAAAAATGTGAATGACCTCGATTTACGTATGATACAGTCAGCGATAAACTTTCAAATTACAAATTTTCACAAAATAATTAAACACGCAAAAACATGAGGACGCATTATTTTAATTGAGATATTTTTATAAACGCAATGTCAGCGGTCTCTTCTATACACCAAAATGTACTAACTCTAATATATTTCAAAGCTTTCCCATACTTATGTATTATATAAGAAGGTGGTATTCACAACTCAAGAACGACCGAACCGATTTGGTTGGGGATGAGGTAGCTTAAAACCAGGAGAAGGACACAGGATACTTCTTATCCCTTTTCTGTGAGACATGACATAAAAAGTGGTATAACAAAACGCAACAAACAAACAAAGGAAAAATTTTACTTTCAAAACATCAGTCTAGTCGTTATTTGTTAAATTGTTAGTATGGCTCAACATCGTAACTTCTCAATCACAAGAGCAAAGTGAGGCAGATCACGAAACGGTTCGGTTGGCAGTGGGAAATCATTGAGAAAATCTCAGATATCAGCAAATATATAATTTTCGAGGCACAATAAGAAATTTATGAAGTACTGATTTGAATCGGCAGCGTTTCGATGCGATTGCAGCACTGATTACTGCGTTTCCATTGGACCAATAATCGTTGTTTGCGAATATTATAGCGGATTGAAGTTTTCCAGAGAAACGCCTTATTCTGAAAGTGAAGGGGCCATTCTACACTTTGCAACATGAGCTATTGCATTAATCGCTACGTGGCAAAACACCCGAATAAGAAACTTTCTAGCAAACGCTCAAAAATACAATAGTTATTACCTAATTTGAGGCAAACATTATAGAAAAATGAGGATTTAATCCGACATGCAAGATACTTATTTATGTTGATGTGTCTAACTTACCAACGCACAATTCAAGAGTAAAGGTTGGATTCGTTATAATCATGCTTCGAAACAAGTAACAACCAAATCTGTGCCACGGAACGCGTTTTGGTGGTAAGTAAATTGATTCACGGGACGATACTAAAAGGAAAATTCGAAGAGGAGGAAGTTCTCATTCGGAGGATCACGATGATCCCAGCTGATTTTCCACATGAGTTTAAACGTTTATTTATAATCCGTCTTGCAACCAAAATCTGCTCATTCATTGCCTATCAGGCGGGATAAAGTTCAACGGTTTAAATGGTTTTTATTATAAATAAGAATATTTAAAAACATAAATGGATAAATTTGATTGTTTTTGTCACTAGGTTTCAGGCCTTAAAAAATATAATTTTCTCAATTTTAAAAACCTAAGGTGTTCATTGAAAAGAATAATGAAAAAACACGTCCCGTGAATTATTGATTTAGCCAAATTTAATACGTTCCAACTGATATTTTATATATCAATTTGGATATTGTCAAATTTTATCGTACAAAAAAGTAAATGTGAATAAGTTCTACAATATTCTTATACCTAAACATGTAATATTCGGTGAGTGAAAATTCTTCGAAATTCATGGAAAATGAGTTGACGCCTTTATTTTGAAATTTTTTTTGTCTAATAGTTTTTTGAAAAAGATTTAAAGTCCAAATTGGGTCAGAATATACGAAAATAGGAGTGATTCCAAATCCAAACTTAGGAAAGATTTACCTCAAGGTAGGTTTTATAGTCTAGTCAATAAGTTCTATTATGAGAAAAATAGGAAAAAAGTTCCTAAAAATATGAGCGGTGGCTCATAAGATTCGGATATATACACCTCTAGAAAAATTTTTTTATGGATTTTGCTGCAGACAAAAAACTGCAATTGTTATTAACAATATGACATGAAAAAATGTTACTTCGTTTTTCGTTACTAACTCGAAAAATATCAATTTCTTACATTTTGAAAAAGCTCGGAGGAGAGGAAATTTCCGATAAAAAACTTCTATTTTTATTTTATTTATTACTTTAATATGACTTTGAAAATAGGGTTACGCGTGGCCGTTACGACAGATATTATATTAAAAAAAATGATTTTGTCTGTGGAACTCTCTTTAGCGGCAATACTCCTATTTTCAAGGTTGACTTGAAATTAGCAATAACAGAAATAGAGTTCAGAGAACTTTTTTATCTCCTTTAACAAGCTTTTTCAAAATTTCTCAAAAATTAATATTTTTCGACTTCCAGCGAAAAACTAAACACCATTTTTTTATCTTATTCTGTTAATAAAAATCTCTTACGTGCACCAAAATAGTTCATAAACATTTTTATAGAAGTGATAACGAATTTTAATGAGCTATCGCTCATATTTTTACGACTTCTATCTCTATTTTTTCACGTTTTGAACTTGTTGATTAGACTATTAGTAATAACTATAAACAAAGCTGCCACTGAAGCTATTTTTGTTTGTTCAGAAAAAGATTACAAACTCCTCTTTAATCTAAAGGAACGCATTAAGACATTAAGTCATCTAGTTGGCATATTTTGTGTATATAGAAAGATATGTGTTGAATTGCGCGTATTTCTTTCTATCACTGAGATACTATCTGTTAAAAACACTCATTTTACCTGAATAACGAAGAATTTTCAATGGAAATAAAAAATAAACCGAATATTATAACATCTTTTATTTTTAGGCATCAAATATTTAACGAAATTCATTACTAATAATTATTACAAAAATGTAAGTGAGGAATACAAAACAAAGATTTTTAATTACTGATATCATTGACAATGATGTTCAAATTTGAATATTTACAATAAATCTGGATCCATTTTTATGCCAAGAACCTTTGGCATAGTTTCAATTTTGCTTTTTTTTTGTTCAAAAGCTCGATTTTTGTTCAATATATATCCAGAAATGAAAACAACTACGATAACTATAAATAAATGTAAACATTATTCTTGCATTGTCACGGATTTATTGAGCGCTCTTGAAGAGTTATCGTAAATTTGTCGTATTCGCTACGCTTTCTGAAATAAAAATAAAAAATATGGCAATTATAAATCATTGATAATGAAATTGGAAGAAAACGATTCGAGATCTTATAAGACTATATCCTGGAATACCATAAATAAGAAGAGATCAAATGGAAATAAATAGGGTTCGAATTTACCACACGGAGTTGACACACCAATAATCTCCAAATAAGTTTCCTATTCTTTAATGTGATTACTGTGCAATATCTTTGTAAACTAAATTATACATTGTACCTAAACCCTTGGGTGGAAGGACATTCGTAGAGCAACTGCTTCGCTGTCTCTATGGCTTTGTCGTAGAATCAGCAGTTGTCCTCTGTCACCCCTATAGTCTTAAGTGATATTTGTCAGAAGACCAAGCAATGTCGTTTCTAGACTTCTCGAGATGTTTCGCAGACTTAGCTGACATTTTATGAATATTTAGAATCGTCTTAGGCTGTTTCTCCAATAAGACTGCACATGATCTTTTAGATATCCATTCAGTTCGTTGTTGATACGGCATCTCATGAGGCCATAGTAAGGATCTGGTCCAAAATATGGACTCGTCGCCGTTTTTCGGCAAGGCTGTCTGATTCTTCATTTTCTGATAACTTGATAATTACAATAAAGTTCGGCCATTTTGTTTCTGTTAGCTAAAGCTTTTAGTTTACACTCCCACGTTAGCTTGGACGTACTCTTCATAGCCTTCAGGGACTTCAAGGTCGCTTAGCTATCGGATAGAGGATGAAGGTGTCGTTTAGGGATACTAACATCAAGACTATACCAGCTAACTTTGACAAAGTGATGAATTTTCCTAATCCAATCTCATTGCGTAATCAAATTATTCTACCTATTTGTTAGTCATTTATTGATTTAGTTCTTATTTCTTCGTTGTAGTCTACCCTAAGGACAATATGTATTAAATAATACGAATAATACGTTAATATTCGGAATGATTTGGAAAAATACATTGGACAAACATATCCATCAATCAAAAAAGAATCAATGCACATGTTTTTGGAGAAAAGTATACCAACAAGAAAGTAGATTTGAAAATCTATTCTATACAATTGGTTACGTAATTACGTAGTTTTTTTAATAAAAAAAATGATATATTTTGTACTTTCAAGTTTGATTACGAATACAAACGAATTTTTGAAAATTATTCTAACGTATTTTTGCAGTAGTGAATTTCGTTAAAAATATTTTTAAAAAACGGAGCGAAAGTAGTAATTTGTGTTATGTTAACAACTGTGTGTAATGTAACTATAAGAAGAATAACAGTCATTATTTTTTTTTAATACCACGTTACGAATTTATTTTTTCTCAACGTAAATATGCAATAAAACAAAAGACTACACCGAATAATAAATAGTTAAATAGCTTCCATCAGCAAACACCAACAACCTTATTAGTTTTGTTTTTAACTCATTTGTTGAGCTTACCGCCTTGATGATTGATCATGTCCAATGTCTTCGTGCCTGCATCGGTACTCTACAACAGCACAGTGCCGTAGCCACAGTCGTCAAAGAGATATAATTATGCTACATTTCAATGTATACAAAAAAAGTGGCAATAATACTGGCAAACTAATTATTTCGTATCTGTTCACAATTTTTTTCTCGACAAAATAGTATGAAGGAGCAATGGACAATAGTATTGTATCATCTACAAGTTACTTTATTTTCTCTTTTATGTTGGAGAAAATTAGAATGAATTTGAGAAAATACTTCTAATATTAACATTTATTTATATGAAGCTCTAGCTCAAACTGTTTCAAAATTGTAGTGAATATTTGAGCTCATCGTGATTGAGAGGTTTTTTCATTTAATGCAGATTATGTCAAATGAAAAAACTCCTTCTCACACCAATAACGAACAGATACAAGTAGTTTACCATTTGTATAGCTGTGCAGAAACAAACATACAAAGATAGAATCATTTCGTGAATACCTGTTAGCACTGATAAAACTTGAAAAGTTCTAAAAAACTACGGGTAATCTAATATATACAACTAATTTAATTGCCAGGTTACTAATCTACTGAATAAATCATAAACATAGCTTTCAATAAGATAACGTTTTTTTCAAAATCATTAAAAACCCTGGTCTGCATGAATATCATTCTTGACGATTTTTCCCCATCACTCTCCGTTTGTAAAGCGGACATTTCCTACTTAATTTTCACTTATTGTTTACATATTTCAATTTCCAGTGGTTAAAAATCCGAAAGCAAGTAATAAAATTCAAAGAGTATGGCAACATTGTTTCCTCGTCTAAGCGAAGCTAAAATCAATAAAGGAGTTTTTGTAGGTCCACAAATTAGACAACTTTTCCAAAATTCGACGTTTATTAAATATCTAAATAAAAGAAAAACCTTCTTGGCTCGCATTCTAAAACGTGTGTAATATCTTTTTGGGTAATCACAAAACTGATGATCATGTTGCTGACATAGAGAAATTGCTGTTAGCGAACAAAGCAAAGGGATGTAACATATCTCTTAAAGTACATTCCCTACACTCGCACCTGGACTTGTTCCTTAAAAATTTCAGGAGCTGTCTTCAATGAACACGAAAATACATACGTCAATACATCGCTAGGATGGAGAAGAGATTTTCAGTGGAATAGAAGCATGTTAGCGGAGTAATGCTTTTTTTGAGACGAGATAGCTGTACTTGAGGGTATAAAAAGGATGCAAGCACCAAATAATGGTACATATTTTTATTATTTATAATTTATTCCAGCTAAAATAATTTTTATTGCAAATTAAATCATTTATTATGCTTATCAAAAAGTTGTAAAAGTGTAGGGCTCCCCTGCAAATGATAGGTGATGGAAAAAAAGCGGAAGTTATATTTGGATTGAAGATGATTTTTTATAAATCACCAAGAATAGTGCCGGGGTTTGATGAAAAGTTGCACACTAGTGTAATGTACAAAAAATAGTATACAGATATTACATTATGGCTCCTGGCATATTAAAGTGAAAAATAAATTTGCGAATTGCATGGAAATGTACTGATACATTTTTACAACAGTAAAGTACGAAAATTTTGTAGTTAATTATATGAAATCCCAAGCCAATCAAACATTTTTCGTGGTAGAAAAACCTATAGTCCAGGACCTGCAAATCCAAAAAACTCAATAGACAAATACACCTCATATCGTGCATATACTTGTTTTATGCACGTTGATGCTTCAAAATTATTAGAACTGAAAACGCGAAGCAGAAAAACTGTTGAAAAAATAATTAGTAAAAAAAAATTGGTCTAAAGCGTAAATGGTAGAAAATTTCTTTCTTTTTGAGAATAAAATTACGCAAACAAATTTTTTTGTCCGGAAGGAACAGGCAAACGTTTTAAATTGTCCCTATTAATTTCTATTTTATGAATAGCTTGAAAATGGGCGAAAATTTTTTGCAAATCAGCGTAAAATGCAATTTTTAGAAGGATATCACGAAATATTTCATTGTTTCTGCGATGTGAAATTATGAAAGAAAATACACTACCAGACAAAAGTTTTTCTACTGTATAAACCATTACTTTTTAGGATAGACTCCGTCCTGTTCAATTACGAATATTTAGCCTATTGACCTCTTCTGTAGATACTGATATTCAGATCTCATACTCCATATTTTTGGTGATCCGCCTAGTGGTTTTCGTATGTTTGGTTTCCAATTATTTGCCCATCTCTTTTCTGGTATTCTTTCTAAATAATCTCTTTAAGCTCGTTTAAGTTCCCTAACCCATCCAACCACATCTTGAATTTCTAGTTCTTCTCTAATATCGTGACATCTCATTATATTTATTGAACTCGTTTAATCAAGTCGTCCTTATTATTGCGTTTCGGTTCTCGTTTTTTTTTGCTAAGCGAGAATAGATCTTAACGCATTTTTCGTAGATTTTTTTGCATGGTGTAGTCATTATAATACCTCCACCCAACCCAACATCGTTCCAATATATCTTCACTGTAAAATAAATTGTTTGATGATCAAGGACGAAACTAAAAATTTTTCCAACATTTCGGACAAATTGCCGTATAAAATGACCGTGAAAGATATTTTTTTTGTTGACTAATGATTTTAGTATTAGGCTAAATCAGAATTATAGCAAGAGTATTGGACATTGTAAGATTATAAAACTTGGGATTAACATATTAACCAAATTTTCGTACCATGCCCATTTTATATTTCATAAGATATATTTCACTGTACAAGAAAATATTTCTTTTATTCACTTTTTTTTATATTGTAAGAAGTATTCATGATAATCTTTGAATTAAAAACACCACAAAACAAAAATAATTAACTAAACAACTTGAATAATCTTTTTTTGTATTTCTGAAACAATTTAATTTTGAACAAATTTTGTAGTATAAGGAACTTTTTCGAAAATACAGGCTCATAAAATCCACACTTCTTGCAGAATAGAAAAATAAATTTACGGTTTCTTCACAATACAATAATTTTGTGTAAATATCTTTGATGTAAGAAATGTCGTGAAGGAACGGAGCTTGAAATACAGAGTAATTTGCAAATATCATTAAAGTCTTATTTAGAAAGCTATGTCTATATTATTGTAACACAGATAAAAGTCAATCTGAAGCATACAGAAAGATACAAAGCCAAGCAAACAGACAAAAACGTGTTTTTGTGCTAGTGTATATTTGCTAATGTCAATAAAGTAATATAATGTTGACATTAAAAGTATAATTATTAACAATTAGATAATATTGGTATACAGCAATGAATGAGATGCAAAATGTAGATATTTGTAGAGCTACCTTAAAGATTTGTATCTACAATTATTCCATCTCTAATAAATACGTTTCTGATAGATTTGGATTTGTAGTTCGTAATCTGATCTTTTCTTAACCTCAAGAATTATTATGTTTAAAGGTCTTATCAAATTTGATCCTGGCTGGTGTATTTAAACAATTAAATTGCATTGGTTACATTTCTTCCCTAAATCGGTACATTCTTTTTCTGAAGTTCGTGGGAAATGTCACATCTAAATTAGAACGTGTCTGATATTGTCTATGCAAAAAAAGTTTGGCAAAGAGTTTACTTGAAATTTTGTGTTTCTAAAGTAATTACTGCTAAGGAACCTTTGGAAATGTGGCAGAATTGTTTTGGGAAGTCTACTTTATTACGAGTGGCACAAAGCATTAAGTTGTCGAAAATTTGCGTTATGCGAGTCACATGCCCACCTCTGTTAACGACAATAACTACGAAAAAGTTTAGGAAATAGACCAAAAGTTTTTGCAAAAATAATATCGAGTAGAGGTCGAAAATAAAGAAATGTTTCAACTTCAACATGAACGTAAATATTCCAATGGCACTAAACATGTCGAATGTCGTAAAATCGTCGAAAATCTTCATGGATCGATACAATATATTTTGATTGGTGATTTTACACTATAACCTCGCATGCCTTTAAAATTTTCCATAGAATTTAATAGTGATAAAATTAGTTGTAAAGGCTATTCTACTTATTGAACACGAATAGTGATCCAATTGGACGGGTTCTTACTCGTTTATGAACAACAAAAACACATGATACAAAACAATATGATATTATATCATCAAATATTTTATCAAACAGGTCAGTTTCTCTATTCCTATTCCTACATGAACTCGCATAAGTGGGAGTCCAACAGGTTCATGTTTGTCCCGAACTCCTTTTTGTTGCGGCCAGTTACCAGTAAACTGGGCCCACAAAGTTTTTTTAATGATTCAAACTGAGACGACTATACAGGGTGTCCCATAACGAGTTAAAACTATCTGTTTATGGCAAAATACTTATAGTAAAATCATGAAAATTTCTACGATCTTTTCAACTAAAATATTTTCAAAAATAGCTGACTTCCGATTCTACCGAAAGTCGACTGTAACTTTGTTATTTTAAATGGAGCACCCTGTATATTAATATATTTTTGAAATCTACGTAAAATTTTAGTATACTTTTGTCTAAAAACTTTTTCGAAAAATGCATAGTTTTTGAGTTAATTTTTTTGTAAAAAATTTGAGTATATTGAGTATTACGTTAATTGATTTGTACGCCGACCACTTGCTGGGCATAATAGTTATATCTGGATTGATGCACTGACACTGACGTATTACGATGTTCCAGAATAACGATCTGGATCAGTGTACAAAATACACTCTTTATCTTCGCGGAATATTCTGCCACTCAAGTTTGGCTTTTGGTTATGTTATGAAATCATTACAATCAAAACTTAATTGTTGTATAAACTCCATAGAAAAAAAATGCTGTGTTATAGTGCAAAAGACCCTTTTGGTTAATGTTTTGGGTATCGAGCATGTCAATACTAGACTCGTATCAAAAGACCAAAATATTTTGCAGTAAAGTGGAGTTAAAATCTTAAAAGAGTTGCCTAACAATGTAACTGAGGTTTGTACTCATCACTGGTGACGAGACGTGGGTTTATAATATTCCCAACAATTAGAAGTATGGAAAAGTCGGGCTAACATCAAAGTGATGTTCATCATTTCCTCCTATTACCATGAAATCGTTCCATAAGGTGAAGCGATCAATATAGAGTACTACTTTGTTATTTTGAGGCTCCTACATGAAACAATCGTCGTAATCCAATTTGTGTGCAAACAATTTATGGATTTTTTAATACGATAATGCGTCGTCAAAAGCACGTAACGAAAGCCATCGTATTCGACAGAATTGCCCCTCTGTGACTTTTTTTTCTTTTTAAACTCACACGCTTCAGAGAAACCATGAAATGTAATTTACTTAAGGTAGTGTGCGCCATTTCAGCCGAGGCTGGCAACAAGTGTATCGAAAATTGGAGGGAGCGTTGGCATACCTGTATTGGCTCTAAAAAAACCTATTTTGAAAGCGTCAAAATACTTTAAAATGTTTTTTATTAGTCCGGGTCAAATTTGATCTTACATGATACACGTAGACTTGAATAAATGAGATTTTGTATCTTGTCGTTCAAATATTAAACTAACGCATTTGAAACTATGGGAAATTCAATTACTTAAACTGTAGACTTTAACCAATAGACTCTATTTATAAATTGAAATCAATGAAACATATTAAGGACCAGCTCAAACTGCATTTAAAGTAGTAGTTAGTTTTCAAAAAAAGAAAATTAGTAATTTGTCTGATATAGACCAGAAAAGTGTGTCTTTTACTTCTGCCTTATGCTAGATGTTTGCAGTTTAACAATAACATTGTATATGAAACAAATTTTAGACACCAGAGAACTTAACAGTAAAAAGTAAGGTTCTCATATTTTGGACAACTTTTTTCCATTATGTCATGCAAGTTTAAAGAACGCATTGGAATTTGTTTGTAAGTTCTCCCGACTAACTTTCATTAAAAAAAACTATTTATATATACAGGACAGATAATTTTAGGTAATAATCCCTAAAATATAATTGTGATATTATATTTTTGATATCTTGAGGTAGTCCTACAAAATCGCGTAGAGTTAAAATGGCGAAAAAAGACACATGATGACAAGTATAATGATGAAAAGAAAAGTATTTAAGTAGTTAAAATGACAACGAGTTATAGAGACTCACCTCCCTGGTCATCTAAAGCGACCAAGGTGCGGATTCCAGCCTCCTTACTCTATAGCAGCACAAAACAAGTGTTAAAATGTCATGTTAGTTTTTTGGTGAGTGATTCACGCCCGCAATAGTAGAGCAGTAACTATGTCCAGAGGGATGAGTATTAAGTTGAATATATATAATATCATTTAAAAATTGAAGCTAACGAAATAAAATAATTCGGTTTGTGATGAATCGACATAATGGACATTTCAATTATGTCATTTTTTATTTTTTTTTTATCTTATTTATAAAGTTAATATTGTGATAAAAAATTTTTCAATTCAGATTTTAACATACTAATAAATTTTCTTCACAAAAAGAGAAGTTTTTATCTTGTTTTCCACTTGGATTTAGAAATAAATAATGCTGTGAAAATGATAAATCGAAAAAAAGGAGAGTTTTGATTAATATACACATCCAAAATCGAAGCTTCAATTTTTAGTTGCTTGTAATATAACGGTAAACTAATTTTCCAGTTTTTTCTCATTGATATTGAATCTGATTAATTGGAAACATTTCCTTATAATTTTGATGATAATAAATAAACAAGTGAAATTGATATTGTTGAAAATCAACACCTGTCGGTTTACGAAATATTAAACAGTATATTGAATTAATCCATAGGAAAAAGTATTATATCTGCTTTTAATACTCATGTTAAATGTAATTGTTAAGAATTATATTTGATAATAAGAAAATTAGTTAAAAGAATTGGGTTCGAGAGAAAAAATGTCTAAATTAGTTAATTATAATCATATTTTGCGAAATATTCATCCTAAAATGTGGAAAGAAAAAGTAGTTGAGTATAAATTTCAAGAAACACAACGAATCATAAAGTTTAGTTCCTCCTTTATCATTTGAGATATCAACTTGAAAGTACGAGCCATCATTAATCTTCACATCTTAAAATGATTTACAATCTTACAGAGTATTCTATATTGACGTGCCATATCAAAGTTACAGTTTTTTCAATGGAACACCCCATATTTTATTGCATATTTGGAATCAACTTGACTTCCCCATTACAATTATATAAGGTTGTGATGTGTACTATGGAAAATTTAAAAAGTTATAACCAATTTTCCATAAAAATTGTTAAAAGTTCAATATCCTGTATAATCTAAGAGAAAATCAATAATAAAGATATAATGCGACCAAGGCATTTAAATAGTAGTGAAAATCCTGAGAAATTATTTATTTTGTTAATATTCTTTGAATCTGATACATTGTGAATCAAAAGACTATTACATTTTCTCGGTTTTTCAAATGAATCACCCTGTATTTTATGTGAATATCTAAAAGTACTATCAACATGATTTTTTTTATCAAGCATAGTCTATATCTAAAACTAATCCTAGATATTATTGTGCGAAACAATTATTCAACAATTAATAATACTAATATGTCCGATTCCAAAAAAAGTTGATAATCTGCTTTGCGAAAACTATAGTGAAATTGCATTGTTAGATATCTGTTATAAAGTGCTAACGAAAATGATAAAGAACAGACTAAATGAATATGCTGAGAAAATACTAGGAGAATATCAAGCAGGCTTTAGAGCTAATAGGTCAACAACGGACCAGATTTTCTCCCTAAATGAATTACAAATCACCTGCTATGAATACAAGATACCACTTTATTCTTTTTTCATAGATTTTAAGCAGGCATATGACAAAATAAATAGGAACAACATGAACAAAGCACTAAGCAAATTAGGCGTAATCAGATTAGTAAGACTAACTTTAGATAAAATAAAAAATGGAGTGATATGGAAAGGGTCTGAAGAATTTCATGTCAATAGAGGACTCCAACAAGAGTAATTATCCAGAATTCTAAATTAAAAAGCGATAGGAAAATCTTCAATGACGAATGCCAATGTCTAGCTTTTGCAAATGACGTAGCGTTGATAGCAAAAACCAAGAAGCACTTAAAGAAAGCAGTAAATAAATTGGAAGAGGAAGCCAAAAATTTTGGACTAGAAATAAATCATGACAAGACAAAATATATCATGGGAGATACGCAGAGAAAAACAGAATATTACTTGTCCTTTAGGACAACCAGACACAAAGAGTAAAATTTCGAGAGGGTTTCTAACTTTGTGTATGTAGGAGTAGTAATAGAAGACAAGGGAGTAGAAGAATTAGAGCTGGAAGTCAGAATAACTAAAGGAATACAAAAATTCTGAGGTATTAGATCACTGATGAAGTCAAAACACGTATCAAGAAAAACAAAAATTAGAATATATAAAACGGTTGCCAAACAAATCTAAATAAACTTGAACAACTACCGCCATCTCAAGGTCAGGCCAGGTACTTCTGGTACCATCCTCGTAGGTACATATTCATTGTTTAGCATAGTTAAAACAAAATATTTGATAAAAAAGAATTAAATTGGTATTACTTTTCGATACTCACATAGAAAACAGGGTTATTCATTAAAAAAAAACGAGAAAAAGTCTTTAGATTCACTCTGTATCAGATTCAATGAATACCAACGGAATAAATAATTCTTAAGGATTTTTACGACTATTCGAATGCTTGGGCCGTAACATTTTTGAATTTCTCTTACATTGTACAGGATATAACTTCTTAAATAGCTCGTAGAACACGTCACAGTCCTATTTTATTGTAATGGGGAAGTTAATATAATTACAAATCTGCAATAAGATAAAGGGTGTTTTATTTAAAGAAATGTAGATACGATAGGGCATAGCATTCTGAAACAACCTGTAAAATTGTGAATAATTTTAAAATATGACTACTAATGATGGCTATAATGCCTGAAATTTTCAAATTTATATCTCAAAAGACAAAGGCTCTGAACTTATACTAATCAATAACTCTGTAGAGAAGATAACAACACGAAGAAACTTAAAAGGAGATAAAACATTGAGGAAGTAATAATGATAACTTGAATTATGGAAACAGGGAAACCAAAGCTAAAATAATCGAAGAGGTTACATTTGCGGAATTATATGAAAAAGTTGAATACTCTCATAAAAATGGTGACAATGCTTGGAAATGACGCTCACCTCAATGGGGATCTGTGGATGACTAATTTTATGAGAAATGCATCTAGTCTGTAATGGTAAGTAGGACATATATCAATAATTTAACTCAAAGCAAAGTAAGGTAAGAATATTTCTTTCGTGATAAATTGCGCTGATTTAAGGAAAAAATAACAGGTAAAAATTTAACGTTTCGATCAATCTCTTTATTAAAATATCTTGATGAAGACCGCATTAGGTCGAAACATTAAATTATTACCTGTTATTTTAAAAAGATTTTTTATGAAAAGATACCTCAAACTGAGGCAATTTAAGAGACTTCCAATAAAAAAAAATTATCTCGAAAAACATAAAAGAAACTCTAAGAAGTAAGAAGCTAAAGAAAAGACAAATAGATAAGCACCAGATACTTCTAAGATGATATAAATTTGTACTGGATACTGATACGGTATAATGAGGATGACCCTCTTATTGGAAGAATTGCGAAAAGATTACCATTGAAACAGAACGGTTAAAAGTATTAGTTGGTCGTAAACCATTTAGATACTATCTGTGTGACAGGAAATCATTGTCTATTTATTGTCTATACTTTTAGAACATCTATTAGGAATCATGAGTACGTTGACAAGATTGAGACTATCGCTAGAAGAATATAATTTCATCATAAAGTATATTCAAAGTATCAGATCTCAAGAGTGTTTGGATATAAATATTCCTAAAAAGTACATTTACATTCTCTACGACCGCCAAGCGGCCTTGAAGATACTGGGGGGTATTGTGTGCACGTCCTGGCTAACATGGGAATGTAAATAAAGTCTAAAAGCACTAGCTCACAGAAATACCAGGTAATAAGGAAGCAAAGATGCAATAATGAAAGTATAGTAGACAAGAAACTATACGATGTGGAACAGCCAAACAGAATGGAAGTTCTTTTGTCTTCTGATGAAAGCAGTGTAAATATCAATCGTCAAAACTGTCCTCATTAGTCTAAATAGAATTCTCATTGATGAAGAATCCAAAAAATAAATAGTATACAGGATTTTGCATTTAAAATAAGGAAGTTAGTGTTGGCCACTGTCAAATGGCATACCCAGCATAATTGTTCTCTTGAAAAAATGCGCATTTAGAAATGCAAATCGACGTGTCCAAGAATTTCTCCACAGAACGTCCTTTTTCATTTATTAACAGATTTATTCCATTTGGTTGTTACACACCGTATAAATTAGCGGTTATATGGAACATAATGAAAAAAATATCTAGGATTTGAAGGATGATCAATTATAGAGAGCCGTGCCGACAAGATTCGAGAGATAAGGAGAAAAGATGAGAGTGAAAAACAAGGAGGCAAAAAATATGAATGAGAAAAGAATAATTGTGGTAAAGAGACTCCGCAATAAAAATCGAAAGAGTGCGATATAAAATTTCGCAAGTGCAGACTTTATAAATACATATTTGTTAGTTTCCGGATATATTGAACTCTCTAACAGTTATATTTGGTGATAAAACGGTAGGTATATATTTAGATGTTTAAAAATTAACACCAAGTGTAAAAAGATCTTTAGAAAGAATCACAAAAACATTGGAGCATCAAGCAGATAAATAATGCTATTGTTTGAATAATGTTAACCAACTTAAAACTGATGAAATTTCAATGGGAGACAAAGTGATTCTTATTATATCAAATTTCCAGATTGTTAAAAAATTCATACATGTAACAACACATGCGCATATTGAGGCGCAGTTTTTAAATTGACTCGCCACCAAGTGCATTTAAAAATGTCTACTTCGCGAGTAAAAAGTTGTCATTACTCTATCAACCTCTCGTCTACAAAATTAAGACTTATTGCGAAAACCTCGCAGCACGAGAAATTGCGTCTTGCGCTAATCCACTTCATTTCACATGTCGAAAAAACTCGAGCTGTGTCACGTCACCTTATACACACTTACTCCTTCCCTTAATACGAAATGCTGTCATAACCTCAGATCATAAATTCTGTAGAAAACTTTGAGCAACATTAATCTCCTAATAGAATTGCGTAGATTTGCATCTTTTAATTCTAGTTTCAGCTTTGCATCCATTTATTATTGCAAATTTATTTAATATTCCAATCTTTTACGCAGTGCTTCTTTCCGTCCATGGTTAGAGCAACTAGTTGTATAAATGAAATAACTTCATTGTTTTTAAAACTCAATATGAAATCACCTTATTAATACGCCATAAATAACCACGTTATTTGCATTCTTATGTATTATTATCCTCATCATTTGCCATTATTCATTGCAAACTCTATAAAATTTTCATTCCAATATCTTTCAATTTAGTTCCTAGAATCATTTAAATAATTAATTGCATTCCATAGAAAACTATAGATTTAAAAATAAATTAGTAGAATTTCTGGAGCTGTTGATAATATTCATATCGATCACCACCGCTACATTATGGTCTCTTATATAACTCGAAGCGCGCGTTAGACAGTTTAAATAAATAACGTTTTACATAAGTGTATCATTATCATCAAGGCACATCGACAATAACCACTTCACAAATTCACAGACGGTTTTGTCGAGGTGGCCACAGGTGCCTGTGTCTTTTGATTCCAGCACTTGGTTATTTTCTATTTTACATGAGTAAAGACCGAACTATAAAGTTGAAGAGTAAAAATCATGTTTTTTAATCTAGAGGTTGATTGATTAGTGTAATAAAGTTCAGTGCCTCCTTGGTCCTTTGAGATATCAATTTGAAGATTTGGGGGTTACAGCCATCAGTAGTGTTCACAATTTAAAATGATTTACAATCTTAACAGTATTCCAGAATGCTGTGTCATATCAAAGTTGATTCTTTCAATGAAATAATCTATATTTTATTGCATATTTGGAATCAGCTTGACTTTCCGATTACAACGGGGTATTCAAAAAGTAATAACCAATTTTCCATAAAAATCGTAACAAGTTTAATACCCTGTATAATCTAAGAGAAAATTAAGAATGAAGATCTGTTGCAAACAAAGCATACGAATAGTAGTAAAAAGTCTGTAAAATTATTTATTCTCTTAATATTCATAGAATCTAATACAGGGTGAATCGAAATAGGTACTGATACATGATTTTCTCGGTTTTTTCAAATGAATCACCCTGTATTCTATGAGACTATGGAAAAGTACTACCAACATACATCTTTTTTATTAAGCTTTTCCTATGTGTTAATAGGAAAAAATTTCACTATTTTCAAATTTAAATTAAGATGCTAAGATGTATTTAGATTTTCTAGTAAACTAATTATCTCTTTTATTGGAAGAAATCCCACTTCGCACACGTCAAAAGATGTGGTTTTTGCATGGTCACGTTAATCAATTAACAAATGGTGAATTGAATAAACTATTTTCTAGAAAATAGATCATAAGAAATGGCCAAGTACAATGGCCACCAAGGTCACCATATTTCAATAAAATACCTCCAAAAACGACATATGACATGATGGAGAGAATACGGAATGAATTTCGAAATTTTGAAATCTATAAATAGAATGTGGATGTTCATATCTTGATCGCAACATTTTTTTGAAATTTGATTAAAAACATGAATAGTTGATCTTCCAGGCTTAAATCCATATTGACATTCTCCAAGATGAGACTCCGTATACTTTTTAAATCTCGTTTAACGATGGAAGTAAAAATCTTTTAGACCGTATTTAGGTTTGTAATTAGCGCACATTTTTGGATTTCGTTTTTTAAATATAGGGCCATATGGCTCCATCCGCCTGGCATTTATATGTTTTACCAAACATGTTATCCTCTAATTCGTTAAGCGTTGGTGGATGTTCTTCTCCGTCTATTCCATATATACTCGTAAAAAAACCATCTGTGTTAAAATCATTTTTTCCTAGTATATTTTTAGAGTGTTATTCCCAATATCTGCTGTCTGCCTTTGTTGTACCTTTTTTTCTAATTTGATGTTTAATGTATTGGTAAATTTCAGAGTTGTTTCTGTTGTTCTTCCATTATTTTGTTGATCCACAATTTTCTCTTGCTTTTTTTAACTTTGTTCTTCTCTTCTTCAGTATTTTATATTTTTTATAATTTTTCCCTTTTTTTTCGCTAACCATATTACTGTTAATAATAGATTTTTCTTTATTTTGCTATTTTTAATTTTTAGTGTGCTATTTGCTGGGCCCAAAATACTTTTCTTTATATTTTGCCAGTTCAAATTGACAATTGATAATAAATTTTCAAATACCTCGAAGAACACATCAAAACCATAAATTATTGTAATGGGGAAGTCAACATACTTACAAATATATAATAAAATATAGGGTGTTCCCTTTAAAAAAATTGTATTTTTGATAAACAATTTCATAATGTAATGGCTATAATCCCTCAAATTTTCAAATTGATATATCAAACGAGAAAGGAAGTACTGAACTTTATCATATTAATCAATCGCCCTTTATAAAGATTTTTATGAAACTGCATGTCTTACTTTTCTCTTAATTTATACAGAATCATTTTCAACAACAACTTTTCAGTACAGGGTATGTAATTTTATTCGCTCGACAATATAAGTCACAATTGTGGGATGCAGCTCTAGTGGTAAATAGTCATTTGTAGACTGGAACTTACTAACTCCAAAAAATTAGATGATTTTTACTCATTTCAGTTTGTTTCTCAGAATTTCTGCTTTATCGTGATAATACATAGATGTAATTATTAAAGTTTCAATCGAAACATCAACGTTTTTCAAAATGTTGCATATTTTCAAATTTGTACAATGATTCAATTGAATGATACTCAAGATAAAGCTTCATATAGCAGAACATGATAGTTGTTGGTGTTAACACAATCTTATTTTTCTCTTCACATTTTCACCTCGTACCGGCAGGTTGGGATTGTTCTACTTTCTAACTATCTTTAAGTAGCTCCTTCAGTAACTGTAACCATTAAAAATTTCATGTAGTCTAGTTGGTTAAAATTACGTATTTCGTAAATCAGTCACAATCTATTTAATAAATTTCTTGTAATAGTAAACCGTACTGGTATTAAGTTAAAAAAAGGAAATGAATGATAATTTTCGTGATTTTATGCAGAACAATTGGATATTTCCATATATTTGAATCTAATAAACAAGCCCCAATAATTCAGTTACTTATAAACCCATTATTCTTATCTAATTATATTGATATGGTTAAGCAGGTAAATATTAAATTGACGTTTGATATTGTATATTTTTAATTGTGGCTTACGAATCCCACATTTAAAAATTTTATTCTTACTCTATTAATGAAGCACCTAATATATTAGTATAAGTATACATACTTATGTATGCTTATTAATGACAAATTAGTTTTATGTTGTAATTATACACAAAATTATGTCCAATATTTGAAGAACTGCAGTACTAAGTCCCATTATATTACTAAAAACCAGTTAAAAAGACTAAAGCTAAAGTGTTGAAAAGTGGTACAAAATGGAAGAAAATAGTATTAAGATGAAACTTATTGGAAAAGGAACAAAATAAAACAAAAGAATTTACAAGCGATCTGAGGTCGGGAAGTTGAAAAGAGGGAGTTTTTAAGGGGAAAGAACGGTTTATCTTGATTTGTGGTGAAACTATCATATACTTCAGTATTATCACATTTTTATTTTATTGAAACATTTTCTAGGTTTCCATTCGTAGGAAAGGAATTAAATATTGCAATAAAAGTTTTCAAATTAGTTTTGGATGAGTGTATTTGATATCAAAGTCATTATCAGATCGTGTATCTGAGCAATACACTTAATTATTTTCTAGTTTATCTATTCCTGTACACATGACATTCTTCATCACCTTGTGTACCTACTTCAGAATGTACATCAGAAAAGACTTCTGTTGGGATAGAATATCAGATAATCGTGCTCCGGCAAAAAACTTTATAGTTAGAAAACTTTTTCTAAATTTGATCATATTTTTATGTTGGCATAGAAGCTTTAGTCAAACGTTCTTGTGTGTGGAAAATTAAGTAAGAATATATTGAAAAATAATTCTTCTCTGACCTTTCTATCGTCACATTAGTATGCATACATATATACAAAAAATAATATATTGAGCTCTTAGAATTGAGAGATACAAATTCACTTTAATATGGAGATAAGAATTCATTACCTCATATCCTTAAAAGTCTATTGTTTCACATAAATGATAATACGAGGTCTGGAAATCGAGTAATGATACTATTGCTGTAAAAATGATGCCATAGCGATTTTCCCAGGGATTGTAGTTTACGAATTCGTACATGACCTAAGCAGTGAAACCGGTCCTGTCTGGTTAAAATCCAATTTTAAAATTTGTTGAATTTGCGGTGCCTTTGATTTTTGTTTTTATCACAGAGACGATTTGTTTACATTGTTTTTTTACTAATTTCTAGGAAAGTGTTTTTATTTATGTGTTTGTCTTTTTAGTAAGTAAAAGAGGGTTTATAAATTCAACCCATCGATAGAAATAGCATAATTAAATAAGGAAAACTTTACAGTAGCAATTCTAGAATCCTTTGACTGGAACCATTCCACACTGGATGTCCTCAATACTTTCAAAATGCGTTCCTTTTACAGCTTTAATTATTTTTGGGAAAGAAACGAAGTCATATGGCAATAAATCTGGTGAATACGGTAACTGCAATAACATTGGAATATTTCTGGAGGCTAGAAATTGCGCGCAGTGGCAAGGTGCATTGTCGTGATATAGCATCCAAATGTTCGCGATATTTGGCATACTCTCTAGGCGCTTAATCGAAATATAAGTATTTCACGATAAAATACTTATTCCACGGTGTTTCCACGTGGAACGAAGTCCTTATAGACCACCTAACCAGGAGCAGGCAAAGAAGCCGATGAGCATCGTTTTAACTTTCAATTTGGTATGTGAGATGATATTTCTCATCTTTTATAAGCCACGGTTAACATTTGGAAACTGTATATTATTTTTGCTCTTCTAAACGGTTTTTTGGAAACCTTCGTATCTAGAGCTTTTTATCTTGAAACCTTGAGATTAAATCTACCTGAGAGTTAAGCGGTTGATATTTACTTCGTCTGCCATTATTCCAACCGTTAATTGACGATATTTGCCAATTAAATCGCGTATATGCTGTGTGTTCGTGCCAGTGCGCATCTCGACCGGTGTCTATACTGCATTTCTTCATCCACGATTTCACTCTCTTTGAACATTATATACCAACGAAACATTACGAGTGTGCTTCAAATATAAATCGAAATTTTGCTTTAAGAAAGTTACAAAGCTGATATTTTTTAGACATTTCCTAGATAGTCTCCGTCACACTCTACACATTTTTGCTACCTTCCCAGAAGCTTTCGAATGCCTTTTGCGTGAAAATCTCTCGGCTTGTCACGTAACCATTTTCACACGAAAGATTCTACCTCTGCATTGCCTTCGAATTGCAGTCCGCTAAGTGCCTCTTTCAATGAACCAAATAAATAATAGTCATATGGCGACAAATCGGGACTATAAAGGGAGTGTTCCAGTGTTTCCCAACCCGATTCATTTAACGTTTCCGTCGTAAGCCGAGATGTATGCGGTCTGGCGCTACGGATTGGAATATCGCGTCGAATTGATCTGTAGACAGGTTTCGTCGTGATTTTTAGGTTATTATAATACTGCGCGTTTACAGTTGGTTGTTCAGTGAGAAAATCACCTAACTCGTCTGTGGTGAATATTAGATGCAATAAATTTTCTCTTTCCTCTCCATATCGCTGCATGAGACGCGTGTATACTTCTCGTGTGAATTTCCGCACGAAATCCAGAATTCTTGGCACTAATCTGGCTGAAATTTTACTGAGTCGATGATGAATTATTTGCTTAATACCGCCTACGTTGATGCCCAATTCGTCCGCCATACCGCTTATGGTACTGCAGCGCACAGTGGGGCCGAATTTCCAAATAACGGAAAAAAATCAACATCTTTGAAACGGATTAACATAGAAACCTGGGATTGATCTCATTCGAAAAAAAATGCATGATTAAACAGTTTTATTAGAATGTTGGGAAAAAATTGAGAACTAATTGAAAGACTATTACGAAGATAAAAAAATTCTGAAAATTTCCTGATAGGTTGTTCTGATCAAAGCAAGTTGCAACTAATATTTGGTATATATCTTTATATTGAATAGTGCTTACAATTAAAAATTCAATAAAGTCTAAAAACTGAAGAATTGTGTAAGTAATAAAACTGGAGATTCAAAGTCTAAAGTTGTTCGGTTGAAAAAGAGACTTCATTTGATTTTAAATTCAATAAAATTAAATTGACCGTTCCTTAGCTGCATCATTGATTTCCAGGTGTTTTTTTCTTTACGAGTCTCATGTTCGTAATAAAATGGTACGAAGTCTCCAATAGTTTGTGGAACAGGTTTCTGATCCTAAAAGTCTTGTAATGATTGTTCCGACTTTTGTGTCTTTTTCGACTATATTCCGACATCTACACCATTTCATCACCACGCAACAAAATTTCACGCACCGTGGATGGCATGTAATACCGTGGATACTTCTCAGATTCGTACCAATAATAGTCCGGGAGCGAGCTGCATATTTTGAATAGTCATTCCGTTCCACCCAATTCTGCTTGTTCTCACAGAAATCGCCTTAGGAGTGAACGTAAGGACCGTCAGCTGGCAAGGTAGCGCCGGGTCCGTATGATCCAGGTGTAATAAACTCCGTAAATTCAACTCATTCCGGGATGGCTCAAATTTAATATTATGGTAGGTTATGAGTGCACACGCGTAGGTAAATAGGTATCAGCGTTGATCGCATAACAGAAATCCTTTCTACCCGTGAGTTACCGGCTGAATGTTTTATTTTTGTAATTACACCTGGATCAAACGAATCCGGCGCTACCTTGCCAGCTGAAGATCATTACGTTCACTCCCAAGGTGAGTTCTGTCAGGACAAGCAGAATTGGGTGAAAACGGAATGACTATTCAAAATATGCAGCTGGCTCCCAGACTATAACACACTGCTGAGAGAGAATTTGCGATAGTACGCAGACGGAAAAATATGTACAGATATACAAAGGTTACTCCATTATACAGTAGAAGTCTCGTTGTTCCATGCAAAGTCTCATTACTCAATTGTCAAACCAATTGTCAGAAAAACGTAATAATAATAGCGGCCAGACCGTGAAGATTTGTAAACCGACAATTTTCATGCAACAGTCCACGATATAGTTGCACGTAATTCTTGCGGTAATCCTAAAATTGCATTCACCCATTGTAATCGATTGAAAATTTTCTAGGTCAATGTTTCAAATATCGCGAAAACGATCCAGGAAATTCTGACTCAATTTTAGTATTCGTTCGGGTGTGAAATATCCTTTTTATTAGGATAAAATCTGTACATTTCGTTCAGAAATTTATCGTATTCATAGCAGGTTTTTTCTTATAAAAAAACCTCATATGGATATCGTGTTAAAAAAGTTATTCGAACATTGGTTATTTTGAAGCAGTTTTCCAGTTCGTCAAATATTCCACATACATTTTGTACATCAATTACAAGCGTTTTAAACATGTTTCAATTATGATTTTGAAAATTCTTGGGCAATAAATTTTCATCCAATTGTTCAATTATTTTAATTTATTGGTACATTTATAGAAATATATATTGTATGTCATGGTAGTGGCTGTTTGTTTATTGTATAAATTTTTCAGTAGGCTAGTGTGTGTGTGCGAAAGTGCATGTGTGTGAGTAATACATTTCTAAATCATAATAAAGACACAGCACAAACACAGCCACACTGCAGGGCTACCGCTACCACAACATAGATATTTTTACATAAGGATGGGTTTTTTATTATTTGTTCTGATAATATTGTTAAAATAAAATTGATCACATATCATTTTCTCAGTTTTTTACAGTTTACTATAATTATATGCATTGTAGCAGATTAAAAAAAATTACTGAATACCAATATCGCTAAGTATACAATCTCACAATCAATGAAACAAGAAGATTGAATGATTTTTACCACATGGACTTCATTTCTTAACTTCTCAGCTTTCATTAGTACCTGTAGTACGAAAAATGTTATTCCTAATAAACGGCTCATAGGATTGGTACCAACAACCGATGCTTTTGGGGATGCCATCGTTTGTACCTCCAGAGATCACCTACTTAACAAAAAGATTCAGCTTGCGGAAACTCTGTCGTAACTGAAATATGGGGCTTTAAAGATAAGCTCCCAATACACGTTTAAATAAGTTCTTGAATTAATGTTTTTATCCTGGGAGCCTCTTTAACACTGAAAGATACATTAGAATCCGAGCCGAGCTCCCTCATCCATGTGGGGGCACAAAAGAGCGAGCACTACCAGAGAAAAACCAGATAGAGCTGAATAAACCATTGTTAACCGCACATAGCTTCCTTGTGAAACTTTAAGAGCAAATCAAAAATAGTAATGGTGTCAGTTTCATGTTTTGATTAGTTAAGATTGAGTTAGTCTAACTTAAATAGGTAGCTTTGGATATTAGCTCTTAAAACTCGTTTAAATCAACTCTTGAATTTGTGTGGCTATTCTGGGAGCCCTTATAACCCTAAAAGATACATTAGAATCCAAGCCGAGCTCCCTCATGCATGTGAGGATTCAAAAGAGCGAGCACTTCCCGACAAAAAAACCAAAAAACCATTGATAATGATAATGATAAACCATTGTTAATCAGAAAAAGATATGACTATGGGAGCCAATCCGTCAACGTGTCAGATTCATCTTATAAGGTTAGGTTGGATCAGATTAGATTAGGTTGGGTTAGATTCAGTTAAATTAGATAAGGTTTAGGTTAAGTTGAGTTAAATTACGTTGTTCGGTGAATGTGATTTCTATTAACTTGAGACAAAATTCACTCGGTTTCATGGTTTCCCTCAATGCGTATCGATCTTGTCTCTGCAGTCTTAGTCTAAAAACCTCTTTTTTAAAGAATACCTTGAAGCTTGTGGCCCATAATCCCCTTTTTACCAATTACCAAACCAGTCCAGATCACTGGAAATATTTTTTCTCTTATCTCCACTAGGCAGTGCCGAATTTATTTAGCTTATTTCCTGCACACTCACATACTAAGTTTAATCAAAATCAGGTGATGGTACTATAGTTTACGAGGGTAGTCTGAAAAGATTTCGACCTTAAACAGAAACGAAACAATTTTTCTATAAACCTTTAAGGTCAAAATACACTTTGTGTTTCTTCTTAAAATAAGAGTTTTCGTACGCGTTAACAACCTCTTCTGATGATAATCACTTTCGAGCAATTAAAACAGGGAAAAGTCAATGTGAGCAACTGTTATTTGGAAGTCTTAAAAATATTAGAGCATCGTTGAACTAAGTGTATAGACTTAAAAGGAGAGTATGTTGTGAAATAAAAATGTTTTGTTTATCTCAGATAACCTCCGTATAAAATCAGGCAACATGGCACGAATGTATGCCAGAAAGAGGTACAACAATTTTGTAACTTCTATATGAGACTAACAAGATTAAAAGTTCATTGAGTAAAAATCAATTTGTATTCAAAAGAATATGATCGATAATCATTGGTATGTTCGAAGAAACATCGAAGCTGTTTAAAATTTTTTAATTTACTACTGTGAATTCTATTTTTTTATTTTTACTGTAGACATATAAAAGGTCAATTTCGAAAAATACATAATTTGTAATTCCATCTTTTCGGATAATTTTAAAAAATTGAATATTCAATTCTACTTAGTAAATTTTTAGGTTACAAACTAGTCTTTCAACTGTTTTTGATCGATTTTAACTGAAAAAATTAATATGTAATCATATGATATACGCCTACATCCTTTGATTTGAAAGAAAAAACCCATCCTATAAATAATTAAAGCACACGTTATCGGTTCGTTTTACTATTCAGTAGGCAAAATAAATTGCCACGAAATAGCGGATCTCCATTCACTAAAGCGCTTACCACTGAATCACACTTCACTAGAGCACTATTATGTATTGGATGTTCAGTTTTTACAGGTATCTGCGACTTTTCACGAAATCTCGAAAGACTACAGCATTTTATGTTTCATTTATTTGAGAAAATTGAAAATTTGCAAACGCTTTAATTTGATTGAAAATTTCGTGTTTTGTTATTCCAATTGGAGTAAATCCTTAAAATATCGATAATGTAACAGTAATTTGGAATTATCGTCAATTAGAAAACTAGAAATGAGAACTATCTATCTAAGTATTCCATACAAAAAAATATAAAAAAATACAGAAATAAGATGAAATAAATTATGGCAATCTATTATTGTTATACATAAGCTTCGAATCGTCTCTATGTTCAGGTTATTTATTTGTAAATATTCGGTTTGTTGTATTCCGCTACAGGTGTCTATAATGACTTTAACAGATAACTATAGAAGTAATAAATGTCCACCATAAACTAGTGTTTGCATTATTAGTCGTTTTATGTACATATTATAAATAATTTTACTCAATACCTGTATCAGATACATTCAAAAATGATGTGAATATACAGTATTTACTGGAAGGTGTTAACCAGGTATCATTACCTTCTATACTTTATCTGAAATTAATGAGGACATAAAAAAGCAAAGATGTCAGATATATACTCGTGCGCAAATATCTACTCAAGTCGCACGGTCGAGGTCAAAAGTCTCAAGCTAAAAATCTCTAGCTTTTTCTGATTTTAGCATCTCAAAGGCATCAGTTTCAGCTTTATAATGAGTTGTCTATGTTGTTATTGAGTTATTTTATTAGTAACGAAAAAATATTGAACGAAAAGAAATTTTGAATAATGGAAAAGAGTTATAATTAACAGTAAAGAAAATTCAAGCTTAAATTCGTTAAAATGGAACGCTTTTTCATGGATCGAACTAGATTCTTTACTCGATCTTGTGTAATGCTATTCCATTATTTAGTGACCGTCATTTTGGGATCTGATTTCGTGACAGGTGCAGGATTTCTAGCCCGAACTTTTCTCTTAAGATCATCCCATATATACTCGATAGGATTTGAGTTCTAGCTACAACATTCTGTAAATACTGAAGTCGGAACCTGCAGTAAGCGGACGGGCATTGTACAGTTTCTGTCTGATGAAACTGGCGAAGGGACGACGAGATCCCCTTAAATTTCTTCTATGTATCGGTTCACCGTTAATTGCCCCGCTCCACTGCCAGTTTCAATAAAAACCAACTTGGTTTTATTGAAACTGGCACAGAAACGTCCGCACAAAACTATCCTGGATCCTCTTCCAAAAGACACGTTTTTTTATGTAACAATGCGCGAATCTTTTTCCAGATCTATGTAGACTCGTCCTCTTCTATCGCTACCATGCAGGCATACTCTGCTTTCGTCCGAAAAGAGAATGGTGTCCTAGTGTTCGTCAGTCCAATTAACGTGTTCTCTGGCAAATCATAGACGGGCTGCTCGGTGGGCTAGGGTTCATTTGAAACCAGTAGCTGGCCTTTTTGGCTCAAGGTTAGCTGCCTTAAGTCTTTTTCTGACTGTCCAGCATCACAGCCTCTCCTCGCATTTCTCAGAGCTAACGACGGTAAACTCTGGAAACAGCAGACTGACTCATGCTCAGCGCATTGGGTACTTCTCGCTGTCGCACTAGGGTGACCACTTGAGTAGTATTATTATTAGTGTCCATTTTCAAGTAGAATTTTTGTCTGTTGTTAACGGAGACGTGTACCGGTTGACGTTTGATGGGTAACTCATAGTGGTGGGACAGTTAGATAACCTTTTATAAGGGCCAGTTAGCCCTTATTAGCATTACAGTAAACAAGGAAAAAAAATTCAATATTCTACTAAGAAAAAGACGACTTCGAGGCGGTGCAAGCACTTTAACAATGGCGTGTGTAGGGCTATTTTCAGCGTTAAAGACGATCGAATGAGTTGATCCTTATAATTTTATAAATAGAAAGTTGTTCCTTTCGATAGCTCAGTTTGGATTATATCCCCAACTACTACGAAATAACTACAATCGAATATTTTTAATTTCGTTTTATTTAATAAAAATACTATTAACAAACAGACGTATGTTAATCCCGAAAATTCTTACTAGTGTTAAGTAATCCAAAACAACTCTTTTCATAGTGGCGAATCTCCATCAATTACTTATTTATTATTATGAACTCTAACCTCATGAAGTAATCGTTGCTATAAATTTGGCTGTGTTTAGTATTTCTGTCAGTTTTATAGATTGTCAACTTTAACTCCATCAAGTTAATTTAATTAATTCAATAAATTTAATTATTATTAATGTGATTATAATGAACCACAAATATATTTATCTAATTTTATAGTTATTATGGTATAAGATGAGAACTAATATATAAAGAAGCCTATAAAACTAATACTTCGTTCATTCAATTTGATCTTCGTCTAGTACGCCAGTCAGATTGGTATAACTACTTTAACTTTAAATTATTAAAACCTCAGTTTGCTAAATGAATTGTTTTTAAAAAGCAAGTTAGTGAATTGAGTTATTTAATACTAGCAACTCAACTCTAAAATAAAACATTATTTGTGTCAGCAGTCTATACCCGGTCTCTATGTTAGTATCTTACTTCGTATTGCCGTATCTTTTTTGTTAAGTCTCATACAAAACACCGTTACCGTTGTGACACATAACTATCTTAGAAGTAGAAACTAAATGCTTAAACAAAAGTCGAATTAATACCAATTTGAACTTATAGAATGGACTAATTTGTATTTTCGGCATAATTTACTATTTAACCTCATGTGTCCCGTATAAGTTTTGTTACTAGAGCCCAGTACTAGATATTACAGTAGATAGTCAAACGTTTAGGTTCTTGGAAATAATATTTACTTGAATAATAATAAATATGGTATCCAAAAATAAGCTTCTTTCTAACAACACCAACATCAGTAAGACGACAATGGAACAATATAAATTACGGATAAGAAACAAGAACAGCTTGCTGAACGATGTAATTAATATTAAAAAGAGTTCTTTGCAACATAATTTGAATTAAGTTTCGAAAATGTGAATTTTGCTGGAATTTTTACTAAAGATTGTCTTCCATTAGAGAATATAATCTCTTCTTCAACTGCTATGAAAAGTGACGTATTTCTCATAGCTAACTTAATTTCGAAACCACATGTTGCTCACACTGTGAGAAATACTATTTCTCACGATACTCTGCCCATGCCACATACATTTATATCGAAAATCAATAAAAAACGACGAAAACTTAGTTGGCTATTATCAACTTTAAATAGTTGATAAAACTGTAAGATTATACAAGTTTTTTTAAATTCTTGAGGTAGTTTTCATTCGTGGTTTGATAAAAATCGCAATTTCCATTAAATATTATTTTAGTAGGACATAATTATAACAATTTATAAAAATAATATGAATACTGACAGTGGTGACGATTTTGATAATACCCAGCCCGAGATATCGAAAAGAGCAGAAAAAGTAATTTTAGAAATATTAAAAAAGTGTGAATGAGCCTACAAGAAATTTATGGAATGGAGAAGAAATACACAAATAAAATATTTTTTGGAAACTGTACTTTTGGTATACTTTGAAGAGTCGAAAACTTTTAAGGCGTCTACACTTTGGTGACAATATTCAATGTTGCGAAGTACTATCAGTGTAAAAAATAACATTGATATATCCACGAATCAGAAATTACGTTCATTTTTGAAAAGAAAGTCCGAGAATTACGTCCCCAAAAAATCAGACCCATTGCAGAGATTTTTAAACGAGGCTCCAGACGAGGAATATCTACTAATAAAGGTAAATTTATTTAGAAGGAACTATTTTTATAATTTAATTTTATTATTCTTTCCTTGAATTAAAATGATGATTTTTATAATAATTAGTGAGTAGAAAAATTAAATAAGAAAAATTCCATTAGCGTGGCAGGGGCGTAGAGGGACGTAGAGAGGAATTGTGGAAGTTAAGAATAGATAGTTTCGAGGATTAAAATTCTGCTTTACTTGTGAAATTAGATAACACGAAAACAAAAAGCCAAGAGTAACGGGAGAATTCGACCGATTGATTTGCCAGGAAAACTTTTCTTTTCAAATTACCAACACCAGACAGGTATTTGGCATTAACAAATTCGGTAGTATGGCTAAGACAATTGTAATTTTTTGAAAATTAGATAACCTCTATCTATACACAGCTCACTGCTTCAGACGTTCTTCGGCAACAATTTTAGTAAATATAGGAGGGGACATATTAACCTTAAAGCGCCACGGAGGATGGGAACCCTGTACCGTGGCAGAAGGATACGTTGAAGAGTCTATTAAAAATAAAATTAAAGTTGCTAATAAAATCGTCAACTCCATTGAAAAACCACTCGAACCCTTTACAGAAATGGAGACAGAAAATACAACGTAAATGAACTCAACTCTCAACATCTAAAATTAACATTTAATAACAAAGAAAATTTAATATAAATAAATGACGTTCCGGGTTCAACTATACAAAATTGTAAAAACTTTAGAGTCAACTACAATTTTAAAAATCATTCAACAGTTAAGAGGATTCTTTAGTATTATTTTTGTTTTATTAATCATAAAAATAGGTTTCATTACCTTTATTCTTTCAATTTGTGCAGATGTAGAAAAAGTATAGTGTGCAACATGTGGGGAAAGTACTTTTCTCACTCGCGTATTTGCGACACTAGCCCTTCAGGTTCATTCCACAGACTTCCACACTCGTGAAAAAAATTAAACTTTTCCCACTTGTTGCACAATATACTATTACCGACAAATCTTATTTTGCCCCCCAGCTCTTTCAAAGATAATACAATTTTACTAAATAACTCCGACAAATAGTGATTTTAGAGTAAAAAGTTTAAAAAAAATAACTCATAAAAGTCTACAGAAAAAGGTGATATACATTTTTAGGTAAACCTATTATTTTGGCTCTCATGACCCAAAAAAAATTCGATATGAGGCAAATTGACTTAACTAACCTAACCAAATCTCGTTTAAATATAATGCAAAGTCGCTCTTCACTAGGAACAAAATTGTCAATTTGACTCCTATTCATATTTTTTGGGTAATAACAGTTTAAGTAAGTAATAATAAGTTTAAGTAAAAATGTATTCGGCGTGGAACAGAAAAATAGAATAAATTCGTTTATGAATAAATGAGGGCGTATTGGCGAAAAAGCTTGGAAACAGGAGGTGTTTCAAGTGACAGTGGCCACTTTTTCATTTTTAATGCATCCCCCTGTATATTATTCATTTTTTGATTTCAAGATATAATTTATGTACGAGGATGTATTGACATCTAGTTAGCCTAGACCAGTTCCATGCATGTTCTTCGTATGCGACCCTGAAATATTGGATTGCAAGCTTCAAAAGAGGTAAATTTTCCATTGAAGATGATGACCGATCAGGAAGATCAATTTTTGTGTCAATCCCTGAAAATATCGAGGCAGCTCATGGTATAATTTTATCAGACCGTCGAATGAAGTACTGAATATTTCATACGTTCATCATCATCACGTTAATTTGGACATGAGAAAAATTGTTGCAAAATGGATCCCCAAATGTTTGCATATTGACTAAAAGCATCGCTTTCGATCTGTGCTCGATTTGAAAACGATGTAGACTTCTCAAACCGAGTTGTTACTACGGATGAGACTTGGGTATATTCCTACGATCCAGAAACAAAGCAATAATCGATGGAATGGCGACACTCTGGTTCTCCAAGACCTAAGAAGTTTTGTGTCCAAAAATTTGCAGGAAAAGTTCTTACTTCAGTTTTTTGGGATTGCCATGGAGTAATCGTGATTGATTTTTTGGATAAGGGTAGAACAATAAGTGGAGATTACTATTCCACATTACTGACCACTCTACGGGTGAAGAGAAAAGACACGGAAAACTATCCAAAGGTGTTTTGTTTTCGCGGGACAATGCCCCTGTACACAAATATCATGTTGCCATGCAAAAAATTCGTGGTTTAGGGTTTGAATTACTAGAACACCCCCCTTATTCACCAGATTTGGCTCCGTCCGATTATCATCTTTTTCCTCAACTAAAAAAAAGTTTAAAAGGTCGTAAATTGTCTTTCTACGAGGGGGTAATAAAAACTGTGGAGGTCTGGTTTGCAGAGCAAGAAGAAACAGTTCTTTTGAAAGATCTAGAGACGTTGCAGGTTCGCTCTAATAAATGTATCAAATTAAGATGAGAATATGTTGAGTAATAAAATATTTTGACATTGAAATTTTGTTTGGTTCTATATTAGGCTAAGAATTTTTCAATATATCCTCGTACTATGTCTTATACTTATCTTCAACTGTTTCGGAAATATTGAGGAGTTTCAAATTTATTACAAAATTTAACATTAAAAAAAGAAAATTATTTCATTTCACTTTATTCTATAAATTATTCATTTCATTTTATTTTATTTATACCCATAATTTAAACTATACCAAGTCAAAAGTACGTTATTTATACCGCGCTAATAAAATTTATTATTGCCATTTCCAAATTACTGTGTACACTAAATTTTGTAGCAACTAATATGAACCATATTATGAATGAACCATCATCCATAAAGGCACGACTCACAATACATTAAACCTATTCTCATTTGAATTCCCAAAATTGTTTATTTTTATATATTCAATAATACATTCAACAATGTTGCATCAGTGTTCTCACGAGTTACGTAAAAAAAACTCGCAGATATCTGTATAAAATACTGGTAACATTCCATATCGCACACATTTGAATCAGAAGCTAGAAAAATATTACATCACCCTCATGGACACGCGGTAGTCCTGCTCTCTGCTTAATTAGTTGAAAAAAGGTTATTTATCTGGGACAGGAAAACGAGAAAGTGCGGTTCATGCAGCACAGAGAAACATTCTTTCTAAACAGCATTTGTGCAAGTTTCATAGTAGTATTTTTTTATAAAATACGTAAATTAAAAAATATTATATATACGAAATAATTTAAAATTTCTAAAATACCATGAATAACAATGATTTCCTGAAGAGAAAATTCATTTTGAGCGTGATTATAATTAAATAACACCAAAACACCATCAGATAAATAAATAGTTCATCCTTAACACTGTTATAAAATTTGAATTATTCAACAAATAATTCTTGTCGTAGTACAAAAAAAATGACTGTTCAAGAACTCTCCTATCCAAACTAAATTATCAGGTAATAAGTATACAATTACAACATATTTGCTTCATCGGGGTAGTACTTTCATGTTTGTTATATTATCGCGAAGCAAAGATTTACTAGAAAGTGAATTCAAATTAAATGACGATAATCTTTAAAGTGGCCGCAAAACTAACAGCCTTCATTATATACTTCATTTATTCTGAAATATTTTTCCACAGTCAGAAGAAAGTTGTAAAAATTTGGTGGAAGAAAAGGATCTAAATAAAATTATGCCTAAACATATGTAAGTGTCAAATGTAATAGGCTCAAATGTCTTTGTGTGAAAAATAAGCATTTTCACGCTTTATTAATCAAAATAGATTATTAGGATCCATTTTAAGTGTTTTAAATTCATCAAGGATCAAAATTGAGTCGAGAGATTGAGATTTGACTCACAAACATCGAAGCAAAGAATGTTAAAAGAATTGAAAATTACACTTAGCGGCATCATAACTTACTACTTAAGAGTCCATTCCTCCTGGACTATTGGAAATAATTCAAATTTTAGAAGCGATTCAACAAAAAATTTCTTTTTAGGGTTCAACACTTGTTTGGGTCGAAATAAGTTGTGTTGTTGTCTTTTATGAAGACTCCTTCTTAGTCTAATTTTAATTTTTTCTCTGGGTACAATGAAGAATAAACCATAAAAGCTTTCTAAATAAGAGATTTCCAAGTGCTAAATATTTTATATTTTTAAAAGTTCGAGAGCTGATACTCGAAAGGTTGATCGAGGTCCTTTATACTATGATAAAACTTGCACAAACGTTAGAAACATTTAGAGCAAAAGTAAGGGTTAATTACAAGTAACTAAAGGTTAGTTTCAATATCTTCCTGATTTCCCACTTAAATATAACAGCTGCACGCTGCAAGTTTTTTGTACGAATATCCTTCAGTAAATAAAGAAAAGCTGATAAAAATTGAAACATAAATATTAACCTAAATTGAACTAGAAAATTAAACAAACATATATTGCTCATTTCCTGCAATAACGTCATATTCCAAAAATATTGTTAATTTTATGACAATGTTGCAGAAAAATGTTGATTTCAATACACAGAGCAACCACGTCAATTTAGACAGTGTTTTAATGTCCTGGTATGTATGAGAATGACAATATATGCATAACCTTTCTTTATTCGAATCCTCAAGAAAGTTTCACCTATGAAATGGGCTGAAGAATTAAAATTACATATAAAAAGAATTAGCACTAAAACTAAATTAATAAAAACCGATAATTACCTCTTCGCAGAGTGCCAGCATACGTCTTGTACTTTCCAGTGACTGAAAAATGAGAAAAACTTATTTATCGGAATATAAATGGTATAGACAATTTCAAGTTTACATGATACTATTTTTATTAAAGGTAAAGACTACTGTATTAGAGGGTTGTTACTCAAGTTTCTGATATATGGGAACAATCGCGGAATTTTCATGCGATGATTTCCTATGATTTTCGACATGGATTGAACCAACAGCAGTGTGCCGATCAATTCGCTTCGACTTTTGTTTATGTAGCACGATCTCCAGCCAACGAGTTGCACTGGTTTTCCGAATTCAATCGTGGTCACACTTCGCTGCAGTATGAATTTCGAAATCTGCTGGTGTGCTAGAAAACATCGATACTGTGTGTAAACTGATTTTGCAAGATTTTCATGAAACATACCGTGAGATTAAAGCATACTTGGGAATTAGTTCCACTATTATATATTAAAATTGCATGAACATGTCAAAAAGATTTGCTCAAGCACCTTGAAACAAGTGGAGAATTTTTCTGCCGATCAGGAGCTGGTCAGAAAGTACTATATTTTATTTTGATATTTTCGTATAGCTTTCCTTTCTTCAAAAACCCTTCAATTTTCATCAGGTCTCCAGTCGCTTTTCCTCCAAAACATGCCTAAATCATCACCAGGTCTCCGCCGAGTTTTAAAAACGAGATTACACATGGATCTAATATCCGTTCTTCCTTCCGTTTCATACAAACGGCAGTAAAACCCTCATAAAATAAAAAAAACACAAAATTGACCATATCTCAAAATCCAACAAACATTGCACTAAGACATGTATCGTTAAAAACACTTTAAATAAGTTTCTTCATCACCTCCTTAAATGCTTCGTTTCCCCTAAGACCCTGCATAGGGTCACATCGACATAGTGATTATCGAATGACGCCATCTAAATGCTCAAAGAACCATTGTTGACATATTAGAAACTTTTACTCCCTTAATACGTGAAAATTTTCTGTTCATGTATAACAATGGCCAGCCACGTATCATAAAAATCGTTCATTATTACGAGCGTTGCTATTTAAGTTTTTAGATATAGTAACACTGATGTGGTTATGTCAAATCTGACAAAGTTTAACATTCATAATGGTGAACGTACTCAGAATTTGTTGTCATACCGAGTGCTATTTGTGTTGCTTACAAATACTTGAAACATTCATATTGGTCAAAAAATGGAATTAAATCGCGAACATTTTTCTGTGATGATTTTCTATGACTTTCGACACGTGGATTTAACGAACAGAAGTGTGCTGATCCACTCGCTTCGACTTTTGGTGATGGAGCACCATCTCGAGTCACCGTGTTTCGCTGGTTTTCGGTATTCAGTCGAGGTCGAACTTCGCTAGAGGATGAATTTAGTGAAGGTTACTGCATGTGTTATGAATTTTTGAACAGTCAAAACATCGAATTGATGATTGATCCGCCTTATGTTATTCAACACGCAATAATTTTTATTTCCGTAGATCAAAAATAAGTTGCGGGATCAACGTTTTTCTACACCCGAAGAAGCGTTTGATGCGATGTTTTTGGAGGTAACTCAATCGAAATGGAAAATTGGTTCAAAGGCATGCAAAAGTGCATTGATCTAAATTCTAAATAGAGAATATTTGAAAAAAAACATTAAAGTGATATCCAATTATAAACAGTTATTCTTATTTATTTTTCTCAAAACTTAAATAGCAACCCTCGTTCTTTGAAGAAATAGGAAACCAGCCACAGCCCTGACCTCTATCCAATATCCTCTTTGAGATGTAATTCATGTTCGCATAGAAACTTCATTAAATGCGCCTCATAATTTACATGAGCTAAATCCTACACTCATTGGAATATAGAATGCTCTTGACCTAAATGGAATTAGAAATTAGATTCGGAGCATGTCCGGACACTAGGTCTAAACGATCCCAGATGAGGAAATTATTAGCCCTTTCATTAATCGCAATAGTGAGAGAAATTTAAAAAAAAATACATTAATATTCTATTCGTGAATTCGTAATTCAACTATCACTTTAAAAATTGGATTTATTTATATATTTTGCTAGGTAGTGTATCTTTAATTTGTTAGCATATAATAGAATTCCTGGAAATTTGATGCTTAAATTACAGAAGATAGGAATTAAGAAATATTTCTAAAGATCAATTGGTAATATATTATAATTCAAGTAAATTTCTTATTAACATTATTATTTACCTCATCTGTGACCTGACCAGCTTTAAGCTGAAGTTCTTGTAGTTCTGTTCTAGGGGCTCCATTTTCGGCGGCGGTTGGTGCTGGCATTTTTACTGAAACAAATAATAGATAATTTAATAAATGACAACTGATAACAATATCATCAATAAAATGTTAGGTAAAAATAAATCAGTTATGTACGTTCTGGAACGTAAGTGGTGAGAGGTTGACAATTGACATCCGAGTTGGCGAACATGACACATTATAGATACGGTCATAGATATCACAGCACACAATTCACAGATGATGCTGCTAAATTCATATCATTTCCAATTCCTACAATAGCGCTAATTTGGTGAGTCTTCGAACAATAATTTGCTGTTTACAGATAGACGCTTTTTTAACTTCTCATTTATTTATTTCTCATAAGAAATACTCTTCCTTACATCTACTCTTTATAGCACCACAGCACATATAACAGTTGACAGATGATATCCAAACTGGCAGTCACGACAGTTTAGAGATCATAGAAGCGATCATAGTCATCACAACACACCTAGCAGTTGACAGATGATATCCAATAAGGCGGTCGCTACAGACGACACATAATGGGTGAGATAATAGACATCACAGCACACACAACAATAGACAAATGACATATAATATGGCGAACATGATAATTAACACAATACGGGTATGGTCATAGACATCACAGCACACACGACAGTTGACATATGACATTACAGCAAATACAACAGTTAACAAGTGACATCCAAGATGGTAGAAACGATAATTGACAATTGATAGGTGCTATCATAGACACCACAGTACACTCCACAGTCGATAGTTGACAGATGATAAGTGCGATCATAGACATCACAATACATACGGAATTTGACAGATGACAACCAAAAAAGTAGACACGACTGTGGACAAATGACATTCATGATTAAGTTGGAGTGTATGAAACCATTTGTGATAATCATACTGAACACACTTTTCACACTACTACTAAACAAACACTCACAATTACAGTCTGTTTTTATTTTTTATTTCATTTTTTAACAATATAGAATTTGAAAGTATATAGATAGTTTAAAAACGTTAGTTGAATTTACTTCACCTAATTTATATTAGTTAATATTGACCAACATCATTCGGCGATATTAAAATCAACCTCTAAGGGTATTAAAACGTAATTCGGCATGAATTTATTACTTCAATCGAATTATTATGTCTACAATTGTAGAACAGATGTATTCAATAGTACATTTGACCATTGGTAATGATACTTGTAAACTAGTAATAACCAAATTTTAAGAAGTTGTAATCAATAAGAAAATTTAGTCATAACAGAATTTGGTTTAAACTATAATCAAACAATTGATCCTACAACAGACAAACCTAAAGTAATTGTCAGGGTACTTAGAACAAGAAGTGTGTTACAATGCCAATCGAGGGATTTGAATTCATCATTTGTCTCAACAACGTTTCTAGATATCGGCCAAGCCTTTGATAAGGTTTGGTATGAAGGGTTGATATGCAAAGGGTACCCCATGTGCGGCATTTCAATTGACCAATTATACCATCCGAAAGGTCAGAAATTGGTCATAAAAGTTGCTTTTATCATTTGGTCAGCGTTATAAAATATTATATCATGTTTTCTAAGGTCATAAGTTGGCATTGTAATAACGCGCATGCTTTGAACCAGTTACTTGTATCAGGTCAGTAAACACTTACGCACACATCTTTACTATGGACCAGACGGAGTAAAGGAAATAATTTTTTATAATTGTTTTTAAGAGAAAGAGGTTCGTTGAGTTTTTGGAGTGGTTAAGCAATTTTGTTGGTTGAGGATGAAATTTATTGGGTTTAACCCTTATACAGGAATTACTCTTCTGCAGCGCTGAACTTGTGATGAATAGTAGTGTGACTTTTACCGATTTAGGCTATAAAAGCGGATAATTAAACGGGTTCAAGAAAAAATAAAGGAACGCCTGAGAGAAACCAAACGGTTCTTCCCAGATATGGAGATATATATTTTTCTTTATTTTGTTTTTTTTTTGTGTTTTTTGTATTGTATTTTTTTTGTTTAGTTAGGGGTAGTTAGGTGAGCGGGTACAGCGGGCGATGCATTACTCCCTATCATCCTGCCATTTGGCAGGTGGACCGGTTCACCAACTTACAGGAAAACCTTAAAAAAAATGTAACACCGACGATCGACCATATGGGATTTGGAGTAGGGTTTCCCTTAATGGCGATGGGAGAATTATCAAGGAAGTTGAGGTAATTTTCGGGAAGTTCTTCATATGCTGTCGCTAGCAGCTGAAGGAACGGATAAGGAAGTTTCATCTTGGGCTTTTAAGTAATGTCCAGCGGGCGTGAAGAGTATCTTTGGCGGGTTTTTTTGAGGGAAAAAACATACACATGTACTACAATCAAATATATAATAGTGAAGAAAAAATAGTATATTTTTTTTAATCGACGGGAAGATCAAAGTACATACATGGGATTTGGGGGATGCCCAGGTCATTTTATTTAAAAGCAAGAATCAATGGGAGCTTCGTAATTATTATATAAAGTTGAAAAACTTGAATTATAATAGATGTATTTCAAAAATTAATTTTCGTGATATCTTTTTATGTAAATAAAATAATTCTAATTTAAAAAATTCATGTTTATAAAAAAATTATTATAAAACAGTGAGACATGCCTAAGTATTTTTTTCTAAAAAAAATATTTCCCACACTTCGTCTGGTTCATGGTAAATATATTTGCGTAATGACAACTTTTTTTTAAATTTTTTCAATATTAAATTAATCTGACCAAATATTTATATAAGAGGACCAATTATGAGCGAATGCTTCTCGATAGTGCGTAGGTGGAATTTTTTTATTTTCTTCACCAATGAGATGCTAAAATTTCTCCAAAACTTGGAAAAATTGAATTTTTAATAAGAAAATTTCTAACGCTGTCGAATTAATAAGACCATCTGACCTTTTATGATCAATTTCTGATCTTTTAGATGGTATAATAGGTCAATTACATATTCCACACAAGAAGTGTTAAGATCGCCTAGATTCTAAGTAATTTATACTTGCTATATGCCAAACACGGGAAAAACAGAAAAAGCAACGTTTGCTAATGAGATGGCAATTCTTGCAAGACATGAAAACCATCAAACCGCATTGGAATTTGGAAGAGAATCATATAGATCTCTGAGGTACAGCAAGTAACATTGAAGTCCTCTAAAGCTTTCAATTAAAAGCATATAGAAATATTGTGAACGCCCTATGATAAGTGCCCAATTTCATCATAGAAAAAGACCTTCTAATGCCTTCGGTCAAGGATAAAACTAAGAACAAGTTTAAATTACACTTCCAAAATAATTGCCTTCCCCTTATGTACCCATAAAAAAAACTAGGTGACGAAAATTTAGTGGTAAATTATCATCAAAGATTCCTTTCTGCCAGCCTCCAGGAAAACAGAAATAGTAACATTTGCTGATGTCACAGCTATTCACAGGACATTAAAATAATCAAACCACATTGGAGATATTGGAAGAGAACCATATATATCTCAGGCAAGTAATTGATTGAAATCCTTCAAAGCTTTCAGAATATTGCCATTAGGAATATTACTAAACAGTACAATGCTACTGGCACTAGGGCCTAAAATTTAACAAAATAACTAAAATATTAAAAAAAAATAAAATTAACAAATTTCTTCTAACTTAGTAAATAAATATTTCAGCTTTTTTTACAGGAGATAACTTTTTAGGTCACAGCACATTCTTTTCACAACATCTTGTTCTGTTATTGTCTGCGGTATTCTGTAGATTTCAATACTTCTGTATAAAGGCGCGTCTTGGGCTTTTTTTATTCTTACAAATTTGGTCCTAGCTCTTCCTTCTTTCTTGTATTGAGAGAGTGGCAGTTTTTTAATTACACTAGAGTTGTTTGTGTTTTTAGATGACGATTTTTTAGTTGATATATTAGCTTAACTTGTTCAAACTGTTTCTCAAAATTTAAAATGTTCGAGTTTCTATACAAATTTATAGTGGAGGTGCTATATAGTAGTGAGTAGATTATTTTTATACACTTATTTTGTAGTCTCTGTAATTTTTCTAATGATTTCTTGGGCAGATTTCCCCGACATGGTAGTAAGTACGTAAGGTATGGCACTACAAAACTGTTATACAGATAACTTCTAGCAATATTATTTAATGAGTAGGCACATCTTCTTATGGCTCCCAGAATTGGTACTATTTTATTTATGACTTTATCCACATGGGTACTTCATGACAAGTTGTCAGTAACCAATAATCCTAAATATTTATATACATTAGTCTTCTTAAGCTAAACATCACCCATACTAGTTTTAAATGACAGTCTTTCTTCTGGTTGTGTTTTATTAACATGTACTCAGTTTTATTTATATTTACATTCAGTGTATTATGACACAGCCACCTATAGTATAATTTTAAATCTTTGTTTATAGATGTTTCAAATTCTTTTTTTGTGTATCCAGATGTAATGATTACAGTGTCATCTGCAAACATGTAATACTTTGATTCAAGATTTACCAACTGTAGACTGTGAACATAGAGTAGGTATTGTAGTGGTCCAAGTACTAACCCTTGTGCCACTCTGACACTAAATTTTTCCTTTTGACTTTCAGTTTCAACTATTATGGTACAGTACTGTCTATTTGTAGAGAAAGTCCTCATTAACTCAAGACGACAAGTTCCTTGGAGTTTGTTCAGCTTGTCCAACATTAGCTTTATGTCTACTGTATCAAAAGCTTTCTGCAAATCTATATACACTGCAGCTACATCTTTATTTTTATCAATTTCATTGCTAATGTATTCAAGTAAGTCTACAGTGGTGTGTTACTTCTTTTCTGAAATCCATACTGCTTTCTATAAAATTCAAAACTGTTCACCAGTCTTACTTTGTTTACCTTTTCTACTATTTTTGAAAATGTACTTAGTAAGCAAATTGGTCTGTAATTCAAGACATCATCTTCGGGACCCTTTTTGTTTATAGGGATTATTTTTGCCACTTATCAGTATTTCATTGGTTAGTTGTACTATTTTATTTATATTTTATTAATCAAGAAATTTACATCTTCGTTTGATATGTGGTCTATTACTGGTGCAGCTTTATTTTTCAATTCCTTAATAACTTCCTTGATTTCTCTCAAGTCTGTCATCTTTCAATGATACATAATTCGTTGTATTTCTTCTTCTTGGATATAAGAATTTTCAGGTTTTTTAATATTTAATGTAAGTTTGAGTCCAATGCTCGAGAAATGTGTAGTGAATTCTTCTGCTATTTTAGTATCATATACAATTTTTACTCCGTCTCTATTTATTAATCTTATATAGATCTCTGGAGTTCTGTAAGTAAAATTGAAGTCCTCCAAAGGATTCAGAATAAAGTACATAGAAATTTCATCATCAAAAGAGTCCTTCAAGTGCATTTATTTCAAACCAAAAACAAAAGATTAAGTTACAGTGCCAAAATAAGTGCCTACCCTAAAGTACCTGCGAAGAAGTCTATAGACCTCTGGGGTACTGAAAGTAACATTGAAATCCTCTAAAGGTTTCAGAATAATGCTATTAGAAATATTGTGAACGCCCCATGATATGTGTCCAATAGTGCCTTCGTTCAGAGATAAAGCCAAGAACAAAAGTTTAAATTACAATGTCAGAACCAATGCTTACCATAATGTACATTTGCTGATGTCACAGCAATTTTTGTAGAACATTTGAATGATCAAACCGCATGGAAGAATTTAGAAGAGATCTTAAATAAAATTCAAATTTAGAATAGCAAATGAAAATTCAAGCCTTACATGAATAAGTCACCTCAGGTAATATTTACTCTAGGAAAGGCACATATCCACCATTGGATATTAACATAGCAAAATCATATCTCCACAAAGAGGAAATAACCGATAATTAAATTAAGAGAAATTGGCAGAAGCTCATGAGTAAACATTAAAAATAAATTGCCCTTTATAAGATAACTTTAAAACCCATATGGACCTACAGCATTCAACTCTCGGGTACTGCAAGTAACATTGAAATCCTCCAAAGGTTTCAGAATAAAGCCCAATACCATCATCGAAAGAGATCTTCAAGTAACTTCATTTAGAGATGAAATCAGGAAAAAAAGTTAAGTTATAGTGCCTACCCTAATGTAAGAAACTAACTGAAGAAAATGTGTTGAAATATTCAAACCAAACGAAGTTGAAAATATATTTAATTATAAATTAAACTCTGACAATTATACCTCACAGTTCATGTTGTCTTTAAAACTTTTAGCATAAAAAGAGTATCCTTGTTGAAGGATACTTCTCCACGGCGATCTTTAGTAGTAATTAGTAATTATTACCCTATTAAAACAGATTGTAAGTTACATGCTAAATGAGAAAAATATTACAAATGAAAATATACTAAAAACTAAAATTAACAATTATTTTTTTTATTATTTTCTAGGAAATTCAAGAATGTATAAACTGATGATTACCTATAAAGGTTTCAATGTGTTTTTAGTTTAATTACATCACATGAGAAAACAGAATTGTATAGAAAATTTGCGTAAGACACTCTGATGAAAATAATGGGATTTTCCCAAAAAATAATATGCATTCAATTATTTGGTGCCTCATTATATTCATTATAATTGAAAATGAATACCTAATTGTATGAACATCAAATACTAGAATGTGTTTAAAGATCAAACAAGATGTAGGGCCACATCGAAATGGGTAGGTGCATTGTTAACAAAAATCAATATGTGCGGTCATATTCTTATAATGATATAAAATTAAAAACGAAATGTACCTGCACTACGATTTGCTCTGATTCACTATTACTTTATGAAGTAAACACTATTAACATACAATGTCATCATCACCTTATTTATATTATACTCTAGGATTTTTCCCAGTTCCATTTTGACAACTAGCAATCTCCATTGATAAAATGTTTTATTTCAATGTATACTCACCGGATTAGAATGGGTGGAGCACAATAAATAATGGAACAATTTTACACAGTATAATTTTAATCACATAACACACTTTTATTTATGAGTTTGGAGGATTTTATTGTGTTTTTCTAATAAACGTCACAATACCAGACAGATACAATGCCGGATCTTTGCTACTTCTGCAACATTACTGTATAATTGGTTGCCTTTCAATATCTTTTCGATTACTAAGAGCGCATGGATTTAGCATAGACACGAATTCGCGGCAAATTTAATTTGACTAAATAAAATTGCCAGTAGATTTTATGTTTGTTAAACTTTTAGTCACATGAAAAAACCTACAACTGATCTCACTTCCATAATAAATTGAAAATGTAACAATATTCTGATCTTGGAAATGTTACTCAAATACAAATACAGGGTGAATCAGGACGAAGATATTTTTACAATATTTAGATCCCGTTAGGGAGGATATCATGATGCTACTAGTGTCAACACTTCTTGATTAATTAATAAATTTTTTAAAATGACTTTAAATTTTAAATGCCTATAGTGTTCACACAGATTATTTGATTTTTAAAATCATTTCATAATGCAGTACACCACTATCAATCATTCGACTGATATTAGATACTTCGAAATTCCAGGACCAGTTGGAAAACTTAATTTTGGGATTCGTAGTATTGAATATTGCAATAAAACTCGCGAATCTGCAAAATCTCAATTATTCAGGGGAGCAAAAAGCAATTCGATTTGTTTCCCTAAAATCAGTTTTAATTCTTTTTAAATGTTATTTTTGCCTATAATGTATAACTTGAGGCTATTTTGAAGGCTATAAGAGCAACTTTGAAAATTTTCGATTTTAAAGGCCTAAAACGCAGATTCGTTAGTTTACTGTGGTACACATTTGGTAATTATTGTAGTTTGACAGTAAACTAGCGAATCCGTAATAATTATTGTTCCAAATTTAATGTTATTATTCACTCAATTGTCGGTTTTTATTACACAACTTCGCTATACTAATGCACAATAGTTTTAGGGTACATATTTTAATATAAAAAAAGTACTTAGTCCAAACCAAATACAAGAACAAATTAAAAAATATTTATCGTTATCAAAAATTAAATCTCAAAACTAAACGTAAATTAATAATTATAAGATCAAATTAAAAAATACAAAATTAACAAAAATTAAATCTCAAAAATCAACTTAGATTAATCCTTAGAACTTATTATTCAGAATAATCAGACTCTTCCAGCTGATCTGGTTCTGGCAAGTTGTCTCTTGCCAATTTACTTGTAGGTAAATTATCATAGTAATCGTGATTAACTTTGGGTATCACTAATTCATCACAAAGTTTTTTTAAGTCTTTCTTTTTTGCATTCGAAATCGGAATTCGAGAAGAATACAGTTTTGCAGGCTCTGATATTATTACAGGACGCCCTCGTAGCTTCTTCAAAGTACATTTAGTGTATGACGTATCGTTGTAACTATTTTAAAAAAAAATTGTCTCTGGAGCCGATTTTTCATAATGCAGCCACACTGCATTGCGAAACTTAAGTTTCTGACCTGACTCGTCTTGGAAAACAAATTTTTTAGATTGGTTAAAATCTATGAAATCATCGTGTAAAAGATACGTGACGTCATAAGGTCTTGGATTTGATCGTGCTGTTCTTATCACTTGTGCCCAGCCTTCTGGGGTGTATATAGGAATATTTTTCGATTTCTGCTCTATCTTACCGTGAATGGAGTCGCATTCCGTTTGGGTGTGTCCAGATTCGAAAAACTTGTGATCTATCACCTCAAGAACAGGGTGTACTTTTAGTAAATGGAGACACATTATAGAAAAAGTTACGTTCTTTTGCTGCCCTGCACAATTATCTGACATCATTCAAACATACCTTATTTCTGGTTTATTCATTATAAAATTGTAAATACAAGTAGAAATTTCCACACTTCCCCGCTTTCCTTCAGTTTCATCCCAAAGGTAACAGGTAGCATCAGAATTTCCTAAGTTATATGTCGTAAGATTGTAAACTGCAAGTTTTCTGACATAAAACAGAGGCCCGGCTGCACCCTTAGGAGTGTTAAGAACTGACTGTAAGTCAAAGTTAAACGCCAAAACAGACGTATCTTGCCTTGCTGTTTCTTTATCCTCGTCCCTGCATTGACGTGCAGCTTCCTTGCGTTTTAAATGATCACCATGACTATTGTTTTGGTCATCATTTCCCTCTGTATTTTTATGAACCTCACAGGTTTTACAAAAATCTTTTTTTGGTTTATGGAATGTTAACTTGTATTCTCTAAATACCCTCCTGTACTTTTCAAAACACACGGGCTTACTAGAAATTTTCTCACACTCCAGTTTATATAATTTATACATAGTTTTAATTGTTAATGAAGAATCAAGATATTTATATTCTGATTTTTTACGACAGTAATGGGATTCCACAGAAGGAAAGGAAAGAATATGCTGCCTAAAAAATTTCTCTGAATTCTCATCTGTTTTTTGTGGTGGTGCCTTCTTTCCTCTCATATCAGGTAGCATTTGGCCTGTTTCACTAACCTTAGCTAAAGCACCCCTAATAGTAGCTTCTGGAATATTTAGAGTATCTAAAAAATAATTCCTGCAGACGTTATGTTTCTCCCCTTTGTATGTTAGAGAGTAACTCTTTGTTGCTTTCCTTCGAGACTCATGATTCGTTGTTTTTCTTTTTGGAAGATTGACAGTCACATATTTTACAATAAATTCACGTTGCTGGTATAAAGTATCTAACCCGTGAAATGTTTTATAAATTTGTAACCTGCCATCTTCAGGAATTAAATCTTTACACTTGTGTTTAGGAAGATTCAAGCAACGAGGAGCTATAATAGGTCTAGCAGGAATATTTTTACCAGTAGTTGTTTTATAAGATTTTCCCTTGAGTCGATTCGCTTTTTCAACACTTCTTTTCCAGAGAGTAGGGTCTGATACCTTCCTTTTCTTCGGTGTTGCCTATTTAGACGGAGAAGTAGTTTCTTTGTTTGATATTATTTCCTGTGGTAATTCATTAATATTTTCTGTAGCACCTGAAAAAAAAAAGGTTTCAATTTGAGCTAAAATTAATCAAGGTTATGCATACTTGTTTCCAAATCACTCAAATTATCCGATGGAGGTTGGTAATCCTTATCAAAAACACTATCATCTGAGCTGAAAGCATTTTCCAGATCCGAACCGAAGGAAGGAATAGGTGACGATTCTCTAGAACCTACAAAAGAAAAATCATTACTTTTGTCAAAACCTTTAATGCCTTTAATGCCATTTCCACTAGCCTCTTCGATCTACTCATCATGTTTTCAAGAAACTTCACTATTTAAACTTAACCGATGAATTAATTTCAATACAGCACCAACAAACGAAAAAAGCATTAGTGCTTCCACCCGAAAACGCGATATGCAACTAAATGTTAATCTATACTACAAAATTGTTAAATGTCCATAAGTTACGCGAGTTTACAACACGCTGATAACATTTACGAAATAGCTCACAACAGTAGACTAACGAATTCGCCTATTCGCGAGTATACATTGGTAAAGAGATGCATGTGTTATTAAAATTCACTACGGTAAAGTCACCAATCTATAAATTCGCTACTTTACAGAGGTCGAAAAACAAGATTCACGCAGTTAGGTGAGTTTACAGTGGCAATATCTAGTATAACGAAACGAGCTACAGATACGCGAGTCTACCATAGTGTCTATTGGTCATCTTACATCCAAATGCACCAATAACCCCAAATTCGCAAAAATTGCAGATTCGCGAGTTTACCATTGTAGGGACGATATATATATATATATATATATATATATATATATATATATATATATATATATATATAAATGTTATTGATTTTTGGTCTCCTCTGTTTCAAAATTAGTTTTTTTATAGTTTATAAAGGAAAGATAAATTTTGAGGTTTCGACTTTCCTTTGAGTCTTTATCAAAATATCTTTATCTTTATCTTTCTTTTAAAAACTATCAAAAAAAAACTAATTTTGAAACAGAAGAGACCAAAAATTAAGAACATTTAGATGCATTAATATATCAAAAGGTCTAAGAAATAAGAAATTAAAGAAATTTATATATATATATACAGTCGAACTCCGATAATTCGAACACCGATAATTCGAATTCCTCGTTAATTCGAACTTTTGCGTCGGTCCCTTGACATTCCTATTACTAACACATGTAAAAAAATCTCGATTATCGAATACGAATTATCAAAAAAATTCGTATTTTCTGTGTTAATTACCGAAAAATTCGAATTTTTGGCGTTTAAATAATTGAAAAGTTCGAATTTTTGATGTTCGAATAATTGAAAAATTCGAATTTTTCTTGTATAAATTATGTATGTACAAAGGTATTAAAAAATTCGAACTGTTAGTGTTGAAAAAAATTGAAAAATTCGAATCTTCAGATTAGAGGTAAGACGACGATATTTTGTCGAATCACTCGATTTGCTTCAAAGGAAAAAATCGTCAGCATGAAGCAATCTAGCATAGCTGATTTCTTTACAAAAAAATAAATATATGTATTTTTTTTTATTTTAAGATAAATAATCGGTCCTTTTTAGGACCAAAAATTCTTCAAACGTATACAAATTATTATTTTAAATAAATAAATAAATAAATAAACATGTTATATACCCATAACATATTTATTTATTTATAAAATGGAAAGATGCATCGAAATGCATACATATATGTATGTAAATGTGCACAACTCCGATAATTCGAACACCTCGATAATTCGAACTTTTGCTACGGTCCCTTGCAGTTCGAATTATTGGAGTTCGACTGTATATATATATATATATATATATATATATATATATATATATATATATATACTTTTAAAAAAGTCTTTGCCAGCTATATGATGAGTAGTTTTTTATTGGGAACGTGGCAAGGAAAATATTATTAAAGCTTGTAAAAATTTCCATGAGATTAAAAAATTTTTACAAGCTTTAATAATATCAAAATCGAAAGCTCGGAAAATATATTGAAGTTAGTCCACTTTGGTGTTGTTTCCTTGCCACATTCCCAATAAAAAATATTGACGTTTCGACTTTTCTTCAAGTATTTATCAAGATAGAAAATTTCTAATAAGAAAAATTAATTTTTCCTTATTCCTTATTTCCTTAGTCCTTACATCTCAAATATGTGGCAGTACTTAATCAATCAAATTATTTGTCGTTTCATATTAGAATTTATAAAATAGAGCTATAAATTTTACTTGAATTATTTAGGTCTGTTTTATCATTTATAGCATATGTATATATATATGGTTTTTAAAAAATAAAAAAAAAAAATCCGTTGTCACAGTCTTGGCTGAAAGTATGGATCAAATTATAATGTCAATTGTATATTTTTTATTGCTTTTTTAGCATTATAAACTTGTTTGAATAATGCATTCAGTAATAATACTCATTACACCTACTCCTATAAAAATAGTAAAAAAATAGTAAAAATAAATAACAAATATCGAATTTTTAAACTTTTATTGTACAAAACTTAGGAAATATGAAAACTATAAACATTTTAAAAGTAATATTAAAATCAATAAAAGAGATGATAGTCGGACGGAGCCAAATCTGGTGAATAAGGGGGGTGTTCTAGTAATTTAAACCCTAAATCACGAGTTTTTTGCATAGCAACATGAGATTTGTGTGCAGGGGCGTTGTCCTGGAAAAACAAAACACCTTTGGATAGCTTTCCGCGTCTTTTCTCTCTATTTTTTTCCCGTAGAGTGGTCAGTAATATCGAATGTTTGGACACGAAACTTCTTAGGTCTTGGATAACCGGAATGTCGCCATATTCGATTGTTGCTTTGTTTCTCAAGTCTCATCCATAGTAACAACTCGGTTTGAGAAGTCTACATCGTTTTCAAATCGAGCACAGATCGAACGCGATGCTTCTACCCTTGCACGCTTTTGGTTAAAATTCAAACATTTGGGGATCCATTTTACAGCAATTTTTCTCATGTTCAAATTGACGTGAACTATATGATGAACGCGTTCGTATGAAATAATCATTGCTCCAGATATCCGTTTTAGCCCAATTCAACGGTCTGATAAAATCATGTCATGAACTGCTTCTATATTTTCGGGGATTGACACAGAAACTGACCTTCCCGATCGGTCATCATCTTCAATGGAAAATTTACCTCTTTTGAAGCTTGCATTCCAATTTTTCGCGGTCGCATACGAAGGACATTGATCTCCAAGGGTATCAAGCATATTTTCGTAAATCTGCTTACCGATTAACCCTTTTAAATACAGTTACTTGTTGATGGTTCGATACTCCAATTTTTCGATTTTCCGCAAGATAACAACGCAATATTTTGTTTATGCATGGAACTGGTCTAAGCTAACTAGATATCAATACATCCTAGTAGTTTACATTAGAAACATAACATGGATTCAGTTTTTCATTAGCTCAAAAATTAATTTGAGGATTGTCGCAGCAGGTACTTTGCTCTAAAACAAAATGTAAAATATACATAATTACGAAATCTGTCTTCTTCGATTGATACAGTTGGCCTTCTCTTCTCATTGAGCTTTTGGATAGGTAGATTTTCGTAAAATTATCGATATGCTTCAGGGAAAACTCCACTGTTTACTAAAGTCAATAAGTAATTTTCTTGTTTTGGGGAAATACCAGTAGGTGATCCGTAAGCTTTTTTAGAATTCCATTTTTCAAGGATCTTCATACGTTTTTCGTCTTCCACTGTGTCATTCGTACATGATTTATTTTTTTTTTGTGATTCGAACTTGAGCTGGTTGAGACGTAGCTTGATGGAGGATATTAGAAGATGAGTCCGAAAAAATGTCCACCATCCCAAGTTCGGCATCAAAAGAAGTTCGGTAATAGAACTGGAACGCATTTTCTTTAATTATCATGAAGGATTTTATTTCAGAAAATGAAAAGTTTCTTTTGAAACTATCCACATTAAAGTTGTTTTCCAAAAAGCCGGTCAGGGTTTTAAAATAAAAAAATCAAGAATATCATCGAAGCTCAGCTCATTTACGGTGTAGAAAGAATCTGAAACTTTTGCTGTTCGAACTATTTGTATAAATAGACTAGCTACATAAATTGGTCCAGACATTCTTGCCGTTTTACTGCTTTTTCTATTACTGAATGTACGCAATCGCCTTAATTTTGCGTATGACCAGTGACAAGGAACTTATGAAAAATGGAGTCAATGTTTTTGAATCTTTTTAAACACAATATGTACATTTGGTGTTTTAGATTTTAATTTAGTGAAATATTTGGGTAACGTATTATGTCCTTTATGGCAACATCGAAATTCGGGATCTAATAGTTGTGTAGATCTATCAGCCAAACTTATTATCACCGATCTTTTTTAGATGACAAAGGATGACACGAATTGAAGTTTAAATATCTTGAGGACCAAGTTAGTTTCGTACACCATTCAGTTCTTATGTTATTGTTAATTTTATATAATGTGACATCAAGTATTTTGATTCTATTATTTTCCTCGATCTCGGTTGAGAAAAGAAGTTATGTATAAATGCATCTAAATGTTCTTGATTCTAGGTCTCTTCTATTTTAAAATTAGTTTTTTCAATAATTTAAAGTCTTCTTTAAGTCTTTATCAAAATAAAGATAAATTTCAGTGTATATTTTTTTTATTTGCAACTATTGGCTTAACAAAAAAATTCAACGATAAAAATATTTTCAAATGAAACAAGGATTTTAAGGTATAATTTTATTTCATAAAACTTCATCTTGAAAAAAGTTTGATACGGAACAAAGTATGAGCTGCAAATTTCACCCCCGTATAATTTAACAGGAATATTAAAAAATGTCCCTGGTTAGTCTTTTGTGATTGCACAGAAATTACAGAATTTCAATTCTCTAACTAGGGGTGGATTGAGGAAATTTTGTTATAGAAAAGTCCCATCTCAATTTTATACAAGCCACCACCTCCTGAATTTTGATACATGAATTTATAAACTTCCTATATATATTTCCAACATAAAATACACTTAAATTTTTGATGTGTATACAACGAAAGTGCATCATTGCATGAAGCAACATCAGCACACATGATATATTTTGATCGCGGAGCTTTACAAAAATTGTACTAATCTGTTGCAAAATATACAGAATCTAGAAGTGAATGGAAAAAAATTTTCTCGATAAGACTATAAAAAAGATTTTAATTGAAAGTTATCCAGAAATATAACATTCTTATAATAAATTTGTATGGCTCTTTATTTGGTTCACACATCTACGGATATATTCCTGAATCAGACGGATCTATACAAGTTCCACTAGCGAAACAAATTGTTGAAAATGCTTGATTACTTCGGAATTTGTTCAAGAAAATATCGTATACTTTCAATGTTGCATTTTTATCCAGATTGTATCCCTGAAAAAGAAAACGAGTATTAGGAGGCTTTTAATGAGTGAGATTTCGTTATAAAAATAGGGAGTTAGACTCTATTAATGAAATATAGATACGAGGGTTATTTGCAAAGTTTTCGATCTAACAGACACGAAACATTTTTTCCCATAATCATTTTCAGTCTCCTTTTCAGACTATTCACTGACTCTAGCGATGCTAAAAGTTTTGTGTTACAGTTCAGTTATACTTAAGATAATATCACGTATTGTAACATTTTTCAAATTCTTATATATTCTATTGAACCGTAACTTAGTTAAATTCTCCGGCATATCTCGGATAAAGCACTATTAGACTAGGAAAGAAGCGAAAACATCAGACGAGCATGTGACGTACCGTAAACCAGTGCTACTTGGGCAGCCCTGTAGTTTTTTTGTTCTTGTTATTTTTTCCTTTTTTTTTTATTCTCCAGTTGTGTGTTGTTTCTTGCAAGTAAACATTGACTCAAAATGGTGCAGACAAACGACAGGGTAAAAAAATTATAACAATTATACCGACGAAAACCTCCAAATTGCAGTAGAAGTCATTAGAGCCGCTATGTCCTTAAAATGGCCGCGGAAACCTTTAAGGTCCCCCGGAAAACTCTACAGCGGAAGCTTCTCGGAAGAAATTTGAACTCAATTAGTCAAGGACAAGGAAAAGGCCACTATTACATATACTCATGGAATTATTACTAATTGTGGATTTCATTAACTAGATACGATGAAAAGATGTTAATAGGAAAATTCATTCGGAGATAAGAAGAAACTGTTAAATTATTTAAAAATAACATCTAAAGAGATAATTTTCTAAATAATTTTATTGTCGGAAACAATTTATCAATACGACTGGCATCTAATTCCAAAAGATCTATAGCGTCCGTTATGACATTTTTTAACAATAATCAAGAAGCACTTGTAATGAAAAAAGACAAACCTATACTCGGATGAAACATGGTTTGAGAGCCACGATACTGTTCTTGAAGCCTGGACTAATGATAATTGTAAATGTGTAACGAAATCATTCCATTCCGCATATGTATATTACATTGCGGTGGGAAGCAAGGTTGTGGATGATACATCATTATAAGTTCGAAGCATGTTAAAGATAGCCTTCAGATTATCACCAGGATATTTGGTTCAAAGAAAAACTGGTATCAGTACCTCATGCAAATAATGTAATTGTGTTAGATAACGCCTCGTATCATATTTCGAAGAGTATTATACAAAGAAGCAACTCATAGAGATTCAAGACATTGCTAAAGAATATACTATAGACGGAACGGCCAAGAAGAATAGTCACACCACTTTCCTATTAGAGTTTTAAATCCAGTCGAATTAATAAGGTTATCACTGCACATTTCGTTTCTTTCTAATAAAAAAGTTACGTAATTTCCTCGGGCGTGCGCCAGCTCATGATGCTAACACCCGCCATAAATCTTTAACTTCTGTTACAATGGGTCAACTCGTGATCGTGGTTGTCATGAAGATTAGACAACTCGTGACGGAAGATTATGTAGTTGGGGATTTTAATTATGAAATAGGAAATAAAAGTAAAATATATATAAATTCACATAAATAAGTGTCATCAATGTAAAATGTTGCTGAGTTCTTTATACAATCTAAATTCATTTCAGATCCAAATGTAATCACGTTATTAGTTAAAAAAATTGTCCAATAAAAAATATTTTCTTTGTTCAGTTTTTAAAAGATCTGTATTATTTATAAAATTTTGAATTTTGGTTAGGTAACCTAACCTAACTTAACCCAAAGGATTTAGAAATTTAGGTTTTAATTTCTGGATTTTCCAACATTACTAAGTGGATTGGGTTCTAAATTTCGGGTAAAACTCTTAACGAATCCGTCATGAGTTGTATTATGTACTTGGACTACCTTTTCGTTTACCCTAAATAACCCCGTTCCGACTTGGCGCATCTTTACACATTTTCTTACTCTAGTGTACACCTTGTAAATGAGTGAGATTACTAATTTGTTAATAAATTGTAAGTGTGAATTTATACATTTACATACTTTCGGCTCCAATTCCGGATTCTTTAGTATATATCCCAAAAATAAATGATGGAACAGCACTTGTTTTCTATCTGAAAAAAGAAAATAATGACTTCATCTACGTAGAATCAGACATATAAGACAACTATTAATATAAGTATTAAAATCCCGTAAATGGCAACAGAGTCTTGCAAATATACCAAGTTTGATAAAATTCATTTCTTCACAAATATATGTGATAAAACTGCTAGTTTTAATAATTCTATATAGGCACAATAGACTATAGTAAAGGAGTCCAGGTGGGGACTTTGGGATTTACCAAAGCGCGGCACATTAATACACTCGTGGTCAAAATAACGCACCACCCCGATTTCTGAAATATTCTTTTGTATAATAAAGTTAAATTAATATTAAATATAAATAAATAAATTAATTAATTAATTAAATTAAATTAAATCAAATTAAATTAAATTAATAAATTAAATTAATTAAATTAAATTAAATCAAATTAAATTAAATTAAATTAAATTAAATTAATTAAATTAAATTAAATTAAATTAAATTAAATTAAATAAATTAAATTAAATTAAATTAAATTAAATTAAATTAAATCAAATTAAATCAAATTAAATTAAATTAAATTAAATTAAATTAAATCAAATTAAATCAAATTAAATTAAATTAAATTAAATTAAATAATTAAATTAAATTAAATTAAATTAAATTAAATTAAATTAAATTAAATTAAATTAAATTAAATTAAATTAATTAAATTAAATTAAATTAATAATTAAATTAAATTAAATTAAATTAAATTAAATTAAATTAAATTAAATTAAATTAAATTAAATTAAATTAAATTAAATTAAATTAAATTAAATTAAATTT